>NC_137327.1:16197968-17437968 GCF_965287045.1 Carcharhinus amblyrhynchos
ATGACTAAATACCTTTATTGCAATTATTATTGTGCTGGACAATTAGAAATTGAAATTCTACTATTCCTGGCTCAGGTACAGGTTACTGAAAACAAAAACAGAGACACATGAGCCACATGAATACAGAGTGGAGTGTCATTTTAACCCTATATGACAACAGTGGAGTGGAGTGGGCGGTTGGGGGCGCAGAGTGGGGTGGACAATTGGAGTAGGTGGATGGCAAGGATATGTTAAATCTGAAACTAACCTGACTGGCTGTGGACACACCTAATTCATGTTTCATCGCAGTATATGTGGAGACAAGGTGCTCACCCGCTCATCTACCATGAGACACCTGTTGTCAGGTGCAAAACTTGTCCATGGGTTGAGTCTTTCCTCTAGTTTGTCCAGAGTCAAGACTGAGGGAAGACAGGAAAGCATTACAAATTTGCAATATCTAATACTATTGATTACTAGTTGTGATGTTGTCCCACCTAAAAGGATTATACAAATGGCAATCCCAATTTATTTATACATTACGAACTAAACTGAAAAAGTTGTGCTTTGTCTAACTTACCAATAACTGCAAAAGAGAAGAGTGATAATTGTTTCCCCAGCTTATCCATACTTTTTTGTAAGGGTGTCTTTGGAGCCTAAACACATTTAAAGAATAATCAATTGACAGATTATAAAGTGATGTACCTTGCATTGTTTACAATTATAAATTTATGGACAAGATTTGATTGAAATACAATTAATCAAGATAATTCTTTTTGGAACTGTTGCATTTACACAAACCATCAGAACTAACATATTCAAATTCCTCAAATAGCTTAAAAAGGGAAAAAACAAAGTTAAGAAATAAGCTTGCCATTTTGAAACCAAGATTAATGTGATAAGATTCTTTCATGGAGAATCCTAATTCATACCATTAGAGCTGAGTTTTTCGATGAATTTCAGGGCATGACACCAGCACCAAATGAAAGTCCACATTTGCTGGCAAGTGGAGCAATTCTCCTGGAAATTAAGCTGCCTCTATGCCAGCAATCAAATTAAAGAGGGCATTTGGTCTCTCAATGCTGCCAATCCAATGAGTGGACCGGCAGCTCTGGAACACTTGTTGCCTCATTAGGAAGAGTAGAAATTGCTTAGGCACATCAGGAACCATGAAAGCATTTCAAGATACACGGCAGGAAGTGTATAAAAAGGATTCAGACTGATAAGTTCATACTGATGGAGAGAAAGCCCCTACGCTGGATCAGTACCAGCTGCGGTTGCTGCCTTTTATGGATTCTTGTTGACATAAAGCTTCTGACGCCACTACCAGCTGCCGCAGAAAGGCCATCTCAGTTGAGCTGGAGGCAGCACGAATAGCAGGGAAACGTTAGTAAAGCTGCACAATTACAGCCATTTCATAGATTATAGATCATAGAATCCTACAGTACAGAAGGAGGCCATTCAGCCCATCCAGTCTGCACAATCCCAGCCAGGCCCTATCCCTATGACCATGCATTTTCCTTAGCTAGATCCTCTGACACTAGGGGAAATTTAGCATAGCCAATTCACCTAACCTGCACATCTTTGGACTGTGGGAGAAAACCGGAGCACCCAGAGGAAACCCACATAGACACGAGGACAACGTACAAACTCCACACAGACATTGACCCAAGCTGGGATTCGAACCCAAGTCCCGGGTGCTGTGAGGTTGTTAACAACTGTGCCATTGTGCCGCCGTGGGACCTTCACTATGCTAATTAGCTACCCACTTCCACAGACTGGGCAACTAATCCACTTTTCAGGCCACTCCAGGGAAACCTCCCAACGCAACTCCGCCTTATTTCCTTCCTCCCACCCTCCCTATTTAAACAACCCCACTACCACAAGATAGGAGCCCCATTCAGCTGGAGACATGTAGGAAGCTAAGTGCAGCCATGAGGCTACTGTTTTGTTATTAATAAATCTTTTATGTGTTCACAAATGAAATCTGTGAAAATGCATCACTACATCTTCCAATTTCATTTTTGTTTTCATTTCAATAAAAAGGCAAGAAATATTTGTGAAGGGGAATGAAAAATCACTCTTCAAGCACTCGTGGACAGCTAATTCGGCCTTCATCAGTCAGATATAGTGCAATCAGATGCTGATAAAGCTCCTTTTATTCCCCCAAAATACTATGTGTCAGCACCAGACTTAAAAAAATACAACTGTGCTGCACTAGTGTGACAAATTTTTCACTTTCCACACCAGCTATCCAATGGTGAGATTGCCAATAATTATGAACTGAGAGGCAATTTTCTGTTGTAGGTCAATCCCCATTAGAAACTAAGTGAACCATTATAACCAGTAAATTGAGAAGGCATTCATCCCAACAGGCCAGAATGAAGGCCCAGAGTTAAAAGGCTAGATACTAATTCAATATACTATCCATTGTACTCTCTGAAGTTTTAATAGTGTAGGATGTTAATAAAATGTTACTAGTCAAAAATAGACCCCTTTTTTCCCCTTTAACAATGAATTGATCCTGTGGAGTGACATTATTAATTCCACTTTTAATCAGGTAAAAATCACACATCAGTATGAACTTTGAAAATTGTTATACTTATGTGGCATTTTATGTGCGCCTTTTAATTGCTTTTTAACTTCTGATGGGTTATCTGACCATTTCCCTTTTTTGAACTTAGTGTGAAAAAGAAATTAAGACAACCTGAAGAATCACAAGCATAGCTGGTCTGAGAATAGGGATAATTTAAAGTGCTATAGATATAAAGTTATATCTATGGCATGTTGCTGGACAGAATGGAAAGCACTATACTTCGTCAATGTTATGCCTGATATTGGAGTGTTTCAACAGTGATAGTGAATGGTCAATGGGATATGGGTTATTGTTATTATATTCTAATGTAAGTTGGTGAAGGGAAGAACTGGAGCCAATCTTTACACACTTTTCTAAGCACTTATTTGCTGAATTATACATTACAGTGATGCACCTCTTGATCCACAGCCACAGTTTCAGCCTCTGCCTATTTATAGGGGGACAAGTGAACCCCAGTGAATGTCTACCTTCTACGTACATATAAACATACATGTTGTAAAATCAGCAATGGTCATTCTTTATTTCAATGTGGACAGGAAAAGAAACATGATGGGAGGAGAGTCTCAACCCAAGCTATCTTGTTGCATGAATGTATGGGGGGGGGCGGTGGGGGGAGCAATTCTCCCAGCACAAAGCAGTGCAGCGGGCCAAGAGACACAAGTGGAGGCCATGTAGCAGAGATTGAGACTGCCAGGGGTGGGGAGAGGGAAGAGGGGAGATTGAGGCAGGCTGGTGAGGAGAATGGTTGGGGTTGAACACATCCAGGAGGCCAGCGATTGGGTGGTGGTGGGGAGATCACATGACCAGTAATGCCAGTTGCGGGTTTAGCCAGCAACTTAGCTGGCCAGCGACTGGGAGGCCGGCAGTGCAAGGTTACTGCATGTGCACCGATATCCTCAATGACAGATCAGCGCATGCACACTGGCCCACTCAGTGCTATGCTGCTGGCTTCTTCAGCAGGGATAGGCATTGCCCACTGATTCTTAGCATGATTCACGCTAGTGCGTACTGTGATGCACAGCATGTGGGAGATCCATTTTGAAAATCCTGCTGAAAAATTCAGTTTTACTCCAGAATTTGACACTTAGAATTTTTTTTGGAGAATTTCATCCATGATCTTTTTTGATGGAAGCAATCGTACCAAAAAAAAAATTCAAATATATACCTCTTCAGCTTGCATCATTTTAAAAACTTCTCCAAATTCAGAGTTTTCACCAGTTCCAATTACAATGCCCTGGACACAAGAAACAAACAAATTAAAAACATCACATAAGCTCACAAAATACATTCAGATTTGTAGCAGAATCCATCTAATCTATTGATCAAATGCAAAACTGATTCTGAATGGATTTCATAACTTTTGGAATTGCTTTGCTGGATTTGTGCAGAAAGCAAATATTAAAAGAAGGTTGTGGAGGCAGACATTTCAGAATAACTGGCTGTCAGTTCCTTCCTTCATCAGTCATGCACAGAAATGATGTCTTGCCTAACAGAATTTGAGTAACAATATGAACTATGTAAAATGTTGCACTGATGCCATATTCTTCTGCATTATTCTGCTCAGGCAGTTATGAGCCAATCTAATACAGAAGTATACATTGGAATTGATCAGGAACACATTTAAGAATTACCTGCAAAATAACTTACAAATGTCAAGCAGTCTGGATCTGGAGAGCAACCAACTTGACTAACATTATTGATTCTGCAGAAGTGAGATTTTAAGTCTAAAGCCAAGACTTTGGAGCATTTGCCAGAAGTGTCCTGCATGAACTATCAGTAGCTCGGACCCAAATGGTGAGAATTCAGGATAAATCTTGGGAACATTGAGAAACGCCCTGAAGGGGAGAAGGCAATGGATACTTGGAGGATTTGTGTTGAGGAGGCAGGGCAGTAAAAGTTTTAAGTTTATTTATTAGCGTCAGAAGTAGGCTTACATTAACACTGCAATGAAGTTACTGTGAAAATTCCCTAGTCGCCACAATCCGGCACCTGTTCGGGTACACAGAGGGAGAGTATAGCATGGCCAATGTACCTAACCAGCATGTCTTTCAGACTGTGGGAGGAAACTGGAGCACACAGGGGAAATTCACACAGACACAGGGAGAACGTATAGACTCTGCACAGACAATGACCCAGGAATTGAACCCGGGTCCCTGGCACTGTGAGGCAGCAGTGCTAACCACCGTGCCATTATTGCTGCTGCAGTAAAACAGTAGGTCATTTGGAGTGGGGACAGGTGACTCAGAGTGTTGCACATCCAGGTATTCATTCAGTTGACTTCGAGGAGGCAGCTTAGACACTGCGATGGGTTTGGGGAATATTACATAAGTGGTTGGAACGAAAGGCAAATGAAATGTGATGTAATGGATTAAATATCGCGAAGAGGAAAACAGGAGACACGCATGCTCTGTGAACAGAATCAAAATAATCAAAGTTAAAACTGAAAAATTAAGAGATCAGCGTTCACCTGGTAGAGTACTGTGCTCAATCAACACAGCAAATAGGATATCTTACAATGTGACTAAAACAGCAAAATAAAATCGTAAGAGTTCATAGTATAGTCATATAATACTCTTGTGCATGCATCAAAAGGATGCTATCACATCAAACTAGCGCAAAAGACATTCATAAAGCTGCAGTAAATTAGGTCAAGAATGTACTGATAAACAAGGAGTAATTTCCATGGAGTTGCAATATAGTCAGATTGCTACTCTGCTCCTCGTTACTTACTCTGAAATTTCAGCCATACCTTTCTCGCCTGATATTCTGAGAAAGGTCCAGTGCAGTGAGTTCCTCAGGTCTTGTGTCAAGGGCAACTGAGTCAAAGGAAAGGAAGTCAAGACCTTGTTTACAGCACTATCTGCCATAAAGATCTATGCACTTTGAGAAGTGAGGGAGAAGGCAAGTATATAAATATATGTGGATGCAATTGCAGTTGTAGGCAATCAGTGCTATAGTTAGCCAGAACTTTTCAAACACAATGCTTTACATCATTTTAATTTTCCCCCAGAAATGTTGTTACTTTCACAATTCACAGGGTGGTACAGTGGTTAGCACTGCTGCTTCACAGTACCAGGGACCCAGGTTCAATTCCTGGCTTGGGTCATTGGTGGTAGGGAGTCTGCACATTCTCCCTGTGGCTGCACGGGTTCTCTCCAAGTGCTCCGGTTTCCTTCCACAGTCCAAAAAACTGTTGGTTAAGTACATTTGCCAGGCTAAGTTCTCCCTCGGTGTACCCGAACAGGCGCCGGAGTGTGGCGATTAGGGTATTTTCACATTAACTCAGTTGCAGTGTTAACATAAGCCCACCTGTGACACTAATAAATGAACTTTAAACAATTTTCCTCTTGACTAATTTCTTCCAAATTTCCATTTTTTTTATTATTTGAGGGGGGTGTAGCCATTAAAAATAGTAAGACTCAGCATGCATAAATTGTCAATTTAGCTACCAATTTGTAAATAAGATTTTTTATTTCTACTGCACTAAATCTAACGATAATTATTCATTGTGCACAGGTCCACACTTTCTTGCAGTGATTTTTTATGTACCCTCAATCAAGTGAGGTCTGTGTCCTGCCCATCTTCAGCAACAACCAGTGTGGGAATTGTGCATTCTAAGAGGTTAGTTCATAAGCAACAGAGAGGCTTGAGAGCAAGTCTCTACCCACTCTTCCTTAGGAGAAAGGCAAAACTAAGTTGCAAGCTAAAAATGGAAATGGAAAATAAACTATATGGGCACTGATAATAAATAGTGCAATTATTCGATAGTGCAACATTTCAGGACCTTCCTTGGGGATGAGTTTAATGTTTCAGCTTGAGAAAGAAAAAAGAAATTTATTAAAATAGATACCTTTCCATTCCCACATCGTACCAGGGTTCCCATGAATGCAATGTTTTGAAGAGAAGTCAAATCCCCAGCTTCTGACAAGGTGGCGGAACTTTTGTTACAAGCTTCTGACTCCCCGGTGAAACTTGATTCGTCGATCAACAGATCAGCAGCCTAAACTCCAAAGCAATAAAACCAGTCAGTCAGTCTGAATATACAGATAGTAACAAAATGAAACATCTTCAAAATGATTAGGATATTTCTATTTGTTATTAAAATACCGGTGCAAAAACTGAAGCTGCAATCATTAGTTGAAGCACAGATCTATAACACGAGTTATGCACCTTATACTGTGGTTTAAAAGAAAGCTGTGCGCTGTACATTAACAGTAAACATTAAATTAATTACACTGCAATTGCCATTTCTGCATGCGCATTTGTGTGTGCGTTTTGGCTGCCGCTCTGGACTCAAAATGCATTATTTCTATCTCACTTTCTTTTGTTTTTCTCTTGACTTCCCTTATGCCATTCTCTCCCATATCAACCCCCACCTGTGCTTTGCCATATCTCCTTTTCATTTCTTCCCTCTTCTGTACTTTGCTCATCACCACGCTCCACCCCCCGCCCCTTTAGCCACCTTCAAATCATTACTCCAATCCATTACCATCAACTGAGGTTTTCAAATTTATTTTGTTGGGAATTAGACCTGATTAAAATCATTGGAACAGAAAACCGAGCTCACCAGGGTGATCCCACACCCTGCTCCCTGATTGGTTCTCCAGGTCATGTGGCCCTTGCTATGCAGGTGGATCCCTAAAGGAGCAACCACCACAAGTATCCGCCAAACATGATGTGTAAAAGTTCAAGTCACACTCTGCCACACACGGCATCTCTGGGAGATTCATAACACAGTAAGAAGGCTCACAACACCAGGTTAAAGTCCAACAGGTTTATTTGATAGCACAAGCTTTTGGAGTGTTACTCCTTGTTCAGGTGAGTGAAGAGTTGTGTTCACACACAGGGCATACATAGATACAGACTCAATTTACAAGGTAATGGTTGGAATGCAAGTCTTTACAGGTACAGACAATGTGAGTGGAGAGAGGGTTACGTTGTCTGTGCCCCACATTGCACCTCACTGTACCTCACATTGCCCTGTTTGTGAACGCAACTCTTCACTCAACTGAAGAAGGAGTAACACTCTGAAAGCTTGTACCAAATAAACCTGTTGGACTTTAACCTGGTGTTGTGAGACTTCTTTCTGTGCTTACCCCAGTCTAATGCCAGCATCTCCACATCAAGACTCATAACAGACAATGTTTGCCAATTCATCTCTTCTAAGCTTTGCACACACATGGAACTTCAGCAATTCATGAGAAGTCCCCTATACCACAATCCAATGGTCTGATGAAATGGGTGGTTTGCTCAGACTAATCATCTTCCAGAGAAATGTGCATGGCTTCACACAGATTACTATGCCGCATTGCTCAGCCTGCGGAATCTACCACAACAGTGCCTGCCCCTTGTCAGCATAATAACTCTTCTCCAGGCGCACCAGGATCACAATTCCTAACGCCAAGGCTCTGCTGCAGTCCAAACTTGAGACTAATGTGAAAGGTGCCCTCAAGTAATGCAGACTGAGAAACAAAACACACTGTGATCAAGATGCCCACAGCTTCAGCCATCTAAAATACAGTCAAATGGTCAGGATTCAGATTGCATGTGCCTTGAGCAATTGGTGGTGATACACAGCCATGCCTTACAAATGAACAGTTAGATAGTAGTCTCAGACAGTGCTCACTACGTATTGTCACCTTCTAGAGGTCTCAGAACAAGCATCAACAGATGATACCATCACTTCAGCCACTCTACACCAGTGGGCATGCAGACACTGCCAGAGGTCAACATAGTGAGCGCTACACCCACTGGGTACACTGGCAGAAAGCTCCAGGCCTTCCACACTAAGGGCACCAGACAGAGAAAGATTACACCACCACCAATCGGCATAAATACACTCAACGTATGTGTGAGCAAACTTAGCATAAGATTTCAAGTCTGGCTTTCAAATCTAATATTTCTACAGCAAAAAAGTGTGCAGTGAGGGGGCAGGGGAGGAGACACGCTGAGCTATGCCCCAGTTGCAACAGCTTAATGTGTACCTCAGTGGATACGTAAATAGTTATGCATTGTTAGTTTATTTAACTTGCATCTTACACAATGGTCCATACATAGTTTCCTGTTGCGCACACTGTCACATTTAATGCCACTGAATGCTTCAACTAAATGAGAAAGATGAAAACCGAGAGTGCATCCCACTGATGGACACAAAGAATCCCACCACAGAGGTGCCCCTTCTTCCCCAATACCACTTAGCTGGAGGCCAGGGAAGAGGTATGGCAAAAGGATTTAGCGAAAACAACCATAAAAACACTCTGTTCTGATTTCAAACTATTATCCTGTACAATAAACATTGTTCTGTGGGTCCATTAAGCTGACCAGTTACCGGAAGAAGAACAATCTCTTCTTTTATGCTCTTAAAGAAAAGCTGATTTGCAAACAACAGGCTCTAAACTAAAACTAAATAAACCAAATGGCTGATGTTTGCGGTGATAGACTGATAACCTTAGATGGGTATAATTAACTGGTGTTTGTTCTGAATGTACAGTGGAAAGTAAGATTTATGCTTTATGCACATCAGTATTTGTTAATCAGTACTTAGAACCACATGCAGCAAAAGCTTCAGAAACAACCAGTCAACTTCAGCCATTCCCTCCTCTTTCAATGCTGACTGTGTATACAACTCTTTGAACATCTACTTCACTATAGATCAACACTTATAGTTTTATTCCAATTATTTATATTAGCCCTACATTATATTAGCTACTCCTAAAACACACACACAGAAATTGTAGGATAACACTAAAAAATATGCAGGAACATTAGCATATTATTCCCAGTCCAAAATTGCTTAATGTTACCATACATCATTATATCACCTGGGCCAAAAATCTGAGCAATCTGTAAATTTGCAGAATGATGTAATCTTATTTGCCATTATTTTCAATAGTTGGTAGGTATTTGAGTTATTGGCTTGTTAAAGTAATGCACCTGCATGGTAGCCCCTCTGTCATGATGTGAATAACCTGTTACTGCAGGCTGATTCTGTTGTCAGGGCTGTGTGGCTTTGTGGACAGGTTATTCAAAAGCTATCTGGGTTAAATGTCAGAGGAAACTTAGAAAACTTTTTAGTCAGCATCTGACCATTTTGGGAGACAATAGACAACGCTTCTGGATTGAACTCCATCTATTGTGGCTGTAGAGGACGGTTCATGAGTGGCAGTCCCTTCCGCAGCTGGCACAGATGAATAGTGTCAGCCTAAGGTTGACCGATGATTCTTCCTTTCGCCAGGCTCCCTTCTCCATTCATTTTACCCTCTGCTTTTATCTTGATGCCCTCCTTGACTGCTTGTCTTTATTAATTGAAATATCAATCATCACTTCAAATTATGGAGCTTTTGTCATTCATTCATTCTTGAGATGGGAATGTTGCTAACAAAAGCTAACATTTGTCACCTATTCATAATTTCCCTTCAGAAGTTGATGCTGACCTATCAGTAGATTATCTATTGCTATTCTGCTGATTTGCTAAGCTGCTGGAATGGCTGAGAAATTGCAGCTATGAGGAGATATTGGATAGGCCTGTGTAGATTTCCTTACAGCAGAGGAGCCTGAGGGGTAACCTGATTGAGGTGCACAAAATTATGAGGAGCCCAGACAGGAAAGGCTTGTTTCCCCTAATGAGAGGTCAATTATCAGGGGGCACAGATTGAAGATGACCGGTAAGACTAATGGTGATGTTAGGAAAAGTTTTTCACCTGGGGGAGGTAGATGTCTGTAATTCGCTGCAGAGATTGCATGCTATAAGCATGCACGCACAGATATAATGATGTACAGTGATGGAGGCAGAAAACCTCAATTCATGCATCTGTGTATGCACCAGAAGTGCTATAACCTGCAAGGCTATGGACCCAGTGTTGGAAGGTGGGATTAGAATGGGCAACTAGTTTATTTTCAGCCGTTTGGACAAATGGGGCTTATTTTTTATGGTAAGAACATAAAAGAAAACCAACCTCAAAGAGTCTGATATCTGCAGGGACTCGATCACCAACTGAAATGTACACAGTGTCGCCCAGCACAAGTTCCCTTGCAAGCAAGTGCTCCAATTTGCCTTCACGAATACTGCACAAGATGACAGACATGTTAATATTAATGCACATCTTTTGAGACATAAAATCTCAACTTGTTGTCTATTTAAACGTTACTTGATTTCTATTCTTCGAAAGATTATTGACAAAATTTTCCTTGCATCTGCCCCAGATACGTGATCACAACTTTAATCGGAAATGCATTGGAAGTACTATTAACACCCAAAGGTTTTTTCAGCGCTTCAGAGTTATGAGAGCTAAGTGCCAACAGTTACAAGAAAATTCCTGTCCTATGCATCATTCTCCCAATTGACCATGGAGGATTGCTCCCACATCTCGTTTTGAAATATTTAGAGGTATCACCTACCAGTTACATTCTGGAGGGATTAGTTTGCCTAGCTCTTGCAGAGACTTCTCAGAACGGTACTCCTGTTTAAAAAAAAAGTTATTAAGCAACAGAAGGATTTTAAGTCATTAATTTCACAAAGTTTTCCACTGAACAAACAAGTAAATAAATGTATCTTACCTGCACAAAGGCAACTGTGACAACGATCACTATAGCCTATAGAATGAATAACATTGAGTTACTTTGTTGTGTATGAGATAATTTCTGTTTCACAAATATACAAAATTTCTCCAAATAAATGTATTTTCGCATCTGGATATTTTTTAATTCGCCACTTGTGTCAGAAATTGCTGCAGTACTTTAGAACTTTATTGAGTCATCTCAGGCCGAAAGCTCAAGAACCATAGGACCTACCGTGCAGAAGAAGTTTGCACCAATCACAATCACACCCAGACCCTATCCCCATAACCCCATGTATTTATCCTAGCTAGTCCCCCTCGCACTAAGAGGCAATTTAGCAAGGCCAAACAATCTAACCTGCACATCTTTGGACTGTGGAAGGAAACCACGACACCTGGAAGAAACCCATGCAGACACTGGGAGAATGTGCAAACTCCACACAGACAGTGACCCAAGTTGGGAATTGAAGCCAGATCCCTGGTGCTGTAAGGCAGCCATGCTAGCCATTGTGCCAACATACCATTACTTTCCTAAAAACTCAGGCCGGGATTTTCCTTCTGTTCCCGCTGGCGGGATCTATTGTTCCCATTGAAGGCAAAGCTCCATGCTGAGTTCCCTGGAGACACAGTCAGAGAGCATCGCAAATGGCCACTGACTTCGATGGGACTGAAAGATCCCACAGGTGGCCAATGATGAGCTGCCTCGGCCACCAGAAAACATACTATTTTGGGGAGGTGGGGGGAAAAAGGGATCTCATTCATCTCCTCCCCATACCTCTGATGAAAAGAGTTGACTGCTGCCCAGGCACGGATATTAGGCCAGAAAGGTTCCGTGTTGCTAATTGTTCAGCAGCTGGACATTGTATTTCTGAAGCTAGGCAAGACCAAAGTGATTTAATGGGATTCTGCATACCACTGTTTAAAAATCCTATAATGCAAAAAAAAGTGCTTTCATCCTGTCTTTCCGTAGATTAAGTAACAAAGGTCTTTTTGCTATAATACCAGTTTTTTGCTTAATATATCTTTGCCTGGTTACCCGTCACTGAAGATGGGCAGGGGTAAGGTTTTTTACCCTCTTTGTCAAGAAAATACCTCAAAAACCAAGGGCAGCTTTCAATGTAAATTTGGTTCACAGATGGTATACGGCGTGAGGAAGAACTGATCAATTTTTGATAAAGAATTCTTGAATTAACATTAGAAGACAGGGTGAATTGACTTTTCTTATGAGTGTTTGTGGGTTGCTGTATTTAGAATGTTGTTGATTATCTTAGAACATTACGGGTTGTCTTCCCACTGGCGTGATCTATTGTTCCCATTGAAGGCAAAGCTCCATGCTGAGTTCCCTGGAGACGCAGTCATACAGCAACGTAAATGGCCATTGACTTCGATGGGACCAAAAGATTCCACAGGTGGCCAATGATGAGCTGCCTCGGCCACCAGAAAACATACTATTTGGAGGAGGTGGGGGGGGGAAGTGTAGTGCAAAGTATCTCAATTATCTAAATATCAGCAGGATAGTCAGGGCAGATTTGGTCAGCAAGATGGAAAGTCTTTATAAAAAGATTTATTTTTTCAGCTTTGTGGTTACAGTACATCAACCAGGCAGGAAAGAGCCTCAACAGCTGCATAATGGTAATAACATTGAGTTAACATCACACGGCATGTCCTTTTCACTTGTTTCTTAATATCCTTGATGTCCTCTTCAGGACTTCAAAATGAACAGGAGGCACTATGTTAACATATTGAAATCAGGCTTCTACTGTGCAAGCTGCCAACAAAACGGTAGAGGAAGCTGCTGATTCCTGAAGTTAAGTGGTTTCATGGGCGGTATGGTGGTACCGTGGTTAGCACTGTTGCCTCACAGTGCCAGGGACCTGAATTCGATTTCAGCCTTGGGTGTCTGTGTGGATTTTGCACATTCTCTCCATGTCTGCATAGGAGCAGAATTGATAGCAGAGATCAGAGAGCCTGAGCTGTTAATCAAATGATGTTTCCTTTGGGGCCCCAGTATTCTTGTATATTAATGGCTGTCTGGGCTCTCAACCAAGCAGATATAATGCATCATAGCACCACTCTTTTTGCCAATTATCCTTCATCTGTGTCCTCTAGCTAACATCTCCTGAGTCCTGATAAAATGCTGCACTAGCAGCTGTCTGCTTGAAGACCTGAACAGCTGGTATATGTGTTCTGTCCTTACTTTTTCTTCCCACACTCTCAACCAAGACAAAGAAGAAAATCTCAGCCAAATGCCCAGGACCAGAGGCTGAAATTTTTAAATCAATTACTAAAATAGTCAAGTAAATTACTGGGCATTTTCACCCTTTGGAGAAACAACTTCAATGTTTAGCTCATTAAGTACTTTTACCACTTCTCTTTGTAATCCTTTTAAAAAATGTCTGTACATGCTTTGCTTTTAAGACCCATCATTTACATTTGATTTTTTTTACTGTGAAAAGTTGGTTCCCCCATTCTCCCATCTCTCCCTCACCAAAAACAAAATAGATCAAAGTAAGATGCCAAATTGCATTCACTGACAGAGCTGATTAGGTGAATATTTATACATACCACTGTTATACTCACTGCATCTTCAATCTCTTTAGTGATGATACTAATAACAGCTGAGGCCAGAAGCAACAGAATAAGAGGATTCTTGAACTAGGATTGAAACCAAAAATTAATCACTGCGCAAAATAACACTAATTACATATCAAAATACTAATCTCTGGTTCTAATATACCTGTCATGTTTTTGTAAGTATCTGGGGTTCTTGTAAAATAATTCATTTGTGTCTGGATGAAATTAGTGTGATTGTAAAAGCTGAGACAAATTTGTCTTTTTCTTTAAATTAAGCTTTCACGTTGTCTTCTGACACATACATAATGAACAATGCATCCTCAATCGTGCTAAATAAACAAAACGTAGTGACTTAAGAGAGGAAGTGTGTGGTGTAATGTTGACTCAATAGAGTCAAGGTCATATAAAAACAGATTGAATCTTAGTCAAACAGTCAAATGTTAACAGTTCAAAGAGGAATAAGCATGAATTAACTGATATTTTCCAATATATTTATAACTGTGCATACCCAAGTACGTAAACCCATCAGTTGACAGGTTATTTTAACTCACAAGTACTTCAAGTTAATCATTTTTAAAAATCTCAACATAAAACCTCTTCCAACGTTTTGTAGAAATAAATGTACACAACACTAATGTTATGATTTACCCATGAAGGCCATAATTTCAGATGGAAATACAAATATTTTAAACCAGTGTCACTGATTAACGATAGCAATACATCATTTGTATAAAAACATAAAATTTCCATAAGCAAAATTTGTTTACCTTTTAAAGAAATTAAAAACCTGCTTATGAGCAACAAAGACAACTAATCCCAACTCCTTCCTCTCACCAATGTTCCCTCCTAACACAATTGCAGTGAGTTAATATCGCCACACTTTTTCCAGTCCCAATCATATTCTTATTTGGTTCCACTTGGATTACAGCCATTGCTACTTCAGAAGTCATTCCTTGTCCTGCTTTGCAGTTTTCCAAAGATCTCTCCCTAGTCTCTTCTTCTCCCTCATCCACATGCTATCCCTTAGTCATTGCATCCAAGGACATTAGGTCAGATTTTCACCCTCACAAAGGGGTGAGTGCAAAGGTGAGCGGACATGAAAATTCAGCAAAAACTGATGCTGGCACCTTCTTGGCCTGGGCCATTTTCCTGGAATTGGGATGCAGGACAGAAGGGCTATTGCATGCAAGTGTATAAGGCTTATAAACACTCACTGTGGCTTTGCCAGCTGTCCAGAGGCAGTGTCCTGGTGGCAAATCTTTGGGAACTGTTGAGGGATGAAGGAGAAGGAGGAATGAGCAGGGATCTCAGTAGGCATTAATAGCTTCCCTGCATCTCCAACTATAGCTGCTATGGGAAGATATCCTGTAGAGAGATTCCACCTCCATAATGGCAACCCAGCTTCCGAGTCCTGAACTGCAGGCTGCTGTTCCTTCTAAGCTGAAGGGCCTTCTACTGGATCTCCAGCTTCACACTTAGGTCACTAATTGGCTATTTGGGAAATGTTGCCCACTCAGGGCAGGGTTGTGACCCCATTTGGCCCCAACATTGGAATCCTGAATTAAAACCCAACATCTTGTCTCTGAATTTGGCTTCCATGTGTTTTCTGGCTGTGTCCAAATGTCCCTCACCACATCTGTTGACATCTCCAATGGTTACAAGTTTTGCCAGACGTCTTGCCCAACATCCAGAATGAACTGCAATTTCCTCCAGTTAGACAGTGGGAAACAAAAGCCATTGTCTTTGGCTGTCACAAGTCCATACTCATCACTAATTCTGTCCCCTTTCCTGGTACTATCTCTAGTTGAACCGGACTGTTTCAACTATTGTGTCCAATTTTGCCCTGGGTTGTGTGGCTGACTCTATATTTCCCCAGTGACAAAAACCACTAAGTTCCACCTTTGCAACATCTTTTGCTTCTGCCTCGCCTTAATCTACCAGTTGCTAAAACTGTGATCCATAATTTAGTTTTCTGTACACTTGACTATTTCAATGCTCCCCTGGATAGGCTCCCATACAAGTCTTCCAAAGGTCTCATCTTTCTCTTTTATTTGTACCCTTCTCCGGCCTTACAATAAACCTCCCTGAACTCCACTTTGAGTTTATTCACATAGGCAGCCACCTTCAGGCACCATGCCCTTGAATTCTCTTCCAAAACACTCCTGCCTCTTTACTTCCTTTGAGATTTCCTTAAAATCTACCTGATCGGCTGTGCTTTTGTTTACGTTGGAGGCTGCCAATGCCAGCAGTGATCTGCCGTGAATGCCTAAGATTCCTGAGACACTGTTATTCAGTCAGGGTGAGGAAAATGATCCTGTATGTGTGTACTCCCTATGTTGGATCTATTACTTTATTTGGGCTGGAGCTCCATGTCCAACACTTCTATGGAGTGGCACATGACAATGGAAGAGGCAATTTCTGTTGATGTTGTTTGCTGCTTCTATTGTTCCCCAATAAAGGATCCATGCTATAGCTATTTAAGTTGCGCCCATGCTGCAGTGAGGGCTGACAGCAGGGAAATTCAGATCAAGGTTAATAAGGTCCAAAAAACGTGAAGAAATTACTCGAGAGCAGGGAAAGCAGGATCTCGAAACAAGAGCCATGAGAATAAGCCTTTCATGCAGGGTAGCCAGCAGCCGTGTAATTTTACTATTTAAAGGCTTTTGGCCTTTCTGTTTTGTTGAGTAACAGTTTCCTGTTTTATTCTCACCTTGTTGACCCTGGCAAGTTCCACATAGTTTGGAAACCATGTGCTGACAGTTAAAGCCAGAATGCTGACTTAAATCCAAAATTAACTGACTATTTAAATATTTAAAGTACTTACTCCCAACAGCTCCGTTGGATGTTCGTACTTGCCTCCACACACTCCCCGGTCAAACCCCCTAGAACAGGAAGGATCATGTTGGATTCCTGACCCACTGATACTTTAAGATTTAAAATCGGGGCAGATTTAAAATGTGGTTAGCATTGCTGCCTCACAGCGTCAGGGACCTGGGTTCAATTCTGGCCTTAGATGACTACCTGTGTGGAGTTTGCACGTTCTCCCAGTGTCCGCATGGATTGCCTCCAGGTGCTCAGGCTTCCTCCCACACTTCAATGATGTGCAGGTTAACTGGATTGGCCATGCTAAGTCGCCCCTTAGTGTCAGGGGGACTCACAAGGGTAAGTAGGGATTAAGGGGATAGGGCCTGGGGAGTGGGGCGGTTGCAGTTGGTGCAGGCTCGATGGGCCGAATGGCCTCCTTCTGCACTGTCAGGATTCTATGATCCCACCCATACTCGCACCTAACCTCTGTTGGTAGTTAAAATACTGTACCCTGCGTCTGCAAAAGGCCAAATTGCCTCTTGTCACGTGTAACTTTGAAAGACAACCCCACAATTAACACAAGGTCAAGGTTATATTCAAATATAACCCAAGGTTATATCCTACACATTCGGATGCACACATGCTAAGCATTACCTGTCCAAGGTATTTCTTCCAAATTGGTTCATGTTTAGACACTTCAAAATCATTCCATCCATATAGCTGTCGACGTTCGAGCACATGAACCTCTTTGAGACCATTCTGCAAGTCAGCCTGGGATTAAACGCAAAGGTACATTTCAAAAATCGCTGTTAGAAAGTAGTTTAAAGTAGCACTCAATACATCTTTCCAAATTCATATGTTCAAAATAAAACTTCCTTTTGGCAATTTTACGTGTTTTCTATCCACTTTTTAATAAGGTCACATCCAACATTTGATTACTTGAGCGCAGCAATAAGGAATCCTGGTAAAATTGAAGCAAATGGGAATCAGAGGAAAATCTTCCCACTGGCTGGGCTCATCCTAACACAGAGGAAGATGGTTGAGGTTGCTGAGCCTAAGGATATTGCTGCAGGATCTCTTCAGTGTAGTGTCCCAGGTGCAATCATCTTCAGCTGCTTCATTCTTCCATGCATAAAGCCAGAAATGGGGACATGGGATCATTCATATTGCAATCATCAGTGTTCAGTACCATTCACAAATCCTCAGATAATGAAACCGACCCTGCCAGTACATAGCAACATTCAGGCTTCAGCTAATAAGTAGCAAGTAACATTTGTATTACAGAGTGCCAGGTAGTGGCCATTCCAACAAAGAAGTCCCAACCACCTTTCCTTGACATTCAACGGTATTACCATGTTGAATCACCAATCAACAACACCTTCAATGTCACCACTGACAAGAAAATTAACTGAACAAGTACACAAATGTGGCTACAATAGCAGGTCACAGCAGCTGACAGAAATCATAGAATCCCTACAGTGCAGAAGGAAGCTATTCGGCCCATCGAGCCTGTACCAATCACAATCCCACCTGGGCCTTACCCCAAAACCCCATACATTTACTCTAGCTAGTTCTCCTAACACTAAGGGGTAATTTAGCATGGCCAATCCACCTAACCTGCACATCTTTGGACTGTGGGAGGAAACTGGAGCACCCGGAGGAAACCCATGCAGATGTGGGAAGAATGTGCAAACAGTTACCCAAGCCAGGAATCAAACCTGTGTCCCTGGGGCTGTGAGGCAGCAGTGCTAACCACATCTTTGAGCGGCATTGTAAGCAACATTTAGTCTTGGTTGGTTCGTATTCCAGGTGGTTTGAACTCGACTAGCTGCCAAACATGACGCATGCCACAGTTGTCATCAAGCTCAAGAGACACTTTGCCACAAATGGTATCCCTCAGCGACTCATGGCAGACAACGCGCGCCAATTCATCTCCCTGGAATTTCAGAACTTTGCAAAAGAAAGGGAGACCTGAGCATATCATAAGCAGTCCCCCCCATATCCATAATCAAACAGCCTGGTGGAACAGGCAATACGCTCAGCTAAGCACTGTTCAGAGAAATGTGCCCAGGATCGCACAAATTATTATGCGGCACTCCTCAACCAGTGAAATCTACCACAACAGGGCCTGCTTTCATCAGCACAATGACTCTTTTCTAGGTGCACCAAGACCATAATCCCTAATGCCGAGGCTCTGCTGCAGCCCAAACTTGAACTCAATGTGAATGCTAACCTCATGCAATGCAGACTGTGAACACACAGGGAACCATGATTGAGATGCCCTGTAACACCAGATCCAACAGTCAGGATCCAGACCACACATGGCCATGACTAGCTGGCAGTAATACATAGCCATGTCCTGCAACTGAACAGTTACGTGGTGTGCACCATCTGATGCTGCTATGTATACAACTGCTGGCATCTTCTATAGCTATCAGAAGCAGCACCAACAGATGGCATAGCACTTTAGTCATTGGGCACATGGCACAAGTTCCCAACACCAGTGGATATGCAGACTACTCTGGAGGCCAACACAGGAGCCCTGCATCCACAGAACACACTGACAGAACATTCTGGGTCACCCAGATCAGCCAAAGAAAGACTGCATTACCACCAAGCAGCATAATCACATGCTCAAGGTATTTGAGCAAACTAGACATGAAGTTCCTGGACATAAGTACTACTTAGCCTAGTACTGGCTTTTGAATTCGGCTTTCTACAACAGAAAAAAGGGGTGAGGAGAAGAACATAACGAACTATAACAGCTTAATCCATGCCTCTATAGATATGTAAATAGTTATGAATTGTTAGCTTGTTTAACTTGTATGTTACATAATGGTCTATACAGTTTCCTATTTTTGCGCACCGTTACATGTCATGCCAGTAGCTGCTCCACCTAAATGTAAACAGAGTGATCTTGTGAGAACATGGTGACATGGCTACAAAAGAGGTCACGTGGCAGGAGCGTGTATGTTATCTCTGGCAGCACAGGCAGAGCACAAGTGTTGAAGTAGCTGCTAAGCTTTTGGATAAACTACTTTTTGCTGAAAGTCCATGCTGTCAGTGATTCAGGGAACCAATGCAGTTATGCTGGCCATGCCAGAAACACTTTTGAATGAATAAAAGTATCACTGTAACAGAACCCAATTGTGGGGAAATTGGTCTTGTATGACCAAAGCCATTAGTGTGCTGCATTAGGAAAACACAACTTATTACAGGATGCAGTGGACGCTGAAAGCAACCAATTACAGAATTAATATTAATCTCTAAAGAGGCATCAAAAGAGCATTCACAACAGAAATAGGAAAATCACTAATAGCATACATTTTATGTGGTCAAAAAATTAGCTGTATAAAACTGATTAGTACATATCTGAATTCTAAATTTTTGCCTATATTACTGTTGATTTAACATTTGAGAAAAGTACCAGTTCCATTCATTACTTAGGGATGAAAGATAGACCAAAATAGAAATTGGTTCTCGCACCATTTTCTGCTTGGAAAAAGGGAAAGACAACAAAGACTATTTCAGGGCACAAGATCTGAATCTGCAGTTATGGAGGCCACAATGGTGAAAATTACCTGGTAGATCCCCTTGGTAGCTGCCCAAAAAAGATGCAAAACTATTTATACGTGATAGATAAGGATCCTATCTCCTGTTTTGGGCCTCTATGCAGAAATGGTTCTGGATTAAGTAAGAAAGGTGCTTTTCTCAATATTCTTCAGCAGTTTCTACAATACAAGCAGTAGCTGTCATCAACATTTAGACTATTAAAAACAAAATTAAGGAAAAGTAGTTCCCTGAGCAGGCAGGAGTGGGTGTGCTCCACTGGCTAGATAAAACGTGTGCAGCAACACCTGCATCTCCTCCCACCCGAGACATGTGGTCTGATTTTCAGATTTACACAACTAACAAGCTGTCTATGGAGGAGTGGCAGGCACTGCCAGCATGGTGGTGCAGCGGTTAGGACTGCTGCCTCACAGCCCCAGGGATCCGGGTTCAATTCCAGCCTTGGGTCACCATCTGTGTGGTGACCCACCATCTGTGTAGTGACCCACATGCTCCCCATGTCTGAAAGGGTTTCCTGCAGGTGCTCCGGTTTCCATCCACAGTCCAAAGGTATGCAGGTTAGATGGATTGGCCATACTAATTTGCCCATTAGTGTGTGTGGGGGGGGGGGGTGATTAGCGAGCTAACTATATGGGGATAGGGCCTGGGTAAGATTAGTCAGTGTAGACTTGATGGGCTGAGTGGCCTCCTGCTGCACTGTATGATTCAATGATTGTTGAGGACTATTTTAATCTATGGAATGTAGACTTCCACATAATCATTGCAATATCTGGTGGGAAAATCTGCTAACACCACCTGCACTAAAAATAGATTTTCCAAGCTTGGTATGGTTCCTGCTGTGACCAAGTCAGCAAGAAGCTACAAAGGTTGTGAATGAAGCCCACTTCATTATGCAAACCAGCCTCCCATCCATTGATTTAGTCTACACTTCCCGTTTCGAAAAAGCAGCCATCATAATCAAAGACCCCACACATCCCGGATATACACTCTTCCACATTCTTCTGTCGGGAAAAAGATCCAAAAGTCTGAAGGTACATCCCAACCGACTCAAGAATAGCTTTTTTCCTGTCACCAGGCTTTTGAGGAGACATACCTTCCATTCAGTTGATCTTTCTCTACATCCTAGCTATGACTGTAACATAACATTCTGCCTTCTTCTTCCCTTCTCTATGAATGGCATGCTTTGTTTGTATGGCATGCTAGAACAATACTTTTCATTGTATACAAATACATGTGATAGTAATAAATCAAATAAAAAAAAAAAAATGCCAATTTTCAAACACCTTCTCAACCAGTTTACAACTGGAGATTTTGGCTCTCTGCCCAAATGCATGCCTTTGGCTTTATCTGTTGTTGAGCCATAGTACTGTGATACTTAGCTATGGGTAAGCTGAGGAGGCAGGATCTGAACCTACCTGATTTGAAGTGGGGATTGAACTCTGTGCTGTTGGTGTTAATTTGATCCATAGACTAGCTGTCTATAGCCCACTCAACTAACTGGTCCAGTTTAAGGAATATGAAAACACAAGTACTAAGTTTACATAATGAAAGTGCCTTCAGCAAATTTTTCACATGCCATGCGAACTAGTCAACAAATACTATTCCAACAGGAAAATATGGTGAATTCTTCTTTTCGTCAAAATATTTTCTCACCTGTAGATCATTTACTAGCTCATCCAAGTACCGAGTGCTGGCTTCTTTTGAAGACACAGGTACAATTGGTGGGGTTTTGCTACTAACTTTTAGTTCCTGGAGTTCTTCATTCTCCTGCTGACAGAGAGAAAAATGTTTCTTCAATTATTGTGAATGCATAAGTTATCATATAGTTGAAGCTATAATTTATAATCCTTTGCTTACTCCACACATTTTACACTGATTTATAGAAATTAATTTATTAATCATTAAAGGTACACTATAGACAGACAAAATAGGGATAAATTTGCTCTGCATTTGATATTTGTCCAACTATGCAACTAAACTGGATTGTCTTTCTGGCTCATATTTTACTTCTACTCATAACACACGTTGCACAAAAATGTAATGACTACACATTCAACCATCTGCACTGATTTAAATTGTGCCTTTTTCCTTGTTCACTCAACCTGTGCAAACAGAAATGCACAATATTGCTGTATCGCATGAATGAAAAGGACAACACACTCAAGACATTGACACCATGTAGAGCCAAATGGTCTTCTGCTCTGCTTGACATCACGCTTCATTCTGCATTATGCACCATTCCATTTCCAATTTCAAATAAGATCACACTTGTGCCTATAGGCTTCTTCGTTCGGTTGTCACAATCTTACATTCACAGAACACAAAAGGGTATCATGGATTTTGTCATGTATAACCATTTTATATTGTACTTTGCACTGTTTTAAGTTGTTTCCTTTTGTACTTTGGTAAGTTACATTATTTTGAAGCAAGTTAACTTTAGGAATAAATGCAATTGTGACCAAGTAACCCTTGCTCAAAACAAATTGTAAACAATCAAATTAGTCTCCTTTAGCTGTAATAGCGCATCTTACTTGTTCTGTGTACTTCCTCATCTTAGTCTGCATCTACCCTTGTCATCCTAATTCCAACCAGATCTTATTTAATTCCTTCTGAAGCATGAATGCCCCTGATTTATAGAAATTGTCATTGAAAACTATGCAGTCTGCACAGGAATGGGGTCAGGAATCCTGGAATTGGGATCTGCCCATCATTTTTAAAACTGCTCCTGAGTATTCCTGATTGAAGGTGTAGGCCTGGATTTTCAATTACAATTTTAAATCCCTGGAGATAATACTGAAGTTATATTTATGCAGTTATATAGCATAAGGAAAACAAACTGGGAATCTGTACCACAGAACTTCAATGTGGAACCGCCTTAATTTATTTATTGGTGTCACACGTAGGCTTACATTAAAACTGCAATAATGTTACTGTGACAATCCCCTAGTCACCACACTCTGGCACCTGTTCAAGTACACTGAAGGAGAATTTACCACAACCAATGCAGCTCAAAAAAGACAGTAGGACTAGGGGGCACAGCCTCAAGATAAAGGGGAGGCGGTTTAGAACGGAGTTGAGGAGGAACTTCTTCACTCAAAGGGTGGTGAATCTCTGGAATTCTCTGCCCGTTGAAGTGGTGGAGGCTGCCTTGCTAAATATTTTTAAGAAGCGGGTTGATGGGTTCTTGATAAGAGAGGGGATTAAGGGTTATGGGGAGAGGGCGGGAAAGTGGAACTGAGCCACAACAGATCAGCCATGATCTTATTGAATGGCGGGGCAGGCTCGAAGGGCTAGATGGCCTACTCCTGCTCCTATTTCTTATGTCCTTATGTTATCTAACAAATACGTCTTTTGGACCATGGGAGGAAACCAGAGCACCCAGAGAAAACCTACGCTGACACGGGGAGAATATGCAGATGCCACGCAGACAGTCACCCAAGTTGGGAATCAAACCCAGATCCATGGTGCTGTGAGGTTGTGTGTCACTGTGGAGTGGCATGGTGGCACAGTGTTTAGCATTGCTGCCTCAGTGCTAACCACATATGCTGAAAAAGCAAATGTTAATTTTGTGTCCTGTTACAATCCCCATTGAGACCAATAAACGTAAAAAAAATTAGAACTTCCAGTTAATGTTGAAAGAATTTTGCAGCAGGATTTCACATTTTAAAACTTTTACTGTAACAAATATTAAAAGCACTATTAGCCAAACACCATTTTTGTTTTGTTGGCAATTTGTACTTTAAACTATAGGGTGGAACATTCTCCTTTTATACTTAACATACATCACACTCCCCAGGATAGTCCTTATAGCAAACACTCCATACTTGCTCCCAGCTTCCACTGGGCCCCTATATCTGTGCCCTGTTATGATCCACATAGAGACTGATAACCTTTTAAAATTACATGAGTATGGTCAGATGCGTTCAGGAATGAAGTGAGTGGGAAGAGGAACTATAAATTACAAGCTGAAAGCATGACATGTCAAGATTTTAATGTAACAAATGAACATATTTTCTTCTCGTGGACAATTTGTACTTTAAAGAAGAGAAGGATATTCGCTATTATACTTCAAACACAATGCCCCTATATCGCCATGTTGCCAAGTGCCCATCTTTAGGCATTTTGCTCAGTTTTCAGTGAGTTTCTTAAATCCACCAGAAGCACTAAAGGCTGTTCTGATGATTCTTCTTTCCCTTGGCTATGCCAGGATAAAATTCCTGGAATCTTTGAAAAGCCGCAGAATGTGTCTCTTCAATTAGAGATTGCCTCCCTCACATCACATCCGGCCCTTTTAGCTCACAAAACCAAGCAGCCTTTTCTTTCTGTTAACCATACAGAACAGCTGCCTGCCTGAGATAGTTATTTATTTGTCGGGAAGTCTGTGACTGGAGCTCAAAGATGACTTCCTCTGGAAGTGCGTTGTGTTAGAAGTATAAGAGGGAACGTCCCTCTCTGTACTTCAAAATACAAATTGTCCACAAGAAGAAAATATGTTCATTTGTTACGTGAAATCTTAACATGTCATTCTTTTCAACTTTCAGCTCATTAATTCAAATGTAATTTTAAAAAGGTTATGTGGATCATAACAGGGTGTAGATTCTCTTCCTCATAACATTAACCTTGCTTTCAGTTAGAAATGCTAATTAAGCATCTTGGGACCCAACCTGCTTTTGTCTAGGAGTAAATGGACATCACGTTCCTGCAAGTTCCTCTCCAAGTCACACACCATCCTGACTTGGAACTAAATTAGAGTTCCTTTGCTGTCACTGGGTCAAAATCGTGGAACTCCTTAACAGCATTGTGGCTCACATCTCAAGAACAAATTAATAATAAAACAAGAACAAATTAATGACAAACCAAATTCCTTTTAACTTTTTTTGAACATTGATATTACAGCCAATAATTACACAATATGATCAATGAGGGGAACTCATTTATTTCTCTACCTGCTGTGGGCAAGGAAAATTAAGTTTTGGATATCTTGTATTCCAGAGGACTGATGTGATAGATAGAATCCCAGACTTGAAGGGTTGAGGAGAGATTTGTGCACCAAGGCTGTTGTCAAAGAGTTTAAAGTCCGATACCTACAACACCTTTTTGTCACTTTGGGAGGCTCACAGTCTACTCACTCAGAGACTGCTGCCATTAGCTCCAGAGCGTAAATACTTTGCGTTGTCCTTTCAGTAAAACAACCTAAGTCTTCCTTTGATCTCCAACAATCAAACCATCCAGGCTTATTGTCAGGCAGAGTACGGAACAGGTCACATGGTCCCTTCAACTATCTACATTTGGAGCTACAATCACAAAACATAATAAACTTATAAACCTCATTATTGTAGCAGTCCTTTTTAGATCTAATCCCCAAATCTAAGCTAAACTTTGCTTACCTCTAGCATGTCTTTCAGCATTTTAAAAGGATTTGAAAAATGTCCCCCTCTTTGACAAAAGTCTTGGTGCACAAATCTCTCCTCAACCCTTCAAATCTGGGATTCCTATCTAACACATCAGTCTTCCTCTGGAACACAAGATATCCAAAACTTCTGAGTGTTTCCTTGTCCCCAGCAGGTAGAGAAATAAATGAGTTCCCTTCATTGATCATATTGCGTAATTATTGGCTGTAATATCAATGTTCAAGAAAAGTTAAAAGGAATTTAGTTTATTATTAATTTGTTCTCGTTTTATTATTAATTTGTTCTTGGAATGTGAGCCACAGTGCTGTTAAGGAGTTCCATGATTTTGACCCAGTGACAGCAAAGGAACTCTGATACAGTTCCAAGTCAGGATGGAGAGGAACTTGCAGGTGCTGGTGCTCTCAATCATCTCCTGGCTTGGTTCTTCCAGGTATGTAAAAGATCACAGCTTTGGAACATAATGTCCAAGGAGACTTAAGTTGCTGCTGTCATCTTAGGCAGTTGTGCGGGATTGCTTTCACTTCATTTCAATGGCTCGGAGTTGAGTCTGAGATTCAATGCACCATCTGCAGGTCAGTGGAGAATTGAGTAGGTGAGCTGTTTGGACTCTGTGCCTTCCTGAATTAATCTTTTCACTTTGGTTAGTCACAAGCCTCATGAGCCACCTGAGAATTTTAACCTCTTTAGAGATGCTTTGAAAGGACACCACTTTACATTTCTCCTGCCTTGTTTTGAGTCTCCAGCTGTGACCAAGTTTAGGGTAGAGCCGTTGTTTTGAGAGTCCAGTGTTAGGTATATAGACAGTATGTTCTGCCTCATGTGACTGGTTTTGAATGCCTAGCACCTCGATTGTGGGCACATTGGTTTTTGAGAGAACACTGCTTTTGACCCATCTTTCTTACCACTGGATTTGGAGGATCTTGTGAAAGCACTGCTTCTGGTACTTCTCCAGTGTTTTGAGATGCCTGCTGTAGGTTGATCAAGTCTCCAAAACATTTGGGAGTAAGGAGATCCCTGTTGACTTGCAAATCGAAATCTTAGTCTTGGGTCTGAGATCCTGGTCCTCAAATACTCTTTTCCTCAATCAGCCAAAGGCTCAGCTGGCACTTTCAAGATGATAATGCATTTCAGTTGTCTATGTCTGCCTTCTTGACAGGAGGCCCCCCAAGACTACCTTCCTCTCCCTTGTAGGTAACCAACCTTCAAGTAAATGGCCTGAACATAAGCATTTAACAACAATCCATATGTACTGATGTATCTGAATTTTGCAATTGTCATAAATCCTGTGATCACAGTCATTTGTATTGTGTGTGCATTGACTGGAATAAAGAAATATTATTGAAAATGGTCAACGTTTTCCAGGATGTCACATTGATCTTAAATTGTTAGGGGAAAGATATTGTGCTGTGGGAACTGTTTGGAAAAAGGATCTTAGTTTCTGGGTGTTTACTGAAAGCCAAATTTCCTTGTATGCAATAGGGTCATAGAGGTTACAGTACGGAAACAGGTCCTTCAGCCAACTTTCTCATGCCGCCCAGATTTTACCATTCAGCTAGTCCCAATTGCCTGCATTTGGCCCATATTCCTCTATACCAATTTTACTTATGTTTAAAAAACAAAATTGTACCCACCTCTACTACTGCCTCTGGCAGCTCATGTCAGACGCTCACCATCTTCTGTATGAAAGAATTGCTCCTCTGGACCCTTTTGCATCTCTTCCCCTCTCACCTTAAACTTATGCCCTGTGGTTTTAGACTCCCCCACCTTTAGGAAAAGATGGTGACTATCTACCTTATCTATGCCCCTCATTATTTTACAGACCTCCATTAGATTACCTCTAAGCCTCCTACACTCCAGAGAAAAAGGACACAGCCTCTCCTTAGCACTCAAACCATCAAGTCCTGATCGCATCTTAGTAAATATTTTCTGCACTCTTTCTAGTTTAATAATATTCTATAGTATGTTAATGACCAGAACTGTACATAGTATTCCAAGTGTGGCCTTTGGAGATGTATTCAACAATGCTCTGGCGTTCAGTTTAAGTGAGCGTGCACGTGTGTCATCTCCATACTGGAACTCAATGAGTGAAGTTGGTGTGATTTTGGTTTTGGACTGAAGACAGTGTCAATTTAATACTTTTTCTTCTATTTTGTAAGCTATCTCCACAGCTGCCTGTAATTGTCTGGAGGTGAGGTGCAACATTGCAGCCAGGACGATGGCAAATAAATTTGAATTCCAATAAATTTGTCAGACATGACTTCCCCTTAACAAATCCGTGCTGTGTCTGCTCTATCAAACAATTCTTCAAGGTGCCTCGCTATTTCTCCTTCGATGATGGATTCAAGCATTTTTCCAACAACAGACGTTAAACTAACAGCCTATAATTCCCTGCCTTTTGCCAGCTACCCTTTTTAAACAGCGGCATAACATTAGTTTTCCAATCTTCCAGCACTTCCCTGGAATCCAGCGAAGTTTGGTAAATAATCACTAAGGCATCGACTATCACCTCTGCCATTTCCTTCAGAACCCTGGGATGCATTCCATCCTGTTCTGGGGACTTGTCCAACATCAGTCCCGCTAGTTGATCAAGCACTACCTCTCTAGTGACAGTAATTGCATTCAGGCCCTCAACTCCTACCATCCTTCTATCTTTAATACCCGGCAAACTATTCGCGTCCTCCTCCGTGAAGACCGAGGCAAAAAACTTATTTAAGGTCTCAGCCATTACCTCATCCCCCACCACTAAATCTCCCCTCTCACCCTCTAAGGGTCCAACATTCACTCTAGCCAGCCTCCTCCTCTTTATATATTTATTAAAAAATATATATTCTGATTGGCAGTTGGTGACTAGTGGAGTGCCGCAGGGATCAGTGCTGAGGCCTCAACTATTTACCATTTATATAGATGATCTGGAGGAGGGGGCTGAGTGTAAGGTGTCGAAATTTGCTGATGACACGAAGATAAGTGGAAAAGCAAATTGTGCGGAGGGTGTGGAAAGTCTGCAGAGGGATCTAGATAGGCTGAGCGAGTGGGCGAGGACCTGGCAGATGGAGTACAATGTTAGCAAGTGTGAGGTTATCCACTTTGGCAGGAATAATAGTAGGAGAGATTGCTACTTAAAGGGCGAAAAGCTGCAGCATGCTATGGTGCAGAGGAACCTGGGGGTCCTTGTGCATGAGTCGCAAAAACCCAGTCTGCAGGTGCAGCAGGTGATCAAGAAGACGAATGGATGCTGGCCTTTATAGCGAGGGGGATAGAATGTAAAAGCAGGGAGGTCTTGCTGCAACTGTACAGGGTACTGGTGAGGCCGCAGCTGGAGTACTGTGTGCAGTTTTGGTCGCCGCACTTGCGCAAGGATATTTTGGCCTTGGAGGGAGTGCAGAGGAGGTTCACTAGGCTGATACCAGAGATAAGGGGTTTGGACTATGAAGAGAGGCTGAATAGACTGGGTCTGTACTTGTTGGAGTTTAGAAGGATGAGGGGGGGTTCTTATAGAGACGTATAAGATAATGAAGGGGATGGATAGGGTAGAGATAGAGAGATTCTTCCCTCTCAGAAAGGACAACAGGACTAGAGGGCACAGCCTCAAGATAAGGCTGGGGGGGGGGGTGGGTGCAGTTTAGAACGGAGTTGAAGAGGAACTTCTTCACTCAAAGGGTGGTGAATCTCTGGAATTCTCTGCCCGTTGAAGTGGTGGAGGCTACCTTGCTAAATATATTTAAGTCACGGGTAGATAGGTTTTTGGTAGGCAAGGGAATTAAGGGTTATGGGGAGAAAGCGGGAAAGTGGAACTAAGCCACTTCAGATCAGCCGTGATCTTATTGAATGGCGGGACAGACTGGAAGGGCTAGATGGCCTACTCCTGCTCCTATTCCTTATGTTCTTATTGTTGCATAAACACATCCTTGTTTGACCACATTCTTCACTGAGGTAGATCTGTGGTGGTTCTATTGCTGAGACCAACATGAAGTTCAGTTTGGGAGCATACAGAGACAATCACAATGCTGAGCTAGGTGTAGTCTGCAGCTCAGAATTGAGGGAACCAAAGGAAGTAAATGTTTGTCATTTAGGCTTGCGCTTCAACCAGAGAAAATAGCACTTAATCATTCATCACTTGGAAGGTGGGTCGGGCTCTATTTCAGTTTCAATTTCACGAGAGGAAAAGCAGCTATTCTGGTCTGCAACTTGTGGAGGAAATCCTCATAGAGCCTTGTGGTAGAAATAAACCAGCAGTAAGTCAGCTTGAAACAGACAGGGAGAAAGCATCAATTAGAAGCTAGGATTCAGCTTTGGGAGCAGCATCTGTGATGGAACTCAGAATCATACAGCGCAGAAGAGGCCCTTGAACTCATTGAGTCCACACTGACACATTAGAAACACTTGAACTCTCACCTAACCTCATCTGCCAGCATTTGGTCGATGGCCCTGAATGTTATGATGTGCCAAGTAACTGTAGGTGCATATAGGGCCGTTAGGAACCTGGCGATGTTCAAATCTCTAAGCAAGAAGGTAATGAAACCCATGCTTAAACTGAAGAATCCACAGTCATGACACCTTTAACGGAAATTGAAGGATCGCTTAGTCAAAAGCCAATGGAAGGGTCCCCATGACATGTGTACCTTGAGGGATAGCTAGAATACCAAGGAGAATTAACAAATTCTGAAGGGCTGTCACATGCCTTTAGGTTGGAGCCGGGAAGAGTGAATGAACCTTTAACATTCCTGTAATGTATAAAGGATTCTTGTGGGTAAATGAAAAGTGTAACCAAGTTCATCTATAAGCAACTATAAGCTATCGTGTTAATAGTGTTTGCTTTATTTAATTTTTATAGACAATAAAGTTTATGTGTTTAAAAAAATGAAATCTTGTGGTGGAATTATTTCAGTGAATTGTGTGATCTTTGCATTACTTTTTAGATATGAATGGTCCCGAACAGAATTGTAACATTGCAGCTTTTGCCCATCAAGAGACACTGCAAATATGATCACCGCTGTGTGGCAGATGCAAGAAACTGCATTAACAGCTGTCTGTGGCCTTTTTCAACCTCACAGAAGTTTTTGACTCTATGAGGGCTGTGAAGTGCCCTCAAAAACTTGTTGTCATCCTTGCCGACTTCACAATGACAGGCAAGCTGCGATCCTCGGCAACAGAACCGCCACAGGCTCTAAGTCAGTGAAAAACGTGGTCAAACAAGGATGTGTCGTTCAGTTTCAATCTTTTGACTTACCACATCATCTTTCTTGAAGTTTTCTATGCAATATAGCTGTCCTGGTTGGAGTTGTCCTTCTACAGCTTGGATAGATTTAAATTTCAAATTCCCCAAGTGCTGGGGCCTGAAACACTCGGGTGGCTTCATCGAGCATGGGAAATTTAAAACCGATTGGAAATGTAATCAGATACAAGGGACAATTCAGCCACCATTCAGCAAATTCTGGTAACAAGCCCAGTTAGATTGCAGAAAAAAATAATAATTTCTGCGACCCAGCTGCTTGGCTTAGCTTTCCCTTTCCTTGCATTGAGACTGTGTAGATTTCTTTTCTTTCCTGATGTAAATCCCTTTGAATGTCATAAATGCTCCTGCCTAAAATCAGTATTATTATCTAAAGAACTGTCACCTTTGAGTAAAATGGCTTGTGGATTCAAATCCCACTCCAGCACTTGGGCACAATGATCTGGGCTAAAATACCAGTGCAGTATTGAAGGGCGGTCCAAAGTGCCAACCTTTGATTGAGTAAAATATCAGACACGGCCCCATCTGCACTCGGGCAAATGAGAGATCCAAGTGTGAAAATATTCCAACCAACAGTCAAGATATTCCCAGTGCACTGAACAATAGTTACCCCTCAGACAAGATCATCTGGTCATTACTACATTGCTGTTGTGGTGGGAGTTTGTTACGCTCAAACTTTCCGTACTACAACAGTGATAGTAAGCCTACTAGTGACAATAAAAAAAACTTTAAAACTTCAAACTGACTACACTTCAACAGTACTTCATTGCTTGGAAAGCATTAGTGAGGTCATGAGGTTGTAAAACTTTATCGCCTGAATTCTACTGTCCTGCTAGCCACGGAAATCGGAGCAGGTGAGGGGTGGACATGAAAATGTCTATTGTCCTTGGGCAGGATTTTCCATTCTCTCTCGAATGAGGCCATAAAATCCCACCCTATATTATGTTGGGGTGATGGTGGGGTAGTGGTAATGTCACTGGGCTAGTAATCCAGAGGCCCAGGTTAATGCCTGGGGACTTGGCTTCAATTTCCACCAGAGCAGCAGGTAGAATTTAAATTCAATTAATACATCCAGAATGTAAAACTAGTCTCAGTAATAGTGACCAAGATGACTATCATTAATTATTGTCTTTTAGGGAAGGAAATCTGTCAACCTTATCTTGTCTGGTCTACATGTGGCTTCAGACCCAGAGCAATGTGGGTGACTCTAAACTGCCCTCTGGAATGACTTTGAAAGCTGCTGACTTCAGGGTTAGTTCAGGATAAGCATCAAATGCTGGCCTTGCCAGTAATACCCACATCCCATAAAAGAGTAAAATAGTGCTTTATTAAAATGTATATTTCTTCATAACCTAGGAGATGATAGTTTTTATTGGAAGTGCCTTTGAGTCACATACAAAGTGCATTTCTGCCAAATAACTTTCTAAATGAAGATCAGAGTGTGTTACCACCTTTCCCAAATTTCTTTTAATATTGTTCAACTCTGCACATAAATTTAGCCACACAATGCTTCCTGCTAAACTGTAAATTAGTGATTGACATTGTGGGTATACATTAATAAAGTAGTTACTTATTTCAAGAGCACATACTTTCCCATAGTTGGATTCCCATGACAGTTGCACACCAAACTTCCTTCTTCAGCCATATCATTCAAATGCTTCTAATGCGATACGGAGTTCTCACAAGCAACTCAATCGCTCGGCCATCATGAATAATTCTAGATGACAGTAAATACATTACTCCCATACAGTCATAGATTAAAACTCTACCATTTCACCTGCCTGGAATTGGGGTGGGCGAGATTTCCAGAACAGAAATCTCCGTTGGCCTAGGGCAGAATTTTATGATCAAATGAGGCTGTAAAATCCCACCTATAGAGTCGTACAGAGGAGAAAATGCCCTTTGGCCCATCAAGTCTGCAACAGCAATAATTACCACTAAAGTCATACTAATCACATTTTCTCACACTTGTCCTATATTCTTCAATGTTATGATGTTTCAATATTTTTTAAAGGTTGTAAGTTTTTCAGCTTCCACTATCTTCCCAGGCAATGCATTCCAGATTCCCATCAACCTCAGAGTGAAATTTCTTTTTCTCAAATTCTCTCTGAATCTCTTGCCCCTCACCCTAAAACTGCCATTTGTGAGTGACCCCTCAACCAAAGGGAACAGCTCCTTCCTATTCACCCTGTCCATACCCCTCATAATCTTATACACCTCAACCATAAGAACATTAGAACTAACAGCAGGAGTAGGCCATCTGGCCCTTTGAGCTTGCTCCACCATTCAATAAGATCACGGCTGACTTCTTCATGGACTCAGCTCCACTTATCTGCCCGCTCACCATAGCCCTTAATTCCTTTATAGTTCCAAAGTGTATCTATCCTTGCCTTAAAGACATTCAATGAGGTAGCCTCAACTACTTCACTAGGCAGAGAATTCCATAGATTCACGACCTTTCGTGTGAAGAAGTTCTTCCTCAACTCAGTCCTTAATCTGGTCTTCCTTCTTTTGAAGCCATGTTCCCTAGTTCTAGTCTCACCTACCAGTGGAAACAACTTCCCTGCTTCTATCCTATCTTTTCCCTTCATAATCTTATATGTTTCCATAAGATCTCCCCTTGTTCTTCTGAATTCCAATGAGTATAGCCCCAGTCCATTCAGTCTCTCCTCATAAGCCAACTCTCTCAACTCCAGAATCAACCTAGTGAATCTCCTCCACACCTCCTCCAGTGTCAGTATATCCTTTCTCAAGTAAGGAGACCAAAATTATATACAGTACTCCAGGTGTGGCCTCACCAGAACCTTATACAGCTGCAACATAATCTTGCTGTTTTTGAACTCCATCCCTCTAGCAATGAAGGACAAAATTCCATTTGCCTTCTTAATTACCTGCTGCACCTGCAAACCATGTCTCCCCCTCAGCCATCTCTGCTCTCAAGAAAACAATTCAAGCCTATGTGGTCACTTCTCATAGCTCAAATGCTCCATCCCATACATCCTGGTGGACTTCCTCTGATATCCCCTCTATTGCAATCACATCCTAACTATAGGGAGATGATCAGAACTGCACACAGTACTCCAACTGTGGCTTAACTAATGTTCTGTACAGATCCAACATTACCTGTTGCTCTTATACTCAATGCCACGACTGATAAACAGGCATATGGGACACTTAGAATATAGAACATAACAGCGCAGTACAGGCCCTTTGGCCCTCGATGTTGCGCCGACCAGTGGAACCAATCTAATGACCCTCTAACCTAAGCTATTCCAATGTTATCCATATGCTTATCCACTGACCATTTGAATGCCCTTAAAGTTGGCAAGTCCACAACTGCTGCAGGCAGGGCATTCCATGCCCTTACTACCCTCTGAGTAAAGAACCTGCCTCTGACATCCGTCCTATAATTACCACCCCTTAATTTAAAGCTATGTCCCCTCGTGTTAGCCATCACCATCCGAGGAAAAAGGTTCTCACTATCCACCCTATCTAACCCTCTAATCATCTTGTATGCCTCAATTAGGTCACCTTTTAACCTTCTTCTTTCTAACAAAAATAACCACAAGTCCCTTAGTCTTTCCTCGTAAGACCTTCCCACCACTCCAGGCAACATCCTGGTAAACCTCCTCTGCACCCTTTCCAATGCCTCCAAATCCTTCTTATAATGCGGCGACCAGAACTGTACGCAATACTCCAAGTGCGGCCTCACCAGAGTTTTGTACAGTTGCAACATGATTGATTTTAACAATCCTATTCACCTCCTCTGTCACCTTCAGGGATCTATGAATAATTACCCTAAGATCCATCTGAGCTTCCTAATATCCTGCCACTCATTAAATAGTCCCTTGTCTTCTTGTCTTGTTAATTCTTCCAAAATGCACCACCAAGCACTTACCAGATTTAAATGCCATCTGCCACTGCTCTGCCCATCTGAGCAACTCATCTATGTCTTCTTGTAGCCTCCAACCTTCTTCTCCATCACTAACCACCTACCAATCATGGTGCCGCATGCAAACTTGCTTATCATTCCCCTCACATTATCACTTATATCATTTATATATAAAACGAACAATAAGGATCACATCACTGAACCTTGTGGTAGGCCACTGTACACCAATCTCCAATCACTCAAGCAGCGTGTGAACTTAGTCTCCTCCAAAAGGACAAAGAAAAGAATGGTCACAGAAAAATTCTCAAATTAAAAAAAATTGAAAATACAGTTTTTTCTGCGGCTTGATCCTAGACCATGAACAAATGAGTTACGAGGTAAAGAAAATTGTATTGGAAGACAAAAGTAGTTTATTGAAGAATAAGTGATTTTATTTTGATCCTGAAAAGTCATTTTCTTTTCATGCATTTGAGTTCTAAACCTAGGATTAATGGCCAGGATAACAAATTCATAGTTATTAAGCTATTAATAACCTGGTACCATTTTCTATGAGGCATTATCAGCACATTTTTGAATGACTTGATTAATTGTAAAATTATAACTTTTGGTTTGAAATGTGCTTTTCATACTAGTTCAACTTCAAAAAGGCAAGAGTCACTTAACCAGATTGACAGGCCAGATAATCCGGTTTGCTTCTCCCCACACAGTCTAGAGGCTACCCAGACTCACAAGTAATTTACATGGAGACTATTTGGGGTTTTGCAGCAACTTTCATCAATGTTTTGAAGTGGATTTAAAATACAGGTGAGAAATCAAGTTTGCAATAATTATTCACATTGTACTGATTGAACCATTTTGCATTACTTCTGCCTCTTAATATTGCTCAGTGACTTTTTTAGATTATCCTGCAAGACCAATCATCTGGGGTGTTGTGTACAGTTTTGGTCTCCTTATCCAAGGGTGTACATGCCATAAAGGGAGTGCAATGGAAGTTCACCAGACGAATTCCTAGATGGCAGGATTATCTTATGAAAAAGAGGTTGAGGAAAGTAGGCCTGTATTCACTAGAGTTTCATAGAGTTGTACAGTACAGAAGAGGCCCTTTGGCCCATTGAGTCTGCATTGACAAAATTACACTAAATCTACACTAAATCTCACTTTCCAGCACTTAGCCTATAGCTTTGAATGTTTCTCATGAAGATTTGATAAATTCTTACAGGATGCAACAGAATAAATGTGGATCAGATGTTTCCTCAGGTTGCTGAGTCTAGAATCAAGGGACACAGTCTTAGAATAAGGGCTAGGCCATTTCAGATGAGGAGGAATTTCTTCACTCAGAGGGTTGTGAATCTTTAGAATTCTTTATCTTAGAGGGCTGTGGAAGCTCAGTCACTGAGCCTGCTCAAGACAGAAATTGATGGATTTCTGGATGCTAATGACATTGAGGGATATGGGGAATGAATGGCATGCAGATTGACAATTAGCCATGACCTGTTTGAATGGTGGCTCGATGGGTTACTCCTGTTCAAGTGTGGTTTTTGGTAGTTTCATGGATATTTATTTATTCTTTTATGGGGTATTGGCATCACTGGCAAGGCAAGCATTTGTCATTCATCCCCAAGTGCTTTCAAGAAAAGTGACTTGCTAAGCCATTTCAGAGGGCTTTTAAGTGTGAACGACATTGCTGTGGATCTGGAGTAAGGAGGTAAGCAGGGCAAATTTCCTTTCCTGAAGGTCATTAGTAAACTAGATTGTTTTCTTTACAGCAGTTGGCACTGGTTTCATGGTGACCATTAGTGAGTGTAGCTGTTAATCCCAGATTTTATTATTTGAATTTAAAATTCTCCCACGCTACCATGGTGGGATTTGAAGTAGGGGCCCCTGGGTTTAGCCCAGTGACATTACCACTACCACCTCCTCCTTCCTCATCCCTGGTGACAAATTATGGAGCATACTCATAAGAAGAAAAGGTAACACTGATCATACCTGAAATTATACCTTAGGCATGTTTTGCAGGTTTCTGATAACATGGAATGCAGCCTTACCTGTGGTCCATGCATATTAATTTGAACATTAGATATAAAGCCCATAGCAAAAGAGTAATATTTCAAATAGAACAAAGAACAAAGAAAAGCACAGTGTGAGAGCAGGTCCTTTGGCCCTCCAAGCATGTGCAAATAAAACAGAGTACAGGAAAGCATTAGAGGAACATATATTTAAACTTGACCCTTTCTGCAGCTCTGAGTCATTGCACATTGCAGACACAACCAAATATAAATGTCCTGTGATTGACTGCACACTGGGTCAAAAATTAAATACCTCTATTAGGTTCAATAAGTCCTTCATGTATTTACCTCAGTATATTTAACAATATTGTAAAACCAGGTAAAATGAGAAAACATTGGAACAAAGGGATTAATTGTACACACCTTGCAATACTCCCTATAAGTCTATAATGTCAACTATTGTGAAAGTGATAAATCAGCAACTCTGCAGTGATTTGGAAATACAGTTTGAGACCAATAAAGATCTAGAGTCAAAACAGTAACCTCTATCTTTACTATTTTGACAAGATAAAAGATTGTTTTTATTTATTAGTGTCACAAGAAGCGTTATATGAACACTGACTTAATTTATTATTGTCACATGTGTTAACACACAGTGAAGAGTATTGTTTCTTGCACACTATACAGACTGCAATGAAGTTACTGTGAAAAACCCCTAGTCACCATGCTCAGGCAGCTGTTCAGGTACAATGAGGGAGAATTTAGCATGGCCAATGCATCTAACCAGCATGTCTTTTCGGACTGTGGGAGGAATCTGGAACATGCAGAGGAAAGCCATGCAGACACGGGGAGAATGTGCAGACTCCACACAGACAATGACCCAAGCCAGGAATTGAACTCAGGTCCCTGACTCTGTGAGGCAGCAGTGCTAATCACTGTGCCACCATGCAACTGACAATTTCTTATCGTACACACCTAACAATACTCATTACATATAAGCTATAAGCATATAATGTCAGCTATTGTGAATATGATACTAATAAGCTATTGTGATTTGGAAACAGCCTGAGACCTATAGAGATGTAAAATCTAAACAATAACCTCTATCTTTTATTTGATAAAGGTTGGGGGTTTAGAATCAATTTTCAATCACTCCCCCCACCCCCTATTCTTAAATCAGATTAATTAAAACAAAAGCACAGGTCATGAACAGGAAAATTCTGGTTTAAAAAAATGACCAGGGTGGGTATTATTCATGGAATGACAGCTCAGGGAAGTTATGGTGAGGAGATGCCGGCGTTGGACTGGAGTGTGCACAGCAAGCTCAGGGAGGAAGGCCGCTCGGCCCTTGGCGCCGGTGCTAGCTCACTCACTGAAAGAGCCACCAATCAGTTCCCCCATCCCTCCTCCACAGACCAGAAAATTCAACATTTCCTCCATCGTTTTTATATTAAGAAAAAACAGAGTATGGACATTGAAATTTAAAATCCGCCCAGGATTAACATCTAACAAGGGTTATTTTCAGCATTAACGATGCATTATATAAAACAGAGGAGAGATATTGGTGAAAGACATTAGCGCCAGCTGTCAGAAGTGACCATCTGTCAACACTGCAGATCCGAGAGCATCCCATAACCAGCAGGCACCCACCTTGCCGTCCAGGTCCCCGTCCTGAACCAGTTGGTACTTTTTCCGGGAGAAAAGTTTCTGGAAGAGCTTGGGAATTCGCGTTTGCCTCATGGTTCATAAATCTTTTATTTTCTTCTCTTTCGCTTTTGTTTTGCGGACGGCGGCGACGACGACCCCCCCCCCTCCTCACGCCCCCGGTCTTATTTGATTTTTGAGGTGAGGTGGGGGGTGTTGTCCCTCAGTCCAGAATGAAGCAGAGACTGGGGCTGCTCAGGTGTCGAATTGAAGGCAGTGCGCCGAGGGGAGTTGTTGTGAGCATTGCCCCCGCCCTTTCCCACTCCACTCCACTCCACTCAGTCAGGTCACAAACACCTGTCCTCTCACCGGAGCCCAAATCCTGCAATCGGCAGAGTGACAATTGTGCTTTCGGCTCATTGCCACGTCTCTGCCTTTCTGTTGAGCAACTGACCGCGCCTTTTTCTTTCCTTCCTTGCTTGTTGTTATAGATTTTGAAAAAAAAATAATTATTCAAAGTGTCACTGGGGTTCCCCTGGGGCCACTGACTGACTGGTAAACACAGACTGGGTGCCCTCCCGGGGCACCGCTCTCCTCCCAAACCCCAAAGGTGTGCAGCTTAGGTCGATTGGCCGTGCCAAATTTCCCCCTCAGGTGCGGATTTTCCAGTTCCGCCCACCAGGGGAATCGTAGCGGGCAAGGGCGGCATGGTGGTGCACTGCTGCCTCACAGCACCAGGGACCCAGGTTCAATTCCGGTCACTGTCTGTGTGGAGTTTGCACGTTCTCCCTGTGACTGCGTGGGTTTCCTCCGGGTGCTCCAGTTTCTTCCTACAGTCCAAGAGGGTGCGGGTTAGGTCGATTAGCCATGCTAAATTGACCCTAATATCAGGGGAATTAGCAGGGTAAATGAGGATTATGGGATTAGGGGCCAGGTGGGATTGTGGTCAGTTTAGACTCGATAGGCCAAATGGCTCCTTCTGTACTGTAGTGATTCTACGATAATCTATGGAAGGGGCAGATCATGGAAAGGTCCGCTGACCTCGTGCGGTATTTTACAGTCGCGGGGCGAGAGCAGCTGGAAAATCCCGCTCTGATGTAGGAATTTTGCCATCCCACCGGCCATGGGAATCGTAGTGAGAGGTTCGTTGCCCTCAAGTAGAATTTTCCAGTTTCACAGCGAGCGCAGCTAGAAAAATCCCACTTTTAGTGTCCCACTCAAGATGTGTAGGTTAGTGGGGATGTTACAGGGTGTTACGGGGACAGGGCTTGGGTAAGATGCTCTTTTGGAGAGTTGGTGTGGGGTCAATGGACCAAAAGGCCTCCTTCTGCAGTGTAGGGATTCACTGAACTTGAGCAGGCGATACTAATTTCCAAATCACCTTTGTTCTCTGCCCATTTACCCCCTGACCTACATTGGCTTCCAGTTCAGCAATGTCTGAATTTTAGAAGTGTAATCCTTGTGTTCAGCAGGCACTTGCATTATTTGCTACCCTTGTTCCAGCACCCTCCAGCCTTACTGTCCAAAAGTTCTGCAATCCCTTCAAATGTTGTTCAGCACTTCTCCCCCCTCCAATTTTCTTCTCCCTCCATTTGCACACTTGCCATTGGCTGTCCAAACCCCAAGCTCAGGAATTCCCTGCACAAACTGCTTTCCCTCTATCTCCTGCTTTGAGGTACTCTTTAGAATGTACTATTTTCACCATGCTTTTGGTCACCTCTCCTAATAACATAAGAACCAGGATCAAGAGCAGAGCAAATGGCTTCCGGAGCCTGCACAACCATTCAGTAAATTTTGACCTTTGGCCTCAAAAGTTCTATTCTTTGCTTCGGAGTCAGTATTTGTTCTTATTCCACTTCATGGTGCATGGAAAGACCCTTTGCATAGAGGGATTTGGGAATCCTCTCTTCTCTCAGGCACAAATGACTCCCACAAAACAGGGAAAATTGGGTTTGCACGATGGTGATGTTTGGCAAATTTTTATGGGAGGAAGGAGGTTGGACTACCCTGTTCGATTGGACGTGACTGAAGATAAGCTGAGTAATCGGAATAAAAAATAGTGAATCTTTGGAAATGTTCGGGAGGTCAGGCAGCATCTGTGGGGAGAGAAATGGAGTTAACATTTCAGGTTGCTGACATCATCAGGACGATTAGAAAAATTGGAACTATAATGCTTTCACATAATTCTGGTGAAGTGGGGGAGGTAGATTGAAGGGGTCAGCCTGTGATAGTACACAAGACATGAGACATTAAAGAACAAAAGAATTGGTTGTGCAGAGCTAAAGGGAGTGGTAATGGAACAAGAAACAAAAGATGTATCCAGAGAAGGTCAAAGCAAAAATCATGAACAGCTGTCGCCCAAAAACAATTCAACAAGTTTAACAATGGTACCTTTTTTCTACCCCTTTTCTTTACAAGTTTGTGATAATTGTTTCTCCTTTTTTTGTTGAAGCTGTTTGTTATACTGTCATTCGGACTTCCATTCCTTTAGTTGTTCCATTACCACTATGTTTGGCACTGTAACCCAACTCATTTGTCATTTAACTTATCCCATGTTCAGATCTGTGGGAGCTGTGGAGAGTCATCCACTGTGATGGTTGCTTGTAAATACACTGTTCAAAGCAGTGAACTGCATTCAGAAAACTTTGAACTTGCATAAGATTTTGAATGATACTTGGAAACTTGCACATCGCTATTTTCTAAGTGTTATTTTACCAAGATGAAAATTTGAACAAAATTTAGCCATGAGCCACGCAAGATACAAGGACAGGTGGCCCGAAACCTGGCTACTGAGCTATGTTTAAAGGAATATCATAAGGGAGGAGGGAGAGAGCGGCGGAGGCTTTAGGAGGAAATTTCTTGGCTTGGGGGCTAGGTAGATGAAGGTACGGCCACCAAATGCAGGGCAATAGAAATTCAGATGCACAGGAGTCCAATATTTGAGTAGCACAGTGCTCTCAGAAGGTTGTAGGGCTGGAGGAGCCAGACCTTGGAAGGATTTGGAAACCAGGGTGAGAATTTTAAAATCAAGGTGCCACAAAATTGGGAGCAAAGAAGGTGATAAAGCATAGCAATGATATGTGATCAGCACTTGCTGTGAGCTAGGATAAGGGCAGGCGAGGTTTGGATGAGCTCAAGTTTATGAAGGGTGGAAAATTGGAGGCCAGCCAAGAGAACATTGGAATGGTAACGGTGAGATGTAACAAAGGCATGATTGAGAAATTACAGCAGAGGTTGGTCTGATACAGGGTCAGAGATGGGCGTCATTCTTACGATGGAATGTAGGCTGTTTTGGAGCAGGTAGGTAGTTGGAAGCTGAGCTCAGGGTCAAATAGAAAGCCAAGGTGGCAGGGAGTCTATTTTAGCCTCAGACAGGGGCCAGAGATACTCTACACTGAAATTTAATCTGGAGCGCAACCTCCAAATGGAGTCTCAAATTCAACACAATTAGGTAGTATTCCCTTTCTGTTTATAATCATTATAAAAGATACCTTGTTTGAACACAAGGAGTCTTTTTTTATAACGAAGTAGAGTTAGGAGGGATATAACAATGTCAACCAAAAATGGACATACAAGAATGGCGGCCTTAGTTCAGTGACTCATCCGTGAATCATAAGACTGGGATTCAATCCTCTTGTAGAGACGTAAGCACATACTTTAAGTTGACACTCAGTAGAGAAACAAATAATTTCAGGACTGTTGAAGGTTTGGTCTTCTTGGATGAGATGTCCAAAAGCATTGTCTGTCTTTCTTTTTGGACCTTTCTTCTTTCTGGAGAGATCCCATGGCACCTAGAGTCAGAGAGTCATAGTGGTTTACAGCATGGAAGTTTATTTATTAGTCACAAGTAAGGCTTACATTAACTCTGCAATGAAGTTACTGTGAAATTCCCTAGTCGCCACACTCCGGCGTCCGTTCAGGTCACTGCACCTAACCAGCACATCTTTCAGACTGTGGGAGGAAACTGGAGCACCCAGGGAGAATGTGCAAACTCCACACAGACAGTGATCCAAGCCAGGAATTGAACCCAGGTCCCTGGCTCTGTGAGGCAGCAGTGATGACCATTGTACCATCACGACACCATTGAAACAGGCCCTTCAGCCCAACTTGTCCATACCACTCTTTTTTTAAATCACTAAGCTAGTCCTAATTGCCCGCGGTTGGCCAATATTCTTGTCTATGCATCTTACCCGTGTAACTGTTGAAAAGCTTTTTAAAAGACAAAATTGTACCTGCCGCTACTCCCATCTCTACAGCTTGTTCCAGACTTTCACCACTCCCTGTATGGAAAAATTGCCCCTCTGGACCTTTTTGTACCTCTCTCTTCTCACCTTACTATGCCGTCTAGTTTTAGACTCTCCGACCTTCGAGAAAAGACTTTTTGAAGCAACAAATGACCTGGTCATGCATCTCGCCTGAGTGAACCTTGATGTATAAAATTGCTATATTTGCTTCCATGTCAAAAGAACTTCAGTGGCTGCAAGGTACATTGTAATGTTTTGAATAGCACCATATACAAATTAATATTCTGATTGATAAACCAATAAGAGGCAAAAGTACACTTAAGCTCAGGAATGAGCTTGGAATCCAGATCTTGCTTCTGACTCAGAACAAAAACACTACCTCTGTGACAAACCAAGTAACTGGAAGTATTCAGCAAACTAGGCAGCATCAGCGGAGAGAAACTGAGTTTATGGGGGGTGGGATTTAATGGGTCCTGCATTAATGGAATATGTATAATGGGTGGCTGTATTAAGCAGGATACAATATTTTTGACTTCCCAGCAGCAGGTTCAGATGCAGAGATTAAAGCAGCTTGTTTGCAGCATACTGAACCTCATGCAGTCATGTGATAGGTCTGTACTAGTAATATATGCAATGAATGCTCTATATTTGCATGCTGTTAATGCTCATTAAAATATATTTTTTAAAAAATTCCTGCCTTCTGGATATGATAAGTGGCATTTGAGAATCTCATGGCACGTGGTTCTTTAAAGGTGGCATGCACAAGTTGGCTATTTGTAGTTGTGTGAGGTCAGTGGTTTTCCTTGTTGAGCTTCGTGGCACAAGGGAAGACAGCAGGAGAATGGTAACTTGCATGGAGGCTCAGGAGCAGCATGGGTGAGTCAAGGATGGGAATGGGGTAAGGGGGCGTTGTTAGGTTTGAAATACTGGGGTTTGGTTAGATGGGGCAGTGGAAGAGGAATCCATGTGAAGACATAGGGTGGGGTCAGGGAAATGGAGGAGTGAAGTGGGAAGAGCCTAGTGTCTAGGGATGAGTGAGAGAGTGGAGGGGGGGTAGGGGAGGGGGTGGGTAGTGGGCATGGCAGAGATGGTAATGGTGAGGGAACAAAAATCACCACAGTAAAGAAAAAAATCACAGTTTTCATATAACAATCAATGCGCGCCAACCATTAAGCTGACCAGTGAACTTAGATCTTTCAGCTATTCTCAGTAAATAATAATGATGCACTCATGAATAAAGTGAAACCAATCTAATGTGAAATATCTACAAATGAAATTTAGATGTGAAAAAGCACTCTTGTGCTTTCAATAAGTCTTTATGTTGATGGTAATGGAATTGGTCAGGAAATTTGTGTCAGTGATGAAGAATCTGTTCGACGAGGAGGCTTTTTTTACAGTCCACCATAGGTGCAGCATTGCCACCTGATGGTACTGAAATGCTTTGCCTGCCATGGTTCATTCATGTCTGCGATGCATGTCATTGGAACTTCAAATTTTAATTGTAATTGTGTGGAAGCAGGGAAGAAGGAAGAGAGTGGGAGGGGTGCCATCTGGAATGACATGCCACTGAAAATTCTACCCTTCGTTTCAGGCTGAGACGACTTCTCATCAAACTTCATAAGCCTGGTTTGCTTGTTTTCCTCCACAAGAGGTTCAAGTGGTTTGAGACAACATGGTTTAGGAGGTTTGTACATAGTCAGAGCTGGATGCTGGAATCAGTGTCGTTTTTCAGCTGTCAGTGTCAAAGGAATTGCATTTTAGTGATGCTGAAGTTGCAGTTTAAAGCTGCCTGTTACATGTAAAGTTGAGATGTTATGCCAGTTTAGGAGAGTGGGTCAGGTGACCTAAGAGAACAAGTGGGAGAGTCTTTGCACCTGTTACGACATTCAATAAACTGTTCCTTCTTTGAATTACACTGACCTACCTCGTGGTCTTTTAATAGTTATTAATTGGACCAAATAAATAATCCAGAATTTTTTTTAAATCGCTAATTCTAGGTAAACAGCCCCACCACACACCCACTGTTCTCACTGCACATGGCAAATTTGGATGTTAAATACAAAAACACTGCATTTCCTTGATGCCTTAACTGATTGTCGACTTGACTGGACAACAGATCAAATTGACTCGAGAGTTGATTCCTCACCTGTTTGCTGAGTTTAGCTTGAGTGCCAACATTGGTCAGGATTGCTAAAACTGGTTAAAGCATCCGTGAGTTTCAAAATAAGATTGTTATTTCATTATTTCCTTTCCCGGTTATGCCTTAGTAATCTCTACTAAATATGTTCATGGAAAGTGGGAAAAAGCAGGATTTAGCTCAGGCATGATGCTCCTTTGTTTAAATAACTTGCGCAGATAAGCAAATGACCAACTAGCTGAGATACATAAGGTTGACAGGCACGTGCGAATCCGTATCCTAGCAAGTTGTTGATATAATCAGTTGAGGGTGGGCGGTGGAGAGAGGAAGCTCGGAAGGCAAAAGCCTGCAACTGGGAGTTAATTGAAACTCAACTGGGCAACTGAAAGACGTGCTGGTTAGGTGCATTGACCCGAACAGGCACCGGACTGTGACAAGTAGAGGAATTTCACAATAACTTCATTGCAGTGTTCATGTAAACTTTACTTGTGACTAATAAATAAACTTTTCAGGAGTGGTGATAATGTGTCATTGTGAGACAAAGAAACCACTTACTGCTCCCAACGCCACGTTAAAGTCCAATGGGTTTATTTGGAATCTTAATGTGGGATGGGGGGAGGAGGGGAGGGAGCTTACAAGCAAACTCTTCTTCAAAAGAGCTAAATAGTGTGTTTATAAATTATGATTCTAAATGCTGTGAAAAAGACACATTAATCAGATGGTACATTTTTGACAAAAACCTGACTTGCTACATTTTCAAACACAAAGAAACTAAAAGAAGACCAGTTAATTTATTGTTTCAGACAGCTTTTAATTCAGCATCTTAACTCAGTTACCATTGGTACAGAGTGAAACAAAAAAAAAGTATTTGTACAGTACACAAACATTGAGAACCTTAACATTGCATATTTAGCACCATGTAAAATATTGATCATCTCAGGTAAGTATCGCTGTGATCATTGAAGTAAACTGGAGGTGAATCATTATTTAATTCCAGGAAATGAATGAAAAAACAGCAAGACATGAAAATAATTACACAACTGAGTCATGAGTGATAGTGTAATGGGGAAAAGGATCAAATATTTCCATGTAAAATGTTTCATTAACATTGTTACTTAAATAATCTCCAATACATTTTTATTTAGTAGCAAAGTTGAAGGATAAGAACAGAATGAGTGACAACAACAACAATTATGCATACAAAATGAGAAGGTATATTTTTGCAGGAATAACTGGTAAATCTCCATATGCACTGGTCACAATGATTCAGAAGATATACCAGTTTGTCAAGTTGTAAGTTTTTTTAGTGCATGTAACATCAGATTGTGGGTAAAATGGAGGGATGGTAGTCTTGTGGTTTTGAGTACTGGTGGATTTCTGGGCTTTAGAAGGAAGAAGCAGCCATTGTTAAGTCAGGAGCACAAAATGTGCCCTGAGATGTTTCTGTACATGAGTGAAAGCTGCCAGGTTTGATATTTTTGTGGAGAGGTTTTTGGAGTTTGAAATGCTGCAGAGGATTTGTTAGCATTGAAGAGGAGAGATCTGACCTGCAGTGGAACTGAGGGTTTAACTCATTTCAGGGTTCCTGAGGCTAAAGAACAGCTAGGGATTAGTTTCCTGAGGTTTGTTAGCATCACTGACCAATACCCAGATTGGCGCCTGCAGGACATGGGTCTGAGTGTCTAGCAGAAATCTGGAGAATGAATACTTGCAACCTCCTTCCACTCTCATTCTTATCATTTTTATCTTCTATTCCTCATTGGTACCGGCAGTTCACCAGACTACTTATTGCTTCAGAAGAAATGGGGAGTTAAGGATGGGGGATAAGGATCAGGGTGTCGAAGGGGAATGTGGCTGAATGGGACCAATTATGTAGGGAAACTTCTAACAAATTCATTCATAGGGTATGGGAATCCACTGGCTAGGCCAGTATTATTGCCCACGAGAAGATAATAGTGTGATGCCTCCATGAACTGCAGCAGTCCATGTGTGGTAGGAACACCATAGTGCTGTTAGAAAAGGAGTTTCAGCATTTTGACCCAGAGACACCGAAGCAACTTAGTGTGTGACTTGGACTGAAACTTGTCAGTGGTGGTGTTATCATGCACCTCTGTTGCCCTTGTCCTTCGTGAAAGATGCTGTTGAAGGAGTCTTGTGAGTTGCTGCAATGCATCTTGTAGATGGTACACACTGTTGCCATTGTGCATTGGTCATGGAAGAACTGAATGTTGAAGGTGTTTGATGGGATGCTAATCAAGTGGGCGCCTTTGTCTTGGATGCTGTCAGGCTTCTTGAATGTTGTTGCACACTGCACTGTTCTAGAGAATGGCTAGAGGCTGGAATGCACTGCCTAGGAGCACAGTGGAGGAAGGGTCAATTGAGGCTTTCAAGAAGGAACTGAATCATCATTTGAAAAGGAGAACAATGCAGGGTTACAGAGAAATTGAAGGGAGTGGGATGAGGTGAACTCTTGCCTCAGAGGGTAGCACAAGTATGTTGGGTGGCACGGCGGCACTGCTGCCTCACAGTACCGGAATCCAGGTTCAATTCCCAGCTTGGGTCACTGTGCGGTGTTTACACATTCTTCCAGTGTCTGTGTGGGTTTCCTCCGGCAGCTCCGGTTTCTTCCCACAGTCCAAATGACATGCTGGTTAGGTGCATTAACCATGCTAAATTCTTCCTCAGTGTACCTGAACAGGCGCCGGAGTGTGGCGACTAGGGGATTTTTACAGTAACTTCATTGCAGTGTTAATGCAAGCCTACTTGTGACATGAATAAATAAATTTAAACTGAATGGTGACAGCACAGAAGGAGGCCATTCTACAATTCTAATTATTTGGAGGTGAGGTATGGATGCTGCAGACAAAAATATTTAATGGGGAGAAAATTACTTGGAAAGGAAAGAAATGTTATTTAATTAACTTGGGGTCAGATCTGTGGTGGAACCATAAGCAATGTGAATAGTTTTTGGAATAGAGAAGTAAATCAAATTTAGCTTTAAAAAGTTAACCATATAAGATTGTTTCCAAATTTGTCAACTGACAATTATTAATAATGAGGATAGATTTAGAAAGTGGAGCCTTTTGCTTTGGAAAAGTTTGGACATTGTGATGAAATGGTCAGAGACTTTGAAGGGGATCAAAGTATTGGATTCTGTACATGGGGATAGAGTATTTGGACAATTTAAGTTGGAACATCTAGGTTTTATGCTAGCAAGAACTTTTCACAAATAATGTCAATCTCTAGAAATAAATTGACAACATATGCAGTAATTGCAAATTGATCAACTATTGAAAAGCAAGGTGGACAAGTTCCCATGAATGGAAAACATCTGCATATTCAGAAGGCAAGTGGACAATTTAAGGTGAGCGTCTGATCTCCAGGAGATCAGCCATCGAGGAGGTGGCTTGATTGGTTTTAGGAGGAGAGGGAATTTCCTCAGTGTTTCTTTCTTAAACTGACCTAAAGCGCTCTGCTTTTGTTTTACCTTTCCCAGGTCATCGTGTGGAGGATTGGGGTAGGAGAGAAGGAGGTTTAGGGTAATGGTGTCTGCACACTATTCATACATAGATGATCTGAAGGAGGGAACTGAGTGTATGGTGTCGAAATTTGCTGATGACACCAAGATTGGTGGAACGGCAAATTGTGCAGAGGGTGTGGAAAGTCAGCAGAAGGATCTAGATAGGCTGGGCGAATGGGCCAGGAGCTGGCAAATGGAATTTAATGTTGGCAAGTGTGAAGTTGTCCACTTTGGTAGGAATAATGGTAGAAAGGACTATTACTTACATGACGAAAAACTGCAGCATGCAACGGTGCAGAGGGACCTCGGGGTCCTTGTGCATGAGTTGCAAAAACCCAGCCTGCAGGTGCAGCAGGTGGTCAGGAAGGTGAATGGGATGCTGACCTTCATAGCAAGGGGGATTGAGTATAAAAGCAGGGAGGTCTTGCTGCAGCTATATAGGGCATTGGTGAGGCCACAGCTGGAGTACTGTGTGCAGTTTTGGGCGCCGTACTTACGCAAGGATATTTTGGCCTTGGAGGGAGTGCAGAGGAGGTTTACTAGGCTGATGCCGGAGTTGAGGGGGTTGAGCTATGAGTAGAGGCTGAATAAACTAGGCTTGTACTCATTAGAGTTTAGAAGAATGAGGGGAGATCTCATTGAGACGTATAAGATGATGAATGGGATGGATAGGATAGAGGTGGAGAGACTCTTCCCGCTCAGAAAGGATAGTAGGACTAGGGGGCACAGCCTCAAGGTAAAAGGGGAGGCGGTTTAGAACGGAGTTGAGGAGGAACTTCTTCACTCAAAGGGTGGTGAATCTCTGGAATTCTCTGCCCGTTGAAGTGGTGGAGGCTACCTCGCTAAATATTTTTAAGACGCGGGTTGATGGGTTTTTGATAAGAGAGGGGATTAAGGGTTATGGGGAGAGGGCGGGAATGTGGAACTGAGCCACGACAGATCAGCCATGATCTTATTGAATGGCGGGGCAGGCTCGAAGGGCTAGATGCCCTACTCCTGCTCTTATTTCTTATGTTCTTATGTTCTTTCTGGGTCTCAGAGAAAATGAATCTGAGAGATGCAGTTTGCAGGACAAAGTTGGGAATATGTCACATGAGGAATAACAGCTACTTGTAGGTACGTAAAAATAGCAGACTGGCTCAAAAGAAGTAACAATTAAGGAGTTCAAGGTGACAAGGAAATACAACAAAGGGAATGACTGATAAGCGTGTCACACAATATGGCAAAAATGCAAGACAAATATCATGCTGATCAGCAAGTAAGTGTTGTAATGTGTGCATTGGATGCAAGAATTAATACAATACTCTAATCATAATTAAGATAAACACCCAGACTTACATTACCATTTGTTTGCATTTCTAACAGTTCAGTAAAAAGTATGATCATGCTTTTCCAATGTAAGCTAAGTTGTATCAAGAGTGCAGCTTTTATAGTACACTTGCTTGATATCACGTTAGAGGTTTAAATGCTGCATACTTTGGCCATTTGAAAATCAGTACAAATGAACTGGCACATAAATGTAAAACAAATAGTTCTTGCCACTATATGTGCATACATATGTTACATCTCCATTTTTTCTGTCCTTGACTTACTAACTAGCAGAGTCATATTTTACTCCACTCACTGAAAGTTTATTGATATCCACTTTACATTCAAACCCATTTTTTTTTTGCAAAGGAAAATATACAACAATGTTGTCAATTTTGTATGAGCTTCATTAAATAATTAATCCATACAGACAACATTTTTGATAAGTTGCCTATATGTTCTGCACTCACTTAACAGAAGAACATTCATAAGCATTGATACCAATGATAAATAATGTTACTATTGTTAGGAAGTAGAGATAGTTTAAACAATTTATACTTGTGGGGATTAGGAATAAGGTTTAAATTTAAGATTAATTTATGTTTCTGCATTTATTTAGCTTCATGTTAAACACAGGTACCTGCAAGTCTATAGTTTAGTTTCACGTTAAACTTTGCCTGTATTTTAATTGAGGCTTCACAACATAAAACAAAAAGCTGTTGTTTAGCAGCTAGTGGCTCACAATGACAAGTAGAGTTCAGTTAGAACCAGATAACCCAAAAAGCAAGATGTTTTCTATAGAAACTGCCAGTTTGAACAGGATAATAAAGTAAGGGCTGAAAGCAAGTCCCAGAAGTTAAAGAACAGAAGGTTCCAGAAACCAAAGAATAAACAAGAGGAAATTTCTAGGAAAACTTAAGTCAAAGGAACAAATAACCAGAATCTGAACAAGATATTGCTCACTGCAGTTAACAGCAGGGAGGGTGGACCCATTTGTTGAATTGTTTCGTAACTCATTCAATTTCGGGAGGGTACTAGCAGATTGGAAAACAACCAATGTGACTCCCTTGTTCAAAAGGGAAAAAGACAGAAGGCAGAGAACTATAGGCCAGTTAGTTTAACATTTATTATTGAAAAGTTACTGGAATCATTAAATCAAAGAGGAAATAGCTAATCATTTAGGAAAGCTGAATATAATCAGACCTAATCAACATGATTTTATAAAAAATAAATCATGTTGACAAATTTGTTTGAATTCTTTGAGAATGTAACAGGGAGAGTAGATAGAGGGGAACCTGAAGATGTAATGTGTTTAGATTTCCAAATGGCATTTTACAAGATGCCACATTAGAGGTTGGTGCATAAAGTAAAAGCTTATGGAATTGGAGGAAGTCTGTTAGCATGAATTGAAAATTGGCTGTCACATAGAAAGCAGAGTTATAATAATTGGGTCCTTTACAAAGTGGAAAAGATGTAACTATTTGAGTACTGGAGGGATCAGAGCTTGGCCCACAATTATTCACTATTTACATTAATGACCCGGAGGAAGGAACAGAATTTAAGATTTCCAAATTTGTTGATGATATGCAGGTAGTGATGAGGATATTGTGATTCTGCAACAGGATAGAGATAGATTGGGTGTAGGGCGAAAACCTGGCAAATGGAATTTAATGTGGGCAAGTGTGAGATTGTGCACTTTAGTAGAAAGAAACAAAAGGTAGATTATTATTTAAATGGAGAGAGACTGCAGGTGAGTGATTGACAGAGGTATCTAGGTGTTCTAGTGCATGAATCACAAAAAGCTAGCAGGCAGATGGCAGTTAAGAAGGCAAATGCCATTTTGACCTTTATTGCAAAGGGTTGGATTTTAAAAGAAGGAAGGTTTTGTTGCAATTGTACAGGGTGTTGATAGGGCCTCACCAAGAGTACTGCATACAGTTTTGTTCCCCTTACCTGAAAATTAATACAGTAACATTGGTGACAGTCCAAAGGAGATTCACCAGGCTAATTGCTGATGGGAGGGTAATTCTATCAAGAGAGACAAAATAGTCTGTATCTGTATTCCTTGGAGTTTAGAATAGTGAGGGGTAGCCTTATTCAAACATGCATGATCCTGAGGGGCGCTTGACAGGGTGAGATGGGTGGCACAGTGGTTAGCACTGCTGCCTCACTGCGCCAGGGACCCAGGCTCGATTCCCGGCTTGGGTCACCGTTTGTGTGGAGTTTGCATGTTCTCCCCGTGTCTGCGTGAGCTTCCTCCAGGCGCTTTGGTTTCCTCCCACCATCCAAAAATGTGCAGGTTGGGTGAATTGGCCATGCTAAATTGACCCTTAGTGTCAGGGGGAGTTGCAGGATAAGTATGTGGGGTTATGGGGATAGGGCCTGGGTGGGATTGTAATTGCTACAGACTCAATGGGCTGAATGGCCTCCTTCTGCACTGTAGGGATTCTATGTCCCTAATGGCAGAGTCTCAAACAAGGGGACATAGCAACAAGATAAAGGGTCAGTCATTTAAAATTGAGCTGCGCAAAAATTTCTTCTCGCAGAGGGTGGTGAATCTCTGAAATTCTCTGCTCTAAAGGGTGTTGGAGGCTGGATCAATAGAAGCATTCAGAGTGGAGGTGAATAAATATTTGATAGATCAAGGAATAGAGGGCTACGGAAAAATGGCATGGAGGAGTCGTCGAGGCCAGTATAGATCAGCCATGATTGTATTGAAAGGCAGGGCAGGCTTGAAGAGCTTGGTGGCTTACTCGTGCTTCTATTTGTTATGTGTTCTAGTGTAAAGAAGGATCAATTCATTAGCCTCAGTTGCAATGTACTCGGTGACAGCTTTTTTTTTGCTTTTCAATAACATGTTAACTTGTATCATTTAAATTTCTAATTAACCATTTAGCATTGCACATTGTACTAAATTCTATGCCATTTCTAAACCCTCCCTGTACAGGTGATGGAACTTGGTATCCATTAACAAGCAAATTCCTGAATTCAGCCACTCTTCAATCAATAATAGACTTCAGTATTCATATGAGGTGTTACTGTATAATTGAGATCCAGTATATTGTTACTTTTGTTTATGAATATTAAGAATACAACAGCTAATTTTATACTTAATTTACATACTAAGTATGAAACATTTTGTGCATTTGAACACTTTTGAAAAAAATCTAATGCGTGGTGATTTGATAAATTGAAGTTATAATAACATTTGAAAAAAGGAAACTAATTAACTGTATTGTACAGTAGGTCGATCAGTATTTGAAAGAGAAGGGTAGATCAACTGAAACCTACAATTTTATCTTTTTATTTCCAGGTGCTGATTTGACTGACTATGTATTTCCACCATTTTCTGTTCCTATTGATAGTGCATAGTAAAAGAATTACAAACATCTTCACAATATAAATGAAGCAACTTTCAATAGCCTTTGAAAGCAGACTCAGGAATCACTGTGAAGGATTGACCCATGATTAGGTAGCATGATTATAACATGCAGGCAAAACTAACTACACTGTTAAACAACTGTACGTCTGGTAAGGGGCTCAAAATACTGAGCACTTAGCACCAATTTAAGCTACATTGTGCTACTTAAACTCAGCCTGTATCTCTTACACTGGCTAGGGGAGGTGCATTGTGGTTGGAGCATGTGTACTAACTAATTCTAACCCCTGGAAAACATTCAATAATGACACAGCATGGGAGACACTGAGCTCTAATATTTTCTGATGGTGCACTTGAAACTTTTTCGAGGAGATGAAAAGGAGGAGAGTTGGGGAATATGCAGGAAGCCTTCCAGGCAATGGAATGGATAGCCATGGAAGCAATACTGCAAGTCAAACTGCAAAGTCCTGGATGCACTGCTGTAAAAGTGATCAAGTAAATGCATCCTAAAATGCAATACTTCACTAACTGCACCACTAGGCTAGACATTGCTCAATGTACCATACCCCAGATCACTCACCATTGTGAAAAATCTCTACTGATTTATCTAACATTGGTAACATACCTAACATAATTCACTTTGTACTGTTACAAGCCTTGCACTCACATCTCATAGTTCGAGCACACTGCCAGTGATTCAACTATAACAGTGACATGATAACATGGATCCTTTATTCAAGGATGGTATGTGCATATGCTCATGTACAGGTCTCTTATTCATACAGAAGTGACACGGTATGTTGCATCACACCCTTTGCACTGCTGTATGTTGGAAGCATTGCTACACATCTTGTATGGTGTACCATAACACCTCCCAGCATTGGAATGGAGGCGAACACCACTAGCAAATTTGTACGCCTAATCAGGAAGCAATAACTGATGTCTGATGGCTCAGTTTTCATTGCAGTACCAGCAGAAGCCACCCAATATCTGGGTACTGCAGTGGAAATGTTAATTTCTGTCCCTCAAGCTCAGCTTGCTGTCATGGGAGAAATCTGAAACCTGCATCACGGCTGTGTATACATGTGTTCAAAGGGGCTTGCAGGGTGTCACAGTAATCTATTCTCCTACAGATTATCACAGGAGTGGTACTGACTCTGTGAGACACACAGCCTCTATCCTACTATTCTCAGGAAGACAGTATTCATGCTCCCGTCCCTGCCACTCTGCTAACAACTTCAGGCAGACAGTGCAGATCCACTGTCTCCCATTCTGCAAATATGGTGGTGCAGCTGGGTCTTTCAGGAACAGAACTGCTCAAAGTCAGCTTGCAGGGCCATCATCAATCTTCTCCCATTGAAAGTCAGCAATCTTCTACAGCCATGTTACAGCCACTGTGTAACAGCAGGACTGGTGAAGGTACAAGAGAGGCACCAAGGGATAAAGGTGTGACTGATTGACAATTGTATGCAATAAAAAATTTGAAATTTTGTTCAGAATGTTTATTTTCTTTTGGCTTTTATTACTGTGTTGTACCTAAGCTGTACCTGTGATGGTCGGTGACAGAGGAACAGCTGGTCAGTGTGAAATTTGGATTGAGCTTGCTGGTATCTTAATTTATTTAGGTGGCATGGTGGCATAGTGGTTAGCACTACTGCCTCAGAACACCAGGGACCTGGGTTCAATTCCGGCCTTGGGGTCACTGTCATTGTGGAGTTTGCACATTCTTCCTACGTCTGCGTGGGTTTCCTCAGGGTACCCCAGTTTCCTTCCACAGTCCAAAGAAATGCAGGTTAGGTTGATTGGCCCTGCTAAATGGACCCCAGTGTCAGGGGATTAACAGAGTAAATATGTAGGGCTATGGGAATATGACCCGGGTGGGATTGTGGTCAGTGCAGGCTCGATGGGCCAAATGGCCTCCTTCTGCACTGTCGGGATCCTATGATTGAACTGTTCACCAACCCCCAAACCAGAAACAGGCTGTCTGCTCCCTTCCTGCAGCTCTTCAGGTGCTGGTTGTATAACGGATGGCAAACGACAGCTCATCATGAAGCTGAAGTTGTGCAGTTTGTAACAAACCACCACAAATCCTGACATGTGCTTTGCCAAGTACCCCATAGAGCTTCCCAGAGCGGGCCTGGCAGCAGAAGCATTATTGCTGCTTGCCAGTGATTTGCTTTACCACATTTGGTGTGGCAGAATGGTTTTTGTTGCGTGTGTGCATGAATTGCACACCAATGTCACCATCCCCTCGTCACCAAAACAACCATTATTTGTCACAGTTTAAATGCAGATGGCACAGCAGACTGCTGCAGAATGGAGGCCTGAAGGTTGTTGCCAGGATGCCCAGCACTGATTTACAGGATATGGTCACACACACTAGCTGGGCACTAAAAGGGAGTGAAATCACTTCCTCAAAAGGTGATGTACAGGGCCTGCAAAGTGGCATTAAGTGTGGCACCCTGCACCACAGGGGCAGTCTGTAATCCTCGTGAAGGTACATGCTCACTCTGCCTGCCTGTTTCTAGCAAGAGAGAATTAAACATAGAACATAGCTGTTAACTTCGGAAGGAGCGTCCCAGAGATGTCCTTTACACAATAAGGATATAGAAAGGATATTATTAAACTAGGAAGAGTGCAGAAAAGATTTACTAGGATGCTACTGGGATTTGATGGTTTGAGTTATAAGGAGAGGCTGGATAGACTAGGATTTTTTTCTCTGGAGCGTAGAAGGCTGAAGGGTGATCTTATAGAGGTCTTTAAAATAATGAGGGTCACAGATCAGCTAGGGTGTCAACACCTTTTCCCAAAGGTAGGGGAATCTAAAACTAGAGGGCATAGGTTCAAGGTGAGTGGGGAGAGATACAAAGGGGTCCAGAGGGCAATTTTTTCACACAGAGGGGGGGTGAGTGTCTGGAACCAGCTGCCAGAGGTAGTAGTAGAGTGTTTAGACAGTTACATGGGTAAGACGGGTATAGAGGGAGATGGGCCAAATGCAGGCAATTGGGACTATTTAGGGGTTTAAAAAAAAGGGCGGTGTGGACAAGTCGGGCCGAAGGGCCTGTTTCCATGCTGTAAACCCCAATGACTCTATAACTATGAAATGTCGCAAATAACTCCAGCTAGCCAGGAGCCATTGCATAAACACTCATGGTCACATTCTGGCATGATGTGGAGATGCTGGTGTTGGACTGGGGTAAACACAGAGCAGGGCAAGGCCCTGTCTTGCCAGAATGTGGTTTATTTGATAGTAAATGCCACAAGCTTGTGGTGTTTATATCAAATAAACCTGTTGGACTTTAACCTGGTGTTGTGACACTTCTTACCACATTCTGGCAAGACAGGGCCTTGCCCTGCTCTCGTTTCAGTTGTGGCTGCAGCAGAACAGATTACTCAAATGTAGATGTCTTTCACTGAGAGCACTTCTATTCCTCCTCTTCTGGCAGCTTTTTGTGTACCCTCTGGACACTGCTGACTACTGCACCAATATCTGAAAACAACTGTTTGTGCAGAAGTCTTCAAGTTGGATACCCAGTTTTTCACTGGATGTCACAGTGCTCCCTGTAGATGTAAATAATAAGGAAACACCAAACCAAGAAATAACTCTCTAGAAAGCACCAAACACTGGCACAATCATAGCAATGGCCAGTATAAATCAATGAACAACTAATCTTGAAAATGGTCAATGATCTCATTAATTAGTATTGGTGGGGCACTGTTGCTGAACACATGAATAAGACTCAATGCCAGCTGGAACATTGAACTCCAAATGGCAGTGCCAGTGTCAAATCAGCATTAGATGCTGATTGCCATATTGATCTGCCTACTCTAGAAATCTCGGTCAGATACAAACCGCATTTGCATTAATGACTCACCAATGTAGAAACTAGCACAACTCGCACCAGAAATGAGCAAAACAAATGATATTTTGGACCTCTAGAAGTGAAACAATGCATCTGCACTTTGCGACAAAAGTACTGATTTTGTGAAACGTGCTTCATTATGTGGTTCACTATCAAGAATAAAGATATTACAGAGCCCATTTCTTCCTCATACCCAAGTAATAGCTACTGTTCAGGCACACCTATTAAGTCTTGATTTGCATCAGGATGATTATATCAAATAACACAAACAAACGCAGTGCAGAACAATTTATTAATTTATGAATTGCCAGTTTTAAATTCATTGGCCTGGATTTTGCATTCAGGGGGTAAGTGACATCACTCGCTGCTGATCTTGAAAACTGCCCAAAAAAATCTAGCAATCTCTGAATTTCCTCACCCAACACTGATTTCATTCTGGCAATAACTATAGGAGATCTTCAGTGTCCAACAACAATGATATCATGGGACATGTTAAATAGCCAATCACACTGAAGCTGTCTCAGACAGCAAACCAAGAAATAAAACAAAACACTTCACTGTTAAAATCATTTAAGACATATAATCCTTCACCTTTTGACTCATTTTACAGTGCAAAAGAAAGACTGGAATATACAGATGGGCTAGTTTAGAGCCTAATTATTATAATATTTTAAAAAATACATTGTATATTGCTGGAGTTTTTTTAAATTTTGGAATATTAATTATCATAAGGGAGGAATTTTTACATTCTACAAATGTAAAATTAATTTTCCAGGGCTAGAGGAGTTGTTGAGCAGTAATTGTAATTTAGTCAGTCTATCATTACATATCCAGCTATACCCCATTCAACAAGCTTCAATTTTTTCAAGGGTTTTTGCATGGAGATTAATAGTACACAATGTGGAAGTTCACGTCAAATCAACGATTTCTAATTGGTTTGCGTCTGCAAGGACTTCAACAGTGTACCCTATAGGGAAGCAAGAGAATCATTGGCAGCAACTGCTGGATTTCTGAGTTTAACTGCACACGTGTGCACGTCAGAATTTACACAGAACGCTGACAGTGAGCCCTTAACAATTTTGCCATCATTACAATCACAAAATCCATATCATTATCCTTGTAATTTACTGCCTGAGTAACTCTGTTTAACGTGGGTGAATTCTTTGGCCCAGAATTTGCTGGAGTGGAACATTTGCTGAGTGCCGAGAATTGAATTGTTGACCTCCTACTCCAGATCCAAATTTTGTGTTGCTAACTGCTGAAGGTGTGAGCTGAGCAACGCAACATATTAGGAGGTCAATGGTGGGACCCTGGAGAATGACCAGACTGATAATCTACCTCCTTAACCACTGGAATTTAAGGACTTGAATGGTTCGCAAAACTTTGAAGTCAAAGATTGAACATCTGCTTATAAACTTAAAGTTTATCACTTGATTACTGGGAAGAAAACGTTTTGTTCCAAATGTTTTTGGCCTATGGAACGTGAGAGATGAAAAGGGCAGCCTCTTGTTCCGGGTTTAGATCGTATGTTTATTTTCAATTTACTGAATGAATTGAATGCAGTTGGTGATACATACGAAAGTATGTTTTTAGAAATTGGAAATATTTTGTTACTTTTGGAACCAGTTTGTTTACTTAATCTGTGGACCACAAACCTTTGAGGGAAGTGGGGTGAGTGGTTGGCAACTCTTACTTTCTGGCAGACTGAATTGAATTTAGCATTGAGTTTATTCCCAGTAAGAATCCACAGTAAATAATTTTAATCAGCTAAATGATCAGTTTAATTTGCATCCTGGTTGTCTGCCTATCTGTGGCATGTGCAGAACGATTAATCACTTAATTGCTATCTTGCTTTCACGGTGGAAGACGCTGGGAAACGGTAATTATTCCATTAACGGGGATCCTCACACAATTAAAGAAGCCACTTTCTGCCAACTAAATTTTCAGAACTCAAGTGCAGGAACTTGCATGGAGATTAACATCAAATCATCCAGCAATTTATAGCAAATTGCAGCTCGTTGCATAACTCCCCACCATAAATTGATGGATCTTTTACACGCTAATACCAATGTGCGACTTTAACTCACCATTACTTTACCAATAAATTCTGGGCTGCTACTTGCTGAGCAATTAACGATGAAGCTGATGTGACTCACAAAGTAATGATCCAGATTACCTGTAATTTTACAACAGTTGTCACTGTTATAGAATTACGGGAAGCATTGCTCTTAATCACGTTGTGTTCTTAAAACAGATCTTGCTGTACCTTCACATTGGCAACTTTAGCCCAGATGTTTATAGTGGTGCTTTTTGTAGCCAACTGCATTATTGGAACTAGCTCCTGCAAAATGAAAATGGACATGTTACAAACATACTGAATTAAAACCATATTTGTCTAATTTTGTTGGCTTGCTATCAGAAAATTCATTTGTGTCATTCCCTTTGGGAATCTAGAGGCAAGGAAAGAGCACGCAGGACATGAATAATGATCCTCCTCATTACATTGCTCATGTAAATGAAATTCTATAAACATTAAATCTTAAAATTTTGGAAAAAAAGTGAGATGGTTCCTTTAGGGTAAAGAATGCCCTTTAGCGAGGAGACCTGAATGTTGGTTTTACAATTTATCATAGCATAATGGTTTTAAAATCTTTAACAAGCACCATCATTAAAATATACAGCACTTCTTTCACTACATGAAGTGAAAAATTATGGTGCTGCACCAACTCAGTGTTTTTATGGTGCATTGCAGAAGAAAAGGTATGTTAACCTGTAACATGTCTATGACTACAATCCGTATAATGAACCTAATGTCACTTTCCCATGTTTGACCTTGGAAATCAGCCCTGTGTGAGAGAGAGATGCCAGCTAGACTCCTTAACACACCGGTAACAGTGATAATTGGTTTTGTCTCAATAAATGAAATAGTGTGTTTTGTGGACCAGTGAACCACCAAGTCTGGGTTTGGTGATGAGCAATGAAAGGACAGGGCATTGTTAGTGCAGACCATGGGAAGGAAAAGGTAGGTTTAAAATGGACCAATAACGTTTGAACATAAGAAATAGGAGCAGGAGTAGGCCACCTAGCCCTTCAAGCCTGCCCCGCCATTCAATAAGATCATGGCTGATCTGTCGTGGCTCAGTTCCACATTCCCGCCCTCTCCCCATAACCCTTAATCCCCTCTCTTATCAAAAACCCATCAACCCGCGTCTTAAAAATATTTAGCGAGGTAGCCTCCACCACTTCAACGGGCAGAGAATTCCAGAGATTCACCACCCTTTGAGTGAAGAAGTTCTTCCTCAACTGCGTTCTAAACCTCCCCCCCTTTATCTTGAGGCTGTGCCCCCTAGTCCTACTGTCCTTTCTGAGCAGGAAGAGTCTCTCCACCTCTATCCTATCCATCCCATTCATCATCTTATATGTCTCAATGAGATCTCCCCTCATTCTTCTGAACTCTAACGAGTACAAGCCTAGTTTATTCAGCCTCTACTCATAGCTCAACCCCCTCAACTCCGGCATCAGCCTAGTAAACCTCCTCTGCACTTCCTCCAAGGCCAAAATATCCTTGCGTAAGTACGGCGACCAAAACTGCACACAGTACTCCAGCTGCGGCCTCACCAATGCCCTATACAGCCGCAGCAAGACCTCCCTACTTTTATATTCAATCCCCCTCGCTATGAAGGTCAGCATCCCATTAGCCTTCCTGACCACCTGCTGCACCTGCAAGCTGGGTTTTTGCGACTCATGCACAAGGACCCCGAGGTCCCTCTGCACCGTCGCCTGCTGCAGTTTTTCGCCACGTAAGTAATAATCCTTCCTACCATTATTCCTACCAAAGTGGACCACCTCGCACTTGCCAACATTAAATTCCATTTGCCAGTTCCTGGCCCATTCGCCCAGCCTATCTAGATCCTTCTGCAGACTCTCCACACCCTCCGTGCAATTTGCCGTTCCACCAATCTTGGTGTCATCAGCAAATTTCGACACCATACACTCGGTTCCCTCCTCCAGATCATCTATATAAGTGGTAAATAGCTGAGGCCCCAGCACTGACCCCTGGGGCACTCCACTAGTCACCAACTGCCAATCCGAATAGCACCCATTGACCCCCACTCTCTGCCTCCTATTTGACAACCAATCCTCTATCCATGCTAACACCCTACCCCTAACTCCATGTCCCCTGACCTTCTACAATAACCTCTTGTGAGGTATCTTGTCAAACACCTTCTGAAAATCAAGGAAGACCACATCCACCAGCTCTCCTCTATCCACCGCCCTAGACACATCCTCATAGAACTCCAGTAAATTTGTCAGACACGACTTCCCCTTAACGAAACCGTGCTGCGTCTGCTCTATCAAGCAATTCCCCTCAAGATGCCTCGCTATTTCCTCCTTGATGACGGATTCTAACATTTTACCTACAACAGACATTAAACTAACCGGCCTATAATTCCCTGCCTTTTGCCTGGCACCCTTCTTAAACAACGGCGTAACATTAGCCGTTTTCCAATCTTCCGGCACTTCCCCGGAATCCAGCGACGTTTGGAAAATAACCACCAAGGCATCCACTATCACCTCCGCCATTTCTTTCAGAACCCTCGGATGCATTCCATCCGGCCCTGGGGACTTGTCCACAATCAGTCCCTCCAGTCTGTCGAGCACCGCCTCTCTAGTAACAATAATGTCATTGAGACCCTCCAGTCCTACCACCTTTCCATCTCTAACACCCGGCAAATTATTCACGTCCTCCTCCGTGAAGACCGAAACAAAAAAGTTATTCAAGACCTCAGCCATATCCCCATCCCCTACCACTAAGTCCCCCTTCTCATCCTCTAAGTGTCCAATGTTCACCCTAGCCAGCCTCTTCCTTTTTATATATTTATAAAAACTCTTGCTATCCTTTTTTATATTAAGCGCTAGCCCAGCTTCATAGTTTCTCCTACCCTTCTTTATCAAATTCTTTGTCAATCTTTGTTGACATTTAAACCTCTGCCAATCCTCTTCTCGCCCACTACTCTTAGCTACTCTAAACGCCTCCGCTTTTAATTTAACACTTTCCTTCACCTCCTTCGTTACCCACGGCTTATTACCTCTCCTCCTCCGGTCCTTTTTGACCATCGGAATGAATTTCTGCTGAGCACCAAGAAAGATCCCCTTAAAGATCCTCCACTGCTCCTCAGCAGACCTACCTTCCGATGCACTCCCCCAGTCCACATTCGCCAATTCTTCTCTCATCCTACCGTACTCCCCTCTGTTCAAACAAAGGACGCGTGTCTGGGAACCCACTTTCTCCTCCTCCATCTGCACCAGAAACTCCACCATACAATGATCACTCTCCCCAAGAGGATCCTTCACCACAAGGTCCCTAATTCTACCCGCCTCATTACATAGCACCAGATCCAAGATAGCTCGCTCCCTCGTCGGCTCCAACACACACTGTTCAAGGAAACTATCCCGGCAGCATTCCAAGAACTCCTCCTCGAGCCCACCGCGTCCCACACGGGTCAACCAATCAATATGCAGATTGAAATCCCTGTCCCTATCCTCAGTGAAACTCGCAGCAGCACCTTGTTGTGCTTAAGTGTGGAAGTTACGCCGTATTTTACAGTCTTTAGTTCACATGATTGTGATTGCATTAGCCCTTCATCCAAAGTGAAGCAAAGCCATAAACCTTTTGGCTCAGCGATTTCTATTAAATATTACAGAAAGGATATTACTAAACTAGAAAGAGTGCAGAAAAGATTTATTAGGATGCTACCAGGACTTGATGGATTGAGTTGTAAGGAGAGGCTGGGTAAACTGAGACTTTTTCCTCTGGAGCATAGGAGGCTGAGGAGTGATCCTATAGAGGTCTATAAAATAGTGAGGAGCTCAGATCAGCTAGATAGTCAATATCTCTTCCCAGAGATAGGGGAGTCTAAAATTAAAGGGCATAGGTTTAAGGTGAGAGGGAAGAGATACAAAAGTGACCAGAGCGGCAATATTTTCATACAGAGGGTGCTGAGTGTCTGGAACAAGCTGCCAGAGGTAGTAGTAGAGGCGGGTACAATTTTGTCTTTTAAAAAGCATTTTGACAGTCATATGGATATGATGGGTATAGAGGGATATAGGCCAAATGTGGGCAATTGGGATTAGCTTAGGTGTTTTAAAAAAAAGGCGACATGGACAAGTTGGGCCAAAGGGCCTATTTCCATGATGTAAACCTCTATAAACCTCTAGTACACGAGGCCTTGCCGAGGTGGCCAACCACAGACCCAGGTTAGTCATGGCTGGTCAGATTGTCTGCTCTGACCAACTGCCTCTCTTCTGCAGCTATGGTCTTGAACAGGTGACCTTGCAGAAGGACCACACTGTATGTGCTGGTCTGCTCAATGCCTTCCACAACTGGAAGACATCAAAGGGATTGCATTGCATAGTTTCCAGTGTAAGTAATATTTTGATTTAATTGGATGCGTTTCCTTTCTCTTTGCATGATGTGGGTAACAGTGCTTATTGTTTGTGTCCCTTTAAAAAGATTTTAGATATTTTGTTTCTTGGCGGGGGTGGAGTTGATTACGGAGGATACTGCCCCGGTTGTCCAATAAGATGATCAGCTAGTACCTGATGCCATCTGCTTGTTAGGCAAATTAACACAAGCTCCTCATTGTAATACCTGGTGTTTATCACTTAATAAATGCTATAAAGTTGTATGACTCGTGTTACAAATGCAGAACCTAATAAGATGGTTACATTTAAAATGTTGTTATGGTGGGCTCAGGAGATGGATGGATCACAGGAACAGGAATAAGCTATTCAGCCTCTCAAGACTTGCTTCCATTCAACTGGATCACAGCTGATCTATACTTTTGCTCAATGTGCCTATCTTTGATCCATTTTCCTTGATGCTCTGACTGAATAAAAACTGGCCAATCTTGATTCTGATCATCAAAAACAGCATCAACAACACTTTGCATGAGACTATTCCAAATTTCCATTATCATTTATGACAAATATTTCCTGATTGCCCCCTCAAAAAGCATATCTCTAATTTTAAGATTTTGCTTCCACATTCTGGATGCCCCAACCAGAGAGGATAGCCTGTCAGCTAAATCCTAATAAAATTTTAAACAGGTCAACAAGATTAACCCTAAACCTGCTACACCCAATGGAACACAGGGTCAACACGCCCACCACCACCACCCCCCTCCCCCCCACCACCGGTGAAACTTTGAGGGTTTCTCCATTTATTTAAATAACATGCCCTTTCACATGTCATTATCCTTCTCCAATCCAACCACTAGCATCAAAAGTTATATTTCATTCCTGCATTGTGTTGGTCAGACCCCTCACCCCCCCCATACGGAGCATTACATTTTGGCACAGTAGTCAGCACTGCTGCTTCACAGCACCAGGGACCCAGTTCAATTCCCGGCTTGGGTCACTCTCTGTGTGGAGTTTGCATGTTCTCCCTGTGTCTGCGTGGGTTTCCTCTGGGTGTTCTGGTTTCCTCCCATAGTCCAAAGATTAAGCATGGCCAATGCACCTAACCCACCCATCTTTGGACTATGGGAAACATAGGGAGAACGTGCAAACTGCACACAGAGTGTGACCCAAGCCGGGAATCGAACCTTGGTGCCATGAGGCAGCAGTGCTAACCACTGTGCCAAAATGTAGTGCTCCACATGGGGGGTGGGGGGTGGCGGCAGGGTGCGGGGTGGGTCTAACCAAAGCAGTGCAGAAATGAAATATAACTTATCCTCTTTTGATGCTAGTGGTTGGATTGGAGAAATACAATAAAATGTGAAAGGGCATATTATTTAAATTAATGGAGAAACCCTCCAAGTTTCACCAGGGAGGCGGGGATGAGGGGGGGGGAGGTTAGAACATAGAACCCTACAGTGCAGAAACAGGCCCTTTGACCCATTGAGTCTGCACCGACCACAGTCCCATCCAGGCCATATCCCCATACATTTATCCGCTAATCCCTCTAACCTACACATCCCAGGACACTAAGGAGCAATTTTAGCACAGCCAATCAACCTAACCTGCACATCTTTGGACTGTGGGAGGAAACCGGAGCACCCGGAGGAAACCCATGCAGACACAAGGAGAATGTGCGAACTCCACACAGTGACCCGAGCCAGGAATGAACCCAGGTCCCTGGAGCTGTGAAGCAGCAGTGCTAACCACTGTGCTACCATGCTGCCCAGGATTGTTGACCCTGGATGGGGATTGCAGTGTAAGGATCCAATTCTACAGGACACTGCAGCTCAGGAGAGTGGGGCAGAAGGTGGCAAGTGTGAGAGGTGGCAGTCACAGCACTGGGAGGCAAATGACCTTGAAACTTTGAACTGAGCTGTAACACGGTTGCTACCCTGCAACTTTTGTGGGTTGAAGCTGCAAGGTCTCAGTGACAAGCACACAACAGCGCCATCTACCTTGGAGATTAAGCTTAGAGGAATCAATTTATACAGAAAGTAAAAGGATCAGAATAGAAAAGATTTAATTTTCACAAACTCAGGATGTCAAAAAAACGATTTACAATCAATAACAAACTTTAAGTGGAGTCATTGTTGCAAAGTAGGAAATAAAGGGGAAGCAGTGGCATGGTGGTATTGCCACTGGATTAGTAATCCAAAGATCCACGGTAAGGCTTTGGGTACCCAGGTTCAAATCCCACCAAGGCAGAAATTTGAATCTAATTAAAAATCTGAAATCTAAGTCTAATGATGATCACGAAATCATTGCTGATTGTTATAAAAAACAATTTGATTCACGTTAGGGAAGGAAATCTGCTATTCTTACCTATCTGGCTGCATGATTGTAGGATGAAAAATATATGGCAGCACAGTGGTTAGCACTGCTGCCTCACAGCGCCAGAGACACAGGTTCAATTTCAGCTTGGGTCACTGTATGTGCTGAGTTTGAATGTTCTCCCTGTGTCTGTGTGGGTTTCCTTCGGGTGCTCTGGTTTCCTCCTAAAGATGTGTGGGGTAGGTTGATTGGCCATGTTAAATTGTCCCTAGTGTCAGGGGATGAGCAGGGTATATGTGCAGGTTGCGGGAATAGGGCCTGGGTGAGATTGTGGTGGGTACAGTCGCAATGGGCAGAATGGCCTTCTTCTGCACTATCGGAATTCTATGTTATATGTGACTCCAGATCCACAGCAATGTGGTTGACTCTTAAAATGTCCCCTGAAATGACCTCTCTCAGTTCAATAGCAATTAGGGACAGACAATAAATGCTGCCCCCGCTAGTGATGCCCACATCCCATGATTGAATAAAAAAAGTCAACAAAATTATGTACAGCAAGCTCCCACAAAACAGCAATAAAACAATGAAATCCAGTGGCATGGTGGGGGATGGGGATGGTGTATTGGCTTGTGGGGGAGGGGGGGTTGTTGGCATTTAGCTTGGCTAAGAACCTAAACAAAAGGAGGAACTTCCCTACTCTTTGAACAGTGGCATTCACTTGAAGGGGCAGATAGAGCCTTGTTTTGACATCTAATCCAAAATATGGCGACTTCAATAGTATTGCATTTCCTCAGGTTTGTACTATTGTGCCAATTTGGGTTTGTGCTCAAATCCCTGAAGCCACGATCTTATCATTGTTCCCACTCAGCCACCATAAGTCACAGCTGAAAACTAGAAGACCTATACAGTAGTAAGCAATTTTAGTATGAGGATATATAGTTCATTTATGGAGAGAATGCTATCTGTACATTAAAGAGTGATAACTTTAAAGAATTAGATTGATTGAAATTTCAGAACAGAATTTGGTCTGGACCAGTGTTAGCTCCATAGAACAAGTTAACCAATCTTACTTTGCTGCTCTCCCACCCCCACCATTCCCTTAACATTTTTCTTCATGCTTAATTCCCTTTTAAATATCAGGACTTACTTCATTTCAACCATCACTTCTGGTAATGCATTCCATATTCTAATAGCTCATTGCATAAAACAAAATCTTGCAAACTCCCCATTTTGTTAAAAGTGTTAAGCCTAAAGTTATGCTCCCTTGTTGCAAAATGCAATTACGTTTGACTTTAAAAATGAGCTTCGGCTTTTCACATTATAAAAAATGTTTCAAACCAATTAGTAAGCTGGTTTGATGGAGCCTTTCAGTTTAACAATGTGAGGGAGGAGAATTAATAAAGGCAGTTGAAATTTCAAGTGAAGTGGAATGTGATCATACCGACTGATATAAATGTAACTCCCTCCTATTACCGTATTTAGCAAATCCTCCCTCACCAATGATGTCATTGGTGCTCTCTGCTTGAATAAAAGAATGTATTTTAGCAGAAATGTACATTAAATTTCTCCCTCTTATATGCCAATAGTGGCACAGAGGTCAGCACTGTTGCCTCACAATGCCAAGGACCTGGGTTTGATTCTCAGCTTGGGTCACGGTCTGTGCAGAGTCTGCACGTTCTCCCTGTGAATACGTGGGTTTCCTCTAGGTGCTCCAGTTTCCTCCCACAGTCTGATAGATATGGTGGTTAGGTGTATTGGCCATGCTAAGTTCTCTCTCAGTGTATCCGAACAGGCGCCATGGTGTGATGACTGGGGGATTTTCACATTAACCTCATTGCAATGTTAATATAAGCTTACTTGTGATGCTAATAAATAAACTTGTTAAACAATGGACATCTGCACATTAACAATGCTTTTGTAAAGGTGTGGCTCAGGGTTCACCCATTCTTTTTCCCCAGTTGTTTGAGAAGGTTCACTATGCTGATACTGGATATGGAGGGATTTTCCTAAGAGGAGAGGTTAAGTAGATTGGAGTTTAGAAGAATGAGAGATAACCTTGTTGAGACATATAGGATTCCCAAGGGGCTTAACAGGGTAGATGCTGAGAGGCTGTTTCCCCCTGTGGGAGAGTGGGACAGTAGAAACCAGTACCACTGCAGGGAAGTCTACTGTCAACTTGTCGGACTACACACTTCAACCAGATAAAATCGAAGTTCCCAGCCAGAGGCTCAATTTCTGCCCCACCACCAAAATAGACCCCATCAGTGTTGCAGCAGAGGCAGAGGAATTCATCAGGTGAATGAGGCTCCGGGAGTTCTTCCACAAACCCCAAGAGCCAACAGCAAACACAATGAGACAGCCAATGAACTGGAACAGCTGACAAAGAGATCTGCGGTGAGCGACCGAAGAGGAAAGAGTCAAATTGGACTCCTCTGGAAGGTCGCTGCCCTCGACTTGACATTATGCCCAAGCTGTCAGAAGGTGCATCAATGCCAGATTCATAAGCCGCACTCACAAGACAGCCCCGAACATCACCCAAGCATAACGCAACACCATCCGCGCTCTCAAGACCAACTGCAATATCGTCATCAAACCAGTAGACAAAGAAGGGGCCATCATCATACTGGACAGAACAGATTATTGCAAAGAAGTGTACCGACAACTGAACAAGGAATACTACATCCAGTTACCCCCAGATCTGACCAAAGAATACATCCACCAATTCAACAGACTGATCAAGACATTTGATCCAGACTTGCAGAGCACCCTCCGTGCTCTCATCCCATGTACTCCCCGCGTTGGAGATCTTTACTGCCTCCTGAAGATACACAACGCAAACATACCCGGCCATCTCATCGTATCTGGCAAAGAGGCCCTGTGCGAGAACCTCTCCAGCTACAATAAGGTAAACCCATTGTACAAAGAACTCCCAGCTTTTGTCACCACACTACGGACTTCCTACAGAAACGCAGCACAAAAGGAGCAATTGAACCAAGAGCACTCCTGGTCACAATGGATGTCTCGACACTCTACACCAGCATCCCCCACGACAATGGCATTGCTGCAAATGCCTCAACACTGACAACTGCCAATCTCCAGATGCAATTTTACAACTCATCAGCTTCAACCTGGACCGCAATGTCTTCACCTTCAAAACCAGTTCTTCATCCAGACACGTGGAACAGCCATGGGGACAAAATATGCACCTCAATATGCCAACATCTTTGAACAAGAACTCTCCACAGCACAGGACCTTCAACCTATGCTATACACTAGATACACCGATGATATTTTTTCTTTTGGGCTCATAGTGAACAATCACTGAACAGCTTTATGATGACATCAACAAGTTCAATCCCACCATCAGACTCACCATGTTCTAGTCTCTGGAATCGGTTGCATTCTTGGACACACGCACCTCCATCACGGATGGCCACCTCAGCACTTCACTGTACCACAAGCCTGCGGATAACCTCACGATGCTCCAATTCTCCAGCTTCCACCTTAAACATGTTAAAGAAGCCATCCCCTAAGGACAAGCCCTCTGTATACACAGGATCTGCTCAGATGAGGAGGATGGGTAACAGATACCTCCAGAGGCTGAAAGATGCCCTCTTAAGAACAGGATATGGTGTTTGACTCATTGATCAACAGTTCCAATGTGCCACAGCGAAAAACCACACCTACCTTCTCAGTAGACAAACACGGGACACAGCGGACAGAGTACTCTTTGTCGTCCAGTACTTCCCTGGAGCGGACAAGCTATGACATCTCCTCCGGAGCCTTCAACATATCATCAATGAAAACAAACATCTCGCCAAGGCCATCACCACATCCCCGCTTCTTGCCTTCAAACAACCGCACAACCTCAAACAGGACATTGTCACAGCAAACTACCCAGCCTTCAGGAGAACAGTGACCACAACACCAGACAGACCTGCCACAGCAACTCTGCAAGATGTGCCGGATCATCAACACATGCCATCAATTCACGTGAGAACATCATCCACCAGGTACATGGTACATACACTTACAACTCGGCCAACGTTGTCTGCCTGATACGCTGCAGGAAAAGGATGTCCCAAGGCATAGTGCATTGAGGATACCATGCAGACACTACGACAACAGATGAATGAACACCGCTCGACAATCACCAGGCAAGAGTGGTCTTTTCCTGTTCGGGAACACTTCAGCAGTCACGGGCATTTGGCCTCTGATCTCTGGCTAAGCATTCTCCAAGACAGCCTTCATGACACACGACAGAGTCATTGAGTAGAGACTGAAAGCCAAGTTCCGCACACATGAGGACGGCCTCAACTGAGATCTTGGGTTCATGTCAAACTGTTACCCCCACGGCTTGCCTGGGCTTGCAAAATCTCACTAATTGTCCTGGCTGGAGACAATACAATCTCTTTAACCTGTGCTTAACCCTCTCAAAGTAACTTTAAGGCTTGATTACCTGTAAAGACTTGCATTCCAACCATTATTTTGTAAATTGAGTTTGTGTCTTTATATGCCCTGTTTGTGAACTGATATCCCAATTGCCTGATGAAGGAACAGTGCTCCGAAAGCTAGTGGCTTGTGCTACCAAATAAACCTGTTTGACTTTAACTTGGTGTTGTGAGTCTTCTTACAGAGAATCTAGGACCAGAAGGCGTAATCTCAGAGTAATTAAGATGAAGATGAGGAATTTCATCTCTCAGAAGTGCTGAGTGTGTGGAATTCTTTACCACATAGGGCGACAGGGGTTGCATCATTTAGTATGTTCAAGGCTGAGATAGACAGATTTTTAATCAGTAAGAGAATCAAGGTTTGTAGGGATAAGGCAGGAAAGTGGAGTTGACGATTACTATCAGTCATGATCTCATTGGACAGAATGGTTTACTTCTGCTCGCCCGCCTTATGCTCTGACATCCCTATGCTTTTATCCCTTTGAAATCAATTTATATGAAAGCTTAGCCAAGTTGCTATGCACACCAAGGTAAGGTACAAATTGTTTCCATTGAAGTCATGCACCGTAATGGTTAAAGACTGACCTATACTTGCAATTTATATTGAACTTAATGCCTAATATTAACATGAACTTATCAGCCCACTGGAAGGTACTGTAATGAGGGAGGTGTAGATATTAGACAGGTTAATGTGGTTGACCAACCTATGTGGCATCTTTTGAAAATCTTGCAAATAAAGCCAACGTGATAGCGTTAGAAGCAATTTGCTTCTAACACTTGAAGGACTTCTAATTAAATGAAATTCACAACTGTGTGATTGAATGGAATTTTGTTACATATAGGAAATGGGATCTCATAGGAAGTTATATTAATCTGCTGGATGAAACTGAGTAGATTGTTATTGTTTTTAATTTACGTGAATTAGAAAACAAAGATAAGCTGTCAAGTTTTCCAACAATACTAAAAGAGACGTAGAGACAGGGGATACTATAAAAGGTTTCCAGAAATATTGGATGAGCAAATCTACAGTGCAAAAGGAGGCCAATTGGCCCATTGGAGATTCAGTGAAGCTCAAAAAAAAATTATATCCGGGCCCACTCCCCCACTCTACCTCTGTAACCCTGCTCATCTACCATGGCTAATCCATTTAACCTACACATCTTGTGAGACTAGCATGATCAGTCCACTTAACCTGCACACCTTTGGATTGTGGGAGGAAACCCACGCAGACACGGGGAGAACATACAAATTTCACACGGTAACCCAAGGCCAGAATTGAATCTGGGTCCCTGGCGGCGTGAGACAGCAGTACTAACCACTGTGTCACTTCATCACCCAATGGCCAATTAAATTTGAATTTTATAAATATAATGTACATTAGTGGGAAAAGGTGATTTTTAAAAACAGTAGAACTGAATTCAGAAAGGTAGATTTGGAAATTAATTTAGGAGTGCTCACAAATTCATCACTCTCAATGTCTATATAGTACAGCAAAACAAATGAAACATTAGGAGATACAAAAACAATAGAGGATAAATTATGCTAGGGCTTTACCAACATATGGAGTATTGCATTCAGTACTAATGAGTAAAAAAAGTATACAAAATGGCCTCATCTACTGGAGGAGTGGTGCTCAGTTAGTAAGGTGGGAATTTATTAGCCCTGATTTGCTGCATGGTGGTGCTATTATAGATCAAGCTCATACCACAGGCTGTATATGGTACATGACTGATGGTATTGTCTTATTCATTGCTTACAGTTTTATTTTCATGTTTTACAGCATAAATTAACAACGGCTTGAGTTCTGCCATTGGTATCCAAAAAGAGCACAACACATTAACTCTGTTTCTCTCCCCACAGATGCTGCCAGACCTGCTGGGTTTCTCCAGCATTTTCTGTTTTTATTCCAAATCATTGACATTCAACACTTCAGGAGCGATATCAAGGAGCTGGAGGGTAGATGGTCAATCTGATGTTTGGACTTTTGTACAGTTAATCGCAGAGGAAATAAAAAACTGAGTGGATTGCAATGCCACTTTTACACCAGAGCAACACATTGAAAATCAACCAAAGGACTCTTCTTGGAAGCCGAGTGAAATCAAGTGCTGGTACTTCTGTTAGCATACCTCTGGGTGGAATGGTTAGCACTGCTACTTCATAGCACCAAGAATCCGGGTTCAATTCCAGGCTTGGGTGACTGTCTGCGTGAAGCGTGTACGTTCTCCCCATGTCTATATGGCTTTCCTCCGGGTATTCCGGTTTCTTGCCATGGTCGAAAGATGTGCATGTTAAGTGGATTGGCCATGGTAAGATTGCCCCTTAGTGTCTTAAGGTGTGTAGGTTAGATGGGTTAGCCATGGTAAATGTGTGGGTTTGTGGGAATAGGGAGGGGCAGAGGGCCTGGGCAAGATAGTCTCTCAGAGAGGGTTAGTGCAAACATGATGGACAGATTGGCCTCCTTCTGCACTGTAGGGATTCTATGATTCTATGATATGTATAACCTTGGTAAGAATCCCACTGCATCATAAACTTTTTGTAAGGAAATGTGTAACAAAACATAAACTTGAATTTACAAAATACATGCATACACTTGCGAAAATAAAACAGCACTTAGTTCTTTAACCCTTGCGTTTCACTATTGGCTGTAGCTTTCTGAAATTAAAAGCGCTTTCCACTCTTTACTGCTCATTTTTTGGATGGCTGGGAAGGATGCAAATCAGCCAGGACTGATTCTGAAGCATTGTAAGTCATCTATATTTCCCAGGTTTTCTTCCAGCAAATCTGGATAGGTGTGTTGAAATGTCATATTAATGAAGAAAATATGTGCCCCCTCACCCCGCTTCCCCTTGTGTCATGTGGTGTTTGTATCATTAGCATAGCAATTAGATACTGTGTGAAGACTTAGACTTGGGTGATAATGAGTGATGGCCTTAGTCAAATTCAAACATTTAAATAAATTAACCCATTTTACATTTTTATTGTTGATCATAGTAGCAATTTCCCTTCTTGCTCGAGATGGATATCAGTGGTGCCCCACATGGCCTAGGCGTGTTCCCTCCATATTTATATTATCCTGACAACAGTAAATAGGCCTGTGGAGAATATCTCACTCCAACAAAGCTTTACTGTCATTGCATTGGAGGAAAACCCAGCTCAGATTATTCTCATGCCTTTGAATTTCTAATAAAATTCAGTCTTTTGTACTTAAGGGAGGAATAAATCCTCCATATGTTACAAATGCAAGGCTTTTTATGGTGGCTATGTTTTAAACTGTCTCCTTTGATCCAAGGTAAAACGGAATGCCCTGGATCGTAAAATCATACTGAATTCTGTCTGGAGAGAGGTTCATGTGAGTTGATTGCTATGGGGAAAGAGGCTCAGGCCAAAATCTATTGAAAATCAAACCCCATTTTTCATTCCTTGATCTAAAAGAAGGGTAGCTGCTCTTTCTGGATATAGACTCTCAGACTCATATTCAGAAAACTAGAGAGGGAGATGGAACAGCAGCTGCTGCTGTGACAAGCAAATGTAAAGAACTGTTTTGTGCTAGCCATCAAACAGGTTGCCAAAGGGAATGGTTTTCTGCTTGAAAAGATGAGACTTGTGAAGATTTAAGGCCCTTGCTGGTGGAAGTCAGTTCCAGATTTTCACTATACTGGGTGAAATGACCTTCAAACAACACTAAGACTCACATTGGTATTGCAGGAGAAGGGAGTCTGCTGCAAAGCTGGGAAGAGTGCTGCACTTAATTTCAAGGCTACATATTTGCTGAAAGTGTGGCAAAACGTGCAAATGTTGCACATTATTCAATGTCAAGGTACAAGTCAGGACTGTGATGGAAAACTCTCCAATTGCCTGGATGGGTGCAGATCCAACAACACTCAAGAAGCTTAACACCATCCAGGACAAAGCAGCCCACTTGATTGGCACCACATCTACAAACATGCACTCCCTCCATCACCAACATACTGTAGCAGCAGTGCCTACTATCTACAAGATGCACTGCAGCAATTCAGCAAAGATCCTTCGACAGCACCCACGACCACTTCCACTTAGAAGGTCAAGGGCAGCAGATACGTGGGAACACCACCACCTGCAAGTTCCCCTCCAAGCCACTTACCATCCTGACTTGGAAATATATCACCGTTCCTTTGTAGTCACTGGGTCAAAATCCTGGAATTCCCTAACAGTATTGTGGTTCAATCTATAGAACGTGGACTTCAGCGATTCAAGAAGGGAACTCACCACCACCTTCACAAGGGTAACTAGGGATGGGCAATAAATGCTGGCCAGCCAGAGACATCCATCTCCCACAAATGAATAAAAAAGGATTATAAAATGTTTTGTTTGTATTAATTAATTAATGGGGAAGTACTTTTTTCCTGCTGTTTGGTATATTAGTTGTCTATTAAGTCTATTTCACCTATGTTGATTTTAGTTTGTTACAGGAAAAAGTCCTCAAATGTAAAATCTTGTGCGATCCTTTCTATTGGTCACTGAGAATAGAAGATTCATTTTCTTTTTTTTGAAAAGTTATTGTTCTCCATGGGGATTGCAACATAACATGTAACACATAACATGTGATCAGCGCACACACTGTTCAACTAACTACTCAAAATTCTTACCAAAATAATCCTTATAGTCCTTGTACATTTTCGGTCTTAAATTGCGTCCATCTGCAAACAGACATTTAGAGTAATTAGAAATAACTTTTGAGAAAATACAGAAATGATCGCTAAATCATTCTCTCTTTCAACGTTATGAGGTGATTCTTCTAGCTGCTGTGTTGCTTTTGTCGCACAGTGGGCTGGGAGACGCAAGTGGAAGCCGTGTCGTGGGCTTTCCGCTGGGTGTCACGGCCTCCGCCAGTCTCCGGGCGCTGGATTTCCAGTGCCAATAGCTCCACACCAGAAAACGGTGCTATGCGTTATACTGCAGGCCTGTTCAGCGAGGATAGGCCCCCAGATTTTCAGTGTGATACACGCTAGTGCACTCTGTAGTGCACAGAGTTTTGAAACTCCCATTGGACAAACCAACAGGATTTACTCCAGTTCTTAACACAAATTTGACATTTTGAATTTTTTTGGGAGAATCGCCCCCTATCTGTCAAAATAGTTTGTTGTTTTCTGATGTGTATAGATTCATTTTTACCTCAAGAGTTGAGAAAATTGTAGGGTTCCTGGCTTAAATAATATGTCCTTTCATGCTAATTCAGATAATATATAGGAACAGTTTTGGAACATTGAGTTTCCCTGTAGGTCAGTATTGTTTGTTGGTCATCTAAAAGCCTCTGAATTAGGGCCTTATTTCTTTGAATAATAAAAAGGCCTTAAACCATAAAAAAGGACTTACTTTAAATATAATAATTCAAGGATAAAGGTGACCGTGAATATGTTGCACTAATTATGAAGGTCTATTCCTTAAAATAATAAAAATATGCATATATGGCATCCCTTTAATGAAGTCACGATATACTTCATACCTGAGGATGGCACAGCGGTTAGAACTGCTGCCTCACAATGCCAGGGATCCAGCTTCAATTCCGGCCTTGGGTCACTGTCTGTGTGGAGTTTGCACTTTCTAGCTGTGTCTGCATGGGTTTCCTCCGGGTGTTCTGGTTCCCCCCCGGAGGGTCCAAAGATATGTGGGTTAGGTTGATTGGCCATGCTAAATAGAACCTGGTGTCAGGGGGATAAGCAGGGTAAATGTGTGAGATTACGTGAATTGGGCCTGGGTGGGATTGTGGTGGGTTCAGACTCGGTGGGCTGAATGGCCTCCTTCAGTACTGTAGGGATTTTCATGACTTCAGGAGTCCCAAAGGGCTTACAAACAATGCAAGTGTAGTTACTGTTGTAATATAGGAAATGTGGCTGACAATGTGCACAGTGCAAAGTCCCACAAATAGCAATGAGTTAATCACCAAATAAAATGTTTTAGTAATGTTGATTGAGAGAGAATAATTGAGCAGAACATTTGGAAGAACAGCCCCATTCACCTCTTCGTATAGTGCCATGGGATCTTTAAATTTCATCCAAGAGAACAGACAGGCCCCAGTTTAAACTTTGCTTCAGAAGGATGGCCCATCTGAAAGTGTGCCATTCTCTCAATACTGCAGTGGAGTGGTAATAACCCCCTTTCTTCTGATGCATAGACATTCAACGCAACAAGGCCCCAGTTCAGAAGTTTTTGGATGACCAAGAAATAATATTGACATAACTTTTAGTGAGCTATAGCTGATTGGATCTAAAACTATAAAGTTTGAATTACCTATTGTGGCAACATGTTAACCTGGTTAAGATTTCTAAAGCAAGACAATAACATTGATTTTTTGATCGGGTGAACACTTGACAAGACATTGGGTATAGCAGGAAGGCCAAATACTCTGCCATAAATGTACTGACCTCATGGGTATTTCTGGGCTCTAACCGATTAATGTTCTGACATTAAGGTTCCAAAAGTTGAAATTGCTTATGATTGGGATCACATCCATTAGCTGGCAGGAACTTTGCTGCTTCTACAGTATTGAAAATGAGACAGGCATAATGATTTGCAGCTTTCTAAATGTTCCTTTGAAAAATATACCAAGAGGCCAGCGAATGACTCATTCAGGTAATGCCTTTATTGCAGGGAAGGGAATGGCATGTCCTGCACTGAACAACACAGGGCAGCCGAGGAACTCAAGAGCAATATTTCCATCTTTCATAGAGATGAAATTGTCAGAAAAAATGATTCATCCTATCAAGTAAGTTGAAACATGAGAAGCTGTTATTATTTTCCATTAATAAATGTGTTGGATGACACTATCAGTTCAAGGTTTGTAGGAGTCACCTTTGCCTCTTATTCAACAAAGCTCATAATGAACCAATTTACTGAGCTACTTTGCAAAAGGTAATACTTAGCTACTTTGCAAAAAGTAATACTGCGTATCAGGACACCAATGTAATCTGTCTGAGGCTACAGAGTTGGATACAACTATATCCAGGCACATCAGCACATCACAGCATCGCTCTTTACTCTCTGCCTCTTTCATAGTTTCCCTACAGTGCAGAAGGTGGCCATTCAGCTCATCAAGTCTGCACTGACCACAATCCCACCCAAGCCCTGCTCCCATAACCCCACATATTTACCCTGCTAATCCCCAGGCACTAGGGTCAACTTAGCATGGCCAATTAACCTATTCTGCACACCTTTGGTCTGTGGGAGGAAATCGGAACAATCCACAAAAACCCATGCAAATGTGGGTGAATGTGCAAACTCCATACAGACATGACCCGAGGCCAGAATTGAACCTGGGTCCCTGGCGCTGTGCGGTAGCAGTGCAAACTACTGTGCAACGTGCCACCCCTTTCAGAAACATCCATCCTGTAAAATTTAGGAATCAAGCGGTTCCCTTGGCTCATGTGGTGCTTCCTGAGCTCCATCTTATTTACAGGCCATTTATGTAGAGGGTTAGGGCTTCCTGCCTGCACACCGTGAGTAGTATCTCGGTGAGAACCAATGGAGGTGGTACAACTGGTCCAGGCAGACCTAGAGACCCTTCCTGAATGCAGGAGCAGCCACAGACTATCTTGTAGAGGGGATTCCGCCCTCCCCACTCCACCCCAGACAGTGCTGGCCTAGCTCATAAGAACATAAGAAATAGGAGCAGGAGTAGGCCATCTAGCCCTTTGAGCCTGCCCCGCCATTCAATAAGATCATGGCTGATCTGTCGTGGCTCAGTTCCACTTTCCCGCTTTCTCCCCATAACCCTTAATCCCCTTGCCTACCAAAAACCTATCTACCAGCATCTTAAATATATTTAGCGAGGTAGCCTCCACCACTTCAACGGGCAGAGAATTCCAGAGATTCACCACCCTTTGAGTGAAGAAGTTCCTCCTCAACTCTGTTCTAAACTGCCCCTCCCCCCCCCTTATCTTGAGGTTGTGCCCTCTAGTCCTGCTGTCCTTTCTGAGCGGGAAGAACCTCTCCACCTCAAAAAGCTCCAAAAGCTATCTTTTAAAATTGAGATTTAAGATATCTGGAGGGAGTCATAAATACTACAGTTTCCCCTCTTTCGGCAATATAAACTAGCACAGTGCAAACTGACCACTTGGATTCAGCTGTTCCAACAAATGTAATACTGAGTGAGTAAAGGATCATTGCTCAGTTTTTCCATTCTTCTGAGTCACTCAGAAATGAACATCAATCATCTCAGACCCAAGTTTGATTTAACTGTACTGTTCAATTATCTACACCAGAAACACTCGTTCACCAATTAACATACAGTTGCCATGGTATCTATAGGAGAATAGGAGAGATATTAACTGACCACTATTGCCTCGTTGCTTTATGCACTGCCCTCTGTTTGGAATTCCTTCTGCTGGATTCCCAGGATTTATGATGTGACATTCGTAGCCAGTGGGACAATGCAGGGGTTCATCTCCATCCTCTGTAGTACTACAGGCTTCAGCTGCAGGGAAAGACAAATAGCTAAGCAAACGGCCGCGATCCAATTTTGTGATAATATTGTAGTATGTGCTTCAAACAATTAAAGTTTGTGCAAGTTAAACACAGGAAAAAAAATCACTTTCAATATAAACTTTATATGTTAGGTTGTTAATAAGATATAAAAAGAATCAGGGAATATAAAATAATAATTTCATCCATTTAAGTGTCAGCTTGACTCAGTGACACGATTGGCAGAGATCAGAGTAGGCCATTCTGCCCCTCCAATCTGTTCCTTCGTTCGAAAAGGTCCCAGCTGATTTGATTATAGCCTTACTTCACTTCCCTGCCACCTCCCCGTAAGCCTCAACTTCCTGTCTAATTCAGTCTTTAATATGATCCAGGGTGGGATTTTCTGGCCATGCTTGCCCCAAGAACGGAAAATCCCACTTGAGGACAATGGACCTTTGCATGACCCCTCCCAGCCCACTACGATTCCCGTAGCGGGCGACAGGGAAAATTCCGCCCCCAGCCTCAGAATTCCTCAACTATGATGAAGGGTCATCCAGACGCGAAACGTTGGCTCTTTACTCTCTCCACAGATGCTGTCAGACCTGCTGAGGTTTCCCAGCATTTTCTGTTTTTGAAATAGATTAACCAATTGTGCCATCTTTATGGAAGGGTGAGAGCGGAGGGGTGTGATGATCTATTCAACAGGGGTCACCTGTGGCTGCTGCTGAACTGGGCAGGCAAGCAGGGACTTTAAAACCACCTGGGGAACTGGCCTCTGGTCAGCTGCTAGGGGGGGCCACCTCCAGGCAGCTAAACGGAGCCTTCGCCCGCAGCCAACTGAAGGCCGATTTGGAAATCCCAGTCACCCTCTGACGGTAGGCCTTTAATTATTAATTTAATTTAAATGGCTTGCAGGCGGGTAACCCCAACTTGTCTTTGACCCTGGAGTGGGAGCCAGAGAACCAGCTCGCAGGCCAGCAATGGAAATTTCCACTCTTGCTTGCCCGTTTCGAATCCTGTCTGGGCATTGGCTAAAAATCCACCTCTGCTTCTTTTGGGAAACCAGACAAACTAAGTTGACAAATTGAGGGATAAATCTGCAGTCCCACGGAAGGGAGACTGCATCAAAACAAACAGAATCTCAAAGGAAACTGAAAACAAAAGCAAAATGTGACTGAAAGGGTCAATAAAATAGCCCAGTCTCCGCGATGTTCGCCGAGTGCAGGAGAAACAAATCCAGCTGTGTGCGAGTGAGGGAGGGAGATGAAAATTTGATCATACATAGTGCACAAAACTAAAACCAGAAAATTTAGCAGATCTGTGGAGAGAGAGAGACAGATTCAACAGTTGGAGTCCCTATGATTTCTTCAGCATTGAGAAACACGGGCTGGAATTCTCCAGCCATTCACACCGGCCGGATTCTCCAGTCCCGCTGGCAGCGCACCCCTACCTGTGGGTTTCCCTGCCGGTGTGACGTCAGTAGGAGTTTCCTTTGACAGCGGCGGGACCAGAGAATCCTGCATTAGCAAACAATGCGCTCTCTCCTGCCAGTGGGAAACATGCACGGGGATGGGGCTGGAGAATCTCACCCACAAACTCTGTTTCTCCTTCCACAGATGCTGCCAGAGCTGTTGAGTTTTTCCAGCATTTTCTGTTTTTAATTTCAGATTCCCAGCAATATTTTGCTTCATTTACAGCACACTAACAGACATTAAATATTTAAACGTGTAAGAACATAAGAACTAGGAGCAAGAGTAGGCTACTTGGCCCCTCGAGCCTGCTTTGCCATTCAATAAGATCATGGCTGATCTTTTCGTGGACTCAGCTCCACTTATCTGCCTGCTCACCATAACCCTTAATTCTTTTACTGTTCAAAAATATATCGATCCTTGCCTTAAAAACATTCAATGAGGTAACCTCAACTGCTTTACTGGGCAGGGAATTCCACAGATTCACAACCCTTTGTGTGAAGAAGTTCCTCCTCAACTCAGTCCTAAATTTGCTCCCCTTATTTTGAGGCTATGCCCCCTAGTTCTAATTTCACCCACCATCGGAAAGAATTCCCTGCTTCTATCTTATCTATCCCCTTCATAATCTTACATGTTTCTATAAGACCTCCCCTCATTCTTCTGAATTCCAATGAGTATAGTCCCAGTCTACTTAGTCTCCCCTCATAAGGCAAGCCTCTCCACTCTGGAATCAACGTAGCGAACCGCCTTTGCACCCCCTCCAGTGCCAGTGTATCCCTTCTCAAGTAAGCTAATGATAAAAGAAAAATCTTCAATTCTCATTGCTAACTGCACCAAATCGGCCAAGCTAGATTTATAGAAATATCAAACTGTTTTCCGTTTCGGATGCCTCCTGAGTGGAGTTATTTTAACAACCATCATTAATTCAGATCTGGCGTGCTGAGGATTAGAATGATACAAAACGATGACTTTGAATAAAAGTCATTGTGAAGAAAAGCGAAGTGCTTTCTAATTTAAAATTCAGATGACTAAAGTTATTCATACGTTCAATTACTGAATGAAAGTAAATATCTTTGATCACTGTTCCACTTATTCCCACAGTTTAATGAACAGTTCAAGGGGAGAATATGCTTGAGCAGCGATGATTAAAGAACAAACTTCAAAAAAATTGTTGCTTGTATTTTCTTATTCTTGTTACTAATATACGATACAAGGGGGAACCACAAAAAAAAGTTAACTGAAACTTAACAAGATCAATCGGCTTTGTAATTGTCTGTTCAAAAGTACTAATATTCCCAAGTTCTTGATATGTAGGGGTGATTACATGAATGGCAAAACATTGCGTAAAATTTGGTGTAATAGATGTTTAGTTTATAAAATGCAGTCAATGCACTAGAATCGCAGAATTCTGTCAGTGCAGAAGGAGGTCACTCAGCCCATCAGGTCTACACTGACCACACTCTCACCCTGGCCCTCTCCCCATTGCCCCATGTATTTACTCTGCTTGTCCCCCTGATACTAAGTATGGCCAATCCACCTAACCATGCACAGCTTTAAATTGATGGATGATAGATACAGGACATATGTTAGAGGTAGGTTCTTCACTCAGAGAGTAGTAAGGGCATGGAATGCCCTGCCTGCAACAATAGTGGACTCGCCAACAACTAAATGGTCAATGGATGAACATATGGATGATATTGGAATAGTGTAGGTTAGATGGGCTTTAGATTGGTTTCACAGATTGGCGCAACATCAAGGGCTGAAGGGCGCTGTAATGTTCTATGTTCTAACCCACACGTCTTTGGACCGTGGGAGGAAACTGGAGCATCCAGAGAAAACCCATGCAGACATGGGGAGAACATGCAAACTCCACACAGTCAGTGACCCAAGGCCAGAATTGAACCCAGATCCCTGGCACTCTGAGACAGTAGTGCTAACCACTGTGCCACCCCTACACTCTATATGTTGCAAATCATAGCAACACAAATAGGCTGCACAATATCTAACTAATTTTTGGAAGCACATTATTCTGTGTAGTAACACCACCCTTTCCAGTTGTTGACACAAAACAAAATTCTTTAATTTTAATTTAAATTAATTAACTAAATACAAGGTCAATTAATTAGTATAAAAACCAAAGCCAATTTGATAATTTAAAGTTAAAATTAAATCAGTTTATTTATTAGTGTCACGAGTAGGCTTACTTTAACACTGCAATGAAGCTACTGTGAAGATCCTCTAGTTGCCACACTCTGGCAACTGTGCTGATACACTGAGGGAGAATTTAGCACGGCCAATGCACCTAATCTGCACATCTTCTGGAAGAAAATTGGAGCACTAGAGGAAACCCACACAGACACAGGGAGAATGTGCAGACTACACAGACAGTGACCCAAAGCTGGAGTTGAACCCAGGTCTCTGGTGCTGTGAGGCAGCAGTGTTAATCACTGTGCCACCATATAACAAGGGATAGTAGCATTAAAATGTTCTGAATGTGTCAGAGTATTAATATCTCAGATATTAATTTAAAGAGTCAAGTAAAAATTGTTAAATCAATCTCCTTATAAAAGCAAGTGATATCAGTATCGAGAAGCAGCTGGTTGGTGAGTGCCTGATCAGTCTTCTGTTTATTTAAGTCTTCAGTTTATTTCTATATGGCCAGTTAATAGTCTAATAAACAGAGATCTAGACAGCACTTCATTCTCATGGAATGCACAGCCATGTCAGAATTCCATGCTTCTCATGACCTGAGCAATTACACACACGCATGGTGTTGGCAGCTAAAGAGTTTGAGTTCCAGGTTTCTGAGTTTGAGCAACAGCAGCTGCTGTTTCTGTGGTTCATCCATGAATAGCGTGCTTCAGGAGGGGCAGTTTAAGAATGTGGATGCAGGGGGTGGTCTTGGAAGTTTGGAAGTCTCCAGAGTGCCTCTCAATCACCGTTTAATTCTGAATAATGCTGAGAGTGCTTGTTCCTCTGGGGAGTTCAGAGCAGGATCAGCTGGGTGAGGTAGTGCAGGAGTAAGATTGTCGAAACAAGTCTGTGTGGAGTTTGCATGTTCTCCTCGTGTCTGCTTGGGTTTCCTCCGCGTGCTCTGGCTTCCACCTACATTCCCAGGATGTGTAGGTTTGATGATTAGCCATGGTCAATGTGTGGGGTTATGGGGCTAGGATGGCGCAGAGGGTGACTCTGTCAAAGAATTGGTGCAAACTTGATGGGCTGAATGGCCTTCTTCTGCACTGTAGGGATTCTGAGATTCTAAGAGGCAATACTAATAGTGGTGGACTTATAGTTACAGGCACAGACTTTGGCCCCGGATCTAAGTTCAGGATGGTGCGATGCCTCACTGCCACCAGGATTAAAAAATGTTACTGAAAAGTTGTAGAGCACTGTTATGGATGAGAGGGGACGGTCAATGGCTGTAATCCATATTGGTACCAACAATATAGACAGAAAACGGAATGAGCTTGTGCAGGCAGATTTTAGGCAGCAGACGAGATATTGATCTCAGGATTACTGGAATAACATGCACAAATGAGTACAGAAATAGAAAGTTAAGACAGATAAACGCATGACAGGAGACAGAGTGGGCAATTCTCCCAAAAAGATCTAAGTGTCAAATTTGCATACAAACAGGAATAAATCCTGCTGCTTTTTTCAGCGGGAGTTTTAAAACGAATCTCTCACACTGAATGCACCAGCGTGAATGACTCCAAAAATCAGAGGATGGGGCCTATTCCCGCTGGAGAGGCCGGCAGTATAATGCTGAGCGGGCCACTGCACATGCGCCAATCTGTCAGCACCAACATCAGCGTACACGCAGTAGCCCTGCACTACCGGCCTCACCAATGTACCCCCCCTCCCCCCCCACCACCCATAGCTCCGATCACCCCCCCTCAAGCGGTCCTGACTATCCGCGCAGTCCTAACTCCCCCAATAGGCTGACACCACCCCCCCAACCCAGCTCTGATCAGCCCTTTCCTCCCTCTGTCACTGATCCCAAAATGTAGAATGACAGCGGGACCCCCATCCCAACTGATGTCCCCCAGAAGCCCTGCCCACATTAGACCCCACTCCTCTGATACTGTCCCCTTGGCACTGTCACTTTGCCCTTTGGGCAGTGCCAGGGGGCCAAGTTGGCAACCCACCTCTACTCCCCTTCACTCCAGTGGGGTCGGGTCACCAACATCCCGTTAGTGGGAACCTACTGTAAACCCCAATTGTTTGGGGGCTGGGGAGAGGGGGAAGAGACACTGCAATCAGCTAGTATCAGTAATAGTGACTGTAACAGATTAATCATGAAAACCCATCTTGTTCCCTAATGCCCTTTCATGAAGGAACCAATACTAACATGGACAGATGCATCTGCAGCAGGCAGGTTAGTGAGAATGAAGTCAAATATGCTTTTTCCCTCACCAGACCCAGACACTATCTCGCAGTTAGGACTCAACCAGTTCAGTCAGAAGTGGTGCTACCAAGCCACTCTTGGTGATGGGACATGGAAGACCCCAGGTCTCAAGGACATTCTGTGCTCTTGCCCCCATCAGTGTTTCCTCGAAGTGGTGCAGGAGTGTTGATTCATCAGCTGAGAGTAGGGGGAGATAGGGACACCATGTAGCAATCAGCAGTAGGAGGTTCCTCTGCCCATGTTTCACCTGATGTCACAAGACTTCAATTTGGAATGTTCCCAGGACAAAAACTGCTTCCCGACTTTCTACCACTGTGGCACCACCTCTTCCAGTGGGACAGACATACACAGGATTAGATTTTATCCATAAGTTATGATTCTGTGTATATGAATGAGAGGCAGTTCCTTGATTAGTGTGTGAGACAGCTCTCTTAATACTGGCACAAGTCCCAGATGTCCATTTGGAGGATTTTGCAGTGTCGGCAGGGCTTTGTGTACCATTGTTGTTTCCGTTGTCTAGGTCGATACTGGGTGGTCCATCCAGTTTCATTCTTTTTAGACTTTTTAAACAGTTTTTGGTGCAATGGAGTGGTTAGGCTGGGGCATTTCAGAGCACATTTAAGAATGAACCACATTGGTGTAAATCTGGTGTCATATGTAGGCCAGACCAGGTAAGGACGGCAGTTTTCCTTCCCAAAAGGGAATTTGAGCCAGATGGTTTTTCATGACAATTAACAATAGCCAATTATCATTCGACTTCTAGATTTTATTGATTGAATTTGCTGTGGTGGGATTCAAACCCAAATTTCCCACAGCATTATCCTGAGTCTCTGAATTACTAGTCAGGTGACAATACCACGACACAACTGCCTTCCCGCTAATGTCCTGACAAAAGGAACACATTCTTTCATAGAAGGGAAAAAGGAGCCATATCTTTTTCACTCAATGTTTTTATGAATGGTAGTGACAGACCTTGGAGCCAAAATAGTTTATGAACAAGAATTAAATAAATTAAAAGCATTTTTTAATGCACAGTACTAGTTTCCCTTTAGGGTATTATGTTAACATAAATCCTTTCGAATCAGACAAGACAATAATGTTTTGTTCCAATATCTGCCTCTGTCATGGGGGTTTTAGAATCACAGTAAAAAGTGGTGTGGCTAAACTGTGCAAATAAAACCTGCAAAGCATCATTTAGTTAAATGGTACCAGCAAAGCAGTATTGCCAAAGATGCGCGGGTTAGGTTGATTGGCCATGCTAAAAAAAATTGCCCCTTAGTGCTTTAGGTTAGAGGGATTAGCGGGTAAAATATGTAGGGATATGGGGGTAGGACCTGGGTGGGATTGTGGTCGGTGCAGACTCGATGGGCTGAAGGGCCTCTTTCTGCACTGTAGGGTTCTATGATTCTATTGTGCTTAGCAATGTTTCAAATAGCTATTTCCTGTTTCTCTTGCAATTCACCCAGGCTTTTTGGCACCTAGTTTATTTCCTGGACTTTCTCCCACTTTCCATTGCAGAATTTTGAATGACTTAAAACCTGAAAATCAAATAATGAGATCTAGACTTTATGTGATCTCCAAGATTTGAGGAATTCAGCAATTTGAGGGAAAAAACAATGTAACAATCCAGATCCATGATCTTTATATGAATGGCAGAATAGACTTGGTCATAGAAAATAACAACCTCAGTTACTAATTTACAAGAAGTTATGTTGTACATATCAGCTCACATGTGTCCAAATCACAAATAATATTGAAGAAACAACACCTTGAAGTACTTCCTCTGGTCCATCAAGTAGCCATCCATTGCCTCCAAGCCATCTGGGCTTTGGCTGCACCAACCAATCTAGAACTAAAATTAACACAAGTTAAAACAAGCCAGCAAAATAGCAAACACATATTAGCTTTCTGGTGTGACTGAAGGGTAAAACCTATAAAATGCTTAGTATATCTGAAATGCAATCCATGCTGCAAGATATTCTTCCTATGATAATGGAGCCATTACACAAATTCAACGGCTAACTTTGTGCAAGTAATTGGAGCTTCACTATTCACATTATACGTTCTTAGTGCGAGAAAGTCTTTCTGCTTGTTATTGGGAAACATTATTTGTATTGGGCCAATGGCGGGGAGAGAGAAAGACAGAGAGAGAGAGAGAGAGAGAGAGAGAGAGAAAGACAGAGAGAGAGAGAGAGAGAGAGAGAGAGAGAAAGACAGAGAGAGAGAGAGAGAGAGAGAGAGAGAAAGACAGAGAGAGAGAGAGAGAGAGAGAGAAAGACAGAAAGACAGAGAGAGAGAGAGAGAGAGAGAAAGACAGAGAGAGAGAGAGAGAGAGAAAGACAGAGAGAGAGAGAGAGAGAGAGAAAGACAGAGAGAGAGAGAGAGAGAGAGAAAGACAGAGAGAGAGAGAGAGAGAGAGAGAAAGACAGAGAGAGAGAGAGAGAGAGAGAAAGACAGAGAGAGAGAGAGAGAGAAAGACAGAGAGAGAGAGAGAGAGAAAGACAGAGAGAGAGAGAGAGAGAGAAAGACAGAGAGAGAGAGAGAGAGAGAAAGAGAAAGAGAGAGAGAAAGAGAGAGAAAGACAGAGAGAGAGAGAAAGACAGAGAGAGAGAGAGAGAGAAAGACAGAGAGAGAGAGAGAGAGAAAGACAGAGAGAGAGAGAGAGAGAGAGAGAGAAAGACAGAGAGAGAGAGAGAGAGAGAGAGAGAAAGACAGAGAGAGAGAGAAAGAGAGAGAAAGAGAGAGAGAGAGAGAGAAAGACAGAGAGAGAGAGAGAGAGAGAAAGACAGAGAGAGAGAGAGAAAGAGAGAGAGAGAGAGAGAGACAGACAGAGAGAAAGACAGAGAGAGAGAGAGAGATCAGCAACAACCTGTCCTAGTCCCTCCATGCCAACGCTAATCGTTAAGAAAGTCCACCAATGTTTCTACTTTCTCAGGAGGATAAGGAAATTTGGCATGTCTGCTATGATTAGAGTCGTGGTAGTTTACAACATGGAAACAGGTCCTTCAGGCCAGCTTGTTCATGCCGCCCAGTTTTTACTACAAAGCTAGTTCCCAGTTGCCCACATCCCTCTATAACCATCTAATCCATGTAATTGTCTAACTTTCATAGGAAGTGAATTTATCACTGCTGCAGATTAACTCCTCAACTTTTACAGACGCACCATAGAAAGCAGCCTTTCTGGTTGCATCACAGCTTGGTATGGCTCCTACTCTGCTCAAGACTGCAAGAAACTACAAAGGGTCGTGAATGAAGTCCAGTCCATCATGCAAACCAGTCTCCCACCCATTGACTCTGTCTATGCTTTCCACTGCCTAGGAAAAGCAGCCAGCATTGTCAAGGACCTCATGCATCCTGGACATACTCTCTTCCATTAGGAAAAAGATATAAAAGTCTGAAGTCATGTATCAATCAACTCAAAAACAGCTTCTTCCCTGCTGCCATTGGACTTCTAAATGGATCTACCTCACACTAAGTTGATCTTTCTCTACACCCTAGCTATGACTGTGACACTACATTCTGCACTCTCTCCTTCCCTTTCTCTGCATAGCATGCAAGAAACAATATTTTTCACTGTATACCAAATATGTGACAATAATACATCAAATCCGGGGCGGGGGGTAATGGGGAAGAGGGGGAGAGAGAGAGAGTGAGACGGGGGGAGATGGAGAGAGAGAGAGAGAGACAGACAGACGGGGAGAGCGAGTGAGAGAGAGAGAAAGACAGAACGAACGAAAGAGAAAGTGTACAAACATTTATCGTAGGTGATTCCTGCTTCTATTTCAGCAAGTTATTATAATTGTTTGATGTTCCTGTAAACACATCAAGATATTCTCATGGTATCCCAAATCTGTTGCTTTTTTTATATTTGAAAAGGTTGAAGATAGCCTTTATGACCTGCATCAACGATAAATTCATTTCCTATGAAAAATCAGCTCCCACATTTCCAAGATTAGATTTACTTAAGAGGCTGCAAGGAAATCATGTTTATTGGTTGGAACAATAATCTTTCATTTAATGACTGCAAAATCCAACATTTCTATTCTTTTCCTCCTCCCCATCACAGACCTGACGAAATCCCACAAGTAATTCAGAACAGGTCTTTTGTAGAAACTACATTCTGCTAGTTTAATATCCGGAAGTAAAATTCTTTATTTTGTTAATCAGGGAGCTGAACGTTTCACGTGTTGCATTGATATTTGTGATTGTAAATAACAAGCATGTTTTTGATTTACAATCTTTTTCTTTGGTATTTCCACATAGCAAGTCCCAAATCTTGGATGAACAAGGAGGAGGAGACAAGCAAAGGCATCCCGAAACAGAAGGAAAAATGAGCAGGCAAATCAAGCTTGTACAATGTCAGGCTTTCAGAAAACTGCTAGAGTGGTCAAGGCAGAAGATTGGAAGTATATTCCTTCTCCAGCCAAGATGGGAAAATGTTTTTAAGTTTAAGTTTATTTATTAGTGTCACGAGCAGGCTTACATTAACACTGCAATGAAGTTACTGGGAAAATCTCCTAGGTGCCTGTTTGGGTACACTGAGGGAGAATCTAGCATGGCCAAAGCACCTAATGTCTTTCGGAGGAGACTGCAGCACCAGGAGAAAACCCATGCAGTATGGGGGAGAATGTGCAGACTCCACACAGACAGTAATGCAAGCCGGGAATTGAACCCGGGTCCCTGGCGCTGTAAGGCAGCAGTACTAACCACTGGGCCAACCATACTGAAAAATATGTTCCGGCTCTGCACAATTAATAAACAGAATTCAGGAGGGTTTGGAGTCAATTGTGCTTCTTGTATAATTAAACACTAAACTACGTTAACAATGCAGCAAGAGAACAAAGAAAGGACAAAGAACAAAGAAAAGTACAGCACAGGAACAGACCCTTCGACCCTCCAAGCCTGTGCTGATCATGATGCCCTATCAAACAAAAAAAACCTTCTGCCCTTACTCAGAATGTATCCCTCTATTCCCTCCCTATGCATTCACCAATCCAGGTGCCTCTTAATGTTGCTAATGTGCCTGCCTCCACCCACCCGCTCTGGCAGCGCATTCAGGCACCCACTACTCTCTGCGTGAGAAACATCCCCTGCACATCTCCCTTAAATTTTCCCCTTCTCACCTTAAACCTGCGCCCCCTTGTAATTGGCACTCCCACCCTTGGAAAAAGCCTCTGACTATCCACTCTGGTAATGTCTCTCATAATTTTGGTCTGAATAGGGAAGATTCGCAGAATCTTGCAAAGATCAAGTATACCTGGTGGTGGCTTTACAGATTCCAAACAAGCATAAATACACCCATTGTAACAGCAGCGTTTGTGCCTTTCACATTCAGAGTCCGATCTGCAGCTGGGAACCTCACAGGCTCTGTCCTGGCAAAACCTGTGGAGGGGGAGGACATCGATCGTTCTTCTGGTATTGTGATGAATATTGAAACCAGCTGATACTCATAGTCCTGTGAAAAAATATTAAAAAGAACAGAATATTTTAACTAATGTCGCAACAAAACATACTTCTGCCTAAGTTTGCATTTTGCGGCTATTTTGTTTGGAAGTTGTCTTTTCTTGCAATTGAGCGTTGCAAATTAGAGTGGTGTTAAAATAAACAAATCCTCTGATCCTACTCAATGCCACTTTTCCTGCTATTAAACCATGCTGGGATAAAGCTAGCAATTTTTCTGCTCTCCCCATTTGCAACAAACATTTATGCCCAATAAATGATTATTGATTTAACAAATTTAGAGCGACTTTTTCATTTTTTGGCTCGTGCACATGGAAGCACTAAATTCAATCATATACCATTCGTATATCTTTTACTTTGGCTGACAGCAGTAGCCAGGAGTCCACCTTACTTTCAGGATTATATTTTTGAAATAGGTAGGCTTGCTTGCTAGATCACAGGATGCAGATGGGACAGAGGAACCACCTTTTCCACCACTACCACATTCTGGTCGTGTCAAATGCTGTCCACGGCAAACAAAGCACACGGAGCTAAAAATTGTTCTGTGCTGGCTTCGGAGCATTTGGATCACGATTTACTATCTGCCCATGGGACCCCCACTGCTGTGCAGGTAGGCGGCAGATGCACTTAACTGATTGTAGATTTGATTAAACTGTCACACTGGCACCAAGCGTGGCGACTTCTTGCGAGCTGTCCCCAGCATTCCCACTAATTCTATCTTTCACTCTTGTTCTATGCTCTTAAAACTCTACTCTCGCTACACCCTAGCTATGATGTAACACTACATTCTGCACTCTCTCCCTTCCTGCTCCCCTATGTATATGGCGTACTTTGTCTGTAAAATGCACAAAAGACAATACTTTTCACTATATACAACACATTAATTGTCTCATAAGATCATTTAAAGGATAACATTTAAAAGCAGATGATACCATTTAAAAGGCGTTTGGACAGATACATGGATAGGAAAGGTTTAAAGGGATATGGGCCAAATGGAGTTAGCTTAGATGAGTTTCGGTCAGCATGGACCAGTCTGGGCCGAAGGCCTGTCTCCATGCCGTAGATTCTATGATTCTATAAGATAATCCCACTGCCTTCCCTAAGCCAGTTTGAAAAGACTAATTACTCAATTGCTTGATTGTCAGCTAAACAACTTTCATATTTCAATATGTTTATAATCAGTAAAGAGAAATGTTTAAAGAAATTTAAAGGATTTTTTTTGAAATGTGCGTTTGGGTTTTTCTCCAGGATCGCACCTCACAATGTCCTGGAGATTGATCCTGAACTCCTGGAGATTCCAGGTCCATCTGGGAGTGACGACATTCCTACCAATGCCCCCTCTTTGCAGCATTGCTGCTCCTGCCACAGTGGCCCCAATCTGCCACAGTTAGGCCTCCTCCATCGAATTGACAGCCTCCACATTGGCAGACAGCAAAATGCCAGCAGGAACCACTCACCAACACCTCCCCCCCCCCCCCCCCCACATCCCCCACCCCTTCCTCCCACCAAAACAACCCTAACTGGGGCCTTATGTAAATTGGCAGCCTGCAGCAATGAATAAATTCCCTGTGGGGCCAGCACAGCTCAGTCTGTTAACTCAGCTACACCCGCCACAGCTGTTACATTGGCTGTATGATTTCCTGTACATTTCAAATCAAGGACAACCACAGCAGTTATTTCCGCTTCACATGCATATTTCCACTAAACCTTGATGGCCAGATCAGGATTTTACAGCTTTTAACCAAAATCCAGACTCTCAAAACACAAATCGGAACAAAGCAACAAGTCAGGGAAACGTCAATTTGCTCAGTGCCATCCGTTAGAAATAAACAGATTGGGATGGCACAGTGGCGCAGTTGTTAGTTGCACTGCTGCCTCACAGTGCTGAGGACCCCAGTTTCCACTCCCAGCTTGAGTCACTGTCTGTGTGGAGTTTGCACATTCTCCCCGTGTCTGTGAGGGTTTCCTCTAGGTGCTCCAGTTTCCTCCACAGTCTAGAAATGTGCGGGTTGGTGGATTGGTCATGCTAAATTGGCCCCAATAGTGTCAGGGGGACTAGTACGGATTACAGAGATAGAGCCTGGATGGGATTGTGATCTGTGCAGAGTTGATGGGCTGAATGGACTCCTGCTGCACTGTAGGGATTCTATGATTTTGTGTGTGATTTGGGATGCGCAATGCTGTCACCAAGTTGAAATAAATGGAAAAGCACCCTGTTTTGAAATAGTGCCTTTCACTTTGTGAGTTAAGGAACATTCCAATAAGAAAATGTTGTCCTCTTCCATTACATTACAATTGCTATTCTTTGCACCCAAGCCTGCCTGGGCTAGAAATAGTTGTTTGTTCAGTTTTACCTTCCATGCAATTCACAGCACTTTAAACCAGAGTTCATGCATCCAGCAAAATAGCAGTGAATTGCACACTCCTGCAGGTGGCTCTAGTTACAAGCTAAAGGGAAGCTGAACGGCACACAGCTCTATAACACTGCTATCAACCACAGCAATTCCTACCGTTATACAAATAAAACTTTCCAGAATTGGGTAGGGGGAGCAAACTGTTGCATCAGTAAATTTTGGACCTGCATATTGAGTCATGCCTAGTGGCAAAGGGGGTGGGTGAGTTTTCACAGCGGTATTCCAATTGCCCTTACAATTTTGACGATAGAACTACAGGCACCCTGAGAAAGTGGTATAAATAATGATTGTTGCCTTTCTGGGAGGTTTCCACAGCTCTCCCACAGAAGTTATTGGAAATAAGCAGATAAAACCACGCCAGAATTCCATTCCCAAGTGGATCCTTTTGGCATTGTATTTCTGGTTTTGAAACTATTTTGTTTCATCGCCCCAGGTTACATTTGCACTTGTGGGATATAGCAGGAAATCAAAATCGATACAAACCTGCTGAGTGCAGCAATGCAAGATTTTAGCTATAACAATGCTAGGAACACAATAACTTATAGTCAACAGAAGACCAACATCCATTTCGTTTGCTGGCCACATTATTGGTAATTGTCGGATTCACCAATAATGGAATTGTTAACTCACCCTAACAACCAATATGTGTCAAATAATTTACAACAGATTCAAAAGAACACTCGGAAAACTCAATAGTGGAAAACTTGGGAAACCCCCTTTCTCCCAAGCATGCTGAAAGATAATCAGAATTTAAATTATAACAGAAAATTCTACTGAGGATTTTAGCCAAAACCTCCAAAGCCACAGATCATTTGAGGCAGCATAGTAGTTAGCACTGCTGTATCACAGCCTCAGGGACCTGGGTTTGATTCTGGCCTCGGGTGACTGTATAGAATTTACACGTTCTCCCCTTGTCTGTGTGCGTTATGTGGATAGACGGGAGGGGACTGTGTAGATGGTCCTTCAAAGAGTCGGGGTGCCCTGATTTGGCTAAATGGCCTTCTTCGGCACTGTAGGGATTCTATTGAAAACTCATTAAATGTTGGTATTCTGCTGGGATTGACTGATCTCAACCCAGATTATATGAGGAGTATAGTTGTTTGCACTGTTAAGACAAAATAGAATTCAGCTAACATCCCTACTCATGAGTGCCATCCAGTTTGCATGTGGCAGAGTGGTTCGCAATGTTGCCTCACAGCACCACGAACCCGAGTTCGATTTCAGCCTAGGGTGACTGTATGGAGTTTGCATGTTTTCTCCACGTCTGCATGGGTTTCCTTTGGGTGCTCCAGTTTCCTACCACACTCTAAAGGTGTGCGGGTTCGGTGGATTGGCCATGCAAAATTTCCCCTTAGTGTCAAGGGGTCCAGCAGGGTAAATATGTTAGGGTTACGGGGATAGGGCCTGGGTGGGATTATTGTCGATGCAGGCAATAGTGGCCTCCTTCTGCACTGTAGGAATTCTATGATTGTCAGTGTTGCCAATATGACTCTATGGGAGTCAGGCAAGCAAATGGGAGGTTTGACCCACAATCTAAAAGCTTGCCAATTCTTACTGAGTAGATGTAACAAATAGCCACTTAAGTGAAGGACTTAAGACCAGTGGCATCTGCAAAGACCACTCTGCTAAACATTTACCCATTATGAAATTTCTCACAACCCATGTTAGAAAGCATTGATTTAAATGGGGAAGAGGCAGGGAAAAGGGACTGTTCACTGCAATGATATGACCTAAGTCACTACACAAAGTTGTGGAGAGATCAAGTGGTGTATGTGACATAATCTTAACTTGATATACCACAGTGCCCCAGTTATGCATTATAAATTAAAATTTGATATATTACAAGTACAAACCAATTTACTGGACACTGAACTTGTTAGATCACAAGACTGTGGCGAACTTTAAACTACAAGAGCCCCCGTGAAATATTCAGAAGTGGAAGTCTCCAAAGTCCCGTGGGATCATTTTTTTTTGAGAGAGATAGACTCGACTGGTGGTGATTAAACCTGAGGATCACCACACCTCAGATGAGGGGCAAGGTTTAGAAAGTCGGACTATCATGAATAATCTCAGCCGGTACACAAACTGTACCTGTACTCTTGGCATTGTTCCGCATCAAGAACCAGCCGCCCAGCCAACTGAGCTAACCAACCTCCTACACACTTGGGAAACAGCACATTTTCTGAAGGTCAGTCTTACAAATGCAGATTTCTAGCAAGGAGCCTGATATATTTATCTTTAATCACTGTTCCATGAAATGAATGAGCTCAGTTTGAAAAGTCTAATTTTAATTGCCTCCTATTATTGGATTTAATAGATACACAGTTAAATTATAATTTCCAAACTAATTGAATTTGTATTGAGGATTATATAAAGAATATTTCAGGACTGATTCATTAGGAAAAAAAATAACTTTCTCTGATGTCAGGTTATGCGATAATGATTGAACTTCCCTGCATTGGCAATGGAACCAAGCATCTATTTCTCAGTTGGAACTGATGTTCCCTCATCATTTGACCTCCAAAAATATATTTTAAAAGGAGTTTGTGGACATTTCACAGGAGTCCTTGAGACATTTAAGGAGATGATTGACTATTCTTTCTCACACCTTAAATCTTGACTGTGTGGTTAAATTCCATTGTTGACAATGTTCAGCAGATAAGAAACATATTTTCCAGCAGTGTGTCCAGACATTTAACATTTTTTCCCAATGCAAAAATGTTAATTTTGACTAACTCTATAATCTCAGCCATTTCAAAGGACATAGTATAATGGAAATGGCATCTTTTTGAGGTTATATTTCACAGAGAGTGACTGATATTTTGATATCATATAGACTGATGTGGATTTCTTTACAAGTACTGCATGCACATTCAGCGACTTATGTTTCACGGTACTGAGTTTTGATATTCTGAAATTGTTTTTGTGTTTTAGTTTTCAGCCACTGTGTGACAACCTATAACTAGTACTCTAACTCAGAGTAATAAGATCCAGTGAATAATAGTCATTAACCCTTTTTCCTTTATGTAGGCTACAGTTTTTCTGCTTAAATATTGCTTAAAAGTACAGCCATGAATAGAAAAAGACAATATACCCTGTCCTATGTACAATTTACAAAATAGGAGAAGTAGGCCATTCAGCCCTCAAGTATGCTCCACCATTCAATAAGATCAAGGCTGGTCTGTTTATTGTTCCATATTCCCATCTATTACCCATTACCTTTGATTCCATTGCCGAACAAGAATCTATCCACCCTCTCTTTAAAAATATTCAATGACTCCGCCTCCACTGCCTTCTGAGCCATGGAGTTCCAAAATCTCAACTCTCTCAGGGAAAGAAATCTCATCTCTATCCTAAAAGAATGACCACCAACTTTAAAATAGTACTTAGTTCTGGACACCCTTACGAGAAGGCACCTCTTTTCTATCTCAACCTTAACAACACCATTCAGGATCTTGAGTCACACATTCTTCTTAAAACTCTTGCCTCATCACAAGGGATTTCTGTCTTCACCTTCAAGGATCTAACCTCTGAATTCCCTCCGGAAGTCACTCTGACTTGGACTGCCTCAACGACTGCCGGCCTTCCAGCGTTACAATTGCATCTCCAGAGTTTCCCTAGATGCAGAGGTCTGCACACCAGACAAGCATGACTTCAGCCCCACTGAACAGAACACATAAGAACATAAGAAATAGGAGCAGGAGTAGGCCGTCTAGCCCTTCGAGCCTGCCCCGCCATTCAATAAGATCATGCTGATCTGAAGTGGATCAGTTCCACTTTCCCGCTTTATCCCCATAACCCTTAATTCCCCTGTCTATCAAAAACTTATCTACCCGTGACTTAAATATATTTAGCAAGGTAGCCTCCACCACTTCAACGGGCAGAGAATTCCAGAGAATTCTTCACTCCACCCTTTGAGTGAAGAAGTTCCTCCTCAACTCCAATCAAAACTGCTCCCCCCCCCCCCCCTTATCTTGAGGCTGTGTCCTCTAGTCCTGCTATTCTTTCTACGTGGGAAGAATCTCTCTACCTCTATCCTATCCGTCCCCTTCACTATCTTATACATCTCTATAAGGTCCCCCCCTCATCCTTCTAAACCCCAACGAGTACAGACCCAGTCTATTTAGTCTCTCTTCATAGTCCAACCCTCTCATCTCCAGTATCAGCCTAGTGAACCTCCTCTGCACTCCCTCCAAGGCCAATACATCCTTGTTTCAAAGCCATTGTTTCAAAGGGTTGTGTCTCACTTCAGTGACCCGCAGCATGGAATCACCAACCTCCTGCAATCTTCTCAGCTCAAGGCTTCTCCTAAGCCCTCACTACTTGGAGCCTGTCAACTGCAGCACTTTGAGAACTTCTTCCTTTGTTTCTTTCCCTAGTGGTTACTCTTGGTGGTGCTGGTTCTTCCTAACAGTCACCTCTTGGTGGCTTCTTCCCTGATCCACTCTCTCCACGCTGTCCCCCTGTCCTGGGCCTCCTCTCATTATGGCACCCAACTCCTTGGTCTCGTGATCTGACTTTCATGCAGTTCTCTCCATGCAATCACCCTGATCACTTGCTCTAGCCCCAAGATTTCAATGTTGGACTGCGCCGCCCGCTCCCAATTTATCATACGTGCAGAAACTCTCAGGGAATGACAGGAAGTGGAATTTCTGACCTCCTTTAAAGAGGCAAGTTCCTATTTCTTGACTGACTTCTGAGATGGTGGAGCATTTGCAGTGTACATGACAAATTCCAGTCAATAGTCACTGTCTAACTTTGGCAGCACTTTCTCCAGCACAGTTCTCATTGAGAGCTCAGCCAATGCTAGAGATAAGCTATGAGAAACAATCCTGTGAAGCGGAATTAATCTCCCAACCAAACTGAGGGCAGACAGAGTGGTTGCCCTTCCCCACATTCTTGTATGATTGTGAGATGTAGACCATTTATTCTAGGCATGCAAACACGCTACACCACTTTCACATGACCTGCAGAAACTACAAGATTAAATGGCAAGGTGCCCAAATACTGAGATTCTCTTCTGACTGACATGTATAGCATTCATGCACTGCTGAGGAAAGCTTAGATAAGATTGGCAAGGTCATGTTGCCACGATGCCTAAATAAACACTTGCTAAAAAAAAACCTCTTAAAAGGGAAATGTGTTCACAAAGAGGGTTAAAAAAGTACTTCAAGGGGATACAGAAGTTTTCACTAAGAATTTCAATATCACCCTGGAGATTATGGGGGACATTCATAGAGCTCTGCTACATATCAGACTAGGGGACATTGATTCAGAAAAATGGCAGTAGGGGACATGAGGAAGAAATTTCTTTTTATGCAAAGGGTGTCCGGATTTCGCTGCCTGAGTTGGTGATGGGGGCAGAGACCACAAGCTCAGAAAAAAGTACCTGGATCTGCACCTTAAATTCTGTAAGCTACAGGGTTATGAGCCAGGTGCAGGAAGATGGGATTAGGAAGGGCACTGGGCATTTGAGTGGCCTCAGGTTAGCATGGGCAAGATGAGCCAAATGGCCTCTTTCTGTGCTGTAGTTTTTCTATGGTTGTATATAGCACAGCCTCATCAGCCTTCTCCTACTAATAGAAGAATTACACTGGCCAACGGGAAATGGGGATATAGCAATGCAAGCACGTCCATCGCACCAACAGCTAACAGATCCATTAGTACTCTAACTAGACTGATTAGCCACCTCCGAACATATTCACCTCCACACATATCACATCTGCAAGCTAAATGAATTCTAATTAACACAAGGTCACCTTTGACTAGGACGAGCAAACATCACTACTTGTGTGCACCTTGTCTGTGCTCATTGCTCAGCCTGTAACAGTAGCTGCACAGATCTTTTCACGTGAGGACTGAAATAAATAAATCTACAACTTTGCTGTTTAGATCCGCACCCATTGGCAGGGCAAACCTCAAATCTGCTTATCACATTGCAAAACAAAACGCCTGTTAATCACTGGAGAATGGTATGTGTGTGCATGGCAGAATTTCTAATGGTAGGAAAATCTCCCTGCTGGCGACCACTATAGGGTTACTTTTAAATTGATACATAGTATGACCCAAGAAAGCAAATCATTGCAGTTATGAAAGAGTTAAAAGTATGGTGAAGTAGCCCTAACTTGTAGCCGACACATCTCAAAAAGACTTCACAAGATGAGCTATTCTTAGAGTGCAGTGACGACTGTTATCCAGGCAAGTATGTGACTGAACAATTAGAACTCAAAACAGCTCCGTATTTCTTTAATTAACCAGGGAGAAGACAAAGTTTTTGATTGTTTTGAAGTGGTGACTCCCCTGACTCTGAATTAGAGACTTTGTGGCTCAACCCTAAGCCCTTTCAAAACTTCTGAATTGAAATGTTACATATCAGGAGCCAAGCCAGGAGCCACAGGAAGGAATGGGGGAAACTGAGTGCTTGAGAGACAATGATTAGTGCTTTTCCTTTGGAGAAAGGATGAATGAGAGCAGCAGGCTGCAATATTTCAGGGCTCCCTAAATGGAAACACAACACTGTCCACATCAAAGAGAAGTTCTTTTCAGGAATAAAAGTTATTATGCACATTACTTCTTAAAACTCCTATTATTATATCACACATACAATCATGGGTTGTTTGGGAGTTTCAGGGCTGGTCCGTGAATGTACGGGGAGCCGCGATCGGGCCCTGGGAGAGGGGGTTGAGGAGCAACACTGCAAGGGTCCCAGACTGGCCAATGATCGAATTGGCCAGCAAACTACAGGTTGACTGTTTGGGGCCACTGTACATGCTGTCAGCCTCCAGTGTGAATAGGCCCCGTCCCCCGAGCTTTTAATGATATTTCTGATTGTGACCTCTGCATTGCACAGAGTGTAGGAGACTTGAGTCTGAAGTTGTACTGAAAAAGAACACCATGATTTACACCAGTTTTTCCGTGAACTTGACACTTAGAATTTTTTTGAGAGAATCGTGGTTAGCAGTTCCCACACTGTCGATATCAGCCATGGCACAGCAATGTTCTATTCAATGTTAAGATAAACCCAAAGACCAGCAGCAGCACACTTTAAACTTCTGCATTGCTGTGAAAAAAAAAATCAATGGAGAGGGAAACCGAGTAGGGATTATAATAGACAGCCACTAGGCTATCGTCCACTTTAATGCCTACTGAAGTTGAAAGTTCCACCCAAGGATGGAACAGATCCTGCACTGACCAGCAGGCGGGGATATTTGCAGATATCTTCAACCTCTCCTTACTCCGATCTGAAGTCCCTACCTGCTTCAAAAAGATGACCAAAGAATGCTCCTTAATGGCTACCGCCCAGTGGCTCTGACATCCATCATTATGAAGTGCTTCAAAGGTTAGTCATGGCACTCATCAACTCCATTCTCCCAGATTACCTGTATCCATTGCAGTTCCCCTAGCACAACAACAGGTACACAGCAGATGCCATCTCCTTGGCCAGACATTTTGGCCAAGAACAACCCTGGAACACCTGGCTAGGTGTTAAGACTCCTCTTTAAGACTACAGTTCAGCCTTCAACAGTATTATCCCGACAAAACTCATCTCCAAAAGTCTGTGGCCTAGGGCTTGGCTCCTCCCTCTGTGACTAGATCCTAGACTTTCTAAACTACAGACCATAATCAATAAGGATAGGCAACGACACCTCTTCCATGATCAGGAAGGCGAATGGGATGCTGGCCTACATAGCGAGTAGGGAGGTCTTGCTGCGGCTGTATAGGGCATTGGTGAGGCTGCAGCTGGAGTACTGTGTGCAGTTTTGGGCGCCGTACTTACGCAAGGATATTTTGGCTTTGGAGGGAGTGCAGAGGAGGTTTACTAGGCTGATGCCGGAGTTGAGGGGGTTGAGCTATGAGGAGAGGCTGAATAAACTAGGCTTGTACTCGTTAGAGTTTAGAAGAATGAGGGGAGATCTCATTGAGACGTATAAGATGATGAATGGGATGGATAGGATAGAGGTGGAGAGATTCTTCCCGCTCAGAAAGGACAGTAGGACTAGGGGGCACAGCCTCAAGATAAAGGGGGGGCGGTTTAGAACGGAGTTGAGGAAGAACTTCTTCACTCAAAGGGTGGTGAATCTCTGGAATTCTCTGCCCGTTGAAGTGGTGGAGGCTACCTCGCTAAATATTTTTAAGACGCGGGTTGATGGGTTTTTGATAAGCGAGGGGATTAAGGGTTATGGGGAGAGGGCGGGAATGTGGAACTGAGCCACGACAGATCAGCCATGATCTTATTGAATGGCGGGGCAGGCTCGAAGGGCCAGATGGCCTACTCCTGCTCCTATTTCTTATGTTCTTATGATCATGTTCAACACGGGTTTCCTTGAAAGACTGTGTCCTCAGCCCCTTACTATAATAAGAACATAAGAAATAGGAGCAGGAGTAGGCCATCTAGCCCTTCGAGCCTGCCCCGCCATTCAATAAGATCATGGCTGATCTGTTGTGGCTCAGTTCCACTTTCCCGCCCTCTCCCCATAACCCTTAATCCCTTCTCTTATCAAAAACCCATCAACCCGCTTCTTAAAAATATTTAGCGAGGCAGCCTCCACCACTTCAACGGGCAGAGAATTCCAGAGATTCACCACCCTTTGAGTGAAGAAGTTCCTCCTCAACTCCGTTCTAAACCGCCTCCCCTTTATCTTGAGGCTGTGCCCCCTAGTCCTACTGTCCTTTCTGAGCGGGAAGAGTCTCTCCACCTCTATCCTATCCATCCCATTCATCATCTTATACGTCTCAATGAGATCTCCCCTCATTCTTCTAAACTCTAACGAGTACAAGCCTAGTTTATTCAGCCTCTCCTCATAGCTCCTATACTCCTTATACACCACAAATTCTGCTCCAACTCCATTTTCAAGTTTGCTGAAAATAACGAGAAGGAGTACAGGAAAAAGACAGAATCTGGTGAACTGGTGCAATGACAATCTCTCCCTCGATGTCAACAAAAGGATGGAGATAGTCATCAATTTCAGGAAGCGTAGTGTGCTCTGATCCCCCCGACCCCCGCCATTCCCGACCCCCCTCTGGCAGCCCCCTCCCCCAGTCTGAATGGCCAGCCTCGATGACCTCATTTCCCTCCCTCTGCCACCAATCCCCGTGCAGTGGGGCACCCCATCCCCACGATCTCTCCTGTAGGCCCCACCCTCCCTATAGGTCCTGCCCTGCCCCCTCCCCTTTGGGCATTGCCACTTTGCCCTTTAGGCAGCATCAGGAGGCCAAGCTGGCAATGCCCAAGAGACAACCCCCTTATCCCTGATCTCTTGGGGTAGCCTCTATGGCCTCTGTTCCTCCAGCAGGATGGGGTTACCAGCTCTTCGTAAGTGGGGAGCTGTTGTAAATCCTGCTGGAGTGAACCACCTTTAGTGGTGAGTGAGGCGGGGGTTGGTGGAGTCAATTATGCTAACAATCCTGGTCCCGGGGATGCACAGAGGCCATGGTGCCCAGCGGGGAGCCTGCTCACCGGCCTCTGCTGATGTCTCCCTGCCTGTTGCGCTACTGCGGCAACACAGCAGGCTGGGAGAATCGCCCCCGTAACATCATGCAGTGGATAATGAATATGTGGAACAGTCTATCCAGGGAGGAAGTCTAAAATCTTCTAAATTGTAATTGAAAAACAGGTCTATTAAAAAGATCAGGGCATGAGATGAATAGAAGCAACGTGCAGGGGTACGGAGAAAATGCCGGGGAATGGCATTAAGTCATGATGCTCATTTGGAGAGCCAGCACAGACACGATGGACAAAATGGCCTCCTTCTGTGCCATAACGTGGATACAAACTGTTGACTCGGTTCACGCTGTGTTTCTAAAGGAATTGAGACATGCTGGTTTGGGGTTAATTAAATGGATCTGATATCTTCAGGATTTCATTGTTATTGAAGTTTGTTCCAGTCTATCCTCTAACTTACCAAACTGCAGACTCATTTTTGGCCTACGACAGGCATAAACCTGCTCACTAAATTATTCTACACTTTATTGATCTTAAAATGGACATATGTTGTTTTACAGTCATTAGTGGCACAAGTGTAATTGGTGTGGAAGTAAGAGAGACTAACCAGGGCTTTTTCACAATTCTTTTGTTAGAATATATGTCAAAAGACTGCAGGCAAATTGTTACACTTCTGTTCATAGAAGGAGGAAATCCACATAATTACCAAGTGTTTAGTTCAGCTCAAACATTTGTGCCAATTACAGGGAAATCAAAGGAAATAATTAAGGATAAAATAAATACTTCGAAAGCCATAGATGGATCAGAGATCAGCATGAAATGCGTAAGGCACGTCTGACATACCTGGCAAAACTTTTGGAGAGAATAATGGAAACTGCAGACAGGGCATCAGCTATAGAATCCCTACAGTGTAGAAGGAGGCCATTTGGCCCATCAAGTCTACACCAACAACAATCCCACCCAGGCCCTATCCACTTAACCCTATGTATTTATTGTGCTAATTTACTCTGACACTAAGGGTCAATTTAGCATGGCCAATCCACCTAATCCACATATCTTTGGACTGTGGGAGGAAACCAGAGCACCTAGTTCCAGAAAGAGTTTCATGAAATGTCATTTATTAAATTAAAAAAATTACACCCCGTTAGCATGCCAATAATTGGGAGCGAAAGAGCTTAAATGGTTGCTGGCACCTCTTATGTTGCTGGGTATAGAATAATAGAATCCCACAATGCAGAAGGAGGCCATTTGGCCCATCAAGTCTATACTGATCACAATCTCACCCAAGCTCTATCCCCGTAACTTATTTACCCTGGTAATCCCTCTGACACTAAGCGATAATGGCCAATTAACCAAAACCACACATATTTGGGGCTGTGGGAGGAAATCCACGCAGACGCAGGGAGAATGTGTAAACTCGGCACAATGACCCTGGCGCTGTGAGGCAGCAGTGCTAATCGCTGTGCCACTGCACCATCCACAATAATTAAAATCAATCACCTCCCTCTCTTTCTCCACCATCATCATCAGGAGCGAACAAGTACCCCCATTCCCAATGCTGTAAAGACACATGGGGCTTAGGAGCAGGACTAGGCCATTCAGCCCTTCAAGCCAGCTCCACCATTTGAATGCTACAACTTGGTCACTTATGTATCATTACAATACTTGTACGTGTTGCATGTGGCCCATAATAAAAATAGGTGCACACCCTGACTAAGAATCTACTTCCCATCTTAGCCTGTTCAGTTCCACCAAATATAAAGTGGAAAATCCTGCCCATTTTAACCCAGGAATTTTCCAATCTTTACTGAAAATGCTTCTGCAAGGAACAGCCAAACACCCAAGGACATGTCCATGGTGCATCATTAACATCAATCTCTTTCCTCTGTTTTTACACTTGTTACAGGCTGTGTAATTTTGTGCCTTTTCTTGGAGGAGAGGGGGTAACTAGTAGAAATTACCAAGCAAGTAAATTAGATAAATAGAAAATTGCTACGCAGAACATCTTCGAGTGGGTAGTTTACAGTTAGAATAATTGCCCTTAGATTCCCTCTATTTTGATTTGAGCCATTTTTAGTACATCTACTAGAAGCTTCTGACAACTTATTTTTTACTCCATCCTTAAAGTTACAAAGCCAATGCTCAGAATGGACCAGACAAACCTAAATCCATTCCTCGCTTGCTCCAAACAACAGTTTCACATTGAATCTAATTCATTAGAGCATAATACTGTGGATGCTGGAATCTGAAACAAAAACAGAAAATGCTGGATAATCTCAGCATGTGTGGAGAGAGAATAGAGCCAACATTGAGACTGGATGACCCTTCACCAGCGCAGCGGACTGGGGGAAGCAGTTTATACGGTATTTACACTGGGAATCAAAGATCTTGCCAATATTTAACTGATGGAAATTTCTGCGCACCCAAGACTGGATGTCAGACAAACAATGTGACAAATCAAAATGCAATGGAGGGGTTGAGGGAGGGGGTGTATATGATGCTAATGTATACGTGGTATTTGGCATTGTGTTTTCTGATAATATTTATTTATTTTATGGGATGTAGACATCACTGAGAAAGGCCTGAATTTGCTGCAAATCCTTAATTTCTTTTGGCTTGCTTGGCCATTCTGCACGGTAGTTGAGAGTCAACCATGTTGCTACAGACCTGTAATGTGGAGATGTCAGCTTCGACTGGGGTAGGCCCAGTAAGAAGTCTCACAACACCAGGTTAAGGTCCAGCGGGTTTATTTGAAATCACGAGCTTTCGGAATGCTCACCTGACAAAGGAATCGCTTACTTGTTGAAGAAGCAGCACTCCAAAAGCTTGTGATTCCAAATCAACATATTGGACTGTAACCTGGTGTTGTGAGACTTCTTAATGTGTTATGAATCTAGAGAAAGACAATGGATTTCAAAGTCAGTGAAATAATTGACGATAGTCCGGAAGCCTGACTAATAAGTAAACTTTACAATCCTACAACTGCTTATTAATCAAATCGAAGTTTCTCTAGTTGCCAGAGTGAGGTTTGAATCCATGTCCCTGGAAAATAAGCATGCCTCTGGATTACTGGTCCAGTGATATTACCATTATTCCACCATCTCCTCTGATTTTCAGGAGCTGGCAGTAGATCAGAAATAGGAAGGAACAAAGGTTAGATCCTGGAATTATTACAGAGGTAATGGATAAACCATTGCAAATCTGATAGATTTTTGTATTCACTCATGGGATATGGGCATTACTGGCTGGCCAGTATTTATTACCCATCCCTAGTTGCCCTTGGAGGGCATTTGAGAATCAAACACATTGCTGTGGATCTGGAACTGTATGTAGGCCAGCCCTGGTAAGGATGGTAGATTTCCTTCCCAAAAGGACATTAGAGAACCGGGTGGGTTTTTCCTACAATCGACAATGGTTTCATGGTCAACAGTAGATTCTTAATTCCAGATTTTTTAAAATTCAACTTCTACCACCTGCCATGGTGGGATTCAAACCCGTGTCCTCAAAGCATTAGATTTTTTTTTATTTATTCATTTGTGGGACATGGGCATTTCTGGCTGGTCAGCATTTATTGCCTATTGCCTGAGGGCAGTTGAGAGTTAGCTACATTCCTGTGACTCTGGACAAGGTAAAGAAGGCAGATTTCCTTCCCTAAAGGACATCAGTGAACCAGATGGGTTTTTCCCACCAATCAACAGTTGTTTCATGGTCATCAGTAGATTCTTAATTCCAGATTATTTTTATTGAATTCAAATTCTACTATCTGCCATGGCGGGATTTGAACCCAGGTCCTGAGAACATTAGCTGAGTTTCTGGATTAATAGTCTAGCGATAAGGCCACTGGGCCGTTGCCTTCCCTAAAGATAAGAATGGAACCATGCCAAGAACGGTTACTCCCCAATGGATGAATAGGGGCAAAGCATCCGAAGGAAGAAAGATTTAATATAGATACTGCAATTTGTAATCATAGAATTCATAAGTATTCCTACAATAGAGAAAGAGGTCATTTGGCCATTGAGTCTGCACCAAGAACCATCCCACCCATCCCTATCCTTGTAGCCCCATGTATTTACCCTGTTAGTCCCCCTAACATTAAGGGGCAATGGTCAATCAACCTAACTCGCACATCTTTGGACTGTGGGAGGAAACTCAAGCACCCAGAGGAAACCCACGCAGACACGGGGAGAACATGCAAACTTCACATGGTGACCCAAGCCAAGAATCAAACATAGAGCCCTGACGCTGAGGCAGCAATGCTAACCACTGCACCACCATGTAATGGACCTCATCATGTTGTGTGCTACCGACCTTGTGTTTAATTTTTATATCATTCTCACTCAGTCAGCACCATGTTGATAATTGGCTCGGAATTTTTCTGTCCTCATTCTATGAAAAAACACTAATTGCATCTATTCATCTTTTTTCTTTAAAAAAACCCAATTTCACTTGTCAGTGAAGTTACAATTTATTAAAAACAAAGAATAATAAACAGAAGTGACATGACATCACACTAAAAGGCTGCTTCACATTCCAAGGATCGCTTTTCACAAGAGAGCAAACACAGCACTTCCATGAGTGATGGCGAGTTTCAAGTGCTTTGTAACCAGCATGACATGCACCGCTGGGATGTCGTTCCTTACAAAACACTGGCCATCATAAGCTCCCCTTCCACACAGTCATTAAACTGTGAAGTGGGTTCAGACAAGGAAGGCTGTGCGGAGGTTTACTTTTCCCAAAGCAGCTAATGTGAGAAATTCAGGTGAAAAACTCGGCCCCTAGTAATGGAAAAGTTAAAGATTATTATTCCAAACACGGCTGGCGCTATAGGTTTACACCCCATTAATAATGATGGGTGCGCATTCCTCGGCCATTGAAACTCGTCTGAACAACCTTCATAATCGCTCCCCAGCCCCTCCGCCCTCCCTTCCCTGTGTTCAGAAGTCTCCTGTTCATTTTCAACCTCATGCTTTTGAAACCCCGCAGAAACATTCCTCTCCTGTACAAGAAATCGGATTAAACGGCCCCGCTTTCGGCTCCTAATTGTCTAAATAAACCACACCACGCTTTGCCGTCGCCTCGATCTGTGTTGAGTTCTCTGTGACAATTGGTTTCAGAGTCCAGCATCCTGCTTTTGTGTTTTGAGTTAAGCTGAAGGTTTTTTTTAAAAAAATAAGTATTGCGGTCTTGCCAGACAGAGAATGACTTTAAGAAAAAAGAGTTGGGACTCGTTATATGGAGTATGTCAAGTGTGTGTTAGTGGGATGGTCAGTGGCAATGAATGGCAAGACTCCACGCACAGGGATTGGGCAGGGACTGTCCATGTGTGTGCTCTTACATCCACAGTACCAGGGCAATCTCGCTGTTTGTGTCAAGTGGTAAATCATGATGTGGAGATGCCGGTGTTGGACTGGGGTAAACACAGTAAGAAGTCTCACAGGGTTAAAGCTCACAGCTTTTGCGACCCAATAAACCTGTTGGACTTTAACCTGGTTTTGAGAAAGTTCTTACTCTGTCAAGTGGCCCAATTCCTTCATCAAACACACACTACAGTACACACATACTTTACATTACACGATACACACATACATTTTATCCCACACACACACACAGGAACCCAGCTCCTCTACCGCTCCCCTGTCAGTTTATTTATGTAACTGCCCTAATATTCTATTTGTCTCAAAAGTTAACCAAACCCGATTCAGATACGACAGAGATTTACACAGATACAGGCAGTTCACATTAACTTCCCCTGTGAACATTTGTACCAGTCCTCCAGATTTGGAAAGAACATGTAGTTTTAGCAGGACGGCTAACGCCCTGTGCAAGGAGCAACTAATATGCTGCTTCTTGTCCACAAGTTAATTTATGAGCCATAAGCATTAGCAGCAGTTCACCTCCTGACTTGGGAAAAAAAAAGCAGTCCAGCCCGGCAACATGTGCTACGGATTAAAAGCGGCTCGCTGCAGCTTTTTGGGAAGAGTCTTACGGTCGGTACTCACGTCGTATTTGTCTCCTTTGCCCAGGACGCTCTTGGTAACTCCGGGCACGGGCTGCAGCGCCAGACAGCAGAGCAAGGCGACCGCCAGCGCTGTTGGAAAACTTTCCTGGGAAGTTCTGGTGCGACCCATGGCCAGGGTTTGCCCTCCCAGCTGTGCAAGACGGCGCTGTGTGAAGATAGTGGAACAGCAGCAGCTAACGCTAGCACATAAGGAAGTGTTGTAGCATCGAAAAAAAACGGTGCAGACCCAAATCCAGCCGGTGCAGACTTGGTGTGTGTGCGTTTCGATTTGGAATTCAACATTCACGCCTCCCCTCCAACTGCCACTACCCTAATATTAGCCAGATATTTTTAGATGCATGCAAGAACAGTTTGTCCACACGGCGCTCTGGAGTCACAACTCGAGAAGGGGATTAGATGAACTGAACCATCCGAGCTCCTTGGGAGCCCTCCCTCGTATCCCCAACTCACTCACCCACCCACCCACAGACAGACAGACAGCTGTTTAGAATAAGCATTTGACCCGTGTTAAGTTTTTTTTAAAAAAAATCCCCAATAAAGCAGCTGGCATGTGGAATAATAAAGCAATTCTGACAAAGTGACTTATCTTAGACATCGGATATTTATATTCCAATAGGATTAAAAGTGGATTTCGTTGTGTTAAATGGGAATAATTTAGCAGGGGGTTTAAAAAAAACTCAGTGAAGGAGGAGGAAGGATGGAATTACAGGAAAACAAAGGTTGAAAATGAGATCAGAGTTTGTAGACAGCGTCAAACAGAAGATCCAATGTCCTGCCTCTGGTGCCTGCAAGTCATGTTATCTGCCTCTCCTCAGACTTTGCCCCCACTTAGATGTGCGTTTGTCTTCATGGAGCGACAATAATTCATCAAACCCTACAGTGCAGAAGGAGGCCATTCGGTCCGTCGAGCCTGCACTGACAACAATCCCACCCAGGTCCTATCCTTGTAACCCCACATATTTAATCCCCTGACATTAGGGTCAATTTAGCATGGCCAATCAACCTAACCCACACATCTCTGGAGGAATTGTAAGGAACACATGTATTTGTTAATTATGACAAGTGAATTCATGGGCCAGTTGTCCACATCAATGACTTGTTTAAAGTTCATCTATTAGTGCCACAAGTAGGCTTACATTAACACTGGAATGAAATTACTGCGAAAATCCCCCAGTCACCACACTCCGGTGCCTGTTTGGGTACATTGAGGGAGAATTTAGCATGGCCAGTGCACCCAACCAGCACGTCTTTCGGCACGTCTTTGGGAGGAAACTAGAGCACCCAAAGGAAACCCACACAGGCATCAGGAGAACGATCAGACTCCCCACAGACAGTGACCCAAGCTGGGAATTGAACCTGGGTCCCTGACGCTGCGAGGCAACAGTGCTAACCCCTATATATTGAATGTATGTGCTGATGACACAAAGATGGGTAGGAACGTAAGTTCTCAAGAGGGGGTGATGGTATGCAAAGGATTGCAGGTAGGTTAAATGAGCAGGCAAAACATTAGCAGATGGAGTACAATATAGGAAAATGTGAACTTGTCCGCTTGGCAGGAAAAAAAGCAGTGCGTTATGGGTAATAAGGGCTAGCCTGCCCACTATTGCCCGCATCCCATGAACAAATAAAAGGGTTATTAGTCTGAGGAATTCTCTTCTCCGAAAGTAGTGGAGGATCATTGAATATAATTAAGGTTGAGTTAAATTTTTGATCGACAAGGGAATCAAGATTTATGGTGTACAGCAAGGAAAGTGGAGTTGAGGCCACAGTCAGGTTAGCTACAATCTTATTGAGCAGGCTCAGGGGGCCCAATGAATTACTCTGCCCAATTCTTGTGCCTTGGAACACAGTGTCAGTGCTTTGCAGCTTTCCCACATTTCCAGTTTAGAATTCCTCATCTGAGGTTACAAAGAACAAAGAACAAAGAACAACCCGGCACGGGAAACAGGCCCTTCGGCCCAACGAGCCCACGCCGCCATTTTAACAAAGCATTTTCCTACACCTACCTTGCCCCGTGTGTATGTGAATGGTACCCCGATTGTAGCCAGATTCAGGGCAGAATAGTGTAGGGTCAATTTGGTACACCAATCAGCCTAAGAGCACAGCTTTGGGGTGTGGGAGGAAACCAGAGCACCCGGAGGAAACCCACGCAACCACAGGGAGAATGCGCAAACTCCCACAGACACTGGCCCAAATCCATGTATCTGCACAGCTAGCAGTGATAGTCACTGAGCTGTTGTGGTGCCCGTCTGCTGGTTCAGGTTTAAGCACACACAACGACATGAAGTACTAGGCCACTCTCGAAACATCCAAGAGCAGCCCACGCACGACCCACCGTGTGCATGCCCCTCGTTTGACAACAAGGTGGACCGACACCTGTGGATTAAAAGAGACAAAACATTAACATGTAGTATTAACATGTATCATTGTTCCGTGGGAGCACTGAAGAGAGGCTGCGATTTGCGAGTGGAGAGCTTGTGGGTGAGTACAGCGACTTTTTCTTTCTTTTAAAAACTAACTTTGTTTTAGTGGGTTTTTTTTTGCTTGCTTTAAGTTTTACCCCGGAAGAAGTTGCGAGGGGACTCGGGTCAAGTTTTTTTTTCACCCTACTATAAATTAGACCGGAGGGGATTCCCGATACTCCACATAGGTAGAGTACCCCAGCCCTCCCCCCTCCTCTAACCTAAAAAAGAGAGAGAGAGAGAGAGAGGCTCTGTCTGAGAGCAGGTAAGACTGTTTTTGTTTTGTGTGTGCCGTAAGGGCTTTGGCTCACAGGGCCAAAGAGATAAGGTAAGTTATAAGTTTTTTTTTACTTTTTCCTCTGGGTTGCTAAAAGGGGCAAGTATGGGTGTGAGGCCAGTATGTTGTTGCCAATGCAACATGTGGGAGGTCTTGGAAGCTCCTGGTCTACCAGACATCCACACCTGTGCTCGGTGTGTGGAGCTGCAGTCCCTACGGAACCAGGTTAAGGAGCTCCAAATGCAGCTCGAGGACCTTCGGCTCATTCGAGAGAATGAGGAGATAATTGACAGGCGCCATCAGCAAGTAGTCACACCAAGGCAACGGGAAGAGGGCACTTGGGTAACTATTAGGAAGGGGAAACCTCGGGTGATGGAGAGCACACCGGTGGATGTCCCCCTTCAAAATAAGTACTCCGGCCTGAGTACTACTGGGGGGGGACAGCTCATCTGAGGGAGGAAGCGGTGGCCAGGTCTCTGGAGCTGAGCCAGTAAGTCAAAAAATTAAAAAAGAGAGCAGAAAGGTAGTATTAATAGGGGACTCCACAGTGAGGGGGGCAGACAGGCGTTTTTGTGGATGTAGACGGGAGTCGCGGATGGTGGTTTGTCTCCCTGGGGCTGGGATTCTGTGAATTTTCGCAAGTCATTTATCATTGGACAACCTTGAAAAGTACAAACCCACACAAAGTCGTCTTCTAAAACTCTACTGTTAAACATTCCAATTATTTGCTGAATAAGCATTTTTTTTCCTCAGGAAAAACTCTAAAGGATAATGGCAGAGTTTACCAGATGCTGATTGGAAACTCTACATAAGAGTTTAAGATGGCAAAGGCAATCTCCTAAAAGTATTAGAGCCAGAGAATCCCCAACAGTGGAGAAGGAGGCCACTCAGCCCATCAAGTCTGCACTTGCCCTCTGAAACAGCATCTTTTCCAGACCCTCCATTTCTCCCTATCCCCATAACTCCACACATTCACCTTGGCTAACATACCTAATCTACACATTCCTGGAAACCACGGGGAAATTTAGCATGGCCAATCCACCTAACCTGAAGACCTTTGGAGTGTGTAACAAACCGGAGCATGCAGAGGAAATCCATGCAGACATGGGCGGAATGTGCAAACTCCACACAGACAATTACCCAAGACCAGAATTGAACCCAGCTCCCTGCTGCTGTGTAGCAGCCACGCTAATCACTGTGCCACTGTTCTGCCCTGTTCTCACAGTATGACATCCCAGAACCTGTTAATCATAAGGTTGTAAATCAAAAGTTTTGTTTGCTGATTTTATATAAATGCAAATTTGAAAAGAATCATAAATCATCAATCACAAATGAAACTTATGTTCAAAGGTTGAAGTATTCAAAATCATGAGGGCTCTGGACTAAGAAGACAGGGAGAAACCATCCCCAATGTTGGAAGGATCAATACTCAGAAGACACCAATTTAAAATGATTGTTAAAGGAACTGGAGGTAACAAGTGGGAAAACATTTTTACTTCATGAATGGCTAGGTTCTGGAATGCAATACCTGTGAGTGTGGTGGAGGTAGATTCAGTTTTGATGTTGTAAAGTAATTCGATAATTATCTGAAGAGAAAAGGTGTGTAGATTACAGAGAAAAGGGAGGGGAGTGGGATTAACGAGTTTCACTTGCAAAGAGCCAGCACAGACATGTTGGGTCGAATGGCCTCCAGTGTTGTAACCATTGTATGATTCCACGCCTTTACACTGATGACTCTCTCCCGATCATTGAGAGTGGTGGACTTGGTAAGGGACGTGGCAATGAGGGTCAGCAAAAAGTAGCTGGACTTTTCTTTCCATTCTAGATGGTAATCACTTGTCAGACCCAATCTGGATGTTATCCAACTCCTGCTGTTCGCTGCTTCAGTGTTAGGAGGAATTGTGAGTGAGTTGAAGTGTAAACTTCCGGCCATGCGTCAGGGAGGAGGAGGTCACTGTTAAAACGATTGGACATATTCACTACCCTGTGAAACTCCTACTGCAATGCCCTGGAACTGCGACTCATGACCTTTGAGAACCACAACCACTTCCTTTGTGGCCGTTATAACTCTAGTCATTGAAGAGATTTCCTTTGACATCCAACAATTTCAATTTTGCTAGGGCTCCTTGTTGCTATATTCAGTTGGATGTTGCCTTGATGTTGAGGGTAACCACAATCCATGAATAAATTTTAAAAAAAAAACTCTTTCAAGGTTTTTGTCAGTAAAACAACATAGATTACAGGGTAATATGATATATGTGTTTAAAATTATGAAAGGATGGGAAAAGTAGGTAGATGTAGGCTTGTTTGCAATTATGGAAAGATGGGGTGGGGTCATTGATGCAAGATTAGATGTAAGTGATTTAGAACAAGGAGAAAGAGAAAATTCTTTACAGAGAGCTGTGAAGGTTTGGAATTCTTTTCCAAGGTTTGTGATTAAAGGAAAAACTATGTCCACATTCAAGATTCCATTGGATAGTTAGATGAATGAAAAGGTGATGAAGAGATATGGGAACAGAGTGGGCAAATGTGATTAGAACTACTTGCTTACATGGAGGGTACACATTAATCTGTATCGGTCTCAATAATCTGCTTCTGTGTTGAACCTTCTATTTATTTCTATGTTTGGTATTCAAATTTTACATCCATACCTGGATCAGTGTGAAGAAGATGTGGAGAATGGCTCTTCTAAAACTAGACATATGTATTTGATGAGCAGGTAATGTCATTTAGAAGGGGCCATGGCATAGTGATATTGGTGCTGGACTAATAAACCAGAGACCCAAGGTTCAAATCCCACCACAGCATATGGTGATATTTGAATTCAATAAAAAATTTTGAATTAAAAATCTAACAATGACCATGAAACCATTGTCGATTGTTGCAAAAACCCATCTGATTCACTAATGTCCTTTAGGGAAGGAAATCTGCTGTCCTTACCTGGTCTGATCTCCATGTGACTCCAGGCCCACGGCAATGCGGTTGACTCTCTGGCCCCTGAAATAGTTTAGCAAGCCATTCAGTTCAAGGGACAATTAGGGATGGGCAACAAATGCTGACACAGCCAGTGATGTCAACATCCCATGAAAGAGTAAAGAAAAAAATAGATGGCATTACTGATGAATAATGTCCTCTGAGAGGATAGAAATTGGCTGGGTTAGGTGACACCATGTTTCAACCAAAGAATGAAGAACAAAGAAAGTTACAGCACAGGAACAGGTCCTTCGGCCCTCCAAGCCTACACTGACCATGCTGCCCGACTGAACTAAAACCCCTACCCTCCGGGGACCATATCCCTCTATTCCCATTCTATTCATGTATTTGTCTAGACGTTTCTTAAAACTCACTATTGTATCTGCTTCCACTTCCTCCCCCGGCAGCGAGTTCCAGGTACACACCACCCTCTGTGTAAAAAACTCGCCTCGTACATCTCCTTTAAATCTTGCCTCTTGCATCTTAAACCTATGTCCCTTAGTAATTGACTCTTCCACCCTGGGAAAAAGCTTTTGACTATCTAATCGTAACCATCATTCACTTGGGTAGAAGTCAGTGTCTTAACTGTACAGGAATAAGTTGTCTGGCAAACCAGCTAGCTAGCTTTAGTGTATAATATGATGATAGCAAGGGAGAGCAGTATGTCCACATTCTTTTGAGTTTGGCAAATAGATAAAAAATTGGACTGCCTGATGCTTTGCTATGGCAACTGTGCGTTGTTAAACAAACTGACAAACCAGTGAAAAATACACACTATGGTAGTTTCTACAAGCTTAAAGCCTGGCATTAGATCTCGTGCTAACAACACCCATAAACTGACACAGTGCACCCAGACTGTCCAATGTCTAAATAAATGATATCCAGGGTTGTCACAGTAATATTGTCTTGTGATCTGAATTAGATAATCATATTTTTGCACATGTTCTTCAATGTCTTCAAAAGCAGATTGGGAAAACACTTGATGAGACCAGATTTAAAAATGTAATTTATTTTACAGTGAATAAACATAAAGATCAATTAAGATCACATTTGTTTAGTCCAGTCAGTACAATTAGTTCTCATGTGAATATGTAATGCTTTCCCACATCAGTAGGCTGTTTTACCTCAATAATTCTTAATTACTCTCCTCCGCGCTAAATTGCTGAACCTTACTAAAGCTTAAATGGTAGGTCCCTATTATTAAGACCTGCCTGACTCTTCTATCACACTGTTCTATTCACCATCTAATGGGGACTGTAACCTTCCCAATGTCATTGGTGTTAAGGTGTTTATTGATTGCCACAAGAAGCTGATACATTGCCACATTGTTTACAGCTTTGGGGAAACAAAGTTAATGCTTACGTTTTTAATGTTACTTCAGTGCTTTCTCTTCAGAAGTACCCTGTTGGCAGTGAAATTTTTTTGAGCGTCCTGAAGTCATCGTGAAAGGCATTATCTTTATTTCTTTATGGTTTCTTGCTCTACTTAGCATTTTGAACTCCTATCATTCCAGTGTCTAGGAAGGATAGGTAGAAAGAGAAAGAGAAAGCTGGTGGAAGTGGAATTGCATTGTTGATTAAAGAAGATATTGATACAGTATTAAAGCAATATATTAGCACAGACAATTTATGAAATGCTAAGGGGCAAAAAACATTTGTGGGGGTGGTATAACTGGAGTGGTAATGTTGGGAATAGCATTTGACCGGAAATCAGGGATACATGTGATCAAGGAACATTTGTAATCATTCATTACTTAAATCTGCATGGGTGAGTCAAATTAGTCACAGTGTAATAGAGGAGAAATTTCGGGAATGAATATGGGATGGTTTTCTGGACCAATACATTGGGGAACCAACAAGGGATTGAGATGAGACATTTCTTCACCCATAGAGTGCTGAATGTGTGAAATTCACTACCACAGGAAGTAGTTGAGGCCAAAATGTTGTGTGATTTCAAGAAGAAATTAGATCTAGCTCCTGGGGCCAAAGGTATCAGTGGATATGGGGAACAGGGTATCAGGATATTGAGTTTGATAATCAGCCATGACCATAATGAATGTCGGAGCAGGTTCGAAGGGCTGGGTGGCCTACTCTTGTTTCTAGTTTCTATGTATGTTTCCATGCATTTTTATGAATGTAAATAAACTTTATTTTAAAAACCCAACATTTAGAAGTAACTTTTTTTTCAAATCTGCTCAAAAAATGTGAAAAATTTCAAATTATCAGGGCAGCGTTTTTGAACCAGAAGAATTGCATGTCTCAAGTGATTGATTTTGACTGAGTATTATTCAGTGCAGAACTGAGCCATAGAGATCAGGTGAGTCTAACACGCAGTTTATGCTGATTTAGGTCATTGCAGTCAATAATGTGGCAGATAAAATACAGTTGATTTCCATCCTGACTCCTGTTTAGTGACTTTGGCAGAAGATGTCCATGTTCTGCATTATTTTGCAACAGGTTCATTTTCATGGGATGTGGGTGTCGCTGACTTGGCCAGCACTTATTTTCCATCCCAAATTTGATTTGATTTATTATTGTCACATGTACTAGTATACAGTGAAAGGTACTGGTTCCATATGGATAAAGCACACCATACATAGAAAAGGAAAAGATGCAGAATGTAGTTTGTTCCTGAGGAGCAGTATCCAGACGCAGCGATTTTTGGGCGTGTGAAGAGGCAGCAAGAAAGGTGCATTTTTCTGTTTATTTTGTTTAACTGTTTATTTCTAGTTTAAGTCGCGAGTTTTTTCGGCGGTTTTTTTTTAAAATTAGTTAGAAACCGGAAGTCGTCACTAGGACGCTTACCGGTAGTTGTAGTTTTTTTTTCTTGAGCCCCTAATCCTATAAATTAGCGCAGAGAGGTATCCCGATTCTCTACACTGGTAGAGAATCCCACCCCCCCACCTCCTCTAACCTAAATTATAAGTGTGGGAAAGTTTTTTTTTGTTTTTGTTTTTTTTTCACTGCTGGTAATTGTTTCAGGGATGGCAGTTCAGGCAGTGTGCTGCATCTCCTGTGGGATGTATGTGGTGAGGGACTCCAGTAGTGTTTCAGGGGATTTCACTTGTAAGAAGTGTGTTAGATTGAAGCTTCTGGAGGAGCGTGTAAAGGAGCTGGAGGTGGAATTAGAGGAACTCCGCATAATTCGGGAGGCAGAGGTGGACATTGATAGGAGTTATAAGTAGATAGTCACTCCTAGAAATCAGTCTTGGGTCACTGCCAAGAGGAGGGGAAAGAAGCAAGTGGGGGGTCAATCCCCTGGGGCTGTTCCCCTCCAAAATAGGTTTTCGGTCCTGGAGGCTACAGTTGAGGAGGAATCAACTGAGGATAGCCAAAGGGAGCAGGTCTCTGGGGGTGAGCCTATTGTAAAAGCTCAGGTGGTTAGGGGATGCAAAAGATTGGGCCTCGTGATTGGGGACTCCACAGTTAAGGGGACGGATAGGAGAGTCGGTAGTAATGGTAGGGACTCAGGGCTGGTGTGTTGCCTACCAGGGGCTGGGGTCCGGGATGTATCTGAGAGGATATTCAAGACTCTTAGGGGAGAGGGAGATCAACCCCAAGTTATAATTCATGTGGGGACACATGACATAGGGAGGCTAAGGGAAGGGGATATTAAGCAGAGATTCATGGAGTTGGGGTGGAAACTAAAGGCCAAGTCAAACAGAGTGGTTATCTCTGGACTCTTGCCTGTGCCACGGGATAGTTTAGAGAGGAATAGAGAGAGGGAAAGTTTGAACTTGTGGCTGAGGGGATGGTGCAGGAGGGAGGGGTTCAAGTACTTGAGCAATTGGGGCTCATTCTGGGGAAGGTGGGACCTCTATAAGAGTGATGGTTTACACCTGAACCAGAGGGGAACAAATATCCTGGGGGGTAAATTTGTGAAGGCTATGCGGAGTGGTTTAAACTGATTCGGGGGGGGGGTGGGATCCTGAGTGGAGGGGGTGAAAGTGAGGGGGGCATAGATGGGGACTGCAATGTACGGCATTGTGGGGGTGGGGCAGAGCAGGGTTTGAAATGCGTATACTTTAATGCGAGGAGTATTCGCAATAAAGTGGATGAACTTGCAGCGTGGATCAGTACCTGGGACTTCGATGTTGTGGCCATTTCAGAGACATGGATAGAGCAGGGGCAGGAATGGATGTTGCAGGTCCCGGGGTACAAATGTTTTAGTCGGAGTAGAGAAGGGGGTAGAAGGGGGGGTGGGGTAGCATTATTGGTCAAGGACTGTATCACAGTGTCGGAGAGGAAGTTTGATGAGGACTTGTCTGTTGAGGTAGTATGGGCAGAGATTAGAAATAGGAGAGGAGAGGTCACCCTGCTGGGAGTCTTTTATAGACCTCCAAAAAGTTCGAGAGAGGTTGAGGAAAGGATTGCGGAGACGATCCTGGTTAGGAGTGAAAGTAATAGGGTAATTGTCATGGGGGACTTTAACTTTACTAATATTGATTGGAATAGCTATAGCTCTAGCTCGTTAGAGGGGTCAGTTTTTGTTCAAAGTGTGCAGGAAGGCTTTTTGACTCAGTATGTAGATAGGCCAACTAGAGGTGAGGCTATATTGGATTTGGTGCTGGGTAATGAGCCAGACCAGGTGCAAGACTTGGAAGTTGGTGTGCATTTCGGTGATAGTGACCACAATTCGGTTACGTTCACCTTAGTGATGGAAAGGGATAGGCATGAACCTCGGGTCAGTAGTTTTAGCTGGGGGAAGGGTAATTATGAGGCTATTAGGAGAGAATTAGGAAGCATAGGTTGGACTAGGAGATTACAGGGACTGGGAACGTCCGAAATGTGGAATTTTTTCAAGGAGCAGCTACTGCGGGTCTGTGATAGGCATGTCCCTGTCAGGCAAGGAGGATTTGGTAGGGCTAGGGAACCGTGGTGTACTAAAAAAGTTGATTCGTTGGTTAGGAAGAAAAAGGAGGCTTATGTTCGGATGAGGCTTGAGGGCTCAGGTAGTGCATTAGAAAGCTTTAGATTGGCTAGGAGGGAGTTGAAGAGGGAGTTAAGAAGGGCTAAAAGAGGACATGAGATGACTTTGGCTGATAGGATTAAGGAGAATCCTAAGGCGTTCTATAGGTATGTCAAGAACAGAAGGTTGGTTAGGGCAAGATTAGGGCCAGTTACAGACAGTAGAGGGAAGTTGTGTGTGGAACCGGAAGAGATTGGAGAGGCATTGAACCAATATTTCTCTTCGGTGTTCACGAAGGGGGACATGAATGTAGCTGAGGAGGACACTGGGGTGCAGGGGTGTAAAATAGAAAGTATTGCAGTTGATACCGGGGATGTGCTGGATATTCTAGAGGGCTTGAAAATAGATAAGTCCCCTGGTCCGGACGGGATTTACCCTAGGATTCTCTGGGAGGCTAGAGAGGTGATTGCAGAGCCTCTGGCTCTGATCTTCAGGTCATCGTTGGTCTCTGGTATAGCACCGGAAGATTGGAGGACAGCGAATGTTGTCCCATTGTTTAAGAAGGGGAACAGAGACTTCCCTGGGAATTATAGACCGGTGAGTCTTACTTCTGTTGTGGGCAAGGTTTTAGAAAGAATTATTAGGGATAGGATTTATAGTTATTTGGAGAGTAATGAATTGATTAGAGACAATCAGCATGGTTTTGTAGCAGGTAGGTCGTGCCTTACTAACCTTATTGAGTTCTTTGAGAAAGTGACCAAAGAGGTGGATAGGGGTAAGGCAGTTGACGTATATATGGATTTTAGTAAGGCGTTTGATAAGGTTCACCATGGTAGGCTTCTGCAGAAAATGCAGATGTATGGGATTGGGGGTAATCTAGTACTTGGATCAGGAATTGGCTAGCAGATAGGAGACAGAGGGTGGTGGTTGATGGTGAATATTCGTCATAGAGTTCGGTTACGAGTGGTGTGCCTCAGGGATCTGTTTTGGGGCCACTGCTGTTTGTAATTTTTATTAATGATCTGGATGAGGGTATAGTTGGGTGGATTAGTAAGTTTGCTGATGACACCAAAGTCGGAGGTGTGGTAGATTGTGAGGAAGGGTGTCATAGTTTGCAGGGTGACTTAGACAGGTTGCAGAGCTGGGCCGCGAGGTGGCGGATGGAGTTTAATGCAGAGAAGTGTGAGGTAATTCATTTCGGTAGGAGTAACAGATGTGTTGAGTATAGGGCTAACGGGAGGACTTTGAATAGTGTGGAGGAGCAGAGGGATCTAGGTGTATGTGTACATAGATCCCTGAAAGTTGGGAATCAAGTAGATAAGGTTGTTAAGAAGGCATACGGTGTCTTGGCGTTTATTGGTAGGGGGATTGAATTTAGGAGTCGCAGCGTCATGTTGCAACCGTACACAACTCTGGTGCGGCCGCACTTGGAGTACTGTGTGCAGTTCTGGTCCCCACATTACAGGAAGGACGTGGAGGCTTTGGAGAGGGTGCAGAGGAGGTTTACCAGGATGTTGCCTGGTATGGAGGGGAGGTCCTATGAGGAGAGACTGAGGGATTTGGGGTTGTTTTCGCTGGAAAGAAGGAGGCTAAGAGGGGATCTGATTGAAACATATAAGATGATTAGAGGTTTAGATAGGGTGGATAGTGATAGCCTTTTTCCTCGGATGGAGAAAGCTAGCATGAGGGGGCATGGCTTTAAATTAAGGGGGGTTAGTTATAGGACGGATGTCAGGGGTAAGTTCTTTACCCAGAGGGTGGTGAGGGATTGGAATGCCCTGCCTGCTGCGGTTGTAAATGCGCCTAGTTTGGGGGCGTTTAAGAGATCTGTGGATAGGTTTATGGACGAAAAGGGATTGGTTTAGATTAGTGGGTCAGTGTTTTTTTTTAAAAAACTGGTCGGCGCAACATCGTGGGCCGAAGGGCCTGTTCTGCGCTGTAATGTTCTATGTTCTATGTTCTATGTTCTAGTGTTGCAGTCATAGCTAGGGTGTAGAGAAAGATCAACTTAAAATAAGATAGATCCGTTCAGAAGTCTGACAGCAGCAGGGAAGAAGATGTTCTTGAGTCGATTGGTACATGACCTCAGATTTTTGCATCTTTTTCCTGATGGAAGAAGGTGGAAAAGAGAACGTCTGGGGTGCGTGGAAGTCCTTGAGTATGCTGGCAGTGGGAAGTGTAGACAGTTTCAATGCTTGGGAGGCTGGTTTGCGTGATGGATTGGGCTTTGTTCATTGCCCTTTGTAGTTTCTTGCAGTCTTGGGCAGAGTAAGAGCCATGCCAAGCTGTGATACAACCAGAAAGAATGCTTTATATTGGTGCATTTGTAAAAGTTGGTGACAGTCGTAGCAGACATGCTGAATTTTATTGTCCTTGATAGGATAATGGTGAGCTACCTTCTTGAACATCTTAATGGACTGGTGTAGTCCATGTGGTGTGGATACATGCAGTGCTGTTAGGGAGGGAGTTCCAAGATTTTGACCCAGCAACAATGAAGGAACGGTGATAAGTCAGAATGGTGAGTGGCTTGAAGGGAAACTTGTGGTAGTGGTATTCCCATGCATCTGCTGCCCTTGTCCTTTTGCAGAGTTACAAAAACCCTACAGTGCAGAAGGAGGCCATTTGGCCCATCAGGTCTACACCAACAACAATCTCACCCAGGCCCTATCCCCATCACCCCACACATTTACCCCCCTAACCTACGCATCCCGGAACACTAAGGGGCAATTTAACATTGCCAAAGCACCTGAACCACACATTTTTGGACAATGGGAGGAAACTGGAGCACCTGGAGGAAACTCATGGGGAGAACGTTCAAACCCAGACAGTGACCCAAGCCAGGAATTGAACTCAGGTCCCTGGAGCTATGAGGTAACAGTGCTAACCACTGTGCAGACCATAGGTGGTAGAGGTCGCTGGTTTTGAAGGTACTGTTGAAGTAGCCTTGGTGAGTTGCTGCTGTACATCTTATAGGTGGTACACACTGCTGCCACTGTGCTTCAGTGGTGGAGAAGTGAATGGTTGACGTGGTGGATGGGGTGGCCACTTGTTCTACCCTTCCCTCCAACTGGTTAATTAACTCACTGCCCATGCTCACCTTTGAAGATGAACCACTTGGGTGAGCTAGTGAAGAAAAACTGGTGCTCCTGAATCCGTAACCCAGAATAAGTCAATGCCTACAGGAGACAAATGAGTTGAAAGAAAAAAAATTAAAGCGCTATTTGTATTTTTCAATCCTTACTTTGTTTCTCTGTCAATCAAACAGCTAGCTGCTCCCTTTTATTAATGAATAAGGTCTGCTAGAGATAGCAACAGGGAAATTTTTGCTTCCGCTGGCAGGAAAAATTTGCTATCAGTCTTAACATAGATCATAGAATCCTTACAATGCAGGAAAAGGCCATCCGGCCCATCGAGTCTGCACCCCCTCTCCGAGAAAGCACCCCATCCAGTCCCACCCCTCCTCCCTATCCCCATAACTCCACTCATTTATCATGGCTAATCTACCTAACCCACACATGTTGGGACACTAAGGGCCAACTTACCATGGCCAGTCCACCTAACCTGCACATCATTGCATTTTGCACTGCACTTACTCTGGGAAATATTCCTCCAGGCAGCAACAATAAGGAGAAGTCAACAGGGTAGAGAATCTTATGCACTAAATGAAAGAAGTGTCATCACTTGTGTGGGTGACAGTTTTGCAGAGCCTGGAGTTCAGCTGGCTCCATACAGCCCTGGGATAATTACAGCCCTTTCTTTTCATTTCCTTTTTCCATCAATGTTCTCCACTGCTCCACTGCATTAATTCCTTGTTGGCTTAACGTCTATTTAGACAGTGTGACATTCGGCTGTTCATTCTCATCTGATATTTAGTCCAACATTTCCATTGGCATTCGTCCAATCATCCCCATAAATTTCTGCTGTGAGGTGCCAGAGTTAAGAAAGGTGTTTAGAGTTTCCACACAAGTTATCCAGGGGCTGCAGCATGGTGAGGAATACAAAAACTGTTTAGATTTTTTGCCTGTTTAGCTCAGAGGCAGTTGAAGCTATTATAGTTATCCAGCTGAAGTCAGGAAAACCAGCACAGCTGGAAATAGACCTGGGATCTTCGAGGTCTGTACACTAACCAACTGAGCTATTGTGTGTACCCACTTTTACACTCTTCATTTGTGGATTTTAGTCTGGGCTACCTATCTGAAATGGAAAGCAGAGCTGTTTGGGCTGCCTTCAAGTATTCCGTGTGATTAATTGTAAAGAATTTAAAACAGGTGTCAGTGCCTTTACTGCAAATCAGTGATTTATGGAGTAAAAGTTGGACTGCAACTAATATACAAAGCAGGAGGTTTGACTACCACACTATCAAACGTCTGTGGTTTTCTGTTCAACAGTTGCAATGCATTTGATCGCAGCTTCAAAGAAAAGCCTACAATTGCCAGGCTCAAAGTAAGTGAACTGTGTGCGCTCAACAAGATGGAACTAAAAGGCCCAGTGGAACTGTAACCCTTCTTGAAATCTGATCATGTTTATTCTTAATTGGGGACTGCATTTAACTGGTGGAGGTTGCACTGTTAAATATTTGATTTGCTTTATATCTGTCACATGTATTAACATATAATTATTATTTCTTGAGCGCTATACAGACAAAGCATACCATTCATAGAGAAGGAAATAGTGGATGTCATGGTGGCCCAGTAGTTAGCACTGCTGCCTCAAAGCACCAGGTACCCGGGTTCAATTCCCGGCTTGGGTCACTGTCTGTATGGAGTTTGCACATTCTCCTCGTGTCTGCTTGGGTTTCCCCTGGGTGCTCCGGTTTCTTCCCACAGTCCAAAGATGCGCGGGTTAGGTGGATTTGCTATGCTAAATTGCCCCTTAATGTCAGGGGGACTAGCTAGGCTAAATATGTGGGATTATGGGGATAGGGCCTGGGTGGGATGGTGGTCTATACAGACTTGATGGGCCAAATGGCCTTCTTCTGCACTGTAAGATTCTATGAAATGAGAGAGTGCAGAATGCAGTGTTACAATCACAGCTAGGGTGTAGAGAAAGATCAACTTAATGTGAGGGAAGTCCATTCAAAAGTCTGACAGCAGCAGGGAAGAAGCTGTTCTTGAGTCGGTTGGTATGTGACCTCAAACTTTTGTATCTTTTTCCCAAAAGAAGAAGGTGGAAGAGAGAATGTCCGGTGTGTGTGGGGTCCTACATTATGCTGGCTGCTTTTCCGGGGCAGCAGGAAGTGTGGACAGAGTCAATGGATGGGAGGCTGGTTTGAGTGATGGATTGGGCTACATTCATGATTTTTTGTAGTTTCTTGTGGTCTTGGTCAGAGCAGGAGTCATACCAAACTGTAATGCAACCAGGAAGAACGCTTTCTGTAGTACATCTGTAAAAGTTGGTGAGAGAAATACTCTATGGTTCTCCTTTCTTGAGTGGTGTCTGTTGGTTTTTGTTCGAGAGAGTTTCGAAACTGATTAGTGTCGGAGCAGCTACATATCACTCACACTACACTAACCGGCTAAAATGTGAGGGGTTTTTTTGCTCTTTTCTTGCCCTGCCACCATTCCCTTTGGCGTGTGAATATAGAGAGTTAGGCAGAAGGCAGGACTTTGAGGGTAATAATTTCTGGATTACTGCTGGTGCCACGTGCTAGTGAGACTAGGAATAAAAAGATTAGGCAGATGAATGCATGGTTTCAGAGCTGGTGCAGGGGGCAAGGAATTAGATTTGTAGATCATTGGGATCTCTTCTGGTGTAGGGATGACCTGTTCAAGAGGGATGAACTGAAGGGAGACTAATATCCTGACGGGAAGATTTGCTGGAGCCACTCAGGAGGGTTTAAATTAGTCTGGTGGAGGGTGGGGGTGAGACCCAAAGCATTAGGGAGACAAAAGAAAATGTTGAGGACAGAATGGAAGTTAAAGAGAGTTCATTGAATAGTAAAGGCAGTGTCAATAATCCTAGTATCAGACGGATCAGGCAAAGCAAGACGGAGAGCAAGGGAAGTCCAGGTTAAACTGCATTTATTTCAATGCAAGGGGCCTGATGGGCATGGCAGATGAACTCAGGACGTGGATGGGTACAGGAGATTGGGATCTTATAGCTATCGCTAAAACATGGCTAAGGAAGGGCCAGGACTGGCAGCTCAGTGTTCCACGATACAGATGCTATAGGAAAGATAGAACAGAAGGTAAGAGAGGATTTTGATTCCTTTTGATTAAGGAAAACACCACAGCAGTACTGAGAGGGGATATATCTGAGGGTTCGCCCACTGACTCTATATGGCTAGAACTGAGAAGTAAGAAGCAGAGAGATCGCTTCAATAAGGTTGTACTATACTAAGTAGTCAATGGGAAATTGAGGAGCAAGTATGTAAGGAGATTACAGATAGCTCCAAGAAAAATAGGGTGATAACAGTAGGGGACTTTAACTTTCCCAACATTGACTGGGACAGCTATAGTATTAGGGGTTTGGATGGAGAAAAATATTGCTGGCGTATTCAGGAGGAATTTCTCATTCAGTATGTGGATGGCCCAACTAAAGTGGAGGCAAAGCTTGACCTCCTCTTGGGAAAATAAGGAAGGGCAGATGACAGAATTATTAGTGAGGGATCACTTTGGGATCATAAATCCATTAGTTTTAAGAGCTATGGAGGATGATCGATCTGGCCCAGATGTTTAAATTCTGAATTGGGACAAGGCCAATTTTGATGGTATTAGACAGGAACTTTCAAAAGTTGATTGGGGAAATCTGTTGGCAGGCAAAGGGATATCTGGCAAGTGGGAGGCTTTCAAAAGTGTGTTAATCAAGGTTCAGGATAAACTCATTCCTTTTAGAGTGAAGAGCAAGACTGGTCGAAATAGGGAGCCCTGAATGACTTGGGATATTGAGGCCCTGGTCAAGAAGAGGGAGGCATATGACATGTATAGACAGCTGTGATCGTGGATCACTTGAAGAGTTTAGAGGGTGTCAGAGTAGAGTTAAGAGAAATCAGGAGGGCAAAAGGAGGACACAAGATTGCTATGGCAGATAAGGCAAAGGAGAATCCAAAGAGCTTCTACAAATACATAAAGGCCATAAAGGAGAGAATAGGGCCTCTTAAGGATCAACAAGGTCATCTATGTGCAGAGCCACAGGAGATGGGTGAGATCCTAAATGAATATTTCTCATCAGTATTTACAGTTGAGAAAAGCATGGATGTCAGGGAACTTTGGGAAATAAATAGTGATGTCTTGAGGAGCGTATGTATTACAGAGAAGGAGGTGCTGGAAGTGCAGGTGCTTAAACCAGATCAAGGTAGATAAATCCCCGAGACCTGATGCAATGTATCCCAGGACATTGTGGGAGGCTAGGAAGGAAATTGCGGATCCCCTAGTAGAGATATTTGAATCATCAACAGCCACTGGTGAGGTGCCTGAAGATTGGAGGGTGGCAAATGTTGTGCCTTTGTTTAAGAAGGGCTGCAGGAAAAAACCTGGAAACTACAGGCCGGTGAACCAAATGTTTGTAGTGGGTGAGTTGTTGGAAGGTATTTTGAAAGACAGGATCTACAGGCATTTAGAAAGACAAGGGCTGATTTAGGGACAGTCAGCATAGCTTTGAATAGAAAATCATGTCTCATGAATTTGATGGAGTTTTTTGAAGGGGTAAACAAGAATGTAGATGAGGGCAGTGCAGTTATTGGACTGCAGCAAGGCCTTTGACAAGGTACCACATGGTAGGTTGTTGCTTAAGATAAATCTCACAGGATCCAGGGTGAGGTAGACAATTGGATACAAAATTGGCTTGATGACAGAAGACAGACGTGGTTGTAAAGGGTTGTTTTTCAAACTGGAGGCCTGTGGCCTGCGGTGCCTCAGGGACTGGTGCTCAGTTCACTGCTTTTTCATTTATATTAATGCTTTAGATGAGAATTTAAGAGGCATGGTGATAAGTTTGCAGATGACATCAAGATTGGTGGCATAGTGGACAGTAAAAAAACTTATCTAGGATTGCAATGGGACCTTGTTCAATTGGGCCAATGGAGTTTAATTTAGATAAATGCGAGATGATGCATTTTGGAAAATCACACCAGGGCAGTATTTATTCAGTTAGTGGTACAGCGTTGGGGAGAGTTATAGAACAAAAAGATCTAGGCGTACAAGTTCATAGCTCTTTGAAAATGGCGAAGAAAGCGATCGGCATGCTTGGTTTCATTGAACACAGGAGTTGGATTGTCTTGTTAAAGTTGTACAAGACATTGGTAAGACCACACTTGGAATATTGTACTGTTCTGGTCACCCTATTATAGAAAGGATATTATTAAACTAGAAAGAGTGCAGAAAAGATTTATTAGCATGCTACCGGGACTTGATGTTTTGAGTTACAAGGAGAGGCTGGATAGACTGGGACTTTTTTCTCTCGAGCGGAGGAGGCTTAAGTGTGAACTTATACAGGCCTATAAAATAATGAGGGGCATAGATAAGGTCGATAGCCAACATCTTTTCCAAAAGGTAGGGGAGTCTAAAACTAGAGATTTAAGGTGAGAGGAGAGAGGTACAAAAGGGTCCAGAGGGGCAATTTTTACACACAGAAGGTGGTGAGTGTCTGGAATGAGCTGCCAGAGATAGTCATAGAGGCAGATACAATTTTGTCTTTTAAGAAGCATATAGATAGTTACATAGGTAAGATTAGTATAGAGGGATATGGGCCAAATCTGGGCAATTGGGACTAGCTTTGTTGTAAAAACTGGGTGGCATGGACAAGTTGGATCAAATGGTCTGTTTACATGCTGTAAGTGTCTATGACTGTATGATTATGAATCTACAGTTACTTATTCAGCAATCAAAGAAGCTCATACTCAAATTCTCAAGCCATTCAGAGAGTACTCGAGCCAAACTTTGCAACAAATGCAGAATTATGCACGTTTCTGGATAAAGCCCAAGTTGAAGAGTTCAATTTAGTGCAGTTTGTATAACTTCCTATACACTCAGCCAAACTTGAACTTAATTACGAAAACATGATTGCACACTCGAGGAAAGTCACCAATTTGATAGTCCTGATTTTGGAAGTTCTCCAAATTTGTGGTCTCGAAAGAATATACTGTGTGTGGCCGAGGTTCTGTACAGACGCAGTTGGAAAACGTTAAGCCCGACTTGACTATTAGAGTTTCTATTGATTTGGTTTAATTAATCCTGCTTGCCATGGATTTACCATATTTTACCTTCCCCTCCCTTTCCATTTGTTATCCCCCTCCACTTCCCCAATATCTATGTATTCCATTTTTGTATTCAAGGGGTCATTTATCTACTGAAAATTAATTCACGTAACAATCAAACATCTAAGTTTATCAAGTGGGATCAGTAATGTTTGGCATTCAAGATCAAAAAGGATATTTAAATCAATTTCTCGGAAGTTCCCATATCTGTGTAATGAACCCTATTGGGACATTTGATGAATATTTCTTACTGGCTTATAATAATGTGAAGCCCAATTTGTTAGGAAGGTGTATATCTAAATTAAAACTTTCCTCGCACAGCCCAGAAGATGTGCTGGTTGGATGCATTGGCCAGGCTGAATTCTCCCTCAATGTACCCGAACAGGTGCTGGAGTGAGGAGACCAGAGGATTTTCACAGCAACTTCATTGCAGTGTTAATGTAAGCCTACTTGTGACACTAATAAATAAAGTAAAACTCAGAGGGGGAGGGGATACATTCACCATTACATTAAGCCATTGTCCCTTTCCCAGAAATCACAAAATAATTTGTATTGCAACCTACGTAGAACATAGAACACTACAGCACAAACAGGCCCTTTGGCCCACAAGTTGCACTGATCATATCCATGCCTACCAGGCCTGTCTAATAGAACATAGAGCAAGTATATGGCCAAAGTTCTCTGGCCGTTCACACTGGGAGGATTCTCTGGTCCTGGCGACACCCATGACTTTCCTGCCAGTATGGAGTGACATCAGTGGGAATTCCCATGGACAGCAGCGGGACCAGAGGATCTTGATGCTCGCAAACAACGTGCCGCTTCCTGCCAGTTGGGAACACGCAGCTGGGAGGCCAGAGAATCTTGCCTCCTATTTTTGCTGCATCTTAAAATGAACAAAATTCAGAATTTCTTTTTGATAATAATCATGACGAGCCATATTATAAATTGGCTTCCGTAGGCATTGTTGGCTGTCCTTCAGTTTGAGGGTGATGCCTGCTTAGGGTGGTAAGATTCTGCCTTCAAGTGAGTGAACAAACTAATTCTCTACCCTTTGGGCACGTGTGGCAGGACATCTATAAAGTAGTGAGATCCAGAGTGCAGGGTGAAAGGGACACAGTTTACAGCCTTCCTGACAAGTGACCTGTCCACTGAAGTTGATTTTACGGGAGTTTTGCCTGAATGAAGCCTGTAAACATGGTTTCAGCGACACTTGCGTTTGTTCAGTGGTTCTTATAGAACATGGAGGCTGTGATGGAGCCATTGCTGCTGAAATTTCTCTCGTGCCCTTATGTATTACATAGTCCAGGTCTCACTGTAGTACAGAAGTGCCGTGGCAACAACTGCCCTCACACTAGGAATTTTGTTGCCTTGAAGGTCTTTACCGTCAAAGACTCACTGCTGCAGTGTGGAGAAGACTGAGCTGCTGCGGTTGATCTGATGAGACCAGCCATGATCTGACTGGAATATGGTTAAGCAAGTTTGGGAGCCTTGAAGGCCTACTCTTGTTGTTAACATTTCGATCATCCTCATACAGGAAACATTGTCAAAGGTTATACTTCCCTCTATAATTTAATTCCCATATATCTGCTTGGAAAAAATGTGATGTAGGGAAATGGTGGTGCAGTGGTTAGCACTGCTGTCTCACAGTGCCAAGGACCTGGGTTTGATTACCCACTCGGGTCACTGTCTGTGTGGAGTTTGCACATTCTCCCTGTTTCTGCATGGGTTTCCTCTGGGTACTCCGGTTTCCTCCCACAGTCCAAAGATACGTGAGTTAGGTTGATTGACCAGGCTAAATTGACCTTAGTGTCAGGGGGATTAGCAGGGCAAATATGTGGAGTTACGGGGATAGGATCTGGGTGGGATTGTTGTAGATGCAGACCCGATGGGCCAAATGGCCTCCCTCTGCACCGTAGGGATTCTATGATTCTACGAAAATCTCTTTCCAGACATTCCCCGTCTCCCAAATTCCAAGATCAACCAGAACTCTGATGGGAAAGCCCTGTGTGATGGACTCGAAATCATGGTGCTATTAACTCAGAAGAGTACGTTTCACAAAAGTAAATAGATACAATTTCAAGTTAAAGTAGAACAAATCCAATCTGGCTTCCTGGTTTGTAAAAGTGTTTTTATAAAAATGTGGCCCAGATAATTAGAGAGCCATTCAAATCTAAAATACAGGATGATTATCCTGCTGCACTATCTAATTACAGTGGAGCCTAATGGTACATAATCAGAGGGGGAATAAAAAAACACTTAGGGAACAAAGACCAAACCACCACTGCTGCTGATGAAAGCCACACGCCTTGTTAAACACAAAGAATGCAGGCGACCAGGTGGGAGACAAAACATTGCCATCCTGATCAATGAGTATTTTAATAGGCTTGTAAATTCCTTCCTCCACCTGCGGGCTTCTCGCTAGCTCCCACCCCGACACTAAACAATGTTTTGTCTTGAGACTCAGCCTTCAAAGGTATATGTTTAGTGATAAGACTCTGGGTTCCCCTTTGTTGTTTAGTTTAATGACTTTCAAAGCCATTTCTGCACAGTGTTCATATAACAACGGCTATACTGACTCCATAAATTTTACATATATACTTGGAGATTTGTATCAACAACCATGGGTCAAAGATTAGATGAGGGTTACCAGAACCATAGAATTGCTTGATTTGTTACTCTGAGGTTACTCTTGAGTTTGACTCCACAATACTTTTTTTTAAATTACCTTTCCCTAATGTGGCTGGCATAATCTCCTCAGAAGGTGACTTTCACCTCAAGCATTCAAAAATAGTTCTCAGCTAGACATTAGTACAACACGACTACGTGAGGGTAGCTATTTAAAATATTCTAATCAGCAATGCAAATTTAAAGTAATGGGTGACTCCTTTTGATTCATACTCTCATAAACCTCATGATTGACAGTACCTCAAAGCTTATTTGCCAAACTCAAACTATGTGTTCTGCGCTGTTTCTATAAAATAGGAGAAAGATATTTTTATCCGCCAATTACAACAAAAATTCAAAGTGGAAAGTAAACTCACATTTCTCACATGAACCATATAAGCCCTGCATTAGCTTAGATAGGTATAAGACACAAAGGAGCAATTTTCACCAGATACTTAAGTACTAACGAGCTTCGAAGGTGTTTTCTTTATTCATTCATGGGATGTGGGCTTTTCTGGCTAGAACAACATTTATTGCCTATCCCTACTTGCCCTTCACTGAAAGATGTCCCAGTTGCCCTTGAGAAAGTGGTGATCCCCTGCAGTCCATGTGCCAAAATAAGTGTTAAGCTGCAACACTGGTTTAGTCTGCATTTAATTCAAAACACCATCTTGATAAAGGAGGTGATGCCATGCCACTTAAAATTCCTACTGGAGCTCATTGAAGAAACCGTGTTGCACTTTATTGGATAGCATTTTAACTAACACCCTCACCTGAACAGCAACCAGCTATCTGGGAGCAAACTTGACATTCATAGAATCATGAGAAATAGAAGCAGGTATAAACTATTTGGCCCTTCGAAACTGCTCCACCAGATCATATTGAATCTCATTTTACCATATCATAAAATGAATCCCATTTTACTCCCTATCCTCCATAACCCTTGAATCCTTTGTCTATCAAAACTCTGTCTAACTCACTATTGAATACATTCAATGACCCAGTCTAAACTGAACTCCATGAAAGAAAATTCCAAACATGAGTGACCTCCAAGAGGGAAAGAAAACTCATCTCCATCTTAAAGGGAAACCTCTTATTTTAAACTACAGCCCCTAGTTTACCATGTGCCCTCCCCCCGTTCCCCCATCAGAACAAATATCCTCTCAGCATTTACCTTTTAAACCCCCTCAGAATCTTATGTTTCAATAAGATCACCTCTCATTCTTCAAACCCTCAATGAACATAGGTCCAACCTGCAAAAAATTGCCTTATAAAACAACTCCTTCATCACAGGAATTAGTCTGGTAAATTTTCTCCAGTGCAAGTATATCCCTCCTTGAGTGAGGAGACCAAAACTGCATATTGCTGTAGGTACAGTCGTACCAATGTCCTGTATTGCTGTAGCAAGACTTCCCTACGTTTATATTTTATCCGCAATACATTAAAGGCAAACGTTTAATCATAGAATTCTTACCATGCAGAAGAAGTGATTGGGTGCACTGGGGAGCATGTACTGACTCTCTGACAGTGCATCTTACCGAGTCCCTTCCCCTTGCCCTATCCCTTTAACCCTATGCATTTACCATGGCTAATCCATCTATCTTAGACATGTTGGAACATCAAGCAGCAACTTAGCATGGCCAATCCACCTAACCCGCAACAAATGCTGACTTACATCCCCAAATCTCATGAAAGAGCGACAAAAATCAGAATGCCTGTATTTGAAGTTGCTTATATAACTACAGTGGGAAAACGCTTAACAAAATAAAAAAAATGAACAGCATTAGTAGCTAGCATGAGCTGTCACCCATGTATACTGCTATCAGCCAACTGGAATCAATGCCATTGAATGATATAAGTGAAGTAGTTCTGGATACTCCAATGAATTTGCATAACATTCCTAGGAAGTTGAAGGAACGCTACTATTCTGTCTGCATTATTGTCAGGGTGTTTCAATGATTAGTTAATTGGATAGTTATTAAATATTTGCAACTCTAATTTGCTGGAATTGCTTTTCTACGATGATAATGGTAAAACTTGTGTCTTTTTTCTGTAACTTTCTCCATCAAAAGGGTCAGTTTTGTAGAACATGGCACTGATATGTGTCACTTTATCTTGCATAAATTTTCATGACTTTAATCAGGTAATTGAAGTGGGCCTGTTAAAATATGAAAAAGGTCCATTTGATGGGCCAATCAGGGAACCTCTTGCTTTATATTTAACCAGGCGTGTCAGTTCCTCTGGGACTCCAAGTGTAGACTGCGAACTGACAGAGCTCTGTATGTTGTTATCAGACTTGTAAATAAATGGATTTTGGTGACGGGACTTCTGCTTCTGAGGACTTATTACACACCCATTGACAGCCTAATTCGTTAGAAAGATAAAGGAGACAGTATTTTCGGTCTTGAAGCTGATAATTCATGCAGAATCAGCACAATGAATATGTTGATCTGGAAATTGCATTGCATTGTACCTTTATGCACACTTAAGTGGGTGTCTTACTGCAACCTTCTCAAAGGCAGGTAAGAAAGGACAATAATGTCCACATTCCATTGAAAGGAAAAAGAGTAAAGAAATTCTACACTGACCTATATCGCCTGTCAGTTGGATCATTTTGCCTCACAAATATCCAATCGTATTGCAGTTTGTGGAATGTGTAGGGTGTAATAATAGATAGAAGAGAAATAAAGGATCAGATGTGAAGAAACCCTGCATGATAATTCCTGCGCAGTTTTTGAATTAAAGAAAAACGTGGGGACACCTTGACCAATCAGCATGGACTTACCAACCAATCAACATCCTTTTCTCGGAACCATAGAATCATGCAGTGCAGAAGAGGCCCTTCGGCCCATCGAGTCCACGCAGGTACTTCATGCAGTGGAAATTTTTAGTTCCCTTGAAATTTGGCATTCTTGCATCTGTCCTGATGAATGCAGGATGAGAAACTTCAACAGCATGCATCTTTTCTCAATATACCCAATTCGGGATTCTTCACCTTTAGAGTAGAGAAGAGATTTGATAGATGTATTCAAAGTAAGGAATTTTTTTTGACTGCAAGTAAGTAAAAACTGTTTCTTTTGGCAAGCGTGTCGGTCATCAGAGGTCGCAAAATTAAAATTGTGGCCAAAAGACTTTGGAGAAATTAAGAAACATTTTTATTTACATGGGGGGGGGGGGGTGTTGAGGTCTGGAACACAATACTGGAAAGAGCAACGGAAATGGATTTCCTGGAGCTTTCCCAGGACAATTGAACGTGTAGTGAAGAGAAGTAATTTGCAGGGCCATGGAGGAGGAGCTGGGGTGTGGGATTAAACTCAACAGCTCTTTCAAAGAACTGGCACAGGCACAACTGATCAGATGGCTTCCTTCTGTCTGTTAAGATTCAATGGTCCTTGGGTTTTGCTTTCCTACAGCAGCATACCTGATACCAGGAGTTCATTATCTGAAAGTTCCAGAGTGTAAGCACTACTTAGAAGCTGCAATATCTGCTGTGACTGAGACATTTCAGAAAATGTACTCTTTAAAATTAAAACACCAAAGCTAGTTTTAACTTGTGTTTAATCTTTAAATGTAAAATATATCTTATTAAAAATACATCATAAAAGAGCATTGGTTTGCATGATATTAAACTAGAAAGGATACTGCTTCTTTTGCTCGGCTCAATTTATTGGAATTAATCCAAGTGACTGGGGGGTTTCGATCGCTGGCTGAAGGCTGTAAGAATTCCACATTGCCTCCTATGGCTAAGACCCTCTGAATAAAGTGCCTGCTAGACAAAGTGACCAATGTTGCGGCCTTCTCTGGGATCATGGATCCCAGGGTAGAGAAAAAGTTCCACCCCAGAGCTGCTGCCAACCAGTCAGGGGCCAGTAACTGTTCATTGCCTTCAGCACCATGAGGGGGTGGTGCTAGCTTCTGGCAGTGCAACCACCAGAGGCCCAGGGGACCTCAGCACCCCAAACTTTCCTTCTTCCTGATGCTGGATCCTTCAATCAGCCACAGAGGGCGGGATTCTCCAGCCACGCTCACCCTAAGACCATAAAATCCTGCCCAAGATCAACAAACCTTTTCATGGTCCGTGTTCCATCCGCTACAATTCCTGTGGCAGGCGGGATGGGAAAATTCTGCCCTGGGTGTCTGACAATGAGGGTCACCCCATCCTGTGTCTCCCACCACCCTCCTCAACCACCACCCTGAGAGCTTGCAAGCAAATACAACAAGGTTTGCTTCTTGGGTCTTTTGTGTGGTGAATGCCCCACCCATTGAGGTTTGAATATCAGTTGAGACAAGATAAGGCCATTAAGTGAGCGTTAATTGCCCACTTAAGGGCCTCAATTGGCATTGGGGCAGGAAGGCCACCCATGAACCTTCTTGCATCAGACTTGATGAGCAGAGGTGGGTAGGTGGCAGATCCCCAACCACCATCCTCTCATTGGATCGCATAGCCCCACCTCTAAATTCATCTTGGGGAAGAGTATTAAATTCCGACTCCGCTCTCAGAGACAAAGGTTGCAGACACACAGACAACTGGCAGATCGGTGCGAATGGGCCAAATGGCTTCTTTCTGCCTCTGTGCTGTAAACTTTGTGATTCTATAGGTGATAAGTGCTGAGTTGAATGGAACTGAGATGAATTTTTCCAGTTAAAACCAGCACTGTTGCCTTACAGCGCCAGGGACCCAGATTTGATTTCCGGCTTGGGTCACTATCTGTGTGGAGTTTGCATGTTCTTCCTGTGTATGCATGCATTTCCTCCGGGTGCTACCATGTAGAAGGACAAGAGCAGCAGATGATTGGGAACACCACCACTTGGAAGTTCCCCTTCAACCCACTCACCATCCTGACTTTGAAATGTTTCCTTCTCAGCTGCTGGGTCAAAATCATGGAACTTCCTCTCTGACAGCATGGTGGATGTACCTACACATGGACTGCACCGGTTGAAGAAGACAGCTCACCACCACCTTCTCAAGGGCAGTTGGGGACGGTCAATGAATGTTGGCCTTGCCAGCGAAGCTCACATCCCTTGAATGGATAAAAAAAAGTCAAGCGCTACATTAAACAAAATTATTGTACAAATCATGAAATAGAATTAAAATAACATAATGAGCAGAAAGTTAGTTTCCTTTTGAAAAATAGCCATTGAAGTTTAAATCTTGGTTTAGAATTTGGATAATAGAATAATCAGTTCAAAAGCAATTAGAGATTTCAGAATGAATCACCTTCACTTGTTTAACTTGGCAATGTTCTCCAATGGGTGGATTTGCTACATGAGTTGGAGCTTAGAATTTAATTGTTTCCACATTACACAGAACTAGTTGTACATTTCTAAAACTTCATTTTACTTTTGAATGGACCTTCCTTGCATTAAGTTGATCTTTCTCTACACCCTAGCTGTGACTGTAATACAACATTCTGCACTCTCTCATTTCCTGCTCTATGAATGGTATGTTTTGTCTGTATAATGCATGAGAAGCAATACTTTTCTCTGTATGTTAATACACATGACAGTAATAAATCAAATCAAATCCTACCACATCTTGGCAGTAAGTCACTCTCCTTTTATTGCTGACATTCATATGTACAGAGACACATTGTATTCAGCAATTGGTCATTGTTCTGCATCTGCAGAATTGAAACCATTGTGAAAGAACGTCTGTCAGTCTTATGGTCGATGCCTGTTTGACTTATATGGAGGGAGAGAGATGGTTGTAGGTGTAATAAGTCTGTGAAGGCAGAAGTCCTTTCACCAAAACCTCTCAATTTCCAACTCTTAACAGCAGTGCACAGAGTGCTAGCAGTCTATCTCCAGGGGTGTCAGAGGAACTGTCACTCCTGGTTAAGTACAAGGCAAAACCCCCCCTGACTGGCCCAAAAATTGGATCCTTAATCAGGGATCTCATACTCCAATAGCCCAACTTCAATGATCTAATTAAATTCATTGCACCACAATTGTCCTAAATCCTGTAATTGCCATTAACTCCAAACAGGCAATGTTGTCTTCAGTGATTCAAAGGATACACTGGGAGATTGAAAGCTACATGTTTTTCATTTGACAATAGATCATACTTGATGAACACACTTACAGGATGGTTGTACTAGGTGGATTAATAGGAGATATAATCAGAATCAATTATAAGTTGTATGGCTTCACCACATTTTGTTCTTTCACAACCGTTTCAATTCTGCAAACGCAAGATAGTGACCAGTTGCTGGACTGCAATGTGTCTCTGTACATATGAATGTCAGCATTAAAAGAGATGACTTACTGTCAAGATGTGGTAGGATTTGATTTGATTTGATTTATTATTGTCACGTGTATTAACATACAGAGAAAAGTATTGCCGCTTGTGCATTATACAGACAAAACACACCATTCATAGAGACGGAAAGGAGAGAGTGCAGAATGCAATGTTACAGTCACGGCTAGGGTGTAGAGAAAGATCAACTTAATGCAAGGTAGGTCCATTCAAAAGTAGAATGAAGTTTTAGAAGCATAGAACAAGAGCAGAAGATAGAATTAGAAGGTATGCTGGGCACAGCTTGCAAGAAGCTGCTAACCTAAAGTAGGAAGATGCCAGGTTGCCTACATTACAAAGGATGTGCACCAACAGAAAAAGAGAGCTTAATGTCGAGAGAAACCTTGAGGCTTGGGAGGGAGGAGCTGGGTGATGAAGAGCAGATATTTTTCAATGCATGTTTGTACCTTTACTAGGTTAAAAATACTTTTGGATTTGTTTTGGTAACAGCCTTGTTCACGTCGGGGGTGGGGGGGGAAGGGACATGAGAACAAGCAGAGCAAACAGTGTAAGGTGACTGAGGGTTGGAGATTGTATCAAGGCATAGGCTGACTGTGAAAGGAGTTTGACTTTATCAGAAATTACATTCCCGATACCTCATCAGCCACAAGTAGCTCAGAAATTGTCCTGATCAATATGCTTTAGTATTAGTGCTATCACCATTGCTACCATGAACAAGAACCATGGTAAAATATATCCTTCTAATTTTACAGTACAGACAGAGGGAGCAACTTTAATGTAGTCTGCCTGTCGGGGAACACATTTATTCGGTGCAAGACCAGTTTTAAATGCTACCTAACTCCATTGAAGGCACAGCAAAGTAATGCAACAACTTAAACTTATATAGTGCCTTTACCATTAGAAAATACTCCAAGGAGTGTTACAGAATTTGACACTTCGGTCAGAACTCTCTGTTGTTGTATGTCCTGCTGTTGCTGCTAGCAAGAATGGAGAATTTGGCACTCAGTCAAATCCCCATTCGTTGCAGCGGGAGTGGAGAATCCCAGCTGTGGGCAAGGCCGGAGAATTCTGACCCTAATCACAGTAAGGGCGTATTGGGATAGGTTCCAACAAACATCACCAGAGTTAGGTTTTAAAAATTGTCTTAAATGATGCAACATTGTGACGCAGTCCCTGCCTCACAGCGCCAGGGACCTGGGTTTGATTCCACCCTTGGATAACTGTCAGTGTGGGGTTTGCACATTCTCTCCATGTCTGTGTGGGTTTCCCCTGGGTGCAGTTTCCTCCCATTCTCCAAAGATGTGCAGGTTATGTGGTTTGGTCATGGTAAGTTATCCCTTAGTGTCTCATGATTAGGGAGATTAGAGGGGTAAATATGTGCGGTTATGGGTTTGAGCAGGGTAAGGTGCTCTGTCAGAGAGACGGCCTCCTTCTGCACTGTAGAATGAGTTTAAGGTTATTAACACTGCAATGAAGTTACTGTGAAAATCCCTGAGTCGCCACACGCTGGTGCCTGTTTGGGTACGTAGAACATAGAACACTGCAGCACAAACAGGCCCTTCAGCCCACAAGTTGCGCCGATCATATCCATACTTACCAGGCCTATTTATAACTCTCAATCCCATTAAATCCCATGTACTCATCTAGAAGTCCCTTAAAAGACCCCAGCAAGTTCGCCTCTACCACCACTGATGGCAGCCGATTCCACTCACTCACCACCCTCTGCGTGAAAAACTTACCCCTGACAAGTCCTCTGTACCTACTCCCCAGCACCTTAAACCTGTGTCCTCTCATAGCGACCATTTCAGCCCTGGGAAATAGCCTCCAAGAATCCACCCTATCTATACCTCTCAACATCTTATAAACCTCTATCAGGTCGCCTCTCAACCTTCGTTTCTCCAGGGAGAAGAGACCTAGCTCCCTCAACCTATCCTCATAAGGCATGCCTCCCAATCCAGGCAACATCCTTGTAAATCTCCTCTGCATTCTCTCAAGACCTTCCACATTCTTCTTGTAGTGAGGTGACCAGAACTGCGCACAGTACTCCAAGTGGGGTCTGACAAGGGTCTTATAAAGTTGCAGCATTACCTCCCGACTCCTAAACTCAATCCCTCGACTGAGGAAGAATTTAGCATGGCCAATCCATCTAACCGGCGCATCTTTTGGACTGTGGGAAGAAACCAGAACACCCAGAGGAAACCCATGCAGACTCCATGCAGACTCTGAACCAAGCCGGGGATCGAACCCGGTCCCTGGCATTGTGAGGCAGCAGTGCTAGCCACTGTGCCACCGTGCTGCCCAAGAGCATGGATAGAGATTTAAGTGGTCAATTCAACAACACAGGCCTAGGCAGCTAAAGGCGCCACTATCAGTTGTGGAGAAATTAAAAGACAACTTGTGGATATGCAAGGGGGCTACAATTTGGAGCGAGGAAATCTTTGAGGGGTCGTGGGGCTTTTTGTAGGTTACAGACACAGGAAGTTGAGACTGTGGAGGGATTTCAAAACCAAGATGAAAACTTCTTTACAGCACTGGAAGCTAATGTCTGTCAATGAGAACAGGAGTGGTGGGCGAATGGGGTTCGGTGTGAGTTGGGATGAAGCTGCAGGATGCTGGGTGTGTTCAGGTTAACGGGAGGTAGATCAGGAGAGCATTGAAATAATCAATCCGAGAGGTAACAAAGGCTTGGCTGAGGGTTTCTGTAGTGGATGAGCAGAGGCAGGGTCTAAGTGAACAATGTTACAGAGATGGAAGTAGATGCTGGAGTGAGTATGTAGTCAGAAACAATGCAACAAAAACTTGGATCATATAGGAAGCCACATTTGCGAACAGTCTGGCTCAGACTCAGACAGCAGCCAAGCAAAGGGATATAAAGGGCAAAGGGCAAGCCCTAAGACTCCACTCGACCTGATTCAATGGGGTTTCCCGACCTGGCAAACTAGATTGCAATGCTTCCCTCCTGGTGTTCGCACATAAGGGAAGCTCTTAGTACCTTTCTCAGCCTTCTTCACCACCATTTATATTTCTGTTTTCCTATTATAGCACTTCCCCCATGCAATATTCACAGTATAAATCTCATCTGATTTTCTTGCTTTCAACCCTGACAAACAGTCATCCAGATTCAAAATGTTGTCTCTATTCTCTCTCCAAAGCTGCCATCAGTCCTGCTGAATTTCTCCAGCATTTTCTGCTTTTGTTTCAGATTCCAGCATCCTTAGTATTTTGTCTTTATCTTAGATGACATAAACCCCATTAATTCCATGATCACCACCATGAACATAGAAAAATGACCATTTGTGTCATATTACTCAATGATAAAGTTGCCATCGTGCCAGATGACCATAGGCTGCGACTGGTGGTGATTTAACCTGAGGATCATCACACCTGGGGGGGGGCAAGGTTGAGAAGACAGGGCTTCACAAATAACCTCAGCTCTCAAGAACAGCTTCTTCCCTGCTGCCTTTAGACTTTTGAATGGACCTACCTTATATGAAGTTGATCTTTCTCTGCACCCTAGCTATGACTGTAATATTACATTCTGCACCCTCTCCTTTCCTTCTCCCATATGCACTCTATGAGTAGTATGCTTTGTCAGTATAGCACGCAAGGAATAATACTTTTCACTATATGCCAGTACATGTGACAATAATAATTCAAATCAAAAAGTTGCTATGGGAATAGTACCTACATTGCTGACGTCATACTGCATCACGAACAAGTTGTTCAGTCAACTGAATATGACACTCAAAGGGTTAAATTAAAATGCAAACATTAATGTTTTATTGAGCAAGATGCATTGTTTATACATCTTCTGCCTCTTGAGTCAGATTAGTCCCTCAGTAAAGCATGTAAACAGGGAGAGATGTTGGCAGTCAGGTTGATACTGATACTCCTCTCAAAGGGTGGGAGGTTCTTTCATAAAGGATATCAGTCTCTCTTGTTTCCTGTATGAGTTAGTAGGCATGCCGCAGGGAATACAGGCAAGTAGGCTGTAGGGGGTGTGGGGGTGGGGGTGGGGGGTTGAGTGGCGACTAAAAGGCTGTAGACTAAACTAGTTTGAAAGCTTGAAAAAAATAAACTGGCAAAGCAGTTAGCAAGTGCAGGGGGAAGTGTAGCTGAATGCATCTAAAATTAATGCCAAATTATTTTTCCTTGAATCAAGTGAATCTTTAGCTTTAACAACTGAGTATTCTCCACAGCTGTGTGCTTTTTTCTGAAATTTGAGAGAATAAGTTAACTTGCTCTTAAAACACAATTGAGTATGCCTCCAAATCCCATTTCAGCACAAGATATAAGCCTATCAATGTTCTTTGTATCTTGGTCACAACACAGAGAGCCTGGCTTAAAAACCATATTGTTCCATTAGGTAATATTTATTCCTACTCTTAACAATTGCTAAATTGGCAACATTTGAATCGTAAAACTAAGAGCCTTGAGATGAATTATGCTATGTGCTTAGAATAATACTTGGAAAACAGATTCTGGCTCTTTAGTGCATTGTTCAATAAAAACACTGATAATAAAATTAGATTGTTATTTTGCACGTCAACTGCTTATAGGCGAGGCCCCTATTCCACTCCCATATCAACTTGCATCATACTCGCAAAAAAAGATCATCTTTCTTTCGGATTAGAGTTGTCCAATAGTTACCAAATATGTGAATAATCGACAATAATCTCTCCCTCAATGTCAACAAAATGAAAGAGATTGTCATCGACTTCAGGAAGCGTAGAGGAGAACATGCCCCCGTCTACATCAATGGAGACGAAGTAGAAAGAGTCAAGAGCTTCAAATTTTTAGGTGCCCAGATCACCAACAACCTGTCCTGATTCCCCTCAATGCCCCCCCACGCCGACACTATAGTTGAGAAAGTCCACCAATGCCTCTGCTTTCTCAGAAGACTAAGGAAATTTGGCATGTCAGCTATGACTCTCACAAACTTTTACTGATGCACCATAGAAAGCATTCTGTCTGGTTGTATCACAGATTGGTATGGCTCCTGCTCTGCCCAAGACCGCAAGACTCTGCAAGAGGTCATGAAGGCAGCCCAATCCATCCCGCAAACCAGCCTCCCATCTATTGACTCTATCTACACTCCCTGCTGCCTAAGAAAAACAGCCAGCATAAATAAGGACCCCACACATCCCAGACATTATCTCTTTTATCTTCTTCCATCAGGAAAAAGATACAAAACTCTGAGGTCATGTGCCAAGCAACACAAGAACTGTTTCCTCCCTGCTGCCATCAGACTTTTGAATGGATTTACCCTACATTAATCTTTGTCTACACCCTAACTATAACTGTAACACTACATTCTGCACTCTCTCATTTCCTTCTCTACGAATGATCTGCTTTGTCTGTATAGCACAAGAAACAATACTTTTCACTGTATGATAATATATGTGACAATAATAAATCAAATCAAAGAATAAAAGTAATCGAATGTTCATTGTACCTGCAGCTTAAGTTATGAGAAATCTGTGCCAATGATACTTACAATTTAACTTCTTGTCTTTATGTTTCAAAGACTGTTTTTGAACTGCCACCGTTCATAGTTTTTCTGTCAGCTTTGTGAAAGTTGCTGCTTTTGCCAATGTTCTAGATTGGCACCTATACATAATGCAAGATCCAGATGGACTTTATAACCATTCACTGTGGACTATTGGTGTTTCTCCAGCTGCACTTGTTCCAATATATTTTGTGGAAACATGTGAGACACATTTGACTCAGACATTTGCAAAGAGGAAGAATAGATGAACGTGGAAAAAAAAGTGCCAATTATTCAGTTAACTTTTTCCCCTTAGCTGTAATCAGCTAATCATAAACATTGACAAGGTGTCACATTAACAGTTACTACACAAAATAAGAATTTATAGTGTGGGGGTAATATATTAGCATGAATAGAGGATTGGCTAGCTGACAGGAAACAGAGATTAGGCATAACTGGGTCATTTATAGATTAGCAAGGTTTAACAAGTGGAGTGCCACAGGGATCAATGTTAGGACTTTTTGATTTATTATTGTCACATGTATTGGGATACAGTGAAAAGTGTTGTTTTTTTGTGTACTATACAGCTGAAAGCTTACCATTCATAGAGTACATAGGAGAGCAAGGAGAGGGTGCACAATATAGTGTTGCAGTCATAAACACCATTATTAGAGAGTTAGAGTTAAGTTTTAAGAGCAGAAAATAAGAGTGAAATATAGGATTAGATGATATGCTGGGGACAGCTCACAAGAAGTCACTTCGCTCTGGCATTATCTTAAGTAAAATTTCTCACAGCGCCAAGTTAAAGATTGTTGGACTTTAACCTGGTGTTATGAGACTTCTTGCTGTGTTTACCTCAGTCCAATGCTGGCATCTCCACATCATGACCATCTTGAGTAGCCATGGTGCGGAGATGCCAGTGTTGGACTGGGGTGGGCACATTAAGACAGAAGGTTAAACCCAACAGCTGGTGGGGGAGAAGTGGGGTGGGGGGGGGGGTTGCCATCAGTGGGACTGGAAGATCCTGCCAATGGGAGAGGCCAGAAAACTCAGCCCTATATTAGTGACTAGAGGATGAAGGGGCAGAATATGTGGTTGCTAAATTTGTTGATACAGGTGTGAATAAGTTGTAAGGAGGACACCGGAGTCTGCAAAGGGATAGAGATAAATTAAGACGGTGGACAAAAATTTGCAACCTGGAATATACTGTGGGAAAATTTGAATTCACTTTGGTAGGAAGAATAGAAAAGCAGCATATTATTTACATGGAGAGAGATAGCAGAACTCTTGAGTTTGACAGGGATCTGTGTGTGAATCAGAAAAGGTTAGTATACATATAGCATGTGATTTGAAAGGCAAATGGAATATTGTCACTTATTGCAAGGGTAATGGAATCTAGAAGTAAGGCAGTTTTGCTATAGCTGTACAAGGTATTGGTGAAACCACATTTAGAGTATTGTGTACTGTTTGGTCTCCCTATTTAAGAAAGGATATATCTGTATTGGAAGCAAAGGTGTTACCAGATGCTGAGACAGAAGAGCCAATATTACGAGAGGTTATGAAAAGCTTGATCAAAGTAAAGAAATGGAGCTTAAAGTGGCCCTTAGAGGAGAGAAGGAATATGCAGGGGGAATTCCAGACTCTGGGTCTTAAAGATTGAAGATATGTCCACCATTACTGGGTGGCACAGTGGTTGCCACTGTTGCCTCACGGAGCTAGGGACCCGGGTTCAATACTGGCCTCGGGTGACTGTCTGTGTGGAGTTTGCACATTCTCCCTATGTCTGCGTGGGTTTCCTCTGGGCACTCCAGTTTCCTCCCACACTCCAAAGACATGTGGGTTGGGTGGATTGGCCATGCTAAACTGACCCTCTGTGTCAGGGCAATTAGCAGGGTAAATACCTGGGGTTACAAGGATAGGGGTTGGGTGGGCTTGTTGTCAGTGCAGGCTCAATGGGCAAATGGCCTTCTTCTGCACTGTAGGGATTCTATGAGTCTGCTCTATTCTAAGCAGTTCAAAGAAAGCTCACAACTAATTCCTGGGATGAAGGGATTATCTTCTGAGGAAAGGTTTGCCAGCTTGGGCTGCCTCAATTGGAGCTGAGAAGAATGGGGGGTGATATTATTGAAACAAATAAGATAAGGCAAGGTGGATCCTGAAAGAATGTTTCTTCTTGTGATAGAGAATAGAACAAAGGCATATACTTTAAAAATATGGGGTCTCCCATTTAAAACCGAGATGAGAATTTCTTTCCCTTGAGCATTTTGAACCTATGGAATCCTGTTCCCCAGAGAGGGAGAAGGGAGGGTCAGTGAGCATTTTAATACAGAGTTAGATAGATTCTTGACTAACAAGGGAGTTATAGGGTATTTGGGGTGCAAGCAGGAAAGTGGAGGTGACGTACCACAACCTTATCAAATTGGGCAGAGAAATGATGCTGATATTGAGTCCCAATACCTGTTGAAAATTCAAGCTCAATATTTTTCAGTAAGATGCCGCTGTGAGAATCTGGGAAAATCCTGATGGAATTAGGGTCAATGTAATGGGATAATTGCAAAACTAATCATAATTGACAACATTTAAATTAATAAACTGTACTTTGATTGCTTATGTCACCTGAATGCCTTAATTAGCTCTCCCAGTTGAGGCTGTATTGCATATTCTGAAATTCCATTAGTCTTGACTATTTTCTTTCTGGAAGGTAGAAGTTACCCTTTGTTGTACATTTGAATTTCAACATTTATATTCAAATATTCCTTTGATACTTCCTCACAGATAAAGGCAATATAAATATTCATCAAGCTTCAATCATATTGATATCATGGTTGCTTATTGAGATCTAATTTGGTTGCATTTCTTTTCTTTAAAAAGTAATTCCCTCCCCCAGAACATAAAAGTAGATAATATATTGCACATAAAAAACATTTGTTCTACTGAAGAGTGAAGGAGCCTGGATAAACTGCCTATTATGGCAGTGTTACAGAGATATCTGAGAATGGACCCATCAGCTCATATTTATCATTGGAAAGAGAACCTTCCTGAATAACTTTAAAGAGGCTCCAACTTCCTTTGTTCAGGGCCCGCTAGTTGACTGTAAATATTCCACGTAGCAAAAGAGGCACCAGCGATTGTTTTTATTGAGCTAAATAAGCAGTTTTTCAAAGAAAAGTTTTTTATAATTTTTCTAATATTTTAGTATCCCCCTGTTGTTTCCAGCCTTTTACTTCCATCGCTTTTAATATTAACCAGATATGTAGTTATAGTAAATTGTTGCTCGAGTTTGTTGGTATTGCCCTCTGTGTATCCAATCAAGTGGTTCAGACTTGTATTGAAGTAAGAGAAGCGGTGACACAGTGGTTAGCACTGCTGCCTCACAGCACCAGGAACCCGGGTTCAATTCTGGCCTTGGGTAGCTGTCTGTGTGGAATTTGCACATTCTCCCCATGTCTGCGTGAGTTTCCCCCAGATGTTCCAGTTTCCTCCCACAGTCCAAAGATGTGTGGGTTGGGTTGATTGGCCATGCTAAATTGACCGTAATGTGAAGAGATTAGCAGGGTAATTATGTGGGGTTATGGGAATAGGATCAGGGTGGGATTGTTGTCAGTGCAGACTCGATGGGCTGAATGACCTCCTTCTGCACTGTAGGGATTCTATGATCTAGTTGAACTCCATCGGTTGTCTTACATCTGTTTCATAGGCTGGGTAATCCCTAACTGATGGCTGACAATACTTTTAGATCAAGATGTAAAGAGGGGGATTTTAAAGAGGATCTTAAAGGAGGAGGAAGAGGTGGATAAGTGGTAGCATTCAGGAAAGGACTTCCAGATTTAAAACTGGCAACATTTTTATTTATTCTATTTGTTCTTGGGATTTGAGTATCACCAGCAAGGCTGGCATTTGCAAGAATAATAAACTTCAGTCCTCTGCTTGAAGGCAGATCCAAGCAACAGCGCAGTGACCCCCAGCACAGATAGGGCAAGGAGGCAGGAGCTGAATTCAGCCCAGCCGGAACAGGGATCAAATCCCGTGACACTGGCACCAAACCGATCAACACCAGCCTCCCAAGCACTTTGACAGGCTTGTTGTAGTCCAAAGCTACAAATAGTGAGACTAGAGGATATAAATTTCATTCCATCTGACCAGGAATCACTCCTGATCTTACCACCTGTCATTAACATATGTTGGAAGGATTTACAGGTTGGTGCACAAACTGTTTGGTCATCTTATGAACACATCTTCCTTTGTCACCAAGTCCTGGAGTAAGGCTTGAACCTAGAGCTTCTGGCTCAGAGGCAGGGAGTCTAACAACTGTTCCAGAAGGCTCCCTGGCTTGTAACATAATATCTCTAACATGTTAGGGTATCCCCAATTGTTTTACAGAGAGCAGCTGAATGCAAATTTGACATTGAGCTTAGTTTACTGCCAATCTCTTGGCTGCCCTGAGGCAGTTCACCTTCTCTCTGCAGATTGGAGGAAACAGAAGCATTAAAAGCAATGTTGTAAGAGGGTGAAACTTAACATAATGTGATGCTTCTGTGCATTGTGATACAAGTCATTTATTTATAAACCTCTGGTGGCAGAGTGATTAGCACTGCTGTCTCACAGCATCAGGGACCTGAGTTTAATTCCCAGCTTGGGTCACTGTCTGCGTGGAGTCTGCACGGCCTCTCCTTGTCTGTGTGAGTTACCTCCAGGTGCTCCAGTTTCCTCCCACAGTCCAAAAGATGTGCTTGTTAAGTGCACTGGGCATTCTAAATTCTCCTTCAATATACCCAAGCAGGCCCCGGAGTTCAGTGACTAGGGGATCTTCATAGTAACTTCATTGCGGTGTTAATGTAAGCCTACTTGTGACTCATAAATCAACTTTAACTTTAAGTCAGATGATTGTATCTTCCAGCTCCACTCCAAAGTATACATCCGTGAGTTGCTTTATGGATGAGTTGTGAAATTAAGACCTGAATATGGTGACTAGGGGATCTTTATAGTAACTTCATGCAGTGTTAAAGTAAATCTTGTGACACTAATAAATAAACTTTTAAACTTTGATATTTACCAAAGAAGGAAGCAGTTGCCATTTTCTAATGAACTGAAAACTGTATTGGAAAAAAATGTTTGCATATACTATTTTAATAAAATCACAATTTATTTTATACGGGTTGATGATATGGTTAAACTATTACACACACAAATTAACAAATTGATCTGTTGTAAGTAGCAGAATAATTTCTACTCCATATTAAACATTGCTCTGGCCTTTTAGGTGAGGTATATTTCATTGTAGTGCGACATGGCAGTGTCAATTCCACAACCTCTTATTTCTACTGCACGGCTATTCTTAATGTGACGTGGATTGAGAAATCAATGATATAGTGCTGCAGAGCTATTTTCAAGCGTGGGACCATTGAATTTATCCCTACAGTTAACAGCTGCTCCTTCCCCCTCAATGACTGTCATGGAAGCCGATCGTTTGTCCCCTTCCATTTTCTCCCGTATCTCCTCCTGTCCTGGAGGCAGTGACCCATTCTGATATAAAGCCACGGCAGCCCTGTTGTCTCTCCTCCAGCCTGCTTAAATAATTGCTGCATATTTTCAGCAAAGCCTACGGTTTCCAAAAAGATTTCAATCACATAAGATGTTCAAATAAAAATTAATTCCCTAAGATTTAAAACATAGTTAGGCTTTTACATGCGTTTTAAATGGGGAATGGAGGTGATTTTTTTCTTAACTTAAGGTCATTGCATAATGATACAGTTTCTGGAGCAGGTAAGTTAACAGACTTTCAAAATCTGAAATGTCATTCAATATTTTTCAACATATTAGAAGTACAACTTAAGTGGTGAGCTTAGAACTATGAGAAAAGTAGGGAGGATACTTGACTGAGGGATGCCCATCAGAGTGATTGAACTTGAGTGTGAAAGCTGAATAGTGAGCCCTGATTCTGCGGAAGTGAAGACCTTACTGTTTTGAGGCCCTGGTAATGCCCCTTGTTAAATCTGTTGCTGGCATCCTGTAGCTTTCAGCCTCATTATAACTTTGAAGTGTTCAGCCTGTGCGTGATTCTCCAGAAAAGCTAACAGAACTCATGCAGCCTGATTCCAGACCTTGTTAATGTAATTTGCTAAAGATTAGCAGACCTTCATTCTGCCTGAATTCCTCCAGGAATATAATTGTTCCCTTTGATCTACAAGCTAGAATTGCACAGTTTAGCTCAATGCTCTCATCAAAAGTTCTGAAATGCTGCAATGGGCTGCTTTTCATTGCAATGACTTGCGTTTGATGAGTATCTTTGACTGTAATTGACAATTGCAAGACAGAAGTTTCTCAAGATACTTATTAAATAATAAAGTCTTGCAATTTTTTTTCCGGAGCTATTCTGACTTAATGTATTGTTTGATTTGCCAAAGGATCTTGTTAGACTGGCCCTTTTTCAGTCTAATGATATATGATGTGTTTCATTAAGTTTAACATTTTTGTTTTTAATCGTTCAGGAGATGGGAGGAGAGAAAATTAAAAATTATGGAAAAAAAGATGTGAGAAAAGTGAACATAAAGCAAGATGCACATGCATAATTTAATGCCTTAATACACTCAGCTCTGCTTAATCTGTGTTGCAGCACAGTGGGGTAAGATATAGCACTGTTTGCCTGAGGTTAAAGCAGTACCATATGTTACGGAAACCAATTCAATGCATTGGGAACTATAAAGCCTAGCGAATCCTCTGAAGTTAACATTATTACAAAACTTTCATTCACAATTTAAAGACACTTTCGTATGTTTTTATTTCATATTAAACTAGCTATTTATACTAGCTGTCAGATCCTTAAAATAAATTTAATTCTTGTTCCATTTCTATTGTCTATTCAGAACGTTATCTCAAAATAAAATCTCCCACCAAAAGGGGTGCAATTTTCAGACTACTCTTGTGTCAAATTAGTTTAATTGAAACTTCAATTCTTAACTGTTGTCCATGATAATAGATGAGAATAAATTAATTATGCATTCTTTTTATCTCTTCAACTGGGCTTTAACTTCAATGAAGTTAGATTGATTTAGAAAGAAAGAAAGGTACCTTTCATGTGGAGCCTTATACAACACTTTTGAAGTAATGCTAATTGGAGCCACTGTGTGGTAATATAAGCAAATGTGGCAGGCAACTTCACAATGACCATAGTCTACAAACAGCATTGAGATCAATGACCAGGAGGACTGTTCTCACCAGCACCTGGCTTCTCCTCCTCGAGGCACGTAAGGTGTTGGCAAAATTCATGGCTCGGCCCATAAACCTCGGGAGACAGTCCCCACAAAGGCAGTATCTTCATCTCTGGAGGTAAGAGGAGAGCTGGAGTTGGGTTAGCCCATTTGGGAGGAAATGCAGAGGCATTTAGCAATGAGGCATAGCTGAGAGGCCAGACAGCTCTTATAGTATGATGACACCTGCTCCCCAGACTCAATTTTACCATGTCTGTTTACACAAATTAAGTTGGTTCAGGTGATTCATAGAATCATAGAGTCCTACAGTGCAGAAGGAGGCCATTCAGCCCACTGTGTCTGCACCAACCACAATACCAACCAGGCCCTTTCCCCATAACCGCATGCATTTTTCCCAGCTAATCCCCTTGATACTAAGGGGCAATTTAGCATGGCCACCTAATTCTAGTGCTAACTGTGATTCAAAGCCCCCGGCCTCTTGATCTGACGTTTTTACTTAGTAACTCCAGGCGTTCCCACTGCCCACTCTTCCCTGAATCAAAAATCAGAGATAATTTCCCAGGTTATTTACAAATCTGACAATCTATATTTTTGAACTTGGCTTGTATTTAGATTTGTATTTTCATCTTAATTTTCAATTAACAGATTATTGCAAGAGGTATTTTAAAAAAATTCTGAGTGGTCTAGTTGCAGTTTTGCATGTCTTAATGACTATCATCTGGTCACTCTAACATCCATCATTTTAAAGTGCTTTGAAAGGTTAACCATGGCACAGATCAATTCTGGCCTGGATTCACTACAGCTTTCTTACCACCGCAACTGGTCCACAGCAGATGCCATCTCCCTGGCCCTGCACTCAATCTCGGTTCACTAGATACCTATGTCAGACTCCTATTTATAAACTACAGCCCAGCCTTCAACATCATTAAACTTTGTGGCCTGGGACTCGGCACATCCCTCTGTGGCTGGATCCTGAGCTTCCTAACTCACAGACCACAATCAGAAGGGATAGGCAACAACACCTCCTCCATAATCATCCTCAATACCGGTGCCTACAAGGCTGTGTTCTCAGTCCTCTACCATCCTTCATATACCACCTATGATTGTGTGGCCAAATTCCCTCCAACTCAATTTTCAAGTTTGCTGATGACACCACCATAGTGGGTCAGATCTCAAACAATGGTGAGACGGAGTATAGGAAAGAGATAAAGAAACAGTGCAACGACAATAGTCATAAGAACATAAGAACATAAGAAATAGGAGCAGGAGTAGGCCATCTAGCCCTTCGAGCCTGCCCCGCCATTCAATAAGATCATGGCTGATCTGTCGTGGCTCAGTTCCACTTTCCCGCCCTCTCCCCATAACCCTTAATCCCTTCTCTTATCAAAAACCCATCAACCCGCTTCTTAAAAATATTTAGCGAGGCAGCCTCCACCACTTCAACGGGCAGAGAATTCCAGAGATTCACCACCCTTTGAGTGAAGAAGTTCCTCCTCAACTCCGTTCTAAACCGCCTCCCCTTTATCTTGAGGCTGTGCCCCCTAGTCCTACTGTCTTTTTTGAGCGGGAAGAGTCTCTCCACCTCTATCCTATCCATCCCATTCATCATCTTATACGTCTCAATGAGATCTCCCCTCATTCTTCTAAACTCTAACGAATACAAGCCTAGTTTATTCAGCCTCTCCTCATAGCTCAATCCCCTCAGCTCCGGTATCAGCCTAGTAAACCTCCTCTGCACTCCCTCCAGGGCCAAAATATCCTTGCGCAGGTGCGGCGCCCAAAACTGCACTCCAGCTGCGGCCTCACCAATGCCCTATACAGCTCCCTCCCTCCCTCCCTCATTGTCAACAAAACGAAGGAGATAGTCTTCGACTTCAGGAAGTGTTGAGGAGAACATGCCCCTGGCTACATCAACAGGGATGAAATAGAAAGGGTCGAGAGCTTCAAGTTTTTTAGGTGTCCAGGTCACCAATAACCTGTTCTGGTCCCTCCATGCCGACACTATAGTTAAGAAAGCTCACCAATGCTCCCACTTTCTCAGAAGACGAAGGAAATTTGGTATGCCAGCTACAATTCTCACCATCTTTTATAGATGCACTATAGAAAGCATTCTTTCTGGTTGTATCACAGCTTGGCTCCTGGTCTGTCCAAGACTGCAATAAACTATAAAGGGTTGTGAATGAAGCCCAATCTATCACATAAACCAACCTCCCAACCATTGACTCTGTCTATACTTACCGCTGCTCGAAAAAGCAGCCAGCATAATTAAGGACCCACGCATGTTGGACGTATTCTCTTCCGTCGGGCAAAAAATACAAAAATCTGAGGTCATGTACCAATTGAATCAAGAACAATTTCTTCCCTGAATGGATCTACCTCGCATTAAGTTGATCTTTCTCTACTTCCTGGTTATGACTGTAACACTACATTTTGCACTCTCTCCTTTCCTTCCCTACGAATGGTATGCTTTGTCTGTATTGCATGCAAGAAGGAATACTTTTCATTGTATACTCATACATCTGATAATATATCAAATCAGATGTTTCTTAAATCACAGAGGAGGGTAAGTAAATTGAGCAAATTATTTAGGTCTATTCAGCTCAGACAGAACAGTTTAATTAAAAAAAGGCCCACGTGAATGACCGATGAATAATCCGTACTCATTAATTCATGCGTAAAACAGATTTACAAAGCAAATTATGCAGTCCCCATAGGAGAGTAATGTTAGTGAGGGAAAATTAAACAAACACTATAAACTTCAGTGTAGGGTAAATATGGCAGGCTGGAAATTGGACAAGGATTGTTAGCGGGTATAGGGATCAATGTGTGATTACCTTGCACCCAATTGAGGTGACACAAACTGCTCACAAAGTTTTGACACTTTCTCACCTCCATTATTGTGGTATGGTACGCAGCTAGTGTTAAATGTGCTGCAGTACAGCTGCATGCTTAGCAGGGACGCTCTCCACTTGGATCCTGGTGTTGTCAGACTTTTTACTGTGCTTAGCAGGGAGCATAGCTACGAGGCTGCCACTTAAAGGGGAGTTGCATTCTGACTGCTGAAGTGACTGGTAGGGACTTTGTGAATGGGACAAAATGGAGTAGCAGGCCAAGGAAAGGGTTCCCACACTTTCCGAAGAAGCACTGGAGGCCTTGGTGCAGGTGGTGGAAAGAACTCATTTTTCCACTGGGGAGATAGGACGCCCTCTAGAAAAAGGAATTGAAGCAAATAGCCTTGGATAGTCACTGAGATTGTGTCAGTTTTCCAGCTGATGTGTCAGGTTAAAATTACACCTGATGGAGTCATTTATGATGGAAACCCCTTAACTCAATTAACTTCTTCAATTAAGTGCCCTAAACCAGAGGGCCTAAATTCACAACCAGAGAGGCAGAATACAGGCTGGATTCCATATCTGAACTGTCCATTTAGATCAGAACTTTTATCTGTGTGCATGATGTTTGGGAGGGTGGAATAAGGATTGTATATTGACTTCTTCCTGCTTCATCTCTCCCTTCCAATGAAGGGAGCACGTTGACTGGGAGATGTCAGCTAATCTGCTCTGGAAATTTCTCTCTTTACATCTTTGCAAGGGCACAATGGGTTTGAAACTAGTGTGAATTCTTCTCAAAGCCCAAACCTCTCCTAGAATTAGTTCCAACTCTGACCTCTTGACCAACCTCTCATCCATCAGGGTCACAGGTTCAAGGTGAGGGGGGCGAGGTTTAACTCAGATATCAGAGGGACGTATTTTACACAGAGGGTGGTGGGGGCCTGGAATGCACTTCCAAGCAGGGTGGTGGAGGTGGACACGCTGGGATCGTTTAAGACTTATCTGGATAGCCACATGAACAGACTGGGAATGGAGGGATACAAACAAATGGTCTAGCTGGACCAATGAGCAGCGCAGGCTTGGAGGGCCGAAGGCCCTGTTTCCTGTGCTGTATTGTTCTTTGATCTTTGTATCCCGTCATTGGCAGCTGGGCCTTCAACTCTGTCAGCCCTCAAATTTGGAATTTCTCCAAAAACCTTTCTGCATCCCAAATTCATCCTTTTCCAATAAGATGCTTCTTAAAAACTATCTTTTTAACCAAGATTTTGGCCATCTAACCTAACAACTTGGTATTTAACTTAGTGTAAATTATTGTCTGGGAGGACGCCATGGCTTTATGTTTATTTATTAGTGTCACAGGTAGGCTTACATTAACACTGCAATGAAATTACTGTCAAAATTCCAGAGTCGCCACACTCTGGCGCCTGTTTGGGTACACTGAGGAAGAATTTAGCATGGCCAATGCACCTAAGCGGCACGTTTTTTGGATTGTGGGAGGAAACCGGAGCACCCAGAGGAAATCCACGCAGACACAGGGAGAACCTGCAGACTCTACACAGACAATGACCCAAGTTGGGAATTGAACCTCGGTCCCTGGCGCTGTGAGGCAGCAGTGCTAATCACTGTGCCACCATGCCACCTTTTACTCAGTTAATGGATGCATGCTGTTGAATGAAATCTATGATAGAAAAGATCAATCAGCTTCTCTAGTTAGAAAAACAGCTTTTAAAAAAGAGTAAAGATCTTTGCTCCATTTGGACCTCAGCCCTGGCAAACATCACAATCCATCCCAAATTTGCAGGTGACCCCATTTCCAAGATTTCAAACATTGGGCAGGATTTTCCATCCCCTGTACTGGCGGGCATTGTTGCGGGTGGAATGGGGAAATTTGGAGAGTTGTTAAATGTTAACGGCTTTCCAAATTTTCCCATCCCACCCGTAATGATACCCACCAGCATCAGGGTTGGAAAATCCTGCCTAGTGTCTAAATCTTGGACAAAGACATTTTTCACCATAAGCGCAATGTTATTTTCTAGCCAACAGGTTGTGGATGGGAGCTGTTGAGATGTACTACTTTAGTTTATTTTCCTAGACTTTGCATTTTTCAATGCAAAATAGAACAGTTTCTTAATCACAGAGATACTCACTATACATTTTAGTCAAACCATTAAACAGAAAATAGAGTAATTATCTTAAGCTTGATCCACAATTTTGGATTTTTTTTGTGGCTGTGTCGTTCTTCAGATCATAAACAAGAAACTTTTAATTGAAGCATCAGTTTTCATTGCAGGAAGTAATATTTCTCATTAACTTAGCTCTCTAATAGTAGTAACAGTATGAATCAACCATGAACATGCCTAGGGGTAGGAGGACATATGTAATTACGATTGAAGTGATTGCATGAGGAATGACACATCAAGGAGCCTACAAAAAGTATCATTTGTGATTCCACAACACAAACCATGGGGTATAACTTCCGTTCAGCAAGTGGAATGGCTGATTTCAATGTTACTGTCATTCAATAGAAAATTACAAGAGCCTTTATAACTCCCTGTATTCTCAGTGTAACATTTTGGTGGTCACAATTTCTTTACACAATTGTAAATGTAGAATTGCGCAGCTCTGTATATGTGTTATTTTAGTTCTTGTAATGGCTGTTCCATTTAATATTCTAAAATAACAAACATTCACAATAGGATATTCTGAATGGGGAGGGTGAACAGCCAGTGGTTGAGGTACGCATCGGTACCAACGACATGAGTAGAGAAAGTGATGTGATCCTGTGACAAGAATTTAGGGAATGAGGTAGTTCAATTAAACAGCAGGATTTGTAAGGCAGTAACCTCTGGATTACTTCCAATGCCGTGTGCTACTGAGTATAGGAATAGGAAGATAGGCCTAATGTGTGGCTAAAGGTGTCAGAGGGAGGGCCATAGAGCTCATTGAGGCTTACAGCAGGGAAACAGGCCATTTGGCCCAACTTGTCCAATCTGCCCTTTTTTTTGAAACCCCTAAGTTAATCCCAATTGCCTCATCTGCCCATATCCCCCTATACCCATCATCCCCATGCAACTATCTGAATGCTTTTGGTTTTTGGATCATTTCTGGGGTAGGTGGGACCTGCACAAGCTGGGCAGGTTGCGTTTGAACTGGAATTGGTCGAATATCCATGCTGGGAGATTTGCTTGTGCTGGTGGGGAGGTTTTGAAGTAATTTGTCAGGTGGACAGGACACAGAGTAGATGGGAACAAGGTTTAGTCAAATACAGAAGGAAAACTAGTCCATCAGAAAGAAGACATGGGAAAGATAAGGCACATGGGAGGATTGGAAGGCTAAGTTGCATCCCTTTAATGCAAGAAGCCTGTCTGGTAAGCAACTTAGGGTGTTGTTCAGCATGTGGAAATATGATATTGTTGCAACCACTGAGACATGGTTGAAAGGAGAGTGGAATTGGTACCTCAACATTCCACAATGCCGAAGTTTCAGGTGCAATGGGGCTTGAAATGTAGGAGAGGAGGGGACTTGGCATTATTTCTAAGTGACTATCACTGCAGCAATGCGGGGGGATGCCTCAGAAGGCTCTTCAAATGAGGCCACACAAGTGGAGCTTAGAAATAAAAAAGGGGAGCTCACTTTGTTGGGGATACACTGCAGGCCCCCCAACCATCAGAGAGAGATGGAGGGGCAGATATGTAGATGATTTACAGAGAGATATGAGAGGAATAGGATGATTGTATTGGGAATTTCAACTTCACCGATATTAACTGGAATTGTATTAATGTGAAAGGATTATACAGGCTGGAATTTTTAAAATGCATCTCAGAAAGTGTTTTATGCCAGTCCGCAGTCCTGCTCAGGATAGGGCAGAGATAGACCTAATCCTAGGGACTGGAGCCAGGCAAGTGATCGGAGTGTCAGTAGGTGAGCATTTTGGGTGGCCATTAGTCTGTGGGTGACCATTACTCTGCAAGTTTCAAAGTCATGGTAGAAAGGGGTAAGGATAGTCCAGAAGTGTCTGAATTGGGGAAAGGTTGATTTCAATATTATTAGACAGGATCTGGTAAATGTAGATTGGGGGCAGATATATTTGGAAAGTGGAGCCTTCTAAAATTGAAATAGTGAGTTCAGGGCCAATGTGTTCCTCTAAAAGTGAAGGATAAGAGCAGAAAGTCAAGGAATCTTGGATGTCAAAGGATATTGAGGGTTTGATAAAGGGGGAGAAAAAGGAAGCATATAGCATATATATAGACCACCAAAACTGGGGGAGGCCCTTCAGGAGTATAAATGTAGGAGAGTGCATATAAAGGAAATTAGGTGGGCAAACAGGGGCCACAATACTGGCAAGTAAGACTAAGGAAAACTCCAAGGCATTATATAAGTATGTTAAGAACAAAAGAGTGACCAGGGAAACAGCTGGGCCCATTAGAGACCAAAAGGGCAAACTAATCATGGAGCTACAGGATGTGGGCGAGGTCTTAACTGGATATTTTTCACCTTTATTCACTCAGGAGAAAGACATTGTAGCTGGAGATTTCAGTTGGCACAGTGAAGTTCTGGAGAGCGTTGAAATTGAAAAGGAGAAGGCTTTAGATGTTTTAGCAGGTTTAAAGGTGCATAAATACCCATGGTCTGATGAGATGTATCCTAGGCTGCTATGGGAGGCAAGGTAGGAGATTGCATTACCTTGACGGAGATATTTAAATCTTCACTGGTCACAGGTGAAATGCCAGATGACTGAAGAATAGCTAATATACCACCTGTTATTCAAGAAGTGCAGCAGGGATAAGGCAGGTAGTTACAGGCCAGTTAGTCTAACTTCAGTGGTCGGGAAATTATTGGAAAAATTCTGAGGGACAAGATTAATCAACACTTGGAAAGGCAAGGATTGATTAGGGATAGTCAGCACAGGTTTGTTAGTGGGAGATCCTGTCTTACTAATATTACAAAATCATAGAATCCCAACATTGCATAAGGAGGCCATCGAGTTTGTGCTGACAACAATCCCACCCAGACCCTATCCCCTTAACCCCATGCATTTACCCTAGCTGGTCCCCCTGACACAAAGGGGCAATTTAGCATGGCCAATAAACCTAACCAGCACATCTTTGAAGTGTGGGAGGAAATCGGAGCACCCAGAAGAAACCCACGCAGACGTGGGAAGAAAGTGTAAACAAACAAAGAACAAAAAATTGCAGCATAGAAACAGGCCCTTTAGCCCTCCACTGATCATACCACCCTTCTGAAGACTGTATCCCTCTATTCCCATCCTATTCATATATTTGTCCAGAAAGCCCTTAAAAGCCACACAGCATCACCTAAACAGAGATGTGAACCCTGAACCTTCAGATATAGAGGCCTAATGCTCTACCAACTGAGCTATCCAGTCTCTATGATATAGGGCAGCTACAGCACCTTACCTCCCTCTCTGGATCTAATATCAAGCTGACACTCTATCACCTTGCTACTGCCCAGCGGGCGAAGCTCTGGCCCTGGAGTAGCCCACCTAACACCAACTCCAGACAGGCCATTGCCCAGAGCCAGGATTGAACCCATGTCCCTGGCGCTGTGAGACAGCAGTACTGACCACTGTGTCATCCATTAATTGAGTTTTTTGAAAAAGGTAACTGAATATATTGACGAGGGTGTTACAGATGTTGTGGTATACCTGGACTTCAGTAAGGTCTTTGAAAGGGTCCCACAATGAAGGTTGGTCCAAAGGATTAGAGCCCATGGGATCCAAGGCAAGCTGGCAAATTGGATCCAAAATTGGCTTGTTAATAAGAGGAAAAGTTGGAGGGTGGCTTCCATGATTAGAAGCCTGTGACTAGCAGTGTATCACAAGGATCAGAGCTGGAACCCTTGCTATTTGTTATGTACATTAACCACTTAGAAGTGAATGTAGAAGGTATAATTAGTAAGTTTGCAGATTACACATAAATTGATGATGTCGTTGATAGTGAGGAGGATTGTCTGAAGCTACAGACTGATGTTGATCAGCTGGTAAGTTGGGCAGAGCAATGGCAGATAGAATAAAGGAGCAGGGATGTTTTAGTATAATTTTATAAAACAAGACCATAGGTGGGGCATTATGTGCAGCTCTGGTCATCGGAAGGATGTAATTGCCCTGGAGAGGGTGCAGAGGAGAATCAGCAGGATGTTGCCTGGGATGGAGAGTTTCATCTATGAGGAGAGACTGGATAGGCTGAGTTTGTTTTCTCTGGAGCAGAGGGGGCTGAGGGAGATCTGATAGAGTTATACAAAATTATAAGGCATATATATGGAGGAATGTAAGATTTTCTATTCCCAAGGAAGAGGTGTCTCAGAAGTTTAAAGTGAAGAGTAAGAGGTTTAGAGGGGATCTGAAGAAAGTATTTTTCACCTAGAGGGTGCTGGAAATATGGAACGTGCTGCCTGAGAGGATGATGGAGGCAGATACTCTCACAACATTTAAAAAGCACCTGGGCAAGCATTCAATCATCAAGTGTAATGATTCAATCAGGCCATTGATGTTGGCCAGTAGGACTAGGGGGCACAGCCTCAAGATAAAGGGGGGTGCGGTTTAGAGCGGAGTTGAGGAGGAACTACTTCACTCAAAGGGTGGTGAATCTCTGGAATTCTCTGCCCATTGAAGTGGTGGAGGCTGCCTCGCTAAATATTTTTAAGACGTGGGTTGATAGGTTTTTGATAGGTAAGGGGATTAAGGGTTATGGGGAGAGGGCGGGAATGTGGAACTGAGCCACGACAGATCAGCCATGATCTTATTGAATGGTGGGGCAGGCTCGAGGGGCTGGATGGCCTACTCCTGCTCCTATTTCTTATGTTCTTATGCCTATTGGAACATGAATTCCCTGATTCAGGAGTCCCTTTTAGCAACCTCGTGGAGTCTGTGGACCATGTCTATGTTTCATGTTATAGGCTGCACAGACTTATCATTTTCTCAAAAATCTTTAATTGATATTTTGTTTACACTTCAGTCCCACGCTCCTGATCTATGGGCACCCGGTGGGGAAGGGAAGGAGGACCTCCTTGTGAACTTACTCCTGGGTCTGGCAAGGCATGCCATCTACGGGTCCAGGCAGTGGACGACCGAGGGAGTCATCCGACCTGACTGTCTGCCCCTGTACCATGGCTACATACACAGTCGGGTGTCTCTGGAGAGGGAGCAGGCACAGTTGATGCCTTCCGTGCCCACTGGGCACCGCAGGGATTGGGGTGTATTATTCACCCCTTTAATCACAATTTGATTTGATCTTTTATGTTTCCTTTCCACTTTGTTTTAGGCGGTTCCCTCCTTTTAGGGAGCTGCTCCTTTTGAGTTGTCCCTAAGTTAGTTTAATTTTATTTATTTGGTTGAACAGGAAAAGAGTTCCCTGATTCAGGAGTCAATCGATGGGCCAGAGTTTTTTCCTTGCATTTAACAAGTGCCAGTTCCTCTAGACTGCTGACTGATAGCACTCTGTGCTCTGCTGTTGGAATTGTAGATAAAGGGATTTCAGTAAAGGAACTTCTGCCTCCAAAGAGTTATTATATAAGGCATAGTAAGCTATGGACCAAGTGCTGGTAAATGGGATTAGTGTAGATTGGCATTTGATGGTCAGCATAGGCTGAAGGGCTTGTGCTATATAACTCTGAGAAGAAATTTCATGCACTTCAATCCTAACTAAGAACTATCCCTGAGTATTGCATCCCAACTCCCCTTTAAATGTGACAAACTTCCCACGAGGAAAGACCAGTGAATCTTTGTCACAATGTTTGGAAACTAACTTTCCCCACCCCTGCCTTTCTCTCCTGCACCACCCGCTGCCCCCCCCCAATCATTTTAATGCAAGTGTTTTATGGCAGCTTTTAAAGTGTCCCAACATTTTGATCTATCCAACGCAGACTTCTCATATTACATCTGACAAGCACCCAAAAACATCCTAACCAATGGTCTTCTTCTTTAGCTTTTAAGGAACAATGCATGGGGGGGGAGGCAATTCTGAGTGCCCCACCTGGTGGTAATAAAGCATAATGACTTGACCAGGACTCTGCCATTTTCGGTATGAATCGGCCAGTTCCATAGTTGGAGGAGAAGAGGCCCTCTACATTCTGTGCTAAGAACTGCACCAGGCCGTGTTTATCATTCTCTGCCAAAGGACAATTGTTATCATTCCTATTTTCTTGGAAAAGCGAATTCTTGGCCCAATTTAGTTATCGAGATTCTTGGTGATTTAAGCCAGCTGTTTAAGTAATATTCTCCTGAAAAGAATTTGGACTTGCACTTTTTATGACAAAAAATGTGGCAACTTTTAAGAACTCTCCTCAAAGAATAGTAGAAAAATGCATTGTGTGATATTGTAGTGGCTAAAATTGATTATGGACCATCTCAGACTTGAACAGCATTTCATAGAATAGAATCCCTGCAAAGCAGAAGGAGCCTATTTGGCCCATCACACCAACAACAATTCCACCCAGGCCCCACCTGTGTAACCCCTACATATTTACCCTGCTAATCCCCCTGACAAAGGGGCAACTTAGCATGGCCAATCAACCTAACCCATACATATTTGGACTGTGGGAGGAAACCTGACCATTCCCACTGGGAGGATGTGCAAACTCCACACAGACAGTGACCCAAGCTGGGAATCAAACCCAGATCCCAGGCACTGTGAGGCAGCTATGCTAACCAATATGTCACTGTCCTGTTTTCTGTTAATGCTAACAAGAGTGCATTGGTTATGATCGTCCACAATCCCCTGGGATTGTGTTCGGTGCAGACTCAATGGGCCGAATGGCCTCCTTCTGCACTGTAGGGATTCTATGATTCTATGAACTAGAACAGTTTCAATGGGTTGATTGGGTGGCAAGTGTAACAGAGCAATTCACGAAAGGAGGGAGAGAGAAAACAGGAAGAACAAGACTGTTGCCTGATATCAATCATTGAGAAAATGCTCGAATTGATTATTAAGGATGAAGGATTGTTGTTGACATTCATTTTGGTTGCACAACGCATTTCGAAAATCACAGTATAATCAGACGAGGAATTGTGTTTGACAAATTTGTTCAGAGTTTTTTTTGAGGATGTAATAAAGGGGAATTTGTGGATTTAGGATGGAATTTTACCGGCACATCCACCCAAGGTTCATATAAACCTGCCCGGGGCCAACAGATATTGTCATTCTCCAAACCTTGCCCACCCTTGGAATCGGGGCAGGCGTGCCGGTAAAATTCCAACTGTAGTATACCTGAATTTCCAAAGACATTCAACAATGTGCCGCACCAAAAGTTAATATACATATGCATAGAAATAATAGCAAACTATTGCTGGAAATCTGAAATAAAAACAGAAAATGCTGAATAAATTCAGCAGAGTGGAACTGGAGTCACATGTAGATCAGATCAGGTAAGGCTGGCTGATTTCCTTATCTAAAGGGCATTAATACACCAAATGCATTTTAATGAGAATAGTTTCATGGTCATCATTAGACCTTTAATTGCATATTTTTATTGAATTCAAATTTCACCATCTGCTGTGGTGCGTTTTGAATCCGGGTCTTGCTCTGCGTCTTTAGATTATTAGCCTAGTGACAATAGCACTATGACACATCCTCCCCTTATGCTGTGGGTTTAAGGAGTGAGACAAGTTTAAGGAGAAATTACTTAATGACAGAACAAGTTCAGTGAGGTGGAGGATGTGGATTGTTTCGGCCTCTGCTTGAGAAAAAAGTGGTGAGCCCTGATACCCTGCTGGTGTAGACGGGTTGGACATCCAACGTGAAGAGAAGGTGGTCAGTTCAGTGGGGCAGGAACAGACAAATCTCTCCTTTTACCTAATCTATCGCAGTTCATCTATTCTGGCCCACCTTTTCTGCCCCATTTCCAACTATATAATTCTTTGCATTTCCACCTTCCTTAATTTCTGTAGAATCATAGAACCCTACAGTGCAGACAGAGGCCTTTCGGCCCATCAAGTCTGCACTGACCACAATCCCACCCAGGCCCTACCCCCATATCCCTACATATTTTACCCACTAATCCCACTAACCTACGCATCTCAGGACACTAAGGGGCAATTTGGCATGGCCAATCAACCTAACCCGCACATCTTTGGACTGTGGGAGGAAACTGGAGCACCCGGAGGAAACCCATGCAGATACGAGGAGAATGTGCAAACTCCACACAGTGACCCAAGCCGGGAATCGAACCCAAGACCCTGGAGCTGTGAAGCAACAGTGCTAACCACTGTGCTACTATGCCGCCCACAGTAGCACAGTAGAAGGGTCAGTTAGACTTGAAAGGTTAACTCTGGGCAGGATTCTCTGGCCGTTCGCACCAGCGGGATTCTCCAGTCCTCCTGTAGTGAATGCAGATTTGGCTGAGCGCCAAATTCTCCAACCCTGTTGACAATGGCAACGGGTCGTGAACAGATGGAGAATTCTGGTCTCTCTCCACCGATGCTATCAGACCTGCCGTATTTATCCAGCATTTTCTGTTTATATTACTGGTTCATAGAGTTGGGTAGTGTATTAGCTTGGATAGAGAATTATGGAATGGAGGAGAAGTAGGGACTGGAAGTGAGTGGGGTATTTTCAAGTTGGCAGGCTGCTGAGTGGTGCAAGTATCAGTGTTGAGGTTTCAGCTATTTACAATCTGCATTAATGACTTAGAAAAGGAGACCTAGAATAATTTATCCAATACAAAGCTAAATTGGAATGTAAACTATAAGGAGGACACAAAGTGATAAATACTGGTTAAGTGAATGATCCACAAGATGACAGATGGAATATAACTTGGGGAATTTTCATTTTTAAGAATAGGAAAGTAGAATATGTATCAAAGGGCATGATGTGTAACTTCTAAATGTTGATGTTCAGAGTTAGGGGTGAACTCATGAGGAACAATAAGTTAGCATATAATTATGGAAATCAATTCTGAGAACAAAGGGTAACTTGGCATTTATTACAAGGGATTATGGATGCTTCACAATTTAACAGGTTAGGATAGATTTCTGATTCCTTGGAATGAAGGGATAAAGGGAACATGCAGGAAAGTGCAGCTGAGGCAGAAGATGAGCTGTGCGTAACATTAAGAAGTCTCACAACATCAGGTTAAAGTCCAACAGGTTTATTTGGTGTCACAAGCTTTCGGAGCGCTGTTCCTTCATCAGGTGAGCTCTGAAAGCTCATGATTCCAAATAAACCTGTTGGACTTTAACCTGGTGTTGTAAGACTTCTTACCGTGCCTATCCCCATCCAACGTCGGCATCTCCACATCATGAATAACAGAACAGATTTAAGGGGCCAAATTGTCTGTTCCTTCTCCTTTTGATTATATTTGTCACGTTAGGCAACAGTGACGATTCTGATTGCTTTTGCCATCCCCGGGCTAAAATTGTCAGAATTTCCTGTCAATGATCCCTTCACCTTCGCTGAAAATGCCAATGAAAGAATGTTAGGTGAAGACTAGGTGCTCTTTCACCCAATCCAGAAAGAAAGAGTGACTGTAATTTATATGAGATTGTCAACCAGTGAAGTGAAAGTTCAAATTTTATCAAATGTAAGTAGTTAAAAGATATGAACAAATATCTATCAAAGGAAAGTAATAAATTTATAGAGCACTGTATGTGGAATAATAGAAATCACAGCACAGAAAGATATCAGCCAACCCATTATGACTATGCACAGTCTTGCTCTTCAGGTTTTCCATCCTAATCCATGTTCCACTCATGCATCCTGTCTACTTTTATTGGTCTTTTTCAAACACTCATTCAATTTCATTTGAAGTATGCTGTTATCTCTGCCTCAATAGCCATTTCTGATAAAGCACTCCGTGCTCCAATAACTGTCTGTGTGAAAACAGCTCTTATAACCCCCCACTTCATTTTCCAGTGGTAACCCTCAATTAATGTCCTTTTGTTACTGATCCGTTGATGAATGGAGACAAACGTCCATTGTTCAGTGTTTCGGCTTGCTTCAGTTGCCTCTGAGCCGCAGGGTTATAATCTCTAATGGCACTCAAAGGGTTTGAACACTTAATTTAAGTTGATGTTTGAGTGCAGTGTGGAGAAACTTGAATCAGCAGAGATGTTGGCCTGGAGTTTCATCCTCAATGGGTAGTAGGAGATGGGAAAATTCCTAGCTCACCTCTCCTGCCTCCCGGGAAAGGGCCTGTGTTAAGAACTCCGCTGATGTTAGACACGAGTGTATCTCAAAACCTGGAAGATTTAATTTGGTATAATAATGAGGAGAGATATCCAAACATTAAGGGAAAGATCTAGACTTATTGTAATCACTCAAAACAAAATATTATCAACATGTAACAAAACACTGCAAGAAAGACCACATTACAAAACCAAGGTTCTTCCCGGAACGCAGGCAGAATTGAAACATGCAAGAGCTGCTCAGAGTACTGAAACTATTGTTGTTCTCAGTCCATCATCACAAGCCATTGGAACCCAGCACTACTACACCTGGGGTTCACTGTTGATGGCATGGTGGCACGGTGGTTAGCATTACTGCATCACAGCACCAGGCACCCAGGTTTGATTCCAGCTTCGAGTCACTATCTGTCTGGAGTTTGCATGTTCTCCCCGTATCCCACAGTCCAAAGATGTGTGGGTGAGGTTGACTGGCCATGCTAAGTTAACCCTAGTATCAGTGGGATGAGCAAGATAGATACTTGGGATTACGGGAATAGGGCCTGAGTGGGATTGTGGTTGGTGCAGACCTGATGGGCTGAATGGCCTACTCCTGCACTGTAGGAATTCTATGATTGACCTGAAACTTAACTGGGGCAGTGACAGAAATACTTTCTCTACAAGAGCAGGCTAGAAGTTGTGTATTCTGTAGCAAGACATTTTCTGACTTCCCAAATCCTTCTCACTAGCTAGAAGGCATTAGTCAGAAGAGTGATGGAATTGTTTGAACTGCCTGGATCCAGCTCCAAAAATCATTCCAGAATATTGACACCATTCAGGACAAAAACAGTCTTTTTTGATGGGCACCCTACCCAACACCTGGAATATTCCTTCCATTCACAGTAAGGTGCATTGCAACAACTTGTCATTGCATCTTCAACAGCAGCTTCCCCCCTTACCCCCCCACCAAACTCAAACTTCTGCCACTTAGAAGGGCGCAGACACATAGGAACATTACCTCTTACACAAATACATTATTATTCCTTTATTATCACTGGATCAACGTGATGGAACTACCTAATACTGACACTACACATACTGCAGAGCTCCAAGAAAGAGACTCACCTTCACCTTCTCAAGGGCACGGTGGTACAGTGGTTAGCATTGCTGCCTCATACAGCCAAGACGCAGGTTCAATTCCTCGGGTTACTATCTGTGTGGAGTCTGCATGTTCTCCCCATGTCTGCATGGGTTTCCTCCCACAGTCTGAAAGATGTGCCGGTTAGGTGCCTTGGCAGCGCTAAGTTTCCCCCCAGAGTACCTAAACAGGTGCCAGAGTGTGGCGATTAGGGGATTTTCACTGTCACTTCATTGCAGTGTTAATGTAAGCCCACTTGTGACACTAATAAATAAACTTTAAACAATTAGAGATGAGTGATAAATGCAATTCTTGCTACCAGTGCCCATATACCAGGAATAAATAATGAAGGATACGTGACCAGGAACATCCACTTGGCCACGGTTGGATTGATGACTCGTCTTGCAAGCGCAAGTACAGATCTGCCATGTGGCTTTTTCAAAGTAAACTGGGTGGAATCGATAGCATTGGCAGCCAAGGGGAACTTCAGCTGGAAGCAGCTGTGTATAAAGTACACACAGTGTAAGTCTGAAGATGACAGGCGGTAAACCGAACGCAGGAATTAAGTCAACTGTTGCAGCTGTGTCGCCCATCACTATGTACGCAGCACAACGCAAAGGAATGCTTTCTGTAAACTGTCCAGCAGGATGACTAAGAATGGATCCATTCAGGTTGTCAGTACTTTTTGGCCACAGTATTTATCCAAACTCCCAACTGGGGAAAACAGTTTTCAATTAGTCAGTATATTTAAATGAGTGAACAATTCAGCAGCGAGCGACTTGCCTGCACTTCACATTCTTTTGTAAATCTATGCTGTCGGCCTTGTCTTGTGTTTGGTTCCTAAATTACCATGAAAATTGGAAAAGGTATTGAAGAAGAATTGAAAGCAGGTATTTTCCAGTGATGAGCTGCCAATATTGCCTTTTGCATTAGATTTGTCCAACTTTCCAAATATTCTGTTATTGTAGTGCATTATTTAAAAAAAGTGTTAGTGTGTAAGTTATTCTTGAGAACATTGTAGTCCTGGGAGAAGCTCATCAACAGCTGATAAATTTGCCCCCTCTCCCCCCCAATACGCATGAAATGTAGATCACTGCAGTCGAGAGGCTGTGGGTGCAAACGTCAAATCCATAGGGCCTTTGACATTCAAAATGGTGACAATGGTATACATATGTACATTTCTGTTGAAACTTGTAGTGAATGCTGCACTGGTGAGGGCATTAGTGCATGGTGAAGGTCAGGCAGAAGTAGGCAGAGTAGGTAGGTCATAGAACATAGAACATAGAACATAGAACATTACAGCGCAGAACAGGCCCTTCGGCCCACGATGTTGCGCCGACCAGTTACAAAAACAATGACCCACTAGCCTATACCAATCCCTTTTCGTCATGACGACAATCAATGTGCCACTTTGAAATGATGCCAGCATTGCCATTTTGGAGCTCCGTGTCTGAGTTAATACCTTCTCCTAAACTCATAGAGTTGAACACTCATTCAACAGTGGGAAGTACAGCCCCACCCCCTCCCACCCTCCCTTTTAACCTAACCCCCATCACTGCTAATTAAAGAGATCATCAACTACTTTGAGATTGGCTGATGGTCGATTTCTAATGGCTGTAGCTATGATTGTCAAATTATTTTATGCTTTCTCCATTCCTTTATAGTTACTGAAGTTTAGCAAGTGCTGAAGGAGGGACCTGATCCTGACTTCAAGACTTCTGCACAAACTAGATATATATGCAGGTGAAAGTATGCCCCATGCAAGGTAGTGAGCAGAGGTGATACAAAACAAGACAAATCAGTTGAAGAAAGAAGAAGGGTTGATTGGCCATTTTAGCCTGTTTGGCCCTTTGTCTGGGATTTGTTTCCATAGGGAAGTCCTGTGGAAATTTCAGGCTATTATTTTTAATATCATAGAATATCATATAATGTGATAAAAGAGATAATTATTATTTAGAATTAAAATAAGTTGTTTTACTTTCTGAGATATTGCACAGTAAGAAGTCTCAGAACACCAGGTTAAAGTCCAACAGGCTTATTTGGCAACACAAGCTTTTGGAGCACTGCTCCTTTATCAGTTGAGTGAAGGAGCAGCACTCTGAAAACTCATGATACCAAATAAATCTGTAGAACTTTAACCTTATGTTGTGAGACTTCTTACTGTGCCCACCCCAGTCCAACGCCGGCATCACCACATCATGAGATATTGTAATCAGAGCACTGCCTAGCTACTTGACAATCTATTACTATAAAAGGGAAAGTTCTATGTGTCCACACGTGCAAGTAAGTTACTAAGATAGACAGGAATGTTATCTCTGGAATGTTATGTTCCCTTAACATAAAGGTAGCCACAAACAACCCAAGGTCTGCCCAGTGGCTGAAGTGTTAGTTTTGGTTTGCTTGTCATACGGCTGCCTTGAAGTCAGAAGGTTGTGTGCTCCAGCCCCACTCCAAAGTATATGATGTGTGGGTTGCTTTATGGATGATTTGCGAAATCGAGGCCTTATCTTATAAGAAGCACTTCTTCATTTCCTCCTGAATAACCAGCCTTTATTGTTCAGATGATACCCTTTTATTCTGGAAATAGTAAACACGAGAAATTGTTACTCTGTAATTACCCTGTCAAATCTTTGTCATTTGAAACAGCTCCATTTGGTCTCACCTCAATTTTCTATACTTGAGGGAAAATGGATCAAATTTATGCAGCAGATGTTCGTAATTTAACACATCCTGATCTCATTCAGGTCAATCTGCTGTGCGCTCCTTCTAAAGCCTTCCTGAGTTGCAGTGTTCAGTACTCAACATAATACTTGAGATACCATCTGACTTTGGCACAATTAAGCTATGCCTTTCTATCCCAGACCCTTGAAATAAAGACTAACATTCCATTAGCTTTCATGATTGTCTTTTTGTACCTGTCTACTTGTTTTTAGTGATTTGTGTACATACATACCGAGAATTCTGCTTTGTTTTCCGATTTAGGAAACTTCATCATGTTTTTCTTGGATACAAAGTGGATGACATCACACTTGCTTCGAACTCCATTTGCCACAGTTTTATTGTTCCTGTCTCTTAGTAACTTTTTGCCACCATCTGTTTTATTTAATGTGCCTCTCAGCTCAGTGTCATCTGCAAACCTGATAGACAGCTTTCTATCAATTCATCCAAGTAATTGATAAATATGACAAAAGCCCCAGTACGGATCTCTGAGAACCACATCCTGCCAGAACATATATCCTTTACCCTGCTTTCTACCTTCTAGCTCATTTGCAACCCAAGTTACAAGATTGCTCTGACTGTGCACAGTTTCATTTTTGGCAATATTCTTTTTCTCTTTATTCATTTTTGATTGAATTTATTATTGTCACATGTATTAGTATACAGTGAAAAGTATTGTTTCTTACATGCTATGAAAGCAATTTGTGGGACATGGATCTCACTGGCTGGCCAGTATTTATTGCCCAGCCCTAGTTGCCCTTGAACTGAGTGGCTTGCTAGGCCATTTCAGAGGGCAGTTGAGAATTGTAGATAAAGGGATTTTGACTCTGGAGTCACATATAGGCCAGACCAGGTAAGGATGGCAGATTTCCTTCCCTAATGGCCATGAGTGAACCAGATGGGTTTTTACGACAATTGACAATGTTTTCATGATCAACAGTAGATTCTTAATTCCAGATATTTTTATTGAATTCAAATTCCACCATCTGCTGTGGTAGGATTTGAACCTGAGTCCCCAGGACATTAGCTGAATTTCTGGATTAATAATCAGGAGATAATACCACTAGGCAATCAGCCCCTCACCTGTCGAATCTTATTAAATGACTTTCCCACTTGCCTACAGACAGCATCCGTAGACATTCCAACATCCATAGACATCTCTGAAGCTACTAATCTGCTCAATCACACCCATACCTTTGATGTCCTTGTACCCATTGACACCATCTCACTCACCCTGGATGTCTGCAGGAATCTGGGTAAAGAACAAGGAGCTAAAGATTTTCCTACAAAGAAAATTGAAAGGACTCATTTAAAAAAGAAGAGAAGTGAGGTCCACATTGCTTGCTCATGGGACTCTGCATGTAGGATTTGTATCTCCTTGAAGCAATAAGAGAAACCGTGAGGAGAGAGATGCATGAGCAGTCAGGAAGGGCTTCATGAGTTTGGTATTGGGTGGAAGAGTTTATACTGGTGAACCTAGACAATGGTCAACAGGAATTTTTACAACTTAGCCCAGCCTGAGAACAATGGTATAATCTTAACTCACCTAATGAAGGAGCAGCACCCCGAAAGCTCATGATTCCAAATAAACCAGTTGGACTTTAACCTGGTGTTTTGAGTTTCTTACAGTGCCCAACCCAGTCCAATGCCAGCATCTCCACATCATGGCTACCAACGATACCACAAACTGCCAGCTCAAAGTGGAGAGGGTCTCCAAGAAGATCACACATATCAACACTCACATAATAAAGAAGCAGTGCTCTGAAAGCTTGTGATTCCAAATAAACCTGTTGGACTTTTACTTGGTGTTGTGAGACTTCTTATTGTGCCCGCCCCAGTCCAATGCCGACATCTCCACATTACAATCTCAAAATATTGAACTTTGAGAGAGAAAGATTGCAAAGCGGGTCCCATTGCTAGCAAGGGCAGCCTTTGGACCCACTTTTCACCCACATGTCAGGGTCCCCACTCAATTAATCAATTTGAGAGGATATCTGATGAAGGCAGTTCCCTCTGTCACCATTTCCAAAGCAATCAGACCTCATCCTGTCAGTGCAACCTCAAGGGTAATGAGAGATTTGCCTCTAGTTTCAGTGGATCTTCACATTATCTTTGTGACTTGCCTGGTTTCGGTTACTTCGCTGTCCCTGATTTAAATCCGGGGCCAGCACTCTTTTTGCTGCACACTGGAACCATTCATGGCTGGAACAGTCTTTAAAACTTTGACAAAAAGAAAGATCTGTGTTTATATTATACCATTCAGAGTTTCAGGAAGTCCCAAAGTGAATCCACTGAAAACCCTTTGAAATATAATCGCAGTGGAAGTGGTAATTGGGAAGTTGCTGGACAGTTCCCAGCCAAGGCCTCAGAAAGTGCTTCCACTCAATCAGCGGGGATCAGCATCCTGATCAGATTTGCCAAGCGTTGCTCATTAGGAACAGCAATCATTCATTTTGGTTTAAACTATTTTAATTTACTTGGCCTTAAAAATAAACACAGCTTCAGATGTTCTGACGACTCTGCAATCTATCCTGCTTTGGCTGATGATTAATTCACCCCTGGTGTGTCGTTGTGGGTTGAGCAGCGGCATGGGTTTTTAAGGAAATTTGACAGTAAAATTGTGGCTTCTTTATGAACCCCCAGGTCAAGTGACTTGGTTGGAAAATAGATCAGCTGGTGTGATTTACACAGAGCCTCCAATCGCTGCTACCAAACAGGACTGCTACCAAAAGCTGTGCTTTTGAATAGGATTAGAATATCTACAGTACAGAAGGGGGCCATTCGGCCCCACCCAGCCTCTCTCCCATTAACCCCACACATTTACCCTACTAATTACTGACACTAAGGGGCAATTTAACATGGCCAATCAACCTAACCCACACATCTTTGGAATGTGGGAGGAAATTGGAACACCCAGAGGAAACCCTCACAGACATGGGGAGAATGTGCAGACTCTGCCCAGACAGTGACCCAAGGCCAGAATTGAACCCAGGTCCCTGGTGCACGAGGCAGCAGTGCTCACCACTGTGCCACCATGCTGCCCTTCGATTGTGTGGCAGGATTGGGCAAGCAGGACACATGTAGTTCAGCTTACATAGTTATTTAAACAATACTTTCCAATACTTGATCAGGTGTGCAAATCTCAACATCACGTCAGCCTAAACTTTGACCCAGGAGTTGTTGCAGAGTCTGTTCTTTTATTCCCCATATGTTACTTAAGGACACAAGCATCAGGAATAGGAGCAAGCCAGGCGACCCCTTAAATGTGCTCCATCAGTCACCAAGATCACAATTAATCTGATCTTGGACTCAGCTCCACTTTCCTGCCTGCTTCCCATAACCCTTGACTTGTCTAAAGCTGAAAGATCTATCTATCTTAGCCTTAAATATAATCAATGACTCAACCTCGGCCAGCTGTTGTCTGGGGAAGAGTAATCCAGATATTCACGATCCTCTTGATGAAAGGAATTCTTCCTCATCTCCATCTTAAATGGGCAACACATATTCTGATACCAAGCCCCTTGGTTTTAAATTCTCCCCCCGATGAAACACATCCTCTGTCAAGTCCTCTCAGATTCGTATATGTTTCAATAAGATCGCCTCTGAATTTGTTAAACTCAGCTGAACATGGGTCTGCCCTGCTCAACCTTTCCAAATCCGGCAACTCCTGCATCCCAAGAATCAACCTCATGATCCTTCTCTAAACTGCTTCCAATGTAAGTACGGCCCTCCCTAAATATGGAGACCATGAGGGCGATTCTCCTATCCCACTGCACTAATTTTCTAGTGTAGCGGGCCAAAGGAATTGCGCGGGGGGCGATTTCCATGAGTGTTTGCGCCCTCACTAGCATCTCCCAGTGCTGGATTTCCAGCGCGGTCTGCTCCAGAATTTAACTGATACTTTCAATATCATTAGTGGACCCGCGACTGAATTCTCTGAGCCCATTTGCCTCTCCCACCCTGCCAGAGTGTTTCACTCCAGCAGGGTTTACAGTAGCTACCCACTTTCGGGGAGTTAGCAGCCTGACACAGCTGATGTGAAGGGGGGCAATTGGGATCCCCCAGGGAGTTAGGTGGTGGGGGTAGTTGTCCCCTCTGGGCATGGGCACCCTGATAGTAGTAGCCTGTGCCCTCAGGCACTGCCCAAGGGGGCACTTTGGCACTGCCCACTGGGCAAATGGCAATGCCAAAAGGGTGGGGCCTAGAAGGCAGGGCCTGACGGGAATGGGGCCTTGAATGCAATCAGTGGGGATGGGGGCAATAAAGAGTCAACCATGTTGCATTGGGTCTGGGGTCACAGATAGGCCAGACCAGGGTAAGGATGGCAGATTTCCTTCCCTAAAGGACTTTAGTGAACCAGGTGGGTTTTTGCAACAATAATTTAGTAGTCACCATTACTGAAACTAGGTTTACATTTCAGATTTTAGGAATATTAACATAGAGGGCGATCTGGGTGTGCAGAACCATAGTTCCCTAAACGTGGCAACACAGGTGGCCAATGTTGGCCAAAGTGATTAAGAAGGCCAATGGCATGCTTGCCTTCATTGGCTGGGGCCAATGCCCTCAAAGAGTAGGCAAATCATGTTGCAGCTATATAAAACCTTGGTTAAGCTGCATTTGGAGTATTATGTGCAGTTCTGGTTGCCACACTACCAGAAAGATGTGGAAACTTTATAGGGAGTACAAAGAAGTTTCACCAGGATATTGCCTGGTCTTGAGGGTGTTGATTGTGTGGAGAGGTTGAATAAACTAGGATTGTTTTTACTGGAAAGATGGAGGCTGAGGGGAGACCTGATAGAGGTTTACAAAATTATGAGAGACATAGACAGGGTGGATAGTCAGAAGCTTGCCGGATTTGGAAAGGTTGAGCAGGGCAGACCCATGTTCAGCTGAGTTTAACAAATTCAGAGGCGATCTTATTGAAACATATACAAGTCTGAGAGGACTTGACAGAGGATGTGTTCCATCGGGGGGAGAATTTAAAACCAAAGGGGCATGGTATCAAAATAAGTGTTGCCCATTTAAGATGGAGATGAGGAAGAATTCCTTTCCTCAAGAGGATCGTGAATATCTGGATTACTCTTCCCCAGATAACAGCTGGCCGAGGTTGAGTCATTGATTATATTTAAGGCTAAGATAGATAGATCTTTCAGCTTTAGACAAGTCAAGGGTTATGGGAAGTAGGCAGGAAAGTAGAGTTGAGTCCAAGATCAGATTAATTGTGATCTTGTTGACTGATGGAGCACATTTAAGGGGTCGCCTGGCTTGCTCCTATTCCTGATGCATGTGTCCTGACGCTTACGGGGAATAAAAGAATAGACTCTGCAACAACTCCCGGGTCAAAGTTTAGGCTGACGTGATGTTGAGATTTGCACACCTGATCAAGTATTGGAAAGTATTGTTTAAATAACTCCTGCAGGTCAGCCGTGACATGCAAGCCGAGCTACATGTGTCCTGCTTGCCCAATCCTGCCACACAATCGAAGGGTGGCAGCATGGCACAGTGGTGAGCACTGCTGCCTCATGCGCCAGGGGCCTGGGTTTGATTCCAGCCTTGGGTCACTGTCTGGGTGGAGTCTGCACATTCTCCTCGTGGCTGCATGGATTTCTTCTGGGTGCTCCAATTCCCTTTTTCTAGGGGGCACAGGTTTACGGCGAAAGAGAGTAACTTTAACGGAGATATGCAGAGGAATGGTTTGCACGCAGAGAGTGGTGAGTGCCTGGAATGTGCTGCCAGAGGAGGTGGTGGAAGCAGGCACAGCAACAACATTTAAGAGGCATCTGAATGGATACATGAATAGGGAGGGAATAGAGGGATACACACCGAGTAAGGGCAGAGGTTTTTTTATTGTTTAGTTAGGGCATCATGATTAGCACAGGCTTGGGGGGGGCCAAACGGCTTTATCCTGTGCCCTACTTTTCATTGTTTGTTGTTCTCTTCATTAATTGAATTTAAATTCCACCAGCTCCCATAGTGGGATTTGAACCCATGTTCCCAGGGCATTAGCCTGGCCTTCTGGATTATTAGCTCAGTGTCATTATCATTACTCCACCACCTTCTATATCTTTAACTAAGTTTTTGACCTTGTACTCTATTATCACCATTTGTGCCTCCGTATCACATCTTGATTTATACTCTGACTGTGAGGCACCTTAAGATGTTTTAATTCCACTAATGGCACAAACAAGTTATTGGAGCTGTTGTTGTTGTTGAACTACTCTGTCGATGTATTATCAGGTCGTTGTGTAACCACTTACGTGGCACCGAGGGCCCTCACTATTTGGGGAATCTAATCATAAAATGGAACGATCTTTCACACTTTTTAGCCAGAGGGCAAAGTGACAGAAGTATTTTTCCTGCTGAACAATTTCTCAGTCAACTGATTGATCCATCAATGTGCTGCGAAACACCCAACACTACAGACAATCTATACAGCGCCTGTGGGCCGGAAGAAGCCACAGGCATAAATGTCAAGGGCTTTGCTTGACCTTGTTATTCATTATGCCAACTCAGCGGTGGAGGTCAGCAAAGGTTTTCCTTTAGTAACTGTCTACAAAGGCAACGTTCTTCAGCCTATCGGGGCATCCACTCTGGTACTGAAAGCTTGCTGCTCTGGAACCATCCTTTCTTCAGGCTCCTTCATCCTCATATCAAACCTGGCAGCAGCAGTGAACCTAATCTCCAGGGCTTCGGGCAACAAAATGAATAAGTGCACTTTGAATGAACGAAATGTTCATGAGGAGTTGTTATGTGGCTGACCTGAAGTTCACTTTTAGATGGTAAAAAATTCGAGCTCTCTGGGACCCTGTGGAAAATGGAGGGCTTCATTGCAAGATCCTGATATTTTTGGGGAGGTGATGGCTAGTGGTATTTTCACTAGACCATCAATCCAGAAGCAAATGTTTTGGGGACTCGGGTTCAATTCAGTGAGATTTGAATTTAAATTTAAAAAAACTCAATAAGAATCTACTGATGATCATGAAACCATTGTTAATTGGCAGAAAAACCTACTTGGTTCACTAATGTCCTTTAGGGAAGGAAATTTGCCATCCTTTCCTAGTGTGGCCTACATGTGACTCCAGAACCTTCTGAAATGGTCTGGCAATCCATTCAGGTCAAAAGCAATTAGGGATAGACAATAAATTCTGGCCAGCCCTGCGATGCCCATGTCCCAATGAATGAATCAAGATAATATGGCTCTCTCACATTGAGGGCAAAAAAAAACACAACAAACATGGAGCAAGAAATGGTATTGTGCAGGTATTGAGGTGGGGGGGGGGGGTCACAACAACTTCAGAGGATGGTAAATTTGCCATCTCAAACTTGTATGATCACCGTTTCTACACTTGTCCGGAAATGTCAGTTCACTTGGTTTCTGGGCGGCACAGTGGTTAGCACTGCTGCCTCACAGCGCGAAGGATCCACGTTCAATTCCAGCCTGGGGTGACTGTCTATGTGGGAGTTTGCCTGTTATCTGCATGGATTTCCTCTGTGTGCCCTGGTTTCCTCCCACATTCTAAAGGTGTGTAGGTTAGGTGGATTGGCCATGCTACATTGTCTCTTAGTGTCCAAATATGTGTAGGTTTACCATGGTTAATCCAACAGGGTTATGGGGATGGGTGTGTGGGGCAGAGTGGGGGGTTCACTTGGTAAGATATTCTTTCAGAGAGTTGGTGCAGACTCGATGGGCTGAATGGCCTGTTTCTGCACCATAGGGATTCAATCGTTCTTCTATGAATTCTATGGCATGTGCTGCCTCACCACTAGGTGGCACATAACTACTACCAAGTGTTGATACTGAATGAAATCGGCTAAACTGGTGAGCAACTCCCAAATCAGATTCAGAGATTGGGATAAACAATTACCTTCAAAATGATGCAGGCCACACTTATTTTGTGTTTCCTTTGTTGTTTCACTTTAACATTATTAATAAAGTAGCTTAAGTATATTCCTTTAACGTTGTTAATTTCACTTTAATGTTGCTTGTCTGATTTCCTTATCTGTGGCCCACCTATCCCAGAGCACTGCTTCCCGGTAATGGTTCTTGGCAGCGTGCTTGCCCCCCAGCTGTGCCCCCTCTGCCAGCCTCTGTTCCATCCTTCATGCCTAGGGGTCTGGCCCTCATGTTGCACATGAGTGGTTTCTCTTCTGGCTTATGGTTTCAATCCACGCCCACTGCTGGCTTTGGTTGTGAACTCTCACTGTGAATTCAGTGGTAGAGATTGGGCACTGCAGGTACACTGAGAATGCCGCCCACTACCTGCACTGGCCAACTTCTGTCACTTGACAGAGCCTGGTCAATGTAAAAGGACTCCAGTTTCACTCTGCGATCTGACTTGTTCAGTATTATCAGCTGGGATCGGAACAGGCAGAACCTAACTCTGACCTTCCTATGGAGACTATGATTCATAGTTGTTTCAATAAATGTGCTGATTTTCAACACAGCCACAGCTTAAGTGAGGACTCCCTGTACCACCATTTGTATCAGTAGCCTCGCATACTTCTCCATTTAGCACATGAATCTGAAAATGATGAATAAGCATAATGCTTCTCCTAAACCAGCACCCACTGAGGGGAGGCAATGGTCAAGTGGTATTATCACTAGACTACTAATCCAGAAACTCAGCTAATGTCCTGGGGACCTGGGTTCAAATCCTGCTACTGCAAATGATGGAATTTCAATTAAAAAGTATCTGGAATTAAGAATTTACTGATGACTGTGAAGCGATTGTCAGGAAAAAAAAAATTACTAATGCCCTTTAGGGAAAGAAATCTGCCATCCTTACCTGGCCTGGCCTACATGTGATTTCAGAGCCATAGCAATGTAGTTGACTCTCAGCTGCCCTCCAAGGGCAACTAGGGACAGGCAATAAATGCTGGCCAGCCAGCGATGCCCATGTCCCATGAATAAAAAGACCACAATGTCTCAGCACCCATCATGCTGAAATGACTGAACCAAAGTTTGCTATTATTACTTATAAATTCTGATCACTTTAGTTCTTATTATTACTGAATTATGTGCCTTCTGCCCTTTCCTCTTTCTCTTGTTGAATCTCAGGCTGTCTTCTCACTTTTACTCAGAACTTTGAGGTTATTTTGCACCATCTGAAACAGTCTGTGCTCAAATGCAGCAAGACTTGGGCAATATCCTGGCTTGCTACAGATACAAGAAAGTGCAAACATCCATCAGAGTTGACATAGGCCTCACCAAAAGCCTGTTAAATTGATTGTCTGTGCAGAGTTTGTATGTTCTCCCCATGTCTCCATGAGTTTCTTCTGGATGCTCCAGTTTCCTTCTATCCTTCCTGCCAGCATCACACCCTCACCCACAGGCTTAAGGTGATGTCAATGGGAATTCCCATTGACAGTAATTGACAGTGGCGGGCCCAGAAAATCCCACTGCCAACAAACAATGCACCACCCCCTGCTGACGGGAAAACACAGCAGGAAGGCTGGAGAATTCAGCCCGAAATAGAACAAGAGAAAGAACAAAGAACAGTACAGCACAGGAAACAGGAACAAGTCTTTCAGCTCTCCAAGCCTGTGCCAATCATGTTTATCTATCTGGACCAACTGCTTATATCGCTCTATATTCCCCTTTTATTCATATGTCTATCCAGATAAGTCTTAAATGTGGTTAACGTAGCTGCTTCAACCACCTCACTTAGCAATGCATTCCTGGCCTTCACCACTCTCTGTGTAAAAAAGCTTCCTCCGCACATCTCCACTGAACCTTTCCCCCCTTATCTTGAACTTGTGCCCCCCTTGTGATTGTCATTTCTGCCTGGGAAAAAGCTTCCAAATGTTCACCCTTTCTAGATCTCTCATAATTTTATAAAGTTGTACCAGGTCGCCCCTCAGCCTAAGTCTTTCCAGGGAGAACAATCCCTGTTTATTCAATCTCTTCTCATAGCTAATATACTCCAAAACAGTCAACATCCTGGTAACTCTTTTCTGCACTCTCTCCGAAGCCTCCACATCCTTCTGGCGGTGAGGTGACCAGAATTGAACCAAATGTGGGCTAACCAACGTTTTATACAATTGTGACATAAAAATGTCGGTGTTTTCTCTCTGTTTTTTTTAGATTAAGAAATAAAATAGCTTAAAAAGAATAAATTTAAACAAAAAATCAAAGGCAAGATAATGTCAAAAAAGTACAAGTGGATGCTTTAATGAAAAAAAACCCTCTTAGTTACTCATTCTCTTTGGCAAATGATGCAGTTCCATTTATGAAACAACATATTGCCATTAGCACGATAGCAGTTCCAAGAAAATGGGAACAGAAAAGCCTCCAGAAGGTAACCCAATAACTGAGGACTGTGCCCTGAGCTTCCTGAACACATGGGACATATGTTATTAGAGCTGTAGGCAAGCAATGTTTTTTTACTAACACCATAGAGTGTTCTGCCTGGCAAAACATCACCAGCGATTTCAGATGAATTGTTTCTACTTCTGAAAGTGTAAGTACAGAAGGGTTTGGAAGTTGGCTATTTTTTCTCACTCAAAAAAAAACTTTTCACAGATTTCTGGAGTTATCACATTGTCTTTGAACATTGTAGGTATTTCCATTTTGATGACCTGAAAAGTGAAAAATAAAAGTGTGGCGATAATTAATGGCTTGATATCACATCCCTCACTTTGCAATTTAACAGACGTTCATTGTAGATTTTAAATAGGAGCAATTACGCTGAAATGATGGGCTTCAAAATCATAAAAACTAATCTGCTGACAAATGTGTGAATTTTACACATCAACAATATTCTATGGCACCGTGACACAGTGGTTAGCACTACTGCCTCACAGCGCCAGAGACTCAGGTTTAATTCCAGGGTCAGGTGACTGCATGGAATTTGTCCCATTCTCCCCTTGTCTGTGTGAGTTTCCTTTGTACACTCCAGCTTTCTCCCACAGTCCAAAGATGTGCAGGTTAGGTGGATTAGCCATGCCAAATTAAGAACATAAGAAATAGGAGCAGGAGTAGGCCATCTAGCCCTTCAAGCCTGCCCCGCCATTTGATAAGATCATGGCTGATCTGAAGTGGATCAGTTCCACTTTCCTGCTTTCTCCCCATAACCCTTAATTCCCTTGTCTACCAAAAACACATCTACCCATGACTTAAATATATTTAGCGAGGTAGCCTCCACCACTTCAACGGGCAGAGAATTCCAGAGATTCACCACCCTTTGAGTGAAGAAGAGTGAAATTGCCCCTTAGTGTCAGGAACATTAGTAGGGTAAATTTGCAAGTTCACATGTGTCGGACCCAGGTAGGATTGTTGTTGGTACAGGCTCGATGGGCTGAATGGCCTCTTTCTGCACTGTAGGCATTCTATGATTCTTTATCAATATAACAAATTCAAGGGTAGAATCCTGTAGGGGCAATTGGGGTCTTGGCTAAAGAGTTGGATTGCCCTTGCATTGCTTCTTTTTGAGAGCGCCTGTTGCACCTAGTGCCACCTGGGCACTTGACAAGTCAGTGGATGCCTATAGTACCTCCTAGACTCTTTGAATTAATTGAAAACCATTATACCATTTGTTTTCTCAGTCTTCACACTATTTACAAAGAACAAAGAAAGGTATGGCATAGGAACCACTCCTTCAGCCTGCCAAGCTGATCATGGTGCCTGCCTAAATTAAAACTGTATGCACAAACAGACCCCGTATACTTCCATCCCTGTCCTATTCTTGTATTCGCCTAGTTGCCCCTTATGATGCTGCTATTGTACCTGTGCCCATCACCTCCCTGGGCAGTGCGTTCCAGACATTCACCATCCTCCATGTAAAAAACTTGCCTCGCACATCTCCTCTAAACTTTTCCCATTTCCTCTAAACTTTTGTCATTCAGAGAAGCTAAAAATTAAATTTAAAAAGGTGAAAAAAAAACTTTAATAAGCTGAAGTGTATGATTTTATGTTTAATAATTCTGTACGATGATAAAAAGAATCAAAGATTAATTTCTCTTAAGTTAAAAACCTCAATCTTGGCCAATGGCGTTCCACTCAGTAATGTTTTCAAACTGCTTAATTAATATAACATTAAAAGCATTCTGAGTTTGTCTTACAATCATTTGTAGAGACTCCCCTAATACACAGATATTCCAGCTGCAATATTTAACATTAAATCTGGAACATTTCCGCACAGTAACATTTTTAGGTTATTAGGAGACTTCTTGTTAATGGTGATGAATTAATTAGAGACTGAGTTGGAATTATAGCCCCCTAAAAAGTTGGGTTTTTGTTGGAACCTGTGAAAAAATCTCAAACGCAAACACAACCTGTCTTCACATATGGCCACTTCTCAGCTTATTGGAAGTGGGTCAGGATGCAAGGAACCAGCCTGCTCCATGGACATAGGTCGCTCATTTGAATATTTTAACAAGGCCGTATTCCTCAGATTTGATCTCTTTTCCAGGTTTAAAGCTGACTGATCAGGTTTCCTAAACCCAGCAGCCAAAAGGAGGCAAAGTTGTGAAGAGCTAATGTTGAGGTTACAGTCATAGCTAAGGTGTAGGGAAAGATCAGCTTAGTATAAGGTCGGTCCATTCAAAGGTCTGATGGCAGCAGGGAAGAGGCTGTTCTTGAGTCGGTTGGTGTGTGATCTCAGACTTTTGTATTTTTTTCCTGACAGAAGAAGGTGGAACAGAGAATGTGCGGGGTGTGTGGGGTCCTTGATTATGCTGGTTGTTTTTCCGAGGCAGTGGGAGGTGTAGAAGGAGTCAATGAATGGATGAGGGGTGGGTTTGCATGATGGGCTGGGCTTTGTTCACAACCCTTTGTAGTTTCTTGCGGTCTTGGCCACAGCAAGAGCCTAATCAAGCTGTGATACAACTAGAAAGGATGTTTTCTATGGTGCATCTGTAAAAATTGTTGAGATTCGTAGCTTCCTGAGAAAGCAGAGATGATGGTGGGCTTTCTTAGCTTTAGTGTCTGATCACAGACTGACAATGAGATAGCATTTAACTTCCCCAGAAGGTCACCCAGCCAATTTTAACAGCCACACCGAACGATTTGTCAACTAATGCAACCAGTGGGTGTCTGGGTCCAAGCTGAATACAGGAACAGGTGCCTTTGGGATGGGGGCAGTGGGAGACTGAGCGAGAGGAGCCTACACTTCTCTTGTGGGTTCTGGTCGAGTATTACTGTTTCTCCCAAGGAGCAAAATTAGCTTACCTTGAAGGGCATCTTCCCCGGCTGATCCTCAGAAACCTGATATACGCACTGAAAAGCGTTTCTACTCCATCAGGCACCAAATGAAACCTTAATCCTTCCTCGTATTCAGTTCATCAGGCTCATTAAAGCTGGTCCCCACAGCAAATCAATACCCTGCAGCTGAACTTTGAAGGCCAGCTGATACAATATGCCCACAGATATTCAGGGAACTAAAAACCACAGCAATGAGTCAGCACATTCGTTCGCTTTCTGTTATAATTTGGAAGTGTTAATTGCGGGATACGGATCTCCTAAACTGAGACAAATTAGATGTCACAACTGAGTGACACTATGCTGTTCACACACTGAAGCTTGCTACAAATGTAATTTGTGTTTAAACAATGCCTATTCAAGGTGGACAAACTGTCCAGAATATATCCGGTGTAATTTCACTCTCGGTCCATTTTGATGGATGTGTTAACTCCCCATTCTTTGTGAAACTAATGAATGCATCACAGTGTTGGTTTATTTTTATAAATCTTTCCTCGAACATTTTGGGGAAAGTAGGTACAATTTGTTTAGATTAATTGTAAAGAAAAGGAGTAAAACTTAAATGCAACAAAAGGTTCAATTTTCATTTGTTCTGCCAGATTTCAAAGCAAAGGATTCAGCTCTTGATCCAGTTCTGCTCTCCACGGCACGTCAGTACTTACCACAGTCTGTTCAGAAAGACATCTCAAAGCTTAAAAAAAAATCCTGACTTCAGTCTATCTCCAGGAAACCCTCATTAAAGGCAGATGTAAAAGTCTGACAACTGGATGGATGTCTGTTAAATGGACCCTTACATCATTAACATAATTGGGGAAAGTTGTAAAGTGCTATTAACAATATACTAGACCAATAACTGAGTAGCGATTGCATTTTTAGATTGCGAGCAAAGGACTTCTGAATGTACTGACAGGTCAATATTTCATGTTTGAACTCAATTCAGTAATACCGTTCGCATCAACATTTTCAAAACAAATGTTTAAAGATTGATAGCACAACACTGAGTAGCATTGGCCTGCGCCTGAATTGTAGTCAATGCTCCAGTGCCACAACAGGCTGTTAACCTATAAATTTCCTCTTCTGCGTCAATGGTATGGGAGAAGGGTGCATGTTATATCAGTGATGGCAAGAATTAGAAATCCCATGCCCACCTCATCCCACCCCACTCCATTTGTTAGGCTTTCAGGAATGTTTAATAGTGAAACTACCCAGAAATGAATGCCAGTTGCTGAGTATAACAAATTGCACTCAATTTCTTTCCATAGATGCAGCCTGACCTGTTGAGCATTTATATCATTTCAAGTGATCTTTCTGGTCCACGGTGCTGGTCGATCAGAGTTCTCCCAGTGCATTGGGAGATTGGGGCGCCTGCGCAATGGCACCCCAAACAGTCTTCAGCCAGCTTCTCTGGCAGGTTTAGGCTGAAACACTCCAGTTTTCAGACTTATTTGACACTCAAGCAAGATTGCCCACTTTCTGTTTTCACTTCAGACTTCTGGCACGTGTAGTATTTTCTTTTGGAAATTGTTATTCTGTCATTTTCACAATGACCTCCATTGTTGCTGATCCTCTGGTTGGGTCAGACATTGATCCCTGTCACTCCTGCAGAAAGCGAAAGACGGAATGGTAAAATGTGGAACATCTCCTCTCATTTTTTAAAAAAGATGCAAGCTCTTTTGTTAGAAAGGATTCGAATTCAAGTACCAAGTGAACCAAAACTAAATGAGAACACAACTTAGCCAAAGTCAACTCGATTCAGATTCAGGTCCACTGGTCATACACGAAGCCTGGGGTCCCTCTGAGCTTGTCGTCTGGTATTATAGATTCGGGGCATTATAGTGAAGCAACTAAATTTACTTTGTAGTTTTGCAAACATTAATGTATGGATATATATCCCATGGCAGCTGCTTGCGTTGACCCCAAACAACCTTTGTACTGTGTCTTTAAAAAGGAATACTCAGAAACAAAAGCAGCATGAAAATGCGCAGCGGATCAGTCTGCTCTGAAAACAGGAAGAAAAATGAATGCTTCGGTAATGACTCCATCAATATTTCACGCTATGAATGTGCCTGTAATTCAATTCTGATTACCAATTATTTTCCCATATGTCTGAAGTACCCATTGAAGAATATTGACAGATTTTCGCAAGAAAGAAACCCAGCCGAAATATTCTGGGGCTGCTCAAAAGCACTGAAAGACCAAGGTTGCTTGCTTTTTGCATCACCTATCGATTGGTTTCAGTACGAGCTCCGTATGTAGAAATAACAGACCAATGAAATAAGTAAATAAAGGAAGCCCTGCCATAGTAAAACAGAACCATCTGCAAATCTTAGTAACAAGCCAAATGTTTTCAAGCTCAACTACAAGTGATTTCTAAATATTGGCCTGTGTATCAAATCTTGAGCCTTGAAAGATCTTTGCGCTTTTCAAATTATCCACATGCTTTCTATCTGTAATTACAGCTTTGAAGAACCAACTGAAGCAAAGGACCCACATAATTAAATAAATCACTTTAACTAGTGAAACAGTGATGACATTGTAAATGAACTCCTTTTCACTTCTTTATTTTCTCACTTAGATTGTACAAAATTTAAATAAACAACGATTCTTTGAGTTACTCTGACAACTAAGCCTGCTGCAGAACCACAATTAGATTCCTTTGTTGAGCTTATGTCTACATTGATTTTCTTCATTTGTGGGATCCGAGTGTTACTAACAAGGCTGGCATTTATTGCCCATTTCTAATTGTCCTTCAGAAGAAGGTGGCAAGAGGCCTTCTTCAGCTGCTGTAGTTTGTGTAGTGAAGGTACACCCTGTTGTACTGTTAAACATAAGATAAGAATAAAGTTAGGCAAGGAGTTCCAGGGTTTTCACTAAGTGACGATGAAAAAGCAGCGATATATCTCCAAATCAGAATGGAGGTATGATCTCCATTCATTTCCGGAGAAACTTGAAGGATAGCGATATTCCCGTGTACTTGCACTTGGCAGTTTGTGAGGTGCTATTGAAGAAACAGGTTGTTGCAGTGTTACTTGCAAACTGCAGCTGCGTTATGCAAGAGGAAGTGAATATTTAATGGGTGGGATGTCAATCGAGTGGGTTGCTTTTTCCTGGATGCATCGAACTGCTTAAGCATGGTTGGAGATGTGCCTGGAGAGCATTTGCCACACTCTTAACTTGCGCTAGTTAAGCTTTGGGGACTAAGCAGGTGACCTAGGAAATGAAACACTTCTCTGGAGCATACCCATCCTCTGACCTGATCCTGTAACCAATAAATGACGTTGTAAATGAACTCCCTCACTCCTTTACTTTCTCACTTAGATTGTACAAAAGGTTTAAATAAACAATGATTCTTTGAGGATATTTTAAAAACAAAAATGTTTCATTGCTAGACTCAAGGCTTCCTGATGAGCCATGTGTACCAAAGTGAATAGGGAATAAATGAAGTGAGGTTAGGATTATTGAATTGTATTTTGCTATGTTAAAGAGGCAAATGTAATGCTTTGGGAAGGGAGAGATCAGTTACTGCGACAAATAAACCAACTGCAGAACCACAGTTAGATTCCGTTTATTTAAATGGCTGGTACAGTTAAGATTCTGGTCAACAGTAACTTCAAGGATAATGATGATGGGGTTTTTGACGATGGTAATGTTGCTGATTGATGAAGGGAATACAATGCGTCATAAATGCCTTTTACCTACGATACCTTTCAAAAATTCATTAATTTGCCCGGATAGGACCAAGTCAAAAGATAAAACTCCATTACCAGCTGTATTGATTGTATCATTAAATCAGCAGTTTGCAAACTGGGTACAACGTCTGCCACAAGAAATTTATGACATAATAGCAACCCTTTAAATCAAGATCCATCTGATTAATAGAGGCAATTAACCTAAAACACCACTTACCATCGCAAAACGTAGAGCGATAGAGGAGTAGAGGAATTTAGGTGTCTCGGTATGCAAGTCACTCAAAGACAAAGAACAGGTAAAATAATCGAAAAATGAATGAACGCTTGCTAAGTGTGTTCCTAACATGTCTAACCCATGTTCAGATTCCACACGGACAATGACCCATGCTGGGAATCTGCTTTTTAAAAATTCTTTTATCGTTGTGTTGCCCTGTTGTGGTCTGTGCTAAGGGGTCGGTATAAGTGAAAAACCTTCAGACCCAGTGACCAATCTTAAACTGTAAAACTTTACTTGAACCTTGTTGCCGCATTTTACACATTATTTAAATTATTTTGGGGTGCTTTCTGCTGTATATTACGGTTCAACTAATATAATTATCTGATCTCCTTAATGTTACCATTGGTTGGTCAATACATCACAGTCATTAAATGCACAGCGGAACGCACTACCAAATAATTTAAATAACCTGTAAAATTCTGCAACCAGGTTGAAATAAAGTTTAAAGTTGATTTCTGGATCTGAAGGTCTTTTACTTGAATCAGGGCAGCAAGGTGGCACAGAGGTTACCATTGCTGTCTCACAGCGCCAGGGACCCAGGTTCAATTCTGGCCTGTGTCACTGTCTGTATGAAGTCTGCATGTTCTCTGCGTGTGTTTCCTCTGGATGCTCCTGTTTCCTCCCACACTCCAAAGAAGGAAAGTAAAGTTTATTTAACCAGAAGAGAAATTGCTGGAAAACCTCAGCAGTTCTAGCAGCATCTGTAAGGAAAGAAAAAATCTGACGTTTCAAGTCAGATGACCCTTTGTCAAAGCTAAAAGGCAGAAGTTTATTTATTAGTCACAAGTAGGCTTACATCAACACTGCAAAGGTACTGTGAAAATCCTCTAGTTGCCACACTCCGGCGCCTGTTAGGGTACACTGAGGGAGAATTTAGCATGGCCAATGCACCTAACCAGCACGTTTTTTGGGTTGTGGGAGATTAATGGAGCACCCAGAGGAAACCCAAGCAGGCACAGGGAGAACGTAAAGACTCCACACAGACTATGGCCCAAGCTGGAAATCAAACCCAGATCCCTGGCACTATGAAGTAGCTGTGCTAAACACTGTGCCACCGTGCTACTCCAAGTGCTGGTTAGGTGCATTAGCTATGCTAAACTCTCCCTCAGTATACCCAAACAGCACCAGAGTGTGGCGACTAGGGAATTTTCACAGTAACTTCATTGCAGTGTTAATGTAAGCCTACTTGTGACAAAACCAGACACTTACTAACTCATCGTTGGAAAATTTGATTCCCCCAAATGTGAAGATGTACACAAGAACAGGAATAAGTTTTGAATTTGTTTACTGATCAAAAAGAAACATTATGATGAGAATCAGAGGTCTTTAGATTATGTCAAAAAAAGCCTATACGAGCCTGAAATGTACATGTTCACATTTTATTCTGCTCAGTTGTAGGTAAGTACCTGTAAGCAATGAGAATGTTTCCCTTCGGGGAAACAGAAACTGTGCTTATCAAGAGCAAACATGAATCTCATTTGTAGTGTTTGTTAAAATCTTTTTAATGCGTTTATGATTTATAACAGCTGAGTAGTGAATACAGCTTTTATAAATAACCGACAGGAGATATTTATCTGCACTGAATTCACTTGGTTTCCTCCTTCACCACAGAATTGCGTCTCACCAACAGTACAATTCACCACCTTTACAGAGTTTTCAAGCAACGAATACATTTTTAAAAACTAAAATGCTTGTGATAGAAAAGACCCAAAAAAAGGAAGATTTTACAAGTGATTTTTGTTTGATCATTTCTCTTGTGTCTGCACGTAAGAGGAAATCTTGTGGATTCCCTGTTGCGATCTTGTCACCATCCCTCCCCCTTCTATAAGACAACCTGATAGCTGACTCTCTTATCTATCTATAAGTTTTGATTTGATTTATTTTTGTCACATGTAGCAGTATATAGTGAAAAGTATTGTTTTTGCGGGCTATACAAACAAAGCATACCGTTCATAGAGAAAGAAAGGAAAGATTGCAAGATGTAGTGTTACAGTCATAGCTAAGATGTAGAGAAAGATCAACTTAACGTGAGGTATGTCCATTCAAAAGTCTGATGCAGCAGGGAAGAAGTTGTTCTTGAGTCAGTTGATACGTGACCTCAGACTTTTGTATTTTTCTCCCTAGGGAAGAAATGTTCTTATTCTGCAAAGGTCAGGAGCACACTTTTCCCACTAGAATTGAAATCTTTTATTTCTTGAACTATTGTGCGGCATTAGCCTGACTTTGCGTCTTGTGATTCATCAATATTTACTTATTTATAAACTGTAATCAAATGTGAAGAAACCGGGCATTAATATGTCTAGTTGGATTTTTTGAGATCTTTTTCATTCGTTCATGGGATGCAGGTGTTGTTGACTGGCCCAGCATTTATTGTTCATCCCTGAGGGCATTTAAGAGTCAACCACATTGCTGTGGGTCTGGAGTCACTGTAGGATAGACTGGGTAAGGATGGCAGATTTCCTTCCCTAAAGGACATTAGTAATCACAACAATCGTCAATGGTTACATGGTCATCGTTAGATTTTTAATTGATTTAAATTTCTCTGTCTGCCTGGTGGGGCTTGAAACAGGTCCTCAGAGCATTACCCTAGGTCTCTGGATTACTAGTCTAGTGATAGCACCACTGTGCCAGTGCCTCACCTGTAAGAAACAGGAGCAGGAGTTCTGTGCCCCTTGAGCACAGTCAGGCATTCACTAAGATCATGCTGATTTTCTACCTCACCTTCATTTTCTCGCCCAATTCACACATTCCTTCATTGTTTTAGTGTCCAAAAGTCTCTTCATTCCAACCTTGAACAGACTCAATAACAACACCCACCGAGTTCTGTAGAGAATTCCAAAGAATGAAGAAATCATTCCTCATCTTAGTTCCAAATGATTGACTCTTAGCTTCAGACTATGCCCCCAGGTTGTGGAACCTCCAGCCAGGAAAACAACTTCCCAGCATCTTCCCAGTCATAATTCACACTTAGGATGGAATTTTCCCATGCCCCCACTGGCAGAATCTATGACGGGCTGGGAGGATGGGGAGTGCAGGGACTCAGTAGATGCCCTAAAGTTGGTTTGACCTTGGTATGAAATTACAACGGGGTTTTCTGAAGCTACCTGCCATGGCAGATCAGGAACGCCGCTGGCAGCTGCTGCAAAACCAGTTTCATCCTGCCAATGGTTTGCAGATAAAGGCCCAACTGGAATCTATCACCAGTGTTTCATTCTGTGTGACACCAACAGAAAAACAGACTTGGACAACATGGTGTGGAAAAGTTAGAATTTACTTGTAAACATTTTGGGGCTGCCTCAGGAGCTCCACATGGAGGTTGCCAGTGTCCCTGGAACAGCAGAAGAGGGGAGCATTTATCACAGGCCTTCGAGCTTCTCTATCATTGAAGAGATCCATCTTCCAGCCTCGAAGTGTTCCTCAAAATCCATCTTCCTCCTTCAAGAGGCCCAGATTCTTCAATGGTGGGTCAGCGATGTTGGGAACATTTTAAATATGGCACCTAGAAATGTTGGCAGGAAGTGAGCTACCAAGCCTGACCTGTCACAGAAAATGGTGCTAAACTCCTGCACAACGACCGCCCACTGGATGCACCTCCCACATGACCACCCCCCCTACACAGCCAACCCCCCTTGAGTGGGGAGGAGCTATGATGAGAGGGCATGCACAATGAAGGGGAGCTTATGCAGAATGGAGCTCTGTAAAGGGGGGTGGTTGTGCAGGGTGAAGGACATGTAGGGGGGTGGTCGCGCAGGGGGAGTGGTTGTGCAGGGGGTGCATCCAGGTTGGGGGGGTGGTCGTTTGTAGGGGGTTCGTTGTGCAGGGAAGTGGTCATGCAGGGGATTGGTTGTGCAGGGAGTGTGTGTATGAGGGGTGGTTGTCATACAGGGGAGTGGTTGTGCAGGGGATTGAGTTCAGGTGGGGTGCTTGCAATGCAGGCATGCATGGGTGAGCCGCAGAAAGGGTCATGAAGAGGGGTCCACCAGGGGAGTCATCAGGATGGCTCTGACACCCCAATGCTGGCAACCCATGTTGGTATGGGGAGTTGGGGTAACTGAATATTTTGAAGCCAGCTTCCCCAGTATACTCCAACCCCAGACCCTATCGTCGCAAAGCTCCCAGCTGTCTAAAAAACTGACAGACTGCCAGAAGATTGCAATTCCAAGCTCGTCCGGCGCGGAAGATTCCCATATATAGAGATTGGTTGTGTCACAGCTTAGTATGGCTCCTGCTCTGCCCAAAACCATAAGAAACTACAAAAGGTCGTGAATGTAGCCCAATCCATCGCACAAACCATCCTCCCATCCATTGACTCTGTCCACACTTCCCGCTGCCTCAGCAAAGCAGCCAGCACAATTAAGGACCCTAGATATTCCCTCTTCCACATTCTTCCATCAGGAAAAAGATACAAAAGACTGAGAACATGTACCAACTAACTCAAGTTCAGCTTCTTCCCTGCTGCTGACAGACTTCTGAATGGACCTAACTTGCATTAAACTGATCTTCCTCTACACCCTTGCTATGACTATAACACTACATTCTGTACTCTTTCGTTTCCTTTTCTATGAACGGTATGTTTTGTCTGTATAGCATGCAAGAAACAATACTTTTCACTGTCTGTTAATATATGTGCCAATAATAAATCAAATCAAATCAAAAAAAGAATAACATTATAGAAAATCAAAATTAAAATTGAAAATACTGAAAAATATTTGTGACTGAAACATGATAACATTTGTGGAGAGAAAATGAGAGATAATGGCTGGAATTCTCCGAGTGTTCACCACTGCTGCAAGTGAGGATGGAGTGTTTGGTGCTCAGCGTTACTGAACAACATCACTGAAACATCTGTAATGGGCTTTCCTGTTTTTTTCATTATTCTACTTGTCAATTATTTACAACACAGCCATGATGACATAATTAAGCAACTATTTTCTCAATCTCTGAAAGATTAACTGTCAGTTTGAAGGGAATATTTGAGATCAAATGTTGCTAGACACTGAACAGGAGCTCGCGAATGTTTGTTTTAAAATTTTATGAAGTGTTTTTCCAAACAGGCTCCAGTGGCGCCGCTTCTGTAAATCTTTTCATTTTAAAACAGTGACAGTTTCTGGTGTCAGATCCAATGACCACTTCATCCTTGCTCTGCAATCTAACTTAGCACTATTCCATCAGCCACAAATAAAAATGTCTGTTTCAAAGCCTGAACAACAAAGCCTCACAGAGTCTACTTCATCTTCTATATTCAGTTTAAGCAGTGTATGATTTAGAGGGGTGTGATAACCCCCATGATCTGCATAGAGAACCATTAACTGATCTTCCAGTTGGACTTATTAAATTGCGAGCTCCCTGAGGACTGGTAATTAGTTCACCGGGTGGAACTCGTATACCGAGCCCCATGTAAAGCAAGACCCTGAGAGGGTCCATTAACTCCTTTAGTCCTGGTTGGGACCAGTTGTATTCAACACAGGCTTGTGGTTATTGTTTATTTTCATTTGTGCAATAAAAGCACTGTTTCTTCACAGCAAAATCCTGGAGTTATTATAAGGGGAAAGCTTAATAGTTGGTTTAGACTTTTTCTTCAGGTTAAGACATGACACAAAATTAATCTGATTTTTCAGAAACAAGCACTCATTTTCCTTCAAGTGGCATGTCTATTCTTTTTCAAAGTCTCTTTTCCACAAAGGTAAGAAGGGCTGGAGGAGGTTAGTTTTGAGGATGAAGTTACACATCCAGCATACATTGTGAGACCATTTGTTAAAACCCATTTATAATCACGATTTGACATCAGGGAGCTAGCATTTATATCTCCATGAAGGTGTAAGTGTTGGAGGGATTGGCAACAAACTGCCTCAGAATTAAGGCAACATGGCAGCTGTCGGTTTAGGGGTTATGCATAGACAAAATTCATTCTTCGTCTGCATTGAAAGGTTGTTTAAACAAGCTCACATAAACCCATTTCACTGCTTAATAAAAGTAACTGCAAACTCCATATAAATCTGCTGTTGATGCCAATTTTTGTTTGAAATACCTTAAGAGTGATAGTTCTAATCCTTACTCAAAGTAAAATTGTAGCCCTCACAAACTTATACCTTCCCTCTTAACATGGAGGGTTGACATAGCCACATGCATGCTCCAGTGGTGCCGTGCATCATTGGGAATTCTATTATCCTGTCAAAACCAAATGCCCTCTCGTCCTCCTTCACCCTGCCAAGAAAGACAAAATAAACCTGGTATTGACAGCTTCCATCAACTCCCAAATGCTCCAATGGAGGGTCTGTTGGGGGATGTTGCCTACTAACACTTACATGGAAACACAGAAAGGAATAGACTATTTGGCCCTTTGAACCTGCTCCGCCATTCATTTGATAATGGCTGTTCATCAAATTCAATATCCTGATCCCTCCTCCCCCCACCCACCCCCCCCCCCCCCCTCCCCCTCAGCCCCATATCCCTTGATCCTTTTAATCCCAGGAGCAATATCTAATTTCTTCTTGAAATCACACAATGTTTTGGCCTCAATTACTTTCTGTGGTGGTGAATTTCACACATTCACCACTCCCTGAGTGAAGAAATTTCTCCTCACCTCAGTCCTAACAGGTTTACCCCTTGTCCTCAAGCTATGACCCCCCCCCTTAGTTCTGGATTCCCCCCCACCATCGGGAACATACTCCCTGCAGGAAAGATCCAGACTCAGAAGAATTCAATGCCACTGTGACCTCTACAGCCATTGGCAGTGCTGTCGACATTCAGACATGCTCTCCTGGTTTAGTTGAAGGAGGAGACACAGAGCTGCAGCCAGAGTTGAACTAGAGTTGCTTCAGGCGGTGCTTCTGGGTAAAATGGAGATAGAAGTGTTCCTTAAGAGCTGTGTGTGACCTTGTCCCTCTTCCTGATTATGTTGCAGGCTAGAGAGTGTTGCCACCAAGAGTACCCCATACCAGGTGAAAAGTTAGATCAGTAAATTGCTGTCCTCTGTGTGTGCGATAGTTCATAACAACAGCTGCAAACACAATCCACTTCTCTATTTCCACATTTCTACTAATTTTGTCTGAGCATAGGTAGGTCAAAAGTACCTCCCTGAAAATTGGTAAAAAGCACCTGCTTCTGCTCTGTCACCATAGTTGTGTTAGAACAGGTTATTAGAAGGCAAATGGAAGTTTGTCCTTCATTGCTAGAGGGATGGAGTTTAAAAACAGCGAGGTTATGTTGCAGCTGTAAAAGGTGCTGGTGAGCCCACTCCTGGAGTGCTGTTTACTTGAGAAAGGCTATACTGGCACTGGAGGGGGTGCAGAGGAGATTCACTAGATTGTTTCCGGAGTTGAGAGGGTTGGCTTTTGAGGAGAGATGGAGTAGACTGAGACTATACTCATTGGAATTCAGAGGAATAAGGAGGGATCTTATAGAAACATATAAGATTATGAAGGAAATAGATAAGATAGAAGCAGGGAATTTGTTTCCACTGGCGGGTGAAACTAGAACTAGGGTGTCATAGCCTCAAAATAAGGGGGAGCAGATTTAGGACTGAGTTGAGGAGGAACTTCTTCACGCAAAGAGTTGTGAGTCTGTGAAATTCCCTGCCTAGTGAAGCAATTGAAGCTACCTCGTTGAATGTTTTAAGGCAAGGGTGGATAAATTTTTGAACAGTAAAGGAATTAAGGATTATGGTGAGCTGGTGGCTAAGTGGAGCTGATCAGCAATGATCTTATTGAATGGCAGAGCAGGCTCGAGCAGCCAGTTGGCCTACTCCTGCTCCTAGTTCTTATGTTCTTTTGTTCTTATTGCTAGAATATAAATTTTAGCTGCTGTGCTACAGACGTCATTCCTGCGACAATTTAGAATAGTCTGCTAGAAAAAAAATAAACTGAAATTGTGATTTAGCTGAAGCACAGTATCTTTCAACGTGTATTTATCCTCTTAGTTTGAAAAATCAAGCTGAAACATCTGCTGCAGATGGTTTAATTGGTGGCGTCGGACACCAGTGCTTCACCGATTAAATTGTGCGCTAATTGATTTAGAGAAATAATTAACGAGTCATTAGACCAGACTGGCTTGCTTCTTTAAGTAATGGCAGGCTAATTTGTGGAGCCAAATGTTTAGTTATGAAGCTGGCGCAAGGCAGAGTAGGTAACGCAGAAATCTGTCATCCAACCTGTGAAGGGCTTGATCAGTTGAGACACAATCTATTTGATTTTGACAATAAAGCATTTCTGTTTGGTTTGATAAGGGAGGAAGTGTAAACAAGGTGGGATTGATCCTTTACAGTCAGTGGCTCTCCTGTCAGAACCCATGCTGTTCCAAAAATAAGACTCATTTGTTGCTGGGGCAAAATAATCTCTCTCTGTTTAGAGTGGCACAGTGGTTAGCACTGCTGCCCCACAGTGCCAGGGACCCGAGTTCAATTCAGCCTTGGGTCACTGTCTGCGTGGAGTTTGCACATTCTCCCTATGTCTATGTGGGTTTCCTCCGGGTGATCCAGTTTCCTCCCAAAGTAGGTGCATTAGCCATGCTAAATTCTCCCTCAGTGTACCCGAACTGGTGCCGGAGTGTGGCAGCTCGGGGATTTTCACAGTGACTTATTGCAGTGTTAATAGAAGCCTCCGTGTGACTAATAAGCTTACTTTAATAAAAGATCTTTTTAAATTCCAATTTTCAATTTAACCTTACATTATCTGAATGAGCACTGAAGCCGTTTGGAACAATGAGTACAAAATATCATTGTAACTCTAACTGATATAATGTGCAACCTAAATTTTGACAAATTGCATGGTACCATTACGGCAAGATTTCAAACCAATATAACCACGACTGATGCAAATTTATCTTTTGAGATTTTACTTCTACAGTAAGAAAATCAAACATTTACATAGTGCCACTCAGGACATCCCAAAGCCGTTTGCATTTATGTAGCACCATTCATAACACCCCAAAGCATTTTACACTTAATGAAATACTTTTGAAGTGTAGTCACTGTTGTAATGTAAAAAATAAGGCAGCCAATTTACACACAGTAAACTCTTACAAACAGCAATCACCAGAGAAACAGTTTTCACTTGTTGGTGTCTGAGGAATAAATATTGGCGTGGACACCAAGGATAACTTCCTCACTCTTCTCCCATAGTTCCATGGAATCTGTAATGTCCACTTGTAGAATGGATGGGGTTTACCATCTCATCCAACAGATAGCAACCCCCAAGATACTGCACCATGTTGTGCTAAGATAAGCATATACCTCCAAGCAAACACATATTAAACTATAATCAATCACTGTACCTCAACAGGATATGATGTATTAGTCCCATGACTTATTTGTCAGTCTATGAGCAGCAGTGATAGAAGTTTTGTACTTATCTCCCTGTGAGCTGCATAGAGTCTTCAATTAAAAAAAAACCATTATTGTTTCACCAATCCTTGTGTATGATTGATTTGGTTGCATTGAATAACCAATGAATGTAACATGGGTAGCATGGTCTGTAAAGATCTGATTGCAAAAAAAAGCCTCAAAACCTTCACATCCTGTGTATGATGTATGGAAGTGAGACGACCATTAAGCCTCACTGTGTTTGAGGATTCTGCAGCTTAGTAAGGATTCTACGTACTGTAGCTTCATTTTGGGATCACATCCAGAATGTGGGCTCTCACCAACAGGCATCAAGTCCTGGGACGATTGTTTAAATCTTGGAGTTCCATTTGCTCCTTTAGCCTGTTTAGATTCTCATTTTTGAAGTTACATGCAACCTACTTGCCAAAAAGTAATACCTCCCATGAATCCCATTTTCTACGTTATATGTAACTTCCTTATTTTGTTTGCTAAAAGTAATGCCTCAGAGTTGTCTTTTGTTCGATGTATCACCTATTTCTACACTCCCCTACCACAGGAAACATTCTCCCAAAATCTGCCCTTAAGAACTGATGTGGGTAAAATTGGGTACTGTAGCGCGCATACATTCAGTTGTGTGGGTACTGTTTTGGTACCAAAATGGGTTGTAGGCCACATCTGCACCTATCCAATAGGCCCTCGGCTGCATGTTATTTTGGTAAGGGTATTAGAGTCGGGGATTGGTGTGTTTGCCAGAAGTATGCAGAATTGGAAAACAGAATCCTGACTGCACAGAAGGAGGCCATTTGGCCCATCAAGTTTGTACCAACCACATCCCACCCAGGCCCTTTACCCACAACTCCACATATTTACCCTACTAATTCCCTTGACAATTTAGCATAGCCAATCAACGTAACATAGCATAGCATAGCCAATCAACATAATCACATCTTTGGACTTCGGGAGGAAACCAGATCACCTGGAAGAAACCCACACTGACACTGGGAGAATGTGTAAACTCCACACAGACAGTGACCCCAAGCCAGAATTGAACCTGGAACCGTGAAGCAACAGTGCTAACCAATATGCCACTGGTCACCGTGTAAAGCCATTTTGATGTAAGTGTTGCCATTGTTGACCTGAATGCTCAACTTTTTCTTCAGATGGTGATGGCTAACACGAGGGGACATAGCTTTAAATTGACGGTGATAATTATAGGACGGATGTCAGAGGTAGGTTCTTTACTCAGTGGATAGTAAGGATGTGGAATGCCCTGGCTGCAGCAGTAGTGGACTCGCCAACTTTAAGGGCATTCAAATGGTCATTGGATAGGCATATGGATAATACTGGAATAGTTTAGGTTAGAGGATCATTAGGTTGGTTCCAATGGTCGGCGCAACATCGAGGGCCAAAGGGCCTGTACTGCGCTGTAATGTTCTATGTTTTTGGCCCATCGAGTCTGCACCGAACACAGTCTATGGCCCAACTTAACCTTCCCCCTTGTCTGCCTTTTAAAATACAGAACATGGGTCTTTTAGCAGGAAATACTTCCATCACTGATATTTAAATGGATTATTAACAACTTGTAGGTCAGTTGCTGCATATTTTCTATTGGTTCTGTTGGCAGAAGCGTTTGGATTTGGATAAGGAATTGGTTACAGTTGAAGCCTGCGGGAAGGGATGCTGCACATGAGGAAGGCATTGGGTTGCTGCTGCAAAATCTTTGCACATCACTGCCTCTCAGTCATTTGTGCCCATGGTTACAATCTGCTGCAGATTGGGAAGATGATGGCAGTAAAGACTTAGGCAAACTGTTCCCAGAGGGAAGAGGAGGAGGGAGAGAAAGGCTCTCAACAGGACGCCTAATCTAACTTGTGTCTTCTGGGAGCACTTCTTTCACTTCCATCTCCACACAGGGGGAGTGTGTGCTTTATTTGCATTTTATGAAGGAAGTGTTCATGGAATCTGCCATTTCTTGCAACCAGCCCACCAATCTCTGAGTAAGGCAAGGATAACACTGCTACAGAGATTTGTGAGCAGTAATCTCCCCCTCCTTCCACTGCCGCTCCCCCCTCACCTGTCAGGACTCAACCCACTGCCCAACCCCAAGAATGATTGATCCGGGTCCTACACAGTCTCTCCGGTGCCCCCATCTCCATTGGACTCACTGGTGAGTAGTGACAACCTGCGCGCTCACCTCCAATATCCCCTTCAGAGATGAGGCGGCCAGGTTCATGGAGCTGTATTAAACTGTGCCAGTGTGATTGAGGATAAGTAAACCTTTTATGATTGAGGTGAGGAGAAATTCCTTCACCCAGAGAGTGGTGAATGTGTGGAATTCACTACCACAGAAAGTAGTTGAGGCCAAAAACATGGTGTGGTTTCAAGAAGAAATTAGATATAGCTCTTGGGGATAAAGAGTTCAAGGGATATGGGGGTAAGGGGGATCAGGATTTTTTTTTTCCAAAAATATACTTTATTCATAAAAATCTCAAGTAATCCATTGCAAATGTACAGGGCTTCGAATAGCAAAGCAATGTGGAATCAAAACATTTTTACAGATCTGTCCAAATTACAGTGTCTACATTTCAATACTTAAAAAACTATATCCATGTCTCAAATATTTACATATTTGTACTAATTACAAGAATTACATTTCAGTTCTTAAAAATATATACATGCCTCAATAGATTTCTGTGTGCCGTTATTGCTCAGATTGGCACACAGTTACGCAGGTCGAGGGTATTCTGCAGTTCCTGGGCCCTCGGTCTGCCTCCGTTAAAAGGCCTTACAGTGTGGCCTTTCCCCATTGTGCCTTTGCGGCGGCTGCCCCAAGCTTCAGCCCGTCCCTCAGTATGTAGTCCTGGACCTTGGAATGTGCCAGTCTGCAACACTCGGTCGAGGACAGTTCTTTCAGCTGGAAGATCAGCAAGTTTCGGGCGGACCAAAGTGCTTCCTTCACCGAGTTGATGACCTTCCATCAGCAGTTGATATTTGTCTCGGTGTGCGTCCCCGGAAACAGCCCGTAGAGCACAGAGTCCCGTGTCACCGAGCTGCTCGGGACGAACCTCGACAAAAACCACTGCATCTTGCTCCAGACCTTCTTTGCAAAGGCACATTCCACAAGGAGGTGTGTGACTGTCTCATCAGCCCTGCAGCCGCTTCGAGGGCAGCGTGCGGTGATGTTGAGACCTCGAGCGTGCATAAAGGATCTGACGGGGAGTGCCCTTCTCACCACCAGCCAAGCCAGATCTTGGTGCTTGTTTGTCAGTTCTGGTGATGAGGCGTCCTGCCAGATGACACTGACAGTCTGCTCAGGGAACCATCCGACAGGATCAGCCGTCTCCTTTTCTCTCAGGGCCCCAAGGACGTTACGCGCTGACCACTGCTTAATCGCCGTGTGGTCAAAGGTGTGTTTGTGGAAAAATTTTTCTACGAAGGACAGGTGCTGCGGTACGGTCCAACTACTCGGAGCGTTCCGCGGCAGTGTGGCCAGACCCATCCTTCGCAACACTCGGGACAGGTAGAACCTCAAAAAGTAGTGGCACTTGCTGTTGGTGTACCGAGGATCTACGCACAGCTTGATGCAGCCGCACACAAAGGTAGCCATCAGGATGAGGGCGGCGTTGGGAACGTCTTTCCCTCCGTTCTCTGGAGATTTGTGCATCGCCTCCCTCCGGACGCGATCCATCTTTGATCTCCAGGTAAACTTGAAGATGGCCTGCGTCACTGCTGCAGCGCAGGATTTGGGGATAGGCCACACCTGCGCCACGTACAACAACACGGACAGCAACTCGCACCGGATCACCAGGTTTTTCCTTGTTATGGAGAGCAAGCGTTGCTCCCACAAGCCGAGTTTCTGCCTGGCTTTTGCGATGCGCTCCTCCCAGTTTTTGATGCATGCCCCTGCCGCTCCGAACCATATCCCCAGCACCTTCAGGTACTCTGCCCTGACGGTGAAGGGGACAAAGGATTTGTCGGCCCAGTTCCCAAAGAACATGGCCTCGCTCTTTCCCTGGTTGACTTTGGCTCCCGAGGCCAGCTAGAACTGCTCGCAGACCTGGAGGAGCCTGCGAACAGACGATGGGTCCGAGCAGAAGACAGCCACGTCATCCATGTACAGACATTGTGGTCCAGGATAAAGTGGATGAGTTGTAAAATTGCATCTGGAAACTGGCAGTTGTCAGCATTGAGTACTGAGGCAGTCACAGCAATGCCATTGTTGTGGGGGATGTTGGTGTAGAGCGCCGAGACATCCATTGTGACAAGGAGTGTCCCTGGTTCAACTGCTCCATGTGTGCTGAGTTTCTGTAGGAAGTCCGTAGTGTCGCTACAAAAGCTGGGGGTTCTTTGTACAATGGGTTTCAGGATGCCCTCGACGTAGCCGGAGAGGTTCTCACACAGAGTCCCATTGTCTGATACGATTGGACGGCCAGGTGTGTTTGCCTTGTGTATCTTTGGGAGGCAGTAGAGATCTCCAATGCGGGGAGTACGTGGAATGAGAGCACGGAGGGTGCTCTGAAGATCCGGATCAAAGGTCTTGATCAGATTGTTGAGTTGACGAGTGTGTTCTTTGGTCGGATCTGTGGGTAATTGTCTGTAGTGTTCCTCATTGTTTAGTTGTCGGTACACTTCTTTACAGTAATCCGTTCTGTTCAGTATGACGATGGCCCCTCCTTTGTCTGCTGGTTTGATGACAATGTTGCAGTTTGTCTTGAGAGCGTGGACGGCATTGCATTGTGCTTGGGTGATGTTCGGGGCTGTCTTGTGAGTGCGGTTGATGAATCTGGTGTTAACGCACCTCCTGATGGTTTGGGCATACAAGTCCAGTCGAGGGCAGCGGCCTTCCGGAGGAGTCCAATTGGATTCCTTCCTCTTAGGTTGTTGCACTGCGGATCTCTCTGTCGGTTGTTCTGGTTCATCGGCTGTCTCATTGTGTTCGCTGTTGGCCTCTTGGGGTTTGTGGAAAAACTCCCGCAGCCTCATTCGCCTGATGAATTCCTCTGTGTCCGCTGCGAGACTGATGGGATCCATTTTGGTGTTGGGGCAGAAATTGAGCCCTCGGCCGAGAACTTCGATTTCATCTGGTTGAAGTGTGTAGTCCGACAAGTTGACAATAGACCTCCCTGCGGTAGTGCTGTTTTCTACTGTGGTGCCGGGGGAGGCTTGGTTGTTGCTGGCGGCGATGCCGAGTTTCTCAAGTTTCCTGTTCTTGGTGTGCATGTAGGTGGTGTAGTTTCTTTGTCTCATCTGCTTGGCAGAGTTTCGCAGTTGGTCTGCACCCTGAGCGCAAGTTGAGAAAATGTATTCCATTTTAGTTTCCAGGGTGCGGCGTTTGCTGTAAAGCTGGTGTATGAGGTGGTTGAGAAGTGTGAGAGAGGTGCGACGGCAAAGTCTCTCAGCGTAGTCTGTGTTATAGGTTGCCCTGAGTGGGTTCGTGATCTGTAGTCCTTTTGGTATCTTGTCTGCTTTCTTGCATCTCTGTAAAAACTTGATGTCTGTGTCGATATGCGCAATCTTCTTGGAGATCCTCTCCACTTGGATCCGGCAGTTTGCGGTGTCGATAGTAGTCATGATGTGGGAATGCCGGCGTTGGACTGGCGTAAACACAGTAAAAAGTCTGACAACCCCAGGTTTTAGTCCAACCGATTTGTTTGATAATACTCACAAGCTTTCGAGGGGACTGCCTCTTCGTCAGGTGAATGGAGAGTTCTGGCCTCAGACAGAGCATATAAAGCACAGACGGTTTAGAGATTACTGATTAAAATGCGAATCCTTACACCTAACCTGCTGTTCAGGACCTGAAATGGCTGACAATGTGAGTGGAAGGAGCACTGAAGTTCCGCACACATGAGGACGGTCTCAACAGGGATCTTGGGTTCATGTCGCACTATCTGTAACCCCCGTGGCTTGCCTGGGTTTGCAAAACCTCACTTACTGTACTGTCTGGAGACTATACACATCTCTGTAACCTGTGATCAGTGCTCCTTCCACTCACATTGTCAGCCACTTCAGGTCTTGAACAGCAGGTTAGGTGTAAGGATTCGCATTTTAATCAGTAATCTCTAAACTGTCTGTGCTTTATATGCTCTGTCTGAGGCCAGAACTCTCCATTCACCTGACGAAGAGGCAGTCCCCTCGAAAGCTTGTGAGTATTATCAAATAAATCGGTTGGACTAAAACCTGGGGTTGTCAGACTTTTTACTGTGTTTACGCCAGTCCAACGCTGGCATTTCCACATCATGACTAGGTAAACAATGAAGGGAGCTTGAAAAAATTAGGAGGGATTCACAACATCTGAAACATGAGTCACAGTGGTCTAAACACCCAATTTTTCAGTAGTAGGTTCCGGTCGCACATTGGCTGTGTTGTAACGCTGCCCAATATCTGGGAAACCCATTGCTTCACCAGCCAGGCATGAGAACGCACTTAGCAAACTCCTCTCCGCAAACTGTGCCCCAAAATGGTCATGCATGAAATTCTGAGACCTATATAAGGTTTTAAAAGAATGTTTGTCCTGACATGGAGTGAGACAGAAATTTCAAAGGGATCTAATGTACTTTAAAGATGCTATGATTCTCCATTGTTGGAAAAGAGAGAAGTCAAAAACTGTAACCTGGCTTTTTAGGACCTGGAATTTTAATCAAGCTTACTTATTCATGTTTTGAAACAGAAATGTAAAAAGGATCAGTAAATTCAGCATAACAAGAATGAATAATAACTATGCCTACTTGTGGTGTTCATGTACACGTTGCTTCTATTGTGAGAATGCCTCTTGACTATAGCTCACACAACCCTACTCTTAGTATATTCTACAACTTAAGAAATACATCTGAAAATGGATAATTTACTACAATTTGATAGCCATTCAAATGAAATACAACTATAGGCTGCAAGCAGCTCACTGTCTCCTTCTCAAGGGCAATGCTGACCTAGACTAGGTATCCCTTTCTTATGTGTAAGAGTGCTGAGTTCCAATCATTGGCAACTAAGGACTTAGAACAACAAAAGTTTATTAAATACTCTGAGCAGCCATCACTTGCTTTCACTCTTCCTGTGCTCCAGGGAGAATTCTCGCATTTCCAACACATGATCTCTTAAGTGACAGTGTCACCACGTGACCACTCGGTCTACATCTTCCCTGTTTTAGTAGGGACAAGCAGTGGCACTGAGATGTAACTGTGTGTGTGCACACTATGTGCAAATCATTCTATGTCTTGGAATAGGAGCCGGCAAAGAGGTCCAGTGACCTCAATGTAATAAGAAATAAACTTGGAAAGCTAATTTGTCAGACTAAGGAAATGCTGTAAAGTGTGTTTGCCCATGGAGATGGTCATCTATTTTATAGCCATCGCCCTGTCTGGATCTAGCATCACACCATCAGCTGTGGGTAAATGACCCATGTAGGGAACCTGGTTGACCCTGAATCTGCAGTTAGCCAGGTTGAGCTTTAACTGCTTATTCCTGATTCTGTTGAGGATGAGACAAAGACTTGAATCATGTTCTTCTATAGTACATTCCCAAACCAGGATGTCACCAATAATGATTTTGCAGAGTTGTCCAGCAAAGTGTTGCTCCACACTTTGGACACATGAATGTGGTAAGTTTCAAGGATTCCTCATCTAGTGGGTGATCTGCCTGAACCTGCTGCAATGTGGCTGGTAGTAAAGGAAGGCTGTTGTGGTTTAGATTTGCAGCATTTTGCAAAATGACTCCACTTGCCACATTTATTACAGCACTTACCAAATGCCAAACATGCTGTTCTGCACTGAGGATGATGGCCAGTGCTTAGAGCAGAGCATGCCATAACAACATTTATTTCCCATCTAAACTCTTTGCTGCTTTTTTCTGACTGTTCATTAATTGCAGATACTAATGGCAGTTTGCAATGCTAAATCTTTCTTTTGAAATAGCCATTTGTGTACAAGATCACTGTGGACCCCTTACTGATGGACTAACTCATCAGTAACGGAGCCAAACACACTTTTTTCTGCTAACATTTTTAAACTTGCCTTTGACTGTATGATTGTATTGATGATGTCCGATCGTCGGGTAAGCGTTCTTCAAGGCGGCCTTCAAGACATACAACAAAGCAGAATCACCAAGCAGAAACTGATAGAGAAGTTCCGCATGCATGAGGACAGCCTCAACCAGGAACTTGGGTTCATGTCATACTTCATGTAACCATTTGGCTTGGGCTTGCAAAATCTTTCCTGGCTGAGACAATTCACTCCTCTTTAACCTGTGATTATCCCCATCTCCACTTGCATCGTCTATATCTGTAAGACTTGATTACCTGTTAAGACTCACGTTCCAGCCATTATCTTGCAATTGAGTCTAAGTCTATACATGCTGGGTTTGTGAACCCAACTCTCCACTCAGCTAATGAAGGAGCAGTACTCCAAAAGCTCATGATTCCAGATAAACCTGTTAGACCCTAACCTGATGTTGTGAAATTTCTTACTGATTGTATTGATTCATCAGATCTCTGGTTTGTCGTATCAAACACGTGCCTATTGAATATTATGTTCTTCACTGGCAAGCAAATGTCTCAAACATCCTCCTCCATTTGGAAGACAAAAGACTCAAATTTTCTGAAGGCTTCAGGGTGCACTAGATTTATTAGGAGTTGATGCACCACTCCTTTTCACAATTGGCCAGCAATATTTTTATCGAACACAAATAGGTTGATGCGGCAAAGCTGTTGACCTGCATTGTCAACTCCTGACGCCATGTAGAAGTGCTGGGCTCCAACGACTAACAACCACGGACTTATAACAATAATGGTTTATTAAGTACTCTGTACAGCTCTTACATAGTCCCACTCAACTGTGCTCCATGGAGAACTCCCACCCTCCAACACCTGACTCTTTAATTAACCGTACCATCACATGATCACTTGGTTTACTTATGAAAGTATCAGTTAAAACAAAAATTGATTCTGCTACAGAAATCAAAGTTGCATTGAGTGACCATATCTTTGCATTACCCTGTGGATATGCCCACATCCCTCACTCAGATAGGTGCAAGGTACATCACGCCGCTTTTCTTGACTCAAGAGTAAAGTGTTAAAATGTTTTGTGTCAGGACGTGTATAATACTACAAATTGTACTAATGTCAAGCATCTAAGCTGAAAAATCCTTGTTTGAAGCAGCAACCTAGAAGTTGTGCAGCCCCAGAAAGGTCAACGATTGAGGGACAAGTGCGCATCTATTTTTTGAAATGTCACGAGTAGAAAGAGGAATTGTCTCCAGGAGCCACAAGGGGGGTTTCAGCAACCTCAGCGCTCAGCAGAACAAAATGCAGGGATGCAGAAAGAGATGACCTTTAAAATGTTTGGGTGTTTCCAATTCATTGGCCACCTACCTTTTGATGGCACCTAGAGGAGGATCATTTCAGCAGCACACTTTAGCCATTGTTAAACAGGGGCCATCTTTGTGGGAGATGTATCCAGTGATCTTTTCATCTCCCCAGTTCTGTGGGCAGGAAGAGGTCAGTGGAGTGTTCCACCATTGTGATGAAAATTACACGGCCTCCTTTGCGCTCCCAAAGCAACATTGTTTTGTCAAATTTCCTTTCACTGAATCAGTGTCGTTTTAACTTTGCTTATCTTGCGATTGAAACTTGTAGTTAGTCATAGTTCTGACTGAACTGTTCTTGCATTTGAAACAAAAGTCCGATTATACAGGACAATCTTCCCTGAATATTCGGGATTCTCCCCGCATTTTCAGAGTTGGACGTTGACCAAAGTCCCCTTCATCCTCTTTGAGCTCTCTGCCGTTACGTTTTAGAAACAAAAAAGGACATTTCAATAACGTGATAAATTACTGCAGTCAGGGCCATAGGGCACGCTCTCATTCATGAGGGAGGGTTTAAAAATTCAAAACAGTTCAAACAAGGCAGAATAGAATACGTGGTGCTTGTTATTATGGTGAATTATTACCTTGCACAAGTATATTGAACCATTAATCAATGGTTTTACAGTTTGGCTGCTGAATAACATAGTATTATATACTGCAGTCATAACAATGTCAGTGATTCATTTTGTATGATGGCTATATTCAATGGCTCAGTACAGGGAAAAACAAATGTATGTTTTCCCTCATCGACTGTTTCTTTATCTAGCGAATTGTATCAGGAGTTGAAGGATGAGCTCCGGTAATTTAAACATGCGTTCTGATTGATGGTATAAATTCCAGGTGCCTCATAATCCCATAAAGATTGATGGAATGTAGCTAGTCATCGTTGAATTGAATTTACTGAAAAGCTTTCAGTACATCATTAAGTTTTGACTTCCACAGATTTATGTGTAAATCTGCGTTATACTTATCGCTCCCCACAAAGTCAGCTGTTGAGACTTGGATTCTCGTTGCACTGCTGGTCTCATTGAATAAACATCCACTTTCCTATGGGTGGCACAGTGGCCCAGCGGTTAGCACTGCTGCCTCACAACACCAGAGACCTGGGTTCAATTCCTGGCTTGGGTAACTCTCTGTGCGGCTTTGCTCTGGTTTCCTGCCACAGGCTGAAAGACGTGCTGGTTAAATGCATAGGCCATGCTAAATTCTCCCTCAGTGTACCCAAACAGGTGCTGGAGTGTGGTGACTAGGGATTTTCACAGTGACTTCATTGCAGTGTTAATGTAAGCTTACTTATGACATCAATAGTTAAAATGAGGAGAGCCATGAGATTTGAAAAGGCTTCTGTAATTTTAATATTTTCACTAATAAAATTGAACGCAAATATTTTGAGATCCAAAATAGTTCACCGCACAGAAGGAGGCCATTTGTGCTTGTGCTTAAACCTGCTGGATAAATCTGAAACAAATCCCCCTGTCCCATTGTCTTCTCATGGTCGTTTATTTTCCTCCGTTTTAAATGTTCACCCAAGCGCACCTTAAAATATGGATTGTTGTTTGCTTCAGTCACCAATGTGGCCTTAAAGGCTGCATAATTTCAGTGCTCTGTGCCTGGCCTCTTTCTCCTCCCAGCTACAAAGGGAATATGTGATGAGATTTGTGAGCTTGACTCTGCAACATCTGGTGAAGCCAGTTCATTAATCCACCGGCATGGGATTAAAGTGTGCAGAGGTCACAGGGATCACCAGGATTAATTAACCAACCCTTATTCCGATATTTATGCGACACGAAAAATCATGCTAAAAAAAGGGTAAGATTTAACTTCTATCCCTTTCATAGTAAATCTTACCTGAATTGAAAAGGGACCCTTTTGTCTTTTCACAGATAGAGGAATATTCTTTATTTAGTCTTAGCTGATGAATTTTAAATCATTCGGCCCGTTCCCCACCTCCCATTAAAATTGGCACAAAACTAGCCTTCTTCATTACTTGACTTCCACAGACTATCAAATGTATGTCTCATACCAATATCTGTTGATGCCCAGGAAGTGTTGGGACTTAAGTTTTCTACAGAATTTTCCAATAACTACAGTAGATATAAAAATATTCATAGTTGTCGATTCAAATTTGGCATTCCTATGATCCTAGACAGACTCCCAGGATTTCGGTAAGATCTGGCCAGGGATAATAACATTTTGTTTAAGGTAGACAAAGTTTGAGATTGATTACACTTGCTAAGAAAACACAATCACAAGATTCCAAAGGTTCTGAACAGACACCAATAAACTTTATTGTGCAAGGTCAGAAAGGTTAAAACAATTTACAATATCTATTTTATTCTCGAACATTTGGCTTTAATGTGAGGTGCATAGGAATTAACAGATAACAAAAATTTTGGTTCAACACACCATGCTGTACAATGAATAATAAATACGACCAAGACAGATCACATAGATTTCTCAGAAACCTACCCAGACATCAGTAAACACTGTGGGGACAATTCTCCCATTGCTGTGCTAATCTTTCTCAGGGGCAACTAGGAATGGGCAATAAATGCCTTCTCAAGGGCAACTAGGGATGGACAATAAATGCAATAAATAACTTCAAACAGACTATTGTCTGCAGCAAACTACCCACCTTCAGGAGAATAGTGACCACAACACCACACAACTCTGCCACAGCAACCTCTGTAAGACGTGCCAGATCATCGACACGGATGCCATCATCTCACGTGAGAACCTCATCCACCAGGTACACGGTACATACTTTTGCAACTCGGCCAACATTGTCTACCTGATATGCTGCAGGAAAGGATGTTCCGAGGCATGGTACATTGGGGAGACCATGCAGATGCTACGATAACGGATGAACAAACACTGCTCGACAATCACCTGGAAAGACTGTTCTCTTCCTGTTGGGGAACACTTCAGCGGTCAAGGGCATTCGGCCTCTGATCATCAGGTAAGTGTTCCCCAAGGTGGCCTTCACGACACACAACAGCACAGAGTTGCTGAGTAGAGACTAATAGCCAAGTTCTGCACACATGAGGACGGCCTTAACCGGGATTTTGGTTTCGTGTCATGCTATCTGTAAACACCCCCCCCACACAACTTGCCTGGACTTGCAAAATCTCACTAACTTTCCTGTCTGGAACCAATACACATCCTTTTAACCTGTACTTAAAGCTCTCTCCACTCACATTGTCTGTGCCTTTAAGACTTGATTAGCTGTAAAGACTCACATTCCAACCATTATGCATGTAAATTGAGTTTGTGTCTTTGTGCCCTGTTTGTGATCAGAACTCCCACCCACCTGACGAAGAAACAGTGTGTTCCGAAAGCTTGTGGCATTTGTTACAAATAAACCTGTTGGACTTTAAGCTGGTGTTGTGAGACTTCTTTCTGTTTTTACCCCAGTCCAATGCCAACATCTCCACACAATAAATGCTGGTCCAGCCAGCGACGCCCATGTCCCACAAATGAATAATTAAAAAACGGTTTTTCTTCGATAAGTGCATGCTGTAAAGAGGAATAATATTGGGTTATGAAGACCATGGAGCATCAACCTTGCCCAGCCTTTACCCACCCTGATGTCTTGTATGGAGAAGTTTTGACAAAGATAGCTGTGGAAATCAGTGAGCTCATAGCAAACCTTGGTCATTAGATTATCGCCAGAAATGGAGGTAGAAGAAGGCAATGGAAGGATCAACAAAAGGTCATGTGAAAATTGGAAATTGGAGACAAAGCTTATTAAATTTTCCAATTCAGGGTAAGAGCAGGAAACAACATAAGTACAGTCATCAATGTATTGGGAAAGGAAAACAACTGGAGGGAGCAGGAATCTGGCCAGAAACGCAATGAAGAATGTCCCACTTACTCCAAAACAGGTAGACATGGCTAGGACTCGTGGGTACCCAGAGAAAAACCTTTCATTCGAAAGAATTTTTAAGCACATCCTCACTTTTTTTCTCCTTTAGGGAATAGTGGGGAGGCAGTGGAATTATTTCTTGCCAGGCAATCTGCCTATTGCATCATGAATGTTCTTTCCCTGGCCAACAAGTCCTGGCGTGAGATTCAAACCTGGATCTTCTAGCCCGGAGGTAGGTACACCACCACTGCCAAAGGACCTCATTTGGAGGAACTGAGTGAAGTTGAAGACCAAGTTGTTCCATGTGAGAGCAAGCTGAGGGGGGAAACAATCGTTGGGAACTGGCAGAAAGAAATGAAGAGCTCTCAGGCCATCCTGGTGGTGATGGACAAATAGAGACACCAGGGATTCATGGCAGAAAGGAGATGGTTAAGATCAGGAAGCTGGAAACTATTAAAATAACAAAGGACATCAGAAAAGCCACAGGTAGGTAGGAGGAGACTGCACAAGCAGAGAGGAAATAAGAGTTAAGAAGGAATTGGTTCAATGGGCAGGATGTGGATGTGCCGGCGTTGGACTGGGGTAAACACAGTAAAAAGTCTGACAACACCAGGTTTAAGTCCAACCGATTTATTTAAGTCCACCCGATCAATGGGCAGGAGCAGGCTGGAGCAATGGGCAGGAGCAGGCTGAAGCAATGGGCAGGAGCAGGCTGAAGCAATGGGCAGGAGCAGGCTAAAGCAATGGGCAGGAGCAGGCTGAAGCAATGGGCAGGAGCAGGCTGAAGCAATGAGCAGGAGCAGGCTAAAGCAATGGGCAGGAGCAGGCTAAAGCAATGGGCAGTGCTACTTGTGGGTGTTGGGAAGGAGTTAGAAGTCCCTTGAAGGTCCCTAGGGCAGCACGGTGGTGCAGTGGCTGCTACCGTGTCACCGTGCCACCCAAAAGCTGGTATGGACTAGTTGGGTTGAATGACCTCCTTCTGCACAGTAGGGATTGCATGATTGCTGATGTTTAAAGATAGACTAAAGAGAAGGTAATTGGCCAGATTGGATTTGTCCTGTTTTTTTGTGGGCAAGATCTTCCTGACCACATTGTCAGCTAAATGCCAATGTGGTCACTGTACTGGAACAACTACAGTGTCTTGGACAATTCCAGGCACCATGCTTTGGGAAATACGTAAAGGCTACAGAGGTAGTTTACCAGGAATAAGGGATTTCAGTTATGGGGAAATGCTTCTATAGTTTGGAGAGCTCTGCTTGGACAGAGGGGGTCACTAAGCAACTTCATGGAAGTTTTCAAGTATTAAGCAGATTTGATAGAATAGACAAGGAAAAAAATACTCCCTCTGATGAGTGGGTGAATAACCAGAACTATTGATTTAAAATCATTAATAAAAGATCTGAAGGGGAGATAAAGGGATTTTTGCCCTCAAAGAGAGTTGTCAGAATATAGAATGCTCTACCTGAAAAGATATATAGAAGTTGATTCCATCAATAATTTTGAAAGGGAATTGAACAAGTAGTAGATGTGGAACTAAGCATGATTACTCTTTTAGAGAGCTGCATAGCCATGGAAGGCCAATTGTGAGTTTAGATGAATAAATTGTTGATTCAAACTTGAAGGCGTAGTGACAGCAGCAGGAAGTGCAAGTGAATAAATGTCATCGCATCATTGGAAGTGTGAAAACCTACGGTTGACATTGGCATCTTTCAGGTAACAGCAGAGATATTCACCAATGGAAACATTGGAATGTCAGAATGGCAGGCTATTGCTCAGAGAGGGTGGGCAAATGATGGGTCAGGCTTAAAGTGAGGTGCCACAAGTCATCTCTGGATGAAGCGAGGTACAAAATTTGTCAGTAATTCATTACTGTTTGATACCTCTGCGGTGGGGACAAGGTGTGGTCCAGAATAGCATCCACATATGCTTGCAATAAACACGGTCCAACAGAGTCCTTGTGGGAATTCCAAGATGGTCCAGGAATGTCTTCAACCATGCCCTCTAAGCACCATCTCTCCATTCCCTCCATTCAATTGGGTTTTGACAAAATCTTTTAAAGGGTTGGAAATTGGGTTGTGGGCAGCAGGGTGGCACAGTAAGTGGCAGAGTGGCACAGTGGGTTGCACAGTGATACAGTAGTTAGCACTGCTACCTCACAGCACCAGAGATCCTGCTTCAATTCTATCCTTTAGTGATTGTCTGTGTGGAGTTTGCACATTTTCCCTGTGTCCTTCCTCCAGATGCTCCAGTTTAGAACATAGAACATAGAACATTACAGCGCAGAACAGGCCCTTCGGCCCTCGATGTTGCGCCGACCAGTGGAACCAATCTAATGACCCTCTAACCTAAACTATTCCAATATTATCCATATACCTATCCAATGACCATTTGAATGCCCTTAAAGTTGGCGAGTCCACTACTGCTGCAGGCAAGGCATTCCACGCCCTTACTACCCTCTGAGTAAAGAACCTACCTCTGACATCAATCCTGTTCTTCCCATAGTTCAAAAATGTGCAGGTTAGGCTGATGCTAAATTGTTGCTTCGTGTCACAGGATGCATAAATTAGGGGGATTAACGGGGTAGATGTGTAAGGTTACAGGCATAAGGCCTGAATAAAATGCTCTATTAGAGAGTTGGTGCAGACCCGATGTGCCAAATGGCCTCCTTCTGCAATGCAAGGATTCTACAAAATTCAACAGAACTGGATTCCACCCCAACTTCCTCCGCCAAGGCAGCTCCTGGATTTCCCCCTTTGTGAGGGGGCAAAATATCTGCCCAACTATCTGAAACTGAAGGGCTTGTTGGGAGACTGTGAACTGTGGAGAAGAGTTTACTTCAGAATAGTTCAATCCCTGGAGGTGAATATATCAATGGTCACCTTGAGATTGTGGGAGAGTGCAACAAGTTCCATTCCAAAGTAAGAAGGTAGTTGCGGTATGCGGTGGACCATTCTATTATGCAAAGCCCAGCAGCTCAAGCAAATATTCAGAAAGCAGGATTAGCCTTCATTAAGCAGTAAGCAGCATTCAGCTTAAATTCAAGCAATAACAAGTTATTCAAGCATGCATTACAATTAATTAAAGCTATTCACTTTACATATAGCTCTATTAAAAAAAAATTGTTTCACTTATTGAAACAAATATGTGAGGAGAAATAAACATACTGGCATTTCGCTATCTCCTCAGTAAAAAGTTCACTGTGCCAACCTCTTTCATCCTTACCCTCTCCATTTACCAGTCTCCTCTGATAAATGTGGTACACTTGCATCAATCTCATACAGTATTTAAAAGAATTCACATTTTCCTGAAATCCAGTAGCAAAAAAAATCCCCACAATCAGACACGCTGAATCAAATATTAATAAACCTGACCTGAAATCGCAGTTTTTTTTCTCGCTTGCGTTACATTGCCAGTCTCTGGTGTTTAATATGAAGAGCAATCCACAGCAGCAGGGCTACAGGAGAGAAAAAAAAGCCCGAGGTTGGCTACCAAATTAACACACTCAATGCTTCAGACAATTTATGCAAAGACTAAAAAATTCTACTTACCAAATAGCTTGGGGAAAATGGCTGTGTGGCTTCGCTGGGCTGTCACAGGAGCTCACCAGTAATTTTCAATCTCCCTGGTTGTCATGAAAGGAATGGGCATATTGTTGAAAAGGAGGAGCTCCATCTCCTTCAACGTAATAAAACTTCCTTAAGGCTCTTCACTATGGTGTCATCAAACAGGATTTGACACTGACCCACGTAATGAGGTACCCAGAGAGGCGCACAAAGTTTGATAAAAGAGACTGGGTTTAGAAATGTCTTAAAGGAGGAGAAAGAGAGATAGAATCCTACAGTGCCGAAGGAAGCCATTCGGCCCATCGAGTCTGCACTGACCACAATCCCACCCAGGCCTTATCCCCTGTGTATTTACCCTATCTAGTCCCCCTGATACTAAGGGGCAATTTAGCATGGCCAATCTACCTAACACATCTTCCTTCGCCATTCAACAGTCTCTTCTGATTAATGTGGTACACATGCATCAATCTCATACAGTATTTAAAAGAATTCACATTTTCCTGAAATACAGTAGAAAAAATTCACCACAGGATAACCCTAACAGTGGTTAGCACTGCTACCTCGCAGTGCCAGGGACCTGAGTTCAATTCCTGGCCTTGGGTCACTGTCTATGTGGAGTTTGCACATTTTCCCTATGTCTGCATGGGTTTCCTCTGGGTGCTTTAGTTTCCTCCCACAGTCCAAAAGACGTGCTGGTTAGGTGCATTGGCCATGCAAAATTCTCCCTCAGTGTACCCGAACAGGTGCCAGAGTTTGGCGACTAGGGGATTTTCACAGTAGCTGCTTTCCTGAGGGAGTGGGAAGTGTAGACAGAGTCAATGGAAGACAGCTGGTTTGCGTGAAGAACTGGCTTCGCTCATGACCCTTTGTAGTTTCTTGTGGTCTTGGTCAGAGCAGAAGCCATACCAAACTGTGATACAGCCAGAAAGAATGCTTTCTATGGTGCATCTGTAAAAGTTGACGAGAGTTGTATGGGGCATGCCGAACTTTCTTAGCCTCCTGAGAAAGTAGAGGCATTGATGGGCATTCTTAACAATAGCATCAGCATGGAGGGACCAAGAGAGGTTGTTTGTAATCTTGGCACCCAGAAACTTGAAGCGGATTGGCACCCAGAAACTTGAAGTGGATCATTTCCACTCGTCTCCATTGATGTACAGGGGCATGTCCTCCACTATGCTTCCTGAAGTCAATGACTAATCTCCTTCATTCTACTGACATTGAGGGAGAGATTATTGTCGTCTCAATCCAGCTGACAGGAGGGATTCCCCTAAAGAGGGGCTCCAGCAGCACTCGAACCCAGATGATAAATAAAATTCCTCTAATAAATCCTTTGAATATCTCCACGTGTCCTTGCTGAAGCAAGATGAGAGGTCACACAACACCAGGTTATAGTCCAACAGATCTATTTGAAATCACAAGCTTTTGGAGCACTGCTCCTTCATCAGGTGAAGTGGAGTGAGGTGCGCAGGCACAGAATATATAGGCAGGATGACGATAGCCCGACACTAACAGGTAATCAAGAGTATCAAAGGATATGTGCACAAGTGTAGGCTGACTGAATAAGAAGTCTAATAGATAAATGCAACCAGTTAAGTATAATCAGTATGTGTAAAGTGTCGATAGGCTGAATTACAAGTGAAGGGATGACATAAGAATGAATAATTTAAGGCAGAGAGATAATTACAAACAAATAAAGAGTGAGATGTGCTAAACACTAATCAAACTAATTCATGATGTGGACTCACCTAATGAAGGGGCAGCGCTCCAAAAGCTCATGCTACCAAATTAGATTGGTTCCACTGGTCGGCGCAACATTGAGGGCCGAAGGGCCTGTACTGCGCTGTAATGTTCTATGTTCTAAATAAACCTGTTGGACTTCAACCTGGTGTTGTGAGACTCCTTTGCTGTGCAAACTAATACAGGTAGCGAGATCATCACCTATAATCAAGTTTGTGCAGGGTGTCAAAACAGGAGAGTCAGGGAGATTTTATCCCCCAGAACAGTGTGGTGATGAAAGGCCAGCAACCTGAATTGTTAACTCTGTTTCTCACAACTGATGCTGGCTGATCGGCTGAGTATTTCCAGCAGTTTTTGTTTTCATTGTTAAAGCAGTGGCCAGCTTACGTTTCCAGGACAAATCCCAATGATCAATCACTGCAGTAAGAACAATCTAATATAATACAGAATCGAATTATGACATTACAGGCAGAGTTTTACGTTGCTCCACAACATATTTGCAGGCTAGGGGGGGGCCTGAAAATTCAGTGACTTTCCCGCTACCCTCATGCCTACTCCTGACCTGTTCTTTACGCTGGCGAGGTGAGGTGGCTCACCTGCCTTCACCCCAACTCAGGCCCCACAGCAGCTAATTACCGTCCGCTTAAGGGACACTCCGAACTGACTTCAATTTTAAGGCTGGCAGGAGAGTTCAGGGATAGGAGAAGACCAACAAGTAACCCTGATGCAGTCTTGAGAATGAAGGGGGCTAGAACATAGAACATAGAATACTACAGCACAAACAGGCCCTTCGGCCCACGAGTTGCGCCGATCACATCAACACCTACCAACCTACAGACCTATCTATAACCCCCAATCCCATAAAACCCCATATACTCATCCAGAAGTCTTTTAAAAGACCCCAGCGAGTTCGCCTCCACCACCACTGACGGCAGCCGATTCCACTCACTCACCACCCTCTGAGTGAAAAACTTACCCCTAACATCACTTCTGTACTTTCCTCCCCGCACCTTAAATCTGTGTCCTCTCGTAGCGACCATTTCAACCCGGGGAAATAGCCTCTGAGAATCCACCCTATCTATTCCTCTCAACATTTTATAAACCTCTATCAGGTCGCCTCTCAACCTTCGTCTCTCCAGGGAAAAGAGACCCAGGTCCCTCAACCTAACTTCATAAGGCATGCCTCCCAGTCCAGGCAACATCCTTGTAAATCTCCTCTGTACCCTTTCAATAGCTTCTACGTCTTTCCTAGGGAGGTGGTTCCTTCAAGAGCCCCCTTTCTAAATTCAGCTCAACACCAAGTTCTGGCCCTGGGGGATACTCTCTCCCAGCGGTCTTTCTATTGAAACCCCTGCCGCACATCCCCTTGGGTCTCTATCAAGACCCCTCACACCTTTGGGATTCACCTCCTGCTGTGAGATCCACTGCACTTATCTGGAACTGGATTCTGTCACTCAAATTCTTGGAACTGCTCATCATCACAATCATGGCTACTGCTGACAGTGGTAGTGCTGGCATTATGGAGATATTGGCCAATCAGAGTGTCTGGCAGCTCTCTGAGTTGGGACTTCCTCCCATGTGAGGCTCAGAAGTCCCATCTCCAGACAACAAATGTTGCCCAGAGCTGCTGTGATTGGTGGGAATGCATTTTCTGCTGACTCTTTTAGTGTCAGAGTGAGAAACCTTACCACCCAAAACACGCTGTCCTTTAAATGGTCAGACTATTAAACAATGTTCCCGACACCTCAGTAGATTTCTCCTCCAAGTCCCAAGCTCTCAAACAAAGGGAGTTTTCAGAAACCTTCAAAATACTGCCCCACTCGATGAAAATACTGGGCAACTGGAAAACCAAATTTTCCCTGGGGTGGTCAGTGGTGGCCCTGATCTCAGGTGGAGTTATGGTCCGGCTATAAGCCAGACCCCGTCCTGATGGTGGGAAGAATTTGTGGACTAGGAAATTTAAATGCTCCATGATAAAAACAATATTTTGGAAATTGCCAACTGTATTCTCAAGGAGAATATGAAAATCCCATCCATTAAATATCTTCCAAGAGATGTGAATGTTATTCAGCAAATGATGCAAATCACTTTATTCAAATACAACTAAAATTCCTTCAGTGTTTAACAAATGCAGCTGCCCAATAACGTTTTAAAGTTTACGCATTAGTATCATCAGGCTTACATTAACATTGCAATGAAGTTACTGTGAAAACTCCCTAGTTGCCACACTCCGGTGCCTGTCCTGAGGGAGAATTTAGCATGGCCAATGGACCTAACCAGCATGTCTTTCGGATTCTGGGAGAAATCGGAACACCCAAATGAAACCCAAGCAGATACGGGGAGAATGTGCAGACTCTGCACAGACAGTGACCCAAGCCGGGGAATCAAACCTGGGTCCCTGGCGCTGTGAGGCAGCTAACCACTGTGCCATTGTGCTGGCACCCTCCAATATTTTATACATTATTTAATATGTGAAGAAACATTCACCAAGTGATACATTTCCAGCAACAGAATTTTTCATTCCAATTTGTGACCCTGGCACAGTATTAACTGATAATCAAATCCAGGCCACTCACCTTTTCTTTGATGTTGGATTACATTTTGCAGATGAGTTAATTTATTCGACTCTAAGGTTATATGTTTCGATTGAGAAAAAAAAAGTACTAACTCATTTAAATTTTTAAGTATCAGTCTCTCCCCTTCTGGGCATTAGGAAATAAATTGCCATCTTTATCTTTCTCCCTTCAGAAAGTATCCTTCTATAATGCTGCCTCTCCTGAACTCTTTTTGAAATCTCAATTAATTTATAATACACATCTTAAGAGCAATTCAATTCTTTAAGGTTTTAGAAAGTTTCTTCAGTTATTTCTCTGTGCCAAAATGGCTTTGCCTATTTTTATTTAAAGATCTTCTTTACAAGGAGGTCCAATGACACTATGGGGACGACTCTTCCAGCCCATTCCATTGTCTGAGCAGAACAGTAGGCCAGGAGACATCAGCGGAGGCCGTTTCTTGGGCCTGCCTCTGAGCACCATGGCCTCCATGTGTCTCCAAGCCTAACATTTCCAGCATAATCACCTCTGCACCAGAAATCAGTAAGGAGCTGATTACCATATAGAAATCAGGATTTATATTTGATTAGCAGGCCCAGGACTGAAGTCCCTGGGCCCACAAGCGTCTCCTCCCCCTGCAACAACACCACCCCCCCAGCATCACCCTACACCCCACCTTCCTCCCCCACTCACAGCCAGAAGTGGTTCACTCCAGCGGGGTTTACAATTGCTCCCCACTAACGGAGAATAGGCGGCCGATCCCACTGGAAGGAAGAGAAGTAATAGAGGCCCCTCAGTAGGTCAAGGGTAAAAGGGGTGGGGGTCCCTGGGCAGTGCCAATCTGGCAGTACCAATCTGGCAGTGTCAGCCTGGCCCCCCCCAGCACTGCCCAAAGGGCAAACTGTCACTGCCCAAGGTGCACCTTGACATTGGCCACTGGGCAGTGTGAAGGGGGGCCTAATGGGGGCAGTGGGGCCTATTGGGGGGGGCAATTGGTGGGGGTGGGGGACCTGCTGTCACTCTGCAATTGGAATCACAGGCTGAGGGAGGGAGGACAGCGATTGGGGTTGGCCATCCGAATTTTGGGGGCGGGTGTGGGGGTGGCGTGGGGTGGGGCTGCCGGGGGATTTGGGCTGCCAGGTTTATACTTCCAGGATTTTGACCCAGCAATGGTGAAGGAACAATGATACACTTCCAGGTCAGCAAGGGACTTAGACATGTTGCTGTTGCTCTGTGCTTGCTGCCCTTGTCCTTTCAGATGGCAGAGGTCACAGATTTATGGGTTGCTGCTGAAGACGTCTTGGCCAGTTGCTGCGGTGCATCTTGCAGATGGTACACAATGGTGTTATATTGCACCTTTGGGGGTGAACATTTAAGGTGGTGACTGGGGTACCAATCAAGCAGGCTGCCTTCCTGTATGGTCTCAAGCTCTCGAGTGCTATTATCTCTGTGCTTATTCAGGCAAATGGAGAGTATTCCACCACACTCCTAACTTGTGCCTTCTGGGAGGTGTGAAGCTTTGGGGAGTCAGGAGATGAGTCACTCAACTTTACAGAGATTGAAGTCTCACTCCTCAAGCCATTGGATTTGTAAAATAACTTGCACCTTTAAGTAGCAAGATTTTCTAAAATTGGATAAACCCACTTCAACTGGTATAAGCAATTATACCATTTTTGATCCAAGGTTGGGTTAATGGGTGACTGAGTCATGGGGGATAGTCGGGAGTGGTTTGGGGTTGTTTTGTGGTTTGAGATATAGTCCTCAGGTCCATGTGAGTCATTGAGTTGAACATAAGAACATAAGAACATAAGAAATAGGAGCAGGAGTAGGCCATCTAGCCCTTCGAGCCTGCCCCGCCATTCAATAAGATCATGGCTGATCTGTCGCTGCTCAGTTCCACTTTCCCGCCCTCTCCCCATAACCCTTAATCCCCTCTCTTATCAAAAACCCATCAACCCGCGTCTTAAAAATATTTAGCGAGGCAGCCTCCACCACTTCAACGGGCAGAGAATTCCAGAGATTCACCACCCTTTGAGTGAAGAAGTTCCTCCTCAACTCTGTTCTAAACCGCCCCCCTTTTATCTTGAGGCTGTGCCCCCTAGTCCTACTGTCTTTTTTGAGCGGGAAGAGTCTCTCCACCTCTATCCTATCCATCCCATTCATCATCTTATACGTCTCAATGAGATCTCCCCTCATTCTTCTAAACTCTAACGAGTACAAGCCCAGTTTATTCAGCCTCTCCTCATAGCTCAACCCCCTCAACTCCGGTATCAGCCTAGTAAACCTCCTCTGCACTCCCTCCAAGGCCAAAATATCTTTGCGCAGGTGCGGTGCCCAAAACTGCACACAGTACTCCAGCTGCGGCCTCACCAATGCCCTATACAGCTGCAGCAAGACCTCCCTACTTTTATATTCAATCCCCCTCGCTATGAAGGCCAGCATCCCATTCGCCTTCCTGACCACCTGCGTTGAGTCAGGGAGATACCTGTTACTCCCATTAAATCCAGTCAATTGTGTGCAAGGATTGAGTAATCCTAACATTGAATGTGCCTTCAAAAACAATCCAATCATAATGTAGAATTATCGAATAATACTGCAGTGGGAGAGGCCATTCAGCCCATAACATCCATGCTAGCTGTCTGCAAGAGCAACTCGACTAGTCCCACTCCCCCACCTTTTCCCTATAGTGCTGCAATTATTTTCTCTACAAACAAATATCCAATTCCACTTAGAAAATTACAATTCAATTTACCTCCACCTTCTTCTCAGGCAAACCCTCAAAACTGAGGCTGGCTCGTTTCCACACTAAAACTGAGTTGTCGGGTGACAGGGGAGTCCAACGAATAAGGCACAGTCTCTGTCAGAGGTGTGGCAGATGGTGGTTGGGGAATCAGGTTAGAATGCCGCCACGGCAGAATCCAGAAAAAAAATTGGAATTGAGAATCTACTGATGACCGTGAAACCATTGTCAATTGTCAGAAAACCCCATCTGGTTCACTAATTCCTTTAGGGGAGGAAATCCCTAGAGTCAAAGTAATGTGGATGACTCTCGACTGCCCTCAATATATTTTCCCAAAGATAGGGGACTCTGAAACTAGAGGGTGTAGGTTTAAGGTGAGAGGGGAGAAATAGAAAAGTGTCCAGAAGGGCAATTATTTCTCACAGAGGTTGGTGAGTGTCTGGAATAAGCTGCCAGAGGTAGTAGAAGAGGTGGATACAATTTTGTCTTTTAAAAAGCATTTAGACAGTTACATGAGCACAATGGGTATAGAGGGATATGGGCCAAATGCAGTCAATTGGGATTAGCTTAGGGTTTTTTTTAATAAAAGATAACATGGACAAGTTGGGCTGAAGGGCCTGTTTCCATGCTGTAAACCTCTATGACTCTATGACTCGATGATGCAGCATTATGATGCAAGGTTACCTTCAATTAACACACACCGCAGGGTTGACAGTGATCAACTGGGGCTCCCAGCCTTCTTTAACTTGCCATCCGGTGTACTGTAATTCTGACTGATAAGGATAGTGCCCCAGAGTGACACTGACAAGGCTGCAATCCTGCCTGTGGAGCCTTCACCAGTCATCAAGTGAGGGTTGAGTTATGAGCGGTTTCATCAATTGCCTGCAGACTCCATTTTGTGCTTTTCCTTAGCAGTCGAAATGTTGGTTAAAGTTTACAAACAACAATAAGGATCTTTGCCTACTCTCTGCTGATAACTATCTTCCATGTGAGATATTTTATGACTTTTTGATGATATTAAAAAAAAGCAGATCCCGATTTATGCAGAACGAGGTCTTTTGGCCCATCAAACCTGCACTGATCACAATCCCATCCAGGCACCACCCCTACAAGCCCATGCATTTACCCCAGCTACTCCCCCTGGCACTAAGGGGCAATTCAGCAATTCAATCTATCAAGATACTCATACAGACACTGAAAATGAACAAATGAGAGCCACTATATGAACAAACAAACCCATATTTTAATCAAGTATCAGAATAATGTTTAATATTTGTTGCATTTTTCCCCTTAGCTTCTACAAAGTAAGTTTGTCCTGTTCCTTTCCATTGAAACTGGGCAAGGTGTCTGGATGTCATCTGCCTATATCAAAATAACAGCTGTCATTCCGATAATAACAACAATACATTTTACTTTAAGCAGCCAGGATACGTGGCACTCTTGGCTAAGCTGACAAGTGCATTTATCAGATGTTTGACACGTTGTTCTGAGGAGGTCAAACTCACTGAGTGCATTTTTTCCCTCCACAATCACTTCCAGCAGGGTGATCAGATGGGAAATGAATTGGGTTGTGTTCAAAAGATAATGTGGTGCCTACAAACTTGTACGTCTCTGCCATTGTTAGTTTGTTGTTAGTAAAAACGGCTAATGACAATCTGCAATAATAGACAGGAAACTGTTTTGGAGGAGCAACTGAAAATGCATCAAGTAATTATCAAAGTCACCTGATCTGTAACATCATTTGAAGGAAGTTTTTAATTTGGTTGAGATTGGGATGATTTTATGGTACACTCATTCTAATTCATTGTTCTGCCTTGGGCAGAAACTTGTACCAATAATTGATTTTATGCTGCTATTTGCTTTACAATGGACTGCGGAGACTGCATTAAAAATCCATCAAACTTGCCATCAGCCCTGCAACAAATTCCCCTGAGGATTCAATTGCAAGATGTAATTTATGTTGTGAAAATCATGCACACACCAATACAAATGGCTTTATTAAACTGAACTCACATTTCCTGACTGTTGTCTTCAATTCCCCACACTGAAATCCAACAATGTTATCCGGTATAATACTGTCTTCGGTTGGTGACAGACCCAGCGTAAGGGTTTTACATCTGTCTGGGTAGAAATTGGACAGCCCTGATTTTCAGGTACAGTTGTCAACAGAGATGGGCAATGTGTAAAATTAGGTGGAGCCAGCTCATGCTTGTGAGGGTCTGATGATGAATTGGCTTCCATGGCACTGTCAGCAAGCTTGATGCACCATGGGGGAGGAGGGGGTGTCAAGTGGCATTCTGAAGAAATCAATGGCTCTATCTACCCATTCTCTTTAGAGACAAAGGCCTATAAAAGACAGGAGCTCATCATCCCACACCAGGGATCAGTGCTTCAGTGATGCCACCCTGGAGGTCCTAGTCATCAAGGGGGACCAGGAATGAGTGTGTTTGCACAGGGACGAAGGAATCCTTCACCAATGAGCCTTGGAAGGGGCTGAAAGCAAGTGGCAAAAGCTAATGCTCAGAGTGTGGAGATGCAGGACATGGCAGCAATGTCAAAAGGAGGTTAATGGCCTCAGTCGAGTAGTCAACATGAGTGAATGCATGGATAGAATCATAGAATCCCTACAGTGCAGAAAGCAGCTATTCAGCCCATCGAGTCTGCACCCACTCTGCATCCCTCCTGCACCCTATCCCTGTAACCCTACACATTTACTGTGCCTAATCTACCCAAACTACATGTCCTTGGACACTAAGAGGCAATTTAGCATTGCCAGTCCACCTAAACAAGCTTCACATCTCAAAATCATCATCCCATCAGGCTCTCTCACTGTTGGGTCCACCACATACCGATCACTCACCCAACAATACAAACTATTCACCTATTAACATCCTTATACTGCACCTCAACTACACACACCTTTCACAATCACACATCTCTGATGCCAACCTACAGCCAATCAGCTGTGGCAGACCAATCACTCAAGGCACACAGACAGGCAACCCCTCTCTCTTGCAAGAGAAGGTGGGACAACTGCAGGAAACTGGAGGATCTTCATGTCTGCATCCCTTCAGTGCCCTCAGGGAGATGGTTCACAGGATCATAGGCATCACTGAGGCTATTGAGGATGATGGTAAGTTTCTGCCTTTTGCACCCCCTGCACTCACTCATCACTCTCATCCTGAAAGCTGCTAGAATGTGGAAACTGCAGATGGAGTGACTGTGAAACTCCTCCTTCCCCTGTGACTTTGTGTTTTTAAATAGTCAAAAGTGATTCCCTAGCCAGCCACTGTAACCTCAGGAGGAAGGATTAGAGCTGTGTCAGACTTCTGAACAGATGCACCATCATTTGATCTGACTCTTGCAGCCATCAGCTCAGATACTGACATTGTTTATCTCTTGGAGAGTGGTATGGAGTCAGGATCTGCACATAGTGAGTCACTCAGCACAAGCAGGCTGCAGCCAAGATGGGAGGGGAAGGTGGGGAAGGGGTGGTGGCTGAGGGGGGTGCTGTGGTGGTGGGGTGTCAGCTGCTGTATAAATTCCATGGAGAACAAGTCAAAGGCATGCTTTGAGTGGACGATTCAGTTGAGAATATTGAGATGGACTACTGGCATATGATGATGAGTATACACACTAATGTGCATCAGAATCCAATCATTGACCAGGAACATGAAGGAGTGTGACTCCAATGTGCTACAAGACATCACACAGAGTTTGGACCTGGCAAAGGAGATAGTGATTGACTTCAGGAAGTGGAGTGGAGAACATGCTTCTGTCTACTTCAATGGGGATGAAGTGGAAATGGTTGAGAGCTTCAAGTTTCTAGGTGTTCAGATCATTAACAATCTGCCCTGGTCCCTCCATGCTGATGCTATAGTTAAGAAAGTTCACCAATGCCTCTACTTCCTCAGGAGGCGAAGGAAATCTAACATGTCCACTGCGGCTTTCACCAACTTTTACATATGCACCATAGAAAGCATTCCTTGTGGCTGTATCACAACTTGGTATGACTCTTGCTCTGTCAGAGACCACAAGAAACTACAAAGGGTTATGAATGAAGCCCAGTCCATCACATAAACCAGCCTTTTATCTTTGACTCTGTCAACACTTCCCACTGCCTCAGAAAAGCAGTCAGCATAATCAAGGACCCCAGACATTCTCTCTTCCAGCTTCTCCCTTTGGGAAAAACATACAAAAGATGGGAACAGGACCAACCGACTCAAGAACAGCTTCTTCCCGACTGCTTTTGAATGAACCTACCTTGCATTAAGTTGATCTTTCTCTATACCCTAGCTATGACTGTAACACTACATTCTGCACTCTTTCCTTTCCTTCTCTATGTATGGTATGCTTTGTCTGTATAACATGCAAGAAACAATACTTTTCACTCTATGCTAATACATGTTGCAATAGTAAATCAAATCAAATCAAATATTATCTGTGTTCAAGCAGTCAGAGCTCCCATAAGGGGATGAACAATATGATTCCATCTTCTATAATACTGTTGTATTGTCTTGTATTGCTTTGTTCTCATTAATGTATAACGTAACATGAAATGCATTTTTATATGCATCAGAAAATTATTGCACTTTTCCTATAGATTTGATGCTGCATTCATCTAATATTCAGTGCCTGAGTCCATGATTTCTTGTTAAAGGTCCACAAGGGAATGTTTACCTATTAAACTAGTATATTGGGAAAAGGAAATAGTACAATGTAATCCATGGAAAATTTGTGAAAGCTATTTTCTTCACTTTTTCTTCAAAAATTACAATCCACTTTATCATTGTCAAATGTATCAGTTTCATTTGTCTGTTTAAAATGTGGAAAATGTATATATTAATAAAGTAGAATTGGTGTGCTGATGCTTTTGGGCTCTTTGTGGATGGTACAGTGGCACAGTGGTTAGCACTGCCACCTCACAGCACTAGTTACCCAGGTTTGATTCCCTGCGTGACTGTCTGTGTGGAGTTTGCATGTTCACCGAGTGTCTGCATGGGTTTCCTCCAGGTGCTCCGGTTTCCCCCACACTCCAAAGATATGCAGATGAGGTGGATTGGCTGTGCTAAGTTGACCCTTAGCATCCCAAGATGTGTAGGTCAGATAGATTAGCTGTGGCAATGTGTTGGGGTTAGAGCAAGGGAGACAGCCTGTGTAGAGGGCCTGGCAGAGGGTCACTGCAAGCGCGATGGGCTGAACAGCCTCTTCTGCATTGTAGGAATTCTATGATTTTCATTCCCATGTTGTTGAAAATCTGCAGATTTATCTGCAAATTCTGCACTCAATTCACTTCAACTTATTTTTAAGTATGAGGTGGAGATGGACTGGGGTGGGCACAGAAATAAGTCTCACAACACCGGGTCCTTTATCAGATGGTTGGCAGTTAGTTCACAAACATGGCATATAGAGGCAGACACAACTGCAAGATAATTACAGATTGGGATATGAAGAATGTTTGGAATGTGAGTCTTTATAGGTAATCAACTCTTTACAGGTACAAACAGTGTGCGTGGAGAGAGGGATAATCACAGGTTAAAGAGGTGTGAAATGCCACAGGCCAGTTAATAGGACAGTTTGTAGGATTTTGCAAACCCAGGCAGTATGGTGATGGTTACAAGATCCCGGTTGAGGCCGTCCTCACACATGCAGAACTTGGCTATCAGTTTCTGCTTGGCGATTCTGCACTGTCGGGTGTCTTGAAGGCTGCCTTGGAGAATGCTTAACCGAAGATTGGAAGCTGAATGCCCCTGACTGCTGAAGTGCCCCCCGATTGGAAGGGAACACTCCTGCCTGGCGATTGTTGCATGGTGTCCATTTATCCATTGTTGTAGCATTTTCATGGTCTCTCCAATGTACCTCGGGACATCCTTCAGGAAAGCTCATGATTCCACATAAACCTGTTGGACTTTAGCCTGGTGGAAGATTTCTTATTATTTTTAAGTGTGGCTTGGTTCTCAATGGTGGCAATGGTTTGAAATGGCAGTGAGTTGTTAAGCATCATGCGCCCTCAATAGAAGATAATTTATGTATTGGAATGCACTGGCCCTGAGGATCAAAACCAAAATAAATGCAATGCATGTTCCGAGTGTGCTGAAAATTATATAAACATAGAACAGTACCATCATTCAAAGACACTCCTAAGTTAACAGGCTAACAGGATCTGGATCGGTGAAATAAATCTCTAAAGTTCCTTTTCTTGAACTTATCTATTTCTGATGCTTGCTGGGGCAATTTGTAATCCAGTTTTATATTTGACCTGCAAGGTGTGTATTGTAACTTGAATCCAAATTTCAATCTGTTTTTTTTTTAATCTTTGCGTGTCTACCTCATCATGTGAAATCAACACTAGTGGAAAAGCGAATTATACGGTATTGGTTTTCACCCTGCCAAACTCCACGAAGAAATGCCACCTGGGGCTTTGATTCTGGACTCAAGAACCTACATGAAGCATTATTTATTTTCCCTGCAGTCTTGGCACTGTAAATCTTTCTTTATCCCTTTTTTACTGCAAAGGATGTAAAGGGGGAAACATTGTGATCTATCGCCAACATTTTGAGTGTGTGCAAATAAACTAACCCTTTGAGTTCATTCTACTTTGATATTGATAGAAAATTGGATCGCATAAAAACTGTGGAAAACACCATCATTTATAAAGAGTGAAACAGATCAAAACATTTCTGTATATGATTGGGTGATGAGAGGGGAAATTAGTGCTGTTAAATTAAACCTCCTCCTGTCCATTTGCTTTTAGTCCATTTGTTGCAATACCATCTTAAAATATAAAATCTTGTTGTGCCACCCATTCAGCTATTAGCCGGAAGTTCGAATTTATTTTTAAAGTTATTGGTCTCTACGAAAATCATAGCAAGTGCATCTTGTAGATGGTAATTGGAAATGACTGTGCATCAGAGGCTCTGTGAGAACAGGGACCAGCAAAAGCAATTGATAATGTCATTGAAATCCAGGTCAGATAGGAGAAGTGGTTGAAATAGAGACGTGTGTGTTTGCCAAAATAACTTATTGAATATGTGTCCAATTCTGTCTGCAATTTGAAAATTCATTCAGGAAAAGGGACATCTGTGAAAATACAAGTCTGTTTGGATAGTTCGCACATTTTCATAGTAACATCTGCTCACTCAAGATAAAAATAATAAAACTGTGGGCTGGATGAAGATGAAAATTTAGCAAGACTCCCAAGAGCCAGACTGGTTACATAATTTGCTGATAAAAAGGCAATCACCTGTAATGGACACTTTTCAATTTATCTATCTATAGAACCAAAGCAGAAATAAGATAAGCCAAATAATGCAAAGGAAATAACAAGTCAGAGAGCGAGATTTTCCAGCCACAAATCCAGAAAGTCCCATCCAAAGTCAATGGACCTTTGCATAGCCTGTCCGTCGCCCACTATGATTCTCATGTTGGTGGGATGAAGAAAACTGCCCCCAGAGTGTCCAAGCGGTACACTGTATTCTCATATGAAGGACAACTGAGTACAATAGATACTGCTTATCCGAAAATTAAATGCTTCTCACTTTTTATTTGGTTTATGACAAGGCTCAGAATTTCTCCTCAAAACAATTTAAACTTTCTTTCCATTTCCAGCCAAAAATTGTGCTGATATTTGAAGATCCAGGCATCAATTCTGATTCCAAAGTGTACCGACTGGAGATAAAAAAGATAAAAGTTGGTAATCTGAAAGTAAAGCACAAAATGCTGGAGTTTCACAGCAGGACTGTAATTACCTGAAAAAAGAAAAGACATTTCAGGTGCAAATGTTGTGTTAGAGTTCTGACATCAAAAAGCATAATCCTGTTAACCTGTTATTCACCTCATAAATCCGAGAATATGGAGTTTTAGCATTTTCTGTTTATTACAGGCTTTGTTGGTGAAGCATTGAAAGGAAATTTAGGTAAACTCATGTTAAGAATGTGCAACCTCACTCAAGTGTCCTCTGATGTGCTGCATTAGGCCCTTGGTCCACATGTTGGATGTTAGCAGTGACCAGAAATGTAACTGGACCAACCGAATAAATACTCCTGATAGGAGCAAGCCAGAAACTGACGATTCTGCAGTGATTAATTCACCACCTGACTCTTTAAAGTCTTTCTATCATCTTCAAGTCACAAGTCAAGAGTGTGATGGAATACTCCCCAATGCAGCTCCAGCAACACTCAAGAATCAATCCACAATAAACCAGTCCACTTGATAAGCACCCCAATCACCACTTAACTATTCACTTACTCTACCCCACCACCGACACACAGTGGCAGCAGTGTCCGCCATATACTAGGTGCACAGCAGCAATTCGCAAAGACTCCTTCATCAGTACCTTCCACACTTGCAAGCTGCACCAACTAGAAGCGTAAAGGCAGAAGATGCAATGGAATACCAGCAATCTCCCTCCCGAGTAACAGACCAATGTGAGTTGGAGCTATATTGCTGCTCCTTAATTACTGCAGGGTGAAAATCTTAGAACCCCTTCCATGACAGCTCATGGATTACAGTGGTTCAAGAAGGCTGCTCACCACCTTGTCAAGGGCAATTAGGAGTTGGCAACAAATGCTAACCTCATCAGCAACACTCACATCCCATTACCCAAATAAACCATGTGAAATTCTACACCTATATCTTTCAATTTGCCGCTCGTCATTAGTATAGGACTAATTGGTCAGGGCCAGTTATCCCACCTGTGCCTTCAAATTTTCCCTATTCCTACCTATTAAGAATAACCAACCTGCATCTGATAGTCAGAGATCCAAGGAGTGTCTGATGTGGGGAAAGAGTGTGAGACCACCTGGTTACGTTAACACTTTAGACACAATTTTACCGCTCGTTCATGCCACCGGCATGGGACAGAACAGTCGAAAAGTTCCAGCCTTCACCTGACAGCTGGCAGTTGCTCTGCTCTGTACATCAGCACCTTATTTAATACAGATTTAATTTAAAATAATCCCAATGAGTTAAGCCCTTTTTGAAGGTAAGACGAGCTATTTCAGAAATTAGCGAGAAGCTTGTTTTACTGAAGGGTTGAATCAATGGCATGTTTTAAATTAAAATATCAATGAAGGAAGAAATTAAGAGCATCCAGCCCATACCCGCAGGAGAAAAAGGGCTACCAATTGACCAATAATGTGATCCCATTGTGCACACCAGGACTGCATAATGGGATGAGCTGATATCATGTCAAATACAAGGTTAGCTCATTATCATGAATTGATGGCATTTTGAGTACATAGTGAAGCAGCCAGTACCAGGCCGAAGGGCCAGTTTCCATGCTGTAAACCTCTATGACAGGGTTTGGAACTACAGGCATTGATTGCCTGTTTGGGCACTAACAACGTGTTCTGGATAAAGATGGACTGCACGGTGGCACAGTCAGATGGCACAGTGGCAAGTGCTCCAGTATCACGGTGGCACAGCTGCCTCACAGCGCCAGGGACCTGGGTTCAATTCCTGGCTTGGATCACCATCAATGTGGAGTTGGCATGTTCTTCCCGTGTCTGCATGGGTTTCCTCTGGGTGCTCTGGTTTCCTCCCACAGTCCAAAGGTGTGCAGGCTGGGCGGATTGGCCATGCTAAAATTGCCCCTAAGTGTCAGGGGGACTAGCTGGGTAAATGCATCGGGTTATGGGGATAGGGCCTGGGTGGGATTGTGGTCAGTACAGATTCAATGGGCTGAATGGCCTCCTTCTGCACAGTTGGGGTTCGATCATTTTATCCTGATTGAGGTGCCACTGAAATGGTTAGGTAAGGTCGTTTTAGAAAATCTAGGGCCTTCTCTGCAGCTCCTGCTCCACATGGGCCTGTGTGGCTGGGTGTCTACTCAGATACTCCATTCACATTATGTGGAGACACCCATACTACTACATTCCCAATCTAGCCATTTCCTCAAGCTGCACTAGCTGCCAACATTCTCCAGGCTGGTACCTGCATTGGACACATTACCTGTCTCCTTGCAGGTAGAATTCACATGGATATTCTATTGAATTGTAACCCCTAAAAGTTAGCAATCAAATCAAGTTGTTCAATGATACCACAAACCGCAAGAAAATGCCAGCAATTTCTGAACTGAATCCTTTAATTAATCCAAAAGAGAAAATGCTGGAAAATCTCAGCAGGTCTGGCAGCATCGGTTAAGGAGAGAAAAGAGCTGACATTTCAAGTCAAAACTAAAAAGCATAGAAAGTAGGAGATATTTATACTGCAGGATGAGGGAATGAAAGATGAGTCAAAGCCACAAAACTAAGGGGAAAGGCTGCTAATGGCAATCCATAGCGAGAATAAATGGCGTGAATAACCGAACAGCAGAGGACCTGAAATCAGAAGGTAAACTGTGACAGATGTGAGGGGAAGTGCAGAGAGATAAAATGGAGAAAAAGGAGATGCAGAGTGGGAGAAAAGATACAAAAAGGGGGCATAAAATAGGGGTTTAATTATATGTTCAGTATCTATGGTTTTTAGCCCCTCTCTTAGTAGTGTTGAGACGTGAAGGCTCAGTTAGGGCACTGGAGAGTTATAAATTAGCCAGGAAGGAGCTAAAGAGAGAGGTAAGAAGAGCTAGAAGAGGACATGAGAAGACTTTGGCAGATAGGATCAAGGAGAATCCTAAGGCTTTCTACAGGTATGTCAAGAATAAAAGATTGGTTAGGGCAAGATTAAGGCCAGTCAGAGACAGCAGTGGGAAGTTGTGTGTGGAGCCTGAAGAGATAGAAGAGGCACTGAATGAGTATTTTTAGTCAGTATTCACGCAGGAAAAAGTCAGTGTAGTCGAGGAGAATACTGCGATACCAGGTAGTAGACTAGACGGGATTGAGGTACATAAGGAGGAGGTGTTGGCAATTCTTGAGTGTGAAAATAGGTAAGTCCCCTGGGCCAGATGGGACTTACCCTAGGATTCTATGGGAGACTAGGGAGGAGATTGCAGAGCCTTTGGCTTTGATCTTTATGTCGTCATTGGCTTCAGGTATAGTGCCGGAAGACTGGAGGATAGCAAATGTTGTCCCCTTGTTCAAGAAGGGGAGTAGAGACCATCCTGGGAATTATAGACCAGTGAGCCTTACTTCTATTGTGGGCAAAGTTTTGGAAAGAATTATAAGGGATAGGATTTATAATCACCTAGAGGGAAATAAATTGATTAGGGATAGTCAACACGGTTTTGTGAAGGGTAGATCATGCCTCACAAACCTTACTGAGTTTTTTGAAAAGGTGACCAAAGAGGTGGATTAAGGGTAAGGCAGTTGACGTGGTGTATATGGATTTTAGCAAAGCGTTTGATAAGGTTCCCCATGGTAGGCTATTGCAGAAAATGCAGTTGCATGGGATTGAGGGTGATTTAACAGTTTGGATCAGGAATTGACTAGCTGATAGAAGACAGAGGGTGGTGGTTGATGGGAAATATTCAACCTAGAGTTCAGTTACAAGTGGTGTACCTCAGGGATCTGTTTTGGGACCACTGCTGTTTGTCATTTTTATAAATGACCTAGATGAGGGTGTAGAAGGATGGATTAGTAAATTTGCAGACGACACCAAAGTTGGAGGAGTTGTAGACAGTGAGGATGGATGTTACAGTTTGCAGAGGGACGTAGATAAGCTGCAGAGCTGGGCCGAGAGGCGGCAGATGGAGTTTAATACGGAAAAGTGTGAGGTGATTCACTTTGGTAAGAGTAACAGGAGTACAGAATATAGGGCTAATGGAAGGACTCTTAGTAGTGTTGACGAGCAGAGAGATCTCGGGGTACATGTGCATAGCTCCCTGAAAGTTGGTACCCAGGTTGATAAGGTTGTTAAGAAGGCGTACGGTGTGTTAGCTTTTATTGGTAGAGGGATTGAATTTCGGAGCCCTGAGGTCATGTTACAACTGTACAAAACTCTGGTGCGGCCGCACTTGGAGTATTGCGTACAGTTCTGGTCGCCACATTATAAGAAAGATGTGGAGGCATTGGAAAGGGTGCAGAGGAGGTTTACCAGGATGTTGCCTGGTATGGTGGGAAGGTCTTATGAGGAAAGGCTGAGGGACTTGAGGTTATTTTCATTGGAGAGAAGAAGGTTACGAGGTGACCTGATTGAGGCATACAAGATGATCAAAGGATTGGATAGGGTGGACAGTGAGAGCCTTTTACCTCGGATGGTGATGGCTAACACAAGAGGACATAGCTTTAAATTAAGGGGTGGTAATTATAGGACAGATGTCAGAGGTAGGTTCTTTACTCAGAGGGTAGTAAGGTCGTGGAATGCCCTGTCTGCAGCAGTTGTGGACTCGCCAACTTTAAGGGCATTCAAATGGTCAGTGGATAGGCATATGGATAACATTGAAATAGTTTAGGTTAGAGGGTCATTAGATTGGTTCCACTGGTCGGCGCAACATCGAGGGCCGAAGGGCCTGTACTGCGCTGTAATGTTCTATGTTCTATGTTCTCTCACCTGAATTGTGAATAGTCCTACCCAGTATCCACACATCATCTTAGGTCTGTAAGAGAAAGGAAAATGTTTTCTCCTCTGAACAAGAAGAAAGTACAACACTTTACACCCTAATTGCTGCCTTAATTTGGAGACAGAAATCCAGCCCAGTGATTCAGAGGAAGATACTGGATTCCAATCAGGAGAGTTAAACCTGAATGATTTTTCCCCTCCGAATGGCACCGAGAACAATTGTAGGGTACACTTAGTGCCTTTTCTGAGATCAACTCACTGAACAGGCAGCTAACAAATCTTATCTTAGCATCGTATTTAGCCATGCAACATCAGTAATTATTAGGGTCAAATTCTGTGCCAGATACTGTGAAGCTCAGTGTAAATATGGGATGTTTATCTTCTAACCATATTTAGAGAACAAGTCATTGCTGAAGTTCCTCCATTTATGTTAGCTAAAATGTTAGCAGTATCATTAGCATGCAAAAACATGAACAATGTTAGGTTAGGTTGAGGGAGCTGGGACTCTTTTCCCTGGAGAGACGAAGGTTGAGAGGCGACCTGATAGAAGTTTATAAAATGTTGAGAGGAATAGATAGGGTGGATTCTCAGAGGCTATTTCCCCGGGTTGAAATGGTCGCTACGAGAGGACACAGATTTAAGGTGCGGGGAGGGAAGTACAGAAGTGATGTTAGGGGCAAGTTTTTCACTCAGAGGGTGGTGAGTGAATGGAATCGGCTGCCGTCAGTGGTGGTGGAGGCGAACTTGCTGGGGTCTTTTAAAAGACTTCTGGATGAGTATATGGGGTTTAATGGGATTGGGGGTTATAGATAGGTCTATAGATTGGTAGGTGTTGATGTGATCGGCGCAACTCGTGGGCCGAAGGGCCTGTTTGTGCTGTAGTGTTCTATGTTCTATGTTCTAATGATGCCTTAACTGTTCTTAATAAAAATTATCGCTGGAAATTTCAAATTAGTTTACCTTTTTAATTAGTGTCACAAGTCGGCTTACGTTAACACTGCAATGAAGTTACAATGAAAATCCCCTAGTTGCCAGACTCCGGTGCCTGTTTGGGTACACTGAGAGAGAATTTAGCACGGTCAATGCACCCTAAGCAGCACAACTTTCAGATTATGGGAGGGAACCCAAGCACCCGGAGGAAATGCATGCAGACGCAGGGAGAACACGCAGACTCCTCACAAACAGTGACCCAAGCCGGGAATCGAACCTGGATCCCTGGAACTGTGAGACAGCAGTGATTAGCATTGTGCCATTGTGCTGCCCCTGAGGGTGTTCATAATAGGTGGATGGATGATCCTGTGTCATCCATTTTACACTCCACTGATTGTGAAAGTTCCACTTATGTTGCGAAAGTTTCTAACCTATAAAATGTGGAATGATAATATCATTACAAAAACAACAATGCTTCAAAAGATGAACAGACACAAGATTATGAGTTGTCTGCCAAGGTGGTGCCTTCTTGAAATGTTAGACTGATAGCTTGCCCTGATTTAATTACTCCACTTTTATTTAATTTTGAGTTTTATTAATTTAAAACCATTTGAAATGTTCATGGTTAAAGTCTGATACTTTAATATTCTAAATTGTGACATATGTCAAGGGAAGATGTCAAACTTAACAAACTAGCCAAACCAGATCTGATTTTCTTGAAAGTCATCTTAGAAAACTGGGTATGATCAGATCTTCAATCATTTTATCTAAATGTTTAAATTGTACATTATTAAATGACATTTTAATACATTTATTTTTGCCCGCTCTTATCTTCCTTCTGCATGATATAGTTGTCATTTTCTAAGATAAATTTCACATCAGGAAATCTTTGATTTAAATGGAACATCGGCCCTACACCGAGAGAAGGAAAACTAGAAGCATTGACCTTTATAAATAAAATACAGCTTTTTACAAGGTTATTCATGTTTAATCATGCAAACATTTATACATTACCTAATACCATCCCAGCAATATAATATTTGTACTGGTTTAAAATATTTACATTCATAACACTTACATAATATCAGTGTAAAGCCCTTTTCTCAGATCAGGCAAATTCACAGGAACGATCCTAAAAAAAAACAAACTGCGACAAAGTCATATTTCTCTTCTGACGCTGAATATATTGGTAAAGTCAATTCAATTTTATGTACAAGTTTGATGATAGCAGTAATCATTTATTAATGTGTGTTGGATGGATTTAAATGTACAGAACAAAAAAGTTATTTATCATTAGTTCTGCTCTCTGTTCACATTATTCTCAATTGTCAATAGTCAATCTTTTTAACTTTGAAGAATGGTTATGATTATGAACATGGTAGCGAGACCCCAAAGGAAACACGCAATGCTGCTCGTTTGTACCTTTGATTCAGTTTAGATTGAATGGGCCTGAGGTTACTGAGTTGAGGAGAGCTCTCCTGCCGTGGGGCTGGGGTGCCACAGATTCACTGAGTTTCTACCTCATTTGTCCTTGTGATAACCCCCAGGACTTGCATGGGGAGTCAGTGATTGAACTCCCTCTAGGGCTCATTGAATATGAACTCCCTGGGGATTGGTAATTAACTCACAAAGTGGAGTTTATGTACTGACCCTGTATAAAGCAGGCCCCTGAGTGGATCCATTGTCCCGGTTGCAACCAGTTTGTTTTCACCACAGGCTTGTGGTTTTGTTTTACTTTATTTTGTGCAATAAAACATCGTTCCTTTACAGCTGACCCCTGGAATTAATATAGTCCTCCCTCAAAATTTCCAGAGTGAATGACTGAGTCCAGCTTCCATTTTTCATTCCCTTCCCCAAACCCAATGGCCAGAACTCTGCCACCAGCCCACCACGGAATTGGAGTGGGCGAGGGTCTGACAACGGAAATCTCGGTTGAACTCAGTAGGGAATTTCCAGTCTCGCCCGAGTGAGGCCGTAAAACCCAATGCAACATCTCAATTTTGGAAACCCACCCAGCTTATATATTTCATGATGAGTTGATTACATGTCTGCTCATCTCATGCATAGATTCTGTTTTGAGCCTGCTAAATGTCCCTTACGTGGTGAAATTAAGATAATTAATTTCAAATGCATTCATTGATGATACATGCTACTGACAGGCTGCTGAGCATTCTGAATAGGGAGGGTTGACAGACAGCACTTATAAGTTCATAAGGTATAGGAACAGAATTAGTCCATTTGGCCCATCGAGTCCGCTCCATCATTCCCATTTTCCTGCCTTCTCCCCATAACTGTTCAACCCATTACCAATTAAAAATCTGCCTAACTTCTCCTTAAATTTAATCACAGTTGTCAGCGTCCACTGCATTTTGGGGTAGCAAATTCCACAGATTCACTGTCCTTTGGGAGAAGTAGTTTTTCCTCAACTGTGTTTTAAATTTGGTACCCCCTATCCTAAGACTAGGACCTCTCATCCTAGAATGTCCTACAAGAGGAAGAACCCACTCCATGTCTACTTTATCCATACCTTTTATCATCTTGTATGCCTCAATTTGATCTCCCCATATTCTTCTAAATTTCAGAGAGTATAGGCTTACAGTGATACCAGTGACATAGGTAGGAAGAAAGATGTATCATGCAGTCAGAATTTAGGGAGCTAGATAGAAAATCAGTAAGCAGGATCTCAAATATGTGACCTCCAGATTATGCCTTGTGCTAGGTGCAAGTGAGTACAGAACTCAGGAGTGAAAGCAGGTGAATGCATGTCTGAAAAGATGGAGCAGGAGTGAGAGTTTAACGTTCTTGGGATATTGCGACCACTTCCGTGGAAGCTGAAATCTGTGAAGACTGAACAGATTGCACCTGAACAGAGCTGCAACTGAGTTTCTTGTGAGGCGTTTTGCTTTTGGGGACATTTAAAATTAACTTGGTCGGGGTGTGAGAACCAGGAGATAATATCTGAGAGGAGTACCATGGTGCGCAAAATACCGGGAGAGAGAGTCTGGTGAACTGGAGCGATGACAATAATCCCTCCCTCAATGTCAGTAAAACAAAGGAGATAGTCATCAACTTCAGGAAACATAGTGGAGGACATGCCCTTGTCTACGTCAACAGAGATGAAGTGGAGATGATCGAGAGCGTTAGGTTTCAAGGTGTTCCAACAATCTGTACTTGTCGCTCCACACTGACACTATAGTTAAGAAAGTTCACTAACTTTCTCAGAAAGCTAAAGAAATTCAGAATGTCCACTACAGCTCTCACCAATTTTTACAAATTCACCATAGAAAGCGTCCTTTCTGGTTTTATCACATCTTGGTATGGCTCCTGCTCTGTCTAAGACCGCAAGAAACTACAAAGGGTTATGAACTTAGTTCAGTTCATCACACAATGTAGCCTCCTATCCAATGACTCCATCTACATTTCCCGCTGCCTTGGGAAAGCAGCCAGCAGGATCATTGACCTCCCCGCAACCCATATTCTCTTCTACCTTCTTCAGTCAAGAAAAAGATGCAAAAATCTGCAAGCATCTACCAACAGACTCAAGAACTCTGATGGCAGCTTTTTCCCTGCTGCCATCAGACTTTTGAATGGTCTTATCATATATTAAGTTGATCTTTCCTTCACCCTGCCTGTAACTGCAACATTACATTCTGCACCCTCTCCTTTCCTTTGCCCCAATGTACTCTATGAACAGTATGTTTTGTCTGTGTAGCACGCAAGAAACAATACTTTTCGCTGTATCTCACTTCATGTGACAATAATATATCAAATCAAATCAAATCAAAGTCAGAAAGCAGAAAAGGAAAGGATAGCAAGTTGGATGGGTCAGAGCAAAAGTGAAAATAATAGAATATAAATCTGGGTTGCTGTGTATGTATACGCATGCACAGAGTGTGGTGAATGAGATTGGTGATTATATGCGCAGATTGCATTGTGGAAATATAATGTTGTGGTTATAACAGAGACATGGCTAAAGAAGGGCAGGACAAACTGTTAAATATTCATGGATAGATGTTTGGGCAAAATGGGAAAGGAGGAAAATGGGATGGGTGGCAGTATTGATTCAGGAGGGCATTGCAGTGCTAAATAAAGAGGGGTCCCATAGGAGTAGAGATGGCAACAATTTGACCAGAGCTAAAGAACAAAAAATGGTGTAATTACATTGCTTAGTGTAGTCTACAGGCCACCAAGTAGTGGGAAAGACATACAGGAACAAAACTGCAAGGAAATTACAGAGACGTGCGAAAATAATAAAGTATTTTTAATGGGAGTCTTTAATTATCTAAAACTAGATTAGTATAATAAAGATGCTATACAAACCAGCCTCCCATCCGTTGACTCTGTCTACACTTCCTGCTGTCTTGACAAAGCAGCCAGCATAATTAAGGACCCCACACACCCTGGACACTCTTTCTTCCACCTTCTTCCATCAGGAAAAAGATACAAAAGTCTGAGGTCATGTGCCAACCATCAGTTTCTTCCCTGCTGCTGTCAGACTTTTGAATGGAACTATCTTGCATTAAGTTGATCTTTTTCTACACTCTAGCTATGACTGTAACACTACATTCTACACTCTCGCTTCCTTCTCTTTGAATGGTATGCTTTGTCTGTAATAGCGCGCAAGGAACAATACTGAATGTTAATACATGTGACAATAATAAATCAACCCAAAATCAAATCAAAATCAAAGTGCAAAGGGTAAAGAGAGGCAAGGGTTCCTGAAGTATGTTGGAATCAAATGTTGGCTGATATGTGGGCTATCTTCAATAAGGAGCAATTTCAGGCACTATCAAGGTATATTCCCTTCAAATGGAAAGGTAGGGAAAACAAAACAATGCTCGCTGAATGGCAAAGGGACAGAAATTAAGATAAGGAAGAAAGAGTGTCAGGTAGAAACTACAATTGAGAACCAGGCTGAATATAAAAGGCTCAGAGTGGAGGTGAAGAAACAAGTAAGAGACCCAACAAGGGAGTATGAAAAGAGACTGGAAAGTAACATAAAAGGGAATCCTAATATTGTCTATAGGCACATAAATACTAAAATGGTGGTAAAAGAGGAATAGGGATGATAACGGACCAATAAGTGAATTTACATATCAAGGCAGAGGATATAGCTGAGCTATCAAATGAATATTTAGCAACTATCTTTATCAATGAAGAAAATACTACCCAGGCCATGGTAAAAGAGGAGGTGATTCAAAAACTGCAACAGTTTAAAATTGTATAAGAGGAGGTATTAATAGGTTATCTGTACTTAAAGCTGATTAGACACCAGCACCGGAATTTTACCGCCCGCCACGGAATCAGAGGGGGCGAGGGGTTGACAACCAAAATGTTTGTTGACTTCGGGTGGGAGTTTCCGGTCTTGCTCGAGCGAGGCTGTATAATCCCACCCCAGAACCGACTACAATGCACCCAAGGATATTGTAAGGAGAATGGAAATTGCAGAGGCACAGGCCATCATTTTTCAGCCTTGTTTAGGCAGAGGGAAGGTGCCAGAGGAATGGGGAATGGCAAACATAGAAACATAGAAAAACTACAGTACAAACAGGGCCTTCGAACCACAAGTTGCACCGAACATGTCCCTACCTTCTAGGCTTACCTATAACCCTCTATCTTACTAAGTTCCATGTACACTTCCAAAAGTCTCTTAAAAGACCCTATCGAATCCACCTCCACTACCATTGCTGGCGACCGATTCCATGCACCCACCACCCTCTGAGCGAAAAACTTACCCCTGACATCTCCTCTGTACCTACTTCTCAGCACCCTAAACCTGTGTCCTCCTGTGGCTCCCATTTCACCCCCGGGGAAAAAGCCTCTGAAAGAATGAGAGGTGGTCTCAGTGAAACATATAGGATTCTTAAGGTGCTTGACAGGGTAAATGCTGAGAGGATGTTTCCCGTCATGGGAGATTCTAGGGCCAGAGGGCATCAGAATAAAGGGGCAACAATTTAAGACAGAGATGAGGAGGAATTTCTTCTCTCAGAGGGTTGTGAGTCTTTGGAACTCCTTGCCACAGAGAGCTGTGGGGGTTGTGTACTTGCGTGCAGTTAAGGCTGAGATAGATGGATTTTTGATCAGTAAGGGAATCAAGAGTTATGAGGAAAAGGCAGGAAAGTGGACCTGAGGAATGTTGTCAGAACAGCCCTGGTCCTATTGAATGATGGAACAGGCTGGGGGTGATGGTGGTGGTGGTGGGGGCGGGTGGGGGTGGGTGGGGGCGGGGTGAATCATCTACTCCTGTTCCTATACCTTATGGTCTAAGACCCATGGGTTCTGAGACTATGGGTTCAAATCCCACCATTGCCTGGTAGAATTTAATTTCAATGAGTACTTCGGGAATTTAAAGCTAGTCTCAGTAATGGTGATTATATCATTATCATGAATTGTTTTAAACACCCTCTGGTTCACTAATGCCTTTTTGGAGAGGAAATCTGCCATCCTTACATGGCCTGGCCTACATGTAACTCCAGACCAACTGCAACGTGGTTGACTCTTTGCTACCTCCTGAACTAACCCAGCAAGCCACTCGCTCCAAGAGCATTTAGGGATGGGCAACAAATGCCGCCTTGGCCGGTGGCACCCCAGGGCATAAAATAATACAATAATACAAACAAATACAGGCAATTCTGCTTTTGGACAAACTATGCAACATGCAGCATTCGTTGTATTCCAGTGATTTAGTTACTTCAGCACAAATTAAAGACAAATCCTGGTATTCACTGCAAAGTTCCACCGGCACAACCAGTAATACACAAAATGCACTCAATTGGCTTTAACAAGCTGGAACTCAGCGGAAGTAAATCCCCGTAACAAGATGAGGAGTCCAGCTGGAGCTGGCACGGAATGCACTGTTGTCTGCAGCGGCAATTGCTGCTGCCATCTCAATTTTTGATGTGCTCTATTAAGATTAATGCCTTTGGCAATGGCAACCAGCCAAAAGCCCAGTGGAGAAATGAGCCTTGATGTAATCCTCATTCCTACTTTTGTGACCAAATTGCTGTCCTTTGAAATGTCCCCAAAGGCTCAGTGAATTGCGAGGGATTTTACAGAGCAGAGCTTGTGTACGCTCTTTCTCAGAAACCACTGATCATCCTTTTTAATTTTGTTTAAGACATTGACATTGCTGACTCGAAAGCAGAAATTATCTTTGCAACGAGGTGTTAATTAAAATGAGTCCCTGCCACTTTCCATCGTAAATAATGTTTAGCAACACTGCCATTTTTCTTTTATATTGGAGCTGTTCTGTTTTCCTGCATTCGTTGATTGCAATTGGATTAGTCAGAAATTAAAAAGCCAGTTATTAATTCAGCCGGAACGTTATTCTTGGTGTGGCATTTTGTCATGTTTATTAATTACTATCATCTCACAGGAGAACAAACCATTACTATTGTCGCGTGAAATAAATCAGTGAATATGAAGGCAAAGTTTGTGTGCATTGGTGTAAAGAGATTTTACATGCACTTAAACCCTCATTAATGGCTGCAGTCTGCAAGCAGCATAGCTCCAACCCTGTGAAAAGCTGCATTTTATGAGCACCTGGGCATTTGAATTCCCAAACACTTTATACTTCTGGCACTTTTTAACCTTTGGTGAAAGTGGATACTTCCATTTTTGTGCTCTATGTTGTGACCGGTGCCCAGATGAAGTTTTCAAAATTTGTTAACCTGGGTAAGATCCCTCAAATTGTTACTGCCTGGCTGGGATATTCCCAAATTGTTCTGCCCCAGGTGAGGTTAGATGAATTGACTCCGTCCCTTTCTTCAACCTGGTCTGCTGGTCACAACAAGATATGATTTCGATTTGACTTGATTTATTGTCACATGCATTGGGATACAGTGAAAATTATTGTTTCTTGCGTGCTATACAGACAAAGCTTACCATTCATAGAGTACATCAGGCAGTAGGAAGGAAGAGAGTGCAGACTGTAGTGTTCCAGTCATAGCTAGGGTGTAGAGAAAGATCAACTTAATATATTGTAGGTCCATTCAAAAGTCTGATGGCAGCCGGGAAGAAGCTGTTCTTGAGTCGGTTGGTACGTGACCTCAGAATTTTGTATCTTTTTCCTGACGGAAGAAGATGGAAGAGAGAACGTCTGGGTTACATGGTGTCCTTAATTATGCTAGCTGCTTTTCCAAGACAGCGGGAAGTGTAGTTGGAGGCTGCTAGTGTGATCAACTTGATTACGTTCACAACCCTTCATAGTTTCTTGTGGTCTTGGTTAGAGCAGGAGCCATACCAAGCTGTGATACAACCAGAAAGGATGCGTTCTACAGTGCATCAGTAAAAATTGGTGAGAGTCGTAGCAGACGTGCTGAATTTCCTTAGCTTCCTGAGAAAGTAAAGGCATTGGTGAGCTGATTAATCCAAAAAGCATTTCTCCCTTTACATTTTTCCCAGTCACAGTATTTATGTTTTAAAAGGGGCTAATTTAACCAGATTTTCTTGAGTTAAAGACAGAGCGAGTTTATTAACTAAAGACAAGAACATAACACAATTCATGCTAATACATTTATACAGGTTAGAAATGAGAATTGAGTAAGTAAACAAAAAGGTAAATAAAATGATCTGTGATTGTGAGGAGCAGAGCATTGAGCGTTGCAGACCTTGTGATTGGAGAATCACTAGCACTGATTCAGCAGATGACTATCAATTTCAAGCTTCCAGTGTTCCACAGTTTGGTGGAGATGCTTCCCTGTTTTTGTCTTTCCTGACTTGTGAAGAATTACCCTTGAAGAATTGTAAAACTGTTTTCGAGGGCTGCATCTGCTGGTCAGCTTCTTCTTTGGTGTCACACACATTCCGACACCTCAGCACCATGGTCATCTGGATTCGAAACAGCAGCTCTTTTCTCTCATCACAGATGCTGCCAGATCTGCTGAGATTTTCAAGCACTTTCTCTTTTGGTTTCATACTTACACAGACCTGGGGCAGCTCTTCAGCTGGCTTTTATCCCAGTCTTCGAACATTCCTGTACATTTCTCACAGGATATCTCCTTGATGAGATGATATCCATTTCCCATTATGTCCCATTGTCTTCATCATAGAATCCTACACTGCAGAAGGAGGCTAATCAGCCCACTGAGTCTGCACCGACCACAATCCCAGCCAGGCCCTATCCCCATAATCCCATGCATTTACCGTAGCTAATGACATTTATCTCTGACATTAAGGGTGCACTTTAGCATGACCAATCCATCTAACATCTACATCTTTAGAATGTTGGAGGAAACCGGAGCACCCAGAGAAAACCCACGCAGACACGGGGAGAATGTGCAAACTCCATACAGGCAGTGACCCAAGCCGGGAATCGAACCCAGGTCCCTGGCGCTGTGAAGCAGCAGTGCTAACCACAGGGCTGTTCTGCTGCCCCATCAGAGATGGTAATTGGTTTCTGGATGTATTCGAAGTATCAGGTCTGGAAACAGGGTGGGATTCCATTGTCTCACACCAGCATTCAGCCAGTGACTGACTTTACATCCTTAGCCATCCCTGGTTGTATGCCATTAAAAAAATTACAGGCTGCATTTAAAGTTCAATTTCCAGAAATTGATATTTTTCCTTAATTATTATGACATTGACAATCAGTTAACTTTCATTGTCTTAGCGCAGAGCTCTGTCCGAACACAAATTGACAGAGCTCTTCTACTTTTGATCTCAGTCAACAATGTAACTCAAGGTCTGATGGCTGGAAATCACACATATCAGATGGTAGACGTAGGCTATTAATGTCTAGCTAAATACTGTGCTGTTGAAGTTAAAGATTTACTCAGTATATTGCACATTGAGTTACATCAATTCTACAGTACAGAAAGAGGCCATTGAGCTCATCATACTTTCTTCTCTTTATATCCTCATGTACTGATCTAGTTTCCCTTTTGATACCTTTGATTTATTATTGTCACATGTATTCGTCTACAGTGAAAAGTATTATTTTTTGTGCCAGATACAGACAAGGCATACCATTCATAGAGAAGGAAAGGCGAGAGTGCAGAATGTAGTGTTACAGTCATAGCTAGGAAAGATCAACTTAGTGCAAGGTAAGTCTATTCAAAAGGCTGGTGGCAGCCTGGAAGAAGCAGTTCTTGAGTTGTTTGATAATTCTTGTTTCTTTTTCCCAACAGAACAAGGTGGAAGAAAAAATGTCCGGGGTGTGTGGGATCCTTGATCATGCTGGCTGCTTTGCCGAGGCAGCGGGAAGTGTAGACAGAGTCAATGGATGGGAGGTTGGTTTGCGTGATGGATTGGGCTACATTCATTACCTTTTATAGTTTTATTGTATTGTTAAAACTAGAAAAGGAAAGAACTGGTATTTATATAGGGCCCTTTCAAGATCTCGATGCACTGCAAAATGTTGTATTTACTACTTTAGAAATATTGAAAATGTGCACAAAGCAAGATCCAAAAGTGAGGCAGATGACCAGATCATTTATCTGAGGAATTAGCTGAGGGATAACTGTGGTCTAGGACAAACTCCCTGCTTTTCTTCAAACAATGACGTGTTGGCCAGATTTTCTGGCCCGCTCGCTCCAAGACTGGAAAATCCCATCCAAATGTAATGGACCATAATCTACCCTGTCCCACCCTAGTCACAAGTAAGGCTTACATTAACACTGCAACGAAATAATTGTGAAGTTCCCTTAGGCACCACACTCCAGCGCCTGTTAGGGTCAATGCACCTAACCAGCACATCTTTCAGGTTGTGGAAGGAAACCGGAGCACTCGGAGGAAACCCACGCAAACACGTATAGGCTCCACACAGGCAGTGACCCAAGTCAGGAATCAAATCGGGGTTCCTGGCACTGTGAAGCAGCAGTACTAACTACTGCGCCATCGTGCCACCCATGAAACTGAGGGTGCTATTGTTTAATATTTCAATTGAAAGATGCACCTCTAACAGTGTAGGACTCTCTCAGTACTGAGCTGTGGTACCAGCCTTGATTATGTACCCAAGTCTACAGCCTTGAAGCCATGACTCCGATGTAGAAAAAAGAGTTTGATCCCTCCTGTACATTACCCTACATGGCACTTCTTACTAGGTCCTATTTTCTGGAACTGCATCCCGAAATCTTTTTGCACTTTTGCTTACCATCATCAACTTTCCCAATTCTTCCTGTTTGCCCTTGCTTTTATTAATTACATTAAAAGCATTGTAGAAATACAAGCTGGTGACATCACTACTACCAATTTGTCAATACCACCATTGATCATAGTTGTAATAACAAGTGGATTCTGTTATGTACTTTGAATCATGCGATGAGAAAATAAGGAAACGAGGTCAGTAAGGTGGCATAGTGGTGACTCCTGCTGTCTCACAGTGCCAGGGACCCGGGTTCAATTCCGGTCTGTCTGTGACTGTGTGGAGTTTGCACATTTTCCCCATGTCTCCATGGGTTTTCTCTGGGTGCTCCTGTTTCCTTCCACAGTCCAATGATGCGCAGGTTAAGTGGATTGGCTATGCTAAGTTGCCCCTTAGTGTCCAAAGATGTGTAGGTTCGGTGGATTGGCTGTGGCAAATACATGGGGTTATGGGAATAGGGCAAAGAAGGAGGGTTTGGGTAACAGGCTCTTTCAGAGAGTCAATGCAGGCTCAATCAGCTGGATAGCCTCTTTCTGCACTGGAAGGATTCTATGGTTGATAAGACGCTGACCCTATTTTGTGAGGAAACAACTATTTTTTCATGTGACTGCATGATTCCCCTGTGAAAACATAACACTCCTCCTTTTACTGCTTTAATGGAATCAGAGTTAAGAATCAGCATAACGACAGCCTCTTGGCTACCAATGCTTTAGCTGCAGCATCACTTGAAGCTGCATTTTTCTACATCTAGGATGTGTGCAATAACAGCAGAAATTTGATTGATGCTACCCTGGGCAAAGAGAAGGAACGTATCTCGGCACAGCTGAGCTGATTTCCCAGAAAGCCAACTTGGCCAGTTTAATTGCCCTGACGTTATTCTGCACATAATTTGCAAGTTGAAGTCAGTCTTGACTACAAAATATTACTCATCAGTTTCAGCTGAATAAGTCTCATTTTAGCATAGCAATGACTAATCTATGCAGGAAAAGATCTCAGGATAACAATGTTCTGTAAAAGCTCTCAAATTCATCCTGGGATCAAAAATATTTTTTGTGTGCAGGCCATTTAGTAAATGGGAGTTAATGTTTTGTACTTTTTCTACACTTACAAACATACATACGAGTTAGGGACAGGAATAGGATCCTCGGCCTTTCCAGCTTGCCTCCGCCAATCAATAAGATCATGGCTGAGCTGACATTATTCTCCAGCCTATCCCCGATAATCTTTCACCCCTTGTTCATCAACAATCTACCTAACTCTGCTATAAAAATGTTTAAAAAACTCTGCTTCTTCTGCCTTTTGAAGAAGAGGGTTCCAAAGACTCACAACCCTCTGAGAGAAAAAAAGTTCTCCCTTCTGTTTTAAATGGGTGACCATTTTGCCAGAATGTTATGGCCGTTCACACCAGGTGGGATTTTCCTATCTGACTTGATGTTTTGTTGCAGTGAACTGAGTTTTGGCTGGGTGCCAACTTGTCCAACCTCACTGCAGTGGCAGCTTGCCCTGAACGGCCGGCAAGATCGTGCCCTTTATTTTTAAACAGTGATCCCTGTTTCTAGATTCTCTTACAAGAGCAAACATCTCCACATCCACCCTGCCAAGACCCTCAGCGGTCTCATATGCAGGAACGCTTTGCTCTGTGAACATTTTATAAGTTTTGGTGCATTGAGAAATTGATAGTTGCAGTTTGGGAGGTATATGTTGGAGTGCTGCTCAGCTAATGAAACAGCTAGTATAAATACCATTATAGCTAAACTGGCGCAAATAGTGCCTGCAGCCTATTCTAGCTTTAGAGTATGCAGCCTCTATGAGAAATGCAGGAAGAGTGCAACAAAACATCAAGCAAGATTTACAGATAGAGATGTATATGTGTAAAGTTTATTTGTTAGTCACAAGTAAAGCTTTCATTAACACTGCAATGAAGTTATTGTGAAATTCCCCTAGTTGCCACAGTCCAGCGCTTGTTCGGGTCAATGTACCTAACCTGCACATCTTTCAGAATGTGGGAGGAAACCCACGCAAACAAGGGGACAATGTGCAAACTGCACACAGAAAGTGACCCAAGCTCAGAACTGAACCCAAGCCCCTGGTGCTGTGAAGCAGTAACCACTGTGCCACCGTGCCACCTGCATAATAACATGGTGAATTGTTCCCTACAGGGCAAAGTCAAACAGCTACAACAACCAGGAAGAATATGAAGCTATCACACAGGAGAACAACATACACCAATACATGCTGGAAAGATACTTGGAACAAATTGCCCATCTTGAAGTATCACAGTGAGTATTTAAAACATGAGTATGTAAAGGAAGCATGCATAGGTTGCTATTATGTAGCCACTGATGACAATCAAAGAAAGTTATCAGATGTTAAAAAGGTTTGCTTCAACATCCAACTAAATATGTAACACAAAGGGAAATAATGAACTAGCACTACAGAAGTAACAATGAACCCAGAATTATACAGCTAATAGACATTGAAATCTGGCTTTAGTCATTCACCGACAATTACAATGCATTAAGTCAGCTACTAAACATACATAAACTTTTTTATAAGCAGACAACTTCAGAATGAAAACCTCTATGCCTAAGGCCATAAAACTGCAATGCTGCCTAAATTGCATAGCAGAATTTAGCCCTTCATTGGAGACACATTTATCACCTTCTTAAAGAAAAGATCACTGCCAACAGAAGACACAGAGCACATATGGTGAAAGTCTTAACAGATCAAATGTCCTACACCCAATGAAGACATAAGCTTACAGGTCATTAGTTACATATGAATTAGGAGCAGCAGTCCCTTGATCCTTGCTCCACTAATTGATAAGACCTCAAGCCTGCCATTTGATAAGTTGGAAGGCAGCATATTGTACTGGTGAATTCCAAGCTAGAGTAGTGGAGTATGCTTGTGGTTAGCATAGGTACAGTTATGTACCTTCTTATGCAAGTGCCTTACAGTGGCTGTGTGCTGTACAATGTGGTTTGCATATTGGCTCTATAACAACAATAACATGGCTAACGATGGATATTGGGGTTCTCACATTGCACTGGAAGGAGTGCAGAGGAGATTCACCAGGATGCTGCCTGGGTTGGAACATTTAAGTTATGAAGAGAGGTTGGATAGACTTGAGTTGTTTTCATTGGAGCAGAGAAGATTGAGCGACAGCCTGATCGAGGTGTACAAGACAATGAGAGACATGGACAGAGTGGATAAGGAGCAGCTGTTTCCCTTAGTTGAAGGGTCAGCCACAAGGGAACAAAGGTTCAAGGTGAGGAGCAGGAGATTTAGGGGCATATGAGGAAAAGCTTTTTTTACTCAGAGGGTGGTGATGGTCTGTAATGCGCTGCCTGGGAGAGTACTAGAGGCAGGTTACCTCACATCCTTTAAAAAGTATCTGGATGAGCACTTGGCATGTCATAACATTCAAGGCTATGGGCCAAGTGCTGGTAAATGGTGGGAGTTCAGGTGTTTCTAATGTTTCTGTGTGGACATGATGGGCCGAAAGGTCTCTTCTTCACTGTATGATTCTATGATTCCATAACAACAACAACTTGCATTCCTAACATGGTTTTGTTAAACATACCAACCTTTGGCTCTTCTTATCACACGCCAGAAGTTTGCTAACCACTTTTGACAAAAAGCTGAATATTCAGCCTCATCACCATCAAGCAGGCAACACCCAGAACTCATGCCTTGGAGGATTTATCTTATTTAAAGAGAAAATAGTAATGGGTCAGGCACACGGGTGTATAAGGTGCAACAATGGCTGTTATATGGAGATGTGAAACAGCCTTGGGCATCTTGAAGCTCCTTTGCGGCTCTAACCCCCTTGTATAAAATGGAGGGTGCGTTGGAAGTAAAATGGATGCAATAGCTACTTGTCTTCTTGCAGATCATTTTGCCAAACATGTTGCTATTAACGTCCAGATGTGCATTATCTCACAGCAAAAATTGACTGACAACTCAATTCACAATAATGGCAAGCTTCAACTTCTGGAACAAATGATTTAGTGAGCCGTGAGTGAGGAATTCAAAGACCTTGCGACAGTGCGGCATGAACAGAGCTGTGTGTGGTCAAGACATTTATCCATTATAGGGGCATGTAGCCAGAAGGACAGGAACAATTTGCCAATGGCCTCTTGTCAAGTATTCAGAGATACCGCGAAAGCAAGCAGAGCCCTACAGCCATAACAGGCTATCTCTGTATCTATGTCACAATGGCACAACCACCTGTGTCCGCTACACAAGGGTTAGTAGCCAGCTGAACCTCAAGCAGATTCATGACACATCTTTCAGACAGACTTTACACATGATACATCAAGCACAGTGGAAATAGCTGATTTGTGAGCATTACATTAAAGACACTTTCATTGTATTTTTAATAAAGATTCAACACATAACGCTAAATCTTGCTGACAGTGTTCACTTACAAAATTAATATTTTCCACATAAGTAGTAGGTTTTTTCTAAAATCAAAAATCATTCAATGAAATATAGTGAAACCTTAAAGATAGAATTGTTCATTCAAAACATAATGAACGCATGCTTTCTGCAGTAGCTTCTGGGCTAGTCCTTCAGCAACATCCTCTGTCTCTCTCTTCTAACCCTGTGATCTGGCTTATAGTTGTTCATATTTCTGAAATGTGCCTCATTTAATAGCTATCTTTTTTTGTCATTGTTACGTTACTATTATTCCATCAATTTATTCTGAGACATCAGAACCATTGTGTGCCCACTCGCTTTTTGATATTCACAAACAATTAACTCCCTGTTTCTTAAACATGTAACATTGTTTGATGTGCTGGGTAGGATACTGGGATTACGTAGTGCTGTCATGAGTCAGACATCGAGTGTATCCTATAACATGAAGGATTTAATCGTCCGATGTGTTTTAACCGGGGAACACATGGGAATCCATGAATTCAACAACATCCATATAGATAAAGATAGTGATGTCTCCAAGACACCTCACAGAAGTTAAATTCGACGACTTAACAACAAGCCAAAAAAAAATTAAGAGGGATGATGAAAAGCTTTGTCAAATAGTTGTTTAAGGAGACTTTGAAAGGAGGAGGCAGAAGTAGAGAGGTGCAAAGGTTTAGCAGGGGAATTTTATAACTTAGGCAGCTAGACAGCTGAAGGCATGGAAACCAATGGTGAGGCAAAAGAAGTGGGGGATATGTAAAAGGTTAGAGTTGGAAGAATGTAAAGTTTTCAGACAGGTTGTAGGATTATTACACATCTCATTACACAGCCTGCAAAAGATAACACTGAAGTGATTTAAACATGGTGATGGAGGAACTGTGAATCTTTTTATATTCTCTGTCCTTTTATAGTTTTTGTATCTGTTATATCTTTTTACATAGTGTGATATAAATTCTTTTTATATGCATTTTGTACATGAAGGATTAATTCTAAATATATGCTTTCCTGAGGAAGCTTGGACTGTGTGACTTGGATTTAAATCACAGTCACACTATAACAAGGATTGCTTGTCCAAACTGATAGTGTATAGACAGGAAAGGAAGTAGGGATAGATATCCAAACTGTGTGGCCAGCTGTGATCAAATGGTATATTTTGAAATGTATAACTGTCTGGACTTTGAAACTATAACTAAATAAGTGTAAAGCTTAATAAGCAGGTCAATGGGTTACATGGGAAAATGGGTTATTTTATGTTAATGATATCCTTTTGTATTGTGACCATTACAAAAGGAATAATAAAATCAAAGTATGGCAGCAATATGAGAACACAGTAAGAGCCCCAGTTACCGGAGATAAAAGAAAACAACTAAGAAAATCTTATAGCTCAGATACGAAAAAGGTTAGAGGCAAGAGGCAAATCTTATAGCTCAGATACGAAAAAGATTAGAGGCAAGGTTATAGGCAAGTGCGAGGTGGTCCACTTTGGTAGGAATAATGGTAGGAAGGACTATTACTTATGGGGCGAAAAACTGCAGCAGGCGACAGTGCAGAGGGACCTCGGGGTCCTTGTGCATGAGTCGCAAAAACCCAGCCTGCAGGTGGTCAGGAAGGCTAATGGGATGCTGGCCTTCATAGCGAGGGGGATTGAATATAAAAGTAGGGAGGTCTTGCTGCGGCTGTATAGGGCATTGGTGAGGCCGCAGCTGGAGTACTGTGTGCAGTTTTGATCACCGTACTTACGCAAGGATATTTTGGCCTTGGAGGGAGTGCAGAGGAGGTTTACTAGGTTGATACCGGAGTTGAGGGGGTTGAGCTGTGAGGAGAGGCTGAATAAACTAGGCTTGTACTCGTTAGAGTTTAGAAGAATGAGGGGAGATCTCATTGAGACATATAAGATGATGAATGGGATGGATAGGATAGAGGTGGAGAGGCTCTTCCTGCTCAGAAAGGACAGTAGGACTAGGGGGCACAGCCTCAAGATAAAGGGGGGGCGGTTTAGAACGGAGTTGAGGAGGAACTTCTTCACTCAAAGGGTGGTGAATCTCTGGAACTCTCTGCCTGTTGAAGTGGTGGAGGCTGCCTCGCTAAATATTTTTAAGACGCGGGTTGATGGGTTTTTGATAAGCGAGGGGATTAAGGGTTATGGGGAAAGGGCGGGAATGTGGAACTGAGACATGACAGATCAGCCATGATCTTATTGAATGGCGGGGCAGGCTTGAAGGGCTGGATGGCCTACTCTTGCTCCTATTTCTTATGTTCTTATGTTCTTATTTCAAAAAGATTTGAGGAGAGAAAAAGGGAACAGGACTTTTGAGCTGTTTGGACCACTGGAAGTCAGTAGGAAGCAAGAACCATCTAAACTCATGTTTATTTATTAGTGTCACAGGTTGGCTTACATTAACACTGCAATGAAGCTACGATGAAAATCCCCTAGTCACCACACTCTGGTGCCTGTTCGGGTACACTGAAGAAGAATTTAGCATGTCCAACTGGAGCACCCAGAGGCAACTCATGCAGATACGTGGAGAATGTGCAGGTGCTGCACAGACAGTGACCCAAGCCAGGAATCGAATCTGGGGTCCCTAGCTCTATGAGGCAGCAGTGCTAATCACAATGTCATCGTGCCACCTTAGGATATCAACTGTCTTTGTTTGTTAAGTAGGACTTCTGTCGCTTAATAAATTGTCCTGAAATCACTGTGTTAAGTGTCTGAAATATGTCCCTGTCTGAAATTTATTGGCTAGATTCTGAGCCAGTGGTGGATTTACACTCTGTGGGCCCCTGCGCTCACCTTCAAATCTTCCCCCCCACCCCCACTGACTTCATGTCCCTCTCCCCAATGATGGAATGCCTCTACCAACCTTGCCCATCTTCACCCCACAGAACGTAACTGCGTTAGTGCCTTCTTAGTTTGTAAAAACATGCTTTTAATTGCTGAATTGAAATCCAAGATATCCTCTTGACAGTAAAGATGATCACTATTTTGTGTGTTTTGAGACGAGCAAACATGGAATTTGCTGATGAGCAACGAGATGGAAGTATCAATCAATGACATCTCTGCAGCACAAGCCAGTGCAGAACAGAGTGAACCAGTCCAGTACAGGAGCAAAAACTCCAATCAATAAGATGTATTCGCTACCATTCAGTATACTTCAGAGGCTCATTCCAGTTTCAAATGTTAATTTCCTTACTTCCTCTCACAAAATCAATGGCATTATTGTTGCAAATTCACGTGAGACGTGAATCCAAGTCCAATGTCTGTGACTCCGTCTAGCAGGATTCTCCAATCCCGCTGCAGTAAAGGGAGTTTTGGCCGAGCACCAAGTTTTCTGTCCTCACTAGCAGTGGTGGTGGAGTGAATGAAAACAGAGACTTCCAGCTTCAGTCTGCACTAATGGTAACACACTGAATTATTGCAATACACATGAATATTAACAAAGTGATCAATTCCCTTTCTGTTGTTACACAGCTTTAATTTAAACATTCCAGTTTAATGAGACAAACAAGGATAGTAATTCAATTATTTCTTTATTTAACACTTCTAGTGCCAACTCAGACATAAACAGTTGCAACGCATTATCTCTTTACTGGACTTTAACTCTAATTTAACATCATCTTTCAATTGAAGTTAACTCTTAAACTGCACTTTACCTGAACATCAAATTTTAACTATTTAACTGAAAATAGATACTACCGAGTTTAGGAAAACCTTGGCCAAGAAATATCCTCTATGTAAAATCTATCTTCTCCTTCTCTGAAGCATCCTTTAGGGCATGTCTTCTTGCAGCAGTTGGTCTCTTTGAGTTATCATTGCCAAATAAAGGCTCATGTGACTCTTTATCCACAATTCTCCACTCGCTTCTAGAAGATTCTCTGTCATCCAGCCAATGAATTGCTCAGAAATTGCATCATTTGATTAGGTCAATCAAATGCAGGCAGAACACCGACAGTGGTCACTTCAAGTCTCATCATACCTCAGCCTCTTAAGTGCATATTGTTTACATTCTGATGCCCACATAAGGAATACTGGCTCCCAAAGGTCTGTACAGAACTCATCCCTGCCAAGGACAAGCTGCTGAATCTGACACTTTCTGTCCTTCGACAAATTCAAGGCCGCTGGCCACAAGAAATCCCAACATAGTGAAAAAACAACTTTCAAGCCACTATTGCCAATATTGTTGTTAATTCATTGTTGCAGCCTTTCTTTCTCCATCCACACTGTTTATAATTAGCACTCTTCTGGAACTAAGCTTGTATTGATTTTCTTTCAATTGGCCCTATGTGGAAAGAAATCAAACAAACAAAGCTCTTGTAGTCTATATTCATCTAGTTGAAGCTTCTACACTTGTAAGAAAAAAAATTGATATGAAAAATATTGGCCTGATAAAAAATAATAATTTAAACTTTATGTTCTAGTTTATAAAGTTATTTTAAGGGAAAAAAATTGTTTTATGGAAAGGCTATGATTTTGATAAACAGCTCAGAAAAATGAACTTACAAATAAGATAGGCTGCTAAATTGTGTTTAAAAATGTCTTGCACCTTTTGCTTTTAGCTAATTAGTGTAAAAGTTTCATGTTACCAAAGGTCTTACATCATTTTTCAATGTTGCCTTAGAAGCGCCTGTCTGAAAACAAATGATTCGCTTTTTCTGAAGAAGACTCATATTCAAGTCGAAATATTAACTCAGTTTCTCTCTCCACAGATGCTGCCAGACTGCTGAGTTTTTCTGTTTTTATTTCAGATTTGCAGTGTCTGCAGCATTTTGCCTTTATGATGGCTTGCTTCTCTTTTGGAGTACAAATAGTTCTATACATCAATGTTTTTGTTATTGAACACTACTTTTTAAGAGCTTTTCCTAAGTTGAAGAGCCACTTCCTTGATGCTAGTCTGGAATATAATTCTGCTTTTGGATATTATTAAAAAACATGCTCCCCAACTTAGGCTTGTTCCAACTATATTCCAATCTTTACTCTATCAGGAGACACTTAACTTAATAAAATAGCTTCAGAAAATGTCTTAGTTGCAATTTGAATATTGATATTCAAATATTATTAGTCTGATTAAAAGAAGTTGGAACGTTTTTGATCTCCCTAGGTTGTAAACCTGAATAATAAGTCTCACAGCACCTGGTTAAAGTCCAATGGATTTATTTGGAATCACGAGCTTTCAGAGTGTTGCTCCTTCAGTCACTCACCTGATGAAGGAGCAGCACTCCAAAAGCTTGTCAATCCAAATAAACCTGTTGGACTTTAATCTGGTTGTGAGACTTCTTATTGTGCCCACCCCAGTCCAATGCCAGCATTTCCACATCATGGTGAACCTGAATGGTTCCTTTGCCTATAGCACTGGAGCTTAACTCCACCTGTGTCTTTTAGGAATGTAATTAAATAAGTTAGTTGTTGAATAGATAAAGACTAAATGATTTATGATCAGAAGTTTCGGGTTTCTACTGAATCATAGTCAATATTGTTGGCTAATGGAATATTAGTGCTTATACTTTGTCGATATGAAAGGTAGTAATTTAATTATACCTGGTATGATATTCCATTCAGTTATATAATAAATGATTTGGCACACAGCAATATCTCATTAGAAACTATTTCTCTATCAGCTGATTCCACATCCTATGGTAATATCAATGTCTTCCACTGCATATCAATAGATGCAGTGGAATGTTATTTCTGAGATGTGTCCAAGAGAATCTGTACAACATCAAACAATCTTCAATTTGACAATGTAGTCTTTAATCTCATGGGTTGCTGAAGGGTATCTGGAGTAATAAATGTTTAATTGTCTTTCAGATTAAAACATTTATAACTTGATAACATTGTAAGATTAAGAGTAAAACATCATTCTTGCATGTTGAAATTTAATTATTAATCAAAAGTTCTGTGGAACGTATCTAGGATATTCTAGTACATTACTATCGACAGTTTTCATTTGCTACATTTTGATGAATTCCTGCACTTTTCAAGGTGAGCGATATCAGAGTTGGAAATGGAAAATCTTTTCCTTTTTGCCCTCCTGTCTCAGTATCAAAAACCTCCAAGGTATCAAGGGTCAAATATTATAGATGTACAGTGGGCGGCATGTTGACAGATAGGTTAGCACTGCTGCCTCACAGCTACAGAAACCTGGGATCGATTCCCAGCTTGGGTCACTGCTTGTGTGAAGTTTGCACAGTTTCCCCTTGTCTGCGTGGGTTTCCTCCAGGTGCTCCGGTTTCCTTCCACCGTCCGTAGTTGCATGGGTTAGGTGCATTTTGCATGTTCTCCCCTTGCCTGCGTGGGTTTCCTCCAGGTGCTTCGGTTTCCTCCCACAGTCTATAGGGGCGCAGGTTAGGTGCATTGGCCATGCTAAATTGCCTATAGTGCATAGAACAGGGGGATTAACAGGGTAAATATGTGGGGTTACAGAGATAGGGCCTAGGTGGGATTGTGGTCAGTGCAGACTCGATGGGCCAAATGGCCTCCTTCTGCACTGTAGGGATTCTATGGATTCTGTGACATATTAGAAATCTATAACAGCAAATAATAGAATAATAGGTTGCATTAGACTTCTGAAAACTCAAAGATATATAACTATGGTCAACATGATTTTGTGCAAAGGAATTCTTGTTTAACCCATTTATTTGGATATTTTTCATGAGGTGACATGTGCTGTGGATACAGGGGAACTGATTAATGTAATGTATTGAAATTTCCAGGCGACATTTGATGGAGTGTCACATCAAAGGTTATTGTGGAAAATAAAAGATTATAGTGGAAGGGGTAACATAGTGACACAGATAGAAACTGCTGCTTAACAGGAAGCAAAGAATGGGCATAATTCTTTTTTTTAAGTTTGGGAAAATGTAATAAGTGATGTGCCACAGGAATCAATGCTGGGAGCTCAACTGTTTACAATTTCTATAAATGACTTTGGAGGAAAGGATTGAAGAGATGGTTGCCAAATTTTCTGATGACACAAAGATAGGTCAGAAAATTTGGCAACTATCTCTTCAATCCCTTCCCCTAAGTCATGAAGAGTTGTGAAAAAGACATAAGGAAGCTATAAAAACACATAGGTAGGTTAAGGGAGTGAACAAAGATCTGGTAAATGCAGTATAAAGTGGGAAAATGTAAAATTATCCATTTTAGCAGAAATAATTAAAAAAGCATATTCTTTAAAGAGTGAGAGCTCTAAGTGCAAAGGGCTTTGGGATCCTAGTCCAGAAATAACAAAGGACCAGTATGCAGATAAAGCAAGGAATTGGGGAAGTTAATGGAATGTCCTTATTATGAGGGGAATTGAATATAAAAGTAGAGAGGTTGGGCTTCAGATGTAGAGGGCACTGGTGAGACCACATTTGGAGTACTGTGTGCAGTATTACAGAGTCTTAGAGATTTACAGAATGGAAGCAGGCCCTTCAGCCCAACTTGTCCATGCCGCCCTTTTTTTAAACCCCTAAGCTAGTCCCAATTGTCTACATTTGGCCCATATCCCTCTATACCCAATTTAGCCATGTAACTGTCTAAATGCTTTTTAAAATTCACAATTGTATCTGCCTCTAATACTACCTCTGGCAGCTTGCTCCAGACACTCATCACCCTCTGTATGTAAAAATTGCCCCTCTGGACCCTTTTGTATCTCTCCCGTCTCACCTTATACCTATGCCCTCTAGGTTTAGACTCCCCTACCTTTGGGAAAATATATTATCTAGCTGATCTATGGCCCTCATTATTTTATAGACCTCTATAAAATCACCCCTTCTATGCTCCAGGGAAAAAAGTCCCAGTCTATCCAGTCTCTCCTTACAACTCAAACTTTCATCAAGTCCCGGTAGCATCCTAGTAAATCTCCTCTGTGCTCTTTCCAGTTTAATAATATCCTTTCCATAATAGGGTGACCAGAACTGTGCACAATATTCCAACTGTGGCCTTACCAATGTCTTGTCCACTTTCAATAAGACGTCCCAACTCCAGTATTCAATATTATGACCAATGAAACCAAGCATGCGGAATACCTTCTTCACCCCTCTGTCCACCTGTGACTCCAATTTCAAGGAGCTATGAACCTATATCCCGAGATCTCTTTGGTCTACATCTCTCTCCAGTGCCCTACCATTAACTGAGTAAGTCCTGCCCTACTTCAATCTACCAAAACGCATCACCTTACATTTATCTAAATTAAATTCCATCTGCCATTCATCAACTCACTGGCCCAATTAATTAAGATCCTGTTGCAATCTGAGATAACCTTCTTCACTGTTCAGTATGCCACAAATCTTGGTGTCATCTGCAAACTTACTAACGATGCCTCTTATTTCCTCATCCAAATCATAAATATAAATGACAAATAGCAGTGGATCCAGCACCGATCCCTGAGGCACACTGCGGGTCACAGGTCTCCAGTTTGAAAAACAACCCTCAACAACCACTCTCTGGCTTCTGTCATCAAGTGAATTTTGTATCCATTTAGCTACCTCACCCTGGATCCCGTGAGATTTAACCTTATGCAACAATCTACTGTGTGGTACCTTGTCAAAGGCCTTGCTAAAGTCCATATAGATAACATCAACTGCACTGCCGTCAACTACCTTTTTAGTTGCCCTTCAAAAAGGTCACCTTACTCAAGGATGTAAATGCATTGGAAGCAATTCAGAAAATGCTTACCAGAATAATATCTGGAATTGGCATGTTGCCTTATGAAGAAAGATTGGACAGGCTAGACTTATATCCACTGGAGTTTAGAAGAGTAAGAGGCAACTTGATTGAAAGATATAAGTTCCTGAGGGGTCTTGACTAGATGGATGTGGAGCGGATGTTTCCTCTTGTGAGAGAATCAAGTACAAGGATGTCACTTTTTAAAAATAAGGTTTTGCCCATTTGAAATGGAGATGAGGTGAAATTCTTTCACTCAGAGGATCATGAGTCTTTGGAACCCTGAACAGAGTTCAGTGGAATCAGAGTCTTTGAAGTGTTTAAGGCAGAGGTGGATAGATTCTTGATAATCAAGGGGGTGATAGGGATTGATCAGGGGTTGGTGGAATACAGAGTTGAAGTTACTATTGGATCACCCGTAATTGTATCAAATGGTGAAGCAGGTTCAAGGGACCCAATGACCTATTCTTGCTCCTTGTTTGTATGTCCATATAGACCAGTTGATTTATCTATTTCTGACTATATATTGTAAAAAGCGAGTGGTTTCTGAAATTTTAGTGGGTTTAGTTTTCATTTGAAAATTCTAGATTTAAATAATATGATACTAAGCAATGGTAGCTTGAATTCTAACAAGAGGAAATATACAATTTATTTACAAAAGTATAAAACCCTGCTGTACCATTCCTCACCCCCGCCTTCCCATTGTCCAACCATTGTTTCAGATCTTTATAAATCCTTACACCCAGGCAAATTAACTGTCTTAACTGTGACAATTGGCTTCGGCTTGCTATGGCAACCTTGACCTCTGATTTCTACCTTTAACCTTTGAGGCCCTGTGGGCAGCAATAACATATCTTCACTACCGCATAACATCTATGGGCATTTGAGACCGATGGGGTCTTTCTCTCTGGCTTTCAGAGCACAATTGCATCTCAATCATCATGGTTTTACTGTCCTCACTTCAAGACTGTGACCACCTGACTCAGTGGAGTATTTCTGCCCTTGAGTCAGAACACAAGTGATAGAAGCAGGAGTAGGCCACCAGGCCATTCAAACCTACTCCACCATTCAATACAATCAGGGCTGATCTATACTTCAACTCCTTTTCTGTGCCATTACCCCATAACCCTCTATCCATGATTTATCAAATATTTATTCACCTCCACTTTAAATACTTCCAATGTTTCAACCTCCACTACCCTTTGGGGCAAAGAATTCCAGAGATTCACCACTCTCTGCAAGAAATTTCAAGCACCACAGTTTTAAATGACCAGCCCTTTGTAGCTATGTCCCCTTGTTCGAGACTCACCCACTAGTGAAAACATCTCACCATCTACCATGCCAAGCCCCCTCTTATATGTTTGAATACAGTCACACCTGTCTCTTTAAGCATTGGTGTGGTATAGTGGCATTGTGATTAGCACTGCTGCCTCATAGCGCCAGGGACCCAAGTTCAATTCCGGTCTCTACGTGTCTGTGTGGGTTTCTTTCAGGTGCTCTTGTTTCCACACACAGTCCAAAGATGCGCAGGTTAGATGAATTGGCCATGCTAAATTGGACTTTCGTATCAAGGCATTAGGAGGGTAAATATGTGGGGTTGTGGATGGGATTGTGGTCAGTGCAGACTCAATGGGCCTAGTGGCCTCCTTTTACTCTGCAGGAACTTGATGATTCTAAACTTCAAGGAATAAAGACCCAGAATATTTAGTTTCTCTTGATAGGGCAACTTACTCATCCTAGGAATAAGTGAATCTCCTTTGGACTGCCTCCAATGTTACTATATCCTTATTAGAGGTTCGGTACAGGTCTCATGCCAAACAATCTCATATATTGTGTCTGTTAGTTGTGGGTATCTTGCTGTATTGTAAAAGGAAAGATGGATCATGGTTGCAGCCTCGCAAGAGAAGGTCCCCCTAGGATAAAAATATCATAAGGGAAATGGCAGTTACTTTAACTTAGCAAAGGGCATGAAGATCTCACATGTCAATCTTCAGTTAGGACCTGCCCTAAGGGGCAGAACACAACACGCAGAGTGATATTTTGAAACCTGGAATGCTCTTAGTCTGAGTTTGGTTGACATTTTTGTTCCTGTGGCTCAGGTTCAATAAAAGCTGCAATTTCTGCCTATTTAAATATCCATTTAGTGAAAGGGCAAAGGCATGTCTACATTAGGTCAATATGGTGACTCTTTGGAATCAATGTTGCTGCACTTCCTCTCATAAATAGGCTTCAAAATGAGAAAGCAACACAATTTAATTCAAGGTTAACTGAAGTGTTGCAATGTGGCACAGTGTTAGCACTGCTGCCTCACAGCGCCAGGAACCTGGGTTCAATTCCAGCCTTGGGTGATTGTCTGTGTGGGGTTGCTCTCTCTGTGTTTGCATGGGTTTCCTCCAGGTGCTCTGGTTTCTTCCCATAGTCCAAAGATGTGCGGGTTAGGTTGATTGACCATGTAAAATTGCCCCTTGGTGTTGAGGGATTAGCAGACTAAATATGTGGGGTTATAGGGATAGGGCCTGGGCAGCATTGTTATCAATGCAGTCATGATGGGCTGGATGGCTTGATGGAGGGGAGATCTCATTGAGACATATAAGATGATGAATGGGATGAATAGGATAGAGGTGGAGAGACTCTTCCCGCTCAAAAAAGACAGTAGGACTAGGGGGCACAGCCTCAAGATAAAGGGGAGGCGGTTTAGAACGGAGTTGAGGAGGAACTTCTTCACTCAAAGGGTGGTGAATCTCTGGAATTCTCTGCCCGTTGAAGTGGTGGAGGCTGCCTTGCTAAATATTTTTAAGAAGCGGGTTGATGGGTTCTTGATAAGAGAGGGGATTAAGGGTTATGGGGAGAGGGCGGGAAAGTGGAACTGAGCCACGACAGATCAGCCATGATCTTATTGAATGGCGGGGCAGGCTCGAAGGGCTAGATGGCCTACTCCTGCTCCTATTTCTTATGTTCTTATGGCTTCTTCCTACACTGTAGGGATTCTATGATTCTATAAGTCTCCAGGAGGCCAGTTGAAAATATATACATGTTTGGCTTTAATATGTCACACAGATCCAGGATAAAAATTGTAGAAATTTCATCAGGTTATACAAATTTAGTGCTTAATTCTAATTTACTATTTTAATACGCCAAGGTTAGATGGGATATTGGAAACATTGGTGCTTTCCTGAAATTGGGTTAAAATACTCCGGACACATTCTGGAGATAAAGATGCAACTTCTTCAGAAAACGAAGTCATAATGAATGAAACTTCATCTTGTGTGTATTTAGCCCTTGTGCGTGGGTTGCTGCTTTCAGTATCGATTTCCATAAGATTACAATCATTTGTTTTAATTAAGAATCGCGGTACATATATCTGCACGATTGGCTTTCTTAATAAGTTTACATTGACTGAATACTCTGACTGTCATTCCCAACTCTTTAGCTTATGCTAATGGACAACTTTGACATGTACAAGTTTCATGTTTGCTGTTCAATAAATGGAAGCGTACATCTCTCCACGTGAAAGCCCATCCTTCAATCGTCCACTTAATTTGTACAAAACACCTTGAATGCTATCGATCTCTCCTTCTCGGTTTACTGTCGGAAAATATGGCTGGACGCAAATTAGGCCTGGAATCTGGCCAAGGCTTTTGTTTCTGGAGGGCGAATAATGAGGTTGTAATTCTACTGAAGCCAAAGCATCTCTGTAAAAGTGCTCCCACAATTGACTGCAGGGACAGTGAAGATACAGGACGTGTCCTGAGAACGGTTCTAATCCCTCTCTGGAGACCAGCAGAGTCACCCAGTGGGGGAACTATGTTAGATATACCTTCATTCTAACAACCACTGCATTTCAAGTCTACTTTGGACGGGTTATTGTGGCAGGGGGACTTTCTAACTGAGAATCTCTCTCTCTCCAGCACCGATTCATAAAAGTGCGGGGGGCAATATTAAATGTGAGTGGAGTTGGTATAAATGTTTTCAGTGTTGATAGACACGTTCGCGATTTTTAAACATTTAACGATATGTGCTGGACGGAATTTCAGCAGAAAAACCTGGGAATGGGCACTGTAGCTGCCCCTTTGCAGAGGGGTATTATTTCACATCCTTCGCTCCAGCTTAAGTTAAAGCGGTAGTGCTGAAGTTTATTAAAGTTAAAAAGATCAAGAAGTCAGTTTCAATGTGCACTCAGCCTTCTACATTTCGGGGTTTTGTTTTTAAATTTTGTTTTAATGCCTCTGAAGTTTGTTTTTGGAGGAGGGAGTGTGGGGTGAGCACGCTTTCTGTACACAGGAGACAGTGTGCAAGGGGTGCCATTACTCACTGTGTACCCTGCACTGGGAAATTTCCCCAGTCTCACCACAGCCGCCCGAACTAAATTCCCTGGGACCGCTACAGGCACCGTGCTGCTAGATTTCCACGTCTGAAATCAGACCCACAACGCCGCCCCCCCACCACCAAAAAAAAGCACACCCACCGCACCAAACTCAACCGAGAGTCAAAATTCTTACAAAGTAGCTCATGGCTAAAACTCCACCTGCCATTTCTCGCCCAGCCCTGTGTAAACGATACTACCAGGAAAAAAAGAACAAAAAGCTTTGACAAAGGGTCATCCGGACTCGAAACGTCAGTTCTTGTCTCTCCTCACAGATGCTGCCAGACCTGCTGAGATTTTCCAGCATTTTCTCTTTTGGTTTCAGCTTCCAGCATCCGCACTAATTTGCTTTTTATCTCACGTAAAAACAGACTCGAGTGATAGGGAAGTGCCCCGAGTTGGAATGCTGCGATCACTGAGGTTTATGAGAAGGAGGTCGTTCGGCCCATTCTGCCTGTACTGGCTCCTTATAAGATCAAAAAAGCAAAACATTGAATCTGAAACAAAAACAAAAAAAAGCTGGAAAACCTCAGCAGATGTGATAGCATCGGTGGAGAGAATAGAGCCGACGTCTCGGGTCTGGGTGACCCTTAGTCAGAGCTGCTGAGATTTTCCGGCATTTCTGTATTCGTTCTCCACAGGAACTCACTCCCTGCTGCCTCTTGCCACGTTGTTAGGACCGCGCAGCCTTCACAGAGAGAGAACGGAGGCAAAGTTTGGGCACTCTGACTAGCTGCACGAACTGTCAATCCCTTTTCCTTTCCACTGGAACCGCTAGCCCAGCCTGTGTGTGTGTATTTGGAGTCAGTGTGAGCGAGATGTGCAGCTCTGGGTACTTTCCCGGCAAAGAAAGAGTGAGGAGCTTTTCCATCGTCCCCCCCTCTCTCTACTGGGACCCCGCTAAACTGGGCTGAATACTGCAGTCGCTGTGTGACAAAGCTACCCCTGCCTGCTGGGGGAAATCTGCGTCACATTTTGAATTATTTGGTGTCTTTTCCACCAAAATTGTGAAGAAGCAGCAAGCCAAGAAACACTGGAGAGAGGGAGGATTACATCCTGTGAACCCAGGCTAGATGGGGTGCCAGGCGGGTACTCTGTACTGCGGATCCTGCAAGTGATCGACCCTGTCTATTTTCACACCGATTCTGCTACTTTCAAAGTGACGGTAAGTTTGGTGTAGCGTTCCCGAAAGCAAATCCCTCCTGGGCTCTTTGCGCACTGTCCCTGCGCCTTTGCATTTTAACCTCAGCGCAATTCAAATGTTGGTGGCTTGCTTTTTCCAAGTCGCTCTCGGAGCTCCCAACACTGGTATTGATCCATTCGCTTCTCAAGACTTGCCGTAAGATGTTAAGTACATGGTATTGATATCGGAGTGTGTGAACATGTGTATGTGTGTGTGTGCGCGCTGGGGGGGATAGGAAAGCGAGCAATCCACTTCTTTGTGTGAAACGTGTTAATTAGCAATTGCTAAATTATTTTTAATTGCGTCCGGGTAAGGAGTATTTAAACGGGAAAGTATCCCAACCTGTCCCCGGTTCTCACTGCGTCTACACTCTCAAAAAAAGACCCCTAAATTCCAGTTTTGGGTCCGAGGATGTGAGAGGCGCAAGGTTGAGGCGCAGCCCGGGGTCAGGCAAGGGTGAGGAAGCCTGATACCACACTTCAGTCGGATTTTATTACTATTCCCGATGATTAGAGTAGGAGGCGATCCAAAAAATAAATAAAACAAGACGCAGGCACAAATCCCTTGAAAACAGGATTTGTTTTGAAAACAGAAGTTGTGCAAGAGAAGACTGCTTCTCTTGCGCAAACACCAGGAAAATTGGTAACTCTGTAAACAAAATGCTGGAGGAAAAATCAATACAAAACAATGTTGCAACTGATCAGTAGGGAAGAGAGAGAGAGAGAGAACTCCACTTTTCAGGTCAGTGACCTTTTTCGTATTTCTGGCGATTTGTCTTGTGAGGTTGGATCTTGCCTGGTTCCCTTGTGGGGACCTTGAGTTGCATTCAACTGGAATTTGGTTTTTGGGGCAAGTAAGGAACTTTAAATTTATTTTTCTTGGGGCAAGTAAGGAATTTTGAATTTGTTCTTTTAAAGGAATTTTAAATTTGTTTTTTGGGGCTAATAAGGAATTTTGAATTTTTTAAAGCGACTTTTAATTTTTTTGGAGCAAGTAAGGGATTCAAAAGTTGTTTCTTTAAGGAATTTTCAGCTTGGAGCAAGTAAGGAATGGATTTGAGTTTGCCTTTGAGCACTGGCTTTGTAACTTTAAGGATGTTCTGTAGGACACTTGTGTCGATGTGAGATCTGGCTACTCACATGTCTCCCGTTATTACTAAGTACCCTTCCCCTGGGGTCTGACTATTGATTTTTTTTTCCCCAATCTTTTTCCTTGTGCAGATGACCTTGCCACCGTTTGGGACTCACTGATTCACAATGCCCATCATTTCCCGGAGCAGCGAGAACGACTACAGTAATCTGAGCGACTCCTCGTCCAGCTCCCTCAATTACCTGGTGCCCAGGAGCCTGGCGGAGAGCCCGCCCGCCAAAGGAGCCTTCTACCGGCGGAGCAGGCGGGTCTCCCGGGCACCTCCGGCGGGCAGCCCCGCCGAGGCGGCAGCCCACATCATCGTGAACGTGGGGGGTGCCAAGTACTGGGTGCCCTGGCGCACGCTGGACGACTTCCCGCTCACCAGGCTGGGCAGGCTGAAGTTTTGCGCCAGCCCCGAGGAGATAGCGCAAGTCTGCGACGACTACGACGAGTCCGCCAACGAGTTCTTCTTCGACCGCAACCCGTGCGCCTTCCGCATGATCATCACCTTCGTGTCGGCCGGCAAGCTGCGCCTGCTGCGGGAGATGTGCGCCGTGTCCTTCCGGGACGAGCTGCTGTACTGGGGGGTGGAGGAGGCTGAGCTGGAGTGGTGCTGCCGCAGGAAACTGCTGCGCAAAGTCCGGGAGCTCGCCGACATCAGGAGGGCAGAGGAGCTGGAAGCAGACAGGGACAGTGCCAGTGACAGCGCTGACAGCACCAGGCTGGGACACTGCATGGACAAGCTGAGAGACATGGTGGAAAACCCCCAGTCAGGAATCCCTGGCAAAGTGTTTGCCTGCCTCTCCATCACATTTGTCACCATAACAGTCATTAGTATTTGCATTAGTACAATGCCAGAATTGAGGGCAGAGGACGAGAGGGTAAGTGTCCTTATTTCATTGTTAAATACACATCTCCAAACCCCCACTGGAGTCTTTCACAGTCATTGCTGGGCCAGAAGGAGGCAAGTTTATACTTTGACTCCATTCTTAAAGTTACAAAGCCAATGCTGAAAGTGGACCTGGCAAACCCAGATCCGTTCCTTGCTTGCTCCAAAAACCAAGGGCAGCACAGTGATTGGCACTGCTGCCTCACAGCACCAGGGACAGGAGTTCAGTTCCCTGCTTGGGTTACCGTCTGTGTGCGGTCTGCATGTTCTTCCCATGTCTGCGTAGGTTTCCTCCGAGTACTCTGATTTCCTCCCACAGTCAAAAAGATGTGCTGGTTAGGTGCATTGGCCATGCTAAATTCTCCCCCTCGTACCCGAACAGGTGACGGAGTGTGGCGACTAGGGGATTTTCACAGTAACTTTATTAACAGTGTTAATGTAAGCCTACTTGTGACTAATAAATAAACTTTTTAAAAAAATTCAAAAACCAATTGATCTAATTTAAGGTCCCCACAAAGAAGACAGACAGATCCAAGCTGACACAATAAAGCATCTTGGACTTGATCTGACACTTGGGATGGAATTTTCCTGTGCCACCCATCATGGGAATTGTAGTGGGCAGGATACGGGCCATGCAAATGTCCGTTGATCTTGGGTGGTATTTTCTGGCATCGAAACGCGCACAGCCAGAAAATCCCACCCTCGATCTTATTGAGTCGATGATTTGATTTGTTATTGTTACATGCACTGGAATACAGTGTAAAAGCATTGTTTCTTGTGCACAAAACAGAGAAAGCATACCATTCACAAAGTACGTGGGGAGAAGGAAAGCTGAGGTTGCAAAATATAGTGTTACAGTTGTAGCTAGGGTGTAGAGAAATATCAGCTTAATATATAATAAGTCCATTCAAAAGTCTGGTGGCAGCAGGGAAGATGTTCTTGAGTCTGACTTGCTTTTTGTAGAACAATCCAATCACGCTCATTCTCCACTCTAACCTCCTGGCTTTAGTTTAACCTTCATTACCAACAACATTTGTCATGAGAAAGTTTTACACTAATGCAATCTCTACATTTTAATTGGTTTCCTCCTATTGGTGTCTGTCTTTGCTTCCAATACATTTATTTGATTTATTAATTTGATATTCCATGGTTTTGTTGGGGGCAGTGGTTAGCACTGCTGCCTCATAGTGCCAGGGACCGGAGTTCAACTTCTAGCTTGGGTCACGTGCAGAGTCTGCGCGTTCTCTCCGTGCCTGTGTGGGTTTCTTCTGAGTGCTCCAGTTTCCTCCTACAGTCCAAAAGACGTACTGGTCAGGTGCATTGGCCATGCTAAATTCTCCCTCAGTGTACTCAAACTGGTGCTGGAGTATGGCAACTAGGGGATTTTCACTGTAACTTCATTGCAGTGTTAATGCAAGTTTATTTGTGACGCTAATGAATAAATAAACTTGTTAAGAATTGTACTAACAGATATCAATGTTGATTGCCAGTAAAAGTGTAATTAGTCTGTTTGAGTTATTTCCCAGGCAAAGATGTTAATTGTTGAAAATAAGGTTGCCAGTGTGATCAAAACGAACATGACATGCCGATTGAAATGTAGAATTCTAATCTGGTGTATTAATTACTTTGATAAGAAACTTTCCACTCTGAATTTAAAGGTGTGGGTCCTGGTGCCACTATGGAGACTTGAGCACATAATCCAGGTAGAGGTTTCAGTGCAGTGTTTTGGGAGTGAGACCCCATAAGATCCTTTTATTATCTTCACCAATCATCTATTTAATTGCTGTTTGAAGGGCCCTGTTATGCAACATTTCAATGCACTGCAACAGAACTACTTCATTAGCTGTGAACCCTTACGGATGTTTCATGGCCAAGCAAGATGCTATATATATACTCCTGCTCATTGCAAAGTTTACAAAAGCTTTAAGCAGCTGCTTGGTGTTACATAACTTGGATATCACTGAACAGAGTGGCATTCCATCAAAAATTTCCACCTTGTACTCATCAGAACAAATGCAAGAACACCAATTACAACATTTTACAATACAGGCGGAAAGGAACGTTGATTCGTTGGCAAGTCAAACATGCTGTTTGATTCAAACAATTGAGCAACACTGTATGAACATCATCATCTGTGTCAAAGTGATGCCAGTTACATAGGCCACACACCCCAATGACTGGTGATCGAATCAAATATATTCCTCTGTCTGTTCAAAATAATCAGAGTATAGGCAGCACTCAACAATGCTCACAAAACGTCTGTTGCTAGCTATGATTCTGTGATTAGGGAGCACTTGCTGAGCAATCCTGGGTGCGTAAATAGCTCCACTAAAAAGCAATTTAAGATAACCAAGAAATGCAAAAAAAAATCTGACAGCACTATTTCAAAGAAGTGTATCAAAGTTATCCTTATTTATCACTTATTCTACACCACACAAACAATTCTTACCTTGTAGTATATGAGATCTTGCTGTGTACAAATTGACTGCCTAAATCACAACAGTTAATACACTTCAATAGTACTTCATTGCCTCTGAATTTGAAACATCCAGAGGTCATGTAAAGTCCTATATGAGGCTTCTGGCAAATTGTTCTAACAAACCTCCATTCTGAATTTCAGATCCAACCAGGTGGGTTTCAGAATATTCATTCAAAGTTAATCCTGTTATAAAATGTTCACCTTGGATTAAACTCATTTTTCTAGTTCTCATTTCACTTATCCTTTGTCAGATTAGTGTCAACCACATTATCGTTGGAGGCAGATTTATCGAACCTGTAGTGGGAGTTTGTTTGACATTGGTCAAATTGTTTTGTCTTGGGATCCTTCACATCTGCCAGAGATCAAGCACTTCAATCCCACCTTTCTATGATGGTTCTGAACCCAGCTTTGAGAAGGGGAAAAAAACAATCACTTGTTCTGAGTATTTTCATTCCTGGATAATTCAGGTTAAACCTGGAAGAATGAGGACACTGTTTTGTTTCTCATTCATTTAAGCCTGCAGATAATGGAGCATAAATCTGACAGTAGTGCCCGATACAAATTGTACAGGGAATGTGAATGATTGCAGCAAATGCTGCCAACGAGAGGCTTGTCTGTCTCATCCAGGCTGTCTCAAAATACAGGCACATTTGCTAAAGTGTATTGGTTTTGATAATTACACTACTTAGCTTGATCATGGAATCCCTGCAGTGCAGAAAGAGGCCAATTGGCCCATTGAGCCTGCACTGACCCTCTGTTGGTAGGTCTTACCAGAGCATCTTACCCAGGCCCATCCCGTGCTCCAACCACGTAACCCCATGCATTTACCCCACTAATCCACCAAATCTACACATCTTGAGACACTTAAAGGACAATTTAGCAAAGCCAACCCTCCTAATCCATGCTTCTTTGGATTGTGGTGAGGGGGGAAACTGGAGCACCTAGAGAAAACCTATACTGACATGGGAAGAATGTGTAAACTCCACACAGACAGCATCCAAGATCAGAATCAAACCTGGGTCCTTGGTGTTGGGAAGCAGCAGTGCTAACCACTGTGCCACTGTGTCAAATACCTCTTCATGCAAATATAAATTGATTCAAAGATCCTTCCAAAGGTTGCTCAACTTTATTTTCGCACAGACGACAGAATCTTGTGGCTCACCCTTCCTGACCCCACTAGCACACTTGATAGTGTTGTTGAGGGCATTTAAATCAAGTGAAAGGAGGGTGTGTGGAGACCCTGCCAATTCCTTGCCTCCATCTCGATTAAATCCATGGCAGGAGTGCCCATGGACGTCTTTCCTGTCACACTGTAACTGAAGCCCTTAAATAGGCAATTGATGCCTACGTAGAGGCCTCAAATCAACCCCGTTAGTATTGACTCCACGGTGGACAGGGGACTCGCCATGTGGGGAGCATGACAAGCAAACCCATACGGGGTTGTTTGCATCTTGGAGGTGAAGACTAGTAGACTGCTGCGGGTGTCCCAAAGGCACTCAGCGTCTTACTGAGAACCACATCAGGAGAGTAGAGGGCCATCCCCTTGACCTTGCTATCGAACTCCTCCCCTGCCCTCCCAGCAACACCTCAGCCTCATAATCCCTCTCCTGCCATCAATGACCTCTGGCCTGGATTCCAGTGACAATCCTAGGCTTCAGCTGGATGTCACGGTGACAATTGTCACTGCTTCCCCTGTGGCAGTGCTGTTCAATACAGTTCCTGGCTTCTGTTTGGCCAGCAGTTCTTGGTGGGCCATGCTTCCACCCACCCTCCCTCGCCCTGGGGTCCTTTTCCAAGGGGAAGGCCCACTGCTAGCCTGTCAAGTGCCTGAGTGAAAGAAAATGCACCAGGTTTTCCCTAAAGGAGGAGATGTGGGACTCTTGCTGGCTCCCCAGCTGCCTGCCTTGTTGCCTTCACAAGATTCTACTCAAAGTCTTGGAATGTTTAAAATCTCATAACAAGGGGAGGCAATGATCTAGTGGTAGTATTGCTAGACCATTAATCCAGAAACTCAGCTAATGTCCTGGGGACCCAGATTCGAATCCTGCCAGGACAGATAGTGGAATTTGAATTCAGTAAAAAAATCTGGAATTAAGAATCTACTGATGACCATGAAACCATTGTCGCTTGTTGGAAAAACCCATCTGGTTTACTGATGTCCTTTAGGGAAGGAAATCTGCCATCCTTATCCAGTATGGCCTACATGTGACTCCAGAGCTACAGCAATGTGACTGAATCTCAACTGCCCTCTGAAATGGCCAAACAAACCATTCAGTTCAAGGGCAACTAGGGAAGAGTAATAAATGCTGGCCAGCCAGTGATGCCCATGTCCCATGAATGAATAAAAAAACACAGTCAAGAAGCTTTCCTAATGGTGAAATAATACTGCAAGCATTTATTTGGTCTTCCTTCCAGTTATAGCAGGAATCATACAGGGTTCTGATGAATTAAGATTTGCAGATACCAAAATTTGAACATAAAAGCCAAACGTTACATACTGGTCCTTAAATTTTAATGATCATTTAATACTGATTAGCATGCTAACAGTTTTGTACATTAAATGATCTAGCATTAAACCTCAAGACATTTTCATCTTTTCTGCACGTGAAACATTGAATGTAAGCACAGACTCCTTAAAGACTCCTTTTAAGGAGTCTTAAAAGGTATCAGTCTTTTCACTTAGAACTCACTTCTATGTCAGAAGGTTATGCATTCAGTCTTCAAAAAATGCACAGAAACTTAGAGTGGAATTTTTCTGCCCCGCCCACCACGGGAATCATAGTAGGCAGGACAGGACAGGAGAAAACCCATTGACTTCAGGTGGGATTTTCTAGTCTTGGGATGAGGAAATTCTCTCTCCTAAGGTGGCACATCAGTGCAGTATTGAGGGCTTGCTGCAATGTTAGGGGGTCTTTCCGGTCAAACCAAGTAGACAAACTCAAATTACATTAGGACAAAGTAAAAGGGGCAGCTCCCCAAAAAGAAAGGGAACAGCCTGAACAGAAACAAAAGTACAAAGGAACTGCAATGTTAGAGGCCCTACCTTTTAGCTGAGACATTAATCTGGGGTCTCATCCCCTATCTCCAAGTGGGCATAAACGATTTCATGACATGATCTGAAGATTAGTAGCAGACATGTCCTAACCAACCTTGTACCTCAACCAATACCACTAATCCTGCTTAGCTGATTGTTTATTGGGGCCATCTTTTATGCAAATCATATGCCTATCAATTACAAAAAGGTGACTTTTAAAACTGCTTCACAGGTTGTGAAGCAGTTAAGGATGTCCTGAGGTTCTGAAAGACACCATATAAATGCAATCTTTTTTTCAAAGAACAGCACCTGTCATCAGCCACTGATGCATATGCCACTTCAGAGCCAACCACTACAGTGGCCCTTCATCTTGGATGGATGAATATTGGAGAATTCTGTCTCTCCTTTTCTTTGACATTGCTGATGACATTAGTCACCATGGCAGCCAGCATTGCTATGACGAAGGGTCATCCAGACGCTAAACTTTGGCTCCATTCTCTCTCCACAGATGTCGTCAGACCTGCTGAGATTTTCCAGCATTTTCTACTTTTGTTTCAGGTTCCAGCATCCGTAGTATTTTGCCTTTAGCCTTACTATGAGATTCATCCCATAATCTGAGTATTTAATTAACAGTATTCTGGAGTCTTAAACAGCAATCCTGCATCCCAAGATCATTTGGGAATACAGTACCATATTCCTCATTGAAGATGTACAAGATTGGTCCTTTTCTACCAACTTGAAAATCTCAGCATTGTGCCCACAAGGTCTGGCATGGCACAGATCATGAACCAAATTTCCCTGCTTCACTTTGTTGCCATTTGGGAGTTCAAGCCTCAAGTCCCCACAGCTGCTTCAGTGGACAGTGTCACTTTCTCATTATTTACAACATAAAAGGCACTTAACTGATGCCAAACAATCTGGAATTTTTTTTGCTCCTAATTTTCTCTTTGACTTTTTTTTCCTTTTTAGTATTGGCAAGATGTGCACATTCAGGGACTGACAATGGTCACACAGTCCAGAATAGCTTTGTTAACTGCCACTCAGTTTTACAGCAATCAGCACAATGGATACCCATTTTACCTCAGGCAGGGAGCCAAGTCCTTGAAGTCAAGGAATGATGCTTTTTGGTTCTATACACTTACTTCACCAATTAACTAACTTTCCATGGATTTCTGATGTGTACTTAGATGCCAGGATCATGGGGTCATGGCCACTTGCTCTTTGAATTTCTCTCTCTTACTGGTGGCCTTTGTTCTGAAATAAAGAATGGAAACCCGTCATGTAAAATACTGTCAATGTGAACCCACATTCTGTCACCATCTGGCAAAGCTGACTGGAGCTTTAAGATATTCAATTTGATTTGATTTATTATTGACGCATGTACTGGGATACAGTGAAACGTATTGTTTTTTGTGTTCTATACAGACAAAACATACCGTTCACAGTGTACATAGGGGAGAAAGAAAGGGGAGAGTGCAGAATATAGTGTTATAGTCATAGCCAGAGTGTAGAGAAAGATCAACTTAATATAAGGTAGGTCCATTCAAATGTCTGATGGCAACAGGGAAGAAGCTGTTCTTGACGCAGTTTGTACGTGATCTCAGACTTTTATATCTTCTCTCCGACTGAAAGAAGATGAAAGAGAGTATGTGCAGAGTCCTTGCTTATGCTGGCTGTTTTTTCTGAGGCAGCGGGAAGTGTAGACAGAATCAATGGATTGGAGGCTAGTTTGCTTGATGGACTGGGCACTGAGACTGGAGCAGTTACTGCACTCCCAGTGCATTTTGAAACCAAAGCTAGATGATCTCAAAATAATGTTTCTCAATTTGTAAGTAATTGTTCTTTTGGATCCCCATGTCTTGCATCAACTTCAGTTGTGAGGGAAGGCTGACAGCGATAGGTTTCGAACAATGTTACTATTCACACAGCTTCTAGGAGAGTTACCCGAATTCTGCACAGATCAGCACTTTGATTGTTCCTTCTGTTTCTGTAATGAAGGACATAGCTTGTTTCAGTAAAGTGCTGAATAACTTTGCAAATTACAAAGCAAATAATGTCAGGAGTTTGGAGTGTTTTGAAAAGGTCAATTCTTGTACTTGCACCAGAATTCTTTATTTAACCACTTTGTGGAATTTTTGAAGTTTCATACAAATAAGCAGACTTTCGCAGTGCCTGGGTAATGATAGAGCAAGAGGCTTTGATAAGTGAAGCGTTGTTATTTCACATGGTTGGGTTACATGACTACTGTTGTGATCAAAGGAAAAGCCTAGAAGAGAAAACAGTTTCATTTCTGAAATATTTCCGTGAATGCCAGAACATCGATGCATTTACAGGCATTTCTGCACATTACTTTTCTCTTAAGAATTGTTAGGAACATGTAAAGATTATTCAGCACAGACATCTATGCATTTATACTGATACAGGGTTTAACAACAATCACATCTTGCAGTTATATTATGCCTTTGGTATAGTACAATGCCTCAAACTTTTTCACAAGAGAGATTATCAAAACAAACTGACAGGTTTTATTCTATCATGGGATACTGGATGTCACTGGTTAGGCCAGCATTTATTGCCCATCCCTAAATACCCTTCAGAAGGCTAAGCTGCCTCATAAACCACTGCAGGTGTAGGTAATACCCACAGTGCTACTGCGAAGCCAGTTCCAGGATTTGACCCAGTGATAGTGACAAAATGGCGATATCATTCCAAGTCTGGATAGTGTGTAGCTTGGAGGGAAACTTGCCTTTTATACAGAATAATTCCAAATGATGCTTCTTGGCTCCAGATCTTTCAGTTCCCTCTCATTCCAAGAAATATTTTTGATTGGTTTGCTAACATACATTGACGCCAATTTCAACAAATCTCAATCTCATTTTCAAATCACTCCATGGTTTTGCCTTACCCTGACTGTGTAATGTACTCCTATCTACCACCCTCAAATTGCACATTCCATTATTCTCCCATTTGCAGCCACACCTTCAGCTGCCTAGTTTATAAGCTCTGTAATTCCCTCACTAAACCTCTTCATCTCCCCACCTTTCCACCTTTATTATTGCTCCTTAACATCCATAGCTTTGACTAAGTTTTGGTCACTTGTCCTTATTTCTCTTTATGTGGCTCAAATCCACAAAAAAAAGGACAAAACCAACCTGGCCAATTACATCTGATAGTCTGCCCTCAATCCTCAGCCTAATACTGGAAGGTGCTGTTACTGTGCTATTAAGTGATATTTAACTGCTCATTGAGGCTCAGTTTGGATTTTGCCAGGGCTGCTCAGCTCCTGGCCTCATCACAGCCTTGGCCAAAACATGGACAAAAGAGCTAAGCTCAAAGGTGGAGGTGAGAGTGAAAGCTCTTGACATCAAGGGTGCTGTGGTGGCACAGTGGTTAGCACTGCTGCCTCACAGCAGCAGGGACCCAGGTTCAATTCTGGCCTCGGATCTGTGTGGAGTTTGCACATTCTCCCCATGTCTGCTGCAGGCACTCTGGTTTCCTCCCACAGTCCAAAGATGTGTGGGTTAGGTTGATTGGCCATGCTAAATTGTCCCTTACTGTCAAGGGGATTAGCAGCGTAAATATGTGGGGTTACAGGAATAGGACCTGGGTGGGATTGTGATCGGTGTAGACTCGATGGGTCAAATAACCTCCTCCTGCACTGTAGGGATTCTATTATTTTATGATCAAAGCATCATTTGATCAGCACTGCCACTTGCAAGTTCCCGTCCTAGCCACACACCATCCAGAATTTATATAGTTTCTAATTCAGATGATGGGAGAGGGGTTTTGATTTGTGATCATTAATCCATTTGAAAAGGGATCATCCAAACAAAAAAAAACCACCAATATGGTGGCACTACAAATAAATCCAATCCCATTCTCATTCAACTTACATGCAAGTGAACTGGATAATACTTAACAGAAAGAAACCATCAAAAACCATGACACCTCACTGAAATTGGCTAATTCAACACAGTTCAGGGATCAAGTGTGTAACTGTCCTCATCTATATAGTTCAGCAACGCACAACAGTATACTTATCCAATATATCACCATTTCTTCACTGTCACTGGGTCAAATCCTGGAACTGCCTTCCTTGCAGCACTGTGGGTATACCTACACCTGCAGTGGTTCATGAAGGCAGCTCAGCCTTCTCAAGGGCTTTTAGGGATGGTCAAGGAATGCTGGCCTACCCAGTGACATCTATATCTTATAATAGAATAAAAAAGTTGTCAGATTCTGCTTGATAATCTCTCTTAGAAGGCTGTTTAAAACATTATATATCTAAAGGCGGTACATAAATGCGAGACGTGATTGTTGTTAAACTCTCACATACACTTCAGTATGTTAGAATGTGACTCTGTCACTATTTGGGGAACACTTTTCAACGAACAATCTCTCTCACATTTACTTAAGGGTTTTTATTTTATTCATGATCTTTATTATATTCAAGATTTTTATTAGTTTCGGGCACGATACAGATTGGATGTTCAAAATCCTGGAAAATCTGAAATCGACAGGACCTCGGTCCCAAAGGCGTCAGATTTGGCACAATGTATCGCTGTCCTTCTAGCTTCCTAAATATTAACTCATACCTCCTGGTATTTATGATCTCTTTTGTCATCCTCTTTCATACTCTTGAGCAGTCTTGTTGAGTTGCCTTGAAAGTCTTTTGCAATGATATTAAGTCCAAGCTCTTTCACCTCTCCTGATACCTTATATTCCTGATACCCAGAATCATCCATATTTATTTAATGAAATGTCAGTGAGCAAAGCTGAATTGAAGTGTCTCCACAGCCATTAGTTGCACAATATGAGTCATGGCACCGGTGGTCCTATATATAAACTTTACTGTATTTCAAAGTAACTATTCGACACGTAGAAACATCAAAGCTGGAAAGTTGTTGGGAAAATATACCATGTTATGATCTTTAGTTTCATGAAGACAACATTGTACTTCACTCTTACATTTCACTTTTTTCTGCTTGATAAAATTCCTTGATAATTTAGTTAATAATGATCATTTTTTTTTGGAGTAATAATTGTTCTTACTTATTACATGGAAAAGCCAGCATTTACCCCTGACAGATTTACACTTGGAGCAAGCTATTTTCTATCTAGTTTATTTCAAACAAAACAAACCTACGACCTCCACCATCTTGAAGGGCAAAAGCAGCAGATGGATGGGAACTATAGTTCCCCTCCAGGTCACACGCACCATCCTAACTTGGAACTATACCGCTGTTCCTTCACTGGGTCAGAGTTCTAGAACTCCATTCCTCACAGCATTGTGCTGTGTTTCTACAACACCTGGACTGCAGCAGCTCAAGAAGGCAGCTCACCACAACCTTCTCAAGGTCAGTTAGGGATGGACGATAAATATTGGCCTCATCAGCAATGCCCACATCCTGTGAAAGAGTTTTAAAACCTTGGCTGGAATTTTGCCATCCTGCCTGCCACGGGAATCAGAGCAGGCGAACGGCAGACCATGGAAGGGCCTGTTGACGTCAGGCAAATTTTTATGGTTTCGGGAAGAGCAAGGCTGTAAAATCCTGCCTGTAATAAAAGCTAAAACAAGCCAAAATTGTTCAATATTTTGCCAGAATAAATCAACTTGTGGAACATTTGCCGTATCAAGTATACTAAACTTGAATACAATAAACAGCGCACAGAAGCTACTTCCATTTATGTGCTGCAGAAAGACTGGGTTTGCTCATTCCATCATTCAACAAAAGTATAATAAAAGAGGTCAATTTGGGATGGGCAATAGACGCTGGCCTAGCCAGTGATGAATTTGATCCACTGAAACTCCTCTGTCATATTGTTCGCCATGGTAGTTCTTTGATTATTGTAATCCAAATTCCACATCTGGTCTCTTTATCCTTTAATAACCTAGCTTCACAACTAAGTATCCATCTCATTTTTAAGCATGACAATTGAGTCTGCATCTGTCTCCTTCTGAGGCAGCACAGATGCAGAGTCCCTCTGTTTGGAAGTATTTTTTAATGGATTCAATTCAAGCCTTCTTCACTCAGATTTCGTAATATATACCCAAGGCTTTCTCATGCCACACATTTGAGAATCTTTGTTGCTTTACAGTAGACAAATTTTAATTGAAGTGTCCTGTTGGGTTAGATGTTTCGCTACTTTGAACTGACGAAGTATCAATCTTTAAATTTCCACTGACACGTCCCCTTTATTTCTGAAAAAATAAACCCAGTGAGCAGCAGGAGACAAACCTTTTTGAATCTATGGAATAAAAACACACCTGAGATACAGAAACCGCTTTCAAAGTGCCTCCAGTTCCTAGACACAAGATATAAACAATTTATGAGTTAATATTTAGGAAGCTAGAAGGACAGCGATACATTGTGCCAAATCTGACGCCTTTGGGACCGAGGTCCTGTCGATTTCAGATTTTCCAGGATTTTGAACATCCAATCTGTATCGTGCCCGAAACTAATAAAAATCTTGAATATAATAAAGATCATGAATAAAATAAAGACTCTTAAGTAAATGTGAGAGAGATTGTTCGTTGAAAAGTGTTCCCCCAAATAGTGACAGTCACTAAATTTCCACTTCCAGGTAGACTTGGAATACTCTGGAAAATGAGATTAATTTTCTGAGATTTGTCATTCACATTGATACTCTTGCCTTTAACACACAGCTAATGTGTCATGTTGAGATCATGCTAGCAGATACTTCAGATAGATCCATCGCATAATACAGCTGACAAGTTCAATTATTAAATGGCCTGCATAGTCTAAGTAAGATAACATTTTCATTTCGGAGTCATTTGAACTGGGGAAATAATGTCATTTAATTTCCATGTGGATCTTTTCAGGCTTCTCAGTCATGCAACGAGAATAGGGCCTGGATGGAATTGTGGTCCGTACAGACTCGATGGGCAGAATGGCCCCCTTCTGTACTGTAGGGATTCCATGATTCTATAACGTGCCACCGAAAATGCTTTTTAAAATAAGCCAGTTTATTGTTAGGGTCCCTATTCAATGTTCCTCTTTCAAAGTAAGCTCTAAGCACAGTAGTTAACTCGACACAATAAGAATGTGACACATGACATGCCCGCACAAATCTGTTACGTGCAAGTCGAACTGTCACTTCTTTGACAGCACAAAATCCGCATTGATCTCCAGATGGTGAAATGGGAGCTGATTTCAATTGATTTTTACTCTTTGGAAATCTGTCATTACTGTGAAATCATAGTCATTCCAATCCCCAAAAGACATGAACTATATTTCAGGATACACATTCATATATGAATTGCTCTATCTGCTATTTTAGTGGAGGTGTAATTCCATTTGTTGTTGTTATTAAGATGTCTAATGTCTCCATTAGGATATCATACAGAGAAATGTTATCTGAAAATATTAAGAGCTTGTCCTCTAATATCATTCTAAAATGTATTACTTTGATGGTAATCTTTGAATTCTCCGCACAATTGAATGTGCAGTTTGGGGGAAACTGGAATATTTAAAATGCAATTGCATTTGTATAATGCATTTCAGAGCCTTCGGATTCTCAAAGTAATTTGCTGGCAACAAGGTACTTTTGAAATGTTTTCTCTGGAAAACACAGCAGCTGATTCACACACAGGATGGCCCACATGCAGTTTTGATATAAATGACTGGATAATCTCTTCAGGTGCTATTGCTTGAGGCTTAGATTTTAACTCATATACAATGTGCTTTGGAATTTTTATATTCATCTGTCAGAACAAATAGATCTTACTGATATCTCTATCCTCAATGATGGAGGAGCCCGGCACGTCAGTGCAAAAGACGCAATTGAAGCATTTGCAACCATCTTCAGTCAGAAGTGCTGATTGGATGATTCATCTCGGCCTCCTCCAGAGATCCCGAGCATCACAGGTGCCAGTTTTCAGCCAATTTGATTCACATGTGATATCAAGAAACAGTTGGAGGTACTGGATACTGAAAAAGGAACGGGCCCTGACAATATTTCGGCAATAATACTGAAGGCTTGTGCTCCAGAACTAGCCGCGCCCCTATCTATGGCGCTGTGATACAGCTACTGCACTGGCATCCATCCGGCAATATGGAAAATTGCCCACGTATGTCCTGTGCAGGATAAATCTAACCCAGCTAATTGGGGCAGCATGGTGGCACAGCGGTTATCGCTGCTGTCTCACACTGCCAGGGAGCCAGGTTCGATTCCCAATTTGGGTCACGGTTTGTATGGAGTTTGCCCATTCTCCCCGTGTCTGTGTGAGGGTGCTCCAGTTTCCCTCCACAGTCTGAAAGACGTGCCGGTTAAGTGCGTTGACCCGAACAGGCACCATAGTGTGGCAACTAAGGGAATTTCACAGTAACTTCATTGCGGTGTCAATGTAAATCTTACTTGTGACGAATAAATAAACTTTACTTCTGGGCCTAGGCTCTGACAAAGGGTCATCTAGACATCTAGACTTGAAATGTTGGCTGTACTACCCCCCCCCCCCCCCCCCCCCCGCAACAGATGCTGTCAGACCTGCTGAGAATTTCCCGCATTTTCTGTTTTTGTTTCAGATTCCAGCATCCACAGTATTTCGCTTTTTTCTGAGCGTACTCTTGATCATTAGCAAAGTGATGGAAAGGGTTGTCAACAGTGCTGTCAAGTGGCACTTACTCAGGAATTACCTGCTTACTGATGCTCAGTTTGGATTCCACCAGGGTTACTCAGCTCCTGGTCTCATAACAGCCTAGGCCCAAACATGGGCAACAAAGCTGAACTCAGCTTTGTTGTCCATGTTTGGGCGGCATGGTAGCACAGTGCTTAGCACTGCTGCTTCACAGCTCCAGGGTCCTGGATTCGATTCCCGGCTTGGGTCACTGCCTGTGTGGACTTTGCACATTCTCCTCGTGTTTGTGTGGGTTTCCTCCCACAGTCCAAAGATGTGCAGGTTAGGTTGATTGGCCTTGCTAAGAAATTGCCCCTTAGTGTCCACGGATGCGTAGGCTAGTGGGATTAGTGGGTATAATATGTAGGGATATTGGGGTAGGGCCTGGGCAGGATTGTGTTTGGTGCAGACTCGATAGGCCGAAGGGCCTCTTTCTGCACTGTAGGGTTCTATGATTCAAAGGGGGCAGTGAAAATGATTGCCCTTTACATCAGGTTAACATTTTACTAAGTGTGGCATCATGAAGCCTTAGAAAAACTTGAGTCAATGGGAATTAAGGGGAATCTCACAACTGGTTGGAATTACATCTGTCACAAAGGGAGATTGTTGTAGTAGTTGGAGGTCTATCATCTCAGTCCTGGAATATCACTGCAGGAGCTCCTTAGGGTAGTGTCCTGGGCCCAACCAATTTCATCTGCTTCATCAATGACCTTCATAAAATCAGAAGTGGGGATGTTTACTGATGATTGCACAATATCCAGCAGCATTTATGATTCCTCAGATATGGAAGCTGCCCATGTCCATATTCAGTAAGACCAGAACAAATTCAGGCCTAGGCTGATATCTGGCAAGTAACATTCATGCCACACAAAGGCAATGACCATCTCCAAGAAAGAATCTAATCATCTCCCCTCAACATTCAATGGAATTGCCATCACTGAATATCTGATTGTCAACATCCTAGTGTTTACCATTGATCAGACACAGAACTGGACCAGCCATGTAAATACCCTGGCTATTAGAGTGGGTCAGGCACCCAAAAACCTGCAGTGAGTAACTCACATCTGACTTCTCAAAACCTGTTCACCATTTGCAGCACACAAGTCAGGTGTAATGAAATATTTTTCACTTGCTTGAATCAGTGCAAGTCCATCAACACTCACAGAAACTCAACACCAGATAGTACAAAGCAGCCTGCTTGATTGAGACCTCATCCATCACCTTACACATTTATTCCCAGCCACCTCCAACACACAGTGTGTACCATCCACAAGATGCACTGGAACAACTCATCAAGGCTCCTACAACTGCATCTTTGCACCTTCCCCTGCTTTCTCTATCACTTAGAAGGGCAAGGGTAGGCGATGTGTGGGGGAGCAGTATCACCTTCAAGTTCTCCTCCAAGCCACACACCATCTTGACTTGGGGAATTATATCACCCCTTCACTGTTACTGGATCAAGGGCAGCTCGGTGGTTAGTACTGCTGCCTCATAGCACCAGGGACCCGAGTTCGATTCCCGGATTGAGTCACTGTCTGTCTGGAGTTTGCACAGTCTCCCCCATGTCTGCATGGGTTTCCTCCGGGTGCTCCAGTTTCCTCCCACACTCCAAAGATGTGTTTGATTGGCCATGCTAAATTGCCCCTTAGTGTCAGGGGTATTAGCAGGGTAAATACATGGAGCTACAGGGATAAGGGCTGGGTGGCATTGTGGTCGGTGCAAACTCGATGCGCTGAATGGCCTCCTTCTACACTGTAGGAATTCTATGAAATCCTGGAACTCCCTTCTTACAAGTGCCTTGGTCGCACCTGCACCGCATAGACAGCAGCGATTGGAGAGGCAGCTCACCTTGACAAGGGCAGTTAGAAATAGCAGTAACAACCACATCCCATGAAAAATTAAATAAAACACAAGATACTGCGATTGCTGGAAATCTGAATGGAAATTTTTAGAAGATCCTACTTTAATATTTCAATTAAAATATAATCCCTCTAAGAGGGAGATGTTTCTTCTGAGGTGCACTTAGATTTCAACCTCGGCCATGTGCTCAAGTGTCTTAATGTGGCCTGAACCCATAGATTTTTGTCATCAGAAACTGTGCTATCACTGAGTTAATGTATTGAGTTTGGTATTATGTTTTTGATTACAGTTTGCAATGTATTTGCCACATATCTTTAAACAATCGTAATGTAAGTCTTAATCAGTAATCAGCAAGTTGAATAAATGATTGTTAGATTTATTATTTCTCAAGTGAAAAATGAGGAAGTATTTGGATTTTTGAACTTAAATTAATGGTTAGCTGTGAAACAATGCCCACCACTGCCCTTGAAGAAAGCTATTTTTGATTGTTTAGCAGCCTGCATGGTTAATATGTAACTGCTTCTAAATCAAGGGGAACCCAATACCATCCAGCAAGGTCCCCAGCAATCATATTGGAGAATTCTGACAGATTGCAAACAAGAAAGTATAACTCACTAATTACCCTTCACTTTTAATTTTCAATGTTAAGGTGAGCGAAATAAAGATTGGGGCATATACATTTGAAGCTGAACTGTCATACTGTTTTATTAAAAACCTGGAATTTTTTTACCATGAAAAATTGACAATATATAAATATAAAATTAGCTTGCCAGCGCCAGAGAGGTTGTTCGTGAGTAGTCATGACTTTGTGTACTGTTAAAAACACCCACTTCCCTAACAAAGGGTCACTTTTTCTGAAGGTTTTAATAGTGATATTACAGCACAAACAGAGGAGATTCTCATCAGTCGGTTCATCCATATGTTGGAATTTTACCACCTTGCCTGCCCAAGGCTCGTAAGATCCTACCCGAGGCCAACGGAGAATGCCGTTCTGCGAGCCTCGCCCATCCCGATTCTGGGGCAGACGAGGCGGTAAAATGCTGGCCTGAGTGTCATTGTTTATGGGGAGCTCAACAATGCACCCTCTGGAGGAAGAGGAAACCACAAACAGTAATGTGGGATTTCCACATTCACCTGCTCGTGTGTGCATGCCAGAGGCTGCTGTCAGTATCACAGGGTAATGACAGCAAATATTCCCAGTATCCCTGTCAATGCAATTGCAAAATCCGGGCCAATGTCTGCGTGGAATTTATTTTTTAAACTGTTGACTGAAGGCTGATTAAGTAAGACATATGTGTTACTAATGCTGTATAATTTTTATTTTTGCATTTTTTTTGTCTGCAGGATAAATGCTCGCAGAGGTGCTATAATATGTTTATAATAGAAACCACCTGTGTGGCCTGGTTCTCCTTGGAGTTTATCCTTCGGTTCATACAGGCACGAAGCAAATGGCAGTTTTTGAGAGGCCCTTTGAATATTATTGACATATTGGCAATTCTCCCATATTATGTCGCACTTGTGGTTGACAAAGGACCTGCAGACAGCAACAATCTTTCAACAAGTAACATCTATTTGGAAAAATTGGGCCTGGTCCTCCGAATATTGCGCGCCCTGAGAATTCTGTATGTCATGCGTCTTGCTAGGCATTCTCTTGGACTTCAGACGTTGGGCCTCACAGTGCACCGCAGTATCCGTGAGTTTGGGCTCCTGCTCCTTTTCCTCTGTGTGTCTGTCACTCTCTTCGCACCACTGGTATTCCTTGCAGAGAATGAGATGGGCAAAGGACAAGACTTTAGCAGCATTCCCGCTTCGTACTGGTGGGCCATCATCTCCATGACGACAGTTGGATATGGTGACATGGTACCTCGAACTATTCCTGGTCAGGTGGTAGCTCTAAGTAGCATCCTTAGCGGAATCCTAATAATGGCATTCCCTGCGACGTCCATTTTCCATGCTTTTTCCCGTGCATACCTGGAGCTCAAACAAGAGCAAGAGAGAGCAGAAGCCCGTCTGAAGTGCATCCAAAAGGCAGCAAAGCAGACACAGAACCAAGATTCAAGTGACACAAAAAAAACAGTTTTTGAGGACCCAGATTGCTAATGAATTTAGTGATGCCAAGAAAATATTCTTTTAATTACTTGTAATTTTATCAATTGATTCAGTGATGTTTCTTACCTGTGCTGTATTGCATAGAATGTACAGCACAAAAACAGGCCATTTGGCCCAACGAGTATGTGCTGGTACTTATAGCCACATAAGTCTCCTCCCATTTCATCTACCTCAACTCAGCCTTTCAATACAGTATCTCTTTCTACTCAATTTTCTCCCAAGGTACTCAATCCCTTTTGATAGAGGTTTGTCTCAACCACTTCCTGTGGCAGTGAGTAAAGATTCGAACTACTCTCTACATAAAGACATTTCACATTATCCTTTTGGATTGATTAGTAATTATCTTTTATCTTTGGCCCATAGCTTTGGATTCCCCCACAAGTGGGAAAGGGTGGACTTGCATGGGGTAAGAAGTTGAAATCTTAAAAATCTGAAAGATAAATTCAACCTACCTCGAAACTGTTGCTTCCACTTTTACCATAGATGGGATAAGTGACTAATCCTCTTGTAGGAGGTGAGGGAGTGAGAAAAAAACCTTCAAAGGAATGCTTCCATTTTAACAACTCATGTTGACCAGGTTTCCCAAGCCTCAGAAAATCCAGCAGGTAAAGGAAAGTAAGTAAAAGGAAGTGAGATGGACTGGCTCTACCAGGTACGTGCCTCTACAGCCCTGCTTGTGGGTCAGGAGGAGCATGAATGTTTCCTTCCAGTTCAGTGAGCTTACTCTGTGAACTATCTGATCCCTCTGCGATCAGACCACACCCCTGACCACCATTTCTACCCCTCCGCATTTGGAACATTCAAGAACCGTAGAATCCCTACAGTGTAGAAGGAGGCCATTCAGCCCATCGAGTCTGCACCGACCACAATCCCACCTAGGCCCCAAGCCTGTAACCCCACATATTTACCCCGCTAATCCCTCTAACCTACACATCCCGGGATGTGCACTTTAGCATGGCCAAGGCACCTAACCCGCACATCTTGCGGACTGTGGGAGGAAACCAGAACACCCGGAGAAAACCCATGCTGACATGGGGAGAATGTGCAAATTCCACACAGACAGTGACACAAGCTGGGAATCAAATGCAGGTCTCTGGAGCTGTGAGGCAGCAGTGTAAATCACTGTGCCACCATGCTGCCTGCCCACTGCTGCCCACTCAACTCCAAACTAGGCTGTGTTTACCCTCCTCTGTACTGCAAAGTCCAAAACCTAACCATCAACTCCACTCCCTGCTGGGACGTTTTGACCCTTCCTACTGGTAGGATCCTCCACTCCCACTAAAAGCAGCATCGCCCCCCCACCCCCCCCCGATTGGGAGTGCCCTGGCAGCATGACCTGCGAACAACATAAATGGCCATTGACCTCAGTGGGACCAGAAGATCCCTCCAGCAGCCAATGGCGAGCTACCTCCATTACTGGAACAAAAATCATGGGGGGCAGAAAATTGTGACCCCTGTCAACAATCTCTCACACCAACCACCATCGCCACATCCCCAACCCCTGACCTCAATTCCAAGGTTTCCCCCACTGCCTAGTAGAACCCTGTAAGAAGTCTCATAACACCAGGTTAAAGCCCAGCAGATTTATTTGATAGTAAATGACGCAAGCTTTCGGAACGCTGTCCCTTTGTCAGGTGAGTGGAGAGTTCTGATCAGAAACAGGGCACATAAAGGCACACACAGTTTACAGAATACTGATTAGAATGTGAGTCTTTACAGCTAATCTGCCATAGTAGAACCCTAACATTGATATTTCTCTGTCTCCCTACCTGGTCTTCCTGCTGCTTACTGCAGGAACCCACTGGCTGGTAGGAATCCTGGAAAAACAAATTAAAATACATCCTCCAACATGATCTTCGGGAAACCAATACTTCCAGACTTCCCATCCTAACTCCTCCCCACACTCCGAAAATGCAACTCCACAAATATCAGGAGATTCTCTCCATACGTAACCTGCCCAATCCATTCATAATTTGAAAAATCTCTCTGATGAGTTCTCTAGGACATCTCTGTTGTAAAGAAAAAGCCCCAACCATTTCAAACTTTCCCATAATCCCTCAGTCTTGGCACCAGCCCTGGAAATATTTTTGCCCTTTCTGTAGGTCCTCTATGTCTGAGGACCAGATCTGTGCGGATGGGTTGTCTGGGATCCTATACAAGTACAATATAACTTCACTACTTTTGAATTCTACACCCCTAGAAATAAATCCACGGGTTTTAATACCATACTTACTTGTTATGCTAACTGATAATGTGAATTTTAATGATTTGTCCACTTGCAGCCCTTTGCTCTTTCACCCCATTTATTTTCTAAAGATGTAGGTGATCTTTCTATTTTTTCTAATAAAGTGCATCACCATGTAAAAGTTCATTTGTTGCTTAACAGCCCTTTATACAAGATTGGCAATGTCTTGTCAGTTTGATATCATCCACATTTCATATTGAGTTACTTAGAAATCATAGAAACCCTACAGTACAGAAAGAGGCCATTCAGCACATTGAGTCTGTACACCCATATTCCTACATATTTACCGACTAATCCCTCTAACCTATGCATCTCAGGACATTAAGGGCAATTTTTCTAATGGCCAATCAATCTAACCTATACATCTTTGGACTGTGGGAGGAAATCAGAGCAAACCCATACAGACACGAGGAGAATGTGCAAACTCCACACAGACAGTGACCCAAGCCAGGAATCGAACCCAGGTTCCTGGAGCTGTGAAGCAGCACTGCTAACATAAGAACATAAGAAATAGGAGCAGGAGTAGGCCATCTAGCCCTTCGAGCCTGCCCCGCCATTCAATAAGATTATGGCTGATCTGTCGTGGCTCAGTTCCACATTCCCGCCCTCTCCCCATAACTCTTAATCCCCTCTCTTATCAAAAACCCATCAACCCGCGTCTTAAAAATATTTAGCGAGGTAGCCTCCACCACTTCAACGGGCAGAGAATTCCAGAGATTCACCACCCTTTGAGTGAAGAAGTTCCTCCTCAACTCCGTTCTAAACCGCACCCCCCCCCTTTATCTTGAGGCTGTGCCCCCTAGTCCTACTATACTTTCTGAGCGGGAAGAGTCTCTCCACCTCTATCCTATCCATCCCATTCATCATCTTATACGTCTCAATGAGATCTCCCCTCATTCTTCTAAACTCTAACGAGTACAAGCCTAGTTTATTCAGCCTCTCCTCATAGCTCAACCCCCTCAACTCCGGCATCAGCCTAGTAAACCTCCTCTGCACTCCCTCCAAGGCCAAAATATCCTTGCGTAAGTACGGCGACCAAAACTGCACACAGTACTCCAGCTGCGGCCTCACCAATGCCCTATACAGCCGCAGCAAGACCTCCCTACTTTTATATTCAATCCCCCTCGCTATGAAGGCCAGCATCCCATTCGCCTTCCTGACCACCTGCAAGCTGGGTTTTTGCGACTCATGCACAAGGACCCCAAGGTCCCTCTGCACCGTCGCCTGCTGCAGTTTTTCGCCACGTAAATGATAATCCTTCCTACCATTATTCCTACCAAAGTGGACCACCTCGCACTTGCCAACATTAAATTCCATTTGCCATTTCCTGGCCCATTCGCCCAGCCTATCTAGATCCTTCTGTAGAATCTCCACACCCTCTGCACAATTTGCCGTTCCACCAATCTTGGTGTCATCAGCAAATTTCGACACCCTACACTCGGTTCCCTCCTCCAGATCATCTATATAAATGGTAAATAGCTGAGGCCCCAGCACCGACCCCTGGGGCACTCCACTAGTCACCATCCGCCAATCCGAATAGCACCCACTGACCCCCACTCTCTGCCTCCTATTTGACAACCAATCCTCTATCCACGCTAACACCCTACCCCCAACTCCATGTCCCCTGACCTTCTGCAATAACCTCCTGTGAGGTACCTTGTCAAAGGCCTTCTGAAAATCCAGAAAGACCACATCCACCGGCTCTCCTCTATCCACTGCCCTAGACACATCCTCATAGAACTCCAGTAAATTTGTCAGACACGACTTCCCTTTAACAAAACCATGCTGCGTCTGCTCTATCAAGCAATTCCTCTCAAGATGCCTCGCTATTTCCTCCTTGATGACGGATTCTCACATTTTACCTACAACAGACGTTAAACTAACTGGCCTATAATTCCCTGCCTTTTGCCTGGCACCCTTCTTAAACAACGGCGTAACATTAGCCGTTTTCCAATCTTCCGGCACTTCCCCGGAATCCAGCGACGTCTGGAAAATAACCACCAAGGCATCCACTATCACCTCCGCCATTTTCAGAATCCACTGTGCTACCGTGCCGCCCAATTCTTGAGTCCAATTCTTTTGTGTAAATTGGGAATAATGGTGGTCCCAGCACTGTTGGAATGTCACTAATGTACTCTCTAACTCTTAGCCTGTCTGTTCTTGTTCATTACCCACTTAAAGATTCAAATTATTATTTTTTCCGGTTGGAATGTTTAACGTGCTGTAAAAGTTCAATTCTCTTTTCTCATTTCCATAGAATCCCTAAAGTGCAGAAGGAGGCCTTTCAGCCCATTGACCCTGCATTACTCCTACTTGCCATTTTTTTTATGGTCATTACTCAATGCTTGCTGCTCACTTCATAAATCAGCCTTCACATTTCTTCCTTCAGTTCCCTTCCACCATTTGGAATACAGCTACTACAATAATGGATTTCTTATCTTTCAATGTAACCATCCAGATTCTCTATATATCTTATTACCAGCTATACCCCATTTATTACTCTCATTATGCTCTCTTTAACTAGGAAGCCACTCCATCTCCCTTTCTACCCTCCCTTTCCTTGCTAAGCTTGTTATATCTTGCAATATTTAATGCCAATCTCGTTATCTATGTAGCCATGTTTCAGTTATCCCTCATTTTTCCAGGCCTCTTGCACGAATTGTTGTTGTCAGTTCAACAATGCAGCTGAAGCTCTGTTTTTTTATATAAGGAATGTCCTCATTCCTCCCTTTTTTCCCCCTCTTCTAAATTCAGCTGTGATTGCATCAAAGGAGAGGCAGATTTGTCTTCATGTAGCTCTAGTTATCCAAAAATTTCTATTCAAATTTGATATCATGGCAAAGAGGTTTCTTTGTGAACTATTTAATGAACTATCCCAGGGGAAAGGCATGGTTATGTCTCAACATTAATGATGCTGAATGTGAGGATGTAAAACCAGGTTCAAGATGGGTGATGTGAAATTCTCTTTAACATATAGTATTGTGCTGTGCAGATTGAACTGAGAACCAGCTTCAGAAACAAACTAAAAGTCACTTTGACATCCCAGTATCAATATAAAGGTAAAGTTTCCATAGTCCCAGATGACCATAGACCACAGGGGAGAGCTGACTAGTGGTGATTTAACCTGAGGATCACCACAGCTGAGGCAAGGGGCAAGGTTGAGAAGTTCATGAATCACCTCAGCCAGTACGGGAATTGAATCTGTGCTGTTAGCATCGCTCTGCAGCATGAACCAGCCATCCAGCCAACTGAACTAACCAACTCTCCATTGCACCCTAAAGCACTCTATCTAAGCTACATCACTGAAATATATAATTCCACTCAAAATTACAGCCCAGTTAAAAATCCATGTCTTTGGTGGACACTTCAGTATTGTTCCAGTTTCTATTCTAACTGGTGAATCCTCCAGTTCACAGTACTATCCTCCCATTAAACCTTCAGTTTCTTTGTGAGCTAATTATCCTTCTTGAAAACAGATGAGAAAACACTGATTAAATACTCTTCAACAAAACAAGAACTGTAGCAAATTGGAAGTGATTGCTCCAAATTTAAAACAGTTTGGTTCTCTTCCTGTTTTCACCATTGCCAATCAACTCCAGACCAATCAACATGCAGCCCAGTGATTGTTTACAAATTTACATTTTATCCTTCCTCAAACCAGGTGATTATTTGCAATTTACACAGTGTTGTCTAATTTAAATATCTCAAAGCAACAGTTTGTTTATGAAGTTAAGAGTTGATTTGTATCATTAATTCCCAACTGTTGGGTAGTCAGCAGTGATTAGCACTCCTGGTTCCCCAGTGATGTAGCTCTTTTAAGGTACCAAACAAGTAAACAAACTCAAATTAACTAAGAGACAAATTAAAAGGGGCAGGCCCCCAAAAAGGAAGAGTGGGGGAGGGGGGGGGGGCGAACTAAAAATAAACCAAAGGGAACTTAAAACATTAAATCAAAATGTGATTGTCAGGGTCTATAACGTACCCCAGCCCCTGTGGTGCCCAGCGGGTGCGGAAGGCCACTAGTGATGTACTGAGGCTCAATGTTTCAACATTGAACAAGATAAACATTGGCACCTGTATCCTTTTTGTACAAGAAACACGAAACAATTACACATTTTTGATACTAAGGGAAAGCAAAAACGATAGCCTGAGTTATACAACGTAACAGTTCCTGGTGTATTGCCGATACAGCGAAACATGTCAACATTTGGTACTTTCTTGGAATGTGCTGACCTTTGTCAAAATAGAAATTTTCAGTGCTTTCACTTCCTTTAAGTTGCACAAGTAAAAGCTTCATTATAAGTACCTAGCCACGCTCCTTTGTGACATTGTAGCATGTAATCAACACACACCCACAGTGGAGTAATTCAGTGCCGACTCACTTAAGCTGAACATCGAAAAAAACGGATCTTTAGAGTGATATTAAAGGTTGCCGCAGGGGTTAAGTGCCTAAAAATACTGCAGTTGTCATTAATTTTGAATACCAAAAGCACATTTCTGAGATTTGCACGTTTAGACCCGTGCTTTGTCACCCAGAACAGGATGAAAAACTTTAAATGGAGGGAGGAGCGCCCACCCGTGGGCTTTAGTCGACAAACCTGTTCTCATTGTTGCAGGTGTGCTGTCAATCTGCCAAAGCTCCTCCCAGACTCTCCCCTTGAGCCAACAGCCTTTGGCAGAGTCAGTGCCAGTGTTCATCAATAGAGCTGCTAAGATTATGCCTTAACAGATTCCGAGCTGGGATGTACAATTACCTTGATGAATCCTGTGGTTGAACGTATCAAACACAATGTTTTTGACCTAAGCAATTTTACCACGCGTCATATTTTCTATTATGGATTTTTTTAACAATGGGGAGCGTACCCAGTAGACACCAAATTGGACCTTACATCCATTTTTCAACATGAGAAACGCAGGCGGAGTGTTACATGGTTAATGTGAATGGAACTGATTCCTAAATTTAAGCACACAACTATTTAAGTCAGCTGTACAAAGGGAAATCATCTTTAGCATCCCAATTTTGTTGGCTTGAATAATACAGGGGTATTATAAGAGTACGGGAGCAATTAACTAATCCTTACTGCAAAAGGAGTTGTAATCTCTGCTAGAGATTACAAAGGAAATATAGAAGACACAAGGTTCAAAGAAGAAACTACTCCCAGCAGTAAATCTGCCAAAGGCAAATGGCTATTGTGGTTATAAACTGCGAGCAAGTTATCCAATACTCCATGTGATTTTCTGTCCGATGTATCAAAGAGTTTTACAGCACAGAGAGAGGCCCTTTGGCCCATTGTGTCATCGATGGCCATCTATTCTAATCCCATTTTCCAACACTTGGTCTATAGCCTTGTATGTTACAGCATTTCAAACACTTATCTAAATCTTGTTAAATGTTTATTTATTTCATTTATTTAGTGGTCACAAGTAAGGCTTACATTAACACCGCAATGAAGTTACTGTGAAATTCCCCTAGTCGCCACAGTCCGGGTTAATGCCCCTAACCAGCACATCTTTCAGAATGTAGGAGGAAATCGGAGCACCCAGAGGAAACCCATGCAGATATGGGGAGAACATGCCAACTCCACACAGACAGTGACCCAAGCCGGGAATTGAACCCGGGTCCCTGGTGCTGCGAAACAACAGTGCTAACCACTGTGCTCCCATGTTGTGAGGATTTCCACCTCTACTACTCTTTCAGACAGTGACCAGAAAGTTATGGCTGTTCACGCTGGCGGGATTTTCCCAGCCCACTGTAATGAATGGAGATTTGGCTGGCTGCCAAATACTCCGACTTCGCTGCAGCAGGAGTGTTGCATGTTCGGCTGGTAAGATCACACCCAGTGAGTTCCAGATCCCCACCACCCTCTTGGTGAAAAGGTTTTTCTTTAAATCCCCTCTAAATCTCGTACCCTTTGCCTTAAAACTATGCCATCTGGTTATCAATCCCCCTGCTAAGGCGAAAGGTTTCTTCCTAATTACCCAATCTATGTCCCTCATAATTTTGTGCATTGTACGGTTATGGGTTTTTTTTTGATTAAGTACCTGCTGCATGGGGAGACTCAGTCAGTGGTGGGGAGCTGATGTGGGTTTGGATAAAGTATTCTACATAAAGAAAATGCATGAAAACCACAGAGTGTCAGAATGAAACTCAGGCTCAACACAGGGGCCAGAACTGAGGTGTGTGTCCACAAAGGTCTGGAAGGATGTGTTACCCAATTTCTCTCCATAACCCAGCAAATCACGTCTCTTCAAGTATATCTCCAACTTGCCTGTTTAAAGTTACCAGGGAATTTGATTCCACCATCCATTCCGATAGCGTGTTCCAGATCTTAATAATCCTCTGGAAGAAAAAATTCTAATTTCCCTCTAATACTTTTGCCAATTATTTTAAATCCCTGACTTCTGGTTATCAATCCACTTCCCCTGCTTATTCAGTCAAACTCCTCTTAATTATTAGATCTATATTTAACCTTTTTTTTTAACTCGGGGAGATTAATCCCAACTTCTCCAATCTTGTGACATAATTGACGATCCCTAATCTCATTCTGCCAGACCTCCTTTATACCCTCCACAGGGCCTTGGCGCCTTTCCTGTGAGGTGCAGAATTGTATAAAATACTTAAGTGAGTCCTAATTAGAGATATGCAAAGGTTTAGTGTGACTTTTTTGGTTTTGTATTCAATGCCCCTGTTTTCCAACTCAAGTATCCGATATGTTTCCCTAAATGCCTTATCAGCTTGCCTTGAAACCTTCATAGCTTTGTGAACAAAGCCAGTGGCATTTTGCATGGCTTGTCCACACCGTTATTGGGGAACCTGTTGTGAGGGTCAACTTTGGTGGGACCAGAAAATCCCACCAGCACGAAGGGCCAGAAAACCCCTCCTTGTCTTTAAGGCAGAGATAGATAAGTTCTTGATCAATAAGGGGATCAAGAATTATGGGGAGAAGGGAGAAGAGTAGGGGTGAGAATCATACCAGCCATGATTGAATGGCGGAGCAGACTCGATGGGCTGAGTGGCCTAATTCTTCTCCTATATCTTATGGTTTATGTCACCCTGAAGTCTGCCATTATCCTGTTCACTATTTATTATTTGTGAGTCAAACGAAGGTACTAGAAATTGTTTTCAAGAATAAAATTAATTCTCATTGGGAGAAAGATCATCTCTTAAAGGCAAATCATCTCTGACCAACCTTATTAAGCTGCTTTGATGAAGTAATTGGGAAGTCTGATGAAGAAAATGTAGTGCATATTGTACAGACTGACATTTAACAGGCACTTAATAAAGTTTAACATTACAGACTTAGTTGACAAATGGACACATACTGGTATGCAATTTTATGGTTCCCCTCCAGTGGGTTTACAGACAGGGAGGATTTGTAAAACTCTGCCAGTGTCCTTCTCACTACCTGTCCTCTGCCCTAAGCCTGGTAGCCATTTTATGGAGGGACTGGGGAGATCTAGTCCTATCCTCCCTTGCCCCAGTTGACGCCCTCTGACATTTCCTCTGTGCTTACCATCCTTTAATATTTAATGCCAATTACTTTGAATTGTAGGCTCTGTGTCGCAGTCTCTTAGATAAATGACTCAAATATATTTCACTTAGGGCTAATACAGAATGTAAGTGTAAGACTTCCATCCTACCATTTGGATGGGTTTCAACTCTGGAGATGTAAGTGGTAAGTAACAGTGGTGCCCAGTTTCTTTTTTTCCATTATATTTTTGTTCATGAGCTGCTTCCAACCAGAATTTGTGACAATTCTTTGGGCTTTTTTGAATGCAATTCGTAATTCTGATTATGTGTGCTAATTTAAAAAAAAACAAGCTGGAATGCAGCTAACTAAACTGCTTAGCAAAACATATGCATTATGATTTGTGAAGACACACCAACATTAAAATCAAATATCTTTCTGGCTTAGAAATTCTTAAAAGCACTCAATCCAAAATGTACACATAGTCAGAAACAAGTACCATTTGATAAGCTGAAAGGACTTAAAATCAACTGTACTATATTTATCATGCCTTGTGCATGGCTTTTGAATAGAACAAATGTATCAATAATCCACAAGTAGGACTAAATATAGATCATTTTTCTAGCTAAATAACTTGGGATTCAAAGCAATATGCCACACCACTGACATCTTCAACCGATCTACTTAAATGGATTGTTGTTCAGGTAGTTGCTAAAATAATGCACAACTTATTGAAAGCCATCCAGGTCCAAAGATCATGCTCATATCTAGACTTCCTTGAGATTTCTTGCGAAAAGATTTATTCAAAATTCCAATATTTGTACAACACATTAAGCACCATTCAGTCCTCCTAAGAGTGGATTGAGAATTGAGTTCAATATTAGATTATGAATATATGGAGTTTTGTTTATTTTCAATAAAATTTTTGAATTTGCTTACGTAGTTTTCTGCTGGTCCTTTGATTTCGTATTATCACTTGGATGGGTAAAAAAATGAAAGCTTCCAAGACCAAATTCAATTGTGATTTCCCCCTCTTCATAATCTTCCTCTGTGATGCATGAACATATTTGTTCATTTATTTTATTTTTCTTTAAAATAATTTTAAAAACAATAACTTTTTGTTGTATAAATATTACATCACATGTTGCAGTAGCGTACTTAAGCGATGGCTGACTCCATTGTCATAATCTCCAGCCCTGCAATCTTTAAGAACTCTGTGTACTCCAACCCTGACATCCTGAGCATCCCTTACTTCCTTCATCATTCTACTGGTGGTTGTTCCTTTAGCTAGCCAAACTTGAAGCTCTGAATATTCATTCCTCAATCTCTCTGTCTTGCTCCTCTTTTGATGTAGAGATGCCGGCGTTGGACTGGGGTAAACACAGTAAGAAGTCCGACAACACCAGGTTTAAGTCCAACCGATTTATTTGATAGTAAACTCACAAGCTTGTGAGTTTACTACCAAATAAATCGGTTGGACTTAAACCTGGTGTTGTCAGACTTCTTACTGTGTTTGCTCCTCTTTTAACATGCTCCATAAAATGTGAGCAAGCTTTTGATCACCAGACCACACTGAGGCATTTAATGTGATGGGAGCTGGGAATGAGATAGAACAAAGCTAAAAAGTTCTCTGCTTGGAATCAGTGATAACTGCAGGGGTGAGGAATGGTGATATGGTGGTGAGGTGGGGGGCAACGGTGGCAGAGCAGGAAGCTCCATCCACAGGAAAAACAAACTTTTGTCAGCATCTGTGGCGAGAGAGTAGAGCCAATGTTTCAAGTTTAGGTGAGCCTTCAGCAGAGCTCTCTTCTGCTCTGACAAAGGGTCATCCTGACTCAGAACGTTGGCTCTACTCTCTCCAGAGATGCTGTCAGACCTGCTGAGATTAGATTCTTCCCGCTTAGAAAGGATAGCAGAACTAGAGGGCACAGCCTCAAAATAAGGGAGGGGCAGTTTAGACCAGAGTTGAGGAGGAACTTCTTCACTCAAAGGGCGGTGAATCTCTGGAATTCTCTGCCCATTGAAGTGGTGGAGGCTACGTCGCTGAATATATTTAAGTCACGGGTAGATAGATTTCTGATAGACAAGGGAATTAAGGGTTATGGGGAGAAAGCAGGAAAGTGGAACTGATCCACTTCAGATCAGCCATGATCTTATTGAATGGTAGGGCAGGCTCAAAGGGCTAGATGGCCTACTCCTGCTCCTATTTCTTATGTTCTTATTTTCTGTTTTTATTTCAGATTCCAGCATCTGTAGTATTTTACATTGAAACAAACTTTCGTATAAGCCTTTGATCAGGTTGCACATAGATTTTTATATCCTGTTCTGGTTCCCTATCTTGATGGGAGATAGACATTCTCTGGAAAAGGTTCATTGGAGGATTACTGAATTTGCACTTAGTGTAACCTGAGTTACGCAAATAGGCTAACAAGAGTTGGGGCTTTTTTAACTTTGGGAGAATTCAAAAAGAGTTGACTGAGTTCTTTAAATGAATAAAGGGACTAGACCCAGTCCAGATGCATAGGCTATTTAAGCTAGCTGAGAAAAGTAAGTTACAGAAGCAGAGGACAAGGTTAGATGCTGGAGGTTATTTCTTGCTGCAGGATAATTCAACCTCTGACAAGGTGCTGGCATGTGTTTTTACTATAAGCAGAAGAGATTTCTGAAAGGAGCTAATATATCTGCCAATGGAAGGCAAGTGAGTCATTGGCAGTTGAATCACACAAAGTGATCACGCTGTCCTAGCTTACTTGATCTCTTTAGGAGTTAGGAAGAAATTCACCCATAACCTTGTGCCTGCTGTCCTGAAATTGAATCACATCAGAATGGACTAGGCATGAGGGACAAACTCATCCTTATCTGAGAAAGGATGTCCTAACTATAGAGGGAGTTCAGCAAAGGTTTATCAGGCTGACTCCTGGGATGGCAAGTCTGTCATATGAGGAGAGACTAAGTCAGTTAGGATTATATTCACTGGAGTTTAGAAGAGTGAGAGGAGATCTTATAACATTCTGACAGGGTTAGGCATCATAGATTCAAAAAGAATGTTCCCAAAGGTGGAGGTGTCCAGAACTCGGGGGTCATAGTTTCAGGATAAGGGGTAAATCTTTTAGAACTGAGGTGAGAAGAATTTCTTCACCCAGAGAGCGACAAATCTGTGGAATTCACTAACACAGAAAGTAGTTGAGGCCAAAATATTGTCTATTTCAAGAAGAAATTAGATGTAGGTCTTGGGGCTAAAGGGATCAAGGGATATAGGAGGAAGGGGAAATCAGGATATTGGATTTGATGATCAGCCAGGACCAAGATGAATGGCAGAGCAAGCTCAAAGGGCCGAATGGCTTACTCCTGCTTCTAATTTCTATTTTTCTATCTTTACAGGGAAGGCAGGTATTATCACTGGACCAGTAATCCAGAGACCCAAGTTATTGCTCTGGGCACCCAGACTCGAATCCCACCCTGGCAGATGGTGAAACTTGAATTCCATAAACATCTGGAATTGAAAGTCTAACTATGACCATGAAACCATTGTTGATTGTCATTAAAAAAAAAACCCACCTGGTTCACTAACATCTTTTAGGGAAGAAAATCTGTGTCCTTCTCTAGTCTGGCCTACATGTGACTCCAGACCCATGCCCATGACTCATGAATGAATAGATTTAAAAAAAAATTGTCTTTTTTGTATGCTCACAGACTATCAAAGAAAAGGATTATAATACTGATAGCAGGTGGTGATTAAAAACCACTCAAAGATAATCCAATGTGAATGAATATGTCAATGTATTCAAGAGGTGGCTCAATAAAGCACTTGGGACAAATGGGATCAAAGGTTATGGAAAGAAACAGGATTAGGCTTTTGAGTTGGATGATCAGCCATGATCGTAATGAATGGCAGAGCAGGCTTGAAGGGCCAAATGGTCTCCTCCTGCTCCTATCTTCTATGTTTCTATGTAACACAGATTCTAGGTAAAATAATGGAAGAAACTGAGGATACGTTTCACTGCAGAAAGGGTTGCCCTTGGTAAAACATTGAAATTTCAACAGAGTAATGTAGAGAAATAACCAATTAGTATTTCACAACATCACATTATTTATGGATCTTCAGGCCTTTTCTTGCTTAAACTTGTATATTTTTTATTATTATTAGTCCCAGAATTGGAGTTGCATTTCTGTTAATTTCCTTGGAGACTTTTGTCCTTTTTTTTCCTGCATGCAGTTGCTTTTTTTTAAACAGAGGGAAGCCAAACACTTAACTTGCATTCCATTTTGTAGGAATCTTATTTCCTTTCCAGCAATTTCCGTTTTTGAACTTTGGATACAGCGGTGAAACATACAGGGCCCGATTTTACCATAGCGTCGTGCCCGTTTTCGAGCGCGAAAATGTGGTAAAGTCGGGTGAGAGGCCATTAATGCGATCCGCGCCTGCATCCACACAGATTGCCACTTTACCAAAACTGGGGAATGGCAGCGATCCGATTCGTGCCCAAAATGGGCGCAACGGTGATTTAAATGCGTTTGCATGCATTTCAATCAAATTAATGAACTGCCCGCCCAACTTAATCAGCATTTCCCCCTTTACCATTGCGTTTGCCAACCCTGGACCGCGCTGTAATGGACCTGCTCAATAAAAGTCTGAATCGGGCGCTCCAGCTGCTGAAGAGTGAGTTCAGAGCTTCCAATGGCTCTCTGACTCAGATCAGTGGTGGGGGTGGGGGAAAGAGGTGGGCCTGATCATTCTCTGGTTGGGGGGGAGGGGACTGAGGCCAGATCATTCTCTGAGGGGGCGGGGGGGGGGGGGGCTGTGCGGGGATGAGTGAGGCCAGATCATTGTTGGTGGGGGTTGGGGGGGGTTGGGGGGGGGGGGGGGGAGGAAGGAGGGAGATGGATAAGATGTACCTCAGGCATAGGGGGGCAGATGGATCTCTGGTGGGAGCATGGGGGGTTGGGGGGCTGGGTCTGCCACTTTGTGGACGATCAGTGGCGGGGAAGGGGCAGGGGTGCCGATCGGTCTGGATAGTTGGGGGGGTGGGTAAGAGGGACAGTGATGTGTGTGGGTAGTGGGGGGTGGATAAGGGGGACAGTGATGTCTGTGGGTGGTGGGGAATGGATAAGGGGGACCGTGATGTCTGTGGGTAGTGGGGGGTGGATAAGGGGGGCTATGTGTGTAGGTAGTGGAGGGGGTGGATATAGAGGACAGTGATGTGTGTGGGTAGTGGGGGTGGTTGATAAGGGGAACAGTGATGTGTATGGGTAGTGGGTGGGTCGATAAGGGGGACAGTGATGTGTATGGGTAGTGGGGGGAGTGGATAAGGGGGGCAATGATGTGTGTGGGTAGTTGGGGGGTGGATAAGGAGGACAGTGATGTTTGTGGGTAGTGAGTGGGTGAATTAGGGGGACGGTGATGTGTGTGGACAGTGGGGGGAGTGGATAAGGGGGGCAATGATATGCATGGGTAATGAGGGGGTGGATAAGGGGGACAGTGGTGTGTGTGGGTAGTGGGGGTGGTTGATAAGGGGGACAGTGATGTGTGTGGGTGGTGGGGGTGGTTGATAAGGGGGACAGTGGTGTGTGTGGGTATTGGGGGGTGGATAAGGGGGACAGTGATGTGTGTGGATATTGGGGGGTGGATAAGAGGGACAGTAGTGTCTGTGAGTAACGGGGAGGGTGGACAAGGGGGACAGTGGTGTGTGGGGGCCATCACTCCCGCTTTTTGTTCTCAGGCCGCTTTCTGTGGCCCGGGAGCGATCTGACACAGGCGCGCTTTTTCAGATTTTTTTCCAACTGTGCACGTGCAGTTCAGAGCTCTGATCGTTTCAGCCGCACTAAGACCCACCCAGAGCGCGAACGGGACTGGAGATGGCTGTGTGCGTATGGGGGCGCCTGGAAGCAGATTTCTAAGTTGGATCTGCATTACGCCCAGATTCAGCACTTAGAATGAAAATGGTAAGATCCGGCCCACAGTGTATATTTCTGACCTTGTAGATAACTGCCCAAGTTCAGTGGCACAGATTTGACCTTTCTCCCTATTAATTTGATTCTGACACCAGTCATAAGAATCTCTTGTGTCCAGCAACAGTAATGTTGTCAAGCTGACCAGAGAGCAAATCACACTGAAGCATTCTCACAGACAACAAACCAGGAAATATAAAGCATTGATTATCTTTTGCTTTTTAATCATTTTAAAGAGTCAAATGAAGGTTAGAACACTGACGTGGGATTAAAATAGAAGCTTAGAAACATCAGGCTGGAATTTCTGGCCTATCTCACCAGTGGGATCTTGTGGTCTTACCAAGATCAACTGAGATTTGAATGGCTTGCCACATCCGCCATGGGAAAACTGCAGTGGTGGGGCCAGAAAATCCCAGCCATAGTTTTTTGTTATAATGGAGATTTTTAATATTTCACAATCAATTTGTCAGGGCCAGAGAGATTGTCCATCGATTAATATGACTTGGTACACCACTGACTGCCCATGTGTGGAGCTTATATATTCTCCATGAGTCTCCCTGAGGCTGGTTTCCTCCAGATGCTCCGGTTTCCTCCCACAGCCCAAAGACGTGCAAGTTAGGGTGGGTTGGCCATGGTTAATGCATGGGTTACAGGGATAGGGTGAAGGAGAAGGCTTTGGGTGGGATTTTCTTTCAGAGAGCTGGTGCAGATTCCAAGGGCCAAATGGCTTCTTTCTGCACTGTGGGTATTTTGTGGTTCTATGAAGTCCAATTGCGTTTCATTCGGAAAGGTCTAATTTTTTAAAATGGAATAGTTGTTTTTTGCTTCAATCTGGCCCCCAAATTCTTTTTTGAGAAAGATAAACTGAAGATGGCATGTGTTGAGGTGCAGTTGATAGCAATTGAGTGCATGATATTCATCTGGCTATTATATTATGTTGAGTAACCTAGAATTTAGAGGTTTAAGTGAAAGTCCAATCAATTAAGTCAGACTTAAACGGTGAATTAGGAGAGTTCTGCCAATCAATGATTGATGTGCAATTGGCTTCAAACCGGCTTCAATGAATTTTACTTCCTCTTTCATTTCCAAAGGTTGAGGTTGTGTCTCCTGATTCTCCTGTATTATAATTATTCCTCCCTGAGTGTTAAAATTGTGCAGTCTCTGGCAAACACAATTGATTTGAGAAGCAGGGTTGAGGCTGCAGTGCACAAACTTACCTCTTTCAGTCCCTCTAAGTAACGAAATCACTGCTTCTATATGCTGACCAGACAGCAAATCACATTGAAGCATTCTCACAGACAACAAACCAGGAAATAAAAAGCATTGATTATCTTTTGCTTTTTAATCATTTTAAAGAGTCAAATGAAGGTTAGAACACTGACGTGGGATTAAAATTGAAGCTTAGAAAAATCGGACTGGAATTTCTGGCCTATCTCACTGGTGGGATCTTGTGGTCTTGCCAAGGTCTCCTGAGATTTGAATGGCTTGCCACATCCGCCATGGGAAAACTGCAGTGGTGGGGCCAGAAAATCCCAGCCGTAGTTTTTTGTTATAACAGAGATTTTTAATATTTCACTTTGATTGGAAGAGGGAACTTTACTGCATCTGTGCTTTTTCCCACCTGAGTTCTTCATGAGGTTCGAAAGGATTTTGATAGCAAGGCTTGTACTAGGCATTCGGGATGCTTGGTTTCATTGGTCAGAACACTGAACACCAGAGTTGGGATGTCTTGTTGAAGTTGTATAAGAGATTGGTAAGGCCACACTTGGAATACTGTGCACAGTTCTGGTCACCCTATTATAGAAAGGGTATTATTAAACTAGAAAGAGCACAGAAAAGATTTACTAGGATGTTACCAGGACTTGGTGGTTTGAGTTACAAGGAGAGGTTGGATAGACTGGGACCTGTTTTCTCTGGAGCGGAGGAAACTTAGGGGTGATCTTATAGAGGTCTATAAAATAATAAGGGGCGTAGAACAGCTAGATAGTCAACATCTTTTCCCAAAGATAGCAGTTTAAAACTAGAGGGCATAGGTTTAAGGTGAGAGGGGAGAGATACAAAAGGGTCCAGAGGGGCAATTTTCTCACACAGAGGGTACTGAGTGTCTGAAACAAACTGCCAGAGTAGAGACAGGAACGATTTTGTCTTTTAAAAAGCATCTAGACAGTTACATGGGTAAGATAGAAGGATATGGGCCAAATGCAGGCAATTGGGTATAGCTTAGTGGTTTAAAAAAAAGGCAGCGTGGACAAGCTGGACTGAAAGGTCTGTTTTCATACTGTAAACCTCTTCTGACTCTATGATTTAAGATGACCCAGCCACTATTCATCTCTGTCTGTTCCTTTGAATCATATTGATGAAGTCAATGGACACAAAATTAAGACAATCAGATGCAAGATTAAGTTCTAAGAACCTGCACATTAACAGAATGAACAAAAAACAGAGAATGCAGGAAAGTCTCACAAGGTCTGACTGCATTTGTGGAGAGAGAGAGCAGAGCCAACATTTCGACTCAGGATAGCGTGAGTCCAAATGTTGGCTCTATCCTCTCTTAACAGATGCTGTCAGACTTGCTGAGATTTTCCAGCATTTTCTGTTTTTGTTTCAGATTCCAGCTTCAGCAGTATTTTGCCTCTAACAGAATGAAAGGCTTTCTGATGTGTATGAAACGTGTGACTGAAGCAATCTGTGTGCCTTTAGTGATCTCCTGGTCTTTTGCTAAACATGTCATCTGATAAAGAGTACTCTCTCCTCTCAGTTGGTGCCATCTCCTCAAAGATAAAGTGGTGAAAATATTTCCTGTGACAAATAAGGCTTAATTGTGGCGCTAGTGGTTATTAAGTAAAGATTGCTCGTCAGACTTAGTGAGACACAGTCACTAAATTGGCCATTAGGTGCTTCAGTGCCTTTTGATTGACTGAAATTCATCAGGAACTGATTGGAGTGCCTTGTACCCTACAGATCGATTGAAAAAGCAACCATATCTTCCTTAAAGCAAAATACTGCTGATACTGGAAATCTGAATTATGTTGGAAAAACTCTACAGGTCTGGCGGCATGTGTGCAGAGGGGAAAATATGATTTCATCTGAAACTAAACACATTTTTTAGTGCAGTGGGGCTGGGAGAATCCCATGGCGGCCAACTTGTGGGGTTCACTCGAGTGTTCGCACTCTGTTTCCATCTCCCAGGCCTGGATTTCAGGTGGCATCTACTCTGCGCCAGAAATCAGCGGGGAGACGCACAGATCATTTAAATGGTCATTTCAATTTTGTTTCAATGTGATTAGCGGGCCTAGGACTGAAGTGTCTGGGCCCACTGGCGTCTCCCACCCCACCTGAGTATTTCACTTTAGTGAGAATTACACTAGCTCCCCACTCTGGAGTGCAGTTGGGCCCCCTTCCCCAGAAGGTCAGACAGGGCAGCACCCTGGCAGTGCCAGCTTGTGCCCCCGGCACTGCCCAAGTAGCCAAGTGCCAATGCCCAGAGAGCACCTTGGCGCTGCCCATCAGGCATAGAGCTGTACCAAGGGAGCAGGGCGTATGAGGGCACAGCATTGGGGGGGGGGCCTGATGGGTCAAGGCCTAAGGGTGACTAGTGGGGATGGGGGCTCCTGCTGCCACTCTACAGTAGGGATCAGTGGGGGAAGGAGGGAAGTCAGTGATCAGGGCAGGCTGGGGGGGTCAGGGAAAGGCAGGTGGAAAGACGGTGGAAAGTGGTCAGTTTATGGGAGGGGGGTCAGCACTGTGGGGGGGAGTGGCACTGATGTGGGGGTAACTGTCGGGGGGGTGGATTGGTAAGGGGGAGCTGGAGATTGGGGCTGGCCTGGCAAGATCGGGGTTTGGGACTGGGCCTGGGAATGTTTGGGGGTCCAGCGATTGGGCCGTGGGGAGACAGAGAGCTGGTGTTGTAGGGGCCAACAATTGAGAGGCCGACTGTGCGGATCCACTGCGCATGCATCAATTTCAGCACAGACAGATTGGCACATATGCAATGAACCGATCGGTGCGCTGAATTTAGCCTCTTCAACGCAAATAGGCCCCATCCCCTGAAATTTAATGATATTCATCATGATGACCTTTACAATGCACAGAGTGGGAGATTCTAGTCTGAACTCCCATTGAAAAAATAGTTGAGTCACTCCAGTTTTCATGTGAATTCGACACTCAGGGCTGGATTTTGCCGTTGTGTTGCACCATTTGCAGGCACGAAAACTTGGTAAAGTCGGGCGTGAGGTGAGTAGTGTAATCCACGCCTGTCTCCAACCCGGTTTCCCTTTTACCAAGGCCCAAAAATGACCACACAAACGGGACCGCACCCAAAACAGGTGTGACGGCCATTTAAATGCATTTGCCTGCATTTAAATTGGCTTAATGGGCTGCACTTCCCCCTTTACCATCGAGTTCACCCATCCAAAATCGGTGCAAAACAGACATGCTGCATAGAAGTCTGATTCGAGCACTCCAGTTATTGAGGAGGTAGGTGTTTAGTGTCCGATGGCCTTCTGCTTGAAATCCATGGATCCACTGCCACTCTGTCTGAGATCAGTGGGAGGGAAGGGGGGTCCACTGCCATTCTGCCTGAGATCAGTGGGAGGGAAGGGGGGTCCACTGCCATTCTGCCTGAGATCAGTGGGAGGGAAGGGGGGTCCACTGCCATTCTGCCTGAGGTCAGTGGGAGGGAAGGTGGGTCCACTGCCATTCTGCCTGAGGTCAGTGGGAGGGAAGGTAGGTCCACTGCCATTCTGCCTGAGATCAGTGGGAGGGAAGGTAGGTCCACTGCCATTCTGCCTGAGATCAGTGGGAGGGAAGGGGGGTCCACTGCCATTCTGCCTGAGATCAGTGGGAGGGAAGGGGGGTCCACTGCCATTCTGCCTGAGGTCAGTGGGAGGGAAGGTGGGTCCACTGCCATTCTGCCTGAGATCAGTGGGAGGGAAGGTAGGTCCACTGCCATTCTGCCTGAGATCAGTGGGAGGGAAGGGGGGTCCACTGCCATTCTGCCTGAGGTCAGTGGGAGGGAAGGTGGGTCCACTGCCATTCTGCCTGAGGTCAGTGGGAGGGAAGGTAGGTCCACTGCCATTCTGCCTGAGATCAGTGGGAGGGAAGGTAGGTCCACTGCCATTCTGCCTGAGATCAGTGGGAGGGAAGGGGGGTCCACTGCCATTCTGCCTGAGATCAGTGGGAGGGAAGGGGGGTCCACTGCCATTCTGCCTGAGGTCAGTGGGAGGGAAGGTGGGTCCACTGCCATTCTGCCTGAGATCAGTGGGAGGGAAGGTAGGTCCACTGCCATTCTGCCTGAGATCAGTGGGAGGGAAGGGGGGTCCACTGCCATTCTGCCTGAGATAGTTCCCCTTCCATACACCTGACTAAGGAACACCGTTTCCGAAAACTTGTGGGATTACTATCAAATAAACTGGTTGGATTTAAACCTGGTGTTGTGAGACTTCTTACTTTGTCTGAGATCAGTGGGAGGGAGGGGGGTCCACTGCCATTCTGGCTGAGATCAGTGAGGGGAAGGGGAAGGAGGGGCCTGGGATCGGTCTGGGTAATGGGGGTGGGGGATAAGGGGTAATGTTGTGGGGTTGGGGCAATGTCTGTGGGGGCCAGGGGGAGGCATTATCCAGCCCAGGGGAGCAGCATTCTATATTTCTTTTTCTGCATGTGCGCAGAGGAGGCGCCGATTGGAGCTGCAGGGTTTCAGGTGCGTTAAGTCCCACCCACAGGCTTCTGTTGCGCGATTCGGAACCACGGATATTTTTGCATGCAGAATGCGTATGGGAGCGCCTGAGAATGGGTCTAAAAGTCAGATCTGAAACACTTACACATTCAAGTCCACCCAGCACTCGGAATGAAAATAGTAAAATAGGGCCCTTAGAATTTTGTGGGGAGAATTCCGCTCCATATCTGCAATATATTTCTTACTCTTTTTCCCCTATTGACCCACAACAGACAACAAGGAAATATTGTTTGGCACCAACATGTAATAATGACAATTTCATTAACTCAGGGGTTATTAAAAATAGCACTGAAGAGATGAAAGTGCATTGAACTTAATAAAATTAATAAATAACTTCTTTTTAAGACACTGTGTGAAACTAGATGCAGACATTAAATTAGATCACACAGTTTACAGAAAATGGTTAGTATCCTGGACATAGGACAACAGTTTAATTCTGCAAACTATTGTACAATTTGATTTGATTTAATGATTAAAGCTTGGATTCCTGTTTTTGCCAAGTCCAAAATTGAATTGGCGAGTGAGTGATATAAAGTGGGATGGGGCAGGAATGAAAACTCACGACATAAGTTCTAAGAGTTACATTATCTATAAAGGAGATTTATCAAAAACATTAACCTCAGCATCATGAGACACAAAGATAAATGGCCAAAAATATTTTTTTTGGTGTCCAGGCACTTGATTGAAGTTTTCCATAGGCCATCTGATAAGTCATTCCGTGCTGTTTGGGCACCTCAGGGTCTGGGGTGTGTTATTAATCCTTTTAATCATCTTATGATATTTTAAGTTTCATTTGTGCTTAGTTTTTTGTTTCAGGCAGTTCCCCTTTAAGGGCAGCCCTTCTTGCTTTGTCTCTCAGTTTATTTAATTTAGTTTAATTTGTTTAGCCAAAAAGAATGGCTTCGATATAATTGGACTGATTGGTTCAAAATTGTTTAATTTGTAATTCCAATTAATGCTAAAAGTTTACTTGGCCCAGCACGGTTGGTGTGACTTCCACTGGTTAAGGGTTTGATGCAAGACTACATCACATTCTGGAGAAGTGATGGTGTCATGCATTCCAGCCAGAAACAGCAATAAGTCAGAGCTGATTGTCAGCTTAATACCAAGAATGGAAAGGAATCCGTCTCCAACGCACTTGATCATAAATCAAACTGGTTGAACTTATAAATTATTCTTTTCTACACTACATTATACATTCTTTTCTTTTCCACAATTCAAAGGCATACCATTGGTTGTGAGTGCTTTAAGACATCCTGAAGTCTTGAAAGGTACAATATAAATGTCCTCCCTTCCATATAACTTCAATTGAGATCTAAGAACAAAAGGGCTTGAATATAAATATAAGGTTTCACGTCAGGCCCAGGAATGAGGAAGTTCTTTTCCCCAGAGGATGATGGATGTGTGGAATAAATGGCCATCGAAAGCAATTAATGTGATGCCAATTAATTCCATTAGTGTTGCACTAATTAACTCCTTTAAAAACGAATTCTGGGCACATACGTGAATTGAAGTATGATTGAATTTTGAAGTCATTAGTCACAGAGTCAGGGAGGTTTACAGCATGGAAACAGGCCCTTCAGCCCAACTCGTCCGTGGCGTCCTTTTTTTTTACCAGTTGCCTGTGTTTGGCCCATGTCCCTCTGTAACATCTTACCCATGTAACTGTCTAAACACTTCCTAAAAGACAAAATTGTACCTGCCTCAACTGCTACTTCTGGCAGCTTGTTCCAGACACTCACCACTCTGTGTGAAAAATTGCCCCTCCAGACCCTTTTGTATTTTTTCTCTCTTACCTTAAACCTATGCCCTCTAGTTTTAGACTCTCGTTTTAGACCTTTGGGAAAAGATATTGACTATCTAGCTGATCTATGCTCCTCATTATTTTATAGGCCTCTATAAGATCACCCTTAAACCTCCTACGCTTCAGAGAAAAAAGTCTGTCAATCTAGCCTCCCTTTATAACTCAAACCATCAAATCCCCATAGCATCCGAGTAAATCTTTTCTACACTCTTTCTAGTTTAATAATATTCTTTCTATAATAGGGTGATCAGAACTGCACACAGCTCTATCATTGAAATCAACAGGGATTAGAATTACTTGGGCATGTAGAAGAACAGCCAATCCAGTCCTGCCTGTCATCTGTTGAGAGATAAGGTTAGACTGATCCCCTTGTCGATGCCAGGAAACTGTAATTTGTGGACTGAAAGTAGGCTGGGCAACATTGTGCAGGCTGTAATTTTAAACTGAGAGCTTGGGGGTTTTGAGTAATTACATTAGGAGCAGAAATGTCACATTTCCATTGTTGTATTTTTTACTGTTGGGCATTCACCATCCCAGAATAATGGCATCACTAAGGGAGACTCTATAGTGGTGTAAGGCAGGTGTTTACCAGTTTACAATAAATAGCATCAACCTCAAATTAATACAGATGCCAAAAATATCAGCCATTGGAAAATCTTTCACTTAATTCACTTGGGAAAGTTTCACTTGCTTATGCTTCTGCTAAAAATATGGACAAAAAGCATAGAACAATGCAGAAGAAGACCATTCAGCCCTTTGAGTCTATACCGACCATAACCCTACCCAGGCTCTATCCCCGTATCCCCATGCATTTACTCTTGCTAATCCCTCTGATACCAAGGGGCAATTTAGCATGGCCAATCAACCTAATCAGCATGTCTTTTGGACAATGGGAGGAAACCGGAGCTCCCGGAGTAAACCCACACAGACACGGGGAGAATGTGCAAACTCCACACAGACAGTCACCCAAGCCTGGAATTGAAGCCGGATCCTTGGTGCTGTGAGGCAGCAGTGCCATCCACTGTGCCGCCCCATGGTGGTTTCTCAAAGAAACCTTCAAAAACATGTTTACAATGTGACCACCTGTAAGAAGCAGATGAGGCATTTTTTTGCATGACCGGAATCCTCTGGTCTCGCACAGCCCACTACTGCTTCCCGCAAGAATGGAGAATTTGTCACTCAGCTAAATCTCTGTTCACAGTGGGTCGACCAGAAAGTCTCAGCTGGACGAGGTCAGAGAATCTAGCCCAAGATGGTAAGAGAGAGGAGCAGGAGGAAGGCATTTGACTCCCCAGACTTGCCACACAATTCCATAAGATTGTAAGGTGGGACTTTCCATCACAGTCTGAGAATAAAGAGTGGTCCATTCAGGACTTGGATGAAGAGAAATTTCTTCACTCAAAATGTTTTGTTTAAAGTTTATTTATTAATCACAAGTAGGCTTACATTAACACTGTGAAAATCCTCTAGTTGCCACACTCTAGCTCCTGTTTGGGTACACTGAGGGAGAACTTAGCATGGCCAATGCACCCTAACCAGCACGTCTTTCAGATTGTGGGAGGAATCCTAGTTCTAGATTCCCCAGCCGGGGAATATCGAACATTCAGATACCTCACCCTCACATCCTTCCAGTCATGCTAACATCGCAACTATATCCCACTGTCTCCACATACCTCCAGATATTCGATGGTGTCAGACACTTAAGCTTAGTGCAACACAATAATAACATTCTGCTCTCTCTCTCTCTCTGTCTTGCAGGACAAGATTATTCACAATTGAAGTGTAGGCTAGGTTGAACTGGCAAGAGCCAAATCTTCAGCCCCTGAACCCAATGAATGATGATGCTCCTCATGTAGCCAGCTGCAATGGAGTCCATAGTATCAGCATTAGTATGAGCATTCAGGATGAGGCCATGTTCCCACCTTATGCTGCTTCCCAACACCTACCTAATCATTTCTCTGCTTCTTGACGTGATGCACGATCACCAACCTCATGACCTTAAGCCTACCTTCTTCCCTCCCATTCTGATTTTCAGCTTTTAAATCACCAAGAACTGCCATCTGCACAGAAACAGCAGGAGTAAGAAAGAGAGCAGCACTATATCACTTATTAAGAAGTACGGAAATAAGGGCAGTGAGCAAACTTTACAGGGTTGTGTTTTATATGTTGGGATATGCCCCCTTAAGTGATTTGTATATTCATTCGTGGGACATGGGCATCGCTGGCTGGTCAGCATTAATTGCCCATCCCTCGTTGCCCTTGGAGGGCAGTTGAGAGTCAACCAGAGTTGCTGTGGCTCTGGAGGCCAGACCTGGTAAGGACAGCAGATTTCCTTCCCTAAATGACATTAGTGAACCAGATGGATTTTTCCAACAATCAAATTCCACCATCTGCTGTGTCAGGATTTGAACCTGGGTTCCCAGAACATTAGCTGAGTTGCTGGATTAATAGTCTAGCAATAATATCACTAGGCCACCGCCTCCCTCTAAAATATAAAAATATAAAATATAAATGCAAGCATTTATTTCTTTATAAATGCTTTATAAAATCCTTTAGCAAATTTAAAAAATGAAGTTTTTCCATCATAAATACAATCATGTAGCATTATTCTCATCTCATGATGTAATAAATGCAGTATTATTTACTTTAATTATTTTGAAACAGAAAAGCATTATTCATAATATAACGTGGAATTAAGTTTGCAATCTCAAAGGGACTGCATAAATGATGATTTAGTGTGTTTTAATAAATTGGTCTCAAAATATTCTAAACAAATCAATTTGGAGATGATGGGCCATGAATAACAAGCATCTGACCTGACGAATTACAACATTAAGGATTGAGTTATCAATAGGTCTGCAATATTACTTCCTTTTTTAAATGTTTTTTTCTTCATTGTTGTCCAAAAAAGATATATGCTGTCAAAGCTTTTCAATCTGTACTCATCAGGACAGACACAAGAATATTAAACTTCAAAGGTTTATACGTGCTTGAGAAAAGATGCTGATTAGTTGGCAAGTCAACTCTGATCGATTCAGATTTTACCATGGAGAATGCGCTAGGGATCAATTGCCCCAGATGGTGAAAGGGTGCAAATGATATATATATATAGGCTAGAATTTTACTGCTCGCCCGCCACAGGAATTGGGGTGGGCAAGGGGTGCATGATGGAAAGGTCTGTTGTCCTCAGGCAGGATTTTATGGTTACGGGACGAGTGTGGCCATAAAATCCCACCCATTATGTTTTTCAATGTTTCGTGAGAATGTTTTAAAGTTCAACTTTGTTCCACAGGTAGTCAGTATGCCTGGAAGGAAAACATCCCAGATGCCGGGAGAGCAGAATAATTACTCATTTCAACTTTGCAAGTAGTTATGCGAAGTAGAGTTAGTGGAATTTTATTTACTTAAGTTCCCTTGGGATTTCAGATTAGCATAGTTGACAGGGTCGTGTGATGTTGTGGTCACGTGTAGTCCTGGATTTGTAGAAGAGAGAAATGGGATTTTTGTAGAAAGGTGTTGAAGTTTGGCTGTTCTGGTTGAAGTTAAAATTTTATAGGCTGCTGGAAGTACTATATCTCTCTAAAAATTGCAAGAGTTTCTACAGTCATTATGGCAAGTATATTTGTGATTGTTAACTATATTTAAAATTGGTTTTAGGTCTGTAAGAAGAATGTGCTTATTTGGAATTCAAATAATGAAATGCTAGAAATTAGAGTTGTTTCTTTTCACATTGGGTAGCACAGTGGTTAGCATTGCTGCCTCACTGCACCAGAGACCAGCTTCGATTCCAGCCTTGAGTGACCGCCTATGTGGAGTTTGTACATTCTCCCTGTGTCTATCTGAGTTTCCTCTGAGTGCTCTGGTTTCCTCCCACAGATATACAGGTTAAGTGGATTGGCCATGCTAAATTTCACTTGAGTGTCCAAAGATGTATAGGTTAGAGGGATTAACAGGGTAAATACTTGGGGATAGGGCAAAAGGGTGGGCCTGCGTAAGATGCTCTGACAGAGAATGGGTACAAATCCAATGGGCTGAATGGCCTCCTTATTGATTGTAGGGATTCTATAATTCTATCTTTAAAGATTCCTCAACTGTTAAGAGTTAAGCTGCTTCATTCTGTTAGAATTATGCTTAGATTGTGTTATGGGATAAAGCTTGTTTTGATAAAAGATCCCTAATTTGTTAGTGGAATTACTCCTGGAGTGAATATTCTATCCTCACGTTTATGCCAAAATAGAAAAATTGTTGGGATCTATTCTGGCGTCATAACATACTGTGGAGTTCTTGTCCAAGAACATACCAGATCCTCCCAACCCCCCCGGAGTTTTTTTTTAAAAGCTATCTAATAGCTATCCCAATTAGACCATTGTTTGCTGTGTATTGCACATATGCACAAATGGACTTAAGGCTGCCATATTTGGACCTGTAAAATGCCCCGTCAACCTCAAATTGACCTCAAAGGGTAAAGTATCTTAAAAAATTGAGCAACAGATGAAGCCAGTTGTCTCACGCTGCTACAATGCAATAGCAACACAAGTGGTATTTTCCACTAACAGCATGCTGCTGTTAAGCCTACAAGATGTTCCGCCGACCAAACAAATTATTAATGTGGTATATTACTTTCATTGTTAATGTGATGCCAACTACATACGCTATATGTCTCAGTAACTGGTGGATCAAATCAAACAGCATGTTCCTTCAGCTGATTGCAAAAGGCAGAATATTGACTGTACACAATCAGCCCTTGCTTACAAAACTCTGAATGCTGGATGTGATTCTGCAATTGAACAGCATTTGCTGAACATTCTGAAGCCAAGAATAATACTAGCAATCAAGTTAAGATTATCAGTCAAGCTTGCATCTGGCTTGCTTCCATTTGCTAGAAAGTATGTTCATATGTTCATATATGTTCATATGCAGGAACCTGTCCATTTCAGGCAAAAGGAACATGTCCAGGCTTAGCACCTTTTCTTTGAATTAAACAAAAACTCTGGGTGGGGGGGGGCGGTGTGGCGGTGTGGAGCGATTCCAATCAATCAGCACTCTTTACCTATGCAGTATGAATTTGTGTTCCCTTTGAAATTTGACATTCTAATATTTGGCCTGATGGGCGCAAAATGAAAAAATTTTGACAGCATGTGGGGTTTTTCAGCAATACTCAAGTCTGTACTACCAGGTAGCTATGGTTGGTATTTTACTACTTCCTTCAGGCAAGGCTTGTAAAATCCCACTTGAAACCAATGGAGAATTTCATTCTGTGCACCGTGCCCACTCCGAATCTGGGATGGGCGTGGTGCTAAATTTTGAGCATATTTCTTCATTATTTGAATAATCCATTAAAAGTGCATCATTTGCAATGGACCCAAGTCTTGAGAATTTCAGCAGCAACTTACTTTTAAATAGCACCATTAACACTGGAAGATATCCAAGGCATTTTACCAGAGTGCAATAAAGTAAACATTGACACCTAGAACAAGAACATAAGAACATAAGAACATAAGAAATAGGAGCAGGAGTAGGCCATCTAGCCCTTCGAGCCTGCCCCGCCATTCAATAAGATCATGGCTGATCTGTTGTGGCTCAGTTCCACTTTCCCGCCCTCTCCCCATAACCCTTAATCCCCTCTCTTATCAAGAACCCATCAACCCGCTTCTTAAAAATATTTAGCGAGGCAGCCTCCACCACTTCAACGGGCAGAGAATTCCAGAGATTCACCACCCTTTGAGTGAAGAAGTTCCTCCTCAACTCCGTTCTAAACCGCCTCCCCTTTATCTTGAGGCTGTGCCCCCTAGTCCTACTGTCTTTTTTGAGCGGGAAGAGTCTCTCCACCTCTATCCTATCCATCCCATTCATCATCTTATACGTCTCAATGAGATCTCCCCTCATTCTTCTAAACTCTAACGAGTACAAGCCTAGTTTATTCAGCCTCTCCTCATAGCTCAATCCCCTCAACTCCGGTATCAGCCTAGTAAACCTCCTCTGCACTCCCTCCAGGGCCAAAATATCCTTGCGCAGGTGCGGCGCCCAAAACTGCACACAGTACTCCAGCTGCGGCCTCACCAATGCCCTATACAGCTGCAGCAAGACCTCCCTACTTTTATATTCAATCCCCCTCGCTATGAAGGCCAGCATCCCATTCGCCTTCCTGACCACCTGCTGCACCTGCAAGCTGGGTTTTTGCGACTCATGCACAAGGACCCCGAGGTCCCTCTGCACCGTCGCCTGCTGCAGTTTTTCGCCACGTAAGTAATAGTCCTTCCTACCATTCTTCCTACCAAAGTGGACCACCTCACACTTGCCAACATTAAATTCCATTTGCCATTTCCTGGCCCATTCGCCCAGCCTATCTAGATCCTTCTGCAGACTCTCCACACCCTCCGCACAATTTGCCTTTCCCCCAATCTTGGTGTCATCAGCAAATTTCGACACCCTGCACTCGGTTCCCTCCTGCAGATCATCTATATAAATGGTAAATAGCTGAGGCCCCAGCACCGACCCCTGGGGCACCCCACTAGTCACCAACCGCCAATCCGAATAGCACCCATTGACCCCCACTCTCTGCCTCCTATTTGACAACCAATCCTCTATCCACGCTAACACCCTACCCCCAACTCCATGTCCCCTGACCTTCTGCAATAACCTCTTGTGAGGTACCTTGTCAAACGCCTTCTGAAAATCCAGAAAGACCACATCCACCGGCTCTCCTCTATCCACTGCCCTAGACACATCCTCATAGAACTCCAGTAAATTTGTCAGACACGACTTCCCTTTAATGAAACCGTGTTGCGTCCGCCCTATCAAGCAATTCCCTTCAAGATGCCTCGCAATTTCCTCCTTAATGACGGATTCTAACATTTTACCTACCACAGACGTTAAACTAACCGGCCTATAATTCCCCGCCTTTTGCCTAGCGCAGGTGACTAAAGGCTTGGTGAATGAAGTATGTTTTGAGGAAGGGAGGTGAAAAACAGAAGCTTAAAGAGGAAATTCCTGTGTTTAGGAACTTGATGGCTGAAGAAATGGTCTTCACAGGTATAGCAAAGGGAGGGATTACATAAGACTCCAATGTTCTTTGAAGGATTCTGAGGTATTCATAGGGGGCAATAAGAGAAGCCATTTTAGGTGATTGTCTATCTAATACTGGATAACTGAGGGGAGGACTAGAGAAGGGAAACCTCCCTCAGTTGGACAATGGAAGAGAGGTGTTGGAGGACATGGACAACCGTGTCAAAGACTATAGAGAGATTGAGAAGGACAAAGAGAGTTAGTGCACACTGATCACTGTCTCATGACACAGGGGTTAATTCATGTCTTTGATTAGGGCCATTGTTAAGCTGGAAGAGTCACCAAACCAAGATGAGGTTCAAACAATGAGTTGTAAGAAAGATGGGTAAGAACTTTGGAGGGGACAATTCATTTAAGGACTTTAGAGAGAGAAAAGGAGTTTGGAAATATGGTGGGTGGAAGAACTGAGGCATCAAGTGGGTAATGATGGCAGATTTTGAAGAGAGGGATATCATACTTGAGAAGAATGGAAAAAAAACTGCCGAAAGTTGCAACACAAAGAGAACTTCATGGTACTTTGCATGAAACACCGAAAGCTAGTACACATGTATAGTTATCAGGATGGCTAATGGAATATTGACCAATAATTCAAGGGGGTTGGAAGAGTAGGGAAGCTTTGCTGCAAATATACAAGATACTGGTAAGACCACATCTGGAATACTTTGAGCATTTTAGTCCCGTTGTTTAATGAAAGATATAATTTCATTGGAGGCAGTTCAGAGAAGGTTCACGAGGATGATTCCTGGTATGTCTTTTGAGAAAAGGTTAAACTGGTTGGGATTCCCTACTCACTGGAATTTAGAAGAATAAGAGGTGATCTCATTGAAACATATAGAATTCTTAAAAGAGTTAACAAGGTAAATGCTGAAAGGACATTCCTCCTCATGGGAGAGTCTAGGACTAGAGGAAATAGTTTCAGAATAAAAGGGATCCAATTTAAGACTGAGGTGAGGAGGAATTTCTTTTCTCAGAGGGTTGTGCGTCTTTGGAATTCCTTGCTACAGAGAGCTGCAAAGGCAGAGTCCTTTTATCATCTGTTCATGTGGTAGGGTACTCTGGTGCAGTGAACAGAAAGAAATCCCACAATGCCAGTTTAATGTCCAAACAGGTTTATTTGCAGCAAAAGCCGCAAGCTTTCGGGACAGCTTGTCCCTTCATCAGGTGGCTGGGCGTTCTGGGCGAGAGAATGGCCAGCCACCTGATAAAGGGACAAACTGTCTCGAAAGCTTGTGGCTTTTGTTACAAATAAACTTGTTTGGACTTTAAACTGGTGTTGTGGGATTTCTTTCTGTTTTACCCCAGTCCAACGCCGGCATCCCCACAGCAGTGAACAGAGATATGGCTCGCTGCCAAATTCTCTGCTGTGGCTTCCAGCGGCAGTGGGGTTTGAAAGGCTGGAAAATTCCAGCGCTTGTGTATATTTAAGACTGATATAGATGGATTTTTGATCAGTAAAGGAATCAAGGGTTTTAGGGAAAGGGCAGAAAAGTGGGAATGAAGAATGTTGGATCGCCATGATCCTATTTAATGGCAGGGCAGCCTTGAGGAGCTGAACAGCCTAATCCTGTCCTATTTCTTATGGTCTTATGGAAACCATTGCAATATCAATTAACAAGACTTTTAAGGGTTACAAAACTATGCTGGATAGATGGGAGTTTGAGATACATGTGATTATCATTTTGATTGGTGATACAGGCTTGCTGGGCTGAATGACCTCCTCCTGTCACTTAGGGCAGGATTTTCCCACTGCATTTTGCCCCAAAACTGGAAAATCCCACCTGAGACCTTTGTATGACCGGTGCCCCACACCCCCCCTCGCCCTCTACGATTCCCATGTTGGGCGAGATGGGAAAATTTCCTCCTTTGTTCTTTCCCACATTGCTATGGAGGCCAGTATGGGAAGGTGGATATCCAGCTGTTTAATGGGAATTGCTTGTATCATTTCTGATGATATTGAACATATTCCCCGTCAAACTTTTTATTTCTTGCTCTCATTATGCCTCCATTAACAGCAGGGATGTAATCATGTATAAAAACGAAGCTGATTGAATTCAGGGATTGTCCTAAAGTTAATTATGAATTCTGAAACATAATGATCATTTGTTAGTACTTGCAACTTCAGTTAATGATGAGAATTGAAATGACAGGAGTTGTACTCTAATCATATTTCTCAATATGCTTCTCCTGTGGCAAATATCACTTTTAGTTAGATGAACTGAAAATGATAAAAGAAAATGGTCCTTCCAATCCATATTACAATGTGTGATGCAGTAATGACAATAAAGAAAGGCTTCGGCCACTGGTCAATTTGGCACTGAACCTAGTAGAGTAGTCCATCCAACCAAATACTGAATGACGAGCTGGAAGTACTTGTTGCTGGGGGTGTGACTGCAGGATTGGTTTGGATTCTTGTTGCTGCAGGATATACAATTCAATGGCGCACAAGGATGGTCTCTGGCACATGATGGCAGAAGGCAAGCAGAGAATTTCTCAGATGTTGACCGACAAAATTCTTGCTATGATCCCAACCGATGATAATACTGGACAAGTCAGATTCCAGAGTGAAAACTAGCTTGATAGGTCCTAATTTTGTTTTTTTCCCTTGAATTGTGAAGATCAGTTATTGAACATATTCACAAGGGTCCGCCAGTGTACTTTTAACACAAAGAGTAAAATGCTTATTAAAGAAGAGAAATGGTCTCTATTACACTGGACAAAAAGGTTGGAAAAATTCCAATAGAATCTCCAGAAAAATTATTCAAACTCACGCTGTTACTGTCTTACCAGTGATACCCTTACAGACACAAAATCCCAGGGGAGATTTACCTCTATTACAACACCAAGGCTTCTTGCTTGGGCTGACTCAGTTGTAAATGGTTTTCTTCCATCTGACCTCTATGCATTCACTAGATGGCTTTCTCCAACTGGTATCTCTCCCTGAGACACTCAAAAGAATACATTCTGAACTCTTAATTACTTCAACTTCTAAGCAAACATGAGTTCCCCAAAATTCTTGCAGGCTTTCTTATCAGAGAGTTTAGAACTTCTGCCTTCACTCACTGGCATATGCATACTGACTGAACTATCCTTCTGTCTTTCCCTGTGTGCCTGTGTATCCCTGGACTCTTGTCACTTGGCAACAGTAGTTTCTTCCTACTTTATATTTTTTCCTAAATTCACTGAACTACTAATCCCTTTGTAAACCATCTCTTCACTTCAAGTGTTACAAAATCCCACTAAAAATTCATGTTCACAAACAGGACCTCCAAACTTCCTGGCACCAAGCTCACAAAGCAATCTCTAAATTAAACTAGAACCTTTCCAACCCACAAATTCAAATATAATTCAAAGTTAAAGATGCAGATTGGTCTTAACACTCTTAGATTAGATATGCCAGAGTAGAGGGTTCCTGCTGGGTTCACAAGGATGCCAGTATAACCATTCATTGGTGTTATATGGAGAGAGGTAGCAGTATCTCAGAATGCTACCTGTCACTCCCATGCCAGTGGAACAATGCTGCCAAAGATTTAATGATCTGATAAGAACAGCTATGGTAAAAGGAGTATGAGTATTGTTCCACTGTGGCAAGTCTGTGGTGGAGGATAGAACTGGAGCCAATCTTTACATACTTTTACTTACAGATTTACACTTTACAAGCATACACCTCCTCACCCAACAACCAATGTTTTAGGCTGTGTCTACTTATAGGGGGCTCAAATGAATGGCCACCACCTCTATATATTTGAACACAATTAATATATAATAAGCAACCATTGGGAACCTCCTCCCCCCACCCCATTCCTCCATCAAACCTCCTCAGCATTTAAATGGAATGACATTTTTCTTCACAATGCACAATGTTCAGTGTCGCTGCAAATCTTCCACATGAATCCATTGTTTGGAATTCACCTCACAAGCCCTTCTTTCAACCTCAGCCAGTATTGTATGTAGTTTTGATGTCCTTATCTGAGGAAGGACATCCTTGCTATAGAGGGAGTACAGCGAAAGTTTACCAGGCTGATTCCTGGGATGGTAGGTCTGTCATATGAAGAAAAGCTAAGTCGGTTAGGATTATATTCACTGGAGTTTAGAAGAATGAGAGGGGAATCTCATAGAAACTTATAAATTCTAACAGTGTTTGACAGGGTAGATCCAGAAAGAATGTTCCCAATGATGAGGGAGTCCAGAACTAAGGGTCATAGTTTGAGGATAAGGGGTAAACATTTTAAAACTGAGGTGAGGTGAAACTTCTTCACCCAGAGAGTGGTAAATGTGTGGAATTCATTATCATGGAAACTAATTAAGGCCAAAACATTGTCTGATTTCAAGAAGAAATTAGATGTAGCTCGAGGGGCTAAAGGGATCAGGGGAAGGAGGGAATCAGAGTATTGAATTTAATGATCAGCCATGATCAAAATGAATGGCAGAGTAGACTTTAAAGGGTCGAATGGCCTACTCCTGCTTCTAGTTTTTCTATGTTTCATTCATTGGTCCCTCTGATAGAGGTTTATAAAATAATGAGAAGCATAGATTGGCTAGATAGTCAACATCTTTTCCCAAACGTAGGGGAGTCTAAAACTAGAGAACATAGATTTAAGGTGAGAGGGGAGAGATACAAAAAGGTCCAGAGAGGCAATTTTTTCACACAGAGGATGGTGAGTGTCTGGAAAAAGCTGCCAGAGGCAGTAGTAGAGGCAGGTACAATTTTGACTTTTAAAAAGCATTTAGACAGTTACATCAGTAGTATGGGTGTGGAGTGCCAAATGCAGGCAATTGGAATTAGCTTAATCATTAACAAAAAAGGTGGCATGGACAAGTTGGGTGAAAGGCTTGTTTCCAGGCTGTAAACCTCTGTGACTGAATCGATACGCTATCTGGTTGCATTAGCTGTCCACTGCCACTTGAAAAATTCCCTTCAGTTCCTTCCTTCACTGATTTCTATCAATACTGGTGCAGCAGAAACTCAGATATAGATAATTGACACATTATGAACAATAGGCCAAAAATTTGAGAAAGCCCTGGATGACAACTGCGAAAGTAGATAATGGCGATGGCAGAAAGCCAGTGATAACAGCAGATGAGAGCATTTATTTCCTCCATTTCTTTATTTCCTTAACATTACTCTTCAGTCTCACCACCACATTTCCATATCATCATAATTTCCTTATCGAGTCTGTATTCAATATTTCACTGCAAGCAAACCCTAAATCCCTCCTGTCAGTTGGTAACAGAATGTTTTGCATGAATATCAGAGACGCTGCGTGATGTGTATGTATAACTCCACGAGGATAATTTATTTGCAGCAGTTCATGCTGGAGATTTCCTTCAAGTGGTTTCAGTTATACATCTTATAGTTCCCGCATGGACATGAGTGATACATTCATTTATAAAATGGAACATTATTCTTTCAGCTGAATTGAATTATCAATTACAAAAAAATGCATTTTGAAGAATAGATCAGTCTTTGTTACAATGCTCAATTCCTCACGCTATCCAAACTCTATTTTCCCTGGCCTTGTAGAAATGGGAGTGCAGGCAGAGTACCTGGGAAATAGGGAGGGGGGCATCAGACTGGCTTCTGGACACATTCCCATTGCTGGGGAAATCTTCCCAGGTAACATGTAGTGGCCAGTTAGGGTGTTAATGCTTCAATTAGGGGCAATCACTAGCACCAATGCACCCCTCCCCAATGAGCTCAATGCATTCTAAGCCCGTTTTGAGCAAGGGGCCAGCGAGAGCATTCCCTCCAGCCCAGAGGCCTTGGGCGAACCTATATCTGAGATCACCATTGCAAATGTCAGAGTAGCGTTCTCGATGGTCAATCCACGGAAAGCCACTGGCCCAGGCACGTGTCCAGATCCTGCACGGAGCAGCTGGCGGGGTTATTTGTGAATATTTACCCTCTTTTTACACCATCTGCTTTAAGAAGATAACCATCCCAGAACAAAAGTAAAGCCAGGCAGCATGCCTTAATGACTATTGTCCAGTGGCTCTGACATCCATCATTATGAGGTGCTTCAAAAAGTTAGTCTTAGCACAAATCAATTCCGGTCTTCCAGAATGCCTGGATCCACTACAGTTTGCCCACCACCGCAACAGGTCCACAGCAGATGGCCTCAATCCTGGAACATCTGGATTACAAAAACACCTATGTCAGGCTCCTATTTATTGATTATAGTTCAGCCTTCAACAGCATTATTCTGAAGAAGCTCACCTCCAAATTCTGTGGTCTGGGACTCGGTTCCTCCCTTTGCAACTGGATCCTGAACTTCCTAACCCACAGACTGCAATCAGTAAGCATAGGCAACAACATCTCCTCCATCATCATCTTCAGCAGTGGTGCCCCACAAGGCTGTGTGCTCAGCCCCCTACTATATTCCTTATACATCTGTGACTGTGTGGCCAAATTCCCCTTCAACTCGATTTTTTAATTTGTTGATGACAGCACCATAGTCGTTTGGATCTCAAACAATGATGAGACAGAGTACAGGAAAGAGACAGAGAAGCTGTTGAACTGGTGCGGCGACAATAATCTCTCCCTCAATGTCAACAAAACAAAGGAGATATTCATTGATTTCAGGAAGCATAGAGCAGAACATGTCCATGTCTACATCAATGGGAATGAAGTAGAAATGTTCAAGAGTTGCAGGTTTTTGGGTGTCCAGATCACCAACAGCCTGACCTGGGCCTTCCATGCTGACACTGTGGTTAAGAAAGCCCACCAATGTCTCTACTTTCTCAGAAAACTAAGGAAATTTGGCATGTTAGCTACAACTCTCACCAATTTTTTCAGATGCACCTTAGAAAGCATTCTTTCTGGTTACAGCTTGGTATGTTTCCTGCTCTGCCCAAGACCACAAGAAACTACAAAGGGTTATGGGTTGCAAATAAAGCGCCATCCATTACACAAACCAGCCTCCCATCCATTGACTCTGTCTACACTTCCCAATACCTCAGAAAAGCAGCCAACATAATTCAGAACCCTATGCACCCCAGACATACCCTATTCTACCTTCTTTCATCGGGAAAAAGATACAATGTACCAACAGATTCAAGAACAGCTTCTTCCCTGCTGCTGTCAGGCTTTAGAACAGACCTACCTTGCGTTAAATTGATCTTTCTCTACATCCTAGCTGCGACTGTAGCATTATATTCTGCACTCTCTCCTTTCCTTCCCCACACATGGTATACCTTGTGTGTATAATGATACTTTTCACTATACTAACACAATGTGACAATAATAAATCAAATCAAAAATCAATTCTGCAGCATCATCTGAACTTTCTCACCAGGGGACTGGTAGCCTGCAGCAGTTGTCAGCTTACTGGAGGAAGCCTCTCCCTATGGCAAGCTGAGGGAGGGAAGAAGGAGGAGGTGGGCGAAATTCTTGTTGAGTCTAATTGGACCGACAGCATTGGGTGCGAGCATCCCTCCCAGAAGATTGAACCATTAATCTTGCTAATTGAGAATCTCATTTGGTTCTGACATTGGAGTCCTGAAAGCCTGAGGGAACTCCAGTCCGTGCTCTCAATAAACACATACTGAATACTAGAACCAGTTTCAATGTAGTTTTGCTCTTATTTTATTTTCCAAGATGATCAGGGCAAGAAATTCATAGCCATGGCATGAATGGAGGTGGCTGATTCCCCATCCCAGCATTCTCGCTGTGCCATCAGCCACCATGACCCACTTGGTGCACCATCTTGAGAAGGACACTCACATGGAAGCATCCACTGCAAGCACTGGAAATGATTAAACTATACTTGCCATGATGTTACTCAGTACCAACAGCTGGTGGGATGCTCATTCTCCAAATATTAATCCAAGTAGGTCCATTCGACTAATTCATACATACCCCAACAAAAGATCGAGTATTCGGCTTATAAGAGCCCAGTACTAATGGCATGTTAAGAGCTAGACACATAATTTGCAAGTAAAAGTTTATTTATTAGTTGCAAGTAAGGCTTACTTTAACGTTACAATGAAGTTACTGTGAAAGTCGGCACACTTCAGCACCTGTTCTGGTCAATGCATCTAACCAGCGCATAGAATCATAGAATCACTACAGTACAGAAAGAGGCCATTCGGCCCAGCAAGTCTGCACTGACCACAATCCCACCCAGGCTCTACCCCCATATCCCTATATATTTACCCACTAACCCCTCTAACCTATGCATCTCAGGTCACTAAGGGCAATTTTAGCATGGCCAATCAACCTAACCCGCACATCTTTGGACTGAAGGAGGAAACCGGAGCATTCGGAGAAACCCATGCGAGATTATGTTGCAACTGTATAAGGTGCTGGTGAGGCCACACTTGGAGTACTGTGGACAGTTTTGGTCTCCTTACTTGAGAAAGGATATATTGGCACTGGAGGGGGTGCAGAAGAGATTCACTAGGTTGATTCCAGAGTTGAGAGGGTTGGCTCATGAGGAGAGACTGAGTAGACTGAGGCTATACTCATTGGAATTCAAAAGAATGAGAAATCTTATAGAAACATATAAGATTCCACTGGCAGGTGCAAGTAGAACTAGGGTGCATAGCCTAAAAATAAGGGGAAGCAGATTTAGGACTGAGTTGAGGAGGGACTTCTTCACACAAAGGGTTGTGAATCTGTGGAATTTCCTGCCCAGTGAAGTAGTTGAGGCTACCTCATTGAATGTTTTTAAGGCAAGGATAGATAAATTTTTGAACAGTAAAGGAATTGAGGGTTACGTTGAGCGCGCAGCTAAGTGGAAGTGAGTCCACAAAAAGATCAGCCATGATCTTATTGAATGGTCGAGCAGGCTTGAGGGGCCAGATGGCCTACTCCTGCTCCTAGTTCTTATCTTCTTAGGTTCTTATGTTTCCTGGTGGTGAAAGGTCCAGGCAACGGGAAAATCTATGGAAAACCGTGGGACCAGACAGAAGATTGCACAGCCGGCCAATGGCAGGCCACTTCCGCCGCTGCAAAACACATAGGTGCGGAAAATTCCACCCCTTATTTCTAGTATCCAAAAATAAAAATAAAGATTAATTAAAATTACCACTGTTACCTGACACATAACTGAGGCGACCAATACTGTATACAATACTTCAGATGGGGTCTCACCAGTGTCCAGTATAACTGAAGCATAATCTATCTTCACATACATTAGGATTAAATAATTTAAAAAATATATAATATTAATGTAATTAATATGAAATAAGCAAGAAAATACATTTTCATTCAGTACTTTAATACAACACTCCAATAATTCTCTTCCTTATCAGCAATGAAATATTAAACAGGACATCAAAATGAAACATTCTCAAGTTATTTAGTAGAATAACAAACATTGTAGAATGCAAGATTTTTTTTAGTAAACAGGATAATTCATAGATACATTCTTAAAAGTTATATTTGTCTTGGAAGGTTAAAAAAGACCCAAAGGCAGTTCCTTGCACAGGTCAATATAAACTCGTCTACAATGTGTGTAGACATATCAGGGGAAATTTTGAGGAGTTTCCAGCTTGGTGCTTGATCAGATAAGGAGTGTGGATCAATTACACGATCCATTCATCTAGTAAGGCATTGGAACTCTTTCTTCACAAAATCACTCCCTGCATTAAGCTGGGCACCATTCAGTGAACTACGAGGTAGAGCCCTAGTAAAAAATTCAGCTGTGTAGAACAAATGGCATAACAGAATTCAACCGGAGGCAATTAGAAAAAAAAATCTCACAGATTTAACACCAGTGATGTTGGCAGCACACAAAACAAAACTGGAAATCATCAAACAAGTAGCAGATTTCTCATTCCCAAGTACATATTCTGGCAATCTTGTGTCGGCCACTAAGTACTGTATCTGAAATTCTCCACTCAAGTTCCAACTAATGGGGGAATCACAGAATCCTACAATGCAGAAGGAGACCAATCCACCCATTGAATCTGCATCGACCTCAATCCCACCCAGGCCCTATCCCCATAACCTCGTGCAATCCCCCTGACACTAAGGGACAATTTAGCATGGCCAACCCACCTAACCACGGAGAACATTTAGCAGACGGAAGTTACATGTGAAGTTTCACCATTGTTACTTATTTTTTATTCATCTGTGGGGCCTGGGCGTCACTGGCTGGCCAGTGTTTAATGCCCATCCTTAGTTGACCATAGGAAGTAGTTGAGAGTCAACCACATTGCTGTGGCTCTGGAGTCACATGTAGGCCAGGCAAGGACAGCAGATTTCCTTCCCTAAATGGCATTAGTGGGTTTTTCCGACAATGGTTTCATGATCATCAGTAGATTCTTAATTCCAAATATCTTTTGCTGAATTCAAATTCCACCATCAGCCATCACAGGATTTGAACCCAGGTCCCCAAGACATTAGCTGAGTTTCTGGATGAATAGTCTAGTGGTAATACCGCTAGGCCATCGCCTCCCCTCTTTGCATCATACAAAAAGCTGTGGTTAAGGTTCAGTGGTGTAGCATCTTGGCTCTTGGCATAAATACAGAGGTTTGACTTAAACTCTTTTGCTGCTGCTTCTGTCAGTCTCATGTAAAATCTGAGAGTGGTTCTACCTTAAATTCACTCAGAGGTACCCAGCATTAATATGTACATGAAGTCACAATTTAAAACAGAAATCAGATTGAGTACAGTCTTGTTCAATCACCTGGACTGTATATTGTATCACAAATGACTTCAAAGAATACTTGTCCTGTATTAAAGCCTCGTAAATATTACCAAGCTGCTGAAACTAAAGCTGTGTCATGCATATATGAATGAGTAGCTGAACTAAACCAAACTGCAGTTTTACCACATAATATATATCAAACTGGGTCATTTGGCATGATTTTTTTTGAAGCGACTGACTACAATCTCAGAATGTGTAATGAAATCAATACCATAGTGACTGTAGGCAATGGTTCATGCCAAAACTTAAAAGAATAAAACTAAAATACTGATAAAAATGACTGAAAACCCATTTCTGCACAGTGGGAGAAATGTGTACTGCTTCCAAAGATATTTTGTTAATTCAGAGGATCAACATATTTGAATTATTAAAAGGCTTTGGCGAAGGAAGTGATAGATGAATGTCAAACTATGGACTGCACATGAACTTGCAACGTTTCTTCAGGAGTTACCTTAATATCATCCTCACCATATAGAAGCACCTATTGGATAAGAGTTCAAAAGCAATAGACAATAATTGGCACTGGTGTCTCAGGTAAATTCACTGCCAGTGTATGACCCATGTACAAAAATACATGATTAATAATGTAATATAAAGTTGCCCAGCCCTGCTGGGTCTCAGTAACGCTGAACCTGAGAATTACAGCGGCAGAACATTCTGTAACAGCACAGGCTAAAAAATAAAACCTTTCAGAAAGGTGACAAAAAGCTTCGCCACCTATAATTGCAAGTGTTCAAGCCATGTGATTTTTTTTTTGCATTGCACTAGTCTGCTTTATTTATGTAACTTAAATATATTTTGGAAGACCAAGCTGAAGCTTTTGTGCAAATATTCGTAGAGAAAAAGGAAGAGAAAATCATATGCAAAAGTTTCAAAATGTGCAAGTTGCAATCTCACTAATTGCTTGGCTATTCACTGTTGGTGTAGTGTAGCACTTACTGTGTCACAGCTGCGGTGGTGAGTAAGAGGACACACCATTTTTGTAAAGTTAGCACTAACACCACAATGGCCTTTCCTATGCTGTAGGAAGTTCAATTGTCTGACTTCCTTCTAGGAGTTAGGGAAGAGGGATAATTGGGCACTGGCCTGAACTTGATTAGCAAATAGTTGCCCATAGCCTCTGGATATCCTATGTATTTAGGGGACTCAGATTGTCTCTTGGAGCCAGTTGCCTAGTGGGTTCATCTCTGCCCTCTGAGGGCTGGTGTGCCTCATGTAACTGGGCTAAGGATATCCAGATTTGCACCAGCTTCTATCTGGGATGAGGAATTCCAGGGACAACACAATCTCATGTCTGCCTACTCGGAAATAGCTAGGATAGGTAAAGTGCAGAAGGATGCGCCATCTTTACAAAGATTAATGGGATTTCCCAACCAAAGTTGACCTTTATCCAAACTGATCCACCAGACTTTTCCTGGAGGCACAAAAAAAGCCTGGTGAAACTGCTTAAAAATATCCGGCATAGTAGCTGCTGAAATAAAGGCATGAATCAGTCCTGGGAGGCAGACAAAAAGGCCAGAATCTTATTTCCAATCATGCCATCAAGAGTTTCCCATCCCACTGCAGTGAACAGAGATTTCTGGGTGCTCCAACCTCGCTGCAGTAGGAACATGATGTGAACAACTGGTAAGATTTCTCCCAAAATGTTGGATGGGCTTTTCTGACCCCTAGCAGTGGTGGGCACCGTTGCCGTTGACTTTTTATGGCCACGCCAAATTTTCCCATCTCACCTGCAACAATGCCCATTGGGGTTGAGGCTGGAAAATCTCGTTTATCTTCTTTTCAGACTTGATACTAAATGATATTAATGAGTAAATAGTCAATGAGTAAGGTCGAGGTAAATTCCGCAAACGTAAAATCCTGCAGTTAAAATTTTAGGAATCAGGATGAGAATGCTGAATGAAATTCCTATTGATGTGTTGGTTGGATGATAGATCGCAACATTGTACATTTTGTTTGGTTAAAATAACACAAAACAAAATGTGCCAATGCTGACAACTAAAAGTAATAACAGTCTTATCTTTAATACCAAAACAAAATGCAGTGAGAATTGAGCTCTGATGAACGGTCATTGATCTGAAAATTTAACTCGCCCCACAACTGCTGCCTGACCGATGGGGTGTTTCTAATATTTTATGCATATTTCATTACTGCTGCCATTCCAATTTTTGCTCAGAACCTAATATGGTGTAAGGAGCAAGGTAGAGGGATAATTCTAGCTAATAGCTCTGAAAATCCTTGTGATGAAAGACTGGGGGTGATTGTCAACTGCTTGTGATCCTTAATCACTCGAAAAAGAGATGGGCAACAATTGTAAATCGCTCTGTGAGGTGTGTGTGGGAGATGGACGCAGATCTTCCTGATGGAGCTTTCAGACGAGCCTACAAATATGCAAGTATCCTGCTCATCTGAAACCGGGGCAGAATGCATAAAAATGCAAGTCACTGCTCTCGCTGGCTGTTGGAATCAATTGCCATTTTTAGGTCGACACTGAATCCAGCTATAGAGGGCATTATGCAGCATGATCAACAATTCTTAATGGACTGCTGCGGATGGTTCCCAAAAAATTCTATTTTGTTTTCATGGGCAGAAGGGGTTGAACTATGAGGAGAGGCTGAATAAACTAGGCTTGTACTTGTTGGAGTTTAGAAGAATGAGGGGAGATCTCATTGAGACGTATAAGATGATGAATGGGATGGATAGGATAGAGGTGGAGAGACTCTTCCCACTGAAAAAAGACAGTAGGACTAGGGGGCACAGCCTCAAGATAAAGGGGGGGCGTTTTAGAACGGAGTTGAGGAGGAACTTCTTCACTCAAAGGGTGGTGAATCTCTGGAATTCTCTACCCATTGAAGTGGTGGAGGCTGCCTCGCTAAATATTTTCAAGAAGCGGGTTGATGGGTTTTTGATAAGAGAGGGGATTAAGGGTTATGGGGAGAGGGCGGGAAAGTGGAACTGAGCCACGACAGATCAGCCATGATCTTATTGAATGGCGGGGCAGGCTCGAAGGGCCAGATGGCCTACTCCTGCTCCTATTTCTTATGTTCTTATGTAGAAGCAGAGGTATTGTTTGGGTATACTGAGGGAGAATTCAGCATTGCAAATGCACCTAATCAGGATGCCTCTCACACTGTAGGAGGAAACCGGAGCACCCAGAGAAAACCCACACAGACACGAGGAGAATATGCAGACTCCACACAGACAGTGCCCCAAGCCGGGAATCGAACCCAGGTCTCTGGTGCTGTGAGGCAGCAGTGCTAACTACTTTGCCACTGTGCTGTCTGTATTGCTTTTGTATCCCGAGAAAAGGGCCACAGTCTACTGCCACCCTGCTCCCATCTGGGAGTCAGGAACGCACCTCGTTCCACCAAATCAACCTGAGTTGCTTGGGAGCTGGCCAATCTCTTGCCCTCCTGAGCTTCACAAGCTGCAGCTCACCAACAGCCTGTAAGTGAGGCCCAGGCTTCGAGTGGCCTGCGTCTCTCACATTGGCAAGTGCGGACAGGCAGCCTGGTCACTCTGACCCCTTTCTGCCCATTGGCAGCAGATGGTGAGGATCAATTGTGTGCAGTTTTGGTGTCTTTATTTGAGGAAGGATGTCCTTGCTATAGAGGGAGTGCAGTGAAGGTTTACCAGGCTGACTCCTGGGATAAGACGTCTGTCATATGAGGAGAGACTAAATCAGTTTGGATTATATTTACTGGAGTTTAGAAGAATGAGAGCAGAACTCATAGAAACTTATAAAATTCTAACAGAATTAGGCAGGGTAAATTCTGAAAGAATGTTCCCAATGGCAGGGGATTCCAGAATTAGGGGTCATAGTTTGTGGATAAAGGGTAAACCTTTTAGAACAGAGGTGAGGAGACATTTCTTCACGCAGAGTGGGTGGGGGTGGGGATGTGTGCAATTCACTGCCACAGAATATAGTTGAGGCCAAAACATTGTTTGATTTCAAGAAGAAATTAGGTATAGCTTTTGCAGCTAAAGGGATCAAGGGAGATGGGAGGATATTGAATTTGATGATCTGCCATGATCAAAATGAATTGTGCAGCAGGCTCGAAGGGCCAAATGGCCTACTCCTGCTTCTAGTTTGTATGTTTCTATATTTCTAATTCCGAGTAAAAAAAAGAAAAAAGATGTTTCCCTAAACTCTCCAGAAAGGCAGGTAATGTTGCAACAGAAAACCAAGTTTTAGATTTAATCAGCACAGCGTCGCTGCAAGTGTAACATGCATACAATCTCTCAGCTGCAGAGGATGTGGGACAATGAATGCATTGATATCAGACTGTTACCTTCTTATCGAAACAAAAAGTGCACTGTGTAAGTATTAAGAATTAACTTCCTTAATGTTATCATAAATAATCGTTTGGCACCTGAAAACTTAATTTCCTTTTAAGATAGTTAAAAAATCCTACTAAGCCGGAAATATTTTTTGAAACACTTTTCCAGTAATAATCTGTAAATATTCTAGACTCTGTTGTATTTTCAGCAATAAAGGACATCTTTATCACATTCATTATCCAAGGTTACTTTTCCCCTAATTATCCAATCACATTCATTCAGTGCACATTACAACAAATTGAATTTGTGTGTATGTTTGGTTTGGAAATTAGAAAATCACTAATCACGAAACAATTTAATGCGGGGGGATGGGAGGGCAGGCGGGGAACAGGCCAAGAATAAAGCCACGTGGTTGTTGCATTAAAAAGACAATCTGGCTGGATTTTCTGGCCCCAGTTGCCACCACCAGGATTGTCGTGTTCCTCCAAAGGTTAACAGGCACCCTACAGGGCTGTTAAACCTCCCAGTGACATGTCCCATCATGGAAGGACTGTAAACTCCTGCCAATGTGAAACACAAAGCACAGCAAGTAGAAATGTTGTAAAACAGTAGAAGCAACATCAATAAGGCATTTTCACTGTTTCCAATGCATTGTGTCATGCAGTAAAATGCTGGAACTGATCCTTTAATAGAATCCATTGAAAAATAAATTCTCACTGGTTTAGAGTCTAAATTTGCTGCAGTTTCCCAGGACTTCCAATGATCTTAAATTAAATTCTTCTCTATATAAAGGCAAAATTCCGCGGATGCTAGAATCTGAAACAACAACAGAAAATGCTGGAGAAACTCAGCAGGTCCGACAGCATCTCTGATGAAGATTCAAAACGTTGGCTCTATTCGCTCTCCACACATGCTGTCAGACCTGCCGAGTTTCCCCAGCATTATCTGTTTTTGTTTCTTCTCTATATAGTTTGGTTTATGATGGTGAGCCTGCAGAATTCATTATCACATAAAGTCTGTATGTGTTTTCAAGAATGAGTTGGATATAGCTCTTAGGGTGAAAGGGATCAAAGGATATGGGGGAAGGCGGGATCAGGATAGTGAATCTGATGATCAGCCATGATCATAATGAACGGTGGAGCAGGTTCAAAAGGGCCGAATGGCCTACTCCTGCTCCTATTTTCTATGTTTCTATGTTTTAAAATTTTGTCATTAAATATGACACACAGAATGCTATAAAGACAGTATCAATTGGACTTAGATGTTAGACATTCGCCCAAAAGTTTTAAAAGATTAAAAAAGGAGTGATTTTCTGAACACTTGCTGACAATGGGGAACTAAGCCCATCACCCGTGCATAATGGAAAGTGACAGGCAAGGCATTGGCAGTGGGTAAAGTTCCTGCCACCAACCAGTACACAGAAAGTTTAGGCTATAGTACAAAATTAATTTTATGTTAAGGCTTGAGGAGATTTTTAGAACTGTTCTGTTCATCCTGTCAGACCTGACTGTCTGCTTTTAACAAAGCTGTGTGCTTTCTCTGTTCTTGCTGCTGGTGTCCTTGTTTGTCTCTCCCTGCTGATAGCTAAAGCACAAAAGACATTTAAAGCTACCTCTTCCCATTTCATGTTGGGGGCCTGGTTTGGTGGTTGATTCGGACACTTTAGGCAGAATGCATCCTGTAAGAAACAAATTATGACAGGAAATGCTTTCTTTGGTTAAGGCACTTTAGACACTATAAATAATGTCACAGAGCAGCATATTCTTCCATAGAAATGGGAAGAAAAATATTCTAGCCACACTGTGCGCAGAATTGTACACCCCAGGCAGCCATTCTCTGCCACTATGCTATCTTGTTAGATGTATTTTTCATGTTCTCCTTGTCCGTAGATGAACACCTGAAAGAAAATTGCAATGTCAATGCAAATTTGAATAGTCCCACAGACCCAGAATTGTACTGGAGTTGCATTAATAATGAAGTACGTAGTCTTAAAGACATCACCCAGGGTCCACAACAGCACCATCTTCACACTGGAAAAGAGATTAAAAAAAAACAAAAATTATTCTGCTGCATTCAGGTAATGTGATTTCTCCGATGCAAATTTATATTCACTATATTAAATATCAATTAGCAACTTGCATTCTACATAGCACTTTTAACATAGGAACAGATTGCAAGGCATTTCACAGGGATGTAAGGAGATATGAATTGGGTAAAAATTAGAATCGTACAATCTGTAGTACAGAAGGAGGCCATTTGGCTCATCGAGCCTGCACCGAAAGCAATCCCACCCAGGTTCTATCCCCGTAACCCCATGTAGCCTCCTAATCCCCCTGACATTAAGGGATAATTTATCACGGGCAATCAACCTAACCCACATATCTTTGGAGGAAAACAGAGCACCTGAAGGAAACCCACACAGATACGGGAAGAATATGCAAACTCCACACAGTGACCCAAGCCAGGAAGCGAACCTGGGTCCCTGGCGCTGTGAGGCAGCAGTGTTAACCATGGTGTCGCCATGCCACCTCTTAGCTTAAGACTTAAAAAAATTAACAACCCACATCACCCTAACCCACTACCTTCTTGGGGTTAACAGTACAGAAAGAGGTTGCTCTGCCCGTGGTGCCCCTGTTTGCCCTTTGAAAGAACAATCTAATTAATGGCACTCTCTTTCCCCACAATCCTGCAAACTGAGGTTCAGGAATACAGCTAATTATTTCCTTCTAAACCTTACTATTGAACCTGCTCCCACCAGTCCTGCACTCTGGGTCACAGAAACTTGACGTGTAAAACAAATTCTCCTCATCTCTTAACCCCCCTTTGGGTCTTTCGCCAATTATCTTCAACTCCCACTGATCATGCAATTCACATGTCATCCCTTTATTTCTGCATCATACCAGAGTACTGACCTACATATCACCATTTTCACAAACTTTTTAACTCCCTGACTTTTTTCACTCATTTCCTTGCTCCTTAACTTTATTATTATATACACACCTTAGTCACACTTGTCTCTGCCATTTTCTTTTTATCTAGAGGTGAAATGTAACTCCAACATTGTGTGCAACAGGCAGTAGCAAAGGGAAATGAACACTCAAGCAAGGTAGAGAACAGTTGCTTATTTGCTACAACTCATTTTGTTCTGCCAGCCCCCTCCTGCCGAGGGTAAGTTTGTCCCCTATCTTTTAATTATAAGTATTAAAATGCAAAGTATGTGAATCAAGTCAAGAAACAAGTCAGCAGCAAGAGCTTAAATAAATGGAATTTGAGCAAATAACAGATTGCACAAGTGTCCACACATTAAACTCTCCTTTTTAGTACATCATCATTTGTGGCCTTTGTTAGAGTATTATCAGATTAAAGACAAACCTCATTTTAAATGATATTTATTAGTGTCACAAGTAGACTTACATTAACACTGCAATGAAGTTACTGTGAAAATCCCACTAGTCGCCACACTCCGGCATCTGTTCAGGAACACTGAGGGAGAATCTAGCATGACCAATGCACCTAACCAGCACTTCTCTCTGACTGTGGGAGGAAACCAGAGCACCCAGAGGAAACCCATGCAAACGCAGGGAGAACATGCAATCTCTGCATTGACATTGACCCAAGCCGGGAATCGAACTCGGGTTCCTAGCGCTGTGAGGCAACAGTGCTAACCACTGTGCAACCATGCAACTCTTAGCTTGAGATTTTAAAAACATCCCACACCACCCTAACCCACCACCTTCTTGGGGTTAACAGTACAGAAAGAGGTCGCTCTGCCTGTGGTGCCCCTGTTTGCCCTTTGAAAGAACAATCTAATTAGTCCCATTCTCTTTCCCCACAATTCTGCAAACCAGGGTTCAGGAATACAGCTAATTATTTCCTCCTCAACCTTACTATTGAACATGCTCCCCTCCTGCATTCTGGATCACAGCAACTCAACGTGTAAAACAAATTCTTCTCATCTCTTAATTCCCCTCTGGTTCTTTCGGCAATTATTTTCAACTCCCACTGATCATGCAATTCACATGTCATCCCTGTATTTCTGCATCATACCAGAGTACTGACCTACATATCACCATTTTCACAAACTTTTCTAACTCCCCAACTATTTTCACATAGTTCCTTGCTCCTTAACTTTATTATTATACTGCACGCTTTAGTCTCCACTTGTCTCTGTCATTTTCTTTCTTACTCTTGCAACTTGGCCAACGTTGTCTACCTGATACACTGTGGGAAAGGATGTCCCGAGGCGTGGTATATTGGGGAGACCATGCAGACGCTACAACAATGAATGAAAGAACAGCGCTCGACAGTTATCAGGCAGGAGTGTTCCCTTCCAGTCGGGAAACACTTCAGTGGTCACGGGCATTTAGCCTCTGATCTTCGGGTAAGCGTTCTCCAAGGCGGCCTTCACGACACACAACAATGCAGAGGCGCTGAGCAAAAATTGATAGCCAAGTTCCACACACATGAGGACGGCCTCAACCAGGATCTTGGGTTCACGTCATACTATCTGTAACCCGCACAGCTTGTCTGGGCTTGCAAAATCTCACTAACTGTCCTGGCTGGAGACAATACACACGTCTTTAACCTCTGCTTGGCCCTCTCTCTGCTCACATTGTCTGTACCTTTAAGACTTGATTACCTGTAAAGACTCGTATTCCAACCATTATCTTGTAAATTGAGTTTGTGTCTTTATATGCCCTGTTTGTGAACACAAGTCTTCGCTTACCTGATGAAGGAGCAGCACTCTGAAAGCTTGTGCTGCCAAATAAACCTGTTGGACTTTAACCTAATGTTATGAGTCTTTCTACTGAATTTTCTTTTTATCTAGAGATGAAATCTAACTCCAACATTCTATGCAACAGGCAGTAGCAAAGGGAAATGAACATTCAAGCAAGGTAGAGAACACCTGCTTATTTGCTACAACTCATTTTGCTCCACCAACCCCCTCCTGCCGAGGGTAAGTTTGTTCCCCCATCTTTTAATTATAAGTATTAAAATGCAAAGCATGTGATTCAAGTCAAGAAGCAGGTCAGCAGCAAGGGCTTAAATAAATGGAATTTGGGCAAATAACAGATTGCACAAGTGTTCACACATTAAACTCTCCTTTTTAATACATCATCACTTGTAGCCTTTGTCAAAGTTTTACCAGATTTAAGAAAACCCTCATTTTATAGTTCATTTTGAAGGTTAAAGTTTATTTATTAGTGTCACAAGTGGGCTTACGTTAACACTGCAATGAAGTTACTGTGAAAATCCTCCAATCGCTACAATCCGGCACCTATTCGGAAACACTGAGGGAGAATTTAGCATGCCCAATGCATCTAACCAGCACGTCTCTCGGACTGTGGGAAGAAACCAGAGCACCCAGAGGAAACTCATGTAGACGTTGGGAAGATGTGCAGACTCCACAGACAGTGACCCAAGTTGGGAATTGAACCTGCATCCCTTCGCAGCAGTGCTCACCACTGTGTCATCATGCTGCCCACATTATGGCTATAATTAAGTACAACTATAAAATAAAAAAACTTCCACCTCTGTTCACTATGTTGATCTCTAGTGATCTGACAGCCACACCTCATGTAGCTCTGCTTATTACTCAGTCGCAATGATCAATCACTCTTGCTGCATAAGAAACATTACTGTCTCTAGATCAAATAAGTTCAGTTTTCAAATTAAGCTAAAACTAAAATGGCTATCACGTATAAAATGCCCCAGAGCATTTCACAGGACCATTGTCAAACAATATTTGACATGAGCCACTTAAGGAAGTACTGGGGTAGACACCAAAAGCATGGTCATATGAGTAGGTTTTAAGCATCATCTTAAAGAGAGGTTTAAAAGTTTATTTATTATTAGTCATAAGTAGGCTTACATTAACACTGCAATGAAGTAAAAACACCCTAGTCGCCACACTCTAGCGCCAGTTTGGATGCACTGAGGGAGAATTCAGCATGGCCAATGCACCTAACCAGCACGTCCTTTGGACTGTGGAAGGAAACCGGAGGTGCAGACATGGGGAGAAACTCCACACAGACTGTGACCCAAGCCAAGAATTGAATCCTGGTTCTTGGCACCGTGAGGCAGCAATGCTAGCCACTGTGCAAGGTAGAGAGATTTAGAGAAGGAATTCTGGGGCAGCTGAAGGCATGATCTCTATTGATGGAGCCATTGAAATCAGGAAAGATCAAAATTGGAGGAGTACAGATATCCTGCAGGGTTGTGGGGCTCAAGGGGATCACAGAGATAAGCATGATGAGGCCATGTAGAGATCTGAAAATAAGGATGGGAATTTTAAAATCAAGATGTTGGGAACCAAGAGTCACAACGGCAAAGAAACAAACCCAGTTTTTGCTAACTGCAGAAACAATTTAATAGCACAGGCTCCAAATTTCAATTGCTACATTAAAAAGACTACTTGCTGATGGCCTTGCAATTAAATATTGTTAAATTTATCTGGCTCTGGTGATTTACTGAATTTGAATCTGCAACTTTAAAGACCCTCATAACAAATTTCCACATGAGTTCTTTCATCTGTGCACTGTATCTGTGGTGGAAATCCCAGGAAAATAAAGTTGTGGCAAATGAGTGGGAGAATCTCATGGGAATTGATGCCTCTGACAGTCAGTGCTGAACACTAACACCTCCTTACACTGCCCAGAGCTGTGTGTCTTTCTTGTCTGTACCTTCCACATGATCTGTTTCCTTGTAAAGAGGAGCCTTTGACCTTCGTAAACATGTAACCCAGCCACGCTTTGGTAACTTTGATTAATAATACACTTAAAATCCTTGGAGTGGGTGCATTTTTTAACTGGGATAAACAAAAGCCGCTTGACAACGATCATGGTTTGTTCCCCAATTGGTATTAAATGTCAACAACATTACTCCAGTGGATAAAACATTTCAAACTATAGGTAATTACTTTCGCGAATACAGCAACAATCTACTAGATGAAGTGGGTAATTATAAAGGTGATATAAAGCTTACTGAAGTATATCTCATTATATGCCAACCTGAGTAACGTACACCCTGGACAATTTTTCTCCACAAAGTTTCTTTTCTTTTCTCTGCTCCTGAAGGCTCCTTGCTAGGGCATAATGTCTGACCAAAACACTCTGGCTTTTGGAAGAATACTTTACTATGACAGACATTACTACCAAGACCAATGTTCGTTCTCACACATGGACACGCTTTTACAAAGGTCACTGAAAGCCTAACATATTTTCCTTTTGTAAATAGGCCACACTGAAAGCAACTGAAGTGTCCCAACACCATCTAGTTAAAGTTAAAGTTTATTTATTAGTCACAAGTAAGGCTTACATTAACATTGCAATGAAGTTATTGTGAAACTCCCCTAGTCGTCACAGTCCAGCACCTGTTGGGGTCAGTGCACCTAACCAGCATGTCTTTCAGAATGTGGCGTCAACTAATTCAACACATAGCAGGGGTAAATCCAGGGCTTTCCATGTTTTTTGACTCAGCTAGTCACTAAATGAATTGAGTGAGTCACCAAAGAAGCTATGTGAAGACTGGATTTCAAATGAACCACTGAAGGGGATAATGCTTTGGCTGAAAAATGCAAGAAGGCAAAATTGATTATTTAAGTTGTCTCCCTCTTGTTCATTTGTGGCATTTCAAAGGTGCCCACAGGCAGTGAAAAGTACCATGATAAGTTCATTCTTTTCTATCTGAGAAGTGCATTTTTATGTAAGACTAATAACTGAAAGTACTAAAATATCGGTAAATTGTTAAGCGATTGTACTTCCATTCTGCAATATTGATGATGGTGAAAAAATAACTTGCAATTTATTTCACAGCTGGACTCCCTGCCTTCACCCTTGGCTAGGATTCTCTGATCCCACTGTTGCGAATGGAGGTTAGGCTGAGTGTCAGTTTCTCCGTCTTCCTGGCAAGACAGGAGAATTCTGGCCATGTCTTCTGTGACTTGGGATGTTCGAAAGGCTAAACAATCAATTAAGTACTTTTGGAGTGTAGACTCTGTTATTATGCTGGTAAATCCAGCAGCCGATTTGCGCCCAGCAAGGTCCTAGGTGATAATGACCAGAAAATCTGCTTTGCTATTAAGTGGACACATGGAGAACTCCCTGTTCTCATTTGAAGGGCACCATTGGCACTTTTTTAGATTCATTTGAGCAGATAAATTTGGCTTAATGTCTCATCCAGTCAGTAATAAATGTAGCAGTGCATTTGTATGACATTGTTTGACTGTCATTTATACAAAGATGGTAACAGAATGCAATTTCATTTTACCGTACCCAGCTTAAGGCTTTCATCTTGATTTACCATCAAAGTCAAACAGTGAAACAAAGTCTTCAAATGTATCTCTCACCCGCAGAAATATGTGAAATGAAAATGTGATGGCAACTTAGATGAGGTGTGAAAGAATTGAGAAACACAGAAAAGAAATAAAAGAAACAAACAAAAAGGGACCCGGGTTCAGTTCCTGGTTTGGGTCATTGCCTGTGTGGAGTTTAACCGTTCCCCATGTGTCTGCGTTGGTTTCCTCCGGGTGTTCCGATTTCATCCCCCTTTCTGAAAGACTGGTGCTGGTTAGGTACATTGACCCAAACAGGCGCCAGACTGTGGCGACTAGGGCAATTTCACAGTAACTTCATTGCAGTGTTAATGTAAGCCTTATTTGTGACTAATAAATAAACTTTAAAAGATCTTGTATAATAATTACTTGCTGAAATTAGCTCATAGAATGGCATTTTCTTGCCCCACCCACCACGGGAATCGTAGCAGGCAGGGGTGGACCATGAAAAGATCCGTTGACCTCGGGAGGGATTTTCCCATCCAGGGGGCGAGTGCGGTTGGAAAATTCTGCCCACAGTGTTAAAATCTACAGGATGTTGTTTTGGGGAAGGTATTTCCTTGGAGTTTAGGGACATGTATAGATTTGGATGAGAAGGGTAACTTAAGAATACTGTCTGGGTAACCATTATTGTTGTTAATTGTAAATGCTGTTACCCTCTCTGTTGTGTGTTTTAAAGTTTGAGAAACATTTTGTAACTTGAATAACTTACAACGAGACTGACCATTTTCCTCATCAGGTTTCATCGCTTTTCTCATAGTGTTTCCAAATCACAAAATAAATAGCTAAGAGCTGGCATTCCAAGTTTCCCCTTTGGAATTTGGGTGCCCTTACACCGAACAACAGTGGGGTTCTTAACGTTTGCATGGACATTTTGGCTGGCAAGACAATGGGAATCAGCCAAAAAAAGAAGCATGATCAAGAAACGGGTAAACAAAAACAGTAAAATTTGGAAATGACTGGGATACTGGGTTTTGTATTTATGAACATGGGACTGCAGCGGTGTTGGATTTTGATATTTTTGAACTGTTTTTGAAGCAGTCAGCTGCTTACTGAGACCAAGTAGACACAAGAAATGACAGCATTCTTTCTGGTTGTAGCACAGCTTGGTATGGCTCCTGCTCTGCCCAAGACTGCAAGAAGCTACAAAAGGTCATGAATGTAGCCTAATCCATCACGCAAATCAGCCTCACATCCATTGACTCTGTCTACACTTCCCGCTGCCAGGAAAAAACAGCCAGCATAATTAAGGACCCCACGTACCCAAGACATTCTTTCTTCCATCTTCTTCCGTCGGGAAAAAGATACAGAAGTCTGAGATCACGTATCAACTGACTCAAGAACAACTTCTTCCTGCTGCTATCAGACTTTTGAATGGACCTACCTTATATTAAGTTGAGCGTTCTCTACATCCTAGCTATGACTGTAAAATCACATTCTGCACTCTCTCCTTTCCTTCTCTATGAACAGTATGCTTTGTCTGTTTAGCACGCAAGGAAGAATACTTTTCACTGTATGCTAATACATATGACAATAATAAATCAAATCAAATCAAATTTTTAAAAAACATACTACAGTGTTCCTATGACCAGGGAGGTGGGGCAGGCTGGGGAAGGGTGGGGTTGAGGGTGGGAGTGGCAGATGTATGTTGGAGGAAGCCTTGTCAGGACTGGAGGAATATCCCATGCTCTTCTGGCCCCCACGTGGAAAGAAAAAGAAAAAAAACTTTAAAATATTTTGCAATATACCTTTCTTGGGCTATAATCTCCCCTGCTTTTTTCACCTGGCAGGTAACTGACATTGACAACCGACTCAAGGCAGTTACAATTGCAGTTGTGTTCTGACAACATCAGTTGAGTCGCTAAAATTCAGGAAATGTCAACTGCAGGCATCTTTCATTGCAACAGATTAACCGGACAATTTGAACTGTCCACTCACCTGATTGGGGGAGAAGGTAATTGTATTGCAATATAGAATCCCGACAGTGTAAAAGGTGGCAATTCAGCCCATCAAGCCTGCACCAAAACATTCCCAACCAGGCCCTATCCCCTTTATCCTCCGACACTCAGGGGCAATTTAGTGTGGCCAACCCACCTAACCTGCACATCTTTGGACTGTGGGAGGAAACCCACGCCAGTGCAGGAAGAATGTGCAAACTCCACACAAACAGTCACCCAAGGCCGGAATTGAACCGGGTCACCGTAAGGCAACAGTGCTAACCGCTGTGCCACTGTGTTGCCCAGGTACTAAAGGTGTTAAAGAATGCAGGAGTAATATTTTAAAAAAAAAGCATTTCAATGTGCTATATATCGCGCATGGATATGTAGTAAAAAATAGTTGACATCTGAAATAAAAACAGAAAATGCTGGAAAATTGCGGCAGGTCTGACAGCATCTGTGGGGAGAGAATAGAGCCAATGTTTCGAGATTGGGTGACCTTTTGTCATCTGCTTTGATGGGCTGGCACAAAAATAGACCAATAAATTAACACACTTAATATAAAATCAAACCAGTACACAGGAAGGGCTGGCTACAAAACTGTAATCTGAGTCTTGGAAATGATTAACTCTGAAGCCCTACTTTGATTACTATTTTGAATATCTGTCTGTCAACTAACTTTTCCCCCTTTGCTGTTTTTCATAGTTGTGTTTGCTATGCTCTACACATTTGCCATGTAAATGCATTGCTACTTCTGAGATTTCAGTCTATTAAGGAGATTTCATGCGGTGGTAATATATTTTTTATTCATTCACAGATTGTGAGAAATCACTGGCAAACCCCATTCCTGATTGCTATTGAGACGATGGCGAGTTAATCACCTTATGAATTGCTAACACACTTCTACAGGCCAAGGAAACCTTGGTTTATCCGAGTGATATCTATGAAAGCCAAAGGCCACAAAAAACTGAAATAGCAATCAGTAAGTGAAATAGGATTTGTGTGATTTAGAGCAGTGTTGCTGGTTCTCCTGTCCTGTAGCATTGTTTCAGATGGGTACCTTACAGATGCAAATATGACTGTGGAATAGCAAAGAAAAAAAAGCAAGATCTGCACAAATAATGTTCTCTTTGAAGTGGTACTGATGGTGTATAATATTTCCCAATGATAGTTTAGCAAAGCCATAAATGCAGGACCTGACTTGTGACAAAATTAATTTGTTTTATATCATCATCAGATGTGAGCAAATCAATGGAAATTATTGATGTTTCATCTGTAGTACTTTATAAGCAACTTAACATTCCTGTCGGTTCCTTATACTTCCAAGTAGGTCATTAGTCAGGGTTAGATAACTGAAAATGTAGTACATTCAGTTTCCATGTAATGAAGAAATGTCAGGCTAGTTTAGGGTTGTATTTTCTCCGGCTGCAAAATTCTGAATAAAAAGCTGAGGGGAATTTTAACCAGGCCGGGCGCATTATGTTTGGTTGCAGACGGGACGGTGGAAGCGTGAGTGCATTGAGAATCCCACTCCATAGCTGATTCCCACAGTAACTTGAGGCCAGATACTCTGACTTCAGCTGGGATTCTCCAGTCCCGCTGCAGGGAACAGAGATTTGGCTGAGCGCCAGATTCTCCATTCTCGCTGGTAGTGACGGCAGGTCCTGAACAGTCGGAGAATTCCGCCCCCAAATGCATTAGGCCCTTTGTGCCCAACTCCCAGGATTTTGGTAATGTGCACTGATTGCTAAATTGAAATGGTGGCTGGAATTTTCCACAGTCCGCTCCCTCCAATGATGGGATTTTCACAACTGCAAAGGAGGCTCACCATTGACCGCTGGGGGCATCTTCCAGTCCTGATGAAGCCAATAACAATTTGCATGGTTTTGCCCGTACCACTGCTAGGGAACATATGGCGGGGTCAATTTCGACGAGGTAGGGAGATTCCACCGATGGTAGGGGTCAGGAAATCAGCCCAGTATTTCCACACACTTTCAAAATTAGTTTAAAGTTTATTTATTATTATCACAAATAGGCTTACATTAACACTGCAATGAAGTTACTGTGAAAATCCCCTAGTTGCCACACTCCCGTGCCTGTTCGGGTACGCTGAGGGCGAATTTAGCATGGCCAATGCGCCTAACCAGCATGTCTTTCAGACTGTGGGAGGAAACCGGAGCACTGGAGGAAACCCATGCAGACATGGGGAGGACATGCAAATTCCACACAAACAGTGATCCAAGCCAGGAATTGAACCCAGGTTCCTGGCGCTGTGACGCAGCAGCTCTAACCATTGTACTACCGTACTGCCCATTAATTAAAACTGTCTCCACAGATTTCTCAAGCTTCCTCAAACCTGCCAGCAAAAGAAAGATGAGAACAGAACAGCAACTTATTAAAAGTAATGGAAATACCGCAATAGGTACTTTGTATTCAGAGCTGCTTTCTTATCCATTGATTGTTGGGAAGGGGTTCATTCACAGTATCTCTGCTGGGAGTACACTTCCTGAAGCTCATTAAAATGAGTGGTATTTTGGTTTCTTCTGACTGGAGCTCAGACAAGGAGCAATATGATTAGCACATCAGCAGTGCTGGGTTGTAGAGAGACCTGCAGCTGGACAGAGAGGAGAGCTGCAAGGGGACTGCACCTCACCACAAGAGGCACTACCCACAAGACAGGAGGGTACACACAGAGGCTGAGTGTCCTTGAGATGTCAGAACAGTGGGGTGCTTGAGGACGACCACCGGATAGTGGTAATCCCCATTCCAGGAGAATCATAGAATAGATTTGCTCTCCACTACTCTGCAGTACATTCTGAAATGGCTATACAGAATGACCATCAATGTAAGCCGTCACTGGGGAGAATCTGACCAAAAAATAGCAGTGTTGTTTCCAGCGAGAAAACTGGTGTGCTTCTCTCCAAACAGGCCGCTTTTCTGTCCAGATCTTATGACACTCTGCTGAATAGAATCAAAGGGGCACGTTTCGCGCCATAATTTGGGAGAGGGGATTCAAAACACCAGCAAAACTCAGCTGCACTGAGATCAGGGTACCATCAATCATAGCAGGAATAACCCTCTCCCCAGCCCACCACAGAGGTCTCAGGAGCTCACCTCCCCACCCTGATCAGAGTCATCATTTCTTCCCCCCCTTCCCCCTCTCCAATCATCAGCCTCTCTACCCTGTCAATCATTGATCACTGGCATCTTCCACCCCCTTTCCCCCAACCTCCAATCATCAGCTCCTTCCCTCCCAATCATCAGTCATTGGCACCTTCCATCCTCTCCAGGTCATTGGCCCCATCTCCTGTTTGTCGCCTCTCCTGCCCTTACTCCAATCATTGGTTCCTTCTCCTCCTTCATCAGCCCCTCTCCCATCCCTCATCCCACAACAGTCATTGCTGGCATCGCCTGCTTCTCCATTCACTCCTGGCACACAACCAAATCTGAATGAATTCCACCTCCTCTCCATCATGAGTGCAGGTTGGCACTGCTAGGTTGGCATGGGGACATGCCAGCCTGGCAGTGCTGACTTGAGCCAAGGGGCAGTGCTAGAGGGCACTGCCAGGCCACTGCCTGGCAATGTCCCTCTCCTCCTGGGCTATACTCATCTTTACACCCCACCCCCTCCCCGGGAAAACCCCCACGACAGGTTCACTTCTGGGTGGACCTGTTGTAAACGGCGCAAGTGTGACATCACAGCAGCATCCGCTGAATATCGTCTGCTGAGAGGGGATGACCTGGGCAGAGTGCTTGCTAAAGTCATGCTAATGTATTAAAATGAGCTTCCTGTGGTCCCCCAGCATGTTTCACACTACTCTGCTGGCGAGGTGGATGGGAGTTTAGAACTCGGAAACTTGCTGGCATGAATCTCTCCGGATTTTGAATGCGCACCCATGGGCATGGGCTCAAAATTGCCCCCAATTCTTTTGAAGCACTAGACCTACAAAATTTAAAACAGGGTAAATGAGCACAAATAGGTCTGGGCTCCAATTCTGACTCAATGGCCTAATAAGCTTCTGTGTAGACATCACTAGGCTATGTGAAGGTTTGGCAGTTTTTCACCATTTCCCGGTGGGCATTGCAGTTATGTATAAAATTGCCTCATTTATCGAGGCAATATTAGTTGCTAGTGTTGGAAATAGATCACCATGTTGACAGTAGTAGTGTGATTAAAGCTAGGCAACTTCATTGTAGCAGAGTTGTCATCCCACATCAAATCCTCCACCAACATTTTAAACCCTGAGCTGTGAATACCTGGTTCCTTCAATACTGGGAGAAAAAAATAAACAGATATTCCATTTCCTAGTGCTGGTGAACAGTCAGGTGTCTGCTAACTCCAAAATTGGGGCCAGTATAGTCTGATTTTGCAGCCTTCACCATTAACCTTGAAGACAACCATCCACAAGGATCTGGTGATCTCTGTATATGGTTTACTTCTTTCCTGATGATACTCAAGCAAGGGGTTTCCTGGCATGGGAACAGGCAGGTAAGCAGCTAGCCACATTGAAATATTCATGGAAAGCAAACCGGGAAGTTAAAAAACACTTAATAGCTCTAATTTTAAATTTCAGGTGGCAAAGTAAGTAATTATGATTGGATTAAGTTAGAAGTTAAAATATTTTTTTTTAGAAACGAAAAATATACTTCTCTTAATAAAAAATATGGATTCCATTTTTGATTACAGAGACATTTGACTGCATGGTGGCACAATGGTTAGCACTGCTCCCTCACAGTGCCAGGGACCCAGGTTCAATTCCAGCCTTGGGTGACTGTCAGTGTGGAGTTTGCACATTCTCCCCGTGTCTACATGAGTTTCTTTTGGGTGCTCCGGTTTCCTCCCACAGTGCAAAGATATGTGTGTTAGGTGGATTGGCCAAGCTATAATTAGTGACCAAGGATGTGTCAGTTAGATGGATTATCCATGATGAATGGGTGGGGTTACAGGGATAGAGTGGATAGAGAGCCTGGTAAGATACACAGTTAGAGAGTCAGGGCAACTCAGTGGGCCAGAAGAATGGCCTCTTCTGTACTGTAGGGAATATATAATTCTATGGTGAGTTTTCAGGACCAGTGAGGATGTTTAACAGTAGTCACAAAATTAGTAAGCCATTAAAAATCCACTTATACCTCATTCAAAAAGGTGCAACAATTACATAGATTTTTACAGTGTGTCTGACAACACGATAGTGGAAATTTTTGTCAAGTCATGCTTGCTCTAGAAATAGTCATGTGAGAACTTGTACCTAACAGACCAGCAGATACAGTGCATTTGCAGACTCCTAAAACTAATCACTCTCAGTAGGGTGAAGACAGTGAACACTGATCATTTCACCATCATTACCACTTCAAAAACAAGGCCTACTATACTTGTCATGAATAAGCAACAAAAGTCAGGGATAGAATTAAAATACATTATCACAGATAATCCATAAATGTTTTAACATCTTTGAAAATCTAGAACATTACAATTACTCAGCGAGAATAAGAATATGCATGGGATGGAGAGGAAATTTCTGCAAAAATATTGGGCAGAGTACATGAAACATTCAATAGTCTGTGTCGCTGTATTATTATCTTCCTAAGGGGCAGCCAGAATCTGAATAAAATATTTCATTCAGGGACCATGTCCCCACAATGATATCTTATGGTGTTGCAATAAAGCATTTGGTAGCATCTGCTGACAGGAACAAAACAACAATCTCCCAAACCAGGAAATATTTGTTACTGTTTTTACACAAAAGAATGTGCTTGCACATTTTGATTTTCAATGCTAATTGATCACAGATTTGCTATTGAATAAAGCTAATGATGCAAAAGTATTAAGGGGGAGATAGTGGCATAGTAGTATTGTCACCAGATTAGTAATTGAGAAACCCAGGGTAATGCTCTGGGGACCTGGCTTTAAGTCCCACCATGGCAGATCGTGAAATTTGAATTCCATAAAATTCTGGAATTGAAAGTCAAATAATGCCCATTGACAATTGTTATGAAAATCCATCTGGCTCACAAATGTACTTTAGGAAAGGAAATTTGCCATCCTCACCTTGTCTGACCAACATGAGACTTCAGAATCTTAACTGCCCTCTAAAACAGCCGAGAAAGCCACTCATTTCAAGGGCAATAAATAGTGACCCAGGCAGTGATTCTCACATCCCCTGAACAAATATATATATATTCAGCTTTTTAACATTTGACCACAATGACTTAATGGATACTTCATGGCAACTTGAAGATTTATTGAAAATGAAGAATTATTTATAACTATAGGTTTAACAGCACAATGATAGAGGCCTAGTCCCAACAATGCCTCACCCGAAAGATCCCCCAACAATGCCTCCCAATTTCCAGCCCCAGGGATGCATGTCCTTGCTCCCGATTGGTCAAGTTTTTGCGCGCTCATGCTCCATTGGTTCTGGCCCGGTCATGTGGTCCTCAAAGGATTGCTTCTTAAAGGGGCCAAGCTACCACATGATCTGTGCCTCATAAGGGATGTATATTGTGTAAGATAAAATTAGAACAAGCTTTGTTTTCATTAAACAAAGTACAAAATTTGTTGTTCAACAAATAAAGGAACTATAGCACATTATTTAAAATTGAAATAATCATGAACCTACCAAAAATTCAAATGTAGGTTATTAGCACAACAAATATCTGGAGTGTATCTAGAGTGTTCAGGTTACATCTTTAAACATAGAACTAATATAATGTGCACTCACGATATTGGTAAATAGGGTATTTTACAAATTATTAAATAAGTTGTAACTGATTTCAAGTAATCACTTGAATCTTTGCAGAAGCATTGGGGGTTTGAAGGGGAATCTATTCTAGAAATATGAAATTTTGTAAATGTGTGATTTGCAAGAAGGAACCTTTATTTGTTTCAGTCTAGTTACAATTGAATCTTCTATGTTCTTTATACACAATGCCATTCATTTATAATGAGGTTAACTGATGGTAGACCAAACCGTATCATTGAGCTACAATCAACGCAGGGCAGCACGGTGGTACAATGGTTCACATTGCACCAGGGACCAGGGTTCAATTCCCGGCTTGGGTCACTGCCTATGTGGAGTCTGCATATTCTCCCGTTAGCTGCGTGGGTACTCTGGGTACTCTGATTTTCCCCCACAGTCTGAAAGACATGCTGGTTAAATGTATTGGCCATGCTAAATTCTCTATCAGTATACCTGAATAGGCTGGCGTGTTGCAACTCGGGGATTTTCACAGTAACTTCATTGCAGTGTTAAGGTAAGCCTACTTGTGATTAATAAATAAACTTAAACTTTAAACATTTCCAATTATAGGGTCAGAGTCAATCGGCATAGAAAAGGCCCTTCAGCCCATTGAGTCTGCATCGACAATAACTACCACCAAAGATGTGCTAATCCCATTTTCCTGCACTTGTCCCATATCCTTGAATGTTATGATATTTCAATGGCTCATCCAAATTGTTTTTAAAGGATGTAAGGTTTCCGGCCTCCACTAACTTCCCAGGTAGTGCATTCCAGAATCCCACCGCCCTAGCGGATATTCACAATAACTTCAATGCAGTGTTAATGTAAGCCTACCTGTGACACTAATAAATAAACTTAAACTTAACGTAAATCCCCTGAATGAAAAGGTTTTTTTCACAAATCCCCTCTTGAATCTCCTACCCCTTACCCTTAAACTATGCCCCTTCACGGTTGACCCCTTAACCAAAGGAAACAGCTGCTCCCTACTCACCCTGTCCATACCCCTCATCATAACTTTATATACTTCAATCATGTGCCCCCTTAGCCCTCTCTGCTTGAAAGAAAACAATCCAATACTTTTTTTTAAATCATAAAGTGCCATAATGAACCAGGTATAGGCTTATACATGTGTAAATTGTATCTCATACAATTGACCAAACTAAAGTTTATTATTTATTAATTAGTCACAAGTAAGGCTTACATTCACACTGTAATGAAATTCCCCTAGTCACCATATTCTGGAGCTTTTTCAGGTCAACGCACCTAACCAGCATGTCTTTCAGACTGTGAGAAGAAACCAGAACACCCAGAGGAAACCCACACAGACATACCCACACAGACATAGGGAGTATGTGCAGACTCCACACAGAGAATGATCCAAGCCAGGAATCGAACCTGGGACTCTGGCATTGTGAGGCAGCAATGCAGACCACTGTACCACCGTGCCACCCTACAGCCATGTTTTCTGGAAGCTACAAAACATACCTGGCAATATCTCGTTCCTTAATGTGCACTTCAGTAATTTAGTTTTATAAGAAGTGTGTTAGCTCTGTATTTAAGATTTTAGTGTCAACCTGTGCTGCTGTTATTTAATACAATAAGCTATAGTGCAATTGGAATGGTGTTCCTGACATTAACATAGTTAAATGGTTTATGCATGAGTAACTATTTCAATCTGATGGATTGTTCATCTCTAAATCCGTACTTTAGTACAGAGTGAAACTTGGCACAAGTAGATAAATCCCAATGGTCTGGGCTGTACTAAGCCCAGAATCAAAAGATTTGTCTATTGATCTTTTATGCAATCTACCCAAGAGAACTACAAATATTTCATCAATAAGCAAACTCAAGATTGTTGAAACCCTAATGATGGCATCCAATCTGTTACATATTCTGCCTATTTTCCTTTGTATTGGTTTCAAAGGGAAAAAAGAAAGTTGATTGAGGTGGCTGATCAAAAATGCCAAGTTGACCATCCAGCAGTGAACATTCAACCGTGCCCAAACCAGATTTATGCTTCAGTTACATCTTCCCTTCGAAGGAGCAGTGAAGATATTTTAGTCTGATGCCCATATTGGAATTACCCAACTTTGCAATTACCTTCCATAATTTTCATAAAACAAAGCCTTGTGCAAGATTAAAAGACCGCAAAAACCCACTTATTGTCACTTGCATTTCTCAATTTTAATAAAATACATAGCTTCCTTATTGTATATATTGTACTTATCACATGGTTATTGTTGTTGTGTTTGCATGATATCAACATTTAGGACACTCAATTATTTACCAATTTCATAAACTTTTGGGAGCTACCCTCCATAATAATAAATCATAAAGGGTTCTGCAATATATCACAGTTAATTCTATAAGCTATTGGGTACAGAATCAGGCCATTCAGTTTTACTAGTCTATGCTGCACTGGCGACGCTTTATGTTAGCATCCTCCCAACCTTGTTTAACTATCAGCATTACCCTCTACTCTGATTATCTAGGCCCCCTCCCCCACCTTCCCCCACCCCAAATGCTTCTATACCATTTGCCTTAGTACTCCCTGTGGTAGCAAATTGCACATTGTCATCAATCTCTGAATTCCTCCATTGATTCCTTAGTTACTATCTCATATTGATGGGTCTCTCACTTTGCTCCTTCCCACATGTGGAAACACTCCCCCTGTGTCCACATTACCAAAACCCTTCATAATTTCAAAGAACTCTAATAGCTCATCCCTCAGGTTTCAAGGTAAAAGAGAGGCGCAGCCTGTTCATTCTTTCCTGATAGATATAGTTACAATTTGCTGGTATCATTCTTGTAAATCTTTATTGCACCCTCTCCCTCGATATTATTTTAATGATATGACAAGTAGAAGTATACACAATACACGAAGTATGGTCCAGCCAAGATCTGATGCAAGTTCAGCAAAACTTTACTTTGTAGTGGAGGCAGGTAGGCGACAGACATGGCACACCTCTAGATGGCATGGTCACAGTGGTTAGCACTGCTGTCTCACAGCGCCCGTGACCCGGGTTCAATTCCCGGCTTGGGTCACTGTCAGTGCGGAATCTGCACATTCTCCCCATGTCTGTGTGGGTTTCCTCCGGGTGCTCCAGTTTTCTCCCACAGTGCAGAAGACATGCTGGTTAGGTGCATCGGCCATGCTAAACTCTCCCTCAGTGTACCCGAACAGGCGCTGGAGTGCGGCGACTAGGGAGTTTTCACAGTAACTTCATTGCAGTGTTAAGAACATAAGAACATAAGAAATAGGAGCAGGAGTAGGCCATCTAGCCCTTCGAGCCTGCCCCGCCATTCAATAAGATCATGGCTGATCTGAAGTGGATCAGTTCCACTTTCCCGCTTTCTTCCCATAACCCTTAATTCCCTTGTCTGTCAAAAACCTATTTATCCGTGACTTAAATATATTTAGCGAGGCAGCCTCCACCACTTCAACTGGCAGAGAATTCCAGAGATTCACTACCCTTTGAGTGAAGAAATTCCTCCTCAACTCCGTTCTAAACTGCCCCCCCCTTATCTTGAGGCTGTGCCCTCTAGTTCTGCTGTCCTTTCTGAGCGGGAAGAATCTCTCTACCTCTACCCTATCCATCCCTTTCATTATCTTATACGACTCTATAAGATCCCCCCTTATCCTTCTAAACTCCAACGAGTACAGACCCAGTCTATTTAATCTCTCTTCATAGTCTAACCCCCTCATCTCCGGTATCAGCCTAGTGAACCTCCTCTGCACTCCCTCCAAGGCCAAAATATCCTTGCGCAAGTGCGGCGGCCAAAACTGCACACAGTACTCCAGCTGCGGCCTCACCAGTACCCTGTACAGTTGCAGCAAGACCTCCCAGCTTTTATATTCTATCCCCCTCGCTATAAAGGCCAGCATCCCATTTGCCTTCTTGATCACCTGCTGCACCTGCAGACTGGGTTTTTGCGACTCATGCACAAGGACCCCCAGGTCCCTCTGCACCGTAGCCTGCTGCAGCTTTTCGCCCTTTAAATAGTAATTCCTCCTATTATTATTTCTGCCATAATGGATAACCTCACACTTGCCAACATTGTACTCCATCTGCCAGGTCCTCGCCCACTCGCTCAGCCTATCCAGATCCCTCTGCAGACTTTCCACACCCTCCGCATAATTTGCTTTTCCACTCATCTTTGTGTCATATGTTCTTATGGTGCTGCAAGTAGACTTACATTGGCACTGCAATGAAGTTACTGTGAAAATCCCCTAGTCGTTACACTCCGGTGCCTGTTCGGGTACACTGAGGGAGGATTTAGCATGGCCAATGCATCTAGCCAGCACGCCTTTCAGACTGTGGGAGGAAATCGGAGCACCCGAAGGGAACCCATGCAGACATGGGGAGAATGTGCAGACTCCGCACAGACAGTGACCCAAGCTAGGAATTAAACCCTGCTCCCTGGTGCTGTGAGGTAGCAGTGCTAACCACTGTGCCACCGTGCCACCGACTTAAAGTCTTAAGGCATAATCTTACTGGCCGTTCACATCCCACTACTGCTGCAGCGAGGATGGAGAATTTGGTGTTCTCTGTGGTGAAACCAGAAAATCCCACCAATGTGATAGCTGTAAAATCCTGGCCTTATTTGTTAATATAAATTGGCTCTTGTGTTTTCTGTCTTGCAGTCAGCTCGCTTCTCCATTCTGTTACTTTTCCCCAGACACTGCATGCTCTGACCTTATTCATTAGTCTATGACGTGATACCTGATAAAAGGATTTTTGGTACTCTAGATAGGTTCTACTTACTTCATTACCCTAGTCTATGCTTTCCATAAATGTTCAAAATGAACACTACCACTGTTATCTTTTTAAAATACTCACGCATATTATTTTTAGCAATGCTCAAGGACTTCCAAAATATTTGAGCTTCTAAAAACAAAGAACATTTTCTCACCTCATTCCAGCTGTTGATTTGTTCTTGAAGTTCCGGAAAAGCTGAGGAACTCCCAACATGGCTTCAATGAGGACAGCTGAGAAGCCAAGGGTTTCCACGTAGAGTTGAGAGTCAATCAGGAGATATGTAGTAACAAGGCAGAACACACTGAAGGTCAAACAAAACTGGATGTAATCAAGGAACCGGCTCCAGGCCCAAAAATATCTTGGATCAAAATCTATGAGAAAATAAAACAATTTTGATTATGTGTGCACCTATTGAACTAACTCATTGTCTTAATTTATCCCAACAGCTGAGACAACAATAGTCTCTAACAAGGCGCTGTATATATGCTGTTATCTCATGATTGATATGAGGGATATAAGCCCTGTAGTTCCCATTGCAAGTGTCACAGGGTCTCGGCAGATTTTGTATCCTTTCCTAACTGCACCGGTGGTATACAGCAAATAGACTGCAGCAGTTCAAGAAGACTGCTCACAATCACCTTCTCAAGCGCATTATGCAACAAATCCTTGCCTTGTCTGTGATCCTGACATCCCAGGGAAAAAGAAAAGAGCAAGTGCCATGTCACATTTAAAAATTATACTGCCCCCTTTGCCTCTCTCTGTCTCCCTAACCCTGAAGGTGGCATGGTGGCACAGTGGTTAGCACCGCTGCCTCACAGTACCAAGGACCTGGGTTCGATTCCTGCTTGGGTTGTGGCGTTTGCACATTCTCCCCATGTCAGCATGTGTTTCCTCCAGGTATTCCGGTTTCCTCCAAAAGGCATGTTGGTTAGGCCCACTGGCAGTGCAAAATTCTCCCTCAGCGTACCCGAACAGGTGCCGTAATGTGACAACTAGGGGATTTTCACAGTAACTTCATTGCAGTGTTAATGTAAGCCTACTTATGACCAAGTAAACTTTACACTAACCAAGAGTCCTGAAAGTTAATGTGTACACATATACATAAAACAATTGCACAGAAGTAGGTCATTAGGCCCAATGAATCAGTATTGGTATTAACCATCATATAAATAATTAGTCCACACCACATTTATAATATTCCTTCATGCCCTGATGTCAGTGCAGCCAGGCTTTGTTGGTGTATTTTGCACCCCCCCACTTCGTGATTTGCTCCCCCGCACCCTCCTCAACTTTGATGATGTAAAACAGGGCCCCTGTTCATTTTTGACAGAGTGTGGCACGATCTGGAGAAGAAAACAGAAACAAGCCATTTTTCTTGCCACAACCAATACTCTACAATGCTAAATTCCAGTAAGATCACCCCGAATGTGTCAATGATCTTTACACGGAAAGTGCGATTCAATTTTGGACAGGATACATCAATCATCTTTGCAGGATTAAGAAAACAAGAAATACACAAAATTGCATCCTTCAGGGTCCCTTAAAGAAAAGGAAGCAAAGCAATTAGTCAAAGCTTGTCAGCACTATGCATTTTTAATGTAGCTAGGGGGAGCTGACAAATTGTACAAAGGTGAGTTTTCTGTTGTTGCTCTGATGATACATGACATACCACTTCCTACGACTTTGGTAGGAATAATAGTAGGAAGGACTACTACTTACAGGGCGAAAAGCTGCAGCATGCTACGGTGCAGAGGGACCTGGGGGTCCTTGTGCATGAGTCGCAAAAACCCAGCCTACAGGTGCAGCAGGTGGTCAGGAAGGCAAATGGGATGCTGGCCTTCATAGTGAGGGGGATTGAATATGAAAGTAGGGAGGTCTTGCTGCAACTGTACAGGGCACTGGTGAGGCCGCAGCTCAAGTACTGTATGCAGTTTTGGTTGCCGCACTTGCGCAAGGATATTTTGGCCTAGGAGGGAGTGCAGAGGAGGTTCACTAGGCTGATACTGGAGTTGAGGGGGTTGAGCTATGAAGAGAGGCTGAATAGACTGGGCTTGTACTCGTTAGAGTTTAGAAGGATGAGGGGGGATCTTATTGAGATGTATAAGATGATGAAAAGGATGGATAGGGTAGAGTTAGAGAGGTTCTTCCCGCTCAGAAAGGACAGCAGGACTAGAGGGCACAGCCTCAAGATAAGGGGGGGGGGGTAAGTTTAGAACAGACTGAAGGAGGAACTTCTTCACTGAAAGGGTGGTGAATCTCTGGAATTCTCTGCCCGTTGAAGTGGTGGAAGCTACCTCGCTAAATATATTTAAGACGCGGGTAGATGGGTTTTTGGTAGGCAAGGGGATTAAGGGTTATGGGGAGAAGGCGGGAAAGTGGAACTGAGCCACTTCAGATCAGCCACGATCTTATTGAATGGTGGGGCAGGCTCGAGGGGCTGGATGGCCTAGTCCTACTCCTATTTCTTATGTTCTTACGTTCTTATGATAAGGAGTATCCAAGTACACAATCATTTGGATTTTGTGGTCGTAATGACAACAAAACTGTCAGTGTTCACCGACATTACAACTGTGAGGACGATGGAATCTAATGGTATCCACATTCACTCAGTTAGAGGTGAAAAGCCTATGTCAGTCATAGCCATGCTTCCTCACAGGAGATACCCTAGAATTGTCACAAACAGAAATCCAATCCATTACTCCAATCCATTACTCTGTAATGTCTCTCTTAAAACCTCTAAAACAATTATGGGTGGGACTTTCCAGTCCTTCTTGCCAGCAGGACCTTCTGGTCCCACCAAAGGAGAACCACCACCCCCTCCCCCCCACTCCCCCTCCCCCTCCCCATAGCAGCAGAATTGGCAAATCACGCAAAATGGTGTGGACATCGGTTGGACTGGGACTGGAATATCCCCCGGTGGCCAATGATGAGCCACCTCCGCCACCAGAAAACATGCGGCATGAGGGTTGAGGTAGATTGGTGGGCGGGGGGGGGGGGGGGAGGTGCGGTGGCAGAGGGGGAAGGTGGGAGGTGAAGCGGATGGCCAAATCCTGCCCTTTGCCTTTTTGATCAGGTGTTAGTGAGGCCTTTGGTCATTTTTCCTAATATCTCCTTATGTTGCTTGGTGTCAAATTTTGTTTGGTAACACCCCAGTGAAGCATCTTGTACTTCATATAATCTTAGAACCCCTATTGTGCAGAAGGAGGTCATTCGGCCCATCGAGTCCACGTCAACTCTCTGGTAGAGCATCTTACCCAGGCCCACTACACCACCATACCCCACCCCTTTCCATTCCCCATAATCCCAACTATTTAGCCTGGTAATCCCCATAACCTATATATCTTTGGACACTAAGGGGCAATTTAGCATGGCCAATCCACCTAACCTGCACAACTTTGGACTGTGAGAGGAAATCAGAGCACCCAGAGGAAACCCATACAGACACAGAGAGAATATGCAAAGTCCACACAGACACTACCCAAGGCTGGAATTGAACCCAGGTTGCTGACACTGTGAGACAATAGTGGTAACCACTCTGCCACGGTGCCATACTTCATGTAGCACTTCAACATTGTGAAGTATCACAAGTTACAGACTCAGAACTTTATGAGTTCAAAGCCCAATCCAGTGCTTGAGTGCAAGTGGATTAGAGTACATTACCTAAAATAATATTCTAATGCAATACTGAGGGTATGCTGCATTGCTGGAGGTGCTATCTTTCCGATGAATCAACAAATTAAGGCCCTTCTATGTTTTGGTAACTTAAATTGAACTGAAGTATTGTGGCCAATGCAACCTTCTGGCCCCACATGGATGGTTAAAGAAAATGTTGTCCAAATATTTAGCCCTTGGGCCCTTTTCCAGCGAGGCTAACTTGGTCGAAAAACCACAACTATTTCCCTGCTTAGGCCCACAGTTAAAATAGCAGTCAACAGCCTCAATGATAGTAACAGAAGAGCGGTTTCTAATTCAAGACTGCAGGAAAATAGTGGGATATCAAATGTCTTTTCCATCAGTGCGGCCCAATTGATGTTAAGCAGCTTGAGCTGTGTTGGTAACATCTTTCCAGGCTGATTACCAACATGAAAGAATTCAATGCGTGACCTTGGCACAAACAAATCACGCCAACATAGGACAAGAGAATAGAACATATGGCACCGTTTAATCAACCATACAGAAACAAGTTGTGTGATGATCTGAGGCCAAGAAGACAATGTTACATTGGGGAAAAAGGAATCATGAATTAATCTCGAGGTTTTCTTTCACCGGGATTAGTCTTTGCTTCATTTTCCTCTCAAAGATAGAGACACTGAAGGGATAATTTTGATGACATTGTGAAGGGAAGCTCTAGTGGTCATTTTATTGTGTTTATCGGCTTTTTTCTTTTTATGTTTTAAAACGTTCTCAGAAAGCAGCTGGAGAGAGAGAGAGTACAGTTGAAAAGCCTAACTTCATCTTTGCAAATGTTCAGTTCCTCTGTGTCCCCATCTCCGTTCGATGGTTCTGAGATATGATCACCGAAAACAACAACCTGCAACCTCTATTTTTCAATGTGGGTTGACATTGGATTGATTTACTTTATAAAGTGACTGTAAATTTAATTGGAAATTATGATCAATGAACGTGTCAACAGTTGAATTATTAATCCAGTAACTTTGAGATAAACTGGGTGACACCTTGTATTATTTTGGATCAAGCACATTCAATATTTGTGTTCATTAAGACAAGTTGGTACAAATCATTTCATTTTTTTTCAGATTGAGTCTCACATGATGTTATACACTTTGATGTCTCAAATTACAAAAACAGAACAGAATAGAGAAATTGTTCAAAAACAACCTATAATTAATTCAGTTCTACAAAACTCAAGGACAGCAAGTGGAAAAAAATGTTTTCAAATATTATTGGGAAACCAAACTAGGTCTGGCAGTGAACCAGTTAGCTGGTAAAATTCCATTCTGCATTCGGGTGACAGAGGTTAAATTTTACCTAACTCACAATGGAATACTCACAGCATTGCAGCATGCATGACAAGGCAGAATGAAAGGGTGTGGGGGCTTAAATTACAGCCTGTAGATGAATTCCGAAATGGATTGAATGTTGCTGGCCTGAATTGGTCATTAAAATCATTTCTGGCACTGTATCCATGACCAGGCTGCAATGCTCCTGCTGCTTATGTCCTTTTAACTATGCCTTCTCAGTGACATCAGCATGTTTCTTCCCGCTGTTTCTGGCAATACTTATGTCGCTCCTCATCCTCGCTGACCCCAGCAGTAATTCCAGTGATGCATTACTGAATCAGAAGGTGCTTTCACATTGATGTGCCACAGAAGGTGCCAGGGTCTTCCAGCCCTGAAGAGAGAAGTGCCAACCAACTGAACCATTCAGCCCAGATACTGGAAGAGCATAAGATATAGGAACAGAAGTAGGCCATTTGGCCCATCAAGTTTGTTCTGCCATTCAATCATGGCTATGATTCTCATCCCCATTTTCCTGCTCTCTCCCTGTAATCCCTGATCCCCTTCTTGATCAAGAACCTATCTATCTCTGCCTTAAAGACGCTCAGTGACCTGGCCTCCACAGCCCTCTGTGGCAATGAGTTCCAGAGAGTAATTAGCTCTCAATGATATATTTATACGTTTTGGACGAATGAATAATTTTGTGCCTATAAAAGGAAGTTGATGGTTTTTTTAAAAATAATTTATATATAGTTGTTCATTTTTGTAGTGGTGCGGCCCTTTAATGGGCGAGGTTTCGGCAGGGCATGTGATCATTCGGCCAATTGGGCCGAAGTATGCAAATCCTGGGGTTGAGGTGAGCTCTCCCAGGCAGTCTAGAGACTGGACCCAAAGTAATTGGTAGCATCTTTCTCACTCTGGGAACAGCTTTTTTATGTTAATAAAAAGTTTGTTTAGTTATTCCACTTGGTGGTTGTCACTTTTTCCAAGATCCAACACTTTCTTTCCCTGCCCCCCCCCAACTCCTAGTGTTAAGATTGTAACTCTGATATTGACTGTAATATCTCCCATAGTTTAATATATCCATTACTGTCTGCTAGAGACCCCTAAGGTGAAAGCCTTCCTCCATACCACCTGGAACAAGTGCTCCCAAAATTATGAGCGGATTGAAATAGCAAAAACCCATCATTGACCTGTACTGGCTGCTTGTGAAAACTATAACCAGTGGAACCAAAATCTGGCCCAGCTATTTGGAATACATTTTGTCCAAACTTCAGTCTTCATGGTTCAATAGCTCATCATCACTCCCTCAGTTTCAAAAGAGACTTATAAAATCACAACCAAAAGAGAAAATGCTGAAAAATCTCAACAAGTCTGGCAGCATCTGTAAGGCGAGAAAAGAGCTGATGTTTCAAGTCCAGGTCACTCTTTGTAAAATCACAGACACACCCAGGTCACACGTTAGTCACATAAAATGAGAGCAAAGCCCCTTGACAACAATTAACTTTGATTTTATACACCGACCTTTGGATGCACGTTTTATTCAACTTATTTATTGGAGGAAACGACTGCGTGAAATAAGTAAATATATCTCCATGGACGGTACTAATGATATGGGAATACACAACAGTTTCAGCTGACTACTGATCCAAATTTACTTTCTGATGGAGAACCAAAGAACAAACTATGGTGCAGATTTTGCAGTAAGCTTTAATGGTAAGACTGTGAGTGCTCACCATTATTGTGGAGTAAATAAGACAACAACTTCCAGCTGTCATGTATGTGCAATGACACAAGGAAATCTGTAAGTTTCTGTTTGAGTTTCTCAAACAAAAGTACATAATCTGAAAATAAATTCAGAAGTCTATTTGTAAATTGGCTATCGACATATTTTTCCACCAGAGCAAATACTAATGGCATTATTATGGGCATTAGTCAGAAAAAATACCCAAAGTTAATGTAAAACAGAGTAGGACATCTGAAACAAAAACGTAACAGTTGGAATTCTCCGATTTCATACGGCCTAACACTGTTGCCAACGAGAGCAGGGAATTTGGCGCTCAGCCAAATCTCCGTTCACTGCAGCAGGACTGGAGAATCCCAGCTGCGGGTGAGGTCAGAGAATCTGGTCCTATCTTCTGGAAACATACAACAGGTGGGGCAAGATTAATTTAAAGTTAAAATTTATTCATTAGTCACAATTAAGGCTTACATTAACACTGCAATGAAGTTAATGTGAAATTCCCCTGGTCGCACCTGTTCGGGTCAGTGCACCTAACCAGCACGTCTTTCAGAATGTGGGAGGAAACTGACGCACCCAGAGGAAATCCATTCAGACACGGGGAGAACACACAAACTCCACACAGTGATCCAAGCTGAGAATCAAACGCGGGTCCCTGGCGCTGTGAGGCAGCAGTGCTAACAACTGTGCTACTGTGCCACCCCTCTTCATCTCTTTTGATGAAGCAAATGCATCCAAACCGCTAACTCGGCTGTCCTCTTCTCGCAGTCCTCCTGTCAGTTTCCAACATTTTCATCCTTAAAAACGATGGTTAGCATTGCTGCCTCACCGTGCCAGGGACCCTGGTTCAATTCTGGCCCCAGGTCACTGTCTGTGTGGAGTTTGCACATTCTCCCCATGTCTGCATGGGTTTCCTCCAGGTGCTCCAGTTTCCTCCCACACTCCAAAGATGTGAAGGTTAGGTTGATTGGCCATGCTAAATTGACTTGAGTGTCAGGGGGATTATTAGGGTAAATGTGTGGGGTTATGGGAATGGGGCCTGGGTGAGATTGTGGTCAGTACAGACTCAATGGGCTAAATGGCCTCCTTCTGTACTGTAGGAATTCTATGATTAAAATAATTTGCTACGACTAGGGGAATGTCCAAAAATCACCTGAAGACATTACAGAAATTCTGCTTCATGAGGTTTTCATACTGGCTGCATATGAAAACTGTAACCAGTGGGGCCAAAATCTGCTCCCAAATAAACCTGTAGGACTTAAACCTGGTGTTGTGAGACTTCCCATGGTGCCAAAATCTGGCCCAGCTATTTGGAATACATTTTGTCCAAACTTCAGTCTTAGCAGTTCAGTTGCTCATCATTGCTGGCGTTCATTTCCAATCCTTAGAATTTGTTTCCTGGAAAAATTGGACATCACCATAGCAGAGTTTCCTTGCATGACGTTTGAAGTTATAATTCCATGCCTCTTGGGTATATCAGCATGCAGCCTCACTACTCTGCACATCACGTTTTGCTACTGAAATTTAGGAAAAAGATACTGATGCAAAATATCGATCTGCACAAATTAAGAGTGCACTAATAAGCAACTTTAGTGCTGAATGTTTGCAGTCAACAGCTTTATAGAATAAATGATGCATTCATCCGTATTATGAATTTATCTTGACTGCGGAGCTGCCTGCTTTTATGATGCAGAGGCTGGATGTTGTTCGATGTTGACAGCTGGATTCTCAAAGATACCACGATTTTTTTTTAAAAATCACAACTACAACTGATGGTGACAGCTAACTAGTTTATTTCAACAATCACACTCAAGCCCTAACTCCATAACCCCACTTTTCTACTCCGCTAATCCTCCTGACACTAAGGGCCTTATTTTACCATTTTGATTCTGCGTGCTGGACAGACTTGAAACTGGAGGTGCTTCAGATCTGACTTTTAGACCCATTCTCAGGCACCCCCATGCGCACTCTGCCTGCAAAAATATCAGCGATTCTGAATCGCACTGCAGAAGCCAGTAGGCAGGGTTTAACATGCCCAAACTCCTGCAGTTCCGATCAGCGTTTCCAACTGCGCTGCTCCCTGACACATCTCCTCCGGGCTGCATGATGCCTCTTCCTGGCCCCCACAGACATTGCCCCACTCCCCCAACATTACTGACCCCCTTATCCCCCCCACTCCTCCCGCCACCCAGACTGATTGCAGACCCCTCCCACCTTTCCCCCCACTGATCTCAGGCAGAGTGGCAGCAGACCCCCCCACTTCCTCCTCACTGATCTCAGGCAGAGTGGCAGCAGACCCCCCCACTTCCTCCTCACTGATCTCAGGCAGAGTGGCAGCGGACCCCCCCACTTCCTCCTCACTGATCTCAGGCAGAGTGGCAGCAGACCCCCACTTCCTCCACACTGATCTCAGGCAGAGTGGCAGCAGGCCCCCCCACTTCCCCCTCACTGATCTCAGGCAGAGTGGCAGCGGACCCCCCCACTTCCTCCTCACTGATCTCAGGCAGAGTGGCAGCAGACCCCCCACTTCCCCCTCATTGATCTCAAGCAGAGTAGCAGTGAACCCACATTTCCCACCTCCCACCGATCTCATGCAGAGAGCTGTCAGACACTCGTCACTTACTCCTCACTAACTGGAACGCCTGAATCGGACTTTTACGGAACATAGCTGTTTCATGGCGATTCTGGATTGGCAAATGCAGTGGGAAAGGGGGAAGTGCTGGTAAAATTGGGTGTGCAGCCAATTAAGTCAATTTAAATGCATGCAAATACATTTAAATAGCTGTTGTGCCTGTTTCAGGCAGGTCCCGATTGCTGCCATTTTCGGGCCTTGGTAAAGGGGGAACCGGCGTGGAGGTGGGCGCGGATCGCGCTACTCACCTCGCGCCCAACTTTACCAAGTTTTCATGCCCGAGAACGGGTGCAACACAATGGTGAAATACGGCCATAGGAGTCAGTTTAGCTTGGCCAATCCACCTAACCCGCACATCTTTGGTCTGAGGGAGGAAACCGGGGCACCCAGAGAAATCCCACACAGAAACGGGGAGAAACGTGCAAACTCCACACAGACAGTGACCCAAGCTGGAATTGAACCCAGGACCCTATCGCTTTCAGGCAGCTGTGCTAACCACTATGCCACCGTGCAAAAAAGGGAACTGAAACTGCCACATATGATATTAAGTGTGCTCCATCAAAGCATTTTTTTTCCTAAGAATGGACACTTTCCTCCCATTGTGTATTTCATTTGCTGGATAGAGGGGCTGGGAAAAAGAAGCAACAACAAAGCTTTGTAAAAAAAAAATTGTTTAATGCCAAAACACGGACAAAGAAAATGTAACTCAGCAAACGTAAAATATAAAACATTCAACAATGCATGGGTCTAATATTGCTTACTTATTTATTGAATTCAAGTTTAGAGATAATTTTTTTAATAGACCACAGGAAAAGAAATAGAAGGTTAGAGGCACTTGATACTGCAAAGGCAATGAGCCCTGATAACATTCCAGCAATACTACTGAAGACGTGTGCTCCAGAACTTGCCACTCCTCTAGCCAAGCTCTTTCAGGACAGTTACAACACTGGCATTTACCCAACAATGTGGAAAGTTGCCCAGGTATGTCCTGTACGGTACAAATCCAACCCAGCCAATTACTATGCAATCAGTCTACTCTCGATCATCAGTAGAGTGGTGGAAGGGGGTTATCAGCAGTGCTATCAAGCAGCACCTGCTCAGTGAGAGTCAGTTTGGGTTTTGCCAGGGTCACTCAGCTACTGACCTCATTACAGCCTTGGTTCAAACATGGATGAAGGAGCTGAATTCCAGAGGTGAGGGGAGAGCGATTGCCCTTGACATCAAGAGTGGCATCAAAGAGCCCAAGCAAAACTGGAATCAGTGGGTATCAGGGACAAGCACTACGTTGGTTGGAGTCATACCTGGTACATAGGAAGATGGCTGTGGTTGTGGAGGGTCAGTCATCTCAGCTCCAGGACATCTCTGCAGGAGTCCCTCAGGGTAGTGCGCTGGGCCCAACCATCTTCAGCTGCTTCATCAATGACCTCTCTGTCATAAGGTCAGGAGTAGGGATGTTCACTGATGATTGCAAAATGTTCAGCACCATTCTGGACTCCTCAGATATTAAAGCAGTACATGTTCAATTGCAACAAGATCTGGACAATATCCAGGCTTGGGCTGACAAGTGGCAAGTAACATTCACACCACACAAATGTGAGGCAATGACCATCACCAATAAGAGACACTCTATCCACCACCCATTCAATGGTGTAACCATCACTGAATTTCCTACTGTCAACATCCTTGTGGTTATCATTGACCAGAAATTCAACTGGATTCATCACATAAACACAGTGTCTACAAGAGCAGGTCAGAGGCTAAGCATGCTACGGTGAGAAACTCACCTCCTGACTCCCCAAAGCCCATCCATCATCTACAAAGCACAAGTCAGGAGTGTGATGGAATACTCCCCACTTGCCTGGATGGGTGCAGCTCCAACAACAGTCAAGAAGCTTGCCACCATCCAAGACAAAGCAGCCCGTTTGATTGACACCACATCTACAAACATCTAATCCCTCCATCACTGATGCTCAGTAGCAGCAATGTGTACTATCTACAAAATGCACTGCAACAATTCACCAAAGATTCTTAGACAGCACTTTCCATACTCACAACCTCTTCCATCTAGAAGGACAAGGACAGCAGATACATGGGAACATCACCACCTACGAGTTCTCCTCCAAGCCACTCATCTTCCTGACTTGGGAATGTATTGCCAGTCCTTTGCAGTCGTTGGGTGAAAATCCTGGAATTCCCTTCCTCATGGTATTGTGGTCAACCCACAGCACATGGACTGCAGTAATTCAAGAGGACCTTCTCAAGGGAAACTAGGGATGGGCAATAAATGCTGGCCAGCCAGCGATGCCCGTGTCCCACAAATGAATTAAAAAAAGGAACAGGAGTAGGTCATTTGGCCCTTTGAGCCTGCTCCACCATTCAATAGGATCATGGCTGATCTAACATTTCTCATGTCCACTTTCCTGCCCTTTCCCCGGAACCTTTGGTTCCCTTATAGATCAAGAATCTATCTATCTCAGCCCTGCTGCACTGGTCGAGTTGCATAGCAGGGTGGGAAATATGAACAGGAGGGGAAAATCTCTCGCCTTTCCCAACATCTGCCCCGTTCTGCTGGCATAGTCAGCCTCGCATTCTTCCCGGGTACGAGCCTGATTTAAATGTTGATGAGCTTATTTTAATGTAATTAGTGAGCCTGGAATTCCTGGGGCTGACTTATCTTTCGGACCTCGGTGGTGGAGGCCCTCACCAGTGAGGATCACAGACAGTCCCCACCAACTTTGGGGGGAACCTGATGTGACGGCTTTGCTGGTGGTATGGGGGACCATTGAAGCACCATGGGTTGTCTTGGGCAGGACCGGGCAGTGCCCATTGGGCAGTTCCAGCATGGCACTGCCTGTCTGGAACCCTGGCAGTGCCAGGCTGGCACTTCCTCCATTTTCCCACCTGTTTGGCAATTAGAATTTTTCTGAGGGACTTCCGCTCAATATCTTTCCTTAGATAAGGAGGTTAAAACTGCTCACGGTATTCCACATGCTGTTCTCATCAGTATCTTGTACAGTTGCAGCAAGATTGCCCTTCTCTTATTCTCCAACCCCCTTGAAATATGGGCCAACATTGCATCAGCCTTCCTGATTACCTGCTGCACCCTATGTGTTAGAGTTTCTGTGTTTCATGCACAAGTATCCCCAAGTTTGTTTGTGTTGTAGCTTTCTGCAGTTTTTCTCCATTTAAATAATATTCTGTTCTTTTGTTCTCCCTTCCAAAATTAACTTCACATTTTCTCACACTGTACTCCATTTGTCAACTTTTTGCCCACTTACTTAACCTATCGATAAATCTTCGTAAACTGTATCCCTCGCACAACTTGCCTTTCCACCTATTTTTATGTTATCTGCAAATTTGGCTCCAGTACACTTGCTTCCTTCTTCCAAGTCATGAATATATATTATAAACAGTTGCAGTCCCAGTGCTGATCCCTGTGGAACCCCGCTGGTTACAGGTCACTAACCTGAAAAAGGATCCCTTATTCCCACTCCCTGTTTCCCATCCATCAGCCAAGTCTCTATCCATGACAACATACTACCTCCAACACCATGGGGTCTTGTCTTATGACTTAACATTTTGTGAGGTACCTTGTCGAACACCTTCTGGAAGTCCAAATACAGCACATCTACAGGTTCTCCTCTAACCACTGTTACTGATCCTTGAAAAACTCTAATAAATTAGTCAGATATGATTTCCCTTTCGTGGAGCCATGCTGACTCTGCTTGATTAGATTATGATTTTCCAAATGTGTTTCTATTACTTCCTTAATAATCAATTTCTCCAAAAACAGATATTAAACTAATTGGCGTAAAGTTACTTGTTTATTATTTCTCTCCCTTTTTGAATAGGAGTGTCATACCGGTTGTTTTCTAATTCTCCAGTAGGATTTTTGAAAGACTACAACCAATACATCCAATATCTCTGTAGCTACTTCTTTTAGGATCCTAGGGTGCAAGCCAACAGGGCCAAGGGACTCAGCTGCCTTTAGCCCCCATTAGTTTGTCTAGTATTACCTTTACATCTGAATGACAACCATCTATTAAAAATTCTGAATTTAATGTACCACTGGAGTTCATGCTGAACTATACAATTAAGTGGTTGAGTAGATCATACTCTTTTTGTGGAGCTTCAGTTCTGAAATTTATTTCCATGGAATTAAAATTTGATGCCAATGACTGCTGATATTCCCATATGGACACGCCAGGTGCACTGATCTCTTTCTGGCTCCTTCTCGAGAGCAGATGCAAAACACCAACTGAACATTGGGAACAAACTACAGAGAACTGAAATCTGAAAGCTACTCCACATGACAGTAGAAGGTGCAATTTTTTTTTGTGTGCATTACTTGCAGACACTTTTAATCATTGTTCTAGCCATGGATGGCAAGCGCTTGCCTGTCACAAACACACTCTCACTGGAAGACTTAACTAGGAAAACTGATGTCATTGCCTGTCAAGCACAAACATTCCAGAGAAGTCTGTGATAGAAAAGTGGGTCCGTACTCATTGGAGTTTGGAAGGATGAGGGGGGGATCTTATAGAGACGTATAAGATAATGAAGGGGATGGATAGAGCAGAGGTAGAGAGATTCTTCCTGCTTAGAAAGGATAGCAGGACTAGAGGGCACAGCCTCAAGATAAAGTGGGGGGGGGGCGCAGTTTAGATCAGAGTTGAGGAGGAACTTCTTCACTCAAAGGGTGGTGAATCTCTGGAATTCTCTGCCCATTGAAGTGGTGGAGGCTACCTTGCTAAATATATTTAAGTCACGGGTAGATAGGTTTTTGATAGACAAGGGAATTAAGGGTTATGGGGAGAAAGCGGGAAAGTGGAACTGATCCACTTCAGATCAGCTATGATCTTATTGAATGGCGGGGCAGGCTCGAAGAGCTAGATGGCCCACTCCTGCTCCTATTTCTTATGTTCTTATGTAAGTGTTATTAAAAATTGAAGTATCACAGCATTGGCTTCTTTCATTCAGCACAATATGATTAAAGTGCAGGTTAACTCATAGACAATGGTTCCACCTTGCATTGATACATAGAGCCTCAAGCTTAGCGGGGAACATTTTTCTCTGCTGTCCACCCCATACCTTTTCTGAAGAATGGATGATTTTAGTAATGGGAGGTGGCACCTTGATCACCTCGTAGACGCTGTAAATAGCCGCTTAAGTATGCCAGCTGGAACATTTTGGGAATGGGATGGCACAATGGTATGTCACTGGACTAGTAATGTTCTGGGGACCCAGATTCAAATTCCACCATGGTAAATGGTGAAATTTGAATTCAATAAAATCTAGAATTGAAAGTCTAATGGTGACCATGAAACCACTGTCAATGGTTGTAAAAATCCATCTGGTTCACTAATGTCCTCTTATGTTCTTATATTCTTAGGTTCTTATGTGCTTTAAGGAAGGAAATCTGCCGTCTTTACCTGGTCTGGCCTACATGTGACTCCAGGCCCACAGCAACTCTTAACTGCCCCCAGAGACGGACAATAAATGCTGGGCAGCCAGCAATGGCCACATCCCATGAACAAAAAAAAACACTATATTAGTTACTTCGAATTTTCGGAAACAAAGCAGACTCTGTGCCATGCACATTCTGTCCAGCCTGTGGACAGCCTAACTGGTGATCCTTAAAAATAATCAAACATATAAGCAGCAGTGGGCCAGAAGACCTCCAGATATCAATCTAGCAACATAGACAGACTGGTTTTGGTTATTAGGAGCAGGAAAGATCCTCCCAGATCCAGGAAAATAATTCAGCCCAATGCTGGCCACTGGGTTCCACCCAACCCCCATCTCCCCATTCCTCCAACCTCCACCCCACCCACTCCACACTATTTTACCACCAGCCTAGCCCACCCAAAGGAGCCAATGGATTTTCAGCCCCCATTATGGCAACCTGCCAGTGAACACTGACTGAATGCTCTCAGGTTGTGCCACGCTGACAAGGTTCCAGCTTTGAAATGGTGCTGGTCTGCCAAGGCTGGTTTCTGCAGCTCTATCAAGTTCACGATCATTCTGGATTGAAGTTAACAATTGCTCCAATATCTGTTGAGGTCAACATTGTGAAGGCAAACACTTTGATTCAAATGTAAACTGTATGGATTCTCAGGCACTTCCATCTCTATATTGAGCTTTAACACTTGTTTTATGCCGTTCAAAGGAAATTAATCCATTTATAGGACCATAAAACCATAAGGCATAGGAGCAGAATTAGGCCACTCGGCCCATTGAGTCTGCCCTGCCTTTCAATCATGGCTGATTTTTTTCTCATCCCCATTCCCCTACCTTTTCCCCATAACCCTGGTCCCTTATTAATCAAGAACCTATCTATCTCTGTCTTAAAGACACCTAATGACCTGGCCTCCACAGCCTTCTGCAGCAAAGAGTTCCACAGATTCATCACTCCCTGGCTGAAGCAATTCCTCCTCATCTCTGTTTTAAAGGATCATCCTTTTTGCCTGAGGTTGTGCCCCCTAGTTTCCTACTAGCTTTCCTACTAGTGGAAACATCCTCTCCATGTCCACTCTATCCAGCCCTCGCAGTACCCTGTAAGTTTCAGTTAGATCCCCCCTCAACCTTCTAAACTTCAATGAGTATAGACCCAGAGTCATCAACTGTTCCTCATACAACAAGCCCCTCATTTCAGGGATCATTCTTGTAAACCTCCTCTGGACCCTTTCCAGCACATCCTTCCTAAGATATGGAGCCTAAAACTGCTCACAATACTCCAAATGGGGTCTGACCAGAGACTCATACAGCCTCAGAAGTACATCCCTGCTCTTGAATTCTAGCCCTCTCGACATGAATGCTATTATTTGTCTTCCTAGCTGCCACCTGAATGTGCATGCTAGCATTAAGAGAATCTTGAACAATGACTCCCAAGTCCGTTTGTGTTTCTGATTTCCTTAGCATTTTTCCATTTAGAAAATAGTCTATGCCTCCGTTCCTCCTTCCAAAGTGCATAACCTGACACATTTCCACATTGTATTCCATCTGCCACTTCTTTGTCCATTCTCCTAACCTGTCCAAGTCCTTCTGCACCTCCCCCCTCCCCGTTTCCTCAATACAACTGTCCCTCTATATATCTTTGTATCATCTGCAAACTTAGCAACAGTGCCTTCCGTTCTTTCTTCCAAATCGTTAATGTATTTTGTGAAAATTGTGGTCCCAGCGTTGACACCTGAGGCACACCACTAGTCACCAGCTGCCATCCAGAAAAAGACCCTTTATCCCCACTCTTTGCCTTCTGCTGGTCAGCCTCTATCCATGCCAGAATCTTACCCTTAACACCATGGGCACTTAACTTATTTAACAGTCTCCTATGTGGCACCCTTGTCAAAGGCCTACTGGAAATCTAAATAAATCGCATCCATTGGTTCTCCCTTATCTAACTTCCTTGTTGCCTCCTCAAAGAACTCTAACAGATTTGTCAGACATGACCTCCCCTTGACAAAGCCGTGCTGACTCAGTCTATTTTATCATGCACTTCCAAGTACTTTGCGATCTCATCTTTAATAATGGACTCTAAAATCTTGCCAATGACCGAAGTCAGGCTAACTGGCCTGATTAATTTCCCGTCTGCTGCCTCCCTCCCTTCTTAAACAGCAGTGTTACATTCGCTACTTTCCAGTCTTCTGGTATCCTCCCTGCCTCCAGTGATTCCTGAAAGATCACCACCAATGCCTCCACAATTTCCTCAACTATCTCTTGGAGCCCTGGGGTGTAGTTCCCAATCCAGAATATTTATCCACCTTCAGACTTTCAGTTTCCCCAGAATCTTCTCCTGAGTGATGGCCACTACACTTACCAGTGCCCCCTGACTCTCCTGGAGCTCTGGCATTCCACTAGTGTCTTCCACCATGAAGAGTGATGAAAAGTAACTATTCAAGTCCTCTGCCAATGGTTTGTTTCCCATTATTACTTCTCCAGCCTTTTACTTTTCCAGGGGTCCATGTCTATTTTTGCCTCTCTCTTACCTTCTATATTTTGAAAAAAACTCTTCCTATCTTCTTTTATGCTGATGTAACACTGACAGGATCGATCTCCATCAAACAGAGCAGTGTTTCAAACTGATTCTTTTTAAAGAAGCAAGCAGATAACAGTGTGAAACAGCTTGGGTACTCAGTCAAAGGACAGACTATACTATTCTTGTTCTAATTCTATTGGCATAACTGTGTTCCCAGTATATTTCATTCGGAATTTGAATGAGGTTTAGATTTGGGAAAGATGAAAACCACAAAACTACTTTCCTATAAATATTCCAAATTTCTCCATTAGATCTTTTTACTGTAACTTTTCCAACCTATTAAAAATTACTAACTATGTAAATTGAGGACTGTTGGGCTTAATTTTAACTCTGTGTAAATAGGTTGATTTTGAAGAAAGAATGAAGAACAGTTCAGCACTGGAACAGGCCCTCTGGCCCACCTAAGTTGTGCCGACACTAATGTCTCTCTGGTCTAATATTTACTTGACTCTACATAGTCCATATCCCTCTATTTCCTGCCTATTCATCTATCTATGATGTGGAGATACCGGCATTGGACTGGGGTAAACACCGTAAGAAATCTCACAACACCAGATTAAAGTCCAACAGGTTTATCTGGTAGGAAAAGCCACTAGCTTTCAGAGCGCTGCCCCTTTGTCAGATAAGTAATGTTATCTGACGAAGGAGCAGCGCTTTGAAAGCTAGTGGCTTTTGCTACCAAATAAACCTGCTGGACTTTAACCTGGTGTTGTGAGACTTCTTACTGTATTCATCTATCTATCCAGATGCCCCTTGAACATTGTTATAGAATCTGCTTCCTCTGGCAGCATGTTCCAGGATTAACTTGTCTCTTACATCTCTGTTAGACTTCCCCCTCTCACTCTCAACCTAGGCCCCCGATTAATTGACACTTCGATCCTGGGAAAAGGTTCGATGGACCAACAGATTTTTCTTATTCCATATTTTCTTGTCTGTTGTATGAACATCCACCATCTTAAATGGTGGATGTCACTGGATTGATTACTATCTTCTGTATATTGACTTTATCTTACCAAGCTTCATTACTTGGTAATGATTACATAAAGAAAAACAACGTAATTGAAATTAATTTGGATCTCATGTTTCCCATGATGCTGTGACATCTCCAGAGTAGTTCACCTCAAAATCGTCAATGCGGAGACATTACGGATAGGTTAATCCAGTCCACAGAAGTCAAATGATCCGATCTTGCACATTTTTATCAAAACACTCCAAACAGCAGCCTGAATTCTATGAATTGTTTATTATTGATTTTAACTTAATGTAGTTACACTGATGCATGACAGCAGAATGGTTCTGGCTTCGTGAATAAATCAGCAAACCTTTGAAGTCAGGCAGAGTGAACCACTGAAGTCCCAGAGCTTATTATTCCTGCTGATTCTCAGAAGCTCTACAAGGAAGGTTTGAGGTATATAAAAAACAACTTGTATTGATATAGTGCTTCACTGTGTTCTCAAAACATCACAAAGTGCTTCACATCCAATTAGTGTCTGAAGTGGAGTTCTGCGAGTCAACCTGTGAGCTAATTTGCATACAGCAATGTCAGACAGCAAGCAAGATAAATAACCAGTCTGTTTGGGTGGCGTTAGTCAGGGGAGGCCTGTTAGCCAGGACTCCTACAGAATTCTCTGCTCTTTATTAATGGTGTGGTTAATTATGCGGCACTCGTCATTTTCTGATGAAGGATATTCGGATAGTGCCGTGAAAGATCTTTGATTAAAAGGGAAGACTTTGAAGTTATGCTTTGAAATGTTAAAGGCTTTGCAAGTTGTTTCTGCGAAGGTAGGGGGGTGCACTTCATTGTATGAAATGCAACCGTCGTTACCGAGAGGGTTCATCTCTGTGCTGTGCTGGCTGATACCAGCAGGATGAGAGATCCCCAGCATTGGAAATAGCTCCTGAGCTCTGCAGCCCTCTCCCCAAGCTCCTTTATCTCTCTCCCCTCCTTCTCAGCAACGCTTAAAACCTACAAGCAGGATGTTCTGGTCAATCCTGGCAGTGGGATCTTCGGGTCTGGCCGACAGCGACCTCCATAACCCTTCCATCTCCCCACTGTGGGTTCCTTGGCTGTAGAGGGTGCAGGCAATGGGAAGCCTCGTTGACAGTGGCTGGACTGCTGGAAGATTTCACCACCAGCCAATGGTTGGCCATCTCCACCACCGTAATAAACACTGTGGGGAGGAGATGAGGGGGGTGCAATCCCGTCCTACCTCTTTGACCAAGCCTTTGGACACATGATTAAATATCTCCTTATGAGTTCAATCCCAAATATGCCTGATGACGCTGCCACAAAGCATCTTGGAGCATATGACTGCATTAATGGTTCTACATAAATACATGTTGCTGTTTTTGTTGTCCTCGATCATTTGCCATTGACTCTTACTGGGAAATATGTGAAGTAAACATAAAGACATGCGTTGTGTAGGGCCAAGCTTGGTTCTGATGTCCATAACCTGCCAGTGAGTCAGGGACCAAATGCTTTTTCTTATGGGGCAACCTTGAACAAGTGGTCACAGGTGTAGATTGAGAGACGGTAGATTTAAAACTGAGATGAGGAGGAAATACTTCTCGCAGAGGGTGGTGAACTTGTGGAGCTCACTGCCTCAAGGCGCAGTGGAGTCTGAATTGTTTAACGGTTTCACGAAGGAGATAGGTATATTTCTTATAACAAAAGGATAACGGGATATGGGGAACAGGTGGGAAGGTGGATTTGAGACCATGGAGACATCAGCCATGATCTGAATGAATGACAGCACAGGCTCAAAGGGCTGAATTTGCCTCCTTCTGCCTCTAATTCCTACGTTCCTATGTTGAGCCTGCAGATGCTCACACCTAATTAAAACATAAAGAATGTCCTTCAGGAAACAATGGTGACTAAATTTATGTAAAAAAAAAGACCAGATGGCAAAAAAGTTCCAAACACTCAAAGTCTGTGTTCCTCACAAAGGAATCAGGTCTCAACTCTGCATTAATCAAAATATTAATAACGATTCATTTTGTGCTGTGTCAGTTTAAATGTGCCGCATGAACCCCCGTAGATGTCTTATTTATCTCCCTTAAAAATAAGACACTTTAAAAAATCTATTTGACAACAACACATAAAACTAAAATAACAACAAGAACCAAAGATTTCCCCTTTCATAAAGATGTGAAGTAAACATAAATCCGAACATAGTCCCAGTGATTTTTGGTGAAAGAAGAATAACTTTGTTAGCTCAAATTTCACACTGGCACATCTTCTATTCTAATTATCAGTGAAGAAACAGCTCAGTTTATTTATTTTCTTCATTAAACAGTTAAAGACTTTCAACAATACTCGAGTCAGAATGTCAAACACGTATGAAAGTGGCCTCATGGGAGACAGGAAGCATACTGCATCGCCAGTTAGCATTGACTCAGGTAGTATTCATGTAATTTTCATGCTGCCTGCTGATTATCATGGAATCCTTACGGTGTAGAACGAGGCCATTTGGCCCATCAAGACTGCACTGACAACAATCTCATCCAGACGCTATCCCCATAACCCAACATATCTACCCTGCTAATCCCCCTGGCAATTTTTCAAGGTTAATCAACCTAATCTACACATCTTGGACTGTAGGAGGAAACTGGAACAACCAGAGGAAACCTATGCAGACACAGGGAGAATGTGCAAATTCCTCGCAGACAGTGACTGGATTTGAACCCGGGTCCCTGGCACTGTGAGGCAGAGTGCTAACCACTGTGCCACCGTGCCACCCCAGTCAGGCATGCAATCAATACCACTCATTCATCGCATACTGTTTGATCAGTTGGAAACTGGACTTCTTGTAATGGCCACTTAAAGGCAGCAAGCACCCCTTGAAGTGAAGTGCATACTAGGTGCAGGCAACAGAGGAAACCTCCTTAGAAGAAAACGGCCGTAAGATCTACAGATTGGAATCCAGGTTTCCCGATGTTGCCTTGGGGACCCTGGTGTGGAGATGCCAGTGTTGGACTGGGGTAAACACAGTAAGAAGTCTCACAACGCCAGGTTAAAGTCCAACAGGTTTATTTGGTAGTAAACACCACTAGCTTTCGGAGCGCTGCTCCTTCATCAGGTGAGTGGGGAGTTCTGATCACAAACAGGGCATGTAAAGACACACACAGTTTACAGAATACTGATTAGAATGTGAGTCTTTACAGCTAATCAGCTAATCAAGTCTTAAAGGTGCAGGCAATATGGGTGGAGATAGCATTAAGCATAGGTTAAAGAGATGTGTATTGTCTCCAGATAGGACAGTAAGTGAGATGTTGCAAGCTCAGGCAAGTCAGGTGGGGTTACAGATAGTGTGACATGAACCCAAGATCCCGGTTGAGGCTGTCCTCATGTCTGCAGAACTTGACTATCAGTTTCTGCTCAGCGACTCTGTGCTGTCGTGTCTCGTGAAGGCCGCCTTGGAGAACGTTTATCCGAAGATCAGAGGCCTCAGCCAGGATCTTGGGTTCATGTCCCTTTAAGACTTAATTAGCTGATTAGCTGTAAAGGCTCACATTCTAATCAGTATTCTGTAAACCGTGTGTGCCTTTATATGCCCTGTTTGCGATCAGAACTACCCACTCACCTGACGAATGAGCAGCGCTCCGAAAGTTAGTGGTGTTTACTACCAAATAAACCTGTTGGACTTTAACCTGGTGCTGTGAGACTTCTTACTTGGATGCCCTGGCCCAGACAGTGAACAGGATGGGCATCCTCATTCCCCTGAGGGCAGGAATCAGCTCTGGTGACAGTGGGAAGAGGTGACCGAGTCAACGGGCGCCATTTTGCAGGTCCATTAGCCACAGGTGCAAATCCCGTCATGGCCACAGCATCTCCTGAGAGGCTGAGGACAGGATTTGCGCTGGCAAGATTTCCAATTGTGATGTTCCCAGGCCCTTCCCGAGGATGCAATCAGGTTCACCGCCCAGGAAAGGCTTGAACACGTGAACCTAAATCATTAGCGAGGTTTAAGTCAAATCCTCAGGCCTAATTGTATCTTCTTGCCCTTCAGTGTGATACCACGCAGGCACAAAGTACTACTACTGTCTTTTGAAAACAGGAAGCAGGTGCCACGAGGGAGGAAGGAGGTGAGTAGTCCTCTTCACTACCAGGGAGGACAGTGTCCAGTGGCCAGCTGCAGAAGGGTATGGTTCAAGGGTGTTAGGGTGGGGAGAGGCCTCCTCCGGGATAGGGCCCACTGCTAGTGTGTGTTGTCCTAAAGCCTTTAGCCTGTCAACTTTAAACCGTGCTCACAGCCTCAAATGAGTTTGCAGCCTATGTAGTAAGGAACTGAAAATGAGTCTGAGTTACTGAGCTGTTAGTGGCATGATGGTATAGGGTGTCTGTGGGTGCAGGGCTCATGGGGGAAAGGGTGTGATGAGACTGAAGGAGACCAGCTTCAGGAGCTGATTGGATGAGACACCAAGACAGAAAGTAGGAGTGTGACCAGCCTTGGGGTGGGTGGGGCTGTGGGCAAGCATCTAGGAATTATGGAATGGCTGCCCAGATGTCTTAAGTGTAGAGTCTTGACAGCATTGAGATCACAGGAGTTCTGAGTAAGAACAGTGCCTATTAGTGTTGCCTAACTCTGATTCAGAGAGTAATTGTCTCCTCTAACATTCCTCAGACTCATGTTTGTCAAACTAATTGGCCATCATGAGATAAGATAAACATAAGAGAGGGGATTAAGGGTTATGGGGAGAAGGCGGGAAAGTGGAACTGAGCAGCGACAGATCAGCCATGATCTTATTGAATGGCGGGGCAGGCTCGAAGGGCTGGATGGCCTACTCCTGCTCCTATTTCTTATGTTCTTATGTTCTTATAAGCCTTAACAATCAATGTCAATTGCCCACATTTTCAAAGTCGAGGAGAGGGGTGAAAGCTTGTATCAAGGATTAAAGGTTAGGCGCAGGGGATCAACATAGAATGTTTAAAAAAGTTGAAAGTTTATTTTATTAATGTCACAAGTAGGCTTACATTCATACTGCAATGAAGTTACTGTCAAAATCCCCTAATCGCCATACTCCGGCACCTGTTCATGTACACAGAGGGAGAATTTAGCATGGCCAATCAACCTAACCTGCACATCTTTGGACTGTGGGAGGAAACCAAAGCACCTGGAGGAAACCCACGCAGACACAGGGAGAATGTGCAGTCTCCGCATAGACAGGGACCCAAGCCAGGAATCAAACCGAGTCCCTGATAGTTCTGGAAAGCAGAAATCATCTACAATAATGTAAGAAGCAAGTACTTTATTTAAGAGATAGATTTGCACAAGGGCCCAGATAAATCAACGCAACATGTTTCCGAAACTAAATGATGCCATTTACATTTCACCCATGAAGCGCACAGCTCTTTGATAATTAAAGTAAAATGATAGAAGACATTCAAATTTTATTTTTGAAGCTCACAGATAATTAAAATTGAATGGCTTCTTCATAACTAAATTATTTAGACTGATGCTATTAATTTTTTAATTGCTTTCAGATTAATCAACATCACTGACTTAACTCTGTCTTGCTTAGCACTGGTATTGTAGCACATCAAGTAATAATGCATTTTATGCCGGAATTGATACCCAGCTGAGTTCAAACATATTGTCCACAAACAAAATGCACTTAACATTTTTTTTCTGTTGCACAGTAATAATTGCCAATAAGTTCTCAAAATTGTTTCCTGATTGCTTCTTTAATTCAATTTAATTCATTGTGGAGGTGATGGCCTGGTTGTATTATCGCAGGACTATTATTTCAGAAACTCAGCTAATGGTGGAATTGAATTCAATAAAACTAAAAATCTGGATTAAGGATCTACTGATGACCATGAAACCATTGTCAACTGTCGGAAAAACCCATCTGGTTCACTAATGTTCTTTAGGGCAGGAAATCTATCGTCTTCACCTCGTCTGGCCTACATGTGATTGCAGAGCAATGTGGTTGACTCTCAACTGCCCTTGGGCAACTATGGGTGGGTAATAAGTTCTGGCCAGCCAGTGACACCCAGGAATGAATTCAAAAAATGGCTTAGTTTGAACCTCTACAGATTGACTGGAGCAAATCCCAAATATTTTTTATCCTCACTTGTTTTTGCATTGCACTGCAAATACAACAGAAGTGTAAAATGCATATAAAGCATCAGAAAATATAATCAACAAACTTTTCTACATATAATGTATGTTTTTAATAAATAATAATGGCATTTTAAAACACTCAGTACCAGGCCTCTTGCTTCTTAGAACTATGTCCTCTGCTTTTTATGGTGTATATTAATGATTTGGATGTAAATGTAAGGGGAAATCATAGAGAGTTTGGCAGATAACACTAAAGATTGGTGGCAAGGAAGACTGTTGTAGACTGCAGGAAGATATCAATGGACTGCTCAGCTGGGAAGAAAAGTGACAATTGGAATTCAACTGAGGAGGTATTGTACAGTGCTAGAGTATTTGACTGCAGATCAAGAGGTCATGGGTTCAAATCCGAATGCACTCTTCAGCGTTTGAATGACATTGGGGTGGGACAGTGGCGTAATGGTTAGCACTGTTGCCTCACAGCGCCAGGGATCCGGGTTCAATTCCTGGTTTGGGTCACTGTCTGTGTGGCGTTTGCATGTTCTTCCTGCATCTGCGTGGGTTTCCTCTGGGTGCTCCAGTTTCCTTCCACAGTACAAAGATGTGCAGGTTAGGTGGGTCAGCCATGCTAAATTGCCCCTTAGTGTCAGAGCGACCAGATAGGATAAATACATGGGGTTATGAAGATAGAGCCTGGTTAGGATTGTGGTTGGATTCAATGGGCCAAATGGTCCCCTTCTGTACTGTATGATTCAATGATTGAACCCAGAGGAATGCGAGGTAATGCATTTGGGGAGGCCAAACAAGGCAAAGGATTACACAATAAATGGGAGGATACTAAGAGAAGAAGGAAGAGACCATGAAGTGAATGTCCATGGATCCCTGAAGTTAGCAGAATAGATTAATAATAGAAAGTAAACATAGGAAATAGGTGCAGGAGTAGGTCATTAGGTCCATTCAATACAATCATGGCTGACCATCCGCTTCAATGCCTCTTCCTCACACTATCCCCATATCCACTTGTGTCATTATATTTAGAGATTTGTCAATCCCTGCTTTAAACATACTCTTTGAGAGGAACCCCAGGTCACTGCGTGCATCTTACGATTTAAGAAATATCCCACACATTTATTCCTCCTGCCTAAGTGGATAACCTCACATTTTTTCACATTATATCACATTTGCCATGTTCTTGCCCACTTACCAAATCTGTCCCAACATCCTTGAATCACTTTGCATCTTCCAGAATAGTAACGACATGAAAATATTAGAGAAGCGCAATAAATTTCTGTTTGTTAAATATTTTATGTACAATTGGAAAAAGTAAGCTGCTTAAAGGGAGGGACAGTTTGGTCAGGCTAACGGAACTAGTGCTTTTGAGATATTGGTGAACCTAGCCACATGGCATGCAGATGTTTACCTAAGGCAAGCTGATAACAATGAGGAATGGAACATCGGTGTAGGGCGCTGGAGGTTTAAGGGAGGAGGAAAGGTGTGAACTTTGCATTTATAATTCTGAAAGGTAGTCCGCAACCCTCCGGAGTATATCAAAGTGCTGCTGCTAGAGGGAAAAGTCAGAGAGATTCCCGCTGGCAGTGCTGATCTCATCCTTTTCAGCTCATTAAAATGAGTTATCCCTCTCCATACGGGAGATAGATAGTTGAACGGCCCAGATGTATGACCCACTGCAACTGGATATCAGCTATTCTCCTGACAGTGAAGAGTACTTCCTGCTTTGGTGTTATCTTGTTGGCTTGTGTTGTGTCTGTGTCTCCAGCACATTCTCACTCAGTTATTTCAGCATTACATTAGCTCTCAGACTCAGAACATTTCATCAAACTCCCATTACTGGAGTTATTAATGTATATTTTTCGTGCACAAGCTGTAACATTTAATGGAGCAAAAAACTTGTTTCACCATCCAGGATCTACAAATCATAGTGGATTGCATGTGGGAGTGGCAGGATGACCATGTTGGATTCAAATGAGAGAGAAAGGGAAGAATATGAAGGAACAGAAGAGTGAAGGAAGGGAGGGAAGAAGATGAAGGGAAGAAGAGTGAAGGAGAGGAGGGAAAGAAGATGAATGGAAGAAGAATGAAGAGAGAGGGAAGAAGATGAAGGGAAAAAGAATGAAGGAGAGGGAGGGCAGAAGAGTGAAGGAGAATGAGGAAAGAAGATGAAAGGGAAAACCTTTCTGCCTTCTAGGAAGGCTCAGAGTTGAAGAGGAAGAGGAATGTTTAAAAAATGGAGCCAGAGTGAACAGTTGTAAAGAAAATTAACACTGACAGAGACACTGGTCAGAATTTTACCACGCCACAGGAATCGGAGTGGAGCTAGGGGTGAAGCATAGGGAGGTCTGTTGACCTCAGGTGGAATTTTATAGTTTCGGGATGAGCGAGCCTGTGAAATCCCACCCACTGTTGTTTCGCTTATTCTAGTTATTATCATGGTATACAGCAAAACCATCATTCAAACTAATATTCCAATTTTTTCTTGAATGTCCTGAAAGATTATTACCATTTCTAAATTATCATTTTTAAGCCCCGACCACTATAAACACTACTAGTGCCATTAAAAGCTTTCATATCTTTCTAATGTAGCAGTGTGTTCCTACTGGCTTAGATAATATCCAGCTCCTTTATTCTATGATAAATCCATACAAGTAACTTTCTGTCTACAACACGTTTTGCTACGCTCCTCAATGGCAAAAATGAAGTTCAAAAAATTGTGTGCCAGTTGGGACTGCCTTAAATGACAAAGTACTAACTTTCTAGGTACAAGACCACAGGTCTGGGATTTTGATATTCCGTTGTGTATCTTAGGGTCCAATTTAAATTCCAGTTTGATGCAGATCTTTTGTCCCCAAACTATACAGTATGATTCTGAAAAGGGAAAAGTTTCAACTCCACTTGTGAACAAACTTCACAACAAAATGAACATTTGCTCTCATTCATCAACTCCAATATGATTTCAGTGTCCCTTATTTAGAATCTAAAATGACAATTACTTATTCCCACATGAATATTATTGTCAACACAGGAAAGTACAAACCTGTAAAAAAGTGTCGACTGGTGCTCACTCTGGAAGATCTCTGCACAGTACAGCACAAGTGTAACAAGGCCAGCATGGTGATTATCAGGACAATACTCTGCCAGAGGAGGGTAAGTTCAAAATGTTTTCCAAACCTGCAGAGACAATGAGTGACGTCGTTAGAAGTTTCCATGAATCTTAAAATGTTTTTAAGTGTCTTAAAATTTTTAAATGTCTTAACCCAATGGTCGGTGGGAATTTATCCAATGAGTGGCTAACAGGTAAAAGGCAAAGATTCCAGGCTTTGCTGAATGAGCTCACTTCAACCAAGTTAGATGTGACAACTGGCTGCAAGACGCCCCTGTGTAAAAACGGAAAATTAACCAGGCCCCTGAGTGCTACTCAATAATCCCATTTGAAAGTGCATCAACTAAACACTCAGCCAGGATACTCCATGGGTGGAATTTTCCCATCCTGCCTACCACAGGAATCATAGTGAGCGGGACACGGACCATGCTAAAGTCCGTTGACCTAGGGCGGGATTTTCTGGTCCTGGGGCAACCGCAGCTGGAAAATCCCTCCACGTGTTCGAATAGTTTAGTGTGAATTCCTGTAAAAACTTGCATTTTATACACAACACCATAGAGTCAGAATGGCTTTGTGAAGGGGAAATCATGTCTGACTAAGTTATTTGAATTTTTGAGGTGGTAACGAGCAGGATAGATAAAGGGAACCAGTAGACTTAATAAACTTGGATTTCCGAAAAGCATTTGATAAGGTACCACACAAAAGGTAATAAGTTAAGAGCACATAGTGTCAGGGTAGTATATTAGCATGGATATAGGATTGGGTAACTAATGGAAGACAAAAGGTTGGGATAGGTGGGGCATTTTCAGAATGGCAACCTGAAATTAGTGGAGTGTCCCAGGGATCAGTACTTGGGCTACTATTATTTACAATATATATGAGTGACTTGGGTGAGGAAAGTGCATGTACTAATGCCAAGTTTGGGGATTACACTAAAGTAGGTAAGAAGGCAAATAGTGAGGATTACACAAAGAGTCTACAGAGGGATATAGACAGGTTAAGTGAGTGGATCGAAACTTGGCAGATGGAATATAATGTAATAAAATGTGAAGTTATACACTCTGATAGGAAGAATAAAGGAGCTGAATATTATTTATATGGAGAAAGACTGCAGAAAGCCACCAAAGAGAGGGATTTGGGAGTCCTCATAAATAAATCACAAAAACTTTAGAGTTTAGAAGAGCGAGAGGCAACCTTATTGAGACATATAGGATTCTCAGGGGGTCTGACAGAGTAGATGCTGAGTGGTTGTTTCCCCTTGTGGGAGAGTTTAGGACCAGAGGGCATAATCTCAGGGTAAGAGGTCATCCATTTAAGACAGAGATGAGGAAAATTTTCTTCTCTCAGAGGGTAGTGAATCTGTGGTATTCTTTACCACAGAGGGGTGTAGAGGCTGGGTCGTTCAAGGCTGAGATAGACAGACTTTTCATCAGTCAGGTATTTAAGGGTTATGGGGATAAGGCAGGGTAGCAGAGTTGAGGGTTTTCATGTCATGATTTCATCGAATTGCTGAGTATACTCAATGGGCCAAATGGCCTAATTTTGCTCCTATGTCTTCTGGTCTTCTGGTCATTGTTGGAGATATATTGGAGATTATCCTGCAATTTGCAAATCATACTTCAACAAAATGTCAAAACGTTTAGGAAAGAGCACTCGAAAGCGATGCCAGAAAGTTAAATGGTTTCTAAACATTGGCGACACAGCTGTCTTATGTGTTATCTGTTTCTATCAATTAACTGCGTCCAAATCTTCAAGAAGCCATAACAACAAGAGTAGTAAGACCCACATTTCATTTTTCTATGACAAGTTAAATAAGAGCACAAAAATCAAGGTTGACATTTCAATGCAGTACTGAGGGAACACTGTGCTGTCAACACTGCATCTTTGGTATGGTGAGGCCCCATCCAGCTGCTTGAGTGAAAGCTCGAGTGGCACTATTTTGAAGGAGAGGAAGGGAGTTATCTCCGGTGTCCTGGTCAACATTTATCCCTCACCACCACAAAATAAACAGACAACCTCATCGTTATCACATCGATGTTTGCTGGAGTTGACCGAACCCATATTGGCTGCCACACTTCCAATAGTACTTCGCTGGGTTTAAAATGCTTTGAGGCATCCGGTGGTCACAAAAAGCACTTTGTATCAATGCCAGTCTTTCTTTACTTCTTTTACAGATCTTGTATCCTACAGCTGACATCTCAGATTTATAATGTACTACCTTATTTTCTTAATTTCCAAGAAAAGGTAATGATTGAAGAAGCCAAGAGTTATCTTGAAGAATATCAATTCTTGTCTCACAGATGAACAAGGAAGAGGAGAATGTCATTCTGCCCTTTTCCATTTAGTAAGGTCGCAGCTGATCTGACAGTCACCTCAAATCCTCATCCCACCTACCCCTGATAACCTATCGCCCCCTTACTTACTGAGAATCTATGCACCTCTTCCTTAAAAATATTCAAAGACTCTACTTTCACTGCCTGTTCAGGAAGAGAGTTCCAAAGACTCACAACTGTCTGAGAGAAAGAATTTTGCCTCATCTCTGTTTTAAATGGGTGACCTTTCATCTTTAAATAGTGACCCCAAAAGAGGAAACACCCTTTCCACAGCCACCCTGTCACAGGATCTTATATGTTTCAATCAAGTTGCCTCTTACTCTTCTAAACTCCAGCAGATACAAACCTAATCTGTCTAACCTTTCCTCCTACAACAACCCTTCCTCCCATTCCAGGTATTAGTCTAGTAAACGATCTCTGAACTGCTTCCAATGTATTTATATCCTTCCTTTAATACAGTACCGTCTCTTTATTAAGTTATTATAGTATGTTATTGTATTTGTAAAGAACTGTTACGAGAATGTACATACAGGTGCCACATTTCACTGCTACATTGCAGTCATGTGCCAGGTTACAATCCATGAGTCTACATGGAGAATGGCAAAAAGTACTGTTACAATCCCAGTTTGTGTTGCAACTGGGTGGCAAGATCCCAGAAAGGGACCTTGGCTCAAAGACCATAACTTTTATTTTTTTAATCAAAAGTGGAAGAAACGTTGTCACAGGCCCACTAATTAGTATTTACCAACAAAAGAAAACATTTATTAAACATGAAAGAAATAGATTATAATACAATACTGCTTTATTCTCCCCTTAACAAATACACACAAGTTTTAAGATTAACAAGGATGACAAAGTGCATTTGAAGCTGTAAAGGCCTCATTAGCACACAAGTTTGTGGTTTGTAGATTCTTCCTCTGAATCACCCCAGATGATTTTGATAGGGCAGTCTTCACTTCTCTTTTAGCAATAATTCCTGTCAGCATTTCGAAACAAACCCCTTTCCGTTGCACTTGGTGACGGATAATGTCACTTGAATCGCCACTGCATATTGGCAGCATGAAATGACTTCCTCAGCCTGCTACTCAATTTTTAAAGCAACATTTGCATGGTAATCTGAGGCAGACTGGGCACCTTTCAGCTTCAAAAATGAACTTATCGGCATTCTTGCAAATAGAGCCAAGCCATTCGTTCAACTTGCAAGCTTAGCACAGAATAGAGAATATTAAATTCATTCCGCAGAAACAATGGCTATCCTGATCAGATCATTGTTTGTTGTGCATGTATCGCACAAACTCACAAGTGGCTCAAAGCCCAACACTTTCAGAACTAAAAATTACCCAGTCTACCTCAAATCATCCTGAGGAAAAAAAGTATCTCAAAACTTTGAGCAACAGGTTATGCAAGCCACTTCACGCAGTTACAATGCAATGGTGATATGGATGATATCCCCCGCTGATTGGATGCTGACTTCAGCCCAGAAAGATAGTCTGCCCACCACGCAGTTAAGCAATGTCATGCATGAATTTCAGTGCTGGTGGAATGACAGGTATGTAGGCAGTGCATCCTAATCTCTGTCTGATCAATGCAAACCACATATTTGTACCAGGCAGACAGAGTATAGGCTATACTCAACTAGTGTGTAACAGCCCTATCAGGAGCTCTGGGTTCAAGTCCCATTCCAGGACTGGATAGTCACTGAAGATGTCTGTGTAGCATGACCAAACAGGTTTATTGTCAACTTGTAAATCCTTCCGATACACCTAAGGTAGGCAGTAAGAGTGAGAGAGTTTCCTGATCAGCCAGAGGCAGGCAGTCACTGCAGTGCAACCATAACCCCATGTTAAAAGGCTCTATGTGCAAGGCCTTATCATGGGTTCTGTTATTTCTCTCTTGCTTCAAGGGACTTTTTAAATTCATTTCTAGGATATGGATGTCGCTGGCTGGGCAGCATTTATTGCCCTTCCTTAGTTGACCTTGGAGGGCAGCTGAGAGTCAACTACATCGCTATGGCTCTGGAGTCAAATGTGGCCGGACCAGGTAAGGACAGCAGATTTCCTTCCCTAAAGGACATTAGTGAACTAGATGGGTTTTTCTGACAATCAACAATGGCTTCATGGTTATCAATAGATTCTTCATTCCAGATATATTTTATTGAATTCAAATTCCACCATCTGCCGTGGTGGGATTTGAACCTGGGTCCACAGAACATTAGTTGAGTTCCTGGATTAAAATTAAATCTAGTGAAAATACCACTAGGGCATCACCTAGGACCAATAAGAGTACCCAATTTACACTACCTGACTAGTCTTTTACCCAGAAATATGTGGTGTGTGCATTCATATAGCTCAAGACTAACAGTTACTGTTAAGATGTTTAGAACTTGCAGACAGCACTGCATCTAAATATTTAAATTAACTGCAAGTAGGTATAAAAGTATCAAATACACCTGAGAGCGCTTAACAAAGTGCTTTGACCTTTCACTAGAGTTACACTGCAGTTTAGAAGTGAGCATGCCTCTCCCAGCCACACACTGCATCCCTGGAGCTAAATTGGATCCTAATTCTGGATTTATAATACAACTTTAATAAGACGTTTAAGTGACAGTATGACTGGGAATCATGCTGAGCACATTAAAGCCATGAAGTGTGAGACCTCTCCAGCAGCTCATTTCACACTAGTCTGCGTTCCTAAAGACTGCAGTATAAATTCTGCCTAAAAGTATAACCTTCCCTGATATAAGTAACTTCTCAATAAATGATTATAGCTACTGAGTTTTGACTGTGATTAGTCCAGAGGCAGTAGCGAAAGAAGCAAGAATAGTGAGAAAAATGCGGAGAAATTTGGGATTTTCAATCTTGGAAGGAAGTCATTAAGAGAGGACCTCATCACATTAAACAAATGTAAATTACATGGAACAAATAAATCTGGATCAACAAAAATAGTTTGTATTTATCTGGCACAAATGTCTGTGGATGCTTCATAGAAGACTTACCATAGTTTGACATAGCCCTTGAAGAGATATTAAGACAGATGTGGTCAAAGAGAAAGGTGTTAAGGAGCATTTTAATTAGAAAAGAATGCTAAAGAGGACTAGGAAGAGAATTACAGAGCCTTGTGTGATGATAGAACGTAGAACATAGAAATTACAGCACAGTACAGGCCCTTTGGCCCCCGATGTTGCGCCTGCCTGCGAAACCAATCTAAAGCCCATCTAATCTACACTACTCCAATATCATCCATATGTTTATCCAATGACTATTTAAATGCCCTTAATGTTGATGAGTCCACTACTGTTGCAGGCAGGGCATTCCATGCCCTTACTACTCTCTGAGTAAAGAACCTACCTCTGACATCTGTCCTATATCTAACACCCCTCAATTTAAAGCTATGTCCCCTCATGTTAGCCATCACCATCCGAGGAACAAGGTTCTCGTTGTCCACCCTATCTAATCCTCTGATCATCTTGTATGCCTCTATTAAGTAACCTCCTAACCTTCCTCTCTAATGAAAACAGCCTCAAGTGCCTCAGCCTTTCCTCATAAGACCTTCCCACCAAACCAGGCAACATCCTGGTAAATCTCCTCTGCACCCGTTCCAATGCTTCCACATCCTTCCTATAATGCAGCGACCAGAACTGTATGCAGTACTCCAAGTGTGACCGCAGTTCTGTACAGCTGTAACATGATGATAGTGGTGTAATTGATCTATTTTTCTTTGTTTAAGGGGAATGTTTAAAATTTCAGCTTTATTTAGCAGGCAGTTGGTATGTTTGGGAAACATTTAGCTCAAGGGCTCTAAAAGCAATTTAATGACTCATTTGAACTGGGAATTTCTTACTTTGCTGGAGCTAATGGACATTTGTATACCCAAAAGATTCCTTGGGAAGTTGATTGACAGGGTCATGTGATAATGTGGTTAATGTTCAGAGCTGGATCAGTAGCAGGCAGAAAGAAACTTTTGCAGTTAAGAGTTGCAGTTCTAGCTGAGAATTGTTTGAAGATATGGACTTTTGTAAGCTGTTCTGAAATTCATTTTCACTCCAAAAGCTTCAACAGTGTTTATACTCATTATAGCAAGTATATTTATGGTTGCTAACTGTAATAAAGTGGCATTTAAGTCTGTAAGAGGAACGTTGCTCATTTAGAATGGCGCAGTGATAAATTAGAAATTAAAGTTGATTCCTTTTATTTTTAAATATTGTCCAACTGTTAATAGTTAAGCTGCTTCATTTGTTAGTTATATTTAAACTGTATTAAAGTTTGTTTCCATTAAAGATCCCTAATTTGTCAGTGGGATTACTCTTGGAGTAAAGCTTCCTATCCTCACATTTATGCTAAAATGGAAAATTTGTTGGGGTCTAATCCAGTTTCGTAATGCAATTTGGGGTTCTGGTCCAGGAACCAAACACTTGGTAGGTGAAGGCATACCGATGGTGCAGCACTTAAAATTCAGGATGCTCAAGTGTCCAGGGTTGGAGGAGTGCAGATATCTCAGATTGCGGGGCTTGAGCAAATTGCAGAGATAGGAAGGAGCAAAATCAGGGAGGGATTTGAAAATGGACAAAGTTTAAAAACTGTAAGTTGCTTAACTAGGAACCAATGTAGGTCAATGGACGTACACAGGGAGTGATGGGTGAATGAAACAAGATACAAGTTTAAACATGGGCAGCAGATAATCTCAAATTTATGGGAGAATAGATAGAACAAGAGAGGCCAGCCAGGATGTGTTGGAATAGATTAGAGGCAACAGAGAGAACATAACTCCCCATGTATTTAATGGAAGTGGAATAGGTGCAAATAGTGAGATATAAACATGATACCAATTTCAGAATAATAACCCAGACTGACATTTGGTCTTCTGGATAAAGTAAATCAATGTGCAGGGAACGGATCGAGGTATATAAAATGCCAAATGATAAAGTGGACATTAAACAGATGTTCCCCCTTGTGGGACAGTCTAGAACAAGAGGTCATAGATGTAGAATGAGGGGGTAGGTTCAATACTGAGATGATGGGAAACTACTTCTCTCAGAGGGTTATAAAATAGCACTGCTGCCTCACAGCGCCAGGACCAGGGTTCCATTCCTCACTTGGGTCACTGTCTATGTGGAGTCTGCACGTTCTCTCCGTGTCTGCGTGGGTTTCCTCCAGATGCTCTGGTTTCCTCCCACAATCCGAAAGGCATGCTGGTTAGTTGCATTGGCCATGCTAAATTCTCCCTCAGTGTACCCGAATAATACCTCTGCACCTTCTGCCCAGGAAAACAAAGTAGAATTTTTTGGGGGCTGTTTTGGGAGCTGCCTGCAGCAGTCCTTTAAGAATTGTTGATTATGTTGCATAACACCCTCTATTACCAGATGCAATGTGGACCTAAAATTGGTCTTCCTAAATGATCCCCTGGTGTACCCAAACAGGCACCGGAGTGCACCGACTAGAGCATTTTCACAGTAACTTCATTGCAGTGTTAATGTAAGCCTTTTTGTGACACTAATAAATAAACTTTAAACTTCTATCTGTGGAACAGACTGCCCTAAAGTTCAGTGAAGGCAGAATCAAGAAAGAAAGGAGAAATAAAGGGCAATGAGGAGCTGGCAGGAAAGTAGAGCTGAGACTAGGATAAGATCAACCATGATCAGTTAAATGACAGAGTGAGCTCGAAAGGCTGAATTGCTTACTCCCACTCCTACTCCCCATGTTCCTATGTAAATAGAGCCAAAGACCTGGAATATTTTAAGATCTAATGCATAACAGCTACTTTTTTTGCTTTGTTAGAAGTTATTTGAGGTCTGACTTTCTATTATAGAAAGGGTATTAAGAGCATAAGAAATAGGAGCAGGAGTAGGCCATCTGGCCCTTCGAGCCTGCCCCACCATTCAATAAGATCATGGCTGATCTTTCGTGGCTCAGTTCCACATTCCCGCCCTCTCCCCACAACCCTTAATCCCCTCTCTTATCAAAAACCCATCAACCCGCATCTTAAAAACATTTAGCGAGGCAGCCTCCACCACCTCAACGGGCAGAGAATTCCAGAGATTCACCACCCTTTGAGTGAAGAAGTTCCTCCTCAACTCCGTTCTAAACCGCCCCCCCTTTATCTTGAGGCTGTGCCCCCTAGTCCTACTATCCTTTCTGAGCGGGAAGAGTCTCTCCACCTCTATCCTATCCATCCCATTCATCATCTTATACGTCTCAATGAGATCTCCCCTCATTCTTCTAAACTCTAACGAGTACAAGCCTAGTTTATTCAGCCTCTCCTCATAGCTCAACCCCCTCAACTCTGGCATCAGCCTAGTAAACCTCTTCTGCACTCCCTCCAAGGCCAAAATATCCTTGCGTAAGTATGGCGCCCAAAACTGCACACAGTACTCCAGCTGCGGTCTCACCAATGCCCTATACAGCCGCAGCAAGACCTCCCTACTTTTATATTCAATCCCCCTCGCTTTGAAGGCCAGCATCCCATTTGCCTTCCTGACCACCTGCTGTACCTGCAAGCTGGGTTTTTGCGACTCATGCACAAGGACCCTGAGGTCCCTCTGCACTGTCGCTTGCTGCAGTTTTCTCCACGTAAGTAATAATCCTTCCTACCATTGTTCCTACCAAAGTGGACCACCTCGCACTTGCCAACATTAAATTCCATTTGCCAGTTCCTGGCCCATTCGCCCAGCCTATCTAGATCCTTCTGCAGACTCTCCACACCCTCCGTGCAATTTGCCGTTCCACCAATCTTGGTGTCATCAGCAAATTTCGACACCATAAACTCGGTTCCCTCCTGCAGATCATCTATATAAATGGTAAATAGCTGAGGCCCCAGCACCGACCCCTGGGGCACTCCATTAGTCACCAACCACCAATCCGAACAGCACCCATTGACCCCCACTCTCTGCCTCCTATTTGACAACCAGTCCTCTATCCACGCTAACACCCTACCCCCAACTCCATGTCCCCTGACCTTCTGCAATAACCTCTTGTGAGGTACCTTGTCAAACGCCTTCTGAAAATCAAGAAAGACCACATCCACCGGCTCTCCTCTATCCACCGCCCTAGACACATCCTCATAGAACTCCAGTAAATTTGTCAGACACGACTTCCCCTTAACGAAACCGTGCTGCGTCTGCTCTATCAAGCAGTTCCCCTCAAGATGCCTCGTTATTTCCTCCTTGATGACGGATTCTAACATTTTACCTACAACAGACATTAAACTAACCGGCCTATAATTCCCTGCCTTTTGTCTGGCACCCTTCTTAAACATTATTCTTCTTAAACTTCTTAAAATTATTAAACTAGAAAGAGTGCAGGGAAGATTTATTAGGATGCTACTGGGACTTGATGGTTTTGAGTTATAAGGAGAAGCTGGATAGACTGGGACTTTTTTTCCCTGGAGCGCAGGAGGCTTAAGAGTGATCTTATGGAGGTCAATAAAATGACCAGGGGCATAGTAGATATGGTAGCCATGATGTGGAGATGCCAGCGTTGAACTGGGGTGGGCACAGTAAGAAGTCTCACGACACCAGGTAAAGTCCAACAGGTTTATTTGGTAGCATGAGCTTTCAGGGCACTGCTCCTTCATCAGGTGTGACTCATCTGATAAAGGAGCAGTGCTTCGAAAGCTCGTGCTATCAAATAAACCTGTTGAACTTTAACCTAATGCTGTGAGACGTTTTTATCATAAATCGATTGTTAACATTTTTCCCCAAAAGTAAGGGAATTTAAAACTACAGGGCAAAGGTTTAAGGTGAGAGAGGAGAGATACAAAAGGGTCCAATGGGGCAATTTTTCACAACGAGAGTGGTGAGCGTCTGGAACCAGCTGCCAGAGGTAGTAGTAGAGTCGGGTGCAACTTTGTCTTTTAAAAAGCATTTAGACAGTTACATGGGTTCAGAGGGATATGACCAAATAAGGGCAATTAGGCCTAGCTTAGTGGTAAAGACTGGACGGCATGGACAAGTTGGGCCGAAGCGCCTGTTTTCATGCTGCAAATCTCTGTGACTATCAGTTCCTTATCCTTTAGGACCCTGAATCTCATCCTGCCACTGTCGGCAGCCCTGCAGGAAAAGTTAAACGGGTGGTGGGGGGAGGAGGAGAGAGGCGAGGTAGAAGGGTCCATTACATCTAGTGGGAAGCAAAACTTTGTCCTGGAATGAATGCGCTGGCGGAACACTCACCAGAAGAAGAGGCGCAGGATGTTCGCCAGCAGCAGCAGGAGGCACACCTGGGTGGAGAAGCCCTCGGCGTTGCCGCTCTTCTGGATGTCGCGGTACTGCGGGATGTAGGGGACTGCTCCCCCGAACACCATGAAGAGAGAGGAGAGCCAGGACAGGATAGCCCAGGCGGGATATGAGCCAAGCTCAGACTCTGCACCAGCCATTGGGGTGGGGGAAGAGGGAAATGAGAAAACACAATGAAACCACACAACACACAACAAGCGTCACTATCTCAAACAGCTGAGCTCAGAAGGGGCAGAAAGTGTCAAGAGAGTCAGCAAAGCACAAAGTCACTGCTGGCTGGATGAGCAGGAACTGTCAAGACAAGTCAGGCGTCGGCAAATTCCTTTTAACCGGCTGGGTCAGGAAGTTTCTGTGTTCCCACGCAGATTTCGCATTTCTTCCTGTTCTGTGGGTTTAAATTGCAGTTTTAGTGTATGCCTACTTGTGGCAATAATAAATGAACTTTAAACAGGACAGTAAAACTACAACGTTTTTTTGTTTAGATGTTTCAAATCCCACTATTTGCAATCAATTTTCATATATTATTATTTATTGTTTCCCCCCCACCAGGCAATGTGTGGCAGAGTAAAACCCTGCTGAATGTTTGTTGCTGATATGATGGTCGGGGGCGGGGTGGGGCCAGCAAGTGCCCAGTGTTACAGTCTGAAGAGAGGACAGTTTTACTGAATGTTCCGCCTTGCATTTAGCCCCGGCGCCCCCCTGCCACCCACAAACCCACCCGCCCCCCCCAACCCCGTTAAGCGTCCGTCTACAAATCAAATAAAAGTTGTCTTTAGTCCAATTTACCTTTTAGCATGTTCGGACCGATTCCGGAAATCCTCCTCAGCTACATAGCATCCAAAGACTGTACTTCCTGCAGGATAGAAATACAATCCTGCTCTCAGCCCCGTAACCAGCTCCTGTGTGGCACGGTTACTCTGTCAACCCTGTAAGTCTACACTCGGCAGGGCAGGCTGTGAAGCAGCGGCTCGATATCCAGAGGTTCAGAGCCTGCATTGGACACTTTCACTTTCTCATCAACTTGGTTTCAAACACCGTTTCCAAACTTGCGTTGAGGGGAGTCAGGTCTGCCCGGCGCGATGCTGGAACTACCCTTTCCTATTGCTGGTCACACAATTTGTTCGTCTGATTGTGGTTCCACTTCCTCCGCAGTTAATAACGAGTCAACGTTTATTTAGGAAGTTTAACTATTCACCACATCAAGCGTTGGTGTTAACATGCCCTGGTGTGCGTGACTGAGAGAGAGTGTGTGTGTGTGTGAGAGAGTGTGCATGAGAGTGTGTGTGAGACTGTGAGAGAATGTCTGTGAGAAAGTGAGTGTGTGTAAGAGAAAGTTTGTGTGAGAAAAAGTGTGTGCGTGTGTGTGTGAGAAGTATGTGTGTGTGTTGTATGAGAGAATGTGTGTGAGTGTGAGAATGAGTGTGTATGTGTGTGTGAGAGTGTGTATGAGACAGCAAGTATGTGTGTAAGTGTATTTGTGTGTGTGAGGGAGAATATGTGTATGTCTGCGTGTATGAGAGTGAGAGTGAACGTGTGTGTGTGTGAGCGGGTGTGTGTGAGAGAGAGGAAGTGTGATTGTGAGTGTGCGTGTGAAAGTGTATTTGTGTGTGTGAGAATGTGCGTGTGAGAGTGAAAGTGTGTGTGAGATGGTGTGTCTGTGTGAGAGAGGAACTGTGTGTGAGAATAAGTGTGTGTGTGTATGTGTGCGTGAGTGAGAAGCAGTGTGTATGTGAGAGAAAGTGCGTGTGTCTGTGTAAGTGAACAGAAGGAGATGCACTAACGCTAGATCATTCTAATTATAGAATAGATAAAATGAGCAACCTAACCTTTCAAACAAAGTTACGTGGACTTGGGCAAAAACAAAATAGAGCGGATTGCCGGAAATCTGAAATTTAAACAAGACATAGCGACATACAGGAAATACTCAGGAGGTCCGGAAGCATCTGTGGAGAGAGAGCAACAGAGTTAACGGTTCCTGCCGCTGACCTTGAGCCTGACCTCCTGAGTGTCACTAGCATTTTCTGAATTGTATGCTGGAAGCTACTCCTTGTTATATCTGTCCTGTTTCCCTGCATGTGAAAGTTAGTTTCCCTCACTGTCGGAGGAGGCGGGGGATACAATTAGGACGCACAGTGTCCCTGTGGAATGGTTCAGAGGTTCAGGGTAATACTTGAGGCTCCTGTTGGCAAACCCGCCCCCCGTCCATTTATAAACGTGTTAAGTTTGTGCAAATTGACAGTTTGGCTGAGAGTGAAAACTAGCAAGTGCTCCACAAGCTTCTCTCCCCATGGACTCTGGCTGACCTCGCCCGCTCAAAGTGGGGTCCAAGGGGCTAAGCTTTGAGTGAATGAACCTCAAGCGAACTTGGCCATCCCGAGAAGACCTCTGGCTTTCTTCCTTGTCCTTCAGACCCCACATCCTGTGCAGACTATGTCGAGACTACCACGTGGTGCTGTGTCAGCCAGCCCGTGCTGTCGCTGCTCCTGAACTCCTGAGTCACTAGCAGCACATTACACAGCTTCTGACAGCAATAGCCGCAGCTTAGGAACCAGCTGAGCATCGGAGGAGCACGCTGGACTTTGCACTACCTTGCCTTAATTCACTGCAAGAGTTGATTTCCCCCAAATCGCCCCATTTAAAAGCAGGAAATAAATGACGTTTTCTACTGTGCTGTTCAGTGAAACTTGAACGACAATGGATTTTCTGATGATTATGTTGGAGTGGCCAGAGGAGGTTATACATGAAAACTTCCATCTGTACTGCACGTGGTGAAAATAATTTATTATCGCTGGCTACTTGAGAGATCTTGTCCTCGGCAGAAATTGTTTTGTTTTCAGGGCTATTTTAAGCAGTGCTCATTCTATACATAGAATAGAAAGATAGACGTGGGACGTTGTTACAAAAATAGGTTGACAATTAGAATCAGTAACCATGAGTGCAGAGGGAAACTTTGACTCTATTCACTTGAGCCACTTTTGTTAAATATAGGGCGGCACCATGGCACAGTGGTCAGCACTATTGACCTACAGTGCCAGGGACCCGGGTTCAATTCTCGGATTTGGGTCACTGTCCGTGTGGAGTCTGCACATTCTCCCCGTGTCTGCGTGGGTTTCTCCTGTTGCGCCACTTTCCTCCCACAATCCAAAGATGTGTGAGTTAGGTGGATTGGCCAAAGTGTCAGGGGAATTAGCAGGGTAAATATAAGGGGTTACAGGGATAGGGCTTGGATAGGATATTGTTGCTGCAGCGTCAATGGGCCGAATGGCCTCCTTCTGCACTTTAGGGATTCTATGATTCTAGGCCATTTTACCCAAAGCGACAGAGGCCAATGATATTGTCAATCGACTTGTAATTATTTGTGATGATACATGCTCCGCTAGTCACAAATCCTAGAGAGAATACAATAAAATTTAGCACCAGTCCTTATTTACCCTCTCTGCACATACAACATTCATGAGCAACCTTTCTACTTCATTTCAGGAATGAAGAGCAGCAGTCACAGATCTCAGAATTCACAAGGGGACAAAGGAAAGAGAGAATATGGAAGTGAAAGGAGCTAAGACAGAAATAGCAGGAGGTGGGAGGCTGGAAAATTCTTGTAGTGGGAGGACAGACATTTTTTATGATGGTCAGTCAATGGGACAAAGGGTGGGATTTTCCCTGAATTGCAGTAAATGCAGTAGTCGGCACAAAAGAAAGTGGGGTGGATTCTCCAGCCTTGACCATGGCTGGCATTCTCTGGTCTCGCTCACAGGGTGGCATGCTGGCACAGTGGTTAGCACTGCTGCCTCACAGCTCCAGGGACCTGGGATCGATTCCCAGCTTGAGGCACTGTCTGTGCAAAGTTTGCATGTTCTCCCCGTGTCTGTGTGGGTTTCCTCCGGGTGCTCTGGTTTCCTCCCACACTCTGAAAGACATGCTGGTTAGGTGCATTGACCTGAACAGGCACCGGAGTGTGGCGACTAGGGGAATTTCACAGTAACTTCATTGCAACATTAATGTAAGCCCTCACTTGTGATTAATAAATAAACTTTACTTTTAGTTTATGAATAGAGATTTGGCTGAGCGCTAAATTCTCCATTCTCACTGGCAATGGTGGCAGAGTGTGAATGGTTAGAGAATTCCGGCCATAGTGTTTTTCTTGTTTGTCGGTTCTGCATTTGTCAGTTTTCACGCCATGTCTTCCACTTCCCACCTCATTAATTATGCAAGGAATACATTGCTGATAGTTGGCCTCTGACTCACTTGCCATGTTGTGACCTTACTCTTGGCACCATATTAAAATTGCACCCATAAGCACCGATTCTCAATCTATGAAGCCCGGGACTGCTGCACAATGCAGAGATGGCCCTCAAAGACAAGGAGTCTGCTTCCTCCAAGTTCCCAGGGATGGCTGCTGGATGCAGTGAAGGCCTGTCACTCTGTCCTCTATCCCAGCTCTGGCTGCTTTGCAGAACCATTTCTTGCTTATTCTTGGCAGTGTGAGACTGAGGCAGAGGTGTTCTCCTATCTCGTCTGTATTCTTGAAAGGTGAAGAGGACAGAAGGTGAAGCATGTGTCCATGCATGGAGAAGGGTCATATGTCATGTTACTCCATATGCTCTCTGCGTGTCGGCAGGGATTCCATGCTATGAACCCATCTATTTAGAGTCTTGTCATCTCAAAGTGACAAGACTCAACCACATTATTGCCCTGCCATTCAAACTTTCAGCCTCTCTCGCCTTGTAGTTGTGTCTACCGTGGGGACCAGGCTCTTGTCACAAAGTAGGGATACAGCACTGAGAATCCCCTTAGCTGAGTGATGCCAAGGTCACTTGTACAGATTTCAAATGATGATCTCTGGCAGGCAATACTGCCCTTGAACATCCTCTGCAAACACAAATATTTGCTTTCGATAATGTGAAGGGAACCAATTGGATAGGAGTGAGAGGTACTGAAGCTGGGGTGTGCTCTTTATTAGTAATGACCAGTGTCCTTGAGAGCTTCATGGTGTCTGAGCATTTTGGACTTGACAAGGGCTGGCCATGAGGGCATAATGCCTGAATTAAAGAGGAGACAGTTCAATATCTGGCAGGCAAGTGTTTGATATTGTCAAGCTCAGCTGGTCCACATCCATGTTAATCTGAGGATAATTGCAGCCCAGGATCCCTAACTGAGACTGCCGGATGTCAGTGATTTGGCAAAATGCACTAAAGATGACTGAGTCATCTTGAAATGGATTCACAGCAGTGGAACGTCATGGGCTGCCTTGTTCCACGTTTGGCTTATCTGATGCTCCATCAATGTTATACAGAGTGCATTGCTCTGTTGCTTGAGATGGGTCTCCTTAAGGGGCCTTTTTAGATTGAAGACATTCAGCTGCAAGCCCATTGAGGATTGCACAACAGCTCCTCCATCTTGTGAGGTGCCTTTGCTACTGGGATGCTGGAGAGAAGCCATCTGGCCCCTCAAGCCTGCTCCACTATTCAATAAGATCACAGCGGGCAAATTGGACTTAGCTCACCATAATCTTTAATTCCTTTATTGTTCAAAAAATTTTTAAAAAAATTTTATTCCAATCCAATCAAGTCAAATTAAATCCAATTCAGAGTCCCAACAAGTTGAGACATTCCCGATCCAAGCTGACAAGACAGGGCTCTCACCACCTGTCTTGGGCTTTCTATCCTTGCCTTAAACACCTTTAATGAGGTAGCCTCAACTGCTCCACTGGGCAGGGAATTCCACAGATTCACAATCCTCTGGGAGAAGATGTTCCTCAACTCAGTTCTACATCTGCTCCCCCTTATTTTGAGACCATGTAATTCTAGTTTCACTTGCCAGCGGAAACAACTTTGCTGCTTCTATCTTATCAATTCCCTTCATAATCTTATATGCTTCTATAAGATCTCCCCTCATTCTTCTGAATTCCAATGAGTATAACCCCAGTCTACTCCGTTTCTCTTCATAAGCCATCTTTAGTTAGAAAATGGATATTATTTAAGGAGGTTGCTGAGGCTTCTCTTCTGTGAACTATCACTTTCTAACAGGCTTCTGCAGCTTGTCCATTTGCCAAATGCTTCAGAGTTTGTTAAGATTCTGGGGAATACCTATGCTGAAAACTAGGGGTCTAAACAAAGAGATTGATCAGTGCCAGTTTGCAGGGTTAGTCTCGCAGGAATAGTCTCGCATGATTGCTTCACTTTCCTGATTCCCTTCATTATCCCGGAAATGTTCTTACCGTGCCTCGACTGTGTTTCTCTCCTCATTTGGGAATGCACATTTCAGCTGGATGACTCTTTATTCCACACCCCACCACCGCCACCCCCCCCCCAACAATCCGAGAGCATGTACCTTCCCTTCAATTTGCCTGCAGAGCCCTCACCAACGATGCTTCACCTTATTTTAATTTTATACTGTGCCACTGCTGCAGGTTGAACCTTCGCTGCCAGACCAGCTAAAACCTCTCTGTATGAGTATGGAAACCCACCCATCATCCTGGGAGCTTAATCTTCCCTCAGCCGGGAAACACACCTTTGGACTCAATTAGCTCTGCTTCCCATACTGCCTCTCCATTGGATCTGGCCCAATCATGTGGCCCTCAGGGATCACCCCCTTAAAGGGGCCACACTACCACACTCTCCCTATAATCCTCATTCCTTTTTTGCTTGTTGTAGATATTCATTTGTTAGCTCATGAACATTTTGAGGTGGATATGCCTATGCATTGTGTGGATCTCACCGTTCCCCATTTTGAGGGCACCTAGATGATAAACAATATACCCAGCCCATAGCCTCAATACCTCCTTAGAACCTTTTCCCCACCCCACTCTACATTTCTCACTGGAAGACAATGAGGAAACCTAAATATTATTTTCACTTAGAAGGTCAGTAGGGCATGGAATGCTTTATCATAAATATTATAAACCCATTTAGGATGTATGGGGTGTCAGGGAGGGGTAGTACCTCTGGTGGGGGAACATGTCACGTTCTTTTCAGGGTGGTTTGTCCACCCTTTGTCCCCACCTGACACTCAGCTCTCACCTGTGGCTCCCCATCGCTGTTTGCATGCGACAGTGGCCACACCCCGGGTAATGGCTTCGACAAGCCGGCTAAACCAGGTGAGGGTAGCCAACAGGTCTCAACACTTGGTGAAATGTCTATCCCAGCATGTGAAGACAGACTCCGATGGATTGAGCAGACTAGACTAATGGAAAGTCCAATGGTCAAGAAGGCGGTCTCTGCAAGCGTCGTGGAACGCGAAGAGCAGGACAAGATTCAGAAGACGTCCTGGTTATCCACTGTGCCTAGTCCCATCTCTAGCCATCTTGACTCTTGTCTTGCCACTGGATCCAGATGGGAATTGGGAAGAAAGAATGAGCCTGACGCTGCACAACTTTCCCTCACTTCAATCCAAATCAAGTGCTAGTCTCGACACTATCATCATCATCATCATCATCGTCCTGTTCAACCTTCGAAGTCCTGCGGTGATGGGCGAGTGACGAAGCAGCAGGTGTGGATACACTGGGAGCTGTAGTCACGAACCTGCACGCAGGCAGCTCAGGTCTAATGGTTGTTTTCCACTGACCGAAGCAACAGTGAAACTTGGCAGCTACCTGGGCTACTGAGCAGTCCTCTTCAGGAATGCACTGCTCACCTCTGTAGAATGAGGAAGGGGCTAGAAAAGGTGCCCTAAACATTGCCTGCTTCACTACACCTTGGCCAGTTTACCGCATCTGGTGGGAATCCCATCATTTGGTTGAACAAACAAAATAAAACACAAGTTGATACCACTCACATTTTGGACAACCCTACAGCAGACAGACCAGAGAGGAGAACAGCCTTAGTTGCCAGAAAGCTTGCAAGACACAACATTGACATTGCAGCCCTGAGTGAAACTCAGCTTGCCAACGTAGGTCAGTTGACTGAAACTGGAGGTGGATACTTTTTTCTGGAACGGTCACAGTAGCGATGAGTGTCGTGATGCTGGAGTGGATTTGCTGTCAGGAGTCACCTTGTTCAGAAACTTGCTAGTTTACCCAAGAGCGTGAACGACCTTATGACATTGTAGCTTCCGCTACATAACAGAAGTCAAGCCACCTTGATCAGTGCCTATGCCCCCACAATGAACAACCTGGACGAGATGAAAGACAAGTTCTATGAAGAGCTAGATGCCCTACTATCAGCAATGGGTAGTACTGACAAGCTGATCTTGCTTGGCGATTTCAATGCAAGAATAGGGTGTGACTCTGTAACCTGGCTGGAGGCACGAGTGGGCAAATGTAACAGTACGGCCTACTCTTAATGGAGACCTGTGCAGCACATGACCTCCTCATCACCAACACAACCTTCCGTCTGCCTACCCGCAGAATTTTATGCATCCGATGGCAAGGCAAAGTACCAGACACTGAAGTTCTCTCCAGAACAAGTCTACCATGAGTCCACATGCTGCTGATGAGAATGCAGGTCCGGTGGACAGGTCATGTCATCCGTATGCCAGATGAGCGCATACCCAAGCAGCTCCTTTTTGGGGAATTCTCTGCTGGAAGATGCTCGCATGAAGGGCAGAAGAAATGTTACAAAGACACACTCAAGGCCTTCCTGAAATGTCTTGACATAGACATGACCACCTAGGAAAAGCTGGCACAAAACTGCCCTACCAGGCGCTGCCTCATCCACAGGGGCTGTCAAGCTTGCGAAGCAAGGAGCATTGCTGAAGCACAACTTAAGTGTGAGGGCTGCACAAGTCCAGAGCCACCAGCACAACAACTACAGTGTCTACACAAGTCTGTCCAATATGTGCCAGGAAATTCCGTGCCCGAATTGGCCTGATCAGTCATCTTCGGACACACCGCATCCAGCCTCAAAATGACTAAAGGTGTCAAGGTCCTCATCGACGACGATGGATGAATAACAACAACATAAACCCACTTAAAATAAAATTGTACAGATACCTGAAAAAGATAAGGGTTGGGGACTGAGATTGAGAGTTAATAATTGCAGTTGAATAACTTGTACCAGTGGCAATGAACATCCATGGTAGGAGGAGGGAAGGGGGAAAAAAATACTGCTTAATTGTTTGTTAATCTATTTATGGCAAATGTTAACCATAACTTTAAAGTTAAAATAAACCACCGAGTAAGGTTGGTGTACTGTTGACTATATTATACCACAGGGTTTATCTTTAAATCTTGGATTAGTTATTTTGCCTCTATTTCTTTTTAAAGGTCTCATGCTATTCAGTCTTTTCAGACAAAAGTCTGTGAATTTATTCTCTGCCCCGTGACAGTGCTGCTATGTACTTTGCTGTTAGGATGCCTGGTATTATGTTAATGTTGATGTAGTTGTTACATGTAATTTTCTTACAGAAACAGCTGTAGGGGTTCTTCAAATATTGTTATTGAAGTGTGATTTAAATTTCTGGCAGATCTGATGTCGGAGACCTTTCCTTCCCTGTCCCCTCTTCCATAAAAAACATTCTTTCTGGTTGTATCACAGCTTGGTATGCCTCCTATTTGCCCAAGACCACAAAGAACTACAAAAGGTCATGAATGTAGCCCAAACCATCATGCAAACTGGCCTCCCATCTATTGACTCTGTCTACACTTCAAGCTGCCTCAGCAAAGCAGCCAACATAATTAAGGACCTCATGCACCCCGGACATTCTCTCTTCCACCTTCTTCCATTGAGAAAAAGATAAAAAAGTCGGAGGTCACGTACCAACCGACTCAAGAACAGGTTCTTCCCTGCTGCCGTCAGACTTTTGAATGGATTTACCTTGCTTTAAGTTGATAGCTCTCTACACCATGCTATGACTGCAACATTACATTCTCTCATTTCCTTCTCTATGAACAGTATGCTTTGTCTGTATAGTGTGCAAGAAACAATACTTTGCACTGTATGCTAATACATGTGACAATAATAAATCAAATAAAATCAAATCAAATCCTATTCTGTCATCATCATTCTCCTTCTTCGTGCCTCTCTCCCAGCTGTTTTCTTCTTGCCACCATTCATTTATTGGGTGGATCATTGTAAGAACAAGTTCAGTATGAGGATTACTCAGTGAGAGAACAAGTTCAATCAGGTGAAGGAGTCGTTCAATGTGAAAGAAAGTTCTTCTCTGCTTATTATGTTCAATTATTTTTTGCTTAACCTAAAGATTTGGGTTTTTTGATGACAGCACACAACCTGAAATGTTATTTCTGACTCTCTCCCCTCCACAGATGATGTCAGATCTACTATTTCCAGAATTTTCTGTTTCGGAAACAGACTCGGTAGCCTGGTGTGCCACACCTTTGGCGATTGACATGCATTCAAAAACTAAAACGTGATTATTCTGAAATGGAGTGAGCTGGAAGGTATTTTAAAACAGTTAGCAATCAAACCATCAGGTTGTTTTCAACCAGTGGAACATTGTTAGTTGGTGGGGAGCAGACTCACCCCAGTACGATGATGGAGATAGTTGAAAGCTTCAAGTTTCTAGGTGTTCAGATCATCAACAATCTGACCTGGTCCCTCAACGCCAACATCATAGATAAGAAAGCTCATCAACGCCTCTACTTTCCCAGAAGGCTGAGGAAATTTGGCGTGTCTACAACGACTCTCACCAAATTTTACAGATGCACAGTTGAAAGCATCCTATTCAGATGTATCACAACTTGATTTGCCTCCTGCTCTGACCAAGACTGCAAGAAACTACAAAGGGCTGTGAACATAGCCAAGTCTATCACAAAACCAGCCTCCCATCCATTGATTCCATCTACACTTCCCATTGTCTCAGGAAAGCAGCCAGCATACTCAAGGACCCCAGACATACTCTCTTCCACTTTCTTACATTGGGAAAAAGATATAAAAGTCTAAAAAAGAACAGCTGCTTCCCTGCTGCCATCAGGGAATCCATTTAATGGATCTACCATATATTACGCTGATCTTTCTCTAAACCTAGCTATGACTGTAACACTACATTCTGCACTCTCTCCTTTTCTTCACCCCTATGTACTCTATGAACAGTATGTTTTCTCTGTATTGTGTGCAAGAAACAACACTTTTCACTGTATCCCAGTACATGTGAGGGTGAGGTAGCTAAATGGATACAAAATTGGCTTGATGACAGAAGCCAGAGGGTGGTTGTGGAGGGTTGTTTTACAAACTGGAGACCAGTGACCAGCAATGTGCCTCAGGATTCGGTGCTGGGTCCATTGTTATTTGTCATTTATATTAATGATTCGGATGAGAACATAGGAGGTATGGTTAGTAAGTTTGCAAATGACACAAAGATTGGTGGCATAGTGGACATTGAAGAAAGTTATCTCCAATTGCAGCAGGATCTTGATCAATTGGGCCAGTGGACTGACGAATAGCAGATGGAGTTTAATTTAGACAAATGCTAGGTAATGCATTTTGGTAGATGGAACCAGAGCAGCACTTACTCAGTTAATGGTAGGGCGTTGGGGAGACTTAGGAACAAAGAGATCTAGGGGTGCAGGTTCATAGCTCCTTGAAAGTGGAGTCACAGGTGGACAGAGTGGTGAAGAAGGCATTTAGCATGCTTGGTTTCATTGCTGAGAACATTGAATACAGGATTTGGGACATTTTGTTGAAGTCGTACAAGACATTGGTGAGGCCACACTTGGAATAATGTACAGTCCTGGTCACCCTATTATAGAAAGGATATTATTAAACTAGAAAGACTGCAGAAGAGATTTACTAGGATGCTATTGGGACTTGATGGTTTGAGTAATGAAAGGCTAGAAAGACTGGGACTTTTTTCTCAGGAGCTTAGGATGATCTTACAGAGGTGTATAAAATGAGGAGCACAGATCAACTAGATAATTGATATCTTTTCTCAAAGGTAGGAGAGTCTAAAACTAGAGGGCATGGGTTTAATGTGAGAGGGGAGAGATACAAAAGGGTCTAGAGGGGAAATTTTTTTCGCACAGAGAGTGGTGAGAGGCTAGAACAAGCTGCCAGAGGTAGAAGTAGAGGCTGGTACAATTTTGTTTTTTAAAAAGTGTTTAGACAGTTACATGGGTAAGATGCGTATAGTGGGATATGGGATAAATGCAGACAATTGGGACTAGCTCAGGGGTTTAAAAAAAGGGTGGCATGGACAAGATAGGCGAAGGGCCTGTTTCCATGCTGTAAATCTCTATGACACTATGACAATAATAAATCAAATCAAATAATACTTTTCACTGTATCCCAGTAGAGGTGACAGTAATAAATCAAATCAAATAATACTTTTCACTGTACCCCAGTACAGGTGACAATAATAAATCAAAGCAAACAATATTTTTCATTGTATCCCAGTACAGGTGACAAGACTAAATCAAATCAAACAATACTTTTCACTATATCCCACTACAGGTGACAATAATAAATCAAATCAAAGAATACTTTTCACTGTATCCCAGTACAGTTGACAGTAATAAATCAAAACAAACAATATTTTTCACTGTGTCCCAGTACAGGTGACAATGATGAACCAGTTTCAATGCCCATTGTCACTGTGGGGGACTACAATTCCCATGATGCAGCGGAAGCCGCTGTGTTCTCGCGAGATCCCGGCACTGGCGGTGGGGCGGGTGTGGCGGAGTCGGGCTTGTTGTGGTAACCAAGCTGCCCAGCAATTAGACTGGAAACCATGTCGGAGACCGACCCCAAGACGGTGCAGGACCTGACCGCCGTGGTGAGTGTGCTGGAGGGTGTGCGAGGAGCGGAGAGGGCAGCTGCTTGACTGGAGCCTCACTCAGGCTGTGTGGCTGAGAGCAGGCCTCAGCCCTCCTGACTCCGTCTCCCCGGCTGAAGCTTGACCCAGACCCCAGAGACAGGCTGGCCCTGCCCTAATGGGAGAGGAGAGACCAGCTTCACCCAGACCCCAAACACAGGCTGGCCCTGCCCCAATGGACTGAGAGAGGGGAAAGCTGCTTCACCCAGACTCCAAACACAGGCTGGCCGTGTCCCGATAGGAGAGGAGAGACCAGCTTCACCCGTGGACTGGCCCTGTCCTAATGGACTGGGAGAAGGGAAAGCTGCTTCACCCAGGCTCCAAACACAGGCTGGCCCTAACCCAATGGAGGAGGAGAAACCAGCTTGACCCATAGACTGACCCTGCCCCAGTGCGAGAGGAGAGACCAGCTTCACCCAAGCACAGACTGGCCCTGTCCCAATGGATTCAGAGAGGAGGGGTCAGCTTCACCCAAACACAGGCTGGCCCTGCCCCAATGGATGAGGAGAGACCAGCTTCACCCATAGACTGGCCCTGTCCTAACAGACTGGGAGAGGGGAAAGTTGCTTCACCCAAACCTCAAGCACAGACTGGCCCTGCCCCAATGGATTAGTCATGATGTGGGTATGCCGGCGTTGGACTGGCGTAAACACAGTAAAAAGTCTGACAACACCAGGTTTTAGTCTAACCGATTTATTTGATAATAGACTCACAAGCTTTCGGGGTTAGCCCCTTTGTCAGGTGAATGGAGAGTTCTGGCCTCAGACAGAGCATATAAAGCACAGACAGTTTAGAGATTACTGATTAGAATGCGAATCCTTACACCTAACCTGCTGTTCAAGACCTGAAGTGGCTGACAACGTGAGTGGAAGGAGCACTGATCACAGGTTACAGAGATGTGTATTGTCTCCAGACAGTACAGTAAGTGAGGTTTTGCAAACCCAGGCAAGTCACGGGGGTTACAGATAGTGCAACGTGAACCCAAGATCCCTGTTGAGACCGTCCTCGTGTGCGGAACTTGGCTATCAGTCTCTGTTCAGCGACTCTGCGCTGTTGTGTGTCGTGCAGCACGGGATCTTGGGTTCATGTCGCACTATCTGTAACCCCCATGACTTGCCTGGGTTTGCAAAACCTCACTTACTGTACTGTCTGGAGACAATACACATCTCTGTAACCTGTGATCAGTGCTCCTTCCACTCACATTGTCAGCCACTTCAGGTCTTGAACAGCAGGTTAGGTGTAAGGATTCGCATTCTAATCAGTAATCTCTAAACTGTCAGTGCTTTATATGCTCTGTCTGAGGCTAGAACTCTCCATCCTTCTGACGAAGGGGCTAACCCCGAAAGCTTGTGAGTCTATTATCAAATAAATCGGTTGGACTAAAACCTGGTGTTGTCAGACTTTTTCCAATGGATTAGGACATCATCCTCTCCTAATGGACAGGGAAAGGAGAAACCAGCTTCACCCAAACACAGGCTGGCCCTGTCCCAATGGGAGAAGAGAAACCAGCTTCACCCAAGTCCCCAAATACAGGCTGTCCCTGTTAAATGGGAGAAGACAAACCAGTTTCACACAAACACAGGCTTGTGCTGCCCTAAGGGGACTGGGAGAACAGAAATCAGCTTCACCCAAACACAGATGGCCCTGTCTTAATGAGAGAATGAAAACAACTTCACCCAGATCCCAGACACAAGCTGTCCCTGTCCTAATGGGAGAAGACAAACTAGTTTCATACAAACCACAAGCTGGCCCTGTCCTAATGGGAGAATGAAACCAGCTTCACCCAAACCCAGGCTGGCCCTGTCCTAATGGGAGAAGAGAAACCAGCTTCACCCAGATCCCAAACGCAGGCTGATTCTGTCCTAATGGGAGAGGAAAACCAACTTCACCCCAAACAAGACTGGTCCTGTCCTAATGGGAGAATAAAAGCAGCCTCATCCAAACCCCAAACACAGGCTGGCCCTATCCTAATGGGAGAATGAAACCAGCTTCACCCAAATACAGATTGGCCTTGTTCTGATGCGATTGAGAGAAGGGAAACCTTTGGCAAGAAAAGGATGAACTGTGAAAGATATGCATGAGAAACAAAGCACTTCTGATAGGGCATTTGAGCTAGGATTTTTTTTTGCCTTTATTTAATGTTTACAGTAAATGGCGTTTCAGGTCTGCCTTCCTTTTTCACATTGCTTTTAAATATTCTATTATAAATTGTAGACTTTACTTCTCATTTAGTTGTTGCACTTTTATCTAGTTGTCAGCTCCATTTGGAGGTATTCCTGGAAATTTGATCACATGAAGGGTTTGACACATGACATCTGAATTTATGTATGTAGAACATAGAACACTACAGCACAAACAGGCCCTTCGGCCCACAAGTTGTGCCAATCACATCTATACCTACCAAGCCGTAGAACTATCTGTAACTTCCAATGCCATTAGATCCCATATACTCATCCAGAAGTCTTTTAAAAGACCCCAGCGAGTTTGCCTCTACCACCACCGACGACAGCCAATTCCACTCACTCACCATCCCCTGAGTGAAAAACTTTCCCCTAACATCTCCTCTGTACTTGCTTCCCAGCACCTTAAACCTGTGTCCTCTCGTAGCGACCATTTCAGCCCTGGGAAATAGCCTCCGAGGATCCACCCTATCTATTCCTCTCAGCATTTTATAAACGTCTATCAGGTCGCCTCTCAACCTTCGTCTCTCCTGGGAGAAGAGACCTAGCTCCCTCAACCTATCTTCATAAGGCATGCCTCCCAATCCAGGCAACATCTTGTAAATCTCCTCTGCACCCTCTCAATAGCTTCCACATCTTTCCTGTAGTGAGGCGACCAGAACTGCGCACAGTACTCCAAGTGGGGTCTGACAAGGGTCCTGTAAAGTTGCAGATATGATCAAGTGAACTCTGCAAATATAACTGATTATACCTACTGAAAGATGAGCTGTTGAAATACTCTGCCCCATTTTTTTTCCCTAAGAACTTGCTTTCTCCAATTGGCTTTGTGTCACCCTATGTATAAAATGTGTCATCTTGAGCTTACCATTCCAGCTCCAAGTTGAGTGTCGTCTGATTCTGACCTCCTGTAGATCCTGTTTATTAGCATTTAACCCTTGGTTGCAGCGATTTCAATTCTCTCGCTGTTGGCCTTCCGGACTACCTGTATAAGTTGCAATGCCTGGTTCCTTTATCCCCATTGTTAAAAGTCTCTTCAAGCTTTCAGCTTTTTACAATTTGTGCATTCAGTCAGTTGGCCTAATTCTTCCATCATTTGGCCGTTTTCTCTCCTTTGAACCAAAGTATTGCATTTTGAAGTATTGTACAAATTAAAATACGTTAACTCCTGAAGAGAACCCGATGCTGTGTTCCTTATTTAGAAACATTGAAGTTCAGTGATTGGTTAAAAAAAATGCTGTGTTATTGAAATGGAGGCAGCTTTATCGCTGCTATTAAAATTAAACTCAACAGCCTGAAAAGAAATTTAGATCTTCAATCTACTGCAAACTCTTTATTGCCTTATGAAGTTTAAAATACTCATTTCTATTATTACCTTTCTGTATACTATTCAAAATGTTATTTTACAATTTTCTTTACGTGTGAAAATTAAGTTTGCCCATTTACCCTGCATCTCCAGCATGCAGCTGGGACCCATGCCAAAATTGATTTTCAATCATAGAATCCCTACAGTACAGAAGGCCATTCGCCCCATCAAGCCTGCACAAACGACGGCACCCTTCTCCCAGACCTTCCCCTTGTAACTCCATTGAGTAATAAGGAGACATTAAGGGGTAATTTAGCATGGCCAATCGTTGGACTGCATGCTGATGTCAAAGCCCATTTCATATAATAAAAGCAAAAAACTCGAAGTGCTTGGCAAGCATCATGGTTGTGGAAAGAGATGCATCAGGAAGGCGATCAACTTAAAGCATTAACTCTGACTCTCTCACTGCTAGACCTGCTGAGTACTTCTAGCATTTTCTTTTTTTTCAGATTTCCAGTATCTGCAATATTTTATTTCCACTTTATATAGTTGTAGAATGATTGAATGTTCCAGCATAGAAAAAGGCCATTTATCCCATCAGTCATTGGCTTTGCATAAGGTACTTAGTCTAATAGAAGTCTCTTAGTCTCACCCTTTAAACAGTTATCTAATGCCCTTTTCAAATAATTTATGGCCACTTCTTCAACAATGACTTATGCTATCTGTATTGACTCATCCTTGGTGCAGAATGTTTTTTTTCCCCCGAACCTTCCTTTTATTTCAGTGATCTCAAATTTATGCCCATTCATTAGGGAAAAGGCTTAGGCCATTCAGTTGATTGGCTAACCTTTTTAACTCCCATGTCACCTCATTCCACAACAACTTAGCCGAACAAAAATCTATCTGTTTCAGTTTTGCAATTTTAAGTTGGCTCCTTGTCCTAACAGCTTTTTCTGGGAGAGAGTTTCAGATTCCCAGTCTCCTTTGTGTGAAAAAGTATTTTCTGACTTCACCCATGAAAGGCCTAGCTCTAACATTGTTCTACACTGTCCTATTGTTGCAACTGTATAGGGTGTTGATGAGATCACATCTGGAGTATTGTGTCCAGTTTTGGTCTCCTTATTTAAGGAAGGATGTGGTGATCTTGGAGGCAATTTAGAGGAGGCTCACCAGATTGATTCCAGGAATGAAGGGGTGATGTATGAGGAGAGGTAAGCAGTTTGGACTTGTCCACGCAAGGGTTTAAATGGATGAGAAGGGATATGATAGAGGTATATAAAATTTTAAAATGGTGGATAAAATAAATGAAAACCTAATGTTTCTTCTTATGGGTCAATCTAGAATAAGAGGTCAAAGGTATAGGTTGCAAGGTAGTAGATTTAAAACTGAGATGAGGAGGAACTACTTCTCACAGAGGGTGGTGAATTTGTGGAACTTGCTGTCCCATAGCGCAGTGGAGTCTGAATTGTTGAATGTTTTCAAGAGGGAGATAGATTTATTTCTAATAAGAAAAGGGAAAGAGGGACATGGGGCACAGGTAGGGACGTGGATTCAAGACACTTGGTCTTGCTATGATCTGATTGAATGGCGGAGTAGGCTTGAAGGGCTGAATTTGCCTACTTCTGCTCCTAATTCCTATGTTCCTGTGTTAGCAAAGGAAAGTTTCTCTCTATCTACTCTTTCGAACACTTTAATCATAAATAGCTCAATTAGAACACCACTTAATCTTTCATACTGAAAGCAATACATCCCATTCTCTGCAACCTTTTCTTACAATTTCATCCTTTTAGCCCTAGTATCGCTATAGTGATTCTGCATTGAAGCCCAACTAAGGCCAATATATCTTTGGAATTGTGGGGCCCAGAATTGAACATAGTAATCTAAAGAGATCTAATCAAAGCTGTATATGGAAAACCTAACTTCCATCCCTTTGTAATCCAGTACCATTGAATTAAAGGCCAAAATTTTTAATATATTTAATTATTTTTGTAACTTCCCACTAGTGCAATACTTCTTCCTAGTTCCACCTAAAATATAGTGCTTCAGTTTTTCTGCGTTAAACTGCAGGTGCCATCTATCTGTTCATCTTGTGAGCCGATCTGTGCCCTCTGGCTGATTTTCACAATCCTGCATTCTAATTTGCTTTACACCCCATTTTGAGGTACTCAGCAAATTTCAATATTGTTTTCTTAATTTCCAGATCATAAGAGCAGCTCCAGTAAAGACTTGCATGAAGCTTCACTTGCCACAACTTTACTGCCTTTTTACCCTTATCATTTGCTCTACCCGCGTGGAAAGAGGAGAAGTATCACCACATGCTGCATCCTTGGCACACACTTTTGTGTTTTTGGAAATTCATTTAAATTAAATTCACTGTACTTTAGATCTGTTTTCTGTTAATTGTTCAAAGATTTCTATACATCTGTTCTGGATGCCAATACTTTTAGAAATAAATGCTGATAGGCCCTGTTTGACTTGTACACCAGCCTTGGCTCAGTGTCTGTTGACTGAGTCTGTCAGTTGTGGATTTGCTGATACTCAAAGCTAACATTTCAATGCAGTACTCAGGGATATTGCAGTGTCCTAAGGTCTGCACATCAATTATTATACAAAGATGTTAGGCTGAATTTTCCCATCCCAGCTGTCACGGGATTCGTAGCGGGCAGGACATGGAGCTTGCAAAGCTCCAATGACCTTGGGTGGGATTTTCCGGCATTGGAGTGTGTGCGACCAGAAAATCCCGCCCGTTATGTTAATACTTTTATTATTTAATGATGTGTTAATGCTTTGAATAAAGGTATAAAATAGGCAATTATAGATATTACACTCTCATTGACTGGTGCAAAAGGTTTTATTAAAGAATTTCAATATTTTCGAAGCTTTGAGCTGGTTAAGCATAGTTCATTTGTATTTTTCAGGTTACCACACTGCTCCAACAGATGCAGGACAAATTCCAGACCATGTCCGACCAGATCATCGGTAGAAATATCCTTGCTTTCAAAAACAAATCAAGTTTCAAGTGTACATGCTTGACAACATGAGATGAAGTTGATTGGGTTTCAAAGCAGTCTAATTGGTCTACTAATGCTTGTGAGCTGCAGATTCCAAATTCAAGCTGATTTTGCAGTGCACGTAAAAGTTTAAGTGAGTCAATAGCCTTCAATTAGAAGTTTTGTTTGGAATTTATTTTGCATAAATTCCATGCAAAAGTTAACATGATTTTGTGTACAGATTTCAATGCCCAACCTACATGATAATTTTGGCCCTAGAAGACCTTACAAATCAGTTATGTTAAGGGGTTGCCTTTGAAGGTAAGACCTTTATCAGCTGTAACCCTACAGCTCAATGCTCTTGCATTAATTGCCTTTTTGGACTCTCTTCTTTCTGACATTGGAGAAGGTTTGCAGCAATAGAGGCAGTTCCCTGATATAAACGGGACATTGGAAGGGACTCTGCAGCTAAAGAGTGACATTATTGTACTGATGATGAAAATTCCGCTTTTAAGAAGACACTGTGGCGACATGACATTGATAGTAACTTGTTTGTTTTACGATGTTTTTCATCAAATGCAAAAGTAGAAGACTGAGATCATTTTGAAACAATACAGTCGGATTTAACTTCATTGATGATGTTCATGTGGTGATCATTCAATTGTAAAGATTGCCCAACCATTGCTAAAGTCACAACCTGGTAGTATTATGTATTTGCATGGTTGAATATGTTTTTTGTGATTGGTTGAATCAGCTGTGACAATCTTTCCCATCTACAGCAATATATTGTGAATAGGAATGCAGTACTGCTGACGATTTGTATTTGTAATTCAAGCCCACAGAGTTCCCATCCTGTTCGCAAGGCATGAAGGAAGTTTGGATAAAGATACTTTGTCTACTGAGTACAGATCCAGTTGTTAAAAATACAATAACTGATACAATATCTGAACTGATGCACTGCTTACTGGCACTTTTAATGTGCTCCCACTTAAAATTTGAATTCTAAACATCTGATTGATTGTATTGTTGAATATAACATATCGTTGAATGCCTGACAATGTGCTGTGCTCACTGGCAGCTTAGACATCTAGCATTCTGCCCTTTAAATAAGAGCATCTTGTTGACGAATGTACTGAAACCAGCTTGTATTATTAGATTTTACAGTAGTACCAAAATTACTTTGGTGACATCAGAAGATTTTTTTAAGTTTAACAATATCTGGCGGTCTTGGATACATTAATCAGTAGGTTGGAGTTATCCATGAAGGACATGACAGAGGCAGTCATCATACTTTTGCTTTTTTTTCTCTACTGAAATGATGTTAACAAAAAGTGCTATTTGCACAACATTCATTCCTGTCTTGTTTGTTTATGCTGAGGCCTGGTTTCTTTGAAAAAATGCATTTACACAGCACTGTTAGCATTCAGAAACATTCTCGGGTGCTCCACAGATCCTGACTAAAGAAGGAGAGATTAGGAAGGGTAACCAAAAACTTGGCCACTGAGGGAGATTGCAAAGCAGAGGGATTTCAGGAGGAAGTTGCAGAGTGTAAATAGTTGAAGGTATGGCCATCTGGCTTAGTGTTATGTAGACAACCATTCTTGTGAAAATTAGTAGCTCCGTTAGCTCTCTTTTTAAGTCCTGATTTAAGAATGTTTTGAGTTTCTTAACATGTAGAATGTGGAATTTTCTGGTTGTACAAAATAGAACATTTAATTCCTAAGATCTGGGTTTGAATCCGGTCTGGACTGATGAACAAAAAATAGCTTTACCAGTTGTAAAAGGTTGTAAATGAAAACACTGGGCTATCTGATTTCATTTCTAATAGATACGAGCTCGTAGCACAGCCTTTTCCCAAAGTAGACAATAAATTAGCATTCTAATTCTGAGACTGATGGCTAAAGTGGAAATCATCATACAAATTCTGAAATAAACTATTGAGGCAGATTATTGGGGAAGAATTTGGTTTCGCCCATAGAATTTCAGAGCTTTTTGGCCTCCACAGAAAATCGAGTATTCTTTTTGCTTGCCCTGATAATACTTCCTTTATTCATTTCAGGAAAGGCCAGCATTTATTGCCCAATCATAATTGCCCTTGAGAAGGCGTTAGTGAACTGCCTTCTTGAACCACTGCAGTCCATGTGGCGTAGTTACACCCACAGTGCATGAGGGAGGGAATCCCAAGATCTTGACCCAACGATAGTGAAGCAATTTGACATACTTCCAAGTTGGCAAGCTGTGCAGCTTGGAGGGAACCTCCAGGTGGTGGTGTTTGTCTGCTGCCCTTGTCTTTCTAGATGGTAGTAATCATGGGTATGGAAGGTGCTGTTTAAGGAGAAATAATAGTAGGAGGGATTACTATTTAAAGGGCGAAAAGCTGCAGCATGCTACGGTGCAGAGGGGCCTGGGGGTCCTTGTGCATGTGTCGCAAAAACCCAGTCTGCAGGTGCATCAGGTGATCAAGAAGGCAAATGGTATGCTGGCCTTTATAGCGAGGGGGATAGAATATAAAAGCAGGGAGGTCTTGCTACAACTGTACAGGGCATGGTGAGGCTGCAGCTGGAGTACTGTGTGCAGTTTTGGTCTCCGCACTTGCGCAAGGATATTTTGGCCTTGGAGGGAGTGCAGAGGAGGTTCGCTAGGCTGATACCGGAGATGAGGGGATTGGACTATGAAGAGACATTAAATAGACTGGGTCTGTACTCGTTGGAGTTTAGAAGGATGAGGGGGGATCTTATAGAGACGTATAAGATAATGAAAGGGATGGATAGGGTAGGGGTAGAGAGATTCTTCCCGCTTAGAAAGGATAGCAGGACTAGAGGGCACAGCCTCAAGGTAAGAGGGGGACAGTTTAGATCAGAGTTGAGGAGGAACTTCTTCACTCAAAGGGTGGTGAACCTCTGGAATTCTCTGCCTGTTGAAGTGGTGGAGGCTACCTCGCTAAATATATTTAAGTCACGGGTAGATAGGTTTTTGACAGACAAGGAAGTTAAGGGTTATGGGGAGAAAGCGGGAAAGTGGAACTGATCCACTTCAGATCAGCCATGATCTTATTGAATGGCGGGGCAGGCTTGAAGGGCTAGATGGCCTACTCCTGCTCCTATTTCTTATGTTCTTATGTAGTCTCTGACCTGTTCTTGTAGCCACAGTATTTATATGGCTAGTCCAGCTTAGTTTCTAGTTGATGGTAACACCCAGGATGTTGACAGCGATTACTTTTAATGAGCAGATTTTTAACCATTGCTGAGAAGTATACAGTTTTCCCAAAGAAAGTTAAGAATGATATTTCTTTGACATCTTTCACTTGACGAGATGAGTGCTCGTATTGATGACCTGGAGAAAAACATTGCTGACCTCATGACGCAAGCAGGAGTTGAAGAAATAGAAGGAGGAGAAAACAAGGTAAATGTTAAACATTTAAAAAACACTCTTTTACTTGCTCTCTCTTCCCCTGTACTTATCTGATAAACCAGCCTTCCTTCAAGTTTGAAATCCTTTGAATGACTTGATGAGCGATAGCAATTTTATAGTTATTTGATTTTCGATATGAATACAGATTTTAGTAGTTAGAGGGGTTTGAGACACAAATGAGTACTAATGATGGATGCATTGTGTACTCAAATGCACTGATCTTCCATAATTCAAAATAATTGCATTTGACTAATATATTTAGTATCGTGGGTGCCAAGGCCTTCATGTCAGATGTGTTCTGCTAGAGCCTGAAAATTATATAAGGGTTTTTATGGCTTTTATGACTTTAATTATAAACGGAGTAGATAACCAGAAATTCAACACTGTTATAAACTGAATTTATAAAGATAATAGACATGGAAATGTCTGCTTGTCCCAGTGCCTGGGTAAATTTGATTAGTGAGTTGCTGAGCTGCATGGGCAGGAAAATCCCATGTTTGATAACATGCCCGAATGGGTGGAGGTTACAAATGCCTTAGTACGGTTGAGGTAGGGAAAGGATAAAATAACTCCTGATTGCTATCTCATGACTTTTGCTGAAAGTAGGCACATGTAGATATTTGGTCTAAGGGTCAGCTGTGATGCCATTGAGATTAAGTAACCAGGTAACACTCACTCTTTAGGTTCTCCTTCATAGCCCTGCTTGACTGAGCTGATGGAATGTTTAAGTTAAGTCTATTTATGCGTGTCATGAGTAGGCTTACATTAACCCTGCAGGTAAGTTACTGTGAAAATCCCCTGGTTGCTACACTCTGGCACCTGTTCGGGAACACTGAGGGGGAATTTGGCATTGCCAATGTATCTAACCAGTGTGTCTTTCAGACTGTGGGAGGAAACCAGAGTACTCGGAGAAAACCCATGCAGATATGGGGAGGAAGTTCAGACCCCACAGTGTTAATTGATCAGTACAATATTGTATTCTAACAAGGAATTGAACTTTTGAGAAAGGAAGCTATGGGGATATGTGGATTCAGAATTAAATACGCCTATATTTAAAAGAATAAATATTGACCCATTTTAATTTCTGCAGAGCAGATCTAGTTGATTTACATGTCCAGTGGCAGGCACATTTAAACTGTTGACTAGAAGGCAGCATCTAATATAATGCAAGAATAAGATTTTTTTAATCAGCTAATTGGAATGTGTTCATGATGTAACTGTTTGTCTCTCCGTCTCAAGTTCATTGTTTAGAAACTGTCCTGTCCCAAGTTGCATGGAAATGAAGTAAGGGTGCATTATAGTAGTACAATTTCCTTATTGTCTGTCACTATTTAAATTTTCTTCCGCTCTTGCATCTCTCACAAATGGTAGCTTAGAACAACCATGGAATGTGTATATTTTTGGAATGATAACATGATGAAACTTGCTCACAATAAAAGAAATATCCAAAGTGTGCGTTTCTCAGAAATAATTCCAGTATCCAAAATAGGTTCAAGGCTGTATTAATGGGCAGGGTTTGCACTAACAGACTGAAGACAATTGTTATAGGAAATAAAATGCCACTTTAAGTGTGGTAGAGCGATTGAGGAGGAAGACTCCATTGCTTCACTTGAAGTGCACTTCTTCAATGCTCCTCTTCTTTTTGTTGTTTTGCATTGTTATTGGTGGCTGGAAGTAGATATGAGGGTGAATTTTCCAGTTCTACCCTCCATGGGATTTGGAACGGGCAAGGGGTGGACCATGGAAAGATCCGTTGACCTGGGATGGGATTTTCTGGTTTTGGCATGAGTGTGGCTGGAAAATCCCACCCATGGTGTAAATAGACAAAACAAAAGGAATCAGCATTTGAAAATATTTCATTTCTATTAATATCTTCAGGAAGTAAAACCTGTTTACTGGGAAACTGCGATACAAATTGCACTATTCCTGTAAAACCTAATTCAATTTCACTTTTTTGTCTTGAAATTAACTTTGGATATATGGCTTATTCATTAAAAACATTACATAAATTAATAATGAGGTCTAACTTAATTATAATGTATTAAAAACTATTATAATGCATTGAAATAATCAGATAGAGTCCCATCTTAAGTACATATCCTCATCGGTTCCTCAAACTTCTGTTAAAAGTCCTTTTAGAGAAGGACACAAACTGTTTCGAGAGCCAACTTGACCTGTATCTGAGAGATTGTAGCCTTCTCCCTCAACACATACAACAGCAAAGCTGCGACAAGACTCGATTTTCAACTTTCATGATGCTTTTTCATCAAAATTTTTCGAAAGCAGAATTTGTCAAGAAAGATTTGCTCATCAAATAGCCTTCTGCTTAGTTCAATAATCGAGTCTGGTTTCCTAATTCAAGACCAGGAGAGACCAGCATAGCACTCTCAGCTACAGTCGTGTAACAGATTTTTGTGATTGTGGTGTCTACTGGAAAGGATTTTAATCTTCTGAAGCAGTTTTAACTCTGTATGCCCCTTAGCTGGGTGGCAGGGTGGCACAGCGGTTAGCATTGCTGCCTCACAGCGCCAGAGACCTGGGTTTGATTCCCAGCTTGGTTCATTGTCTGTGTGGAGTCTGCATGTTCTCCTCATGTCTGCGTGGGCCCCCATTGGGTCCTCTGGTTTCCTCCCACAATCTGAAAGACATGCTGATTAGGTGCAGTGGCCATGTTAAATTCTCACTCTGTGTACCCGAACAGGCGCCAGAGTGTTGTAACTAGGGGATTTTCATGGTAATGTCATTGCGGTGTTAAACTAAGCTTACTTGTGACACAAATAAATAAACTAACGTCTGTCTAGTTTCCCTCCAATTCAACCTATCATTTGCTTTAATATCAAGATACATGTAGTTAGTAACTATTTCAGTGTCCACATCATTAAACTTGAGGACCCCCAGTGCAATAGGAAAAAAACTGGAATCCCAAATAGTATGAAAAGTGACATTTGGTCATTGTAAATTAGACTTTTAAATTTGATTTATTATATATTGGTATACAGTGAAAAGTACTGTTTCTTGCACACTTTACAGAAAAAGCACACTGCTCATAGAGTACATGGGGGGAATGAAAGGAGAGAGGCCCTTACGATGATAGTAAACACCTTGAACTTGGGTGATTGCAACATTGTGTGCTTTTCCAATTTAATATTGTTTTTGTTTTCTCCTTCCACAGGCTCCCAAGTAACCTGAAGAGGATAGTGGGAGGCTTTTTCTTGACACCTATTCAGCTTATTTACTTAATTCAAGAGTTTGTGCTGTGCTAAAATGCATTTTTTATATTGAAAATAATGGGTGTATTAACAGCTGTATTTGAATTGTCTTTTGTAAGAAAATGTATTGCTTAAAATTTAATATACGTTAGAGAATTGTAAACTTGTTTAAAAATTGAGTACCAGGTGTTGAATTTTTTCCAAATAGAAGACAATTTTGATGTAGCTAATTAAACTCCATTCTCTGACAACTGAGATTTTTAAAAATATTTTTCATTAAATTATTCACAACACTTTTGAAATTAAGTTGATTTAAGATCCAATTTAAACTATATTTGTGCCATTGTTGTGTTTTTTGTCATGTGATACTTTCAGTAAAAGACCATGAAGGCCCAATTTTCCTACTTTTGATACTGTGCAGAAGCCAGTCCAGTGTTGTCTTACAGAAAATTGCAGGGCAACTCCTGTTGCTAAGGACTCTGTAGCTGTTACTAACCTGGTGATGCCGAGGTAGATTTGCTCAAAATGGTAATATAATATGCCAGTGGTCGTTGTAGGTTTACTCTCAATGTTGGCTTTATTGTCTTATGACTGTTTATCAAGCGAGATTGCTCTAGGATGTCGGTGCTTGTACTTAAGTTGTTAGTGGACACCATATGTTTTTTCAATGTAATTAAAATACTAAGAGTTAGCAAATATAACCAACTTATAGGTTTTATTAGTAACAGGATATCCTAAATGGTGAAGGGGTAAAAGTTTCATTACTTGTCCAAAGCTGCTTGTGCAATTGTTACACATATACAAATCTTTTTTTTTAAAAAGGATTTTGTAGCATAAATTGTTTTTTCTGAATGCGTTTAAAATCTTATCTGCGATAAAAGTGCTGGCATAATTTACCTGGTGGGACTGATCACGATTAATCTGGATTTAAAAAAAAGGCTGAAGGTTTTTAATTGGAGCAGATATATTGATCTGATTATCTCATCATACTTTGGTTATTAAACAATTGACCTTCTGTACATCTATGTATGTGTTAAAATGGTGTGTCAATGTCTGTGTGTCACAGAATCCCTGCAGTACAGAAGGAGGCCATTTGGCCCACCAAATTTGCACCAACAGCAATTCTACCCAGGCCTTATTCCCAAAACCCCACATATTTACCCTGCTAACATACGCATCCCAGGACACTAAGGGCAATTTAGCATGGTGAAAAAACCTAACCCATACATTTTTGGACTATGGAAGGAAACCAGAAAGCCCAGAGGAAACCCATGCAGACATGGGAAGAATGTGCAAAGTCCACACATATAGTGATCCAATCCAGGAATTGAAAACAGAACCCTGGACTTGAGGCAGCAGCGTTAGCCACTGTGTCACCGTATTGGAGTGTGAGAAAGTGTGTGTCAGTGTGTGTGAGAGAAAGTGTTCTTTTATTTTTACTTTGTTTGGTCCTGACTTCTAGTGCCTGGTACTTTACAATGTTCTTGACTTTCTGTTGACATTCCCTGTCATAGCTCCAGCCAGTGTTTAAGCAGAATGTTTGGAGATTGTAATAAAATGTGTAAATCATTAGTCCAAGGGTCAACCTGATCTAAAGGTGATGGATACTCTGGTGTTGATTTATTTCAGGTTACTCTGCTGCGGGTCGTAGTCTTAAAGTTAATTGCTGTTTGCATCGTTCTAGATATCTATCCCCAATAGACATGTCCAATAAATCTCCCTGGACTGAAGTTTAGAAACACTTAGCAACATTTCCAGGCTCTTATTTAAAATTTAAAAGTTTTTTTTTACCTTTTTTATCTTTTATGGGTTCTTCATGCAGTTTCTAACAAGCAGGTGTCTAGATCAGTTTGATCATAAACTGAACACGCATTCTGTACTTTAGAATACCTTGACATTTAAAAATAATCTTCTGAGAGTTAAGGTGGTGATTGATCTCTGTTCTTGAGGGGCATTGAAGACAAAACCTCTCAAATCTCATGAAATGTAAAGGGCAGTTTGCGTTATCACCAACCTCGTGCAGCATGATCACAAGACTTGCACAGTAAAATATATAATACTTGTTAGTCAAAATCCTGTTGTATAAATAACTAGATTTGAAACTAAGCCATACAAACAAAGTATTGTAGAAGTTAATGTTTCTGCACCTTTTGTAGATTGCACACAGTAAGCAGGTACTTGCCTGACTAGATAGCAGAAATGCCTCCAACACTTCACAGACAGTGAATTGGAAGTTAGTGATTTCTTAGGTAAACGCAAACTTGTCAGCTATTTTGCTCACAACAAGATTTCCCAAAACAGCAATACATTTCACACCTAGTTAATCATTTCTATGCTGTTGGCTGAGGAAAGACAGTTAGAGAAATTACTACTCTGAACAGTATCTGTCTGAATCAGCAGAATAAACACTGTTCCACCTTCAAGGATTTGTATATATAAACACCAAGATCTCTGCTGCTCCTCCCAAAGTTATGGTGCTTATAGTATACAATCCATATGAATCTTCCCAAAGTGCGTGACCTCTAATTTCTCTGCGTTGAACTCCATCCTGTTCATCTCCTGAAGTCTATAACTATCCTCATTGCTATCTGTCGCATTGTCAAGTTTAATATCAGCAGTATTATAATGCTGTTTCCCACTTGAGATCGGATCATTTCTAAATATTGTAATGGATAATAGACTCAAAGTTGATTGCTGGGAGCATCACTGCAAATCACCTTCCATTTTTAAAAATTTTGTCCCTAATTATTGGCCAAATCTCTCTAGTCAAGGATCTCTCACCCAGACCATAATGAGACAAATAATACCCACTTCCTCTGATTTTTCTTTGCAATTTTCCAATGGAGGATCATTCCAAATTGATTCAGCACAGGAAACCCTGGAGGCGTCAGCGAAGGGAATCTCTGTAGAAGCCACGGATGGTTTTTTTTCCACTGGTTGCTGTATTCTGGTATGTGAGGAATTTAAAAGTCTTGAAGCTTCTTTGAAAAGCTCCAGAGAGAAGGTAAGGGGTTAGTGTGGATGAAGGGAAAGGGTGGGTGAGGTAGGTGAGGAAGAAGGTGGGACTGGATATGCTAACAGGATAAGATAACTGGGGGAGTAGGGTAATTGACAGACTGGCAGCTGATAGAATGGCGAGATCATATCGGGGAGAATGGGGCATCAGTGAGATGCTGTGTGAGATTGTAGTTTAATATTAGTGACTCTCCAATCCTCTGGCACTAACATATCTAACAAAGTTTGAAAGGTTTTATTGTCGCCAATTACTTTGCTTCTCCACCATCCTTTTTTCAGTAGGCCAGGATGCATTCGATGCAAACGAGATGACTTGCAGTGTTCAGTACAAAAATAGATGGAAAGTCAAGTTGCAAGAGGGGAATATAAGTTAATTAAGTGGGCAAAAAGTTGACAAATGGAGCGTAATGTGGGAAAATGTGAAGTCCATTTTGGAAAGGGGAGCAAAAGAACAGTACTATTTAAATGGAGGAAAGGTGCAACACAAAGAGACTTGTGGGTACTTGTATATGCAACTCAGAAAACTAGCACACAGGAGCAGCAGGTAGGTTAATGGAACATTGGCCCTTATTGGAGTACAAAAATAGGGTAGTCTTGCTGCAACTGTACAAGGTAAGACACATCTGGAGTACCGTGAGCAGTTTTGGGCCTCTTATTTAAGGAATTTATTCATTGGAGGCAGTTCAGAGAACGTTTACTAGGATGATCCCCGGTATGGAGCAATTGTCTTACGAGGAAAGGTTAAACAGGATGGGACTCCTCATTGGAATTTAGAAGAATGAGAGGTGATCTCAATGAAACATAGAATTCTTAAGGGGCTTGACATGGTAAATGCTGAGAGGATATTTCCCTTCATGGGAGAGTCAAGGACCAGACGGCATCAGAATAAAGGGGCACCAATTTAAAACTGAGTTGAGGACAGAATCATTGCGTATATTTAAGACTGAGATAGATGGATTTTTGATCAGTAAGAGAACAGGGTTATGGGGAAAAGGCAGGAAAGTGGGCATGAGGAATTTTGGATCAGCCATGATCCTATTGAATGGCAGGAGCAGGCTTGAGGAGTTGAATGACCTACTCCTGTTCCTATTTCTTACGGTCTTATAGTATATCTTCTCTAACATTATGGTATTTGTTACTTTCCTCAACTTTTTTGTAACCTTATCATCTACTTTTCTTGTGAAACTAAATACAAAGTTTTCATATTTTAGTCATGTCTTCTTTTAGATGAAGATTTCCCTTAGGCTTATCATAGAATGAATCATAGAAACCCTACAGTACAGAAGGAGGCCATTTGGCCCATTGAGTCTGCACCAACCACAATCCCACCCAGGCCCTATGCCCGTACCCCTACACATTTACCCACTAATCCTAGCCAATGCATCTCAAGACACGAAGGGCAGTTTTTTTTAGCATAGCCAATCAACCTAATCCACACATCTTTGGACTGTGGGAGGAAACCAGAGCACCCGGAGGAAACCCACGCAGACACGAGGAGAATGTTTGTGTGGAGTTTGCACAATGAATGATCCAAGCTGGGAATCGAACCCAGGTCCCTGGAGATGTGAATCAGCAGTGCTAACCACTGTGCTACCATGCTGCCCATTCATTCCTAACTAACTTCTTACATTAGATGGTTCAAATAAATGTTGCCAATTAATCTGTAATCTTTCTTTGTCTCCCATATTAACTTTTTCAATTCCCTCCTGTACTTTCATAATCTTCCTTTTATTAGGAAGATTCTAAGTTATTAAGTAATGTTCCTGGCAATTGCCAAGACTCCTTTTCTGATTTTATTTTAACTTTCACTGCCTTAGTCACTCAGGACAACAAAGAGTTTAAGTGGAAACTTTTAGGAGGCTAGCACAATTTTCATGACAATGGCCGATTGCTCCCAAAATATCCCAAAAATATGAAACCGTTATTTGTCTTGATCTTCCCTGCTTAAACTCTTTGAAATCTGGAAGTCAGAAATGGAGATATTTTGTTCAGTGGGTGCACTCTCTTATATTGCTGGAAGACATTGAGGCATCTGTGTGAAGTGTCTAAAATCAGATTGAAAATTGTCTAGCAGACTATGTCGCACAAACTTTATCATTGCTGAATAAACGTGACTACTCTTCTAGCTGTGAGCTGAAGACATTTCCATACCATCTTGGTATCAGAAAGGCAGGAATGCCACAGTAACTGAAGACTTTTGGGCACCCACCCAAAATAAATATTTGATTTGATTTATTATTCTCACATATATTAGCATACAGTAAGAAGTATTGTTTCTTGCATGCTATACAGACAGAGTATACTGTTCATAGAGAAGGAAACGAGAGAGTGCAGAATGCAGTGTTATGATCATTGTTAGGGTGTAGAGAAAGATCAACTTAATGCAAGGTAGGTCCATTCAAAAGTCGCATGGCTACAGGGAAGAAGCTGTTCTTGAGTTGCTTGGTACTTGACCTCAGACTTCTGTATCTTTTTCCCAATGGAAGAAGGTGGAAGAAAAATAAACATCTGGAGTGCACGGGGTCGTTGAGTTTGCTGGCTGCTTTGCCAAGGCAGCGGAAAGTGTAGACAGAGTCAATGAATGAGAGGCTGGTTTGCCTGATGGATTTTCTTTGGTACTGGAATGATGGTTGTCTTCTTGAAGCAGCTAGGGACCTCAGATTGTTGTAAAGAGAGGTTGAATATGTCTGTGAATACCCCACCAGTTGATCCATGCAAGATCTGCGTGCCTATCCAGGCCGGTCGCTTTCTGTAGGTTGATCTTCGAGAAAGCTTTGAGAAATATTGGCTGAAATTTTACTGCCCTGCCCGCCACGGGAATCTGAGTGGGAGAAGGATGGACAATGGAGAGGTCCATTAACCTCAAAGAACAAAGAGCAGAGAAAATTACAGCATAGGTACAGGACCTTTGGTCCTCGAAGCCTGCACTGACCATACTCTTCTGGGGACCATATCTCTCTATTTCCACCCTATTCATATATTGTCAAGATGTCCCTGAAAAATCATTATTGTATCTGCTTCCACTACCTCCCCCGGCAACGAGTTCCAGGCACCCACCACCCTCTGTGTGAAAAAAACTTGCCTCGTATATTCCTTTAAACTTTGCCCCTCTCACCTTAAAGCGATGCCCTCCCCGTAATTGATTCTTCCACCCTGGGATAAAGCTTCTGACTATCCATTCTGTCCCTGCCCCTCATAATCTTATAGACTTCTATCAGGTCACCTCTCAATGTCCGTCATTCCACCTCTGGTGGAATTTTACAGTTTTGGAATGAGCAAGGCTATAAAATCCCAACCATTGTGCAGTGACATCCAGGCGGAAGTGTCCGAATTTGCCTTTTGGGATTTTTCAGTGCTGACACTGACAGACTTGTATTCATGGCAGGCACTGGCACTTGCCAATTGAGGCTGATAATTTTAGCAAATGTTTCATGGGGGAAAGGAGAATCCGTGGAGAGAGAGCATCTTGTAATCTTTCTTCCGGTCTCCTTGTTGCTATTGTACGACTCATTGTGAGATACTCAACACACTGTAAAACTGTCGACTAAAACAGAAAATTAAAGGAGTCTATGCTCTGAAATTGCTTGGTGACTAATTTCACAGAATCACAGAACTGTTACGGTTCAGAAGGAGGCCACTTGGCCCAATGTGTCTGCACCGGTTGGTGCTGTTGATGCATGAAGAGATATAATGCTCAGTCAAATAAAATAAAGCGTAAGCATCCAACTAAAGAAAAAAAAACAAGTTATCAGGGCTTGTCAAGTGGCAAATTCACTTTGATAAATTCAAATATGCACTTTGAACCTTCAAATGGTTAGGAACATATATTTATATTCCGTTCCATGTGGACCGTGCCTAAAGGCAGGTCCTTGCATGCTGGTGCTTCAACCCTGAGCTGTTCTCTTGGCAGTTTTTGTGGGTGATGGTTTGCCATTGCCTTCCACACTCAGGGGCCATTGGCCAAGTCTATCTGAGCCCAAATAGGAATGAAACACAAGGTAATTTTGAACCATGTTGCTAGCTGCACAGCTAACTGGCTGATTCTCTCCTCCGAGAAAGGATTATCCTTTCCTCATCCTCATTTTATGCTGCGATTGAAAAAAAGCACAGTAATTTGAAGATTTTAATGTCACTTTTACTTCATTATACCCGTTGTATATTCATTCCATCATTCAAAAGATGACTCATGATTCATCTTAATATTGTAAGCTGCTATTTTATTTATAATTTCATCTTCATAACGAACTTCCTCATTAGTGATTAAGTGGCAGGGACTGTTAATAATTTATGTAATTCAATATAACTCCATGTCCTTAGGCTGCATCATCAAAATCAGCGATTTCATTTTGAATAGATCAGTGCTTACTAATGAATTCACACTTTTTAAGGTTCTCGTGAATACCTTGTTTTTAAATGCAAATCACGATGAATGTCTTTGGAAGCTAGCTTGACATGTTAATTGATAGACTGATATCATTAGAGTGCATTCAAATAATGAAGTATTTTTAAAGCTTAATTTTCTCCCCCGGTGCTTCAACGAATGACTTCTTTGCTAATTTACAGACTGTGAGAAGGAAGGTTTAACATTTCAGGGAAATGTTTGCATTGATTGATGCCACCTGAAAATTAAAACGTTGCTTTAAGCACGTAAAATATATATGGTTAACTAATGGACCACAAGATGGATTGGGAATGATATTTGACCCATTATAGTTTATACCTGCAGCACAATTCTGCTGTATCTAATCGTTACTTATATGCTTCCAAATTTTTCTTCTGTCACTTAGAAGGTCCTTCCAAGTGTTGTTCACTCTGAAAGTTAGTTTTTTTGTTATTTGGAGTCAGTAGTTCCCTTGTTCTGTCCCCACAACTTAATTACTGAATCTTATGTACCTCTGTACTCAGTTGCCTTGTTTTTAGACTGACAAATATCTGCAGCCTATCCTTCCAGGAATTTCATTTTTAATTTTAATTACTTAATTTGTGTCACACTGCAGTGAAGTTACTGTGAAAATCCTCTAGTCGCCATTATCTGGGTACACTGAGGGAGAATTTAGCATGACCAGTGCACCCAACTTGCCCATCTTTGGATTGTGGGAGGAAGGCGGAGTATCTGGAGGAAACCCACGCAGACATGGAGAGAACATGCAGATTCCACACAAACAGTGACCCAAGCCGGGAGTCGAACCCTCGTCCTTGGCACTATGAGGCTGCAGTGCTAATCATTGTGCCACTGTGCCATTTATCTCATTCGTACAGTGCTTATGGATTTAGTTCTCAAGGTATACTCTGACCAGAGCACTGCACAGTTCGATTATGACTCCCTGTCACATGTAGATTGATAGCATTTTTCAAAAAGAAAGGAATCCCCACAATGTCCACAGAAAGAAAACTGCTGCACAAGACTTCAATTCTTAAAACTTACAGTAACAAACCAACTATCCTTAACATAACTCAAACAACAGGTGAAGGATATTTCAAATAAAAATGTAAATTTCATTATAAATAGTTGATGCAACCAAAAAAAAGAAACACCTCATGTGGTGATACTTCCTATATAACCGTGGGATGACAATTTCACAATCTTCCTAACTCAGTCTCTGTTTTGTAGGATTTCACACTTCCCATTTAATTGTTTAAGTTCTTGAGTCACATTCCATTCAAAGTCCCCAGACACGATTACCACTGACATGTGCCAGTTTTGTACATCAGTAAACCCCCTCTCACACGGTTCGCGAGAGTTTTTGTGGCACAGAATCACCAGGGACTCCCTTTCCTTACTCTTTTAAATAGATGGTTGACCTCTGGCTTCACTTCAACAGCAACAATGATTATTGCCCAATTCCTAATCTCTCAATCTTCCTGTCTTCAGTGTTGTGTCACCTCCAGCTGTGTAATACTTAAAGTAACACAGTCTCTGCACCATTCAGAGAGATTTACTTCAACACTAGGTTCCGTTCAAAGACTGCCAAATAGAAAACTGTTCCATTTGGAGAGAGCCTTGTTTGTTTTCCCTTTGCACAAATTCCCAGTCTTCAAACAGAAAAACATGCTGATTTATTTAATTTATTATTGCCACATGTATTAACATATAGTGAAAAGTATTGTTTCTTGCACGCTATGCAGACAAAGCATACTGTTCATAAAGAAGGAAACAAGGCAGTACAGAATGTAGCATTACAGTCATAGCTAGGGCGTAGAGAAAGATCAACTTAATGTGAGGTAAGTCCGTTCAAAAGTCTGACAGCAGCAGCAAAGAAGCTGTTCTTGAGTCGGCTGGCACGTGAGCTCAGATATTTGTATCTTTTTCCCGAGGAAGAAGGTGGCAGAGAGAATGTGGGGTCCTTAATTATGCTGGCTGCTTTGCTGAGGCAGCAGGAGGTGTAGACAGAGTCAATGGATGGGAGGTTGGTTTGCGTGATGGATTGGGCTACATTCACAATCTTTTGCAGTTCCTTGCGGTCTTGGGCAGAGCAAGAGCCATATCAAGGTGTGATACAACCAGAAAGAATGCTTTCTGTGTTGCATCTGTAAAAGTTGGTGGGAGTCATAGCTGACACACCAAATTTACTTTGTCTTCTGAGAAAGTAAAGGCGTTGGTGGGCTTTCTTAACTATAGTGTCAGCATGGGGGGACCAAGACAGGTTGTTAGTGATCTAAAAACTTGAAGCTCTCGACCCTTTCTACTTGGCCCCTGTTGATAAAGACAGGGGCATATTCTCCTTTACGCTTCCTGAAGTCAATGACAACCTCTTTTGTTTTGTCGACATTGAGGGAGACATTATTGTTACTGTACCAGTTCACCAGATTCTCTATCTCATTCCTGTACTCTGTCACGTCATTCTTTGAGATAACCCCTTTGCTGCGATTAGCTTTTTATTCACCCGTTTATTCTCAGCTGTTCATCTCCAACCCGACCCCTAAAGATGTCATGAGCAGGAAGCCAATAACCATCTTTTAGTGCCCCCCAGCACATAGGACAGAACAAGCAGACAGGAAGAGTGAGACATTTTGGTCTTAAAGGCATATCTTGCAATTGAAAATACAGGTTTTGCCCAGCACATGGGTCATCACACTTACATCCACTTTTCTCAATCAATGTTGAAATTTGCCATGTTTCCAGCGTTTAAGAGAAAGCCAGACTGGCAAACAGAAATGTTGGATGCAAAGAACAAAATATGCTGGCAGTACTGGAAGAGGTTTAATTGGCTTCCTGATTATCTGGTTATATCAACATATAAATTGGACTCTGTGGGTGATAAGCCAACATTAAAATAACATTTTTAATTGTCGCTGCAGTTTTCTTGTTATGACATTTTCTGGAGGTCTTTGAAATAAAATTGTTGAGTGTTAGGTGAAGAACTGGATGCATTTAGCACAGAATGAGAAAGTACTTTTTATATGGACTTAAAATCACATGTATGTATCCAGCAGTTAAGAATTATTTTGAGTTTGTTCTAAGCTGTGTATATTTTTTTTTACTCATTTGTTGGACATGGGTGTTGCTGGTTGGCCATCATTTATTGCCCATTCCTACTTGCCCTTGGAGGGCAGTTGAGAGTTAACCATGTTGCTGTGGCCCTGGAGTCACATGTAGGCCAGACTAGGTAAGGATGGCAGATTTCCTGCCTTAAAGAACATTAGTGAACCAGATGGATTTTCCCGACAATCAACAATGGTTTCATATCTCCTGCCGTATTGAATGCTCATTCACTATTTACATGGAAGTTGTATATATTTTTGGACCTCATTTAAAAATATGACCTGAATCCCATGGGCGGCACGGTAGCACAGTGGTTAGCACTGCTGCTTCACAGCTCCAGGGTCCTGGGTTCGATTCCTGGCTTGGATCACTGACTGTGTGGAGTTTGCATATTTTCCTCGTGTCTGTGTAGGTTTCCTCTGGGTACTCCGGTTTATTCCCCCAGTCCAAAAATGTGTGGGTTATGTTGATTGGCTATGCTAAGAAATTGCCCCTTAGTGTCCAGGGATGCATATGTTAGAGGGATTAGTGGGTATAATATGTAGAGATATGGGGTAGGGCCTGGGTGGGATTGTGTTTGGTGTAGACTCGATGGGCTGAAGGTCCTCTTTCTGCATTGTAGGGTTCTATGATTCTACTATTCAGGAACATTTTCACTGCGATATCTGCAAATATTCTACCACTTGCTCTCTTATGTTTCTACAGATGGAGGGAGGATGTTCCCAATGGTGGGAATATCCAGAACCAGGGGTCACAGTCTGAGGATAGAGGATTCAGGACAGAGATGAGGAGGAATTTCTTCATCCAGAGAATGGTTGGACTTTGGAATTAACTACCACAGAGAGTAGTTGAGGCTAAAACATTGTGGGTGTGATTTCACCAGCCATTCACACCACGGGTGCCACTGCAATGAAGTCGGAGAAATTGGTGCCCAACCAAATTTGCATTCACTGCAGTGGGATGGGAAAATCCCGCCAGTCTGAACAGCTGCCACATTCCGGCCTGTATGTTTTAGATCTAGCACTTGGGACAAAGGGGATCAAAAGATTTGGGGGGATTGGAAGGATCAGGCTATTGAATTGGAAGATCATAATGAATGGCGGAGCAGGTTCGAAGGACCGAATAGCCTCCTCCTGCTCCTATTTTCTATGTTTCTTTGTTCATCTATTCAAAAGTTGTTCCAGTTACATTCAGGCTGAGCATGTTGACACTCACACCAACGTTGAGCTGTGCCAACCTTAGAGCAAAAAAAACCTTCAAGGAAACTTACAGAAACTCATGAATTATTGAAAATTATTTCACTTACTTTCGCCGTTCAAAACTAGTTTTGTGCCTGGCAATTCTAATGCATATATCCACACTGCTACTGCCATCTTTTGGCATAAACTGCTACATAACAATGTGCATCAAGAGGACTTTCACCCATACTTATTAACCACTACCTGTCGACTACTTTGTACATTACCAATCCCCATTGTTCATTCCACACTATTAAGAAATATTCAATACTGATGGTTCTTAAACATACCTACATTGAATATCTCCTACAAATATTAACATACAGCAACTGCCAGAATACTGACATACACCCAAAGAACTGAAGGGTATACACAGCTGGCAAATGTAACTTCATTGGATCATATATTCACTGAATTTACTTTCATATCATAACTGCTGAAATGTCTTGGCAACTACTCCGAGGGAAAAGGTACCAACACTGCGGAAAGCTTGTACTATTTCAGCGCAGCAAGTGTACACAAGTGAGTGGACACACAATATTCAGAAGTATGAACATACAAGAATGTATTGATGCTATGGTTGGTGGGTCTATACAATTATCATGGGGCACAGCCGGGGAAACTAATTTGAATGCACGGGGTTATGGGGATAGGGCAGAGGAGAGGTCCTGTGTGAGATGCTCTTTTGGAGGGTCGGTACAGACTCGATGGGCTGAATGGCCTCTTTCTGCACTGTAGGGATCCTATGGTTCTACTCTATGGTTGACTTAAGAACAGCTAATCTGGTTCCGCTATTTTAAACAGGGTTGTAGAGATAAACCAGCAGACTACAAAGACTACAGGCCAGTGAGTCTCATATCAGTAGCAGGGAAGCTATTAGAGAAACCTCTGAAGGAAAGCATCTATCTCCACTTGGAGAGACGAAGCTTGATCGGGGATAGTCAGCATGGCTTCATCAATGGGAGGTCATGCCTAACAAATCTGAATTTTTTGAGTTGTATAGAGGAGGGTAGTGCAGTTGATGTAGTTTATATGGATTTCAGTAAACCCTTTGATAAGGTCCCACATGGGAGACTTATAAAGAAGGTAAATTCATATGGGATACAGGGTTATTTGATAAAGTGGCTTCAAAATTGGCTCAATTGTAGGAGATAGAGAGTGCTGACAGGAGGCTGCTTTAGTGACTGGAAGAAGTCTCACATCACCAGGTTAAAGTCCAACAGGTTTATTTGGTAGCAAAAGCCACTAGCTTTCTCGCTAAATATATTTAAGACACGGGTTGATAGGTTTTTGATAGGCAAGGGGATTAAGGGTTATGGGGAGAGGGCGGGAATGTGGAACTGAGACAAGACAGATCAGCCATGATCTTATTGAATGGCGGGGCAGGCTCGAAGGGCTAGATGGCATACTCCTGCTCCTATTTCTTATGTTCTTATGTTCTTAAGTTCTTATGTTCTTTCAGAGCGCTCGTTGTGCCTTCATGAGGCCTGTGGGATTTCAGTTCGCAAACAGGGCACATAAAGACATAAACTAGTGAAAGCTAGTGGCTTGTGCTACCAAATAAACCTGGTGTTGTGAGACTTCTTACTGTGTTTATCCCAGTCCAACACCGGCATGTCCACATTAGTGACTGGAAGCCAGTGTCCAGCGGGTGCCACAGGGATATGTATTGGGTCCCCTATTATTCATCATTTATATACATTACATCGATTACATATGTGGGGGGTTTGCGTTTGGCACAAAAATTGGAAGGGTGGTAAACAGTGAGGTGGATTGTCTTAGACTACAAGAAGATAGAGACAAAATGGTCAAATGGACAGACAAGTGGCAAATAAGTGGCAGATAGAATTTAAACCCAGAAATTGTAAGGTGATACACTTTGGGAGGAGTAATTTGACAAGAAAGTATCAATGAATGATAAGACACGAGGAAGTTTGGTGGAACAATGGGACCTTGGTGTGTTTGTCCACAGATCTCTGAAGGCTGAAGGGCATGCTAGTAGGGTGGTGTAAAAGGCATATGGGTCACTTGCCTTTATCAATCGAGGCATAGATTACAAAAGCGGGGAAACCATATTGGAGTTGTGTAGAACTTTAGTGAGACCTCAGCTAAAGTACATTTTGCAGTGCTGGTTGCCAAATTATAGGAAGGATATAATTGCCCTGGAGGAGGTGCAGAGGAGGTTCACCAGGATGCCGCCTGGGATGGACCATTTAAGTTATGAAGAGAGGTTGGGTAGGCTTGTGTTGTTTTCCTTGGAGAAGAGAAAATTGAGGGGCAAACTGCTCAAGGTGTACCAGATTATGAGAGGCATGGATAGAGTGGATAAACAGCAGCTGCTCCCCTTAGTTGAAGAACCAGTCACGAGGGGATATAGGTTCAAGGTGAGGGGCGGGAGGTTTAGGGGAAATGTGAGGAAAATGTTCTTTGCCCAGAGTGTAGTGATGGTCTGGAATGCGCTGCCTGGGAGGGCGGTAGAGATGAGTTGCCTCACATTCTTTAAAAAGTATCTGGATGAGGACTTGGCACATCATAAGATTCAGAACTATGGGCCAAGTGCCAGCAGATGGGATTAGGTGGGAGTTCAGATGTTTCTAATGTGTGGGCTCGATGGGCTGAATAACCTCTTCTGTGATATATGATTCTGATTTTATGATTCCATGGAAAACCCACACAACATACCATAATAGACTGTGGCACAGCCAAAAATATTCAACTCAAGTCAGTCTCCCCCAAATAGAATTTTCAACTTTGTGTCTCCAAACGCTTCAGTTGAAGAGTTTCCTGAATTTTCCCTTGCTTTGTTTAAATTCCTTGGACTGACTGTCCACTGCCCTCTGCTGGTGAGTCCTGATTTTACACTAAACAAAAGCAAAATAACGCACGCGCTTTTTTCAATCTTTAGTGGGACATGGGCACCACTGGTTGGGCTAGCATTTATTGTCCATCCTTAGTTGCCCTTGTTCAGAGGGCAGTTGAGAGTCAATCACATTACAGTGGCTCCTGAGTCACACGTAGAGCAGACCAAGTGAGGACGGCAGATTTACTTCTCTAAAGGACATTAGTGAACCAGATGGGCTTTTCCAACAATTGACAATGGTTTCATGGTCATCAGTAGATTCTTAATTCCAGATTTTTTTTTATTGAATTCAAATTCCACCATTGGCTGTGGCTGGATTCGAACCTGGATTCCCATAACATTGGCTGAGTTTCTGGATTAATAATCTAGTAATAATGCCATTAGGCCATCACCTCCTCTGCATATCTGAAATGAAAACAGAAATATTCAGCTGGTAGTAGTAGAGGCGGGTACAATTTTGTTTTTTAAAAAGCATTTAGATAGTTACATGGGTAAAATAGGTATAGAGGGATATGGGCCAAACACAGGCAATTGGGATTCGCTTAGTGGTTAACAAAAAGGGCGACATGGACAAGTTGGGTTGAAGGGCCTGTTTCCATGCTTGTGTACCTCTATGACTCTATGGTCAAGGAGTAACTGTGGAGAGAAAAACAGAGTTAATGTTTCAAGTCAATGAACGCCCATCAAATGTGGGATAAGTTAGAAATGCAATAGAGTATGAATAATGAATAGATAATAAATGCCTAGAGAGCAAGGGGGAAGAAGATGGTTAGATCTCAGCTGGAATATTTTGCACAGTTGTGGGTACCACGCTGCAGGAAGGATCTGAATGCATTGGAGAGAGTGCAGAAGAGCTTTAAAAAATAGTTCTAGGGATGAAAAATTTTAGTTGTGAGGATAGATTGGAGAGGTTGGGACAGTTGCCCTTGGAGAGAAGAAAGTTAAACAGAGATTTGATAGGGATGTTTAAAATCATGAGGGGGCGGGGCAGAGTAGACAAGGAGAAACTGTTCCTGCTCGTAAAAGGAACAAGAATGAGAGAGCACAGATCTTAAGTGATTTACAAAAGAAGCAAAGGTTATGTGCAAAAATGAATATAAGGGAAAGGCAGAGGAATGGCATTCAGTCACAAAGGCTCATTTGGAGAGCTGATGCAGACACAATGGGCTGAATGGCTTCCTTCTGCTCTGTAATGATTCTGTGATTCTGAGATAGGTTTTAAGCAAATGAAATGGGGGACAATGGAAAAAGAACAAAAGGGAAGGTCGGTGATAGGATGGGGAATTCGAGATAGACCATTTAGGATGGCGATGAGGAGACATTTCTTTACCCAAAGAGTGGTGAACCTGTGGAATTCTTATTACAGGAATTAGTTGATGCCAAAACATTTGTATTCAAGAGGCGGCTGGATACGACACTTGGGGCAAAGGGGATCAAAGGTTATGGGGAGAAAGCAGGATTAGGCTTTTGAGTTGGATGATCAGCGATGATCGTGATGAATGGCACAGCAGGCTCGAAGGGCTGAATGGTCTCCTCCTACTCCTATTTTCTATGTTTCTATGGAAGGCTGGAGAGAGGATGACATGACCACAGGGCTGAAACGCTGGAGGGAATGGCCATATAATGAGTGAATAATTTTGTTGGAGGAAATCTGAATTGCACAATGATGAACAGCTGCCATTTGAAAGCAGGGACAAGAGAAAAACCACAGTAAACCCAAATCCAGCAAAGAGACAGGCAGCAAAATGGGGGCAGAGGCTACAATCTGAAATTGTTTGACTCAGTGTTGAGTCGGAAAGCCTGTTAAGGGTATGGTCAACAGATGGGTTGGCATTCCTCAAGCTTGCTTTGAGCTTCACTGGGACAATACAAAAGATCAAGATCAGAAGAGGTCAATGCAAGAGCAAGGTGGAGAATTAAAATGACATGCCATTGGAAGCTTGGGGTCAGGCTTATAGAATCATAGAATCCCTGCAGTGCAGAAGAGGCCCATCAAGTCCGCACCGGCTCTCTGACAAAGTGTCATACCCAGGCCGTCTCCCCATCCCTGTAACCCCACACATTATTCATGGCTATTCCAACTAAGCTACACATCTTGAGACACTAAGGGGCAGTTTAGCATGGTCAATCCACCCAACTTGTGGACAGAATGGAGTTGTTTAGCAAAGCTCTTGATTTCCCCAGTGCAGGAAAGACCCACATTGTGAGCAGCTAATATAGTATATGAAACTGAGAGAAGCACACATAACTTGCTGTTGCATTCAGAAAGAATGTTTGAAACTTTGGAAGGTGAGGAAAAGAAGTTGAAGTACTATTTATGTTCAAGTATTTATTTCCTACATTTCAACAATGGCCACATTTCAAAGGTTTTTTAATTAATTCGTGGGACATGGGCATCATTGACATGTTAGTATTTATTTATCTCTAGTTTGCCTTGAGAAGGTGGTGGTGAGCTGCCTTCTAGAATTGCTGTAGTCCATGTTCTGTGGATTGATCCACAATGCCATTAGAGTGGCAATTCCAGGATTTTAACCCAGCAGCTGCAAAGGAATGACTATATAGAACATAGAGCAATACAGTGCAGTACAGGCCCTTCGGCCCTCGATGTTACGCCGACCAGTGGAATCAATCTAATGACCCTCTAACCTAAACTATTTCAATGTTATCCATATGCCTATCCTCTGACCATTTAAACGCCCTTAAAGTTGGCGAGTCCACAACTGCTGCAGGCGGGGCATTCCATGCCCTTACTACCCTCTGAGTAAAGAACCTACCTCTGACATCCATCCTATAATTACCACCCCTTAATTTCAAGCTATATTTCCAAGTCAGGATGGTGGGTGGCTTGGAGGGGAGCTTGGAGGGGTAGTGGTGTTTCCATACATCTGCTGCCCTTGTCCTTCTTGTAGGAAGTGGTTGTAGGTTTGGAATGTGCTGTGTAAGGATCTTAGGTGAATTGCTGCAGCACATCTTGTAGATAACGCACACTGCTGCTACTGAGTGTCAGTGATGGAGGGAGTGAATGTTTACAGATGTGGTGCCAATCAGCTAGGCTGCTTTGTCCTGGGTGGTGTCAAACTTCTTGAGTGTTGTTGGAGCTGCACACATCCAAACAAATGGGGAGTATTCCATGACACTCTTGACTTGTGCCTTGTAGGTGGTGGATAGGCTTTGGGGAGACAGGAGGTGAGTTACTCGCTCAGTATTCTTAGCCTCTGACCTACTCCTGTAGCCACTGTGTTTATGTGGTGAGTCCAGTTAAGGTCTGGTCAGTGGTAACCCCAAGCCATCCAGCGGTTCTGAAAGGTTTCTATGATCATAAGGTTTGAAATTCTGATGTAAGTTTGTTCAGTAAAGCACAACATAATTTCTTTTGTCCTGTTTGAAATAGAGAAAGGAATTTGACAGATTAATATACGTGGCAACCTTAATTACTGAGCTTAAGTCATTGTACCAACAAGAAATAGATTGTTATTAAAGTCATGAACTGTAACATGAAGTTTACGTCCTGTGCCCCAGGGAGTTAATTTGTCAGGATGCGACAGTTATCTGATTTCTCATTGAACCAAGTAATGCAGTACATACATCTCTGAGATGGTATTACAATGGAGAAAATCTCCTATTTTAATCACTTGTAGTTGTTACATTATAGGCTCCCAGATAATAACATTGCTCTGCGGATGTGAGTGGTATCTTTTATTTTTGCAGAATGCAACTCTTCTCCGAAGAAAGCAGTCGATTTGAACACTTTTTAAATGTTACAAAGTAGATGATTTCACGGAAATGCTTTGTTCTGCATTATCTTGTGTGGACTTCCATTTCACAAGGTTATCCTCACAGAATCGAGAGCTTTTTAAACAAAGAGAAAGCCTGGTGGATGCTGAAAAGAATCTAATGACTCCAAATAAATCATATTGTCGGCAAGGATGCAGAGAAGGCTAGGTTCTCTTGGCTGATGTCATTCCAGTCCTTCCATTGTGTTGCCTGCATGGAGAATTCCACCAAGGCCCTTGTAAACACAAATACTCTCAAAAGAAAACATTAAAAACCCATGACTCCTGTCCCAGGTTACATATTTATCACTAACATTTATGGCCAAAGAATGAACGCATGAATTAGGAGCAATAGCAGGCCAATCTGCCCCTTGAAACTGCTTCCCCCTTCGATAGCATCATGGCTGATCTGGTTGTGGTCTCAACCTTACTTTCCTGTCCACCCCCGTAACCTTTGACTCCGGTCCTGTTCAGAAATCTCAGTCAACCTTGAACAAATTCAACGGCCCAGCTTCCACGGCTTTCAGAGGGAAAGAATTCCACAGACTCCCGCAGAGAGAACGATTCTCCTTATCTCAGTCTACAAGGGGCAGCCCCCTGGTTCTAGACTTCCTCACAAGGGAAAACATCCTCTCAGCATTTACCCTGTCAAGTCTGCTTGAGATCCTATGGGCAGGATTTTACGGGCCTCACTCATCCCGAAACCGTAATATCCCACCTGAGGTCAAAGGACCATCCCATTGTCTGTCCCTCGCGTGCTCTGATGCCCGTGGTGGGTGGGTCGGTAAAATTCGGGCTTATATGTTTCAATCAGGTCACCTCTCATTCTTCTAAACCTCAATGGACACTGGCTCAACCTGTTCAAAGTTTATAAGATAATCCCTGCTGCATAAGATATATCTGTATAAGATAACTTTATTCCAGGAATCCAGGAACCTTCTGAAATGATTTTAATAAAATTTCTTCATAAAGAGACTAAAACTGTACACAGTACACCAGATGTGGTCTCACCTATGCCATATACAACTGTAGCCTAACTTCTGCTTCCCCACTTTCATTCTCAATTCCTCTTGAAATAAACACCAACATCCTAAATGCCTTTCTCATGGCTTGCTGTACCTGCATACCAACTTCTTGTGATTCACATGCTAAGATACTGAGATCTCTCTGTACTATAGAGTTCTGTAGTCTCTCTCCATTCAAATAATAGATTGCTTCCCTAGTCTTCCTGCCAAAGTGGACACATTCATATTTTCCCATTCATCTGCCCGTTCATTCAACCACCTAAAACCTTCTGCAGACACCTGACATCCTCTTGACAACTTACTTTCTTACCGATCTTTAAGTCATCAGCAAATTTAGCTACAGTACTTCTGCATCCATCATCAAATCATTCATATAGATTATGGCTATTGATAATGTTTCTATATTAGATAAAGCTCTAGGGGCTAAAGGGATCAAGGATATGGGGGAGGTGGGGATGGATAAGGGGGGAGCAGGATATTGAATTTGATGATCAGCCATGGTCATAATGAATGGTGAAACATACTTTAAGAGTCAAATGGCCCACTCCTGCCTCTAATTTCTATTTTTCTATATTATAAATAGTTGAGGCCCCAGCGTTGATCACTGTGGCTCTCTACTGGCAACAGTTTGCCAGCCCAAAAATGACCCATTAACCCTTACTCTCTGTTTCTTATTAGCTAACTAATCTTCTATCCCTGCTAATATGTTACCCCTGACATAATGGGCTCTTATATTGTGTGGTAACACCTTGCCAAATGTTTTTCCTTGGAATCCAAGTACAGCACATCTACAGGTTCCCCTGTATCCACCCTGTGCTTAAATTTCTCAAAGGATTCTGGTTATTTCGTCAAACATGATTTCTCCTTCACAAAACAATGTTGAGCCTGCCTGATTATATTATAATTTTCTAAATGACCTGCTTTTACCATCTTAACAATGAACTCTAGCATTTTCCCAATGATGGAATGGTTGAAAATTAAAAATGAAAGGGAGAAAGGGACTTAAAATAATCACAATCACCAGGGAAAAGACACTGGGAAACTAGCCTATAATATTCTGTTTCCATCCTTTCTTGAATAGAGAATATATATTAGTGATTTTCCAATTTGCTGTGATCATTTCAGAATTTTGGAAGATCATAGCTGATGCGTTTTGTATCTCAGCAGCGAATTCTTTTGGAACCCTAAGATAGAAACCATCTGGTCTAGGGGACTAGCCAATCATTAGTTTTAATAGTTTTCCCAGTATCTTTTCCCTAGTGATTATGATTATTTTAAGTCACTTTCTCCCTTTCATTCTTAATTTTCAACTATTCTTGATTAAGTTTGTATTTTCTGCAGTGAAGACATACTTCCATCATTTCTCTATTTCCCATTAGTAATTCTCCAAGCTCACCCTCTGAAGGACCAACATTCATTTTAGTTACTCTTTTCCTTTTTGAAATACTTGTAGAAACTCTTAATATCTGTTACATTGTGAGCTAACTTTCTCTCATACTCTAATTCTCCATCTTTTTAAAAAATAATTCTTTGCCGCTTTCTAAAGTCTGTCTAATCTTCTGACTTCCCATTAACCTTCGCAGTATTTTATAGTTTTCCCTTCAATTGGTTATCCGCAGATGGTGCACCCCTTTCACAGAGTCTTTTTTAATTCAGTGGAATATGTCTTTACTGAGAATTATACACTGTTTCTGTACTGTTTTACCTTTTAACCTATTTTCCCAGTTCACTTCAGCCAACTCTGTCCTCATACCTTTGCTATAGCCTTTATTTAAGATTTTAGTCTCAGACTCATACTTCTCATCCTCAATCGGAACATGATATTCTATCATATTATGATCACTGTTGCCTAGAGGTCATAAATTAATGTTTCATTGCATATCACCAGTTCCAGAATAGCCTACTCCCTAACTGCCGCTAGAATGTACTGCTGTAAGAAATTGTTCTGAATACACTCGATGAACTCATTCCTAAATTACTTTTGCTAATCTGATTCATGCGGAAGGTAAGAGCGCATGGTATAGTGGGTAATATTTTAGTGTAGATAAAGGATTGATAATTTAACAGGAAGCAGGAAATAGGGATAAACAGATATTTCTTCAGGTTGGCAAGCTAAAATAGTGGAGTACTACAGGGATCAGCGCTGTATATGGTGTGCAGAGGATGCTGAAAGTCTTCAAAGGGATATAGGTAGTCTAAGTGAGTGGGGTCTGGCAGGTGGAGCACAATGATGGTAAAAGTGAGGTCATCCATTTTGATAGGAAATACAGCAAAATAGACTATTATTTAAATAGTAAAAAATTGCAGCGTGCTGCTGTGCAGAGAGGCCTGGGTGTCCTTGTGCAAAAATCACAGGAGTTGGTTTGCAGTGCAGTAGATAATTAAGAAGGGAAATGGAATTTTGGCCTTCACAGCTAGAGGGATGGAGTTTAAAAGCAGCAAGGTTACGTTGCAGCTGTATAAGGCAGTGAGGCCACACCTGGAGTTCTGTGTCTACAGTTCTGGTCTCCTTACTTGAGAAGGGATACACTGGCACTAGAGGGGATGCAGAGGAGATTCACTAGGTTGATTCCAGAGTTGAGAGGGTTGGCTGATGAGGAGAGATTGAGTAGACAGGGGCTATACTCATTGAAATTCAGAAGAATGAGGGGAGATCTTATAGAAACACATTAGATTATGAAGGGAATAGATGGGATAGAAGCAGGGAAGTTGTTTCCACTGGCAGCTGAAACTAGAACTAGGGGGCATGGCCTCAAAATAAGGGGAAGCAGATTTAGGACTGAGTTGAAGAGGAACTTCTTCACAAAGGGTTGTGAATCTGTGGAATTCCCTACCCCGTGAAGATGTTGAGGCTACCTCATTGAAAGTTTTTAAGGCAAGGATAGATAAATTTTTGAACAGTAAAGGAATTAAGGGTTATGGTGAGCGGGTGGATAAGTGGAGCTGAGTCCATGAAAAGATCAGCCATAATCTTATTGAATGGCGGAGCAGGCGCGAGGGGCCAGATGGCCTACTCCAGTTCTTAGTTCTTATATTCTTACATTCTTATATCAATGACATGGATAATGGGACCAAATGTATGGTAGCTAAATTTGCAGATGACACAAAGATTGGTAGGAAACTAAGTTGGTAAGAGAAGGTAAATGGTCTGCAAAGGGATATAGACAGATTAAGTGAATGGGCAAGTTTTGGCAGACGGGGAATAATGTGGGAAAACATGAATTTGAGAACTTAAGCCGGAAGACTAGAAGCAGTATACTATTTAAATGGAGGGGGATTGCAGAACTCAGTTGTACAGAGGGATTGGGTGTTCTGATACATAAAAGATTAGCATATAGGTACAGAAAATGATTGGGAAGGCAAATGGAATTTGGGGCTTATTGCAAGGGAATAGAATATAGAAATAGGAAAGTTTCACTGCAGTTGTACAGGGCTTTGGTGAGAGGAACCTGGACGACATTGTGTAGTTGTGGTTGAAATAAGATATGAATGCTTTAGAAGCAAATTAGAGATAGTTCACTCAACTTATTCCACGGATAAGGTCTCTCTCTCTTTCACATCTACACCCTCCTCCCCCTTGGCATCATTATCCAAATGCCATGGGCCATGATCATCTCTTATACTAGTGGAAAAATGAATTAAAAATGAAATAAACATGAGTGACCTGCCAATCCAGGACTGGGAATAACGCCTCTGAAAGTATTTTCCTCAAGTCACTGCTCCTAATTAGGCATCCAAATTGTGGCCAGCAACAGTTTGGAAATCATCCAAATTAGAAGCTGAATAAAAATTTAGCTCAAGTAAGTCCCACAAATAAAAGATATACAGGGATTTTTAAACACCTATAGTAGCTTAATAGCCCTGGAAATGATGATAAATTGTAACCACTGAAACAGCTGCAGCTTACGGCATTCATTCTGAACCGGAAAGCATGTTTCGTTACTATGCTGCATCTGAACAAGTGGATGAAATGTTAGCTTTCCAGGAACAACTATCTGAGTGGGCGAGTGTCATAACTCTTTATTTGGCAGGAGTGCAATGGTGTCAAGTGGAAGGAATGGGGATTGTCAGGAAAGTATATATGGTTGTATGATTACTTCGCACTGCACTGAGGGGGTACGGTGTAAAATTCCAGCCTCAGAGTCCACACACAATAATATGGAAATCGAGAGATTACTCTCAGTGATTCTACACTCCTCCAGAGGGTGCGCTGTTGAGCTTCTACCACCCCAATCCCAAAGCAATCAGTGAATTCATGAAAACTTGCACTTTTGCCTCACTGTAAGAACCTATGAAAAACTTACTTCCTGTTGAATGTGGCTTAACAGGGTTTTTGGTCAATGCTCCAAGTTTATAATTATTGCTTATCACCCTCATGGGGGCTGAAGTTTCAGCTAATTTCACATTTATGGAAAAGTTAAATTTCTCCATTATGATAAAAATTCCACGCAATTTTAAGCATTTTTTAAAAGTTGGTTTATCTTTACCTTAGCTTCAATCATAAATCATTCAGAAGCATTTCATCTGCCATTTAAAAGTTATCCCAAAATGTGAAATACAAGTGGCTTTTAACTTGCTGATTTGCTGTCTGTGTGAATACGCCCATGTGATTGGCCAGTGCTTTTCTTCTTGCTGATGTCACTGCTGCTGCTCTTGACTTGGCACCAGATTTAAGATGCCATCGGGAAAGGGGAAAACCACAGCACAGGGAGAGCTAGACCTTTGTTGGCAGCATTTACTCAGGTCTTATAGAGACTTACAAGATAATGAAGGGGATGGATAGGGTAGAGGTAGAGAGATTCTTCCCACTTAGAAAGGATAGCAGAACTAGAGGGCACAGCCTCAAAATAAGGGGGGGGGGCAGTTTAGATAAGAGTTGAGGAGGAACTTCTTCACTCAAAGGATGGTGAGTCTCTGGAATTCTCTGCCCATTGAAGTGGTGGAGGCTACCTCGCTGAATATATATAAGTCACAGGTAGATAGGTTTTTGATAGACAAGGGAATTAAGGGTTATGGGGAGAAAGCAGGAAAGTGGAACTGATCCACTTCAGATCAGCCATGATCCTGTTGAATGGCGGGGCAGGCTCGAAGGGCTAGATGGCCGACTCCTGCTCCTATTTCTTATGTTCTTATGTCAGCAACAAACACTGTTGCTTTGCTGCGGACCACAAAATATAACCCTTTTTATTGGAAGTTCTGATGTGAATCTACTTTGCTGAAAAGTTACACCTGGAAACATTGGGCTGGATTTTGCTTTCAGCAGTGAAAGAATAGCAGCAACCATTCACCAATTTTATCATCCCATTACCTTCCCCCAAATGCATCAAGAGTTCTGCACTGGCTTTTATGCTTTTTGGCTCAGTCATTCATATATAAAGTAAAGTTTATTTATTAGCCACAAATAAGGCTTACATTAACACTACAATGAAGTTACTGTGAAATTCCCCCAGTCGCCAAGAGATGATGGTTCTGCTCGGGTCAATGCACCTAACCAGCACATCTTTCAGAATATGGGAGGAAACCAGAGTACATGGAGGAAACCCATGCAGACATGGAGAGAATGTGCAGACTCCACACAGACAGTGATCCAAGCCGGGAATTGAACCCGGGTCCATGGTGTTATTTATATATTTCAAACCTAGTTATTTACATGATGTGTTTACAGATAACAGCTCATTTAACTTTCTCCATCTTAACAACGGGGATGCAGGTTTGATTCCTGGCTTCGGTCACTGTCTGTGCAGAGTCTGCATGTTCTCCCTGTGTCTGCGTGGGTTTCCTCCAGGTGCTCCGGTTTCCTCCCACAATCCAAAAGACGTGCTGGTTAGGTACATTGGCCAAGCTAAATTCTACCTCAGTGTACTTGAACAGGCACGAGATTGTAGTGACTAGGGGATTTTCACAGTAACTTCATTGCAGTGTTAATGCAAGCCGACTTGTGACTAATAAATAAACTTTAAACTTTGAGATCTGCTCTGGTTCTCTGATTTTTTTTGTTTAGTCATTCATGTATTTAAAACGTGTTTATTTTACACAGTGTGTTTGTAGATAGTTTATTTAACTTTCTCCACCTTAGACACCAGGGTCCAGAAATTAATCTGGGCCTGAAGCAGGGTGTTAATGGACACTGGATCCTGGGTCTCATCAGTTTTATTTTAGTTTTTGATTTATTAGTGTCACAAGTGGGCTTACATTAACGCTGCAATGAAGTTACTGTGAAAATCCCACAGTCGCCGCACTCCGGCGCCTGTTCGGATACACTGAGGGAGAATTTAGCATGGCCAATGCACCTAACCAGCTCATCTTTTGGACTGTGGGAGGAAACCAGAGCACCCGGAGGGAACCCACACAGACACGGGGAGATTTGCTGACTCCTCACAGATAGTGACCCAAGCCAAGAATCAAACCTGGGTCCCCTGGCACTGTGAGGCAGCAGGGCTAACCACTGTGCCACCTCCCACCCATGACCACTGTGCCACCATGCCACCCATAAGCAGTGTGCCACTGTGCCACCCATCAAAGGGTGCACCACCACCAAATTGGATAAGCCAGCCACTCATTGGACTTGCATTTATCCAGAGAGTGGTCCAGGGATTTGTTTGGAGCTGATTGTAAATGGGAATGGTAAAACCAGCCGCAGCCTTGAGAGGGGTTCCAGAGGTCCGTGTGAAGTGGGGCAAACAACTGTGATTCTCCTGGACCAATCAAAACTGAAGCGTAGTTAATGAGCAGCGCAGAAACTGAACAAGGAAATATCACTTCAATTAGCCGACTAAATGTTGAAGTATAGCAAATGAAATAATGAGAGGGAAAGAAAAATGGGATTAAGAGAGGTAAAGGAGACAGACATTATTATTTTTTAACCTCCAAAAATAAGTAAAATTTGAAAGAATGGGAGTTTACCAATGATAAGAAATTAGTTGCTGTGGACATTGGGACTCCAATGTTGCAGCAAGGAGCGGGTCCCAAGACTGCGCTTGCCGACAGCAGGACTTGCTTAACAATTTCACCCGAGGCAACTTTCTAGTTGGCCAGCCATCCTACAACATAATTAAGGAAAGTGGGCAGGATCCAGGTACCGCTGGCCAAATCAGAGAGCTCCGAAACCTCAGGAACATCCATAGGGAGATGTGGTCATAGCTGAGGAATACAATAGATCCTGGGAGCCAGGCCACCGCAATTTATAAAAGCGTACAAATCATCAGGGAGCTGAAAATTGGAGGGAAAGATTTCCATGGTGATTGCTGAGGCCACAGGGACTCCCTTTCCTATCCATGACCCTCTCTAGGCCATGGAGTCTGGGGCCCTGGTTGTCTTCAGGGCTGCTACAGGAAGGCTACCTCAATTTGGCTGACGACCCCTTGATGTAGTGGGGTTGCTCCACCATCAGTTAAATGCTAACGTCCCCACAAAATGGCTCCAAATTGGGCCTTTAATTTTGCTAATCAATTGCCTACCAACTTGGAGCAGGCAATCTGTCCACAAATCGGCCCACCTTTGGGATAATGCTGGGTAAAATACTTGCTGTTATTTGTCAGAATTAAGACTTTGCACACTGTGAAGAATTTAAATACACTGGGATGAACAAAACCAAACCTTTTCTGATATTTTTAGTACCATGTTTAGCTTTTCAAAGGGAACTGGATCATTACCTGAAAAGGAAAGATTTGCAGGATTATGGCGAAATAACTGGGAGTGGGACAAGGTGAACTGCTTTTTCAGAGGGCCAACACACACATGATGGGAAGAATGACCTCCTTCTGTACTGTAACTGTCTTGAAAACATATCAAGGTTATTCAGTAAATTAGAATATTTTCTGCTGGTAATATTCTTGTTATATATTTTAAACCGTGGGAATATGTGAGGAAGATAATTAAGGCAGGGACAGAGTGACTGTGTGAATCTAGCTAGCAAATTTGATATGTTAATGAGCTTTGCAACACTGCAAATGGATGGTTAGCCAAGGCAATTAGTAAGAATGGAGACAGAACACAAACAGACCTGAATAGGTTGTTAAAGATTCAAGGGAACAGATGCAAGGTGTGAAGGAAAGGTGTCATTGGGAAGGTGGATGAAGGGAGTTTGTTTTCCTTTTAAACTCTACAAGTTCAAATAGAGAGATGGAGTTAATTAAGTCTGAGAGAGCACGGTTCTAAAGAAATTAAGTAAGATAAGGGAGAGATCAAAGGGAAAAATATAATTAAAGGGATACTGAAACTTATACGGGAGCCACTGTAGATCACAGACAACATCAGGAATAACTCTTTATCTCCCAGCAAACAATGAAGGAAGCCAGACTTGAAACACAAACTCTTAGTTTTCAAGAACAGGGGTGGGCAATTTAGCTCCTCAAGCCTGCTCCGCCATGTAACACAATCATAGCTGATCCTATCTTGGCCTCAACTCCACTTTCCTGCCCATTCTCCATAATCCTTCAAACCCTTACTAATTAATGATCTGTCCACTTCTTCCTTTATCTAGTCAATGTCCCAGCATCTATCACGCTCTGGGTAGTGAATTCTACAGACTCATGACCCTTTGAGGGAAATAGTTTCTCCTCATCCCTGATTTAAATCTGCCATCTTTATCCTAAAACTATGACCTCTTTTTCTAGATAGCCCCACAAGAGGAAATATCCTCCCCACATCTATTTTGTTAATCCCCTTTATCATCTTGTACACCTCAATTAGTTCTCCTCTCATTCTTCTAAACTCCAGGGAGCATAGACCTAAACTGCCCAATCTCTGTTTGTAAGATAAACCCCTCGTCTCTGGAATCAATCTAGTGAGCCTCCTCTGAACCACCGTCAGTGCAACTACATCCCTCTTTAGGTAAGTGGACCAAAACTGTACGCAGTATCCGAAGTGTGGTCTCACCAATGCTTTGTACAGTAGCAACAACACTTCACTATTTTTATACTCCATTCCTTTAGCAATAAATGCCAAGGTTGCATTTGCTTTCCTTATTATCTGCTGTACCTGCATTCTAGTTTTCTGTGACTCATGCACAGAATATCTAGAGGCAGAGCAGAAATGCCAGAAAAGGTTGGTAGGGGAAAATTGTTTGTTTCTGTGTCAGAAATTCCATATAATATAAGAACATAATAACATAAGAACATAAGAAATAGGAGCAGGAGTAGGCCATCCAGCCCCTCGAGCCTGCCCCGCCATTCAATAAGATCATGGCTGATCTGTCGCTGCTCAGTTCCACTTTCCCGCCCTCTCCCCATAACCCTTAATCCCCTCTCCTATCAAAAACCCATCAACCCGCATCTTAAAAATATTTAGCGAGGCAGCCTCCACCACTTCAACGGGCAGAGAATTCCAGAGATTCACCACCCTTTGAGTGAAGAAGTTCCTCCTCAACTCCGTTCTAAACCGCCCCCCTTTTATCTTGAGGCTGTGCCCCCTAGTCCTACTGTCTTTTTTGAGCGGGAAGAGTCTTTCCACCTCTATCCTATCCATCCCATTCATCATCTTATACGTCTCAATGAGATCTCCCCTCATTCTTCTAAACTCTAACGAGTACAAGCCCAGTTTATTCAGCCTCTCCTCATAGCTCAACCCCCTCAACTCCGGTATCAGCCTAGTAAACCTCCTCTGCACTCCCTCCAAGGCCAAAATATCTTTGCGCAGGTGCGGCGCCCAAAACTGCACACAGTACTCCAGCTGCGGCCTCACCAATGCCCTATATAGCCGCAGCAAGACCTCCCTACTTTTATATTCAATCCCCCTCGCTATGAAGGCCAGCATCCCATTCGCCTTCCTGACCACCTGCTGCACCTGCAAGCTGGGTTTTTGCGACTCATGCACAAGGACCCCGAGGTCCCTCTGCACCGTCGCCTGCTGCAGTTTTTTGCCCCGTAAGTAATAGTCCTTCCTACCATTCTTCCTACCAAAGTGGACCACCTCACACTTGCCAACATTAAATTCCATTTGCCATTTCCTGGCCCATTCGCCCAGCCTATCTAGATCCTTCTGCAGACTCTCCACACCCTCCGCACAATTTGCCGTTCCCCCAATCTTGGTGTCATCAGCAAATTTCGACACTCTACACTCGGTTCCCTCCTCCAGATCATCTATATAAATGGTAAAAATCTGAGGCCCCAGCACCGACCCCTGGGGCACTCCACTAGTCACCATCCGCCAATCCGAATAGCACCCGTTGACCCCCACTCTCTGCCTCCTATTTGACAACCAATCCTCTATCCACGCTAATACCCTACCCCCAACTCCATGACACTCGACCTTCTGCAATAACCTCTTGTGAGGCACTTTGTCAAACGCCTTCTGAAAATCTAGAAAGACCACATCCACCGGCTCTCCTCTATCGACTGCCCTAGACACATCCTCATAGAACTCCAGTAAATTTGTCAGGCACGACTTCCCTTGATCAATTCTGATTATATAATTGAAATCATTATTTTAATAAAATATTTATCAGCTCAGGTGAATATAGGTTCTATCTGACAATAAGAGCAAAGAATGCTGGAAATCCTCAGCAGGTCAGGTATCTGTGGAGAGAAAAGCAGAATTAATGGGGGAATTCTTTCATCCAGGGCTAAGCACCAATGCAGGGGCAGGGATGGAAATGGAGAATGTTTCCTACCGCAGGGACCAATGGGAAATGATGCCTATTTTCTATTCCCAGTGTAATTAATTCTGTGTCTGGGGGTTATTTGCTACCTTCTGTGACGGGCTTGATGGCACACATCCTGCTATCATACCTGGGTACCAGATTGAAAAGGTGCCCAGTGTCACTGACTCACCGCTGAAGAAAGAAGATGGGCCTTCCTCAAGCTGGATGGTCCATCTGATAGATGAATCCCCCACTCACAGCTGTGGTGTTCCAGGATCACTGCAGCCTCCGCCCTGAACTCCAAAGGAAGTGCCAGGTGAAGTCATCATAGAATCTCGACATTGCAGAAGGAGGCCATTTGGCCCATCCTGGCACTTGCACCCCACATTGGTCCGAGTATATTCTGGACTACGTGGTTAGCTGCCGACATAATGGAGAATCGGGCATGGGAGGAAGATTCCAGTCAGACCTTTATTTGCATCGCAATAACGGGATGAAAATCTGCTTCCAGTGGGATTCCTTGATGGGCACAACCCATTGTAAACTCATGCCGATGCAAAACCCATTTTTGGGCCTCTTGCCCAATTTAGAATTTCATAGCCTCCCTACAATGCAGAAGGAGGCCATTTGGCCCATTGAACCTGCACTGACAACAATCCCATCCAGCCATATCCCTGAAACCCCATGTATTTCACTCTGCTAATCTCCCTGACACTAAGGGACAATTTAACATGGCCAATTCACTCAACGGGCACATCTTTGGAGTCTGGGAGGAAACCGGCACACCCGCAGGAAACCCACACAAATACGGAGAGAACATGCAGACTCCACACAGACAGTCATCCGAGGCCGGAATTGAACCTGGATCCCTGGCATTGTGAAGCAGCAGTACTAACCACTGTGCCACCTTGCCCTCCTCCCCCCAGCCCCACCTCCTGCCTGCTATTGATTCCGCGGCAGGGACATTTGAGAATTCCTCCCAAAGTTTCAGGTGGGCGCCATTTCATTTGCAGTGCCTTTCGCCCTGGTAAACTCTTTTGATCGGTTCTGTCTGTAGTGCTTAATGAGCACCACAGGATGGTGCTGTATCAGTGCCTTTCCCAGCAGAGAGCAGCTACTTTGCTGATCAAAGCTAACTAAAGACATCCTGGTGCCATTCCTCGCAGTGTTGCTCTCCCATCACCATCACTATTTGGGCACCTTCTCTGGGATATATTGTAAAGGATCCCCATGAGTGATCGGGGCAATTAATTCATTTCTTTCAGACTGTAAAATCCTGTCAGCAAATGATAAACAGAATGTCCCAAAACCTATCCATCAAACGCGCTATCGTCCTGGAACAGATTGTGAACGCAGGAAACGTGCAGGAATTAAGAGCCATTTCACCCTCACAGGATGTCTGGCATTAGCATGGGATTTCTCAGGTAAACATTGCAACCAACTGCACACTGATTGAAGAATATCCTTTCTTTTTTTCCTGCACATCTCAGCTCGAGAATGTCCGGATCTGTGTAATCAGTGATGCTTTGGGCTCTTGGAACACGGTCTATATCAAAAGAGCCTCTCTGATTTGGGTTCAGCTGCTTGGCCTTGGAGACACGATGGTGGGATGTCTTAGTACAATCTTCGTGATAGGTTAGGTGAAGATTCTGTACTCCCTAGCCACTCTGTACATTCACTGCTTATCCATGGAAAGGGCATTTTTCTGTCTTTGTGCACTTGAATTTCAACTTGTGTATTCAACACGCGTTAAATTAATTATTTTCATTCATTCATGGAACATGGAGTGTCGCTGGCATTAATAGCTCATCCCTAATTGCCCAAGAGCAGTTGAGAGCCAACCACATTGCTGTGGCTCTGGAGTCACATGTAGGCCAGACCAGGTAAGGACGGCAGATTTCCTTCCCTAAAGCACCAGATGGGTTTTTCTGACAATGGGTCATCAGTAGATTCTTAATTCCAGTTTTGTAATTTGATTTCAAATTTCAGTATCTGCCGTGGTGTGATTCGAACCCAGGTCCCCAGTAACAGCCAGGCGGGGAATCCTGATGCTCAGGATGGCAGAAGAAGGCCCCTTCATCTGACCAAGAAGATTCAGTGTGAGGTCACCTCCCAGGTCAGTGGGCATAACATGGTGTGCCACAGTTGGGTGCAGAACCACAAGAGGTTCAATGATCTACTGTAGCTGGCAAAGGTAACTGCAGGGATGGTGTGGAACTGTGTGGAGAAGTGCAGTCGAGTGCCTGTTCCCCGGATTGGGTCAGATTGTAAGGTGGTGTGTGACAGCTGGCATTAAAGCATGCAAAGCCAAGGTTGGGGTGTCTGACCACTTGGCCTCTGCGCATTGGATGCCGAGGTGTCCCACAGTGACAGGGCCAGCTAACTGGCATTTGGCAGTGGTGAGGGTCCAGAAATAGTCCTTCAGGGTGAGGGAGCAGTAATGATCCAATCTATTTGTCACTTTCAGGCGATGAGAAGCCAGTTTGTCTCAGAGCGGAGAAGGAGAGGAGGCAGTGTGCCAGCCCTGAACATCCTCATCAGCTTCGAGAGCGCGGTATTAAGCGAGATTTCCACCATCCCCAGCTCGCTACATCGGTCATGGTGAAGTGGGAGTCATGGCTGAAGATAAGAGTTCAGTGCACAGATTCTTGTGACGCTGCCCATTGAAGCCGAGTACAGATGGCACCACACACACATTTGTTTCCATTGTGTCAAATGTCTGTTCAGCATGTTCAGCATGCACAGTAACTAAGTGATCACTGAATACACTGAGATGTTTTGGCTGCTAAATTCAGAATGGGGACTCCATCCTGCTACAAGTACAGCTTTTGAAGGGTGCTGTTTGCAAAAATGTAAACATTTTTGGCACTTCATCCTCATAATCCCAGACTATAATCCTGGCCTGGAGGGGGCCAGGTTGATCCCACATTTATCCCCGTAAGCAAGTTTGCTCTGATCACGCCAGACTCAGTGCATCAGCACCGTATTGTCACTCGGCTCTGTGACATGAGAATTCCCAAGTGAGGGAGTCAATCAACTTGTCCCTTTTATCAGCAGGAGCCTGGACTCTCTGTACTGCTGTGGAGCTTGTTTCTGTTCTAATAAACTCCTGCCTAAATTTCACGTCTGCCAGAATGGCCAAGGAATCTTGAGGACTCTGCAATTCGCAACTGAAGTAGAAATCAAATTTCAGTCTGCAGTGGCAATTACTGCCTCTTCGATTTTTGATGTTTTCCAGAAAATGCAATACCTACATCAGGTGACAGTAAGCCATAACCTGGTGGAGAAATGTAGTTACTTCTGATTAATACTTGAACTCTCATGGACAGTGAATGAAGAAACTGTAATTGGCCAGCAAAAAGGGGGTTAATAAGGGCTGCAGCAGAGATTTGATTGATATGCACATCTGCTCATTCAGGAATCCTGGCTTTTATTTGGTGTAAAACTATATTGTGATCCCAAAGCCACAATGTTTAAAGGTATTAATTAAGCACCTCATTACTGTGTTGCCATTGTCTAAATGCAAAGGATCTAAGCAGATGCTTTTTGTATGATTGAGTGAGTAAGAGCGTGGAATCTGTGGTTAGAGTTAAGAACAGTGAGGTTGGAAAGACAGGCAGGGGATATGTTTGTAATGAAATGTTACAGCACAGGATTAGAGAGACCTATCGAGATTTATGGGTGACCACAGGACGGTTAGAAGATCCAAATGGCTGAACAACTATTGACTGCAGGAAGAACGTGCTGTATGAGAGGGTCATTGGTTCAATATTACATAGGCTGGAAAGCAAAGTGGTCATTCAGCACAAAGGAGTTATTTCCCTAAATATGGTGTCTTTGTCCTTTCTTTGTGTAAGCAGGTTGATAGAAAGCCTGTGAAACAATGGGAGTTTCCTGCTGGGGCTGACACTGGACATTGTGCCAGGGTGGCATGCTGGCGCAGTAGTTAGCACCGCTGCCTCACAGCACCAGAAACCCAGGTCAATTCCAGCCTCGGGTCACTGTCTGTGTGGAGTTTGCATGTTCTGCCTGTCTCTGTGTGGATTTCTTCTGGGTGCTCTGGTTTCCTCCCATACTCCAAAAGATATGTGGTTTAGGTTGATTGGCCATGCTAAATTGACCTTATTGTCAGGGGGATTAGTAGGGTTAATGTGTGTGGTTGTGGGAATAGGGCCTGGGTGGAATTGTGGTCGGTATAGGTTTGGTGGCCTCCTTCTACGACAGGGATTCTATTCTATTCTAGTATAGACTGTGAGAAGAAGGTCTGAATTTAGAGTGGGTACTACAATGAGGGTGATGGCCTAGTAGTATTATGGCTAGACTATTAATCCAGAAACTCAGCTGATGTTCTGGGGACCTGGGTTCGAATCCTGCCACAGCAGATGATGGAATTTGAATTCATTAAAAAATATCTGGAATGAAGAATCTACTGATGACCATGAAACCATTGTCCATTGTCGGAAAAACCCATCTGGTTCACTGATGTCCATTAGGGAAGGAAATTTGAGGTCCTTTCCTCGTCTGGCCTACATGTGACTCCAAAGCCATTGCAATTTGATTGACTCCGAACTGCCCTTGGATAACTAGGGATCGGCAATAAATGCCAGTGATGTCCATGTCCCATGAATGAATAAAAATAAATTGTGATGAAAACTCCACACATAAATATCAGAGGTCACAAGATAACTGTGGAATCCTACAAGTTAACATTTCCCCAGAGCATAATGTGCCTCTTATAGCCATATTATGTCCATTGTTGAAATAAATGAAGCCTACCCTATATAAAGGTAAAATTGATTTTTAAAATTTGTTTGCATGCAATATTTCGATTGTATGTCTGATTCAAAAGGCCTGAACTCAAATTATACTTAAAGACACAGTGCATGATTAGTTTTGATGGTGTCAACTTATCTTTTTCGGACATATTTATACAAACAACAGGGAAACAATTCAAGACTAGGGATAGAAGTTACACTGTATAAAAGAGGCCACTCAGCCCAACTTGGCATTTCTCTTATTAGGCCCTCCTGTAGGTTGTCTGCCTTTGGAGTCCACCTATTGTCCTTAAATGGATGGTGAATGTGGAGGCTGTCTCAGGTAAGACTGTATTGGGGAGTACTCTGTTGAGATGAGAGGGGTGGAGCAGGACCCACACTTGATCCCTGTAACTTAAATATTTTAAAGTTAGTAAGATTCCACCCAAGATTTTCAGTTTGCAAGATCACACAAGAAGGATAATAGTCTAACTCATTCAGATTGAACACAGAATAATATATACTTTTCAAAATATAGTTTTGATCACCTCAAAGACTTGACCTTGCTCAAGGCAGTCTGAGCGCATAGGGGTTGATTACTGCCTGATATAAACTATTGCTTCCTATTGTCGGTTCAAGTCCCATTCCAAAGTCTTGAGCCCATCTTGTAGGCTGCCATCTTACTGAATGAAAGCGGAGCTGGGGGAGGGGTGTGGGATGCGGAGGGATGTTTGTGTGGGACAGCAGGGGAGGGGGGACAGGTACGAATGTGCGTTCTTCACTTTCAACATAATTTGAGGCCAAATCTAACCTGCCAAATTGGTGCTTAAGATCACATGAAACTATCCAAAGAAGAACTGAAGATTTCTCCCATATCCTTGTCACGTATTTCAGCATTTGTTTGTGTGCAAATTAATCAGAGTAAAGTTTATTTATTAGTCACAAATAGGCTTACATTAACACTGCATTGAATTGAATCCCTACAGTACAGAAGGAGGCCATTTGGCCCATCGAGTTTGTGCCAACCACAATCCCACCCAGGCTCTATTCCCATAACCACACACATTTATCCTACCATCCTCCTGGCACTAGGATCAATTTAGCATGGCCAATCCACCTAACCTGCACTTCTTTGGACTATGGGAGGAAACCTGAGCACCCAGAGGAAACCTGTGCAGACAGGGGGAGAATGTGCAAACTCCACCCAAACAGTGACCCAAGGCCGGAATTGAACCTGGGTCCTTGGCGCTGTGAGGCAGCAATGCTAACCACTGTGCCACTGTATTGCCTCACTGCAATTAAGTTAGTGAAAAATCCCCTTGCTGCTACACTCTGGCATCTGTTCGGGTACCCTGAGGGATAGTTTAACACAGCCAATGCACCTAACCAGCACATCTTTGGACAGTGGGAGGAAACCGGAGCATCTGAAGGAAACCCACACAGACATGGGGAGAACATGCAAACCTCACACAGTGACCCAAGCCAGGAATTGAACCCAGGTTCCTGACACTATGGAATAGTAGTGTTAACCACTGTGCCGCTCTCTATGCTCGATATTCCAACAATGCCTATAGCTTATCAGTACTCCATTGACTGCAAAGCTTTTTAGGGACATCCTGCAGCCATGTATGCAAATAAATGCAATCTTACTTTATTTGTTAACATTTTAATTTCTTTTTCAATAAAGTTTACGGCAACATTACATGGTATGAAAACTTAAAGTCAAATGATATAACCAAGAATGTTTCTGTCTACCTGCCACACTAATTCAGTAAAATGTGGGTGAATGCTTTACAGGATTCTGAAACCACTTGTCATGCAGATATTTTCAGCAAGACAAAGTTAGTGCTTTATCATTCTTTACAATAGTCTAACAGTTTTGCACTGATTCATTGTCATTATTCACTGCATTAATAACTCAGTGATGGCTGAAAATTGTAATATGATTTCCAACACTAGAGTAGAGTCATTTATGTTAATAATTAATAGTGCTGTAATGATGAATTGAACAGATTTTCTTCTATTACTGGTCATTTGCATCTTTTCTGTTGATAAAATGCACTCAAGGGAAAATATCTCACATCAGTAACCGTTTTTGTAAAATGCCTCATATTGTAAAGTTAGTGAAAAATTGAGACTCCTATTTCTGATAGATTGGATTTTAAGACCACTTTTCAGTCTAATTTAGTCTTTTGTGACCAGGGCAGGTCAAGGATCCATTGAGTTAAAGAAAGAAAGAAATTTCATTTAGAAAGCGCCTTTCATGGCTTCTGGATGTTCCAATGCATTTTTGTAGTGACTTTTGTAATGTCTCACAAAGAGTAATGTGATAAACAATCAGATAATCTGTTTTTGGTGGTGTCGGTTGAGGGACAAATGTTGGCCAGGGAACACTGTTCCTGTACAAAAAAAACCCACAGAATTTTTATACCCACCAGAGAGGGCAGTACAGGCTGTGACTTCTAATGATGCCTCTGACAGGATAGCAGAATTGTGCTAAAACGTTATGATCCAGTCTTTGGATTAGGGCTTGAATCCACAGCATTTTGACTCAGAGGCGAGTGCTGAGCCAAAGCTGACATCTAAAATTGAAACCACTCTGTTAGGGATAGTGTTTGATTTTTGCAACTTAATTCTGATCTACATTGGAATAAAACTTTCAAATCTGAAGAGAACCAAAAGAGAAAGGAGGTTCAGAACGGAAGGGAAATTGGTATACTAAAAATGTCCATACTGATAAGAGATCTGCACTATTTGATAGGTCTGTAAACCTCATCAAACAAATTAAACAAAGGACGGCACTTCTGTCATCAAGAAGAGCGTATTTTGTCATCTGATATTTGTTTCACTGTTGTAGAGCAATTTGATTTAGTCAGCTTGCAAATAAAAAACATATAGTATGCACGAAGGAGCTGAGATCAATACATTACTTTGTCCCAGACATATGGATTATTAGCCTGTTATTCTGTGTACCTATACTTCATTGCAGTTCACACATTAAGTTTAAGTTCATTTATTAGTGTCACAAGTAGGCTTACATTAACATTGCAATGAAGTTACTGTGAAAATCCTCTAGCTGCCATATCCCGGTGCCTGTTCGGGTACACTGAGGGAGAATTTAGCATGGCCAACGCACCTAACCAGCATGTCTTTGGACTGTGGGAGAAAACTGGAGCACTCAGAGGAAGCCCATGGAGTCACAGGGAGAACATACAAACTCCACACAGACAGTGACCCGAGTCAGGAATTGAACCTGGCTCCCTGGCGCTGTGAGGAAGCAGCACTAATCAACATGCCACTGTGCTGCCAATATAACATATATTAGTTGTTCAAATTGATGACCAAGCTTGAAGAAAAATGAAGTGAAGTGAAGTGAAGAAGGAAACAAGAATTGATCAAATAAATAGGAATAAAATGTACAAGATTAAAGAAGGGAAACAAAGATTGGGATAATGAATACGATTACGAGCCAGGAATGACTTGAAGGAAAGAATGAAAAATGAACACATTTACATTGGAGTTGCTGCCTGCATCATGCACTGTTCATCCATTATACACTACAAAGTAGTACAGTGATTAAACATGCCTCCCATGGACGTATTAATGGTTGGCTACACACGCTTTATATTCAAGATTGAGGAAAATGAACATCGCACATGCTTATCTCCCACAGGACAAACAGAAATTTATATTTTGTGTATCAGTAGTCTACAAGAAGCGAATAAATGTTTAACATTGTTTCAGATACATGATAACGCTATCAACAAAACTCACAGTGTTTTCAGGCGAATACATTTTGAATATACGCAGTGAAAGATTTATTGTAGTCATATGTGCGAGTCTGAATTGGACAGTCAATCTATGTTCTCTTGACTAATAGGTAACGGGTAGTGTGCACCATCTGCTGCCAAAGCCAGTCAATGCACATTGAGCTTGTGCAGAATTCCTTGGTGCAACAACCATAGTGCTTGAACAAAAAGGGGAAGGAAAAATTACATGAATACTAATTTGTTGGATTGTTAAGTTCTGCTTGGAAGTGAAAACTTTCTCCTGTAGCAAGTCGTTCATTATTTCTTTATAATTCTGCAATGAATTCTAGTGTGTTATTTTTAACAAATGGATAAGGTTATTTAAAATTCATCGCCAGACATCAGAAGTGCCATTGCATTTGATATACTAAACTATTTAGCTACCTCTTATTAAATGTATTGAATGTTCTTTCGATGCGTGTCAGTTTGTTTTAGATCACTTGTCGAAATGTGGGGGGGGGGCATAATTTTCCGTTCCTGGTTTGCATGTGAGCAATGTGCAAAATTCAAAGTAGATAAAGCTCCAGTTACATCTACAAACCCCTAAGTATGCTGCCATGCCAAACTCAGCAGTGCACCCGTGACTGTAGTGTGCTATTTCTATTTCCTACAGCAAGCCATGCTGCAGCCACCGAATGAAATCTAAATGGTGTTAAAATTGTGCCTATTTACTTCACCTCGAGCTTGTTCAAGCCTTGAGTTATCAGAGACAAGAGGCCTTCATTTTATAAAAACCTAGATCTTAGAGGTAAAAGGACAGCATTGTAGGAAAGACCCTTGAAAAATGATTAAAAACCTAGACTGATTTCAGTATAACTAAACAACAACACTTTTAGGATGCTCAAACAGATTTCGATTTCACATAAATCCACCTTTCGAAGCATTCTCCCAAAACAACAGTACCCCTTCACTTGTATTAATGCTTCTTCAACATATATTATTAATTCTCTGTTTCATGCAGAATGTCATCATATGCACATCAGTGATTAGCTGAGCTTTGAAGGTTAGGAAAATCCTTGGTTCAATGCCTGGTATACGCTAAACGTAAACAATGTTAGGTATCAAAACTGGACACAATGGCCATTGGTTTAGGGTAGAGAAAATTAACTTTGTTATCCAGCCTTCCTTGCTATCCAATGACTTATTACCAGTACTTGTACATTGGGTAACATTGATGAAAGCCTCTACTGTGAGGATTCAGAATCAGGTCATTATAAAATCACGTGTTTGATTTATTTTGTTTATATTGTCCTAATGTTCTTCCTTTCTATTCAGCAACCTAATTTAACAACATAAAAAAGTCATTACGTCCAATAAACTCAATCAGTGTTGATTGGTTTGGAAATCACCTTTGTGCCTTCTTTCCCCAAATCCATTTTCTCTCTAGAAACAAATATGTTTCCCAAAACCAAATGCAGACTGGGTGACTGCTTGGTGGAACACTTCGGTTCAGTCCATAAGCCTGGCCCATTTCCAAGCTTCTAGTTTCCTGCCACTTTAATTTTCCATTTTGGTTCCATATTGACATTTGTATTTTTAACCTCCATTGGTAGAATCGTAGATATCATAGAACCCTTACAGTGCAGAAAGAGGCTCTTTGGCCCATCGAGTCCGCACCGACCACAATCCCACCCAGGCCCTACCCCGATATCCCTACATATTATTACCTACTAATCCCTCTAACCTAAGTATCTTGGGACACTAAGGGCAATTTTAGCATGGCCAATCAACCTAACCTATACATCTTTGGACTGTGGGAAGAAACCGGAGCACCCGGGGGAAACCCACGCAGACACATTGGTATCCCAATGAAGCTCAAAACAAACTCGAACAACACCTTATCTTTTCACTGCGCACTTCTAAACTTGTAATTGAGTTAAATCCATTTAAGTTGTTCCTACTTTGCATCATTTTCCTTTTCTAGTTTGCTTTTGCTCTCTTGTTTCTCACTTCTTTCATTGACATTGCTTCCAGAAAGCAATTCTTTGTTCCAACATGCCTTTGAGAGAATGTAGCATGACATCAATGGGAGGGAAGTGTGTCATGCTGCTCACAGTAATGTCATGCTGTAACCCCCTAAATGTATATTACAACACTACTCAAGATCCTATGATTGATTCAAGCCATGAGTTGATTCTGCCATTCACTACTACGCTGAATACAACTTTTATTTATTTATATGTCCTATTATCACTTCCTTTGGTCTTCCACCATGAAACCTTTAAATCACCTAATATCTACTGCCCTCCACCCCTTCACAGACTTTCCATTCATTCTTCTTCACAGTCTCCCTCTTTCATTTGCTCAAAATTTATCAAAGTTCCAACTTTTCCCAGTTTGGATGAAGTTCACAAACTTAAATTATTGGGCAGCATTTTGATTTTGGGTCAAAAGCCAATATTTGTTCCACTTCTGGGTCGTGACCTTGCATGTGTTTCTGACATGCCCCGCCTCAATTTTCAAATGTCTACTCACTATTGGGCAGGGAGCAAGTCTGTCATCTAACTAAGGACAGTGGACTGGAGATAGGTTCTTGAGACTCAAGATGGTTTGGAGCAATAATGTATGAAACAACATTTCAGTCTTTTATGCATTATTTTAAGAAATGAAGAAGGGACAAAAGTGAAATTAATTGAAAGATGTCATGTGTCAAAGGTTTACCAAATAATGAATTTATCTCCTGCCAGCAGTTGAAAATAGCCCTCAGGTAAATAATCTGTAAGTCTTAATTCAGTAATCACCTGACATCTATGGAGTTATCACAATGAGTTAATTTGATTTTGTCTGAATACATAGTGCGGAGTTTTCCCATCACGCTCGCCACGGGAACTGTAGCAGGTGGAACATGGACTATGCAAAGGTCTGTTGACTTTGGGTGGTGTTTTCCAGTCATGGGGTGAGCACAGCTGGAAAATCCCACCCACAGTGTTTTGACTGTGAGACACAAACCCAAAGAATACTTAACCATTGGACATGTTTGTCATCTACTTTATACAACATGTACTTTTACTGAAAATAAGCATAATAACAAAAAATTAAATTTTTTATTTCACAAAGATCAGGAGATTGGACAGAATGTGAAACAGCAAAGAATGAAGAATTAGCATACAGGAGACAGTTAACAGGGAATACATGGTGAGAGTTTCATTCGATATTTGAAAATATATTTTTAAAAGTTCCTATAGGAAGTGAGTCTAGGGAATTAATAATGGAAAATAAGGAAGTGGCAGGTTAATTGAACAGGTATTTTGCATCAGTTTTCATTCTAGAGGATACAGGTAACATCCCAGAAATAACAATAAATCAGGAAATGGAAGAGGAGGAAGAACTCAAGACAATTACAATCACCAGGGATCTGAGCAAATTGTTGGAACTGTGGGCTGACAATTCATGTATTCCTGATGGACTTTATTCCAGGGGCTTGGGAGATAGTTTATACTAACAGTGATTAGCACTGCTGCCTCACAGTGCCAGGAAATCAGGTTCAGTTTCTGGCTTGGGCCACTGCCTGTGTGGAGTTTGCATGCTGTCCCCGTGTCCATGTAGATTTCCTCTGCATATTTCGGTTTCCTTCCACAGTCCAAAAGACGTGCTGGTTAGTTGCTAAATTCTCCCTCAGTGCACCCGAACAGGCACCGACTGTGGTGACTAGGGGATTGTTACAGTAACTTCATCACAGTGTTAACGTAAGCCTAATAAATAAACTTTAAACCAGTGTGAGATGCACAGAGAGATATAGGATTCTGAGTGCATGAATCACAAATGCTAGTTTGCGGTTACAGCAAATAATTAGGAAAGCTAATATAATGTTATTGGTCATTGCGAGGAGAATTGAGTACAGAAGTTTGAAGGTTATCTTCAGGTGTATAGGGCATCGGTAAGACCACATCTGGAGTATTGTGGACAATATTGGTCTCATTATTCAAAGGATGTAAATGCATTAAAAGCAGTATAGAGCAACTTTGCTAGGGTAATTACTGGAATGGGTTGGTTGCCTTATGAGGAAGGGTTGGACAGGCTAGGCTTGTATCCACTAGAGTTTAGAAGAGTAATAGGTGACTAGATTGAAACATATAAGGTCCTGAGAGGTCTTAACGACATGGACATGAAGAGGATATTCCCTCTTGTGAGAGAATCTAGAACTAGAGGTCACTGTTTAAAATAAGTGGTTACTCATTTAAGATGGAGATGAGAATTTCTTTCTCTCAGCGGGTTGAGTCTTTGGACGTCTCTTCCTCAAAATAAATGAAAGCAGGGTCTTTGAATATATCTAAGGTAGAGCAAGATCAATTCTTGACAATCAAGGGGGTGAAAAGTTAGTGGGGGTTACTGGGAATGTGGAGTTGAGGTTACAATCAGATCAGCCTTGATCTTATTAAATGACAGAGCAGGATTCAGGGGCCGAATGGCCTGCTTGTGCTCTTAATTCGTATCTTCATATGTATGCAAGTCAAAATGCAACATTTGCAATCGGAAAGCCCCCAGATATCCAAGTAACCAAGCTGAATCTTCCAAAGAGTGGCAATCATCACTTTAATTTTAAGCTATTGCAGGATCTCTGTAGTCCTGGCCTAGATTTCCAAACCAGGTCTTCCCAGAAATGCAGAACGTACTGTTCAGGGAATTCTCCTTCGTAGCGAAGGGTCATCAGGGAAAGCCAAGCCATTCCACATTTTTAACAGCATAAGCTGTCATATTTGACTAAATCTTCATTCACTAACCCAATGAAAAACTTTGGGCAATTAGATAGCTTTTCATTGTGTTAATGAATGAGTGTGGGTGAGGTAAGTTGGAAGGGTGGGTCGAGTGGAGAGGTGGTAGGCTTCCACCTGGGGAGAGTGGTAGGTGACAGAGTGGGGAGGGTAGCAGAGTTGTAGGTGGCAGGGTGGTGCTGACAATATGGTAGGTGGCAGGATGAGTAGGGTAGTGAGATTAGGCCAGTTCGGGTTGGGGAGAGTCAGAGGGATCGAGGTGGGCTGAGGGTCACTGGAAGGGCCAGAAGATTGGGGGAGAACTGGAGGGCTGGGGCAAGTCAGCAGGGGGTTGAGTAGGAGGGTTGGGGAGATTTAAAGGGTTAAGGGGGAATTGAAGGCTTGGGGGATAGTTGGAGAGTCAGGGACAAGTCGACAGGTGGTTGGGTAGGAGAGTTTGGGGTGAATCAGAGGGTTCGGGGGCTCTCGAAGCATTAGGGGAGTTGGGTTTTGTTAGTTCTATAATTACCTGAGAGTTAGAGATGATTTTTTTCTAACTAACATTTCCTGGGCAACTATCTGGGGAAGTGAGTTGGAACGATCCAAAGTCTCAAATTCTAACTTAAGGTTAGAGACTATTTCAGGTAGCCCCAGACAGCAGGCAAATTGCCCAACAAACGTTGAAACCAACTGGGCAATTCCCAAGAAGTACTTGCATTAGGACTTTCAAAGGATATAATTGCATACCTTCTATAGTAGGTCCCGACCCAACCACTCAGAGATCATAATATCTGGGCAGGTATATCTATTATTTTCTGTCTCCCTAAGTTTGTCCTTTCAGATATTCACTGGGCTAAGCACTGGGATGAGCTGTTAACCTCTCCTCTTTGCACAAGGCGGAATCAATCAATTCGGTCTATTTACAAACGGTGGGTCCATGACATCTAGACATTGCTGTTGACAATGAGAAGGAAAGAACCATGGACTGAATAAGAGGCTAGATCAAATAGGCTAACTCACAATCGCATGAGATTTGATAAATAAAACCCCTGGAGAAATATTAGCCAAAAATGTTTTCTCATCAGGTTTTCTTCCAAAGTTGGCAGAAAATAAGCAATAAGGATTTTGTTGTATGAATAAAAATATTGGTTCTCTTAAATATGCAATAAGGAAGTCACAGAGGCCTAACCTGTGCAGACATAGCATATCATATTGACCATCATTTGTTGCAATATTAATTTTCAGCAAAAGTATATATTACAAAAACAGTGGATGACGAATGTGTCTAACTGGCTAAGTATTCTTCAAGTTTCTGTGCCACAGTTCAATACCCTGAACTCTGACATTACTCAGCATCTCGGTACAAAATCAAAACAGTGGGTAGCTTTAATGTACAAAATAAATATAAGATGTACATCAAAGGGTTACAATCAGTAACCTAATCCTGGGATCTACTTGTTCAAATTCTGTTCTCATGGTTTCTGAAGTAATATGACCCCCCTCTCCTCCGCACCCCCCTTGATAATATGATTCCCTTGCAGTCTAATACTGTCTAACTATACCTCAACTCAGCAGGGGTTGCTTGGATTATTGGACAGAAGAATTAGCAGATATAGTGCTAGGATACGCACTGGGGACTGGTGACTAATAGGAAACCCTGCAAAATTAGTGAGCAATTGTAAAATCCACACAAGCATTGCGTGCCTGAGTGAATAAGGTGTCCATTTTACTGTTATAGACATTGTAATTGTAACATTACATGAAATAAGAATTATTCACATGGGGACAATGACAAATTTCAAACAACAAATCTTGCAAACTTATAATTCTTCTCAACTTTGTATTTGTAACAATGCATGAAATAAAAACTATTCAAATTTCAAAAATTGTTATGTTTTGAGACTGTCTCTTTAATTTAGGGTAAAATGGAGGAATGAGCGGTCATGTGACTTATTCTGACTCCCTCCCAATGGCTGAGCTGCTTGTTAAAAGGGGACCCAGATTGTTTGGTCACTGTGAATTTGAATATCTGTTTAGAAGTTATTGGTCTCTATGGGAATCATAACAACATAGGAATATAGGAGCAGCAGTAGGCTATTCAGCCCATTGAGCCAGCTCGGTCATTCAATCCGATCATGGCTGATCATCCACTTCAATGCCTTTTTCCCCACATATCCCCAAATCGCTTTATGTCATTGGTATTTGTCAACCTCTGCCATAAACAGTTCCAGTGACTGAGCTTCCACAGCTCTCTTGGGTAGACAATTCCAAAGATTCACAACCATTTGAATAAAACAAACTCCCCTCACCTCAGCCTAAGTGGCTCCCCCCTTATTTTGAAAAGGTGTCCCCTGACTCTAGATTCCCCAACCAGGGTAAATCAGGCAACTACTCTGCCTATTCCTTTAAATATTTTGTAGGTTTGAATGAAATCACCTCTAATTCTTCAGAAGTCTAGAGATTTCAGGCCTTGCTTCCCCAGTCTCTCTTCGTAGGACAGTCCCACCACCCTGGGAACAAGCCTGGAGAATCTTCATTGCGCTCCCTTTATGGCAACAATATCCTTCCTAAGATAAAGGGACCAACATATATGTCTCAGTCAAATATTTGCTTTATATGTACCACATCAAAACGTGTACAGTCCAATTTTTTTCTAGCTTGCATTCATTTTCTATTCTTTGTTTCTTTATCATATCCTTGGTCCTCCTTTGCTGAATGCTACTCTCCTCAACCCTCAGGTTTACTGCTATTTCTGTCAATTTTATAAGCCTTTTTAATCTTATACAATCCTTAACTGATTTTGATAGCCACTTTTTAGGTTTTTGTGCTGTGAAAGAATGTATAGTTTCATAGAATCATAGAATCCCTACGGTGCAGAAGGACAGCATTTGGCCCATGGAGCCTGAAAGAGTAACTTACCCAGGTCCACCTCCTCGCCCTATTCCCATAACCTCACACATTTACCCTACTAATCTCCCTAACCCACACATCTTAGGACACTAAGGGGCAATTTAGCATGGCCAAACCATCTAACCTGCACATCTTTGGAATGTGGGAGGAAACTGGAGCACCCGAAGGAAACCCACGCAGACATGGCGAGACTGTGCAAACTGCACACGGGCAGTCAGCCAGGACCAGAATTGAACCCGGGTTCCTGGCGCTGTGAGACAGCAGCACTAACTACTGAGCCACCGTGTCCTTTGCTTTAGAAAGGTGGGAGGAAAGATTCTGGTTTTTGATTTGGTGATTCACTGCTACACAATGTTTATTTAGAAACAGTTTGAAGACACTGTTCATGGGGAAGACTGTTATAGGTTGAGTGAAATGAGTCAATGAAATGAGACTTGGAGAGCAGAGTAGGGCATATGAAAACATTTCAAATGACTCTCAGTCATGGTACATTATTCTTAAATCACTGCTGCTTTATTTCCTCCAAGCAACTCAACTGAAATATAGGGCAGAATCGTGTAGATGTCATGGAGAGGTTTGCAAGTGGAAGTGGGGGTGGGTGGGTAAACATGTCGTATTCGGAATGCCGTCAATGCACTTGACCCCAACCTGCAATTTTGTTGTGGGTGGGCATGGCCCTAAGCCTTAGGCAATCCTCCCCCCTGGCCTCAATGTTGAAGCTCGCTGGAGGAGATCAGGGATGAGGATGGGTGAAGTCGAGGAGGTCCCCTTGGGCTCAGGCCTCAAGTGTGAAGCAGGAGTGGCCTCCTTTCCCCATTGGCTGTACAGCATCCCCCGTCCCCCCCACCCCGAACCCCCACCCAAGATATTACTTACACACCACCGGCATATGTTCCTTCCCCAGTAGCCTTTGCATCAAAAACCCCCACCCCAACCCTTTGGCTGCCCTTCCTGCCCCGCCATGAGAGAATAATGTATCATTGCTCAGGAATCCAGAATCCGGGCAGTGCTGGTAACCCCAGCCGTGGCCCTCCAAGCGGACTGGCCGGCAGCTCCCTGAGGCGAGACCGCCACCTTGTTGAAGTTTCACCTCGGAACGTTAGATGGATGGGTGGGTGGCATTGATGGGGAAGTGTCCCCTGCTGACTCTGAGTGGCGAGGCTGCCACCAACAACATTTTCCCCACTGTCCATCGCAGCCGCAGTGGGATCATTTAACTTATACCAGTCAATAGAAAGCAAAAGCTGCAAATATTGGAAGAAAACCACAACAGCACATTAAAGATCAGACAGCATTTGTGGAAAGAAGGGAGAGATCAGACAAGTCAGCATTTTAACTCGTCTGTGCGATTCTCCTAAGCTGTCTGTTAGGACAACACAAAGAACAAAGAACAACACAGCACGGGAAACAGGCCCTTCGGCCCAGTGAGCCCACGCCGCCATTTTAACATTGTGAGTCCCCTCTTTCTGTTCTGTTCTGTTTATTTCTAGAGCATTCTGATTTAACTGAGTTCGTACAATTATGTTAATTAAATGTTTTTTGCAGAAGTATCAAGCATTTATGTTTCTTGATGCTGTGTGAAGCTACTGCATACCATAATAATTAGTGCTTGTGTTACACCATGATACATGATCTTAATACATACATTTATACAATGGGAGAGATATTATCACTGTGATGGTGCGTGTGTGGATCATACCCGCATTATAAAAGTTACAGTGATTTTCTATCCCATTAGCCACATCCCCCATTCGTCACCACTACATTCAGGAGAGTTTATTTCTATACTTAGCTTGCTTTGATACACTATCTATTTCACTATTGATCATCCACCCATTGCTTCATTTATGTCTCCTTTTCCATAATGATACTATCGCTATTGGCAACAATAAAAGGTTGGTAGGACTAAATGTTCTCATTGCAACTCAGCCCTACTTAGAATAATTAGAAGCTGAAGTGTTCTACAGGAACTGCATTTGTCCGATGATGGATCATTGTAATATGTGATTGTCAAATGACACATGAGGACTAATGAGCTGGATGTGAAGGAGCTGATATATATCCAACAACAAAGGCCTCTGAGCGAGTTGAGAAATGCTCATTCAATGCTGGAGACCTCTCCCCACCCCCTTACTGCAGCACTGTAAGAGGATGAACCACATCATGGATTACAATTTTATTCAAACAATTAGTGTGGGTTTGGAGGTGGGCAGGTGCATAATTCGGCACCGTCTGTTCCTCTGCCAGTTCACCACTCTGGGCCATTTTCAATGAAGATTGCGCAGTGCAGGATAAGTAGCTTGCCATTTCCCAGTGAGTTGCCAATTGAGGCCAATTATTGAAGTTTAGGATAAAAGCAAATTACTGCAGATGCTGGAAGCTGAGACCAAAAGAGAAAATGCTGGAAAATCTCAGCAGGTCTGGCAGCATCTGTAAGGAGAGAAAAGAGCTGATGTTTCAAGTCCAGATGGCCCTATGTCAAAGCCATCTGGACTCGAAACATCAGCTCTTTTCTCTCCTTACAGATACTGCCAGGCCTGCTGAGACTTTCCAGCGTTTTCTCTTTAGGTATTGATAATAGGCCCCATTTCCAGGCTGAATCATAGAATAGAATCTCGACAGTGCAGCGGGAGGCCATTCAGCCCATCAACCTTACACTCCCACAACAATCCCGCCCAGGCCCTATCCATGTAACACCACATATTTACCCTACTTAACTCCTTGACACTATGGGGTAATTTTTCATGGCCAATCAATCTAACCCACACATCTTTGAAGTGTGGGAGGAAACCGGAACCCACGGACGAAACCCACACAGACATGGACAGAATGTGCAAACTGCACACAGACAGTGACCTGAGGCTGGAATTGAACCCGGGCCCCTGGCGCTGTGAGGTAACAGTGCTATCCACTGTGCCACCCTGGCTGCCTGGGATTTTAATTGGAAAAATGGGCTGTCCATATCGGCCTAGACCATGGCTCAGGGGCAGGAAATAGGGGGAGGTTGATAGATCACGTGAGCTATATGCTATACGCTGTAACATTACATTCTGCAAACTCTCCTTTCTTTCTGCCCTATTACTCTATTAATGGTATATATTGTATAGTGTGCAAGAAACAATATTTTTCATGGTATACCAATGTGTGTAACAATAGTAAATCATATCAAATTAAATGTAAGCGACTTGTTCCGCAATTGAGGTTCATTTACATTTGAACTTGTGAACTTCAGAACCATAGACTCCTTATAGTGAGATGGAGGCCATTCAGCCCATCACGTCTGCAGCAACTCTCTGAAAGAACAACTTACCCAGACCCATCCCGCCCTTGCCCTTTCCCCATAACCCCATGCAATTACCATGGTTAATCCACCAACCTACATATCTTGGGACAGTATGGGGCAATTTATCAAGGCCAATCCTCATAAGCTGCAGATCTTTGGACTGTGGAAGGAGCACCCGGAGGAAATCCATGCAAACACAGGGAGTACATTCAAACTCTACACAGACAGTGATCCAAGGCTAGGAATTGAACCCAGGGTCCCTGTGAGGCAGCAGTGCCACCATGCCATCCTGGACTTGAAACTGTTTCTGAGATAACCTTAACAAATTGTCAAGACTTAAGGCATAAGCAATGACATAAGAAAGAACTGAAATGTTTAATGAATTGAATAATGGATGAAAACCCAAATTCTGAAATAGTAAGATACACTATGTTCCCCAGTGGAGCTTTTGTGTGCATGTATAAAGGCGCAAAGCTTGAGTGTTGATGCATTCAGACAAAGAGACATGGAGTCATACAAGATATGGAAACAAGCCCTTCAGTCCAACTTGTCCATTCTGACCAGCTTTTCCAAAATGAACTAGTCCTATTAGGAATGCTGAAGAGGATTAATATTGTGCCCAGGAATAGATAAACCAAGGACAGGTTCAGTCAGAAAAGGCAATGGAAAGAAACATAGGGAGACAAATTAACTCATGGGGGCGGAATTTTATGGCCTTGCTCATCCTGAAACCGGAAAAACCCGCCCGAGGCCAACGGACCCTTCCATGATCCACCCTTCAGCCACTCTGATTCTTGAGGCAAGGCGGGGCGGTAAAATTCCGGCCATATTCTGTATGATATTGGAGCGCTAAAATAGTGTTTGGTAGATAAACATTTGGCAGTGCTGATCCGTGCCTTCCAATTAGTAAGCTGTCTGATTCAAGGATTACACTCCTTGAATTTGCTAATCAGGGGTCTAATACCTGTTTCAGGACTTCACTTCAAAATTTGGTGGAAGCTGCATGGAATGGCCCAATCTGTCAAACCCTATCAGGATACCAAATTAGTATCCACAGCTCCCTGGCTTGATGCAAATGGAGCCCAATTATGAGCTTGCCTCAGGTCAATATTAGTGGGAATTTGTTCCAGGTTAACCTCTCACTCTGTGCTAATTTCCAACAACAAATCCATTTTCTTGGTAAAAGAAAAATGCACAGCTGCTTGAGAGACAAAAAAGACTGGTATGAGCTCCAGAAAGGGAAATTTTATAAACAGAAACAAATTGTTCAGTAACTTAAGAGAAGTCAGAGGTGATGAATTAAGGTCAAAGAATGGTCTAGCAATATTACAACTCATTAATTCAGTCCCATTTACGGGAAGAAAACCAACAAAGCATAAATAAAAGTTAATTATAGAGACTTCAACACAGGCGTAGCATAAATGTCATTCATAAATATGGCAGCATATATTAAACTCTGGACATGCAAAGGTGAATTCCAATAAATTTCCTGTCAGTTATGGGGACCATAATGTCAGGAGCTTCCAATGAATTATTCCTCCCCTCTTCGATGCTCGAATCAAGACTTCAGATTTTTCCGGTTTAACAAGGTTTAGGGTCAGAGTCCCGCATTAATCAATCCTGCAGCATGAAGACCATTAGGGTAGATGAGAATGGCCCAATCCCTGCCAGAGGCTGCCCTCTCCATCAAAGTCGGCTCTCAGCACTCTGCAAGATCAGGCCTTGGCAGAGATTACTGCTGATACTGACGCCAGGAGCACAAGAATTGCTGCAGCTGTCCCTCTTTATCTTGTCTCAATCCAAATGTTCAAAATCAGCAGAAAAATAAAACAGCAGCCGCTTCTTCGGGCTGTGAAACTGTTTGAAGTAACATCCTTGGCTAGGACAATCTCCTTTTTAAGCCCAATCCACTAAGGGAATCATCGCTTTGCTGAGATAGATTCGTTGGGGCTAATATCAGGGTTAGAGAAAATTCTGTGTTTGGTTTTCGCTTCAACAGCAAAAATACCTTTGTTTTCTCAAAAGCACAAAGGCTTTTGAGAAACCATCATCAATACAGCAAATGTTTTTTTCTTACCAACAAGAACATTATTTTTCATCTAACACAAATGCAAATGCTGTTCTGCAATTGGTGGCAAATTAGTGGCAGGTGTGCAGATCGATCACATAGTTGTGTAATAATGGATGAAGAGTTCGGAGTGCAATTTCTCACCATAACTGTATACATTTCTTCAATAATGTATTTCTAACAATTTGTCTTAACTGATTGAGCTTCATAGCAGGTCTGCTTCATAGGGAGCATTAGGGTCTCTTAGCTATGGTGGAAATGCATCAAAAACAATGAATTCCCTAGACCATTGGTAGTGTTCAAGTTGCCTCAAACAATGTCCAAAGTTGAAGACATTGAACCACATAGCAGAATCCCCACAGCAGTTCACCTTACAGAGCAGCTGAAGCTCAAGACCCTTTCTTGTTCCACATCAATTGAAAAAAATGCTCACCTCAACTGGAGCAACATAATGCTCTTTGATCCAAAACAGTCCCTCAGCATCTCCTTTGGGAATACACTAATGGATTCTGAGCATATTATATATCTTTGTGCGAACGCTCATCACAATAGCGCAGGCCTATTGACATTACAAGAAGAAATTGAAATGATACAGCTGTTAAGTTGTGTAATTTAATTCTGGAATCTTGCAAATTTGAACCCTGCTGCTTTGTACTCGTCAAAACTAAACTATGAAGCCAATTAGCCCAATGACCAAGCTATACAGTGGACAGTGGCAACTACAGCATCACCACTCCTGCAGCAAGATAGTTACAAAGACCTGATAGGTTTCTTGTCTGCTCGATAATTACTGCGCATACATTTATATGGCAAATGTGTCAGAGGACTTAATTAGCTTCGCTGATAGAATTTAATTCAGAACTTCAACACCAAATTGGATATTGCAACTCTGGTCCTAACTTTGGCAACATATGATATAATGTTCCCTGTTTAGTGGGGTGTTGATTTTTGGGGATGACTGGGGAGGTGATGCAGGAAACAATGGGTGTGGGGGGGTAGGGAGTGGGTGGAGAAAGTTGCACTTTGTCCTGCAGATGACCACAAGATGGAGCTGAGCTGTCAGCAACTAGCTTTAATTTCTTATTTTGCTGAGAAAGATTTGCATTTATATAGTGCTTTTCATAACTACCAAAGTGCCTTACAGTGAATAAAATACATGTGAAGTGTGGTCACTGTTGTAGTGAAGAAACTGTAACACAATTGGAATATGTCTGCGGAGGCAGAAGTCCCTTCACCAAAATCTCTTTATTTACGCACTCTAACAGCAGTACACAGAGTGCTGTCAGTTAGCAGTCTCTCTCCGGGGGTGTCAGAGGAACTGTCACTCCCAGTTAAGTACAAGGCAAAGACTCCCTGATTGGCCCATCAATTGGATCCTTAATCAGAGACATCTTTTAGTGTCCAACCAAATAAGCAAAATCAAATTAACTTAGGGACAACTCAATAAAGGGCAGCTCCCTAAAAGGAGAGGAACTGCACAAAAGAAAAGAAAATGCGGAAAGGAAACTTAAAACACCAAATTAAAATGTGATTAAAGGGTCCCATAATACGCCCCTGCACCTGTGGTGTCCAGCGGGCACGGAAGGCATCAATGATGCCCTCAGACACTGCATCCTCCCTTTCCAGAGGCAGACAGTCAGGGATCCTTAATCAGGGAGTTCATACTCCAATAGGCCAACCTCAATGGCCTGATTGAAGCCATTACAGCAATGTCAGGCGGGACGAAACTATATCTGAGGCACAGTTTCAGGAGCATACAGGTCACCCATTCCTGCTAACATTGCTAGGTATTCACTCAGTTGGTGACTGCAGTAATTTATATGCTCATGATTCAAAATAGGTCAACTCCACAGCAAACGTGTTTTCACTACAGTTTTCACTGTTTGTATTGCATACATTTTTATTGTTGTGAAATATTATCTGTATGACTGGAGGACAACCAGTAAAGGACTTGAAAGAGGATAGTTCACTATTTAGAGTCTTACAGTCATTGAATTTTACAGCAACAAAAGAGGCCTTTCGGCCCATCATGTCTGTTGCGGCCATCAAGCACTGTAGCTGGACAGTCTGTAGCTTGATGTTCTCAGTTTATCTAAATTGCCCCTATGTGTGTCCCACGATGTATGGGGTCAGGGGATTATCCAAGGTAAATGTGCAGCGTTATGGAGGATAGGGCAGAGTGAGGTTTTCAGTAAGTTACTCTGTCAGAGAGTCAGTGCAGACCTGATAGGCCAAATAGCACTGTAGGGATTCACTGATTGTATGGAACGGTGCTGATGGATGTGTTACTAATTGCTTGCATTGTTTGACAGGGTCATATGCAGCATTTGAACTACAGCCATTTCACTGTCTATTGATTCATGCAGGAAGTTTTATCATATTTTAATAACTTATCTTAATTTAAATCCCATTTCAGAGACTTGATCACATAAATCCATACTGACATTCTCGTGTACTGAGGAAGTGCTGTATTGAGCGAATGTTGTATTGAGCAAGTGTTGCACTGAGGGAGTGTTGCACTGAGGGCATGTTGCACGGAGGAAATATTGCAGTGAGGGAGTGTTGCACCGAGGGACCGTTGCATTGAGGGACTGTTGCACTGAGGGAGTGTTGCACTGAGGGAGTGTTGCATTGAGGGAGTGTTGTATTGAGGGATCACTGCACTGAGGGACTGTTGTATTGAGGGAGTGTTGTATTGAGGAAGTGTTGCACTAGCGGAGTGTTTTACTGAGGGAGTGTTGCACTGAAGGAGTGTTGCACTGAGGGAGTGTTGCACTGAGGGGGTGTTGCACTGGCGGAGTGTTGCATTGAGGGAGTGTTGTATTGAGGGAGCACTGCACTGAGGGACTGTTGTATTGAGGGAGTGTTGTATTGAGGAAGTGTTGCACTAGCGGAGTGTTTTACTGAGGGAGTGTTGCACTGAAGGAGTGTTGCACTGAGGGAGTGTTGCACTGAGAGGGTGTTGCACTGGTGGAGTGTTTTACTGAGGGGGCGTTGCACTGGCAGAGTGTTTTACTGAGGGAGTGTTTCACTGAGGAGTGTTGCACTGAGGGACTGTTGCACTGAGGGAGTGTAGTATTGAGGGAGTGTAGTATTGAGGGAGTGTTGTATTGAGGGAGTGTTGTATTGAGGGAGTGTTGCACTGAGGGAGTGTTGTATTGAGGGAGTGTTGTATTGAGGGAGTGTTGCACTGAGGGGGTGTTGCACTGAGGAGCATTGCACTGAGGGAGTGTTTCACTGAGGGAGTGTTGTATTGAGGGAGTGTTGCATTGAGGGAGTGTTGCATTGAGGGAGTGTTGCACTGAGGGAGTGTTGCACTGAGGGGGTGTTGCACTGTTGGAGATGTTACACTGAGGGGGTGTTGCACTGTTGGAGATGTTGTACTGAGGGAATGCTGTATTGTTAGAGGTGTTATCATTCAGATAAGACATTAAACCAAGGCCCTGTGAGCTCTCTCGGGTGGCCATAAGTGACCATATGGCATTATTTCGAAGAGTAGATTGAGGATTAGTGAGCAGGAGGGTGTGGGTGTTTCTGCTCACTGTCCTGGCCAAGGTTTGCTCCTGATTTAACACCCAAAGAAAGATAATACCTGGTCATTGTCACAGTGCTTTCTGTGTGAATTTCCTGTGCAAATTATTGGTCTTCCAGGCTTTTCTTCAAAACAACAGTGATCATACTCAAAACTACCTTTTTGGTTTATGAAGAGTTTTGGTTTGCCCTGAGATGGAGAAAGGTTCCATATAAATAAAAGTCTTCTTTTTAATTGTAGTTTCTATACCCTGATTTATTTCTTTTTCTTGAGCTGTTAACAATGGACCTTCCATGGCCACATTCCACTCCTCACCACTACCAACAACCCCCTCACCGAAACCAGCCCGCTCTCTCTTTCTAAGCTGTATCCCATTCATCGACTTTGGCAGTTGCACGCCTCTGCCTGCCTTCTCTGTGAGTTACTTGAAAGAAGCTGCATGTCCACAGCAGCTGTAATGATTTGCTGTCTATCTTTTCCAAAAGACACTGTGTTCTCCTCCTGCAATAGGAAGGACTATTACTTACGTGGCGAAAAACTGCAGCAGGCGACGGTGCAGAGGGACCTCGGGGTCCTTGTGCATGAGTCGCAAAAACCCAGCTTGCAGGTGCAGCAGGTGGTCAGGAAGGCGAATGGGATGCTGGCCTTCATAGCGAGGGGGATTGAATATAAAAGTAGGGAGGTCTTGCTGCAGCTGTATAGGGCATTGGTGAGGCCGCAGCTGGAGTACTGTGTGCAGTTTTGGGCGCCGCACCTGCGCAAGGATATTTTGGCCCTGGAGGGAGTGCAGAGGAGGTTTACTAGGCTGATACCGGAGTTGAGGGGATTGAGCTATGAGGAGAGGCTGAATAAACTAGGCTTGTACTCGTTAGAGTTTAGAAGAATGAGGGGAGATCTCATTGAGACGTATAAGATGATGAATGGGATGGATAGGATAGAGGTGGAGAGACTCTTCCCGCTCAAAAAAGACAGTAGGACTAGGGGGCACAGCCTCAAGATAAAGGGGAGGCGGTTTAGAACGGAGTTGAGGAGGAACTTCTTCACTCAAAGGGTGGTGAATCTCTGGAATTCTCTGCCCGTTGAAGTGGTGGAGGCTGCCTCGCTAAATATTTTTAAGAAGCGGGTTGATGGGTTTTTGATAAGAGAAGGGATTAGGGGTTATGGGGAGAGGGCGGGAAAGTGGAACTGAGCCACGACAGATCAGCCATGATCTTATTGAATGGCGGGGCAGGCTCGAAGGGCTAGATGGCCTACTCCTGCTCCTATTTCTTATGTTCTTATGTTCTTATATGCAGCTTCTAGATGCTACAGCAGGGATCAGGAATTTGCTGTGTTGAAGCATCTCCCCTATCCCATTGGGCTCTACCACCCCACACACGCTGCATCAGCGAACCACAATGTTCTCATTAGGCATTTTGTGACTCAAGCACCACATTGTTAGAAATAAGACCTCAGTGTTGGCTTTGAAAGCAAGTACCACGCAAAAGCAATCCTCAGGGAGAGGAGAGTGGGGCTGGTGTATATATAAGACTTGTATCAGAGAGAGATGGTTGCAGCAAGAATTGCCTGACAATGGGTGATGATTGTGTCATTCGTTTGTGGCAGACATTATAATTTGTAATTTATAGGTTCTCAAGGACAATTAGGGATGGGCAATAAAAGCTGACCTAGCCTACATCCCATGACTGAATAAAAAAATTGATATCTGAATCAGATTTTTTTTTCCTTCATTCATTTTATGGGATGTGAGCATCGCTGGGCCAGCATTTATTGTCCATCACTAACTGCCCTCCACTCCAGAGGGCATTTGAAAATCAACCACATTGCTGTGGATCTGGAGTTGCATGTAGCCCAGACTAGGACAGCCTACATTGTGAGTATTGAATGAGGAAACCAGATGGTAAGGACGGCAGATTCCCTTCCCTAAAGGACATTAGTGAACCAGATGGTTTTTTATGACAACTGACATTGGTTTTACGGTCATCATTAGACTTTTGTTTCCGCCTTTTTATTGAACTCAAATTTCACCATCTGCCATGATGGGACTTGAAACTGGGTCACTGGATTTTGTCCTGGTCACTGGATTATGAGTCCAGTGACAATACCACTACGTCACTACTTCCCCAGCATGTCAGCAATATGCAGTATACCAAGGGGGCTGCTGATGAGTCAACAGTCAACCTGCTTCATGGATATAACCTAGTTAGTATTCTCCCCACTCAGCTTCATGTAAAAGCTTTTTAAGACACTTCCTTAACAGCTGGGGTGGTTTTATCTGGTTACTCCAGAAGTACCTTAGGGCTTCTAAGCCTTGGCTTGTGTCCACAGACAAAGATACTAAGTAAAGCATCTCCTCATGGTACGTGGAGCCCCTCTGCCTGCACGGTTACCTTGCCACACGTGAGCTTCTCTGTAATGGCAATGGTTTTTATTTTTAACATGTCAGCCTGACTGATGAGAAAGATTACCTTTAGATCAAAATAAATAAAAGAGAAATTGTTCTTTATTGTGAAGATAATTGCTGTCAAGAAAGGACACCGTCCTTAGTTTGCATATGGAAATCCTCCAGAAATGTTACAACGTCTGTGCAACATCTGTTCATGTTTCTCTGCCAAAACAATTAAAAACTGCTGTGTGATGCTATATTGCATAGGAAAAATAAAAACAGGCACTTCCATCATTGAAATATGGCCAACCATTCCCAATCCTACACAGGACAGTTTCAACTTATTGCCAGCCAAACTGATCTTGGCCTGATGTAACGGCAGACTCTCCCGCTAAGTCTGTGTTAGTGTTTCGAAAAGCTTGGCAATGTTCAGGCTAAAACTCTTGTGCATGTATTGGGGAATGTAAGAATTGGAGCAGGAGTGAACTGCATGGTCCCTCGAGCCTGCCCTGCCATTCAATGGCTGGTCTTGGACTTCAACTCCGCTTTCACGCCCACTCCCTTCTGGAGTAGAGAATCCCAAAGATTTTGAGTGAAGAAAATTCTCCTCACCTCGGTCCAAAGTGATTGCCCCCTTATCCTGAGACTATTCCCCCGGTATAAATTTCCCAATCAGTGGAAATAATCTCTTAGCCTCCCCCCTATCAAGACTCTTCAGAATCTTGTATTCTCAACAAGATCACCTCACATTCCTAAATTCCAGAGAATATAAGGGCGGCATGGTGGCACATTGGTCAGCACGGCTGCCTCACAGGGCCAGGGACCTGGGTTCAATTCCAGCCTTGGGTCACTGTCTGTGCGGAGTCTGCCCGTTCTACCCATGTCTGCACAGGTTTCCTCCAGGTGCTCTGGTTTCCTTCCACAGTTTGAAAATGTGCAGGTTAGGTGAACTGGCCATGGTCAATGTGTGGGGTTACAGGGATAAGGGTGGACATGAGTAAGATGCTCTTTTGGAGAGTCGGTGCAGACCCGATGGGCTGAATGGCCTCCTTCTGCTCAGTAGGGATTCTATGATAAGCCTGATTTACTCAACCTCTCATAATAGAACAACCTTACCGTCTTAGAAACCAATTTAGTGAAACTTTGCTGTTCTACCTCCAATGCGAGTATATCCTTGCCCTGCACCTAGGTATGAACAGGAGGCAAGTGGAGAAAATGGCCCAGGTTAAAAAAGCTCATACAGTCCAATCATTACAGGAGTAATTTTCCCCTGAAAGTCTACATCAATTTCTTTCATTTTTGTTGAGGGTAATGAGATTAGCTTATCAATAGCCAGATCACAAGCAAGTATATTCATTTCAATGAGTTGTCTCCTGGATCAAATAAGCCTCCTTGACTTTCTGTGACACAAATGCAGTTCCGTTAAGATTCTCTTTCATTGCTAGTATGCCCGCAGCTTGCAAAGTACAACATGCCACACTCCACGAATGCAGTGAGTTTCTCTCAGCATTCAACCATAGAGCTGGCCAAAGATGGCATTGAATCAGTCACCCTTGATGCCCACCCCACCTTCCCACCCATCTTTTCCTGCCTTCCCTGCCCTGGAGCAAAACTGGCATGGGCAAAATTGTGGGCATGAAGCCCAACTCTGTTTCCAAGTCAAATTGCAGCATGTTGGTGAACTAACAGGTGTGGCTGCCCCATGACAATAAAGCAATATGTATATTGTTAGAGAAACTGATCTTTCTTCAAAGGCATGTTAAAACAGGGCTTAGTGTATTAGATCTGGAGCTCTCAAGGGAAATGGAATGTCTGAGCATTTCAATTGCAAACACTTTGCCCTGATTTTCAAACTAAGTAGCAAGTGGGTTAACCAGCTTTTAAATGGTATTCATTTTTCATTCAAAATGCAGGAATAATTACACTGGAAATCTTCAGTACGATAATATTTTTAAACATAAAGATTATGCAAATACATGCTGGGTTAACCTACAAGGTTTTAATTTTCTGTTTTCAATTTGCAACAGCCTCTGTGTTTGGAAAATTCTTTACTTCCGATCCCCTGCCTCCTTGTCCTGAAGCCATTGATTTTTGCGAGCTGTACAGTTCCATGATCAGTCATCTTCCAAGGTCCTCCTTGAGTCACTACATAGAGATTAGAAGCAGGAGTAGGCCATTCAGCCCTTTGAGCCGTTCTGTTCTCTGCAAGTGGAGTTTAAGCTGTGGATGAAGCACAAAGTTCTGTCATTGGGCTGGAGAACTGGTGTCCCAGACTCACTCGCAAGGGTGGTACATTTAACTCCCAATTCGTACATGCGGCCTAGTGGGTAGTTAATCTATTTGGGTACTATCCTGCCCTACAAATCGATTTTCCTCTCCCCATGGTTGCTGTCCGACCTGCTCAGTATCTTCAGAATTTTCTGCATTGAGTTCAGACTTTGATCTTTGAAAAATAACTGCTATTTGCCTTATAGAATCAATTTTAATGAGTCTAATCAATGTTGTAAGCTTGCACAAAATAAAATAAATATTTTTATTGCATGTGTTGAATTGAAGAGTTCAGCAGCATTTTGAGAGATCCAATTTGTTCACTGGAATCCCTACAGTACAGAAGGAGACCATTCAGCCCATCGGGCCTATACCAACCACAATCCCACCCTATCCCCGTAACCCCACATATTTACCCTGCTAATTCCCCCAAAACAAGAGTCAATTTAGCATGGCCAATCAAGCTGACCACTAGACTGTGGGAGGAAACCAGAGCACCGGGAGGAAACCCAGACAGACACAGGGAGAGCGTACAATCTCCACACAGACAGTGACCCAAGCCAGGAATCAAACCCACGTTCTCTGGCGCTGTGAGGCATCAGTGCTAACCACTACGCCACCGTGTCACCCACTGATCAAGTTGAATTCCAGTCAAGTAAATGATGCAGCTGAACTGAGAGAGGCCCCATGAGGAAGTAAATGTGAGCAATTGGTAAGAATGGATACTTGTTTGAAATATGTCAGTAACATACTTCGCTGGAATACTGGCATCTTACTTTCAGAGTATTAGTAGTACGGACTATGACAGCACTTGAACGAGTTAATACTTCTTAACTTAACCAGTTGTGATAAACTAAATTGGGTTTTATTTTGGATTTCTGAGTGGAGTTATGTTCTTCTTCCAGTGAAATAACGCTGGTGAGGTCATTTCAAGGAATTACCCTGGCCCTAGGCATCATTTTTTGGGGCTGATTTTTGAGGCGAAGTTTTTCCATCCCGTCCAGCACGGGAATTGTAGTGGGCGGGGCAGACCATGCAAAGGTCCATTGACTTCAGGCAGGAATTCCTGGCCTTGAGGCGAGCACATCCGGAAAATCCCAGCCTGTATCTCATCAATAATTTCAGTTCTCTGTGAGCTCGGGTCTTCACTGGGGCCCACTTTTCAAGGACTGTGGGTAGGGCTGTAAGATTTAGTTAAAAAAAAGTGCAGTAGCTAACTTGGCTGTGCACAGAGTGCCATTAAATCAATGTATGAAATGTTCTGTACCCTTTCTCATTTATTGAAGTGTTTTGCATCTACCAAACGCTGACAAATAATTGGAATCAACAACTGAACTGTCACATTATTTATTAATGATATTTCACAATGTAATGAATTTCATAGTGACAGAGCAGAAATCCCTAGATCAAGGATACACTTCAGCTTTTTGGCACTCAAGCTTTTGTCTTCATTACTCTCTTAATAGGTTCACATCAGAAATGAAAATCCACATCTGTCATTGTGATCACCCATGCAAACTTACTTCATTGCTTTTCCGATGTTGATCTCCCTCCAAACTGCACCTCATACATCTTACACTTTAGATTAGCACAAAAAAAGGAAAGAAACAAAGTTTTTGAAATGGTTTTAAATTGGTTGAAACAGAGGCATCATTTCTTTTTCCCTTAGTGCAAGCGATTTCCATTTTAAGATCCCTTTGTGTGTGTGGAAAATTATTTTGCACCCCAGCAATGGCACACAAATGTTGGCATTAGCCACATTGGGGAGCGATGGCCTAGTGGTATTATCGTGTGACCTATTCATGCAGTGACTTAGGTAATGATTTTGGGATCTGGTTCGAATCCCATCATGGCAGATGGTGGAATTTGATTTTAAAAAATATCTAGAATTAAGAATCTACTGATGACCATGAAATCATTGCCGATTGTCAGAAAAACCCACTTCATTCACTAATGTCCTTTAGGAAAGGAAATCTGCCGCCCTTATCCGGTCTGGCCTACATGTGACTCCAGAGCCACAGCAATGTGGTAGACTCTCAACTGTCCTTGGGCAATTACAGATGGGCAATAAATGCTGGCCCGACCAGCGATGCCCATGTCCCACAAATGAATAAAGCAAAGTCACGCAAAAAAAATACAAAGGCCATATTCTCCAGTCAAAATTATTAAAATTGCTAATCTGACCAACAACTGACAAAGTTCATCCCATTTAGAAGCTGTGCTGACATCTCAGACAGAAATCGAGCTTCTCAGCACTTCTGAAGCAACTACTTCTATGGATGGAGCAGGTGTAAGTACGGAAGCACGCGTGCGGCCACGAGAACAGCGTCTGCTCACTTGCAGAGTTTGGGTAAACAGAATAAAAGCTGGTTAATCCTCTCACCAGTGTGAGCCTGTGCTTCAGGTTGAACCAAGCACTTCATAAATGTCAGCGACTGGAATCAGCTTGCTTAGATATCAGCTTGCAGCAATATGATCTATGTTGCCTCTGACATTTGATGAATAATGTGCAAATGAATGGGATGCAATTCATTTAAAAATCTTCACCAGCTTAGGAAAAAAAGATGTCAGCTTGTGACACATTTATCAAATACAATTTTTCAGCAGTCGTTCCTTAGCATCACGAGATTTTGCAACGAGGGTTGTTGCAGAGTGATCGTAGAGCAGACAATTAATCATCAACAGCCAGAGATATATGTAATCAATTATATTGTTGACAGACTATTACTCAGTGCCTTCATTAAGAGAAAATATAGTTACCCCAATGAAGAGAGAAGCAAAGGGGCTGTAGATTTTCAATATTTTGTTTAACATTTTACTTCAACTCATCTTTTCCTGCTTGAAGGCATTTCTTGTGATCTTTTTCTGCTAAATTCATTTTCATGAGGACAGTGTGGGCTACAGTTCCTATGAGCTCTGAACCAGGCAGTTGAAGTACAATAGTGAAATAACTCTAATAAAAGCAGAAAGTGCTATAACTATTCAACAGGCCAGGCAGCATCTGTGGAGAGAGAAACAGAATTAATAGCCAAAATATATGGCTCTGTAATGCCAATGGTGTGAGAGACGTGGGTGCCAGTTTAATAGAAAATGGTGTCTGTGTCATCTTGTTGGCAAATGTGTGGGTGAGGCTATTATGAGTGTAGGCTGGAAGTCTGCAGAGTTGGCAGATTGTGGCGCCAGTCAGTGCCTAATGCTAATTTGATGTAATTTTTCACCTTACCATCAGATGCTGCATCACAGCCTGGGTCCTGAAATATTCTTGGAGAGTTGCCACCACTTTCACAATTGAAAAGATGGGCTCCAAGCTTTGTGTAAAACCCAATACCATGTTGGAGCTTGATGTCCAATCTTTTTAACAGTGACAACAGGGCTAGCAATGCATCAAGTGTTTCTGCATGCATGTCTATTGGCCCGTTACTTTGTGCCATCCTGTCCAATCCCTCATTGAAGTTCTCTGAATCAGAACCCACGGGGTGGCACAGTGACACAGTGGTTAGCACAGCTGCCTCATAGCACTAGGGAACCAGGGTGACCCTGGTCCAATTCCTGGCTTGGGTCACTGTCTGTGTGGAGTTTGCACATTCTCTCAGTGTCTGCGTGGGTTTCTTCCAGCTTCTCGGGTTTCCTCCTACAATCTAAGGATGTGCAGGTTAGGTGCATTAGCCATGCTAAATTCTCCCTCAGTGTACCCAAACAGGCACCCGAGTGTTTCGACCAGGGGGTTTTCACATTGCAATGTTAATGTAAGCCTATTGTAACTAATAAATAAACTCAAAAGTTGCCCTCTAGAGAGCTGCCAACTGTGCAATCCTTTCGCTTTGACCGAGCTACAGCCCACTCATACCCAGTGACTCACCATATACAGATACACAGTATCTAAGATTCTGGTTACAAGTGTCAGATCAAGTAATTGCTTCTTCCTGTTCAATCTGTTTGCTTTTTAGGCTGTCTGGAGCTAGCCAGTGGCCGTTCATGGGTATCTGAAAGTATTAAGGCAGGATTGAGGTGAGGAGAGGGGGAATTAAAGCAAATGTAGCTTGCACATCATGACAAATGGCTTAATGATGGTGAAATTGGATTTGTAAAGATTTATTAGGTAGAAAAATATCATTTTTCCTTGATGGTTTGAGCCATGCCAATGCCCACACTGTCACTGATGGATGTTCCAATTATTCCCAGTACCAGCTCCATCATATGAGCCAGCAAATATAGCTGTGCCTGCATCACTCACTCAGTTAGCTTTTTTTTAATTCTTTCATGGGAGATGGGCATTGCTGGCAGGCCACAATTTATTGCCCTTCCCCAGTTGCCCAAGGGCAGTTGAGAGTCAACCACATTGCCGTGGCTCTGGAGTCAGACCAGACCAGGTAAGGACAGCTGATTTCCTTCCCTAAAGGACATTAGTGAACAAGATGGGTTGCTGCTGTTGCCTCTTGTGGGCCACCTTGGCATGCAAAGCAAGACTGTGTCAGTGACTGTGGTGCAATATGTTTGGGTGATGGCACACTGTGTGTGTGCAAGCTGTGAGTCATAGAGTCATTACAGCACAGAAGGAGGTTCTTTGGTCCATCAAGTCTTTGCAGGCCATCAAGCGCATAGAGTCACTACAGGAGGCCATTCAGCCCATCAAGCCTGCAATGACCACCCAGACCCTATTCCCATAACACCACATGTTTACTCTGCTAAACCCCTGACCCTAGATCAAATTAACATGACCAAACAACCTACTCCACGCACAGGAAACCCACGCCGAATGGGGAGAACGTGCAAACTCCACATAGACAGTGACCCAAGCCAGGAATCGAACCACCTTGCTGCTCAATAGGCAAACTAAAAGCGACATTGTCTAAGCATGATTTAGTACGCAACTTATATACTCAAACCCACTGAAATGATGCCCAATTTAACTACTAAATTAACTATTAAAACATCTGAAAAGCCTGCTCCATGATTATACGTTACTCCATCCCTTGCGTGGATATTTCATTCTTCAGGTAGCATTCCAAAGATATTCTTAGCTCCTGATGGCTTGTTTCTTTTCTCCATTTCCAGATGATTAACTTTGAACACAAACTGACCTTCACAGTAAGGATTACCCTGGAGATTCCTCTCTTTAGTCAAAGCTAGGCAAATCTTCCAATTTCACTTAAATCCTCAAGAACTAGATCTCTTTGATCTAAGCATGAGCTCCCACCTGCATTTTGTGCTGGCTGCCTCTATCTCTCTGCTCTCGCTGTGTTCCAGGTTCTTGCAGACTGACCCAGCTGAGAAGTTCAGGAATATCTTCAGAAAACCCTGTAAACTGATCCCACAATATCTTTCTATGGCCTGTTGCCCTCTGAAAGCCCATCTCCACAGCAACAGGAATCACACGGGCTATGTCTCCAGGTTGAAATTCTGATGAACTATCTTCTAAACTCACAGTTCCATTTTATTTTGAAATTAAATAAACAGTTAAAAAAGTATAACTGTTAAAAAGACTAACACTTTAACACGTTGCTGTGACCTAGAGACTAATAATCTATCCACTGTGAGCACGATTGCCCTGGTTATTGTTTACAAGTATGAACATCTTGCACCTTCTTGCCCGTAAGACAAACTGGGGGCTGCCTTTAGCTTTGAACAACTGAACCATTCAATCCTATCATTAGGCAGACTTTAAACCAGATCACTTTACAGTCAGTCACTGGAAACTCAAATATATTTTTAAATGTTATTGTAATGGCGCAGCAGCACAGTGGTTAGCACTGCTGCCTCACAGCGCAAGGGACCCGAGTTTGATTCCAAGCTGGGGTCGCTGTCTGTGTGGAGTTTGCTCTCCGTGCCTGTCTGAATGCAGAGTTGCTGTGCAGAAACTGATAGCCAAATTCTGCAAACATGAGGACGTCCTCAACCAGGATCTTGGGTTCATGCCACACTATCTGTAACCCCCACGACTTGCCTGGGCTTGCAAAATCTCACTAACTGTCCTGGCTGGAGAGAATGCACACCTCTTTAACCTGTGTTTAACTCTCTCTCCACTCACATTGTCTGTACCTTTAAGACTTGATTACCTGTAAAGACTCACATACCAACCATTATTTTGTAAATTGAGTTTGTGTGTTTATATGCCCTGTTTGTGAACAGAAGTCCCACTTACCTGATGAAGGAGCAGCGTACCGAAGGCTAGTGGCTTTTGCTACCAAATAAACCTGCTGGACTTTAACCTGGTGTTGTAAGATTTCTTACAATGAGAATCATATCAGCCATGATTGAATGACGGAGCAGACTCAATGGGTTGAATGGCCTAATTCTGTTTCGATATCTTATGGTCTTAAGTACATCACCTCACACTCATCATGGTTAAATTCTATTTACCTCTGCTCTGCCCATCTGATCAGCCTATCTATATCATCCTGTAATGTAACTTTTTCCTCCTCATTATTTACCACTCCACTGATCTGTGAACATACTGATCATACCTCCCACATTCCCATCCAGATCTTTAATGAGTTCAAGGCTTACATTAAAACCAAGTATGTGAGGGTGAAATAAAGTTCTGAGTGTGAAGTTTGAGCCTTGCCAGAATTTGTTAACTAAGTGAGGGTGTGCTGTGAATGAAGCAGTGAATGATTGAGTGTTGCTGTTGGTAGGATAAGGCATGGAAAGCTGCATTCATTCACCTTGACCACTTGTGACATCTGTAAACTTTCTTGCCACTTGTTACAAGTATAAAACTTGTCGGATAGTTATGCTTTTGGACTGTATCCAAAACATAGAGTAGAGTAGAGAAATAAAGGGGAACAGCAATCAAAACCAACATCTAACTCCAAGGACCCGAGTGCAGTGTGTATAGAATCATAGAATCCCTACAGTGCAGAAGGAGGCCACTTGGCCCATCAAGTCTGCACCAATCACAATCCCACCCAGGATCTATCCTACTAACCCCACATGTTTACCCTGCCAATCTCCCCGACACTACTTTATCATGGCCAATCCATCTAACTCGCACATCTTTGGACTGTAGGAGGAAACTGGAGCATCTGGAAGAAAGCCAGACAGGTATGGGGAGCAAACTCCGCACAGACAGTGAACCATGCCTGGAATCAAACTCAGGTCCCTGGTGCTGTGAGGCAGCAGTGCTAACCATTGTACTGCTGTGCCATTACAATAACATTTAAAAATATATTTGAGTTTCCAGTGACTGACTGTAAAGTGATCTGATTTAAATTCTGCCTAACGATAGGATTGGATGGTTCAGTTGTTCAAAGCTAAAGGCAGCCCCCAGTTTGTCTTACGGGCAAGAAGGTGCAAGATGTTCATACTTGTAAACAATAAGCAGGGCAATCGTGCTCGCAGTGGATAGATTATTAGTCTCTAGATCGCAGCAACATGTTAGAAGTGTTAGGTTTTTTTTACAGTTATTCTTTTTTAACTGTTTATTTAATTCCAAAGTAAAATGGAACTGTGAGTTTAGAAGATAGTTTGTCAGAATTTCAACCTGGAGGCATGGCCCATGTGATTCTTGTTGCTATGGAGATGGGCTTTCAGAGGGCAACAGGCCATAGAAAGATATTGTGGGATCGGTTTACAGGGTTTTCTGAAGATATTCCTGAACTTCTCAGCTGGGTCAGTCTGCAAGAACCTGGAACACAGCGAGAGCAGAGAGATAGAGGCAACCAGCACAAAATGCAGGTGGGGAAATACATGCTTAGATCAAAGAGATCTAGTTCTTGAGGATTTAAATGAAATTGGAAGATTTGCTTAGCTTTGACTAAAGAGAGGAATCTGCAGTGTAATCCTTACTGCGAAAGTCAGTTTGTGTTCAAAGTTAATCATCTGGAAATGGAGAAAAAAAACCATCAGGAGCTAAGAGTATCTTTGGAATACCATCTGGAGAATGAAATATCCACATAAAGGACAGAGTAATGTATAACCATGGAGGGGGCATTTCAGATGTTTTAATAGTTAATTTAATAGTTAAATTGGGCATCATTTCAGTCTGTTTGAGTATATAAGTTGCCTACTAAATCATGCTTAGACAGTGTTGCTTTTAGTTTGCCTATTGGACAGCATGGTTGTTTGATTCCTGGCTTGGGTCACCGTCTATGTGGAGTTTGCACCTTCTCCCCGTGTCTGCATGGGTTTCCTCCAGGTGCTTCAGTTTTCTCCCGCAGTCCTGAGAGGTGCAGGTTAGATAGATTGGCCATGCTAAATTATCCCTTAATGGCAGGGGGAACCAACTAGGGTAAAATGTATGGGGTTATGGAGATAGGGGCTTGGGTGGGATTGTGGTCAGTGCAAGCGCGATGGGCTGAATGGCCTCCTTCTGTACTGTAGGATGCTATGATATTGAATTTCTATGGTATTACAGGAAAAGGTAAAGTCACCATAGTCCCAGATAACCGTAAGCTGCTCTCCCTTTGAGGGGGAGGGCTGACTGGTGGCAATTTAACCTGAGGATCACTATCTCTCAGGTGAGGGGTAAGGTTGAGAAGGTGGGATCTTCATGAATAGCCTCAGCTGATGTGGGAATTGAATCCATGCTTCCTGGTATCACTCTGCATCACTAACCAGCTATTCAGCCAACTGAGCTAAGATGCCCTCTGGCCTTTTGCACCATTTCTGTTAGTCTGTAACTCTCTTGTAAGCAGTTGCTGACTAGCTGGAATGTACCTCACCTTTGAGAGGTAGTCAGGTTTGACGTAATTATTGGTGCAGATGGGTGAATAAATTCTGATCTTTTCCACTCCTGAGGCTGATTATAACAGGGTTGAGTTTTTAAAAGTTGTGATTTTATTAATTCAAGATGTACTTGACCAGGTGTAAAGCTGTACGCAGAAATAAGCCAGCCAGATCCCTTGAGACAACAAATAAGGAATTAGTTTTATTGCTAAAACCTTGCTCACTAAAAATATAATATTTATTAAAAGGTAAAAATACAGTTTGAATCCCAAGACATACACACAGACTAGCATGTTAAACAGTACAAGTTACTGTGTGGGGGAGGTAGAACTGATAAAAGTTAAAATCCATTAAGAAAAAAATTTACATTCTGACGTTCCTTTCAGCAGACTTGGAATTGCTGGGGTGTTGTGGCCAGTGTGATTGGATTGATTTTCTGGAGACAGTGGACTGAATTTTCCAGCCCTTCTTGCTGTTGGGATCTTCCAGTCCTGCTGATGGTCACCCTCCTGTGGCAGGTTCCCTGGCGGCACAGCCGGTTAACAACACAAAATGCCATTGATATCGCCAGGACTGGAAGATCCTGCAACTGGCCAATGGCGAGCCACTTTGCCGCTGGAAAACATACTGGTCTGGGGGGGATGGAAAATCCTACCTGTCTCTTTTAAATTGTGATCCATCCTTTTCCACAATCTTTAAGTTTACTTATTACTGTCACAAGTAGCTTACATTAACACTGTAATGAAGTTACTGTGAAAACCCCCTTGTTGCCACACTCCAGCGCCTGTTCGGGTACACTGAGGGAGAATTTAGCATGGTCAATACACCTAATCTTTCAGACTGTGGGAGGAAACCAGAGCACCTGGAGGAAACCAACGCAGACACGGGGAGAACGTGCAGACTCCACAGACAGTGACCCAAACCAGGAATCAAACCTGGATCCCGGGCACTGTGAGGCAGCAGTTGTGCCACCGTGCTGCCATTACTATGAGACTTGAAGTTCGTTCCAGATGAAATTCTCTGTGATATTCCAAAATGTAGCAGAAGATAATGAAAAAACTTGAGAAGAGCGGGGAGAGGGAAAGAAAAATAATGTTACATTCTGTCAGCTTCTCTTGGATGTTACCAGTGCTGTAATATCAGACAAGTTTATCACCACAACTTTTCACCAGTGGGATTCTGATCATGTGGCGGTGCCATTGGCATACAATGGAGGGCAATCAAGATGAATGATGGAACTTCAATCTCCCATTGTCAAAGCGACCGAGATGCCAACAAAATGGATAGGGGGTCCTTCGCCACCTCCTTGCACAATGAGCTACATTAGTCCTTCTTTGTTCCTGGCAGTTTCTGGGATTAGGAAGTCTAGTGGCCTCTTGTCCTGATGGCAGGTGAGAAGTCCATTGTGCAAGCTAGCTAGCCCGTGTCCATTGGCGATCCACATTCAGAAGTTTCTAGAAACTTGGCCAATTTTTCTGTGGCCATTTTGAAATGCAATGCTGTTTCAGATATTCTTTTTCCCTCATAGAAACAATCTAAGGCACTACACAAGCCAATGAAACAAATAATTAATATTCCACATTTCCATATGACACATAGTCGTGATAGTAGTAAAGGTTTTTTGTTAAGTGCTACTAGCCTTGTGTGGACCTGGCTCCTTGCTGTGGTGTATAGCCACTCAACAGCACATAACTTGCTGGGTTGCATGCTACAATCATTGTCACTTTGAGTAATCACAAAACACAGTGTGCACACCAACCCCAGTGACTATCCAGTTGTGTCCCTGATACGTCAGATCAACAATCTTTCATCAGAACTGTAAAAGGTGCACAATTTCCAACAAGTACAGCGGGCGAGAAAGGGGCAAAAGAAGGAAAGAACAAAAGAGAAGGATTGTGTTGGAGGAGAAACCATGATGGTGCACAGCAAAGGTGATAGTAATAGGACAAGTAAAGAGACAAAAGATGTTCTTGAGAAAGTGGAAATAGAAGAAAAGGATCACGATCATCAGTAGATTCTTGATTTCAGGTATTTTTTATTGAATTCAAATTCCACCATCTGCCATGGTGGGATTCAAACCCAGGTCTCCAGAATATTAGCTGAATTCTGGATTAATAGTCTAGGGATAATACCACTCAGCCATCACCTCCTCAGGTGCAGCATGTGTTCAATGTTATCCATCTGATTTCTCCCTCTTTCCTCTCCATCTCTCAGTCACTGCCCAGGGAGAGACACAGTCAGTTCACCCACTGTTCCAAACTAAAAGGAGCTGTGATCTTGATCTGAAGTTATTGATCTCAATCTGAGAGCAGAAGTTTGTAAATTGCTGAATCAAAAAATGAATTGATGTTTCTGGAGCTATATTGGAACTATGTAAGAGTCAGAGGTGAGGGCTAAAAGCATGGCAGTGAAGTGGAGAAGTAGAATAGAAAGTGACAGAAAGCTTAGGGTCACACTGTAGAATGAATTGAGTGGTCAGAAAATCAATCACTTAATCTGTGTACAGGAGATCACTACAAGAGCAGCGGATACACGATATTCAATTCCAGAAAGTGCAAGTAAATCAATGTTTCACCTCAAAGGAATATTTGGAGTCTTGGATGATAGTGAGGGAGGAGGTAAAGGGACAGGTATTTCATCTCCTGCACTTGCAAAGGAAATTCAGTTGGAAAGGGATTTAATATTGAGTTCAACAACCCTCTGTTTTTATTTCCCGTTTTCAGCATGCACATTATTTTGTTTTAACATGGGTGAACTGACTGTGTCTCTCCCTGGGCAGTGACTGAGAGATGGAGAGGAAAGAGGAAGATATCAGATGGATAACATTGAACACCTGAGGCACCTGAGGAGGTGATGGCCTGGTGGTATTATCCCTAGACTATTAATCCAGAAACTCAGCTAATGTTCCGGGGACCCGGGTTTGAATCCCACCACGGCAGATGGTGGAACTTGAATTCAATAAAAAATACCTGGAATCAAGAATCTACTGACGAACGAAAAACCATTGTCGGAAAAACCTATCTGGTTCACTGATGTCTTCAGAGACTGAAATCTGCTGTCCTTACCTGATCTCATCTACGTGTAACTCCAGAGCTACAGCAATGTGGTTGAGTCTCAACTGCCCTCCAAGGACAACTTGGGATGGGCAATAAATACTGGCCAGCCAACAATGCACATGCCCCATGAATACATTTTTAAAAAGTACCTCAGCCCACCTGGATTACTGAGGTGATTTAGGCCAGTGGTCACGATTTAGACTTGTGGCCACATGCGGCCCATCTGGGTCCAGAGTGTGGCCCTTGAAGCATTTAGTTGACTGTTGCCCATGTGCAGTGTTGGCACATTCTGCTGATATCCGTCTGCGCAGATTTTACCCACCAGTATGACTGAAGAGATACGCTGGCAAAGGGCAAGTGAAGCGAGGTGCATGCTGCTGGCTCCCAACATTGACTGTGAGAGCCATGTAGTGCCTGTGTGTCCAAAGTGTAAGGGGGCGATCTTACCTTCGCATCCCACCAGTGGGCGGGGCAATCAGGTAAGATCACAAGAGAGGCGGAACATTGGGGTCGCGCCTAATTTCTCGCTGATAACGATCTTACCAGGCCTGGATAGCGAGGCTGATCTCAATATTTAAATCTATTTCAATGGAGATTTAAATCTTACAAATCAGCATGCAACACCATCGTCTGGGCTCACTTGCCTTAGCCACTTCGCAGGTAAAGGTCCTCATCAGCAAGGATTGCATATGGTCCCCCAAAATGGGGGGGAAGGCCAGTGAAAGCAGGGAGACGCCAAGGATAATGGGGGGGAGGCCTTCGATAGCAGGGAGAGAGGCCAGTGATTGCAGGCTTGGGTGCCTGACAGATTCCCCTCTGTGCTGGAGCACAGAACAGAGAGAGATCTCCCCATGCGCAGTGGCACCCCCTGGTTCAATATGCTGGCTTTCTGGTGAGCTCCCTCTCCCTGCTGGAGGGAAATAGATCTTGCTTCACTTTTTGTTCAGATCGGATTTTTAACTCACTCGAAAATTGATGAGATTCTCTCCTGTTTTCACGCTCATTTGGTACTTAGAATTATTTGGGCTAAGGTCACCCCCAAACATTTCTTTTGTTTTTGCCATTTGAAGTTGGCAACAGTTCTATTAATATATGAAAGATTAAGCATTTTCTATAACTTGCTATGAAATATTTGATGGGTATTCAATCTTATTCATAGGGTCAAAGTTTGTCAACAAGCCCGATTTCAAGCTGACAGCCCACTGGGGTGAAGGAGAGCCACTGATGCAGTCTACTCACTAGCCTAGGCTGCCTATCACTGATTTAAACAGAGAAGCATAAGTACAGGAGCAGTTTTAGTTCATTTCTTAAATGGAAATCGTGGGGGCTTTGCCTAAAGAGTTTCTAATGGCACAATCAACATTTAGAAAATCTGCCTAAGCCACTCTATTGCAGTTAAATTGGCATTCCTTAAAGCTTATCTTAAAAATAATCATCATCCTTCTGTCACTTTTGGACTTGTCATATTTAACTCTAAGTTATGATTTGTAACCAATATAGCATTTAGTGCATGATTTGTAGTCTGGCTTCTTCCTTGATGATTTGTGTTTAGCAGCTTATGGGAAACCTAATCAAGGGTTCCCTTCTTCTGGCTTCTCTCCTTTTATTTGGGGTTGTCAAAATGATGGTCAATCACTCCTCTCCATCTCTTCCTGCCAGTCACCTATTCCTCTTCCAGTCTTCCCTTGCCACTACTTCTTTCCATCTGATCACAGGCATACTTCTTCTTCCTGACAGTCCCATCTTCATTACTCACCTCATCATATTTCCACTCTGTCTCTCTTCAACAGATGCTATTCTCAGCTCTCCTTAATACAATCTTCACTAACCACCCCCCTCCCCCCCTCACTCCAATGTGCCGGCTCCTAATTTTGTTCATTGTCTTCACTCCATATATCCATCTCAACATCTACCTCTCATTAATCTCCAGTCATTGTTCTCCTCTTCTTGATGTTGTCTGGATTCTCGAATATATAGTAAGGCTGGCCGTCTAACTGCCTTGTAGATTTTTCCTTTCAGTTTCAACAGTACCTTTCTACAACTTAACACTCCACTGCCCTTCCTTTGAGTTTATTTGTTCATGGGTAATAAATGCTGCTGGCTGGGCCAGAATTTATTGTCTGGGGGCATTGTTGTTGACATGTAAGCCAAGCTGGGTAAGGCCAGCAGACTTCCTTCCCTAAAGGGCATTAGTGAACAAATGGTTTTTACAACAATTGACAACGGTTTTATGGTCATCATTGGAAGTGGAATTCCAGATTTTTATTGAATTCAAATTTCACCATCTGCTATGGTTGGATTTGAACCCAGATCCCCAGGCATTAGCCTAGGTTTCTGAATTACTAGACCAGTGACAGTACCACTACACAATTGCTTGTCATTTTAAATTATTCCAAGCACAGTTAATCCATTGTTTAATTTCCATTTCCCTACTTCCATCTTCTACCATCCCTGAACCCAGGAACTTGAAATTACTCACTGCTTCCAAGTAACCTATGGAGGGTTAGTAAATTAAATTCATTTTGATCCAAACTTGTTCAATGAAGGAGAGCTTGATTAAATGAATCAGGCATTCGTCTTCGGAGGTAGAGAATGAGACTGGGGAAATAATAATAGGGAACCAGGAAATGGCAGAGGAGTTAAATAAATACTTTGCATCAATCGTCACAGTGGAAGACACTAATAACATTCTAAAAATACTAAATAATCAAGGGTCAAAAGAGGGGAGGAAATAAATACAAATGAACAAAATAACTATGACTATAAAAGAAGTACTAGGGAAATTAATGGGGCTAACGGTCAATAAGTCCCCTGCCAACGGATTGCATCTTACGATATTAAAGTAAGTAGTTACAGAGATAGTGGATGCAGTGGTAATAATCTACCAAGAATCTTTAAATTCTGGAGAAGCCCCAGATGTTTGGAAAACTGCCAATGTAATACCCTTATTCAAAAAGGGAGACAAAAATAGGTAACTATAAATCAGTTAGCTTAACATCTGTCATTGTTAACATTAATGTAAATGTTAGGGATTGGCACTGGGATCCCAGCAAGTCACAATACATATTAATGTTTTGAATGAGGGAACAAAATGTAACATCTCAAAGTTTGCAGAAGATACCAAGTTGGATGGGAGGTTGAACTGTGGTGAGGATACAGAGATCTTTAGAATGATCTGGATAGTTTGGGTGTGTGGGCAAATCAATGGCAGATGCAGTATAATTTGGATAAGTGTGAGGTTATTCACTTTGGGAGTAAAAACAAGAAGACAGAATACTACCTGAATTGCTGGAAATTATGAGAGGGGAGTGTGCAGCAGAACCTGGGTATCCTTATGCACCAGTCACTGAAGGTAAGCATGCAGGTGCAGCAGGCGGTAAAGAAGGCAAATGGCATGTTGGCCTTCATTACGAGAGATTTCAGGTACAGGAACAGGGATGTGTTGTTGCAGCTATACGCAGCCTTGGTGAGGCCAGACCGAGAGTATTGTGTGCAGTTTTGTTCTCCTTTTCAGAGGAAGGAGGTTGATCCTGAAATGAGGGGGTTAGCTTGTGAGGAGAGATTAAATAGACTGGGCCTGTACTTGTTGGAGTTTAGAAGGCTGAGGGGAGATCTTACAGAGACTTACAAGATAATGAAGGGGCTAGATAGTGTAGAGGTAGAGAGATTCTTCCCGCTTAGAAAGGAAACTAGAACTAGAGGGCACAGCCTCAAAATAAAGGGGGGGCAGTTTAGAACAGAGTTGAGGAGGAACTTCTTCACTCAAAGAGTGGTGAATCTCTGGAATTCTCTGCCCATTGAAGTGGTGGAGGCTGCCTCGATGAATATGTTTAAGTCACGGGTAGATAGATTTCTGATAGACAAGGGAATTAAGGGTTGTGGGGAGCAGGCAGGAAAGTGGAACTTTATTCAGTAGCTTTACAAGTAAACCGTTACTTTACCTAGCCACATTTTTGACATTCTAAAATAGAATTGAACCACCAAAGCGGTGATAAATTATCAAACACCTCTTGGTTAGAGGATGTGCTTTGGACTTAATTCCACTTGCTGACAAAATCAATTCTGGGGCCGATTAGGGCAAAAATATAGCTTAACAGAAATTGGTAGTTCTAATGCAGTGTGTTTATTCTGGCCTCATCTCATTTTGACACTTCTTTTTATGGAATGTTTGCACATGATTATCATCTAATGCATGAATTAATTGAGGAGACGTAGGTATATTGTCCGTCTTCTGTTAAAGATGCAAGTGTACACTATGACCGCTTTCACATTTCTGGCTACAGCTCATTTTTAAAAATGTATTCTTTCATCGGTTGTGGGTATCACTGGCTGGGGCGGCACTTATTGTCCAGTCCTAATCATCCTTGAGTAGGTGCTGCCGAGCCATCACCATTTATAATGAAATAAAACCAGGAAATTCTATGAACACATAGCACCTCAATCAACACCTGGAAAGGAACAAGGCAGATTAGTGTTTTGAATACAATATTTTAGAATGATTCTGATGAAGAGTTGCATCTGAAACATTCACCTTTTAAGGGCTCAAACAAAGAAGAACAAAGAAACGTATAGCACTGGAACAGGCCTTAGGCCCTCCAAGCCCACGCTGATCATGATGCTGTAACTAAACTAAAAAAAAACGTTGTGTTCTTACTTGGTCCATTTCCTTCTATTCCCTCCCTATTCATGTACCCATTCAGATGCCTCTTAAATGTTGCCAATGTGCCTGCTTCCACTCCACCGCCTCCTCTGGTAGCACATTCCAGGCACCAACCACTCTCTGCATGAAAAACTTCCCTCCGCACAGCTCCCTTAAACTTACCCTCTCTCACCTTGAACCTGTGCCCCTTTATAATTGACACTTCCACCCTGGGAAAAAGCCTCTGACTATCCACCTTGTCTCCCATAATTTTGTAAACCTCTATCAGGTCTCCCCTCAGCCTCTGCCTTTCCAGTGAAAACAATCCTAGTTTATTCAACCTCTCCTCAGTAGTCAACACACTCGAGACCAGGCAATATCCTGGTAAGCCTTATTTGCACTGTCTCCAAAGCTTCCACATCATCCCGGTAGTGTGGTGACCAGAACTGCACGTAATACTGCAAATGCATGAAAACATTCAATATCAGGGGAGGCAGCAACTGCATAGAGAGAAAAGGGAGAAATAGAGTTAAAGGGACGAATTTGAAATCTTGAGAATAGGTGACGTTGGGTTGGGCAAGAAATTAAATTTGAAAAATTTTCCCCGGCCCACCACCAATCTGTCTACTTCAGGATTTAATGGATGCTGGTTGGGAGATGGGTGACTAATTTGCTTTCAGGTGACAAATTTTTAAGGAGTCTGTGTGCCTCAGGTTAACAGGCTTTTTTTTAAAAAAAACCTCATTTTGACCAACCTCTTGTTCTAATATACCTTTAAGGGATTGCAGCATGCCATCACTGGAAGGGAATTGGGTCATGTGACCTAGTCTCAGTTTCACTTTGGACTGTGAGCAGAACACAGCAGACACAGCCCTGCTTCAAGCCTTCTACCCATATATAAATGTTCTCAAGTGCCTTAAAGAAATGAACCCACAATGTGCTTACATGACCCCTAATGAGTGATTGGTGCCTTTATATCATATAGAAGCACCATATGACGTTCCGCATTATGGCAACAAGATTCAGTACAGGTAAAAAATGGTGCATAGTCTTGGATCGTGCTGCATGGCATGGAGCAACCCTTTGGTCGGACCACTACAAAGACAGCGCTGAGGAGTTTTTAAAACACAGCACGCTGACTATACAGAAAAGGTTTGAAGATCAAAGTCGGGATTTTACCAGCTCGTCTGCCCGAGGTTGGTACAATTCCGCCCAAGGCCAATGGAGAGTGCCATTCTCTGAGCCTTACATGCCCTGGAATCGGGGCTGGCATGCCGGTAAAAGTCTGGCCAAATAAAGACCTAGTAAGCAGAAGAAATCTTTGTAGTGAGTGGGACGGTGCATTGAGAGGACCAGCACCAGGTGAGCTCAATCAGGAACGGCGAGTGATCAGGGTGTCGGCTGGATCAATGTGAGTGAGGGAGAATTAAAAAAACTAAACAAAACCAGCATAAAATCATGATGCAGAAGAGGATATGATTATAATGCCTGGCTTTGGGGTTGTTGAACAATAAATTGAATGAAGCAAGGAGGAAGATCGAAGGGATATTGTCAAAATGCCTACAAAATTCCCCAGTCAATAATCTCTCCCTCAATGTCAACAAAACGAAGGAGATAGCCATTGACTTCAGGAAACATAAAGGAGAACATGCTTCTGTCTACATCAATGGGGACAAAGTAGAAAGGATCGAGAGCTTCAAGTTTTTAGGTGTCCAGACCACCAGCAAACTTTCCTGGTCTTTCCAGACACTACAGTTAAGAAAACCCACCAATGCCTCTACTTTCTCAGGAGGCATGCCTGCTACGATTCTCACCAACTTCTACAGATGCACCATAGTAGGCATTCTTTCTGGTCATATCACAGCTTGGTACGGCTCCTGCTCTGCCTAAGATTCCAATAAATTACATGAACGAAGCTCAGTCCATCATGCAAACCAACCTCCCATCCATTGACACTATCTACACTTCCCAGAAAAGCAGCTAGCATAATCAAGGACCCCAACCACCCCGGACGTACTCTCTTCCACCTTCTTCCATCAGAAAAAAGATGCAAAGTCATTCTAATCGACTCAAGAACAGCTTCTTCCCTGCTATCATCAGACTTTTGAATGGACCTACTTCATATTAAGTTGATCTTTCTCTACACCCTAGCTATGACTGTAACACTACACTCTGCATTTTCTCCTTTCTTTCTCTATGTACGGTATGCTTTGTATAGCATACAAGAAACAATATTTTTTGCTGTGTGACAATATGTGATAATAAATAGATCAAATCAAATCAGTTTGAATTGGGATGCAGCTGATCTACTCTCCAAATTTAAAATATTTAAACAGTCTACAGAGCTATGGTTTCTTAGTTCAGGTGTGTCTGAACCACACAAGCAAGCTATAAGAAATTCACTATCAATTGGGAGCAAGGATCTACACTGGCCGAACACAGCAGTGTTAACAGAAAATGAAATAAAGGATCCGCAAAATATATGGACTACATTGGAAGAACAGTTCGGAATCAGGTTAAGCTTCCATATTCATCAACTAAAGATCATGTTATTTTGACAACAACCTGCAGAATCCAGAGATTATTTTTCCAGCAGATGCAGAGAAAAGGGTACCTATTGTTATTTTTCAAAAATGGAGCCGACAGAATTGTTGAATTGGTGATCGTATCCACTCCTGTGGAACTTTCCAGAAAGACCTGCTAGACAAGCCCAAACAATATTGCATTGAAGAGCGACTCAAGAATGGACATTGGTATAAAGCAATCCAAAGCAATCCATGGAATTCGTCAGACGTCATAAGCAGATCGACCTCAAAAACCAGTCCTATCACCTTCGTTCATGAGCTAACATTGAAATATGTGGAATCATAGAATTATAGAAGCCCTACAGTGCAGAAGGAGGCCATGCAGCCCATTGAGTCTGCACCCGACCACAATCCCACACAGGCCCTATTCCCGTTACCCCACACATTTACCCTGCTAATCCCCTGACACTAAGGGGCAATTTAGCATGGCCAATCAACCTAACCCTGCACATCTTTGGACTGCGGGAGGAAACCGGAGCAACCAGAGGAAACCCACATAGACATGGGGAGAATGTGCAAAGACCACACAGACTGTGGTCCGCAGTCAGAATTGAACTCATGTTGCTGGCACTATGAGGCAGCAGTGCTAACCACCGTGCCACCATGCCGCCCTGAATGTTTTGGCAAAATTGGCATTTCAAGGGAGCAGCATTGTTTACACTCGTCGAAGAATACAAGTATGTCAACTGTTCCGATGCATATTGCGCAAGACAAGTGCCACCAGCTAGAAAAAGAAATGATGCTGCATGAGATTCCTCACTGAACTGTGGGAAACTATCATTCAGGCTGGCCTGAATCAATTCAACATGTCCCACGATCATGTGTAATCACTTTAGCCTTATTGGGATAAGCAATCCATTACTTGGGGTGTCATTGGCAGTCAGTTCGTCATACCATAATCTTTGGAACCTGGTATTCTCCAACAATTTCATCATTCACACATGGATATAGAATGGAAAAGGAGACTCACAAGAAAGATAGTCTATTGGCCAGGGATGAACATAGTCCTGCAACGGGAATTTAGGGAGCTAGGTAGCAGACTGAAAAGTAGGACCTCAAAGGTTGTAATCTCTGGATTACTCCCAGTGCCACGTGTCAGTGACTACAGGAATATGAGGATAGAGCAGGTCAATGTGTGACTTGCTGGTATCTCTAAATGAAGATAAGCTGCAATTAACTCAATTTTTAATCTAACCTCAAACCTGTCCAAATTTCATATTTATTTTCCTTCTGAGAAAAAAATACTTTGCTTTTTAGCAATCCCAAAATATTACTAGTTTGTACGTGTTCATGTAACTCGGTCAACTGTTACCAATGTAACTTTTATCAGTATTGCATGGCCAGAAGTCTCACAGCACCAGGTTAAAATCCAACAGGTTTATTGAGAATCACAAGCTTTTGGAGCGCTGCTCCTTCATCAGGCTCCTTCACCATCACTCACCTGATGAAAGAGCAGTGCTCTGAAAGCTTGTGATTCCAAATAAACCTGTTGGACTTTAACCTGGTGTTGTGAGACTTCTTACTGTATCCACCACAGTCCAACACCAGCATCTCCACATCATTATTGAATGGTGGAATGTTGGATAGGGGAATAAGATCCTGTGTTTGATATAGCACATTGATGTATCTTGGAAGGTTAATATACTTTGTTATTCTTCTTGAAATGCAAACAATGATTAATACAGAGAATTGTTCATCACTAGGCAGAGAATTTCATAGCAAATCCAATAAGAGAGACTTACACAACACAAGTTCAACAGTGGGTATATGAGGGCCTAATCCTTGGGTTTATCAATGAGAGCGGAGGTGATCAGGATCAATAAATTTTCCTGCATGTAGAAGATGTAGTGATTGAATTATTGCACTGGTAGGAAAGTAAATGCTATGTGTAGTAGGGGTATGTGAGCACGCAAACGTTTAATGCACTCTGAGTGCAGTGCTAAAGGAGACAAGCTTATGCCCAGCAGGGAAGTGTTGTATTGAGCTTGTGGGAGATCATCGATGTGAAAATGGAAGAAATTGAGAACGTGGGAGATCACTAAATTGATGTCAAAAGAAGTCATTGACTGCAGCACAGATAGAACAATTTGAAAGGAAACAAAGCAGTTGTGAGTGCATTACTGGTGATAGACATGCACTGGTGGCTTGTTTAGATGAAAACTTGCATCCAGGCTCTGGAGCCATTCAAAGCAATGGCATATTAATTATCAAAATGCTTACAAGCAGAGAAGCCAAGAACAGCGACTATTGAAATATTGCATGTATAGTTGTGGCAGAATGGAAATGCTTTTCTTTGTTGTGTATTCAACATACCTTCAGACATAAGTCATTTAAAATTATAGGGTTGGAATCCATTTGACACTTCAAGCTCAAAGTGTGCTTCTTTGTCTCAACCCATAGGTGTTCCAAGCTAGAAATTGTTCAGTGCTTTCTTTCTTCGAAAGACAGAAATGAGAAATGGTATCATAAGGAAAAACATTGATTTGAAGCAAGAACCCCTCATTTTGCAAGTAAAATGATTAGTATAGCAAACAAAGAATCTCGATCAAATTGCAAAAAGTAAATCTGTAATGATTCCCCTTTGTGTGATTCCTTAACCTACATTTAAATAGTTGAGATATTCAAACAGAGCTTGTATTTAGTTCAGCAACACACAGCGATATTATAAACACAAAATACTGCCGGTGCTGGAATCGGAAACAGAAACAGAATGAAAAGCTGGAAAATCTGATTTCAAGAGGAAATTAGATATAGCTTTTGGGGCTAAAGGGATCAAGGAATATGGGAGGAAGGTGGGGTGGGGGGGGTGGTGGTCAGGATATTGAATTCAGTGATAAACCATGATCAAAATGAATGGCGGAGCAGGCTGAAAGGGCCAAATGGCTTCTGGTTTCTATGTTTCAATGGTCTGACAGCATCTGTGGAGAGGGAGTAGTCTAGATGTTTCGAGTCTAGATGGCCCTTCATGAGAGTTGAAAGAGAGTTAGCAGAGATTTATACTATGAGGGTAGGGAGGGCTGGTGGAATTGGACGAAGAGAATGTAAATGAGCACACAGAAGGCTGAGAAGCTGTTGAAAGTGTCCACTACATGATCAGAATGCATGAACGGCAAAACAAAGGTACAACTTGCTAAAGGACTGCCTGAGGAACGCAGCAGTTGGCCCGAAGAAGCGGGGTGGGTGGGAGGTAGAAAGAAGGAGGGCAATAAAATGACGAATGAGATTAAATGGAATAAAATGAATGAAAATGGGGTGAAGGTAGTGGGGAGAGTTCATCCTCTGAAGTTGTTGAACTCAATGTTCAGTCCAGAAGCTTATAAAGTGGCTAATCGGAAGATGAGGTGCTGTTCCTCCAGTTTGCGTTGGGATTCACTAGAGCATTGCAAAAAGCCAAGGATGGATATGTGGACAGGAGAGCTGGGTGGTGTGTTGAAGTGGCAAGTGAGGACTGTCTTGCTTGCAGATGAACCTAAGGTGTTCAGCAAAGCAGTCACCAGTCTGCGTTTAGTCTGTGCGATGTACAGTAGACTGCATTGGGAGCAGGTAACCCCATTATTAGTTCCTTGCTGTACATTGATCAAGAGTCGTTGGTGGTGCCCAACTGTGATTGCACAGTGTTGCATCTGGTCCATTTGACTTTAATGTAAGATAGGGAATGTGGTGTCTGGCTCCTTTAAGGGAACAATCTTCTGAAAGAGTTACATGAGCCAAGCTAACCAATCGAGAACTGAGTTGGATCTTCACTCCAACTTGTCTTGGCCTGTCCCGGCAGTTACATCCCAGAGTCATGTCTGGAAGCATTGAATCTGCATAACCCTGTATATAGCTGTAGTTTTTTTTTCTTAACTGGTGGTGTGACATTACTACAGGAGGCTAGAAATATATAACATGCCCTTCGAGATGAAAGTCGCAGCATGCAAAGATTAATCTGCCAACCTAATTGTAGAGTTGGGCCATGTATTTTGCGTGCTGCTGATTGCCTCAGCATTCAGTTCGCTCAGTTGACTGGATGGCTGGTTTATGATGCGTAGCAATGCCAACAGCACGGGTTCAATTCCTGTACCTGCTGTGGTTATTCATAAGTCATACAAGAGGCCACCTGACCCATTGAATCTGACTCTCTAATAGATGATCTTACTCAGGCCCTCCACCCCTCTGTACCCCCACAGATTTCCCATGGCTAATTCATTTAATTTACACAACTTTGGACACTTAAGAGGCAATTTAGCATGGTCAGACCACATAACCTATAAAATAATGAGGGGCATGATCAAATAGATAGTCAATATTTTTTTCCAAAGGTAGGGGAGTCTAAAACTAGAGGGCATAGGTTTAAGGTGAGAGGGGAGAGATACAAAAGTGTCTAGAGAGACAATTTTTTCACACAGAGGGTGGTGAGTTTCTGGAACAAGCTGCCAGAGATAGTAATAGGGGCAGGTACAATTTTAACTTTTAAAAAGCATTTGGATAGTTACATGGGTACCATGGGTATAGAGGGATATGGGCCAAATGCGGGCAATTGGGATTAGCTTAGGCGTTTTAAAAAAAAGGGCGACAAGGAAAAGTTGGGCTGAAGGGCCTGTTTCCATGCTGTAAGCCTCTATGACACTAACCTGCACATTTTTGGACTGTGGGAGGAAATTGGAGCATCTAGAGGAAACCCATGCAGACACGGGGAGAATGCACAAGCTCTACAGAGACAATCACCCTAGGCCAGAATTGAACCCTGGTGCCTGGTACTGTGCAGCAGCAGTGCTAACCATTGTGTCACTATGCTGCCTTGCTTTCTCAACCTTCCCCATGTTCGAGGTGTGGTGATCCTCAGAATCAATCACCATTAATCATCTTCTTCCCCTCAAACATCCCCTCAAGCCTTTGGTCATCTGGGACTATGACAGCTTTACCTTTATTTCTTATTTAATTCTCCACCAACAAATGCAGAATTGCCATTGCGAAATCCCAAACATCCTGGCTGCATTTATTATTCAACCACAATTGTCCTTGAAAAGGTGATGGTGAGCTGCCTTCTTGAACAGCTGCAGTCCATGTGGTGAAGGTATTGCCACAGGTCTGTTAGGGAGAGAGTTCCATGCATTTGGTCCAACAATGGAGAAACAATGATATATTTCCAAGCCAGAATAATGGGTGACTTCAAAGAGAATCTGTGTGTAGTGGCGTTCCAATGGGTATGCCAACTTTGTCCTTCCTGGGTCACCCTGAGGAAGGAGCAGCGCCCCGAAAGCTCATGGTTCCAAACAAACTTGTTGGACTTTAACCTGGTGTTGTGAGACTTCTTACAGTCACAAGATGCACTTGCCCAGGTTCCATTGGCAGTATTTCCCAAGTCCATGACTTCTATCATTTCAAAGGACAAAGTTGGCATACCCATTGGAACGCCACTACACACAGATTCTCTTTGAAGTCACCCATTATTCTGGCTTGGAAATATATCATTGTTTCTTCATTGTTGGACCAAATGCATGGAACTCTCTCCCTAAGAGACTTGTGGCAATACCTTCACCACATGGACTGCAGCTGTTCAAAAAGGCAGCTCACCATCACCTCTTCAAGGACAATTGTGGTTGAACGATAAATGCAGCCTTTGCCAGTGGTGCCAACATCCCGTGAATGAATAATTGCACAAAGAACTCCTTGCCATGATTTGTTCTTTCTTCCAGATGCTCATGGTTATGCCTCACTGGATAGCAAAGTTATGCAGCATGCTATTAATTACAGTGACTCCGGTGTCTTTGCCAGGTTGTATTATGGCAGGTCTCCCAATCCGTTATGGAATCTGTAAAGCTGCTTCAACAAGCTTGTTGTTAGTTTGACTGTAATTCTTGTAGCTACATGCACGTCATTGTACCTCTGGTGAACTGCATTCACCTGTGTTGGAGTTGGCATGTGCCAATTTAACGTCAAGAAGATAACCTTGGTTGCCTAGCAGTCTATGGATCTGTGTAGAAAAAGGGGGCATTGTAGATCAACTTATAATACATGATTATTGTTTGTGAATTGAGCTTTAACCTGAATGATCCTGTGATAAGTTAACAGAATATCTATGTCCCAATAGATTGATAGTCCTTGCAATAGATTGGTATGCAGCTATTGTGGACGGAAGCCTGTGGAACCATGATATTAATGGTGCCAGGCACTTTAGGAAATCTTTTGGATAATGCCCTGTGTTGCTGTTGCCATATATCCAAGAATACTCTATGCAACAAACAAACTCTATCTATCTGTTCATGCTGATCGGTTGATATAGCTGGTATCTATGTCAATGAGCCTGAGATATATTTTGATTTGATTTATTATTGTTACATGTATTAGTACACAGTGAAAAGTATTCTTTCTTGCATACTATACAGACAGAGCATACAATACATGGAGAAGGAAATGAGAGAATGCAGAATGTAGTGTTACAGTCATAGCTAGGGTGTGGAGAAAGAACAACTTAATGTGAGGTATGTCTAACAGTCTAACGGTAGCAGGGAAGAATCTGTTCTTGAGTTGGTTGGCACGTGACGCAAGACTTTTGTATTTTTTTGCCAATGGAAGAAGGTAGAAGAGAGTGTGCCTGGAGTGAATGGGGTCCTTGATTATGCTAGCTGCTTTTCTGAGGCAACAAGAAGTGCAGACAGACTTAAAGAATGGGTGGCTGGTTTGCATGATGAATTGCGCTTTGTTCATGACCCTTTGTAGTTTCTTATGGTTGTGGACAGAGCAGGAGCCATACCAAGCTGTGATACAACCAGAAAGAATACTTTCAATAGTTCATCTATAAATGTTGGTTGAGTGGACATGCCAGATTTCCTTAACCTTCTGAGAAAGTAGAAGCATTGGTGGGCTTTCTTAACTATAGTATCGACGTGAGAAAACCAGGACAGGTTGTTGGTGAACTGGACACCTAGAAACTTGAAGCTCTCGACCATTTCCACTTCATCCCCATTGATGTAGATAGGCTGAGTATCAAGTGACCCTGATAGCCATTAGCAATGTGCTGCCTAGTGGTGTAGTGTGGCTATAAATCAACTTCCAATAAACAGTATCAGCTTGATTGGAGCCTCTTTATGAATTATATTATTTCCTAATTTTAGGTAAGTGGATCACTGGAGCTATTTCTGAATACGAAGGTAACGAAGGGCAAGGCTTGTCTACCTTTGATACATTGTGCTGACCCATCATCTCTCCCTCTGATGTTTCCCTCCTCCAAAATGTGCAAATGGACAGCCATGCACATTTCATTTCCATTCTCTTAGTCTCATTGCTATGCAAAAAAATGAAAATGGCAATGCCAGAAACATTAGCATGTACAGCTATAAAGCAAAATGTGTCTTAATCCTTCCCTGTCAGTAAAACACTAATACATTGCAACCGACCAAACTGAATTAGTTCTATTTAAGTCTGCAATATTTAACAGCCATGTTGTTAGTCACCAACTCTAACACATTCCCAGCACAATAAAGAGTAATGGTGTGGTCTTTATTGTTATTTATTCACTTTCTCTTGTTATATAGAATTTGAACTTGTCTGTTTTTCAGCTTCTTGCGGTTATCTCTTGCACAAACTCTTCTGGGTGCATTCCCTCCTGAGGGGGTTCTTCCTTGATGTTCAGCCATGGTGACGGAGCCAACTTCTCCCACAATGCTCCTCTGCTGCCTCTCTCACTTTTAATGTTTGACGTGGAGATGCCAGCGTTGGACTGGGGTGGGCACAGTAACACACAGTGAGACTTCTTACTTTTAATGTTTCGCACCCCAAAGTTAAACAATGTACGTGTCTCAAAATTTGCTTTTGAATTTGAACCTGAACATAAACAGGAGTCTACATTTTCATTCTGCTCTAAAGTGAACATAATTCTGATAACATATTGTGTTGATGTATCAGAGAACCTTGGACACATCACATCACAGGTGCTGCTGGACATGTTGAATTTTTCCAGCATTTTCTGCTTTTGTTTCAGATTTCCAGCATTGACAGTATTTTGTTTGTGTTTTCTTCATATTGCCTGATTTGGACATACACTGCCAATCCTGGGTCAGCACCATGAAATCTCTTATCTAACATCAGTGACTGCCCCCTCAAGCAAAGTCTTCTTCCCTCTCATATCGCCAGAAACCTGGGTTCAATTCCAGCCTCGGATGACAGTCTGTGTGGAGTTTGCACGTTCTCCCAGTGTCTCTGGAAGTTTCCTCTGAGTGCTCCGGTTTCCTCCCACAATCCGAAGATGAGCAGGTTAAGTGGATTAGTGAGGCGAATACGTGGGGTTATGGGGAAAGGGCCTGGGTAAGATTTGTGCATTTTTGATGGACCTCCTTCTGCACTGTTGGATTCTATGATTTGATTCCATAGAATCATAAGATCCTTACTGTGCAGAAGGAGATGATTTGGTCCACTGAGTCTGCACCGACTTTCTGACAGAGCATCGTACCCAGGCCCTATCCCCGTAACCCCACATATTTAACCCGTTAATTCCCCTAACCCACACATTTTGGGAAACTGAAGGGTAATTTAGCATGGCCAATCAACCCAACATGCATACCTTTGGACAGTGGGAGGAAACCAGAGGATTGATGAATGTGTTAGATTGGAGTGAGTTCTAACATTTAATTCCAATTTTTTTCAGATTAAAATTTCAAACTTTCAGCAGTACGTTCTATGGTTATCACACTGCAGAAACTGGAGAAGGCTGACCCAGAGACTGTTTCAGGAACGCTTGTGAAATACAAATGCTGTTTACTGCCATGCAATGAAAGGAACTGCTTTATTCAGTCCCTGTGCACACTTCCTGAGCTCAATACTGTTTTGCAGTAAGTTCATGCTCCAAACTGTCAAAAAACAAAGCAGAATCAGCAATCAAGTAGAAGCATTTGAATAAAACCTATGGCTTGGCACATTGCTGCATCCAACATATCCTGCACATCAAGTATACATCTTTCACCCCGATTAACTCAGGATGAAACTAAGAAGGAAAAACAAAACATACTCCTGTTTAGGAGTATGTGAATGAAGTGTAGGCACGTAATCGAAATTCATTTCAGAATCCTGCAAGGGAATGGCAATTATCTACTGCCTTAGTATCTGAGCTGGTGAAGTACTCCTCCAGAGAGGATACCACATTTAGGTTTAAGACAATGGTACAAGTGCATGAGCAGAACCTACTTGACCTCCATGTCCTAATACTGGACAGCACCCATAACATAAACCGCATTGAGCCAAGTGTCTGGCTCCAACACCAGTGGGGATTGTCATCCTGGGACAGAGAATCTAATGGGCCCTAGAATTGGGACTTTCCTTCAGCTGACATGAGTGGGCATTGCCACGTGTGGGATTGGGAAAATTTCGAGAGCCGCTGACTTTCATCAGCTCCGCAAACCCCACTTGGGAGAAGTGCCCAAACAGTTGTATTTTTGTTAAGGCGGGAAGAAAATGGGGAGGGGAGGCGGGAGAAGGGAGGGGAGGGGAGGTGGGGGGGAGAGGAGGGAAGGAGAGGTGAGAGGGGTGAGAGGAGGGGAGAGAAAGGGGAAGGGAGGGATGTGGAGGTGAGGGGAAAGGAGGGGAGGGGGAGGGGGAGAGGAGAAGGGGAAGTGAGGAGAGGAGGTGAGAGGAGGGGAGGTGACAGGAGAAGAGGCGAAGGGAGGAGAGGGCAGGGGAAGGGAGGAGACACATGGAGGGGAGGGGAAGGCAGGGGAGGAAGAGAAGGGGAGGGGAGCAGAGTGGAAGGGAGGGGAAAAGGGGAGGGGAGGGAGTACTGCAGATGCTAATTGGAGTTAGGCTTGTTGGCAGCGCACAGCGGAGTAGGCAGCCATTGGAGTTGTTGGGCGTGGAGGCAAACAGTTTTAAATTGAGGCAGATACAAGGACTGTTGTGCATGGAGGTGGGCACTTTAAATAGGGGCAGATACAGGCACAGTTGGTCACGGAAGCAGGCAGTTTTAAAGAGCTGCTTCATGATCTGAACTTCCTCTCAGTTTCAATAAAAGAAATAAAACAAAAAACAGCCCTCAGCCCTCCCACATGTTCTTTATTTTCTGTCTGTGCCAACACATGCAACCTCATGCTCTCCCACCCTCCCATGACCTCTCATAACCTCTAAGTGTACCTTAATGACTATTGGCCCTGACATCCATCATTATGAAGTGCTTCGAAAGGTTAGCCATGGCATGAATCAATTCCAGCCCCCCGGACTACTGGATCCATTAGAGTTTTCCTCCCGCTGCAACAGGTCCACAACTGATGCTATTTCCCTGGCCCTGCACTCAACCCTGGAAGAACCCAAGATAAAAAGGATACCGATGTCAGACCCCTATTTATTGACTACAGCCCAGCTTTCAATATCACTATTCCCACAAAACTCATCTCCAAACTCTGTGGCCTGGGCCTTGGCACCTTCCTCTGTGACTGGATCTTGAACTTCCTAACTCACAGACCACAATCAGTAAGTATAGACAACAATAACTCCTCCATGATCATCCTCAAAACTGGTGTCTCACAAGGCTGTGTTCTCAGCCCACTACTATGCTGCTTATACACCCATGACTGTGCAGCCAAATTCCCCTCCAATTCAATTTTCAAATTTGCTGATGGCACCGTAGTGAGTCAGATCTCAAACAATGATGCAGGAATGAACTGGTACGACAACAATAATCTATCCCTCAATGTCAACAAAATTAAGGAGATTGTCATTGACTTCAGGAAGCATAAAGGAGAACATGCTCCTGTCTACATCAATGGGGCTGAAATAGAAAGGATCGAGAGCTTCAAGAATTTAGGTATCCAGACCACCAACAACCTGTCCTGGTGCCCCCACTATAGTTAAGAAAGCTCACCAACGCCTCAACATTCTCAGAAGATGAAGGAAATTTGGCATGTCAGCAATAATTCCCCCCAAGCGATATAGATGCACCAGAAAAAGCATTCTTTCTGGTTGTATCACAGCTTGGGATGGCTCCTCCTGAACCAAGACCGCAACAATCTACAAAAGGTTGTGGCCCAATCCATCATGCAACTAGCTTCACATCCATTGACTCTGTCTACACTTCACGCTGCCTCAGAAAAACAGCCAGCATAATTAAGGGCGCCATACACCCCGGACATTCTCCCTTCCACCTTCTTCTTTCAGGAAAAAGATACAAAAGTCTGAGATCACATGCCTACCGACTCAAGAACAACTCCTTCCTTGCTGTTGTCAAAGTTTTGCATGGACTTATCTCACATTAAGTTGATCTTTCTCTACACCCCAGCTATGACTGTAACACTACATTCTGCACTCTCTCATTTCCTTCTCTGTGAATGGTATGCTCTGTCTGTATAGTACGCAGACACAAAGCTTTTCACTGTATGTTAACACATGTGCTAATAATAAATCAAATCAAATCAAAACAAATGCCCTCACCCAAGCCTGTTGACCTGTATCGCCGCTATGTCACTTTAGTGCCACATCATGCCTGTCAGTGTCATCTCTGTAAAAATGTGATGTGATTTCCCCTCTCTGTGCTTTATAGCCTTGCCAGAGTTAATACCGCCCTCCCCACCCTGCAGCTCTTCCCATGCTACTGCTGCTCCTCCTGCCCCACTGCTCCTCCCGCACCACTCCCCTTCCCGCTCCGCTGCTCCTCCCATCCCTCTGCTGCTCCCCCCATGTCGCTGCTTCTCCCCCCACCCCGCAGCCCCCCAACAATCCTGCTGCTGCTCCCCCGACCCTGCTGCTGCTCCCCCCACCTCGCTGCTGCTCTCCCTGCCCCACTGCTGCTCCTCTCCCCCTGCTGCTGTTCCTCTCCACTTGCTCTTTCTCCTCTCCCCCCCACAGCTTCTGCCCTTCTCCCTCAGTTGCTGCCTCTCTCCCCCCCGCCGCTGCCGCTTCTTCCCCCTGATGCGACCCCTCTCCCGCCCCCCGCTGCTGCCCCTCTCTCCCCCACTGCCGCTCCTCCCCCCACCGCTTCTGCCTCTCTCCCCCCACTGCAGCCCCTCTCCCCCCACTGCTGCCCCTCACCCCCCACTGCAGCCCCTCTCCCCCCACTGCTGCCCCTCTCCCCCCACTGCTGCCCCTCTCCCCCCACTGCAGCCCCTCTCCCCCCACTGCAGCCCCTCTCCCCCCACTGCTGCCCCTCTCTCCCACTGCTGCCTCTCTCCCACTGCTGCCTCTCTCCCACTGCTGCGCCTCTCTCCCCACTGCTATCCATCTGCCCCCCCCCCGCTGCTTCTCCTTTGCCCCCACTGCTATCCATCTCCCCCCCACTACTGCCCTTCTCCCCCCAGTAGTGCTCCTCTCCCCCCCCAACTGCTGCTCCTCCCCCCCCCACTGTTGTCCCTCTGTCCCTGCTGCTGCCCCAGGATTGGGCTATTCCGTGACCACAGAACCAACCTCCCCAGAGTGGAGCAAGTCATCCTTGACCCTGAGGGACTGCCAGCTAATGCCAGGCATGCATTACACATTGCCCATGCCCGTGCCAAGTTACCTCGTAACCACTCAGAAGTCATGGTGAGATTAAATAATATCCAGTTCCAAGTATCTATTATAGATCTTATTATATTGGAAAATCACTCTCAATGATAAAGCCCTATTCAATATGCTTAAATTCATTTAAGTACTTAATGCCTTATATAACCAATGTGTGTATTCAAATCCCAATATCAAAGACTGTGATACATAAGCATATGGAAGTGATGAAGCAGCACTGATTTTATAAGAAGCAGCTTGTGAAATAGCAAACATTGGATTTTTCAACTGCAAGAATTTAAAGGGCAGGGGATTTAAAAGGCTATTACTTGCATGCTACTTCCACAGACCTCAGGCCTCTTAAGGTCATAGAATCCCTATACTGCAAAAGAAGACCATTCAGCCTATCGAATGAGTGAGATCCAACTTATTGACATTGGATCTCACCCAAGCACTTGCCTGTAATCCCATGTATTTTTGCCACTAATCCCCCTAATTATTGGGACAATAAGAGGCAATTTAGCCTGGCTAATCCACCTAGCCTGCACATCTTTGGACTATGGGGGGAAACCACGCAAAACATGGGGAGAATGTGCAAACTCCACACAGACAGTCACCCAAGACCAGAATCAAACATAGGTCCCTGTGTGGCAGCTGTGCTAACCACTGTGCCACCGTACCACATTTATACATACCTTTAACAATCACAAAGAGTACCTGACCTTTCAAAAAGAATGCCTTACCTGTTATCTATCTCTATTTTTACTATTGCTATGAAAATTCGACCAAAGTCCTTTCAATTTGCCCACAAATTTCTTCATTTCATGTTTTCTTGCATCTTATTATTTAGTTCATCGCATTGGCTCTTAAATTTAAGAATCTTTGAAGTGGTTTAATGCTACTGAAGGTGTTTAATTCCACATGAATAATTCATCTGGCATTTCTGCCTTCACATCAAGACAATTATTTTCTGTAGTTTTCGAATTAAATTCATTCCAACTATTGAAGACATCTTTCCCCCGTCATTCTCCAAACCTTCAATGCCCCCCACCATTCTCACCCTTTGTTTACCCATCCTGCGAAAACAAGTACACTATTTATTAAGCTTTCTGAATTTTGAAAAACTGACTGTCGCTCTAGCCTGGCACAGGGCTGCCCTATTATTTCCTCATGCTCCATTTTCCACAGATGGCATTTGACTGAAAACTCAATTTGACAAAAAAACAGTCTTTATCATAGTTGTCTCAACCTGAATTCCTGCTGGGAAGTAAAACGGAGACCACAAGTATAATTATCCTGTCATAGCTGTTATTACTTGGGCAGTAAAATTGCACAGACAAAAAACCCTCAGCAACACTTACCGTATAGATTATAACAAGTCACCTTCTCTAAACTTGACAGTATTTTGGATCAATAATAGGCACAACAAAGCCCATTTTATGGGGACCTGTGTTTGCAATCGTCTACATGTTCATTTACTTTATTGTAAGCAATCTGTAACAAAATCTCAGTGATTAATAGTTTTTTTCTGGTAATGGCCTCACAACAGATGGATCTCCAGTGTCAAGGAACCAGGTAAACGTGCTCGAGTGAGTTGCTTTTTACGAAACTGTGCCATTGCTGAAGTAATAATTTACAATCACTATAAAGATTGCAACAGACGATTACTCGATTAGACCTATTTAAATTCTGTGAGGAAGTGGTCATTAAGCGACTGCCAACAGAGCACAGTAAGGATTTGGCTCACAATAACCCTTGCCTGTAAGACAAGGTGGTCTGTAAATGACCGTGTAGTAATAATTACTTGTCCAATTAATGCTTTTTTATCTCCCAGGTTCCTTGCTTTACCCAACTTGAATCACAAAGTGAGCTGTTTCATTATAGTCTGTTGCATTCTGCGTGACTTAGAATCATAGAATGCTGTTAGTGCAAAAGAAGGCCATTCAGCCCATCGAGCCTGCACCAACAACAATCCCACTGCTGCCTCACAGCGCTAGGGACCCAGATTCAATTCTACATTGGGTGATTGTCTGTGGATTTTGCAAATTCTCCACATGTCTAGGTGTATTTCCTCCAAGTGTTCGGGTTTCCTCCCACACTCCAAAGATGTGCGGGTTAGGTTAATTGGCCATGATAAGTTGCCTCTAAGATCAGGGGGATTAGGAAGGTAAATAAGTGAGCTTATGGGGATAGGACCTGGGGCAGATTATTGTCAGTGCAGACTCGATGAGCCAAATGGCCTTCTTCCACTCTATCGGAATTCTATGATATGACTCCATGCGTGGGTGCTTCAACATGGAAGTGCCTCTGAAGGAGAGAACAATTTTATTTTTAAATTTAGAACAGTCATAGCTGCCTGGCCTTCAATATAGAGGAACAACACCCCCCACCCCGCACCCTCCCCCCCCTCCCCCCAAGGCATGGGCATCTGTGGCATAGCAGCCACTATTGATCTTCTGTTTCCAGTGACAGTGAACCCCTTCTGCAGGTTTCCCGACAGCGAGGGTAGACTAAACCAGCAATCCGCTGACAGCGGAGGGACTAGAAGATCCCACTGCCGGCCAATGAAGGGGCCTCTTTGCCACTGTTAAAAACATGAAGGGAGATGTGTTAAATCCTGCCTGTAGTTCCAGCCCAAAAAAAAAGTCATATTTGATATAATGCATAGCTTTCTAACAGTACTCATGGGATGTAGGGATATGGGAATAATGCAGGAAGAAGGTGTTGAAGTAGGAGGTCAGCCATGATCTTGTTGAATGGCTGAGCAGGCTCACAGGGCCAAGTGGCCTCCTCCCACTCCTACTTCTTATGTTCTTATTACTTCAGAATGTAAGGTGTGACATTATTGAATTTTAAGAAACTTTTTAAAATTATGTTCTCTGCAGTTGTAAGTAGACCTTTTCAGTACTTTTTTCTCATTGAACATAAGAACATAAGAACATAAGAAACATAAGAACATAAGAAATAGGAGCAGGAGTAGGCCATCTGGCCCTTCGAGCCTGCCCCGCCATTCAATAAGATCATGGCTGATCTGTCGTGGCTCAGTTCCACTTTCCCGCCCTCTCCCCATAACCCTTAATCCCCTCTCTTATCAAAAACCCATCAACCCGCTTCTTAAAAATATTTAGCGAGGCAGCCTCCACCACTTCAACGGGCAGAGAATTCCAGAGATTCACCACCCTTTGAGTGAAGAAGTTCCTCCTCAACTCCGTTCTGAACCGCCCCCCCTTTATCTTGAGGCTGTGCCCCCTAGTCCTACTGTCTTTTTTGAGCGGGAAGAGTCTTTCCACCTCTATCCTATCCATCCCATTCATCATCTTATACGTCTCAATGAGATCTCCCCTCATTCTTCTAAACTCTAACGAGTACAAGGTTGTCCTTTTACTGCTACTTCAATGGTTTAAATGGGGTTTTGTTCATTTTTACTTTGGTGTCTTTTATGACCTTGCATTATGAGGGGGAAGATTGATTGACAAGTCAAAGTCAGGTGATTCCTCTCCGGGGAAAAAAAATCTAAGGATTCATTTTCAGTTTCAGTTTAGAAGGAGGTGGACATCAAGTCAGAAAGCAATGCTTCTCTCTCTCTCTGGTATTATAGAGTCTGCTGTTAGCTGGAAGCAAGGTACCCTTCTTCCTGAAATAGAAAACCTGCTGTTGGTGATTAGCTTGACTGGAGTCTTCCTGGTGTTTTGGGAAGCTGTTCTGTCTCTAAGCTTTACTGTTTGTAACTCAAGACAGCTGCAGCTTTCAACCTAAGGACTAAATTCCAGTGTCACGTGATCATTAGTCTTTGCTGTATTAAACCTGTGGAAAGGGTTTTGTTTATGGCATTGGTTTGATTGGCACATTTCCTATATTCATTAAGGTTTATACAATATCATGATTGTTATTTTTTTCTTGTTTGTAATTGGTAAAAGTTGCTGTTTACTTTCTTTTCATACATGTGAACTGTATATCTAAACAAACTTTGTTTGAGGAAAGCTCCCTAGTGGGTCAGCTGAATTATACCTAAAGTGAAATATCTATGCTCACCCTAGCCAAATTCGAAGTGCAAAACTTATGATCCAGGCAGGCTTCATAAAACACTTTGGAGTTTCTGACTAGAATTATAACAAAGGACAAATAAATAATATGAGACAGCATGGTGACACAGTGATTAGCATGCTGCCCCACAGCACTAGGGACCTGGGTTCGATTCCTGGCTTGGGTCATAATCTGTGTGGAGTTTGCACGTTCTCCCCATGTCTGCATGGGTTTCCTCCACGCGCTCTGGTTTCGTCCCACGTCGGAAAGACATGCATTGACTCAAACAGGCGCCGGAATGTGCCAACTAGGAGGATTTCATTGTGACTTCATTGTAGTGTTAATGCAAGCCTTACTGATGACTAATAAATAAATACATTTAAAAAATGATGGAAGGCCAGCATAATGCGTTGTGGCTAGACAGACTGCAGAGCAGTTAATGAAGCAAACTTCTCAGCAAACTTATCAATCCTCTTACGTGAAAAATCAGAAAATGTTCCTCAGCATCAACAGTCCTTGTTTCCATTTCATGATTTCTTTGATTTTGCACAAAGAACATTGAGGACATTCAGCCAACTTTCCCTTCAATGAAATTGAAATAATGTCGACTAAGAAGCTGTATTAAAAAGAATTTAGGTACATGGAATGAAGATATTTAATTTCATTCCAAACGTAATATTGTGGTGAATTGTTTGTCACACATGTGATCTATTGGTAGAGCTTTTTTAGAAGAAATGTTTGTATAGGAACATTGGAATTAGGAGCTGAAATAGACAAATTCAGCCCTCAATGTTTACCAACTCAATGGCTCATATGGGTTATTCCACCAATGGTTTCAGCAGAGGTGGCACAAGGTATTTTTTACTCATGTGGTGACCCTTGTCACACCTGGTGCCTTCTGGAATCCTGAGCATCAGAACATTCAGGCACAGGCTACAATCCTTTGATTGTTATCAGATCAGTCTGTCCCCATCTGGTCTAATACAATGACTGATATTGGATGACGGGTTGGCAAGGGGGCAGATAATGTAACATTTGAGAGAACCTGTCCCCACTGCACTACTGTCACTCCCATGATCTCAAGAGTTCCATCAATCTTCGGGAGGGCAGATGGTGAGTAACATTTAAAATCTTCCATGTGCTCTATCAATATGTCCAAGGAGAACATTGACATCTCCGTAGACAACACTAAGGAGCAATTTAGAACAAAGAACAAAAATCAGCCTGGGAAACAGGCCCTTCAGCCCAACGAGCCCACGCTGCCATCTCAACACCACCTCTCTACCCATGACCCCTATCTAATGTTTTAGCATGAACAATCAACCTAACCCACACATCTATGGACTGTGGGAGGAAACCTGAATACCTGGAGGAAACCCAAGCAATCGACTTTCTGGAAGAGTATCTTACCAGGCCCATCACCCCACCATGTCACTATAATGGCAACATTTGCCATGGTTAATCCACCTAATGTACGCATCTTTGGACCGTGGGAGGAAGTTAGAGCACCTGGAGAAAACCCACACAGACGTGAAGAGAGAAACTGCACACAGTTACCAAGGTCAGTATTGAACCTATGTCCCTTATGATGTGAGGCAGCAGTGCTAACCACTGTACCACTGTGGTGCCCTCAAGAAAGAGAAAAGATATATACCAACAGGAAGAACTCCAGACAGAAAGGAACTGTCAACGGAAAGAGGCTGGATGAATCAAACAGGAAGACCTCAGTCAAAGATGACTCCTAAGCAACCTACAGTCATCCCAACTTGAGGGGCAGCTATGTGATTTAAATAGAAACTGCTTTGTTTAAAATCCTCAACAAATGTGCTGGATTTATGTGAGAATGTGCCAATCGTAATTAAAGTTAAAGTTCAAGTTCAAGTTCAAGTTAAAATTAAGGTTGAAGTTAAAAGTTGAAGTTTATTTATCAGACACAAGTAGGTTTACGTTAACACTGCAGTGAAGATCCCCTAGTCGCCACACTCTGGTGCCTGTTTGGGTACACTGAGGGAGACTTCAGCATGACCAATGCATCTAAGGAACATGTCTCTCAGGCTGTGCGAGGAAACCGGAGCATCTGGAAGAAGCCCATGCAGACATGGGGAGAATGTGCACACTCTGCACAGACAGTGACCCAAGCTGGGAATCGAACCCAGGTCTCTGGCGCTGTGAGCCAGCAGTGCCAACCACAATACTTTATTTCTCAATTAACACCTCCAAAAATAAACAACCTGATTTTTCACTGAACTGAGAAAATTTGCTGTATGCAAATTGGAGGTGGTATTTACCTAGAAAACAACAGTGACTGCACTTCAAAAATAATTAGTTGATTGTGAAATATTTTGTATGATAAAGCCACTAAATATGCACAACTTAGTATTTTTTTCTTACTTTTGGGATTCTAGTCATAGTTTCTTTGTTACAAAAATATATTTATTCATAAGAAGAAAATTAGGCCAAGAATACAGTTGTGGTGCTGTTACCTGACAAGTGCCAGTATTGCTATGAGTGGACCTGGTACTATAACACAATGTCAAGATGCCGGCATTGGACTGGGGTAAACACACTATAACAGCTCCTTTTCTATAATATTGCAGTGCTATAGATTCATGGTTCAAAGAATGGAAGTAGAAACATAGAAACATCGCAAACAGAAGTAGGATTAGGCCATTGGGCCCTTCAAGCCTGCTCCGCCATTCATTTTGATCATGGCTGATCATCAAATTCAATATCCTGATACCCCCTTTCCCCCATATTCTTTGATCCCTTTAGCCCGTGGAGCTATATCTAATTTCCTCATGAAATCACATCATGTTTTGTCCTCAACTATTTTCTGTGGGAGTGAATTCCACACATTCACCACTTTCTGGGTGACGAAATTTCTCAAGTCAGTTCTAAGAGGCTTACTCCTTATCCTCAAACTATGACCCCTAATTCTAGATTCCATTACCATCGGAACATTCTTTCTGAACCTACCCTGTCTAACCCTGCTAGAAGTTTATAAGTTTTTATGAGATCCTCTCACTCTTCTAAACGCCAACGAATATAACCTAACATAGAAACACAAGTGGCACCAGTGGCTTTTAAAGGATTATTAGTGACTTTAAAACTATTATTGAAGGGTCAGAATAGCAGCAGCAGGGCACCAATTATGTGTTTCCAGGATGTGGCACTCAAGTTCTTGCTGGAGGAGATGATGGAGAAAGGTGTCTGCAATCCCAGAGCTCCCTGGAGGGTGGTTGTAGAAAGATCAAAGGTCATCACTCTTGTGATTGAATCCTAAGAGCGTGTGTGGAAGAACTTTCCTCATTTCTGAAAGGATTACTAAGGTAAACCTACAGAATACTGAAAGGCCTAGATTGATTGGACGTGGGGAAGATGTTTCCGTTAGTAGGAGAGATGAGGTTCCGAGGGCACGATTCTTTAAAACTAAGATGAGGAGGAATTTCTTCAGCCACCGGATGGTGAGTCAATGGAACTCATTGTCACAGGAGGCTGTGGAGGCCAGGTCTTTGAGTATATTTAAGACAGAGATAGTTAGGTTCTTGATTGGTAAGGGTTACAAAGATTCTAGAGAAAAAGCAGGAAATGGGGTTGAGAAATCAGCCACGATTAAATGGTGGAGCAGGCTCAATGGGCTGAATGGCCTAATTCCGCTGCTCTACCTTATGGCCTAAATATGGTTAGATTTTGCTTACTTCACACTGCTCCTTTACAGGGCTTTCTTCACTATCCCTTGATGAAGGAACACAGTTTACCTTCTTTCCAAATGCACAGGCACTGCACTTCTGCATGAATTCACTTGTCCTAAAATCAAGGGAAGGGGAAAATGCCAAGCATGCCACCAACGTTTGGATGTCGTGGTCATAAGATAAGCTTTATTGCTAGTTCACAACCTGACATGAGGAAGCTGAGGATCAGGATCTTTTTTGACTGTTATTTCAGCCAGGTTTCTCTTTTTCTCCATGCCTTGTTCAGCTGACGTTCTGCCAGGGGCTACAGATTGCAATTACCTTGAACACTTAGGTCAGCCTATGTTGTGAGGCTGCTCTGAATTCACCCTTTTCCTTTGAGAGCCAGTTTGACAGAGGGGAAATGATAAATGAGGGACACTAAATTGATTTGATTTGATTTATTATTGTCACATGTATTAGTAAATAGTGAAAAATATTGTTTCTTATGTGCTATACAGACAGGGCATACCATACTTTGAGAAGGAAAGGAGAGGGTGCAGAATATAATGTTACAGTCATAGTGTAGAGAAAGATCAACTTGATATGAGGCAGGTCCATTCAAAAGTCTAATGGCAGCAGGGAAGAAGCTGTTCTTGAGTCAGTTGGTACAAGTTTTCAGACTTTTGTGTTTTTGTCTGGAGGAAGAGTTTGGAAGAGAGTATGTCTGGGATGCATGGAATCTTTGATTATGCTGGTTACTTTTCTATAGCAGTGGGAAGTGTAGACAGAGTTAATGGATGGGAGGCTGGTTTGTGGGATGGACTGGGCTTCGTTCACGACTTTCTTGCAGTCCAGTTTTGGCAGATCTCCAAATCAATTCCCTCGGCTGATGACAAATAGGACTCAGCTGTAGGTAGGTGTGAATAGCTGCAAGGACACTCAGAAGTAAACAATGAATTCACTTATAAACACGCAGCTGCTCAGCGTGATGAGCGAGCAGACTCCACTATAAGGGGACTCCACTCTAAAGGACAGGAATCAATGTGGCTCACCATCCAGCATCCATTTTAGATGATTGCTTAGATTGAATTATGTTATTCAGGGAATGCCATTCAATCAATGATCTAATTTTTTTTCCCTGAGGTCATAAAAGGTTTGATGCACAGTCACGATGCAGCAGATGCTTTGCTCATCTTTGCACATCTGACTCCTAAAGCTAGTTAACATGGACAAGCTGGACAACAACAACAACTTGCATTTATATAACATCTTTAACAGAGCAAAACATCCCAGGCTCTTAGCAGGAATATAATCAGACAAAATTTTGGGCTGGGACAATAAAAGAAGCATTCCTATAGAGTATTCAAACATTTGGTTGAAGAGGTGGCTATCTGTTTCGCTCAAAGTTTTAACCCTAGCTGCACAATGGATCGGTCAGTTTTAATGCCAGATTTACTTTTTAACAACAGGACCTGAATGCGAACTTCAATGTAAAAATTCCCTGCCAGGATTGTTGATTGGAAGTTGCAGTTTCAATCTCTGCTGATCTGGATGGAAGGTTGTGAGAAAGACAACAGTGGTTCAGCTCAGTACGTGCTCTTGGAAGGTGTGGCTTTGAGCCAACAGCCTACATCTTTGTAAAACTGACCTTCAGTCAAAAGCTGGAGAACAGGCATTTATTCTGACTCAATGGGTAGCACTCAACTCTGAATCAAAATGTGGCAGATTCAAAGACTTGAGCACAAAAACTCTGACATTATTATGTGTAGAACCACTCTGCTTTGTGTGGAATCCAGTGCCCAGAGTTTCTCTAAATAATATATCCATGTGTGAGGGATTGCTACACTGTCAGAGGTGCTGTCTCTCAGATAAGACATCAAACCAAGATCCTGTCTATTTCTCATTGCTGGTAAAAGGCTCCAGAGCACAATAATGAAGAACAGGATTGCAGTTCTCCCGGTGTCCTGGTCAATATTTATTCTTCAATACCTCAATCACACAAACAGATTGTCACATTGCTCCTTGTGGAAAATTGGCTGCTGTGTTTCCAGATGTACAAGTAACAGTACTTCAATGACTATAAAGTGTTTCGGGACTTGTTAAGCTCGTGAAAGGTGCTTTGTAAATGCAAGTCTTTCTGTCACCAATGTTGCAGTTTTCTGTTACAATCCAAGGAGTGTGTTCTAACATCTGTAGTGGAGCTTTGCACAACACAAGCTTCGATTTTTGAAAGGATGGTTCCTGGGCAGTATTCTCATCTGGAATTCTGACCCTTGCATTTGGAAGTTTTAGAAGATTATCATGCCACCTGCTAACCATCAGAAAGCTTTGGGCTTATCCATTGGCAGTCATCTTCTCCTTGCAAAACAAATGTCCGCTGGCAACACATTCTGGCTTCTCTGTGCTCACAGGAAATCAGGAGGGTGTATTGCATCAGGCATCTGACCCAATCACAATTGCTTCCAGCTGCAATCTGCTTAATGCACCATATGGTTGCACAGTGACACCAAAGTAGTTCAGGGATTTAAAATAAGGCATCATCTGTAGATCTGAACAATATTTTCCTCCATGCTGAATTGGTATCAAATAAATATGATTCTCAACATTAAACTGATGTAATATACAATTCACACTTTACATTTATATTTTGCAACCCACAGAACATCTAATTATGTGCCTACAATTGACATGTCATTTCCTTTTCGTGTTCATAGCTGTGAAATTGAAAATATTAAACACACATGAATTTATTATTCACAGACCCTCTAGGAGCTGAATTGAAAGCGAAGTGATTCTACACATACTAATACTGATAGAACAAACCAACATGATGTGTTGCACAGATCCTGAACTATCACCATTGGACCCAGTCACACAGATAGTTAAATGGTGAAACTTTGTCATTTAAGTAGGTACTGGTTTATAATAAATTCGAGGACCATGATTTTCTAGTGCACGCAAAGGTCCGTGAACATTTACTGGTTGGCCCTGCCACAGCCCTCCACAGGTTGAGTGAGTTAAGCCAATTTGCATGGAAATTGGAGGTATCCTACTGGAGAATTGCATGAGATTGGGCTCAAAGTGGCTAGCAGGGTGATGGGGGAGCCAGGGAGAAACAGGGAAATGGCAAGAGGAGTTAACAACTTCAGGCAGTTCACTGGGGAAGTGGTAATATCGCAGTAATAAAGGATAACTGAGGAGCATTGGCAGCCACAACCCCTGCTGGGAGACAGCTCGTTTCAATGGGTGGAGTGGGGAGGGGGGTGCTATATACTGAAATCACTGAAGTCAAAGTGCCAAACTGTTTAGCACACAGGGAAACAGTGAATGTCAAACTACAGTGAGGGGCACATTGGAGGGAGTTTGTTGATATACCACCTCCATAGCCCCAGCAAGTGTTGAGCAGGGCAGGAACTTTCTGTGAAAGGAAAATTTTCCCAGGCAAGTTTGCGTGCCTCCATGGAGCTAATATCGCTGAAATTGATATCTGGTAGGGATACTGACATCTTCCTGTCCTGGTCCAGTTTCTGCTGGGCAAGTGAGACACCCTCCTGGATCTGTCAGCTAAAAAATTATGGTAGTTAAATAATAAAATCAAAAAATAGTTTTATTGCGGAGTTCTGGATTTCTCATTCAGTCGGTTTTGTTCCAGAACTGTCAGCATCTTGTTGGGGTCACTGAGATGGATGCAAAGAGTTTCCTTATGAGTATTGAAAGGCTGGACAGGTTTTAATCAGTGCAAATGAAGAGATGTCAGCTGCTGTTCAACACACTCTTCTCAGAGACAAAAGGGAACAACTCAACATTGACTCTGGTCCTCATGAAGTCCCATGGCAGCAGGTCAAACATTGTCATGGAATGCCAATTATTGCCTCCTGCCCTATTGCTGCTGATGCATCTCTATTCCTTTATGTTGAACACCACTTGGGAAAAGCAATCTGGGTAAGAAGGGAGCAGAATAAACACAGGGTGAGGGATTTTAATATCCATAACTAAAATGGGCTCAGTAGCACTGCCACTGACAAAGCTGGCTGAATCCTGAGGGACATATCTGGCAATTCAGAGGATCTATGAGATGGAAACATCTACTTGACGTCACATGTACCAATCTACCTGTTGCAGATGCATTTTCCCATGGGAGAATTGGTGCAAGTGACTATCATGTCGACCTTGAGGAGACAAAGTCCATCTTCACACTCCATCACCTTGCATGTACAATCACCGGACAGTATGAGGTAGATTCAAAACAGATCTAGCAGCTCAAAACTGGGAACTCATGAGAAGCTGTGGGCTTCAGTAATCATGATGTGGGTATGCCGGCGTTGGACTGGCGTAAACACAGTAAAAAGTCTGACAACACCAGGTTTTAGTCCAACCTATTTATTTGATAATATTCTCACAAGCTTTCGAGGGGTTACCCTCTTCGTCAGGTGAATGGAGAGTTCTGGCCTCAGACAGAGCATATAAAGCACAGACAGTTTAGAGATTACTGATTAAAATGCGAATCCTTACACCTAACCTGCTGTTCAAGACCTGAAGTGGCTGACAATGTGAGTGGTAGGAGCACTGATCACAGTTTAAAGAGATGTGTATTGTCTCCAGACAGTACAGTAAGTGAGGTTTTGCAAACCCAGGCAAGTCACAGGGGTTACAGATAGTGCGACATGAACCCAAGATCCCTGATAGCCAAGTTCCGCACACATGAGGACGGTCTCAACAGGGATCTTGGGTTCATGTCGCACTATCTGTAACCCCCGTGACTTGCCTGGGTTTGCAAAACCTCACTTACTGTACTGTCTGGAGACAATACACATCTCTTTAAACTGTGATCAGTGCTCCTACCACTCACATTGTCAGCCACTTCAGGTCTTGAACAGCAGGTTAGGTGTAAGGATTCGCATTTTAATCAGTAATCTCTAAACTGTCTGTGCTTTATATGCTCTGTCTGAGGCCAGAACTCTCCATTCACCTGACGAAGAGGGTAACCCCTCGAAAGCTTGTGAGAATATTATCAAATAAATAGGTTGGACTAAAACCTGGTGTTGTCAGACTTTTTACTGGGCTTCAGTAACAGCAGAACTGTTTTCAATCTATAACCACATGAACCAGACTATTGCAAGTGAGGGGACAAACCCTAATTTAAGAAGAATGTAGGACAGCATGCTAGGAGCAGCATTAAGCATACCTAAAAATGAGATGCCAACACAGTGAAGCTATACCACAAACAGTGGAAGCAGCATATGATAGACAGAGTGAAGCAATTCCACGATAAGTGATCTAAACTCTGCAGTCTTGCCATATCTGTGTAATGCACAGACCCAGGCTAATACTCTGGGGAAATGGTTTCAAATCCTACCATGGCAGATGGTGGATTTTAAATTTAGGAGTGACACGGTGACACAGTGGTTAGCTCTGATGCCTCACAGTGCCAGGGACCCAGTTTGATTCCTGGCTTGTGTCACTGTCTGTGTGAAGTTTGCACATTTGCTGTAAATGTTTGCTGTAAACTCCACACAGACATGGATTCCCAGTTTTGAGCTGCTAGGTTTGTTTTGAATCTACCTCATACAGGTTTCCTCCGGGTGCTCCAGTTTCCTCCCTCAATCCAAAGGTGTGCCGGTTTGGTGGATTGGCCATTCAAAATTGCCCCTTCGTATCAAGGGTATTAGCTAAGGTAAAAATATGGGATTATGGGGTTATGGGATCGTGGTCAGGGCAGACTCGATGGGATGAATGGCCTTCTTCTGCACGGTAGGATTCTATGATTCTATCCACTTGTGAACAGTAGTGAGGGGGAGGGAGGCTTCACAACTATCCCCAACCTCAATGATATGAGAACCTTACACATCAGTGCAAAAGGCAAGGCTGAAGAAATTGCAACCATTTGCAGCCAGAAATGCCAAGTTGATGATCCAACTCGGTCTCCTCCTGAGAGCCCCAGTAACACAGATGTCAACCTTCAGCCAATTTGATTCGCTCTGCATGATACCAAGAAACAGCTGAAGGCACTGGATACAGCGAAAGCTACTGGCTCTGACAGCATCATGACATCTAGGGATGGGCAATAAATGCAAGCCTGGACAGCAACACACAGGCCTGGTAAATTAATAAAATAAACTAGTGCTTCTGACCTAGTTGCGCTCCTCACCAAGCTGTTCCAGTGGAGTTACAACACTGGTGTCCACTGAACAAGGTGGAAAATTTCTCAGGAAAGTCCTGACCATGGAAAGCAAGACATATTCAATCCAACTAATTATCACTCGTCATCAGAATAGTCTCAATTAGCAGTAATGCGGTGAAAGATGACATCAATTGTGTTAATAAGTGGCAGTTGTTCAGCAACAACCTGCCCAGCAATGTTGAGAGGGCAACAGGATGAGGGTGATTGTGAGTATTGGCTGCTCAGATGGGAAACATGAGGTTCCTGAAGGAAGAGGAACATGGATCTGAAAGGTGTGTTGTCTTGAGGTGTGCTGGTCAGGAGAATGCTGGGAAAGTTGGAGCATGGGTCTTGACAGCTAAAAGTGACACACTCACTTTTCCCGCTTTCCTGAGATCCTGGATCTTTTTAATGCCCTGCCTTCAGGTTGGGGGAGCTACATTCCTGCTACTGACTTCCTTGCTCACTTTCATCTATGCCTGCTTGGTTGTAAAATTTGTCCGGCTCCCCTCATGCTTGGGAGGGCTCATCTCACTGCAGCCGCTCCAGGTTCCACTGCAGGACTTCCAGTTAGAGAAACAGAGAACAGTCTTTCCAGGTCTCCTCTTCATTGCCGCACACTCAATGATCAAGCGCTGCTCAGCCCTCCTGATTGGTTGGGAACCCAGAGGAAGGTTGAACCAGATTTCTATTGTCTGCAACGTGTCCGCTGTAAATAAGCTTATAAAAGTGTAAAAGTTTCAAGGATAGAAATGAAGTTCTACCTTCATTCCCGGTTTTCTGGGATATATAGCAATATATAGAAGATAGTGGCCTTGAAGGTAAAAGATCTATCCGGAGCCAATCTCCTCACACTTCTATCAGCATTTATTTACAGATAGATACATGAGACACATGCTGTTGCTTTCCACAGGCGTGCAATTACATAGCCAATTAATACTCGTCTTCTTTGTGTGGTTAAATAGAATTAGCATACCGTAATAACCACATTGCTAATGTTCCAATTGCTCCATCAGGGGCTAAATGCAAAATATTCTGCCCATTTAGGGCAGCACACTGCTGTCCCACAGCGCCAGGGACCCTAGTTCAACTCCCAATCACAGGTCACTGTCTGTGTGGAGTTTGCACATTCTCCCTGTGTCTGTGTGGGTTTCCTCTGGGTGCTCCAGTTTCCTCCCGCAGTCCAAAGACATGCAGGTTAGGTAGATTGGCCATGCTGAATTTCCCCTTAGTGCCAGGGGGAGTAGTTAGGGTAAATGCATGGGGTTATGGGGATAGGTCCTGGGTGGGATTGTGGTCGGTGCAGACTCAATGGGCCAAATAGCTTCCTTCTGCACTATAGGATTCTTTGAATTCTCTTCACCTGTCCTCAGATGTTGCCTGATTGCTGAGTATTTCCGGGATTTGCTGTTTTTTATTTTAAGATTGTTTTCATTATTTACCCAGGGTCATGAAATTAATGAATCCTTTCTCACATGTGGAACAGGTGAATGGTCTCTCCTCAGTGTGAATGTGCTGGTGTCTCAGAAGGTCAGATGACCAAGTGAATCCCTTCCTGCATATGGAGCAGGGGAATGGTTTCTCCCCAGTGTGAGTGTGTTGATGATATTCCAGCCGTGACTGGTATTTGAATTCCTTCCCACAATCCTCATATTTCCACAGTTTCTCCATGGTGCAGTTGTTCTTCGTCTTTCCAGGTTGGATGATCAGTTGAAGCCTTGTCCACATATAGAACATGTATGAGAAGCAAGTGCCTCACTCATTCCAATGCAGGTTATACAATCAGCATCCGGGACTGTATTTTTCAAACTCTTTTCTGGCTCCCCATTTTTACAAAATGGTTGTTGCTCGCAATCTACTAACCAGGCAAGCTGCAATCCTGCTGCTACAGCCGTAACCTAAGCGGGATTTACTGTACACTTAAAAGTATGCCTACTTACTTTTTCCTTTCAAAAAGTGCACCTAACTTAAATTAGTTCAATTCTATCCTTTAATCCTAGCTTTCTGAAATATATAACAAGGATGGTGCTCTTAAAGGCTGAACTTTTCCCCCTCATTCTGACTAAGTCATCATCTAAGTCAAGAGATTCTTCTCATGACACCACCTTTTACAAAATGCACACTATAAACAGAACACGACAGTGGCACATTGATTAACATTGCTGCCTCACAGTACCAGGGACCCAGCTTCATAAATTCATAAGATATAGGAGCACAATTAGGCCCATCGAATCCGCTCTACCATTCGATCATGGCCGATGTGCTCGTCATCCCCATTTTCCAGCCTACTCCCCATATCCCTTCAACCTATTACCAATTAAAAATCTGTGTGTTCGATTCCCGGCTCTGGTCACTGTCTATGTGGAGTCTGCATGTTCTCCCCATGTCTGTCTGGATTTCCTCCAGTCCGAAGGATGTGCTGGTCAGGTGCATTGGCCATGCTAAATTCTCCCTCAGTGTATCTGAACAGGCGCCGGAGTGTATTGACTAGGGGATTTTAACAGTAACTTCATTGCAGTGTTAATATAAGCCTACTTGTGATGCAAATAAATAAAATTTAAACATCCCTCTTTTCTTTTGACAGGATCTCAGAACATCCTGCATTTTATTTAAATAGGAGATCTGACGACCCATTATCCACATCCCCATGACACATGCGTGGGTCGTGACCCCCACTTTGAAACCCTGACCTAGTCTATTGCAATCTTGGCACAATTACCACATCTCACAATGTTATCTGATGCTCCTACAGAAACATTTACACCCTTAAGATGTGACATGCAATTTGCATCCCAGTTGAGGAATTTACAATTGTGGATAACTTGCAAATCTGTCTGTATCTGCTACCTCTTGAATGCTATAACCACTCGTTTTGCTATATGCATCCAGCTTCTAGTTGCCGTTCCGAATATTTCAATAAACTGTGCAAGGTGATGATTCATCACAATCCCATTCAGCCATCACCCATGCTAATCTGCTTTAACTTTCAGTCCAACATTTTAAAATCTCCAATCTTATTTTCAAATTCCCCATTGCCTAACATCCCTCTAACCTCTGCAGCCCAACAGACTCACAAGAATTCTGCATTTCTCCAGTTCTGACCTCTTACCCATGGTTAATGTTCATCACTCCACCATTAGCAAGTAAGCTTTCTGCTGCCAAAGCTCTGAAATTATGCTCCTGAATCTCTCTGCCTTTCTCCTCTATTAAGATAACAATTCAAGCTATATCTTTGATCAAGCTTTTGGTTAGCTGTTCTAATATTTGATAATGCTCCTGTGAAGAGCCTTGGGACGCTTTACTGTGTTAAAGGTGATGTATAAATCGGGGTGGCACCGTGGCACAGCGGTTAGCACTGCTGCTTCACGGCACCAGGGCCCAGGTTCGATTCCTGGCTTGGGTCACTCACTGTCTGTGTGAAGTCTACATGTTCTCCCCATGTTTGCATGGGTTTCCTCCGGGTACTCTGGTTTCATCCCACACTCTGAAAGATATGTTGGTTAGGCACATTGGCCATGCTAAATTCTCCCTCGGTGTATCCGAATAGACACCGGAGTGTGGTGACTAGGGGATTTTCACAGTAATTTCATTGCAGTGTTAGTGTAAGCCTACTTGTGACAGTATTAAATTTAAAATAAATGCAATGTGTTGTGATGTTATATACTCTGTATTCATTTTGCAGGAGAAGCTAAACATTAACGCAAAAGAGAGAAATAACTTGGGCAGCATGGTGGCACAGTGATTAGCACTGCTGCCTCATAGCACCAGGGACCTGGGTTAAATGCTGGCCTCGGCTGACTATCTGTGTGGAGTTTGCACTTTCTCCCTGTGTCTGCGTGGGTTTCCTCTAATGATGTGTGGGTTAGGTTGATTGGCCGTGATAAATTGCCCCTTAGTGTCAGGGGGATTAGGACAATAAATATCTGAGGTAACGGGGATTGTTATTGGTGCAGATTCAATGGGCCAAATGACCTCCTTCAGCACTCTAGTTTCAACGAAGAGAAGGATTAGCAGATACACAGCAGCTAATTATTCATGAGGAGAAGGCACACATTGGAACAGGGTGTATAATCAACAAAGATGGAAGAGTTGAACTGATTGATTGACAGGTGGCATAGTGGGGTTTGATGTTGGCAGCTATTCCTCCAGTTACATCATTCCACTATTAAGAGGAACTTACTGCTGTTTTTCTGGCCTGCCAGTCATTGGGTTCCTTCCAGATGGGGTGATGAAGGGTAAGAATGAGGAACCCACTCACTCTGGCTGTCGAACTGGATAAATGCATGTTGCCATTTTATATCTGGCCCAATTCTTTTTAATACAGGGCTGTAAAACCTGGACAAATGTTACCTTCTCAGCAGTGACAACTCTCAGCTCAATGAACACAACAAATTCCAATGATTTAAATTCAGAAATAATCTCAAAAAACAGCGATCATCTCCGTTTCTGGGAATGTAGGATACAAACAAAGGCACTAATGATGCCCTCTAGTCCTTACTGACATGTTGCTATCAAGTCACTAGTGAGTAAACCATGCTATTAAAATACAGCTGCTGCATCTTAGGCAATTTTACAGTTTGCTGCCTCTTGACACAATTAGACAAGTAATTATGAAAACTTTAAACAAAGTGACATTGAAAATATGGGACAAAACTTGTTCAGTAGCTGCTCAACAGCTTTCTCAGTGGCAATAATAGAAGCTGATTGAGATGTGGCAAATTTAATGACACACAATTCACATTGCAGCATTTAAAATAAAAAAAACCCGCTATGAATAAGAGTTCAATAATGGGTACAATCATTTAGCTCAAAACATAGACATTTATAAATCATAGGAGCACATAGTTTTGAGTCTTCATGTTTAATTTTGACTATAGTTTGATTTCTTTTAAAAATCCTCTCTGTAACTTAACCTGGACAGGAGTTGTAGGTACTGAGATGAAAACTACTTGACTGTAAGCTGCAGGTGTGGTCTTTTCCTTTGGTGCATAGTTGTAATAGGGCAAACCCTGGGAGTGTGGGCTGCAGCAGAAGAGGAATGAATAGAAATGAGTTGTAGTATCCACACTCATTATAGGCAGATGCATGACAAATTATAAATCTCAGAGGGCACTAAAATACTGCAACAGTAAGAGAATTGGTATCACTTATCAAGGCTCCAAAAGATCTTGAGGAGCCATTGTATCTCTGGAAAGCTAAGCAAATATCAGAGAGGTGGGACAATTAAACATACCATCAGTATCAGTTTGACAAACACAACATTTTGATATTGTAAAGATGTAGACAGGAGATGGCCTAAAAATGACTATATGCTAAAGCACACAAGACAATGGAACTGTATACTGTAATCAAAAATGGAACTATAACCAATTCAAAGTAACAATAATGTAAACGTAATGCTTTGTAAAATAAATAAAGGGTATAAGAATCTGTGAGAGCCAATTCTCAGTAGAGTAGTTCTGAAGCAAGCTGGAGTTACAGCCATATGTCCTGCTGTCCCTCATGAATGTTGAATAAAGCTGTTTTTGTTGAAGTTTTACAAGTCTCTGATGACTCAGTTTGTTCATTCCCTTCTTCAATAATAAAGGGTGTTGGTGACAGGAAACTACCATTTGACTGAATTACTACATTGGCGATGAGGAGGAAAAAAAACCCTATCCTCCATCCTTCCTTCCAGCCAACATCCAAACATCAAGAATTTCTCTGGCAAGGAAAAGCCATTCTGCCTCTTTTAAGGAAACTTGAGCCCTATGACAGCAATCAGGATGACTGGGCCCAATACACTGAGCAAATGTGTTACTTCTCCCATGCTAACAGCATTAAAGGAGAAGAAAAGCAAAAGGTGATATTGCTATCATCTTCCAGGGCCCCAACTTCCAGTGTGATAAGAAGTCTGACCTATCCGGATGCCCCCGATTCAAAAACTTTTATCATCATAGAATCCTACAGTGCAGAAAGAGACCCTTCGGCCCATCGAGTCAGCACCGAACACAATCCCACCCAGACCCTACCCCCATATCCCTACATATTATACCCACTAATCCCTCTAACCTATGCATCCCTCGACACTAAGAAGCAATTTCTTCGCATGGCCAATCAATGTAACCCGCGCATTTTTGGACTGTGGGAGGAAACCAGAGTACCTGGAGGAAACCCATGCAGACACAAGGAGAATATGCAAACTCCACACAGACAGTGATCCGAGCCAGGAATCGAACCCAGGACCCTGGAGCTGTGAAGCAGCAGTACTAACCACTATGCTACTGTGCCACCCTCCACTGTGCTACCATGCTGCCCTTGATGAACTGGTAGACATGGTTAAAAAAAAAATGATGACCTGAAGACACTGGTAATTCTCCAGTGATATCACTTCAACATGGCTGGGAGAACCCCTAGGGAACCTGTCACTGCGTTCTTGGCTAGGTTGTGGAAACTAGTTAAACACTAGAAATTTGGACTGCCTCTTCATGAAATGTTGCGGAACAGGCTGGTATGTGGCATAAATGACCTAACCATCTCAGAAGCTGTTGACAGAACCCAATTTGGACTTAAGAAAGGCCATTGAGATAGTATTGTCACTTGAGAATGCAGAAAAAGGGGCTCAGGAGCGGTAAGGTGCATCAGGTAGCGATGGCTTCCAACCAGGAGGAGGAACCTCATACGACCAGCTCCCAATGGACAGTGCTTCTGTAAATCAGGTATTAAAGGGTCCCATTCGATACAGATACCCTAACATCACCATTAGACAGATAAGGAATGGCAGTGCTGACTCCAAGAGTATTAAAGAACACACTGTAGAGAGGTGTAGCTATCTGTTGATAGATTATTGCAGCCACTGTTAAAGGACACAGCCATGGTGATTTTACAGGAACAAGCAAAACACATAGGGCTGAGGAAGAAAGCCAAGACTAGTGCATGCAGGTATTCCCTCTTCCAGGGACAGAGACATTACAACTGTATTATATTGTAACAATGGAAGTTGCCCTAGTAATGGAGAAATTGCTAGTAAACGGATGTTCCCCATAAGAACAAACCTATAAGCTACTCCAATCAGGCATCCAACTCCTGACATTGGAAGGTACAAACACCAAGTTAGGCACCTACACAGGGACAAGCTTTATAAGTAAAAGGCATCACAGTGGCCCCAATGAATTATAGACAGCAATCAGCTCATCTCTCACTCATTGTTGCACGGGGACATAGACCAAGCCTGATGTAGGGAGATTGGCTCCAGCAGATGTGGCTCAAGTAGTTGAAGATCTTCAGGTTGGGAATGGGAGGAACCATATAAAATTATCAACAGATACTCTGGAGTTTTCAGGCCTGGGAAAATGGAAGAAGCCAAAGCCAAGATCTATGCTGACCTCAACGTTACACCCAGGTACTACAGAGCCAGGCTAGTCCCTTATTGCATGCTGGACAAGGTGGAAATTGAACTAGGGTGCTTTGAAAGCTTGAGATTAGTAAGGCTGGTAAAATTTGCAGAATAGGCTGTGTCCATTGTCCCTGTTCTCAAACCTGAAAAATCAGTTAATCTTTGCAGTGGTTATAAACCAATAGTCAATCGATTCTCCAAATTCAGTAAGTAACTATGCCCTGGATCAATGATCGGTACACCAAGCTAAGACGTAGCAAGACATTGTCCAAGTTGGACATGAGTAACAACACCTATCCCTAGCTTGAATAGGACGAGCCCTCTCAAAAATATATGACAATCAACAGACATAAGGGATTCGACGAGTGTATCTGTTTGCCTTTTGGGATTTTGTCAGCGTGTGCCATCTTCCAAAGCGTTATAGAGAACATCCTTTAAGATTTACCCAAGGTAGCAGTATACTTAGATGATGTCTTGGTCAAGTGGCTTCAGAACGGGAACATCTGGCCAACCTAAAAGTTTTGCAGCGATTCTCCAGGGTAGGAGTTTGCTTGAAGAGAGAGAAGTGCATTTTCCAAGTGGCCAAAGTAACTTATTTAGATTGCCGAATGGATGGCAGTGTAACATCCAATAGAAAATAAAGGAAAGGCCAACAAAAATGCACCAGCTCCAAAGAACACCATGGAGTTAAAATCCTTCTTGAGATTAATTAATTTCTACGGAAAATGTATCCCAAATTTAGTTTCCATGTTGGCCCCCTTCCCTGTCCTACTATGAAAACATGTGCTGCCTAAGAAGAAAGCCAAGACTGGTACCTGAGTGTGCCACTCAGGAGGCAGGAAACATAAGCAAAAATATGCAACACAGTGCAAATCGAGAGTTTAAACAACTGTAAAAAAAATCAAAACTAATATTCTTTATCTGAATGCACAAAACCTTTCCAACAAGATGGATGAGTTGATAACACATAATGCAACAATTGCGTATGATGTATTAGCTATTACAGAAACATGGTTGCAGGGTGAATGGCGTTCAACATTAAAGGGGATGTAAAGTTCTAAAAGAACAGGCAAAAGGGAAAAGGAGGTGGGGTAGCGTTGTTAATCAAGATTTCAAAGCAGTGCTGAGACGTGATATAAGGGCAATGGATAGTGATATGGAATTGGTTTGGTTTGAAATAATGAATAGCAGAGGAAGGAAAACAAGGATGGGACTAGTCTATGGACTTCCAAAAATATGACTTCTCAAGAAATCAGAGCATAAATGGGGAAATAGCAAGGACACTTTTAAAGGGAACTGCATTTTCATGGGAGATTTTAATCTGCATATCGATTGGGCAAACCAAAGCAGCAAGGGTAGTGTAGAAAAAGCATTAGTAGAATGAAGCAGGGATTATTTTTAAAAGGTTCCCTTTGTGGGCAGTGGGCCCCCTGTCTACCATTGGCCTGTCCGCATAGACCCTCCCCACAGGCCCTTCCTCTCATTGGCAATGCCTCCTGGCATTGCCCCCCCCCCCCCAACAGATCCCACCCCCCCATTTTCACCACCCCCAGGCACTGCCTGGTGGGCACTGCTCAGCTGGCAAGTGGGCAATGCCCAATACCAGGGTGGCACTGCCATCCTAGCACTGCCCAAGGGGCACACCTGCCTTGCATCTGGCCCCCTTGGGGAGGCCTCAATGACCCCTGGTTCCACCAGCAAAGCCAACATGACTGCTCCCGGTTCATGGGGAGCAGGTGTTTTCCTCGCTGGAGAGAATCTATTCCGGTGAGGCCATAATGGCAAGCGAGCCTGGACGATTGTGCACCAGGCTCACTAAACAGATGTAAATCACTATTTTAATAAATTTAGATAAATTACTCAGCGTCTTGCCCATTTCTGGCAAAAAAGTTGCTCGTGCTGGAAATCCGGATGTCAAAAAATCGTGCCAGTTGTGAAAACTGGCGCCAATCACGCTAGCCATTTTATACCTGATTTTATGACATATTCCCACCACAAAATGGGGATGAAGAGGTTGTAAAACTCTGCCCAGTGTATTTTAATGGTGGTGATCATGGAAAGAATGTTGATCAGGGCACTGGGGAACGTTACTTCTTTTCCCCTAACAAGTTTTGTGGCAACTTTTTACATCAAATTTTCACCTGACAGAGAACAGTCCTGATATTGCCAGACCATTTCATTATTTTATCAGCCTGATAGATGTGCAAATTCTAGACTTGAATTCAATGCTTGCTCAGCCAGAGGCAAAAATGCTGTCAACTGAGACAAACCAAATATAGAGACAAACTTGTAAATAAGCATTGCTGCAACAGGAGGCTCAGAATCACCGTGAATTACAAGGCACAAATCAGCAGTGTGATGGAATACCTTCCACTTGCCTGGATGAGTGGCAGCTCAAACAACACTCAAAAAGCTTGACACCATCCAACGCAAAGCAGCTCGCTTAACGAGCACCCCATTCATCATCATTCCCTCCACCACCAATGCAGAGTGACAGCAGTGTGTATCATCTACAAGATACATTACAGCAAATCACTAAGACCCCATCCAAACCCACCAAAAAGGACAAAGGGCAGCAGGTGCATAAGAAAGCAACCACCTTCAAGTTCCCCTTCAGGTCACACGCTGTCCTGACTTGGAAATATGTTGCCGTTCCTTCACTGTTGCTGGGTCAAAATTCTGAAACGGTGCTGTGGGTGTATCTACAGAACACGGGCTGCAATAGTTCAAGAGGCAGTTCATCACTGCCTTCTCAAGGGCAACTAGGCAACAAAAGCTGGCCTAGTCAGCGACACTGATGTCCCATGAACAAATATGAAAAATCATAGAGGCATAAATACAGTGCAGGCGAGTGTATTTGATCAGTGAATCACAACCCTGGGTCTGTAGAAATGTCCCAAGTTAGCAAATGAGAGGGTCACACTTAGAGCAAACAGCGATGTGTAAATGAAGTGAGCTTGGTGTGAGCCAGAGGCAGGAGTACAGTGCAGCCACCACATGTGCAGTGTAGAGTGGATTTCCTCTCATAGGAGGAGAGTTTGATGTGAGCAGTGCTGAGACTTGCACGGAGACCACCAAGTACAGCTGCAGTTACCAATGGTTGGATGTTCACTGTGGAGGCAGGGAACAAGATTCTGGTGTGTTTTTGTGCCAGAAGCCCTGTAGGAAACTGAATGGGGCTGAGACCTTAGTTGATGTGGAGATGGGTCTCCTGTTCAATTTAAGCTACTGAGGACAGGACTGTAGACAGGTTTCAGCTATGCGTGGCAGCCATCACTGAGGATGCTGAGGAAGAGAGTTTGTTCCCAAGTCTGCCAGTGCATCACAGGGAAGAAGGATGCCACTGGAAAACCAGGGGTCTTGCTCCCAAGGGAGAGACGCGATGTTGGGAGGAGGAGACCACCTTGCCATGTCGCAGAGACATTTCTTTGTTCAGCCTCATCTCCTTCTGCATCAATTGCTCCGTGAGTCTAACCTCTCTCAGCGAGTCCTCCCCTTCCTGAGCCTCACCTCCCTCAAGGTCCACACTTGTCTGGAGGGCCATGCTAAGGAGAGTGCAGCACACCACCACAAGGACTGAGGCCTTATAGGAGGCTATTGGAAGTCACCATTTGACTGCACCAGTGCCCTCTGAACATGAAATGCCTTATTGGTTGTGAATCTGAATGTGGTGTCCATTCTTGATGAAGAGAGCATCCGTTACCATGGTGATTTACTAGTATGCAGCAGCCTATGAGATCTTGCAGAGATTCCCAGTGATAATGGAGCAGAAGTTTGCGGTCAACCACCTGGAAAGTCACTGTCTCCTTTGGCAATGGTTCTGAATGATCTCCTTTGCCTCTTCCTGTAGATCTTGTGCCCAGAGTAGCAGCCCCTTCACATTTGTACTCCTCTGTCCTGGCCTCCTAATGCCCACCACTCTGCCCTCCCTGTGCAAGCTGCTGTTCCTCATCTAAAATAGCCTTGATATCAGAGGGCGCAGCACCCACTGTCAGCTGCACCCATCCTGGAGCATTGGTGATGCCTCAACATGAGATGGGCCATTGCAACATTAACTATAGAGGACCTTTATCTGATGAAAGCATTTGTATAAACCTTTCTAGTCTCTGTGACTTATCCCTGAGTTTCTTGCCTGTCATCAGCTAGTCTGAGGTATACAGTTCCTAAAATCATAGAATCCCTACAGTGCAGAAGGAGGCCATTCAGCCCATCAAGCCTGCACTGGCAACAATTCCACCCAGGCCCTATCTCTGTACCTTCACATATTTCCCCTGCTAGTCCCCCCAATTCTAAGGGGAAATTTAGCATGGCCAATCAACCAAACCTGCACACTTTTGGGAGGAAACCGGAACACCCGGAGAAAACCCACGCAGACACGGGGAAAATGTATGAACTCCACATACTTACCCGTGGCCGGAATTGAAGTCGCATTATCGTGAGGCACCAATACTAGCCACTGTGCCACCGTGCCAACCCAGAGCATTAATACTGCCCCAGGAAGATTCACAGTGGTTGCAGAATTGGGCTTTTAACGGCCCCTTCATTTGGCCTGTTTGGGAGTGTGGGTGAGTTTGCAATCCCACACTATCCCCACTCTCAGGAATATTGCTGGAATGGGAGAGAGGACGTCAGGCTGCATAGCGTCATTATTGTCTTATGAGGCTGTCCGCCTCCGTTCCAATTCAAATTGGGTCCTGAAAATCAAATCTGGTAGCTGGGATTCACTGCCAGAGTTGATGGTGGAGACAGAGACCCCAAACTCTTTTAAACTCTCTCTAATACTAGGGGACATGCACTTAGGGTGTGCGGGGGAAAGTTCAAAGGAAATGTGAGGGGCAGATTTCTGACACAAAGTGTGGTTGGTGTCTGGAATGCGCTACCGGGGGTGGTGGTTCAGACATACGATAGGGGCATTTAATGGGCTTTTAGATAAGCGCATGAATATGTAAGGAATAGGAGGATATCAACCAAGGCAGGAAAAAGGGATTAGTTTAATTTGACGTCCAAGTTCAGCAAACATCGTGGACCAAAAAGTTTATTTATTAAATAAAGTTTATTTATAAGTGTCACAAGTAAGGCTTACATTAGCACTGCAATAAAGTTACTGTGATAATCCCCTAGTTGCCACAGTCTGGCACTTGTTCAGGTACATTGGCACAGCCAATGCACCTAACCAGCTCATCTTTTGGTCTGTGGGAGGAAATCAGAGCACCTGGAGGAAACCCACGCAAACACAGAGAAAATATGCAAACTCCCCACAAGCAGTGACCCAAGCTGGGAATTGAACCCATGTCCCTGGCACTGTGAGGCAGTAGTGCTAACCACGTGCCACTCTACTGCCCCCAACTGTTCTCACCAGCTGTTCCTGTGCTGTATTGTTCTGTGTTCTATGTTCTGAAGCACATGGATTTGTACGTTAAGTGCTGTAAGCTGCCGGGCTCTGGGCCAGGTGCAGGAAGATGGATTTACAAAGGGCACCTGAGTGCCCTCAGGCTGGCATGGACAAGATGGGCTGAGTGGTCTCCTTCTACGCTGTAACTTTTCTATGGCTCTATGATTCTATGGTGTCAGGTGAGTTCAGTCTTGTTCAAGGAAGAGGAAGTGTTTAAATATTTTAAACAGTCACGCCCAACACATGATATCTGCAAGTGATTACTTGTATTCTTAAAAGCTTTATCAAAATACTTTTTCCATGAGGCACTGCCAGTGAATATTACACAGTATTACAAACTAAATGGGGGAAGGCTCTGTAAAACTAACCCATCTAAGAAGAGGTCCTTTTAATCAAAAAGTTTGAGAACCACTGTGTTAGCTTACTAATAAGTGATGGAATCTAGGTGGTGCTGTTTACTAACTTGTTTTTCTTCTCTGCTCAGAGATCAACATGCAAAGTAAATCATCCAGGAAGTTCCACTTTACTTTCATTTTCAGCATTCCATTCCTGCCTTTTGCCATGGCTGCATCTCGTCAGCTACTACTGAAGGAGGAACTTTGCTGTGCCATCTGTTTGGAGTTGTTCACAGAACCTGTTACAATCCCCTGTGGTCATAATTTCTGCATGGAATGCATAAAGAGCTATTGGGATAAAGAGGCGAACATAACGTCATGCTGCTGCCCCAAATGTCGAGCCAGCTTCCTCCACAAGCCTCACCTTTGTAAAAACATTGCCTTGTGCGAGGTGGTGGAGAAGGTCTCCAAATCTGAGGAGGTGGCTCCACCAGAGTCTTGCACTGACCCAGACGATGCGGTGTGTGACTTTTGCATTGACCGCAAGGTTAAGGCCACTAAGTCCTGTTTGGTGTGCAAGGCATCGTTCTGCGATGCCCATATTAGGCCGCACCTTGTAAACGCAGCGCTGAGCCATCACAAGCTGGTCGATGCAGTCAAAAGCGTGGAGAACCGGCAATGCAAACGGCACAACAGGCCGCTGGAACTGTTCTGTCGAACGGATGAGACTTTTATCTGTTGTATATGTGTCGTCCAAGAACACGGGGAGCACCTGTTTGTGACTGTAGATGAGGAGAGAGCCAAGCAGCAAAGAAAACTGGCAGGTAAAGAGGCAACGTTGGAAAAACTGGTAGAAATGACTGAGAATGAGATTGGAGAATTAAGAAAGCAAAGCGATTCAATTATAAACTCTGCGATCACTTTGCAAAAAGGCATTGCTGCTAAATTTAAGGAATTAGTCCAAGACGTTGAAAATGCAAATATCAAAGTGGCTGAATTTATAGAGAAAGAGAAACAGACAGTACTAACTAAGTCTAAAGATGCTATCTCCCAAAAGGAAGAGAAATGTATTGAATTAAGGGAGAGGAAGATACGGCTGGGAAAACTTGCTGGTGTTAGTGATGATATCAAATTCCTACAGGAAGTTAAAGCTCTCAGCAATGAGCATGTAAAAGCCCCACCCCAGGTCACCAGTGACATGGATTTTAGTTTGGTTGACCTAAGGCAGATTTTCGTTAACCTCACGGGACAACTGGAGAGCAAATGCAATCAAATTGTAGAAAACCTTGGCCCCGAAGTAGCCGGCTTGAGACAGTATTGGCCAAAGTCACCAGAACCGCAGAACCGGTTGGAGCTTCTCACGTACTCCCGCCAACTGACGTTTGACTCAAAGACGGCACACAAGTGTCTCTCCCTGACCAAGGAGAACCACAGAGCGACGAATATCTGGCCAGAGGAGGTTTACGAAGTTGACCACTCAGAACGGTTTGACTGTTGCTGGCAAGTGCTGTGTGCGGAGAAACTGGAGAAAGGTGCCCATTACTGGGAGGTTGAAATCAGTGAAGGTAGCTGCCTGGGTGTGACATATAAAAGCATCAAGAGAAAAGGACCTGACTACTGCTGTTTCATTGGGAAAAATGATCATTCTTGGGGTATACAGTTGTACAGTACTCATTGCTCAGCGTGGCATAATAATATAGAAACTCGAGTAAAGTTGGAGAAATATGAACAAATTGGTGTGTATCTAAACTATTCTAACGGAAGTCTCTCATTTTATGGTGTTTCGGATACAGTGATGTTAATCCACAAATTTCAGGCTGTATTCACTGAGCCGCTGTACCCAGCTTTCAGACTCATAAATAGCCAGTCATTTTGTCAACTTTCTGACTGAATTGGGCATCATCTCATTTCACAGAAAGTGCTAGAAAATCTCCGCAGGTCTGACAACATCTGTGGAGAGGGAATAAAGCCAACACTTGGACTCCAAAGAGTCATCCTGATTTGAAACGTTGGTTCTATTCTCTCTCTTTCTCCACAAGATGCTATCAGATCTGTTGAGGTTTCCTTAGCATTCTTCTGGTTTTGCATCCGCACTATCGTTTTAGTACGGTTCATCGTCATAAAAAGGATACTTTTGATACCAAAATAAGACATGGAGAATACAGAAATAAGGGGCGGCATGGTGGCACAGAGGTTAGCACTGCTGCATCACAGCGCCAGGGACCTGGGTTCGATTCCCAGCTTGGGTCACTGTCTATGTGGCGTCTGCACACTCTCCCCATGTCTGTGTGGGTTTTGTCCAGGTGCTCTATTTTCCTTCCACTGTCTGAAAGATGTGCTGGTAAGGTGCATTGACCCAAACAGGCACCGGAATGTGGCGACTAGGGGAATTTCACAGTAACTTCATTGCAGTGTTAATGTAAGCCTTACTTGTGACTAATAAATAAACTTAGAAAGGTCATCTCTTTTGCCCAGTTGTGGAATTTTCAGGTGACTAAGTTGGTGAAACAGTTGGTGAATACTACGTCTAAGGTTTTTGTGCGTATACTTGTAAAGAACTTATAATGTATCAGGATATAAAGAAAAGGTATTTTAAATAAAACTTTGCTGAATTGAATTAAGAATATTTTATGAAAGAGTGCTGGTGTACTTTAACATGGTGACTGCCAGTGGCTAAGCCTGAGTTGCAGCAGATGTTATACCACTGGAGTGTGAATTTTTAAGTAGCGTTGTTTACAGTCTTTGATGTTTTCATTTCAAAAAAAAATTCATGGTCATTATGATGATGGAATTACATCCTCAAAGCACTGGTTTTAGTAACTGGACACAGCTCGGTAGTTTGAGTTTTTTTTGTGAAACAATTCACGAGATAGCAACATCCACATCAAAACTTTCTTACATTTTAAGATCAGTAGCCCACAGTTAATTGTAGCTCCGCCGCTGGCTGCAGTTTGGGAAAGAAAGGGTGGATCATTCCGTCTGTTTGTCATGCGGGCACATGGCTGTCTATGTGAGGAAGCCTGCAATGTTTACACCCCCGATCCATTCGTATTGTCCGCCCACCAGTTGAGGCTTTGGAGTAAATGCCTTGGAGCAAATCCAAGAACAGCCCAGGCCTCTTAGTCTTCAGAGGCTAGCAGCATTCAATCTGGTTCCTAAGATGTCGGTTTTCTGTCCATTGACGAAGATTGGCAGCCTGCTCATTGTTTCCTGGTTCCAAAAAGTCACTATCTACGGGCTAAACCCCTGTAGCCCCACTGGTCAGTGACAATCTGGAGCAGGTCATAGAATCGAAATTCATGTGCTCGAATGCCCAACAAACAGCGTCCACAGCGGACCAGCGATGATGGCCTGTTTTTCTTGGCTCTCGCCAACACTGCTGGAATAATTAGCGAGGACAGTAAAGCATTAGTGTCTCTGCCTTATTGACAGAGATGTGATGATGTGCCCATTCCTCCCTCTGTGTGTGTAGGAAGAATATTCCCATAGCCTTTGGCAGATTAAAATCCCTTGATTTATATTTGATGAATACACAAGATTGACAGGCCCTGAGGCTTGACAAATACAAACTTTACCTCAGCCCCGTCGCAAACCAAAAATGATGTTGAGTCTTTTCGTTGGTGGATAGGACATCACATTTAATGTGTAAGCCATTGACTAGGCAGGAGGGGGGGAGTCTTCCTCTTTCAGTTCAGCATCAGTTGTGCCTCTTTCATGCTGTAGAGATGATAACCACCTCATATTTTTCAGTCAACTTGCTCTTACTGTTGTGTATGTAATTTGCTTGTTTGTACACCTCGCAGGTTTTTGTGGTTACGATTTTCCCAGCTGCTTGTCCCCTTCAGCTGGCTTCGCTTCAGGGCCTTTTCTGTTTCATTCACAATGCTGCTTTTGTATCTTTCTTTCCCATTCTCACTTGCTTCGTTAATTTTCCTGCCAGTTCATCTCTTCAGCATTCGGCTATGAGAAATGGGCTGCTCGGTAACATGCGGAGTACAAGTCACGAGTCACGGAAGTTCCAGTCTGCAGGGAGTGAAAATTATCCGAAAATTCTTCCACATTAAACGTTGCATTAATTCAGGCTTCACCAAGCTTTCTGTGCGTGGGGGTGTGTGGGGCACATTTCAACATATTTCTCACTCAAAATTAACAAATTTTGGAAAGGTATTGGCCATTATTTTACCACCATTTATGCTAATGGGATCTTCCTGTCCTTAATGCAGTGAGTGGAGATTTGGCTGGTGATAAATTCTCTGACCTCACTGCAGTGAGTGCGTGGCATGAACAGCTGGTAAGATAGTGCCCATAAAATTTGGCACAACATGGATTTTAAAAAGAAACTGAGGCATGAAAGAAACAATTTGTGGAGCAACAGGAAGCAATGAGTAATAAATAAAGGTGAGTCGTAGAATGTTCATTGTTGGAGGGATGGAGGTTAAAACGGGGAGGTTTTGTTGCAGCTGGATAAGGTGCTGGTGAGGCCACACCTGGAGTACTGTGTACAGTTTCATCTCCTTATTGTGGAAGGATATACTGGCACTGGAGCGGGTGCAGAAGAGATTCACTAGGTTGATTCCTGAGTTATGAAGGTTGGCTTATGAGGAGAGACTGAGTAGACTGGGGTTTTACTCATTGGAATTCAGAAGAATGAGGGGAGATCTTATAGAAATATGTAAGATTATGAAGGGAGTAGGTAAGATAGAAGCAGGGAGGTTGTTTACACTGGCTGGTAAAATAGAATAGGGGGCATGGCATCAAAATAAGGGGGAGCAGATTTAGGACTGAGTTGAGGAGGAACTTTTCCATACAAAGGGTTGTGAATCTGTGGAATTCCCTGCCCAGTGAAGCAGTTGAGGTTACCTCATTGAAGGTTTTTAAGGCAAGGGTAAATACATTTTTGAACAGTAAAGGAAATAAGGGTTATGGTGAGTGGGTGGATAAGTGGAGCCGAACCACAAAAAGATCAGCCATGATCTTATTGAATTGTGGAGCAGGCTTGAGGGGCCAGATGGCCTACTCCTGCTCCTAGTTCTTATATTCTTATGTTCTTATTATGGTGTGTGAGTGTGTGTTTCTGTCTTACTCCCAGGTGCTCGCTCACTCGCTCACCCTCACCCATTGGCTGGGATTTTCCAGTCCTCCATGTCAGCGCGATCTTCCGGTCCAACTGATGTAAATAGGGATTTCAATGGTTTGCCATCCCCACCTAGGATTCTTTGTGGGAAATTCCCTCCACTTTGAGAGTGGACGAGAATGCATGAGTGTGTATGTGGGTAAGAGTGAGCAAGAACTCTGATACCAGGAGTAAGCCACCTTCTGACTACCGCATTCTCACCCACCCACCCACTCTTCCAACTGCTCCACACTCTCTCACCCCCCCTCGTCTTTGACAGTCTCTTATATCCCTTGCTCCAGCCCGCTTTACCCTCCAGTGCCTCTCACACGCTCTTCCTCCTTCAAATATACACTCTCCCCTTTATATTCCCTCCCTCTCCCGGTCTCTCTCTCTCTCCCACACACTCTCTCTCTCCATCACTCACACTTTCTCAGCCTCACACTCTCTCTCTCATTCCCCCTATACTCGCTCCCTGTCTCACATTCTCCCCTGCTCACTTGAACCTAATTCACTCGTCACTCAGTCTCCACCTCGTTCTGCTGTAGTTGCCTGTCTCCTCACTTATGACACTTTGTTTCAGAAATGTGATTTATTGGATTTCAGAAAACATTTATAGATTTTCATCTTTTGAAATTTCCTTCTCCTTTGCTTGAATGTGAATTTTGGTCTGTTCAGGGTATGGGACATTAGAACTTAAACATAGAATATCACAATTTAACCAACCAAGTGCCAAATATGAAGTACTTGCAAGTAGACATAAGGAGGTTAACTCTTTATCCACACTGCTCTGGTAAAGTAACACAGCTCAAATCTCAGAAGGGTTTTTTAAATCATAATGCACTAGTACAAAATGTTCCTATTTCCAGCAATGGCCATCTTGAGGCTTCTCTGAATGTGACTGGCAGCTTAAGAACACTTCTGTTTTGTGGCCCAATGCCCACTTGGCATCAGGCCCAAATTCATGACACAAAATGCAGTCATTCAGAGAACAGAGACATATTTAGTGCCATTAGAATTAAATTCAAGCCCCCAGAGGTGAAAGTGCCAAATCCAACCAGCTTTCACTTGCTGTTGTATTTGTACCAAAACAAATAACTCTTTTTATAAGAGGGGGAGGAAGCCATGGATCATAAACATCGTTGCACAATTGACTAAACCTTGCTTCCATTGCAAATTACAGTTAGTGTGTTGTGGCTCTAAAGTACAACTATTTACTAATTTGAATGTTGTAGCTTTGCAATCCTGGAAACTTCAAGGTAGCTTAATTTTAATATCACCAAAGTGTGTGAGGCTGCCTTGGTTAATCTACTGTTCCAGAAAGCACTGTCAGGGAGAATTGAATGAATAGGTTTTATCAACAGACTTGAGATAACAACCCGTCAGCAAGCTAGCTTGATATCGGGGAAACTGATGGCAGGGCTATAAAAATGGCCTCCACATGCCACAGAAATGTTATACCTATCTGCCTGTGTGTGCTGCAGTTCCATATTATAGAAACTGGTGCAGCTTATGTAGAGCGGAGGGTTCAATAAACATACTTAAAAAACAGCTCAATTTGCTGCATAGTTGAGCTTTCATCTTTGCTCCAATTATAATAAGCTATTATTTGTCATGTCAGAATGGGATCCCAGTATCATTGGATCAAGAACTGTCTGAATGATTAACTACGTTAGGACTTTTTAACCTTCTCTTCATAAAGGGATTTTGATTGTAATAAGGTTTCATTGTAGTCATAAGGGGAGAAATATTGGACCTCATTTAAAATTAAATTAAAAATGCTCACTCATTATAAATCCATTTCAAATTATAAAATTAATGAAGATTTGGGTTGATTACAGAGCCCAGAAAATATTCATGGTTTCATATAGGTCATTAAATAGAATATAGAAAAGCCTGCAATTAAATATTTATAACCAAACTGCACTAAATTAATATTTCTCATGCTATTAATTTGAGATAGCTTTTACAACTCTTTATTTAAAAAATCAATTTTTCAAATTCAAAGGGTTTAAAAATATTTAGCACTTCTTTCAGCAGCCTAGTCCTTGTTTAATCTAAAACAAAACTTCAGAAGGAATGTTCTTGAAACCACAACCTGGAGAGGATTTGGGGTGCCACTAGGGTCTTGCACACAATGATTGGACGTCATAAAATTGAGCATGTGAAGTTGTATTCTGTGTACAAGGTATGATATGAGGTGAATAATGAGGCCGTGTCATTTGAAGGGCAGTTTCAATTAAATATTAAAATATCACTTTCTCACTAACATCCCTATTGCGCTCAAAATTCAATTTTCATGCAGAGAATGGTGGTTGCCCAGAACGCGCTGCCAGAAGAATTGGTGGAAGCAGGCACATTAGCAACATTTAAGAGGCATCTGGATGGTGAATGAATACTGAATGAATAGAGGGATAATGGACTGAGTAAGGGTAGGAAGTTTCCTTTTTCAGTTAGTTAGGGCATCATGATCGGTATAGGCTTGGAGGGCTGAAGGGCCCGTTCCTGTGTTGTAATTTTTTTTAAGAAGTCTCACAGTACCAGGTTAAAGTCCAACATTTTATCTGGAGTCATGAACTTTCGGAGCACTGCTCCTTCCTCAGGTGAGTGGAGACCTGGGTTCACAAAAAAAAAATTATAGGGTCAAGAGAAACCAGAATGTACGAGAGCTGGGTCCACAGACACAGCAGTATATATAGACTGAGACACAATTGCAAGGTAATGGTTGGAATGCGAGTCTTTACAGGTGATCAAGCCTTTTACAGGTACAGACAAAGCCAGTGGAGAGAGGGATAATCACAGGTTAAAGAGGTGTGAATTGCCTTGGGCCAGGACAATTTCTACTAACCTGTTGTTGTGAGACTTCTGACTGTGCCCACCCCAGTCCAACGCCAGCATCTCCCCATCATCATATTTTTCTTTGTTCTTTGTTCTCAGGACAACTGGGTGCATAGATGTCCTTGGTTTCACTAAAAAATATTTGCTAGGTAAAGCTTCTGAAGATGTTTTGAGGTTGGAGGGGACACCCAAATGTTTAAACAAGTGTGCGGTTGTTTAAAGTATGCATTTTTTATGGTAGTCTTCCATTTGGGCATTTTTCTGTCTTTATCATTCTTGGGGCAGTATTTAATCCAGGTAAAGGGATCATGTCCATGGAGAGCTAGCAAGAGTCCCACATGTTTCTTTGGGCAAAGGCTCAGCGTATGAATTGCCAATCAGGCACTTAAGTGGCCAGTATTAAGTCACTTGAGGGATCAAGGACCCTGGCCCTCCCAGGAGCTGCCAGCCAATCAGAGGCCACAAGCCTAGTAGCAGCAGTATATCCTGTTATGCCAACCTAATGTATTCATTGAAAAGAGGAGGCTGCAAATTTTTCTTAAAGCATTTGGTGAATTTTAAAACCATCTTTCCGCTAACAGCAAATGGAGAATTTAATCTCCAGGCTAAGTGAGTTCAGGACGACACAGTGGTGCAGTGGTTAGCACTGCTGCGTCACAGCACCAGGGGCCCGGGTTTGATTCTGGCCTTGTGTGACTCTGTGTGGAGCGTGTATGTTCTCCCCGTGTCTGCGTGGGATTCCTCCCTGACAATCAAACCGGGTGTTCCGGTTTGCTCCCACAGATCAAAGATTTGCAGGTTAGGTGGAATGGCCATGCAAAATTGCCCCTTGTTGTCCCAAGAGGTGTAGGTTAGATCGATAAGCCATGTTAAATGTGTGGGGTTATAAGGATGGGGGGGAAGGGGGGGAGGGTGGGGGGGTGGGGGGGAGAAGTGCCTTGGGAAAGTAGTCTGTCAGAGAGAGTCGGTGCAGACTTGAAGGGCTGAATGGGTTCATTCTGCACTGTAGGAGTTCTATACGATGATTCTAAGTTGTCTATTGAAGGCAGTGCCAATGACAGCAATGCTGCTGCCAGCAATGCATCCATCAGGAGCCTCAGAGTAGCAAGGATCCCAAGGTCATAGGTGAATGAGGGCAAAATGGGGGTCCCATGAGAGGAAGGGGGTGTTGGCTGCTGCTGTAGGCTGGTGGCTCTCATCCTGAGTACTGGATCACTCAATCAGACACTTAAGGGTGAGATTTGGTCGCCCCAAAACCGGGAATCCCCACCCAAAGTCAATGGACCTTTCCGTGGTCCGCCTCTCACCTGCTATGGTGGGTGGAATGGGAAAACAGGATTCTGAGTGAGGAGATCACAAGCAAGCAGGACAGTTTGCTTTTCAGGCTTCCTGTGTGGCAACTGCTCCGTCTGCTACTAGTTGAATCTAGTGGGGGTGAGATGAGAAATTGAAGTGGGCAATAATTGCTTCAAGGGAAAGCATTAAATTCTGCCCTTGGTTTCTTCTTGGTTTGATATGATACCAGATAAAGAGAAGTGATAGTTAATGTTTCAGTTTTTGTTTTAATTTTCTGATGGATTGGGGTGATGACAAAGCACTTGTGAGTGTCTAAAGAATGCAATGCCCCCCCAGTTCCTTAGCACTTAGTCCCAGAGGGGATGGCTCACCTTTGCTATCTGATGAGCAAAGAGACAGCTTTCCTGCAAGTGTGAATGTTTTGGTATTTGCAGATTGATGCAGAGCAACCTAGCATTCCTTCAGTCATCCAGTCTTCTTTTCCTAAACGTCTCTGATAGAGGAACATCCACGCTGAGGAAAGGATAATTAAAGCAATTGGCACCAACCCTAAGTGCCAGGAGAGAAGAAAATAAGAAAACAAATCAGACATTATCTGACAATTATTGCAGTAAACCTATTTTCTACACCTCCAAATGTCTTGTACGTGCTCCCCAGCGCCTGGCTACCCTTGATGTCCATTTCTAAAGACATCCCTAGATGGAGCACAGGTCTGAATAACAATGTGAGAGGTGTCACACTGGTGCAGCCATCTCATTAGCATGTGATAATGAAACTCCTACTTGTTATAAATAAGAGCTTTCTGTACAGAAAATTGTGTCACATGCACACAGGATGAAGAGCCAGAACTACATGCCGAACAGTGACCACAATTCTGTAAACTTTCGGACAGTCATGGAAAAGGGTAAGTGTTGTCCTATGGGTAAGGAGCTGAATTGGAGGAAGGCTAACTACAGCTGGATTAGGCAGGATTTGGTGGCTGTTGATTGGGAGAGGCTGTCCGACAGTAAATCCACATTTGGCATGTGGGAGCCTTTTAAGGAGCAGTTGATAGGAGTGCAGGACCGGCATATGCCAGTAAAAAGGAAGGACAGGAAATGTAGGATTCGAGAGCCATGGATAACCAGAGAAATTGAGGGTTTAATCGAAAAGGAAAAAAGAGGCATACATAAGGTCCAGGCAAAAAAAAAGATGAAGCACTGGAGGAACACAGAGAAAGTGGAAAAGAACTCAAACTGGGAGTTAGAAGGGCAAAAAGGGGTCACGAAATGTCCTTGGCAGACAGGATTAAGGAGAATCCCAAGGCATTTTATATATACATTAGGAACAAGAGGGCTGACAGAGAAAGAGTTGGACCTCTCTGGAACAAAGGAGGGAAGTTATGCTCAGAATCCAAGGAAGTAGGTGAGATTCTAAATGAATACTTTACATCAGTATTCACAAAGGAGAGGGACACGTTGGCTGGTAGTGTCTCAGAGGGCTGTGTAGACCCGTTAAAACAAATTGCAATTACAAGGGAGGAAGTATTAGATGTTTTAGGAAGCATTAAGGTAGACAAATCCCCAGGGCCTGATGGCATCTGTTCTAGATTACTGAGAGAGACAAGAGATGAAATTGCTGGGCCTCTAACAGAAATCTTTGTTTCTTCATTGGACACAGGTGAGGTCCCAGAGGATTGGAGGATAGCAAATGTGGTCCCGTTACTTAAGAAGGGTAGCAAGGATAACTCAGATAATTATAAGCCAGTGAGCTTGACGTCCGTAGTAGGGAAATTGTTGGAGAAGATGCTTAGAGATAGGATGTATGCACATTTAGAACTGAATAGTCTCATTAGTGATAGACAACATGGATTTGTATGAGGGAGGTCATGCCTCACAAATTTGGTTGAGTTTTTTGAGGAGGTGACAAAAATGATTGATGAGGGAAGGGCCGTGGATGTTGTCTGCATGGATTTTAGTAAAGTATTTAATAAGGTCCCTCATGGCAGGCTGGTGCAAAAGATTGAATCTCACAGGATCAAAGGTGAACTAGCTAGATGGGTACAAAACTGGTTTGGCCATAAGAGACAGAGGGTAGCAGAGGAGGAGTCTTTTTCTGATTGGAGGTCTGTGACTACTGGTGTTCTGCAGGGCTCTCTGCTGTTTGTGATATATATAAATGCATTGGAAGAAGATGCAGCTGGTCTGATCAGTAAGTTTGTGGACTGCACAAAGATTGCTGGAGTTGCGGATGGTGATGAGCATTGTCAGAGATTACAGCAGGATATAGATAGGTTGGAAAATTGGGTGGAGAAATGGCAGATGGAATTTAATCCAGATAAATGCGAAGTGATGCATTTTGGTAGATCTAATGCAAGGCGGTGCTATACAATAAAGGGCAGAACCATCAGGAGTATAGACACACAGGTATCAGGGTGTGCAAGTCCATTGATCTTTAAAGGTGGCAGCACAGGTGGAAAAGGTGATGAAGATGGCATATGGCATGCTTGCCTTTACTGGATAGGGCATAGAGTATAAAGGTTGGCGTATGATGTTGCAGTCATATATAACGTTGGTTAGGCCACATTTGGAATAGTGTGTCTAGTTCTGTTTGCCGCACTACCAGAAGGATGTGGAGGCTTTGGAGAGAGTGCAGAAAAGGTTTACCATGATGTTTCCAGGTATGGAGGGTATTAACTATGAGGTGAGATTGAGTGAACGAGGGTTGTTCTCCCTGAAAAGATGAAAGTTTATAAAATTATGAAGGGCATAGATAGGGCGAACAGTTGGAAACTTTTTCCCAGGTCGGGAATGACAACCACAAGGGGTCACAAGTTCAAGGAAAGGGGGCAAGGTTCAATACAGATATGCGGGGGACGTATTTTACATAGAGAGTGGTGGGGGCCTGGAATGCATTACCAAGCAAGGTGGTTGAGACAGATGTGCTAGGATCATTTAAGACTTATCTAGACAGCCACATGAACAGGCTGGGAATAGAGGGATACAAACGGATGGTCTAGTTAGGAACACATAATAGGTTCAGGCTCGGAGGACCGAAGGGCCTGTTCCTGTGCTGTACTGTTCTTTGTTCTATGAATCCCTGCCACTTTTTAACATTCTACGTAAAACCTTATGAACTGGCTCAATGGGATAGTAGAATCATAGGGCTCTATTTTACCATTTTTTATTCTAAGTGCTGGGTGGACTTGAAACTGCGAATGTTTCAGATCCGACTTTTAGATCCACTCTCAAGCACCCCCATACGCACTCAGCCTGAAAAAATATCAGCGATTCTGAATCACACTGCGCAATCCTGTGGGCGGGGCTTAACATGCCCAAAATCCTGCAGCTCCAATTGGAGCCTCCAATTGCGCATGCGCAGATAAAAGGATAGAAAACCGCTTACCTGGCACATCGCTCCTGGGCCAGATAATGCCTCCCCCTGGCCTCCACAGGTATTGGCCCATGCCCCCCTTATCCCCCCACCCCCCCTCCACTACCCAGGGATTGTCCTTCCCTGCCCCCTTCCCCTCCACCGATCACGCACAGAGTGGCAGCAGACAACTCCTTCCCCGCCATCGGTCACAGGCAGAGTGGTAGCGGACCCCCCTTCCCCGTCAATGATCACAGGCAGAGTGGTAGCGGACCCCCCTTCCCCGTCAATGATCACAGGCAGAGTGGCAGCGGACCCCCCTTCCCCCCTCACTGAGCAGAGGCAGAGAAGCAGCGGACTCCCCACCCACTTGCTCACCCCCCTGCCCATACCCCTGCCAACACCCCCCCACCAATATGAGTGGAGCCATCTGACCCACCTCCCACCCCCACTCCCAATCTGAATCAGAGGGCCATCTGACCTACCTCCCTGGCACCACCCCCTTCCCCCCCCCCCCCCCCCCCCACCGATCTGAGTGGAACCTTCTAACCCACCCCCACCATTATCCCCGCCCCCACCAACCTGAGTCAGGTTGCTGCTGGAAGCTCAGAACTTACCTCCTCAGAAGCTGGAGCACCTGAATCGGACCTTTTGTGGATAATGTCCGATTCACGCTGAATCTGGATGGGTGAACGCGATGGTAAAGGCGGTAAATTTGGGTGTCCACCTCATTAAGTCATGCGCCCATTTTGGGCGTAGATTGACAGTGGTCATTTTTGGCCCCCCATAAAGGAGGAACCGGCATGGAGGCAGATGCGGATCGCGCTATTCGTTTCACACGTGACTTTACCAAGTTTTCATGCGCGAAAACGGGTGCAACTTGATGGTAAAAACCGGCCCATAGAATCATAGAATCCCTACAGTGCAGATGGTGGCCATTCGGCCCATCGAGTCTGCATCGACCATAATCCCACCCTATTCCTGTAATCCCACCCTGCTAACCCCCCCTGACACTAGGGTCAATTTAGCATGGCCAATCAACATAACCTGCACATCCTTGGACCGTGGGAGGAAACCGGAGCGCCTGGAGGAAACCCAGGCAGATGCGGGGAGAATGTACAAATTCCACATAGACAGTGACCCAAGATGGAAATCAAACCCGGGTCCCTGATGCTGTGAGGCAGAAGTGCTGACAATCCTGCCACCATGCTGGAATGGATTGAAGCATCAATTCCATGGCCTACAAAGAATGTAAATGTAAACAGCTGTGTGCTTGAACTGCTTTTCAATGAAAATCCCCCTTTACTGGGTGTACATTAGTTCAACATAATTGGTGTCGCAAGACAATTTACTAATGAAAACTTGTACATCTTTCTGCGATGTTGAAAGCAAATGTGTGTGTTTTTTTTGGCTGATTAAAAGCATTTTGTGCCTGACTGCTGGCAGTATACAGCAGTCGGTGCATCCCATTGAATATTTAATTCCCCTGGTGGAAATGATAAACAGATGGAGAAGCTATTAGAATTTAGGACGCTGTGACCATTGTCTCCTGTTCCATTGTAAAATCTTTTAAACTATGAATGCAGATGATTAATCTTGGTACATATTCTGGCCTGCATTTGAAACCTTCCTTAGAATTACATCCATTCCTTTGAGCAAGAAGCGCAGTTGCCATATGTCCGGATTGCCTCCGTCTCGCATCGCACATCTGCCATTTCGAAACCATTGCAAAGTATTTTGGAGATTGCCAGTTGTTCTTTTCTCTTCAGCTGTGTGTGTTCTGAAATTGTGTCAATTTAAGTTGGATCACAGAGGAAGCAAATCCTACAATCAAAAAGATCAAGCCGCCAAAACGTAAACATGTAAAACGGTAGACGACTTGCAGGAATGTTTCACCCTCCCATTGGATGGGGCAGCCGTCACACTCTCAGTAACTGTGAGGCTCATTAAAAGGCAATTCAATTCAGTACACCCCATTACCCTAAATGTGACTTACATATGGTGAGATCCTTCATCTATTACTGCAAAGCGATTTGAACAAGAAATGCTTCAAAAGGCTTTGCAGTCAATCCATACATTATTGATTGAAAATGCTTACTCAGCATTACTATCCTAATATCTATCTCTATACATTAACCCTTACACAACTAAACAGTGATAGATGTTGGCTATCACTTCTTCCTCCTCCTCCTCACATAGTTCAAACTATTTGAAAAGTGGTCTTTATTATATTGATATTTTATTCATAAAGAGCTAGGAATTGTGATGTCCATATGTACGTCCTTTGGTGCCACGTTTATGTGTGGAGTGAGAGTATATCAGGTCACCATCCATGTGGAGACAGCTAGAATTTTATTTTTAAATTCTAACCTTTTTTTACTCCATACTTCATTTCACAAAGTCTATGCTCAGAATGGACCGGGCAACCGTAAATCCATTCACTGCTTACCCCAATTCAAAATCCAATTGAATCCACTTCATGATCCGCACAAGAGAGACATACTGACAAGATGAGGCAATGCACCCCATCCTGGGCTCGACCTGATGCTTGATCTTGGTCACAAGGCCGAGAAATGATGTGGTGAGCAAGGAGAAATATACTTATTGAAGCTCCAATACTTTTAATATAGTGGTGCATTACAGAGAACCTGAGTTGCTCTGGTGGCATGCATTTTTGCTTGAATGCTTTAGACTGAGGCTATGGATAGTGATGGTGGACACTCCAGCTTTCTTTCCATTACAAGGCTGACCAGGAATCCCTCCTTGTTCACCAATCAGAGGCTGGGAGTTCTTTTGCATTTAGCAGAGCCAATGGCTATCAATGGTACACACCCATGCATGGCCTCAAATTGAGGCGGAACCAAGGAATAGGTGAGTGATGACTGGATGGAGGTCACTGGCGAGTATGCCAGTGGTGTCAGTTGCAAGGGTGGGCCACTGGGTTAATATCAGTGGTGGGGCATGAGTCCGTAAATGGGCATTAATTACCCACTTAAAGATTTCAATTGTTTAAGTTTAGGTTTTTATTAAAAGTATTTATTAGTGGGTATTAATTGCCCACTTAAAGACTCCAATTGGTGGCAGGACAAGAGGGCAGTACAAAGGACATCTTACCTGATGAAGGAGCAGCGCTCCGAAAGCTAGTGGCTTTTGCTGCCAAATAAACCTGTTGGACTTTAACCTGGTGTTGTGAGACTTCTTACAGGACATCTAGCGATGGGTTTAATAGTGATGGAATCATAAAATCCCCAGAGTGCAGAAAGAGGCCATTTGGTCCTTTGAGTCTGCACTGACTCAGTGACAGAGTATTTTACCCAGGCCCTCTCCCTTGTCCCATCCCTGTAATCCCACACAGCTACCATGGTTAATCTACACATCTTGCAACACTAAGGGGCAATTTAGCATGGCCAATCCACCTAACCTGCACATCTTTGGACTGAAACCACAGACAGAGGAAGAACAAGCAAGTTCCACACAATCACCCAAGGCCAGAAGTGAACCTAGTTCCCTGGTGCTGTGAGGTAGCGATGCTAACCACTGTGCCACCGTGCCACCCACGATGGAGTTGGAGTCACCCTCCCACCTGACTAAACCAACTTATCTATAGGGAAGGCACGAAGTTCTAAGTTTCTGGTCAACAGTCACCCCAAGTTATCAACAGTCAATATGTTCAGTATTTAACCTTTCATTTACAGTCTCTAGTAGTTTACTCAGTAAAAATGAAATAGCTGTTTTTGATTCCTTTCAATTCACTTGTCAATTAACCAATACATTTGATATCAATATAATTTAAAAACTTGATCTCCGCTTGGGAAATAAAGAAGAACAGGTGACGGAAGTATTTGTGAGGGATCACTTTGGGACCAGTGACCATCATTCCATTAGTTTTAAGATAGCCATGGCGAATGATAGATCTGGCCCAAAAGTTAAAATTCTAAATTGGGGCAAGCCAATTTTGATGGCATTGGACAGGAAATTTCAAAAGTTGATTGGGGGACTCTTTTGGCAGGCAAAGGGATGTCTGATAAGTGGGAGGCTTTCAAAAGTGTGTGAACTACAGGGTTTAGGATAAATACATTCCTTTTGTGGTGAAGGGCAAGGCTGGTAGAAATAGGAAACCCTGCATGACTCGAGATAGTGAGGCCCTAGTCAAGAAGGAGGCACATGGCATGCATTGGCAGCTGGGATCAAGTGGATTCCTTGAAGAATATAGAAGCTGTCAGAGTAGAGCTAAGAGAGAAAGCAGGAGGACAAAAAGGGGACATGAGATTGCTTTGACAGATAAGGCAAAGGAGAATCCAAAGAGCTTCTACAAATACATAAAGGGCAAAAGAGTAACTAGGGAGAAAGTAGGGCCTCTTAGGATTAACAAGGTCATCTATGTGTGGATCCACAAGAGATGGTTGAGATCCTAAATGAATAGCTCTCATGGTATTTTGTATTGAGAAAGTTATGAATGTTAGGGAACTTGGGGAAATAAATAGCGATATCTTGAGAAGTGTACATATTACAGGGAGGAGGTACTGGAAGTCTTAAAGACATCAAGGTAAATAAATCTCCAGGACCTGATAAAGTGTATCCCAGGATGTTGTGGGAGGCGAGGGAGGAAATTACAGGTCCCCTAGCAGAGGTATCTGAATCATCGACAGCCAAAAGTGAGGTGCCTGAAGATTGGAGGGTAGCAAATGCTGTGCCTTTGTTTAAGAAGGGCTGCAGGGAAAAGCTTGGGAACTACAGGCCAATGAGCCGAACATCTGTCATGGATATGTTGTTAGAAGGTATTCTGAGAGACAGGATCTACAGGTATTTAGGGAGGCAAGGACTGATTAGGGACATTCAGCATGGCTCTGTGAGTGAAAAATCATGTCTCCCAAATTTGATAGAGTTTTTTGGAGGAGTAAACAGGGAGGTAGATGAGGGCAGTGCAGTCAACATTATCTACATGGATTTTATCAAGGCCTTTAACAAAATAATGCATGGTAAATTGTTGCATAAGGTTAAATTTCACAGGATCCAGGGTGAAGTAGCCAATTGGATACAAAATTGGCTCAGTGACAGAGGGTGGTTGAAGAGGATTATTTTTCAAACTGGAGGCATGTGACCAGCGGTGTGCCCAGGGATTAGTGTTGGGTCCACGGTCATTTGTCATTTATATGAATGATTTGGATGAGAAGTTAGTAGGCATGATTAGTAAGTTTGCTGATGACACCAAGATTGGTGGCATGGTGGATAGTGAAGAATCGAAACGGGATCTTGATCAATTGGGCCAGTTTACTGATGAATGGCAGATGGAATTTAATTTAGATAAATGCGAGGTGATACATTTTTGGATTGAACCAGGGCAGGACATAGTGGTAGGGCACTGGAGAGAATTATAGAACAAAGAGATCTAGAGGTACAGGTTCATAGCTCCTTGAAAGTTGTGTCACAGTTGGACAGGGTGATGAAGAAGGCATTCGGCATGTTTTGTTTCATTGGTAAGAACATTGACTACAGGAGTTGGAATGTCTTGTGCAAGTTGTACAAGACATTGGTAAGGCCATGCTTGGAATACTGTGTACAGTTCTGATCACCCTATTATAGAAAGAGTATTATTAAACTCAAAAGAATGCAGAAAATATTCACTAGGATGCTACACAGACTTGATGATTTGAGTTATAAGGAGAGGCTAGATAGACTAGGACTTATCTCTCTGGAGCTGAGGGGTGATCTTATATAGGTCTATGAAAGAATCAAGATAAGCTTCATAGTCGATATCTTTTCCCAAAGGTGGGGGAATCTAAAACTAGAGAGTATCGGTTTAAGATGAGAGGGGAGAGATACAAAAGTGTCCAGAGGGGCAGTTTTTTTCACACAGAGTGGTGAGTGTCTGGAACAACAAAGAGAACAACAAAGAACAACCCAGCACGGGAAACAGGCCCTTCGGCCCAACGAGCCCGCGCCGCCGCATCGCCCTACACCTATCCTACCCTGCATGTCTACGAATGGGACCCTACTCAGTCAGATTCAGGGAAGAAATAGTGTCAATTTGGTGGAAACCAATTAGCCTAAGAGCACATCTTTGGGGTGTGGGAGGAAACCGGAGCGCCCGGAGGAAACCCACGCAGCCACAGGGAGAATGCGCAAACTCCCACAGACACAGGCCCAAATCCATGTATCTGCACAGCTAGCAGTGCTAGTCACTGAGCTGTTGTGGAGCCCGTCTATCGGTCCAGGATCAAGCACACACACCGACATGAAGTACTAGGCCACTCCTGGACTTCCAAGAGCAGCCCACGCACAACCCGCCGTGTGCATGCCCCTCGCTTGACACGAGGTGGACCTCCACCTGTGGAATAAAGACAAAACATATTAGTTATACAGCCTGCCCTTCCGGTGTCTCCCGAGGTTTACCCTATTTAATAGCCCCTACCATATCCCTCCATTCCCGTTTCACTCATATGCCTATCTAACTGCATCTTAAACGAGTCCAACGTGCCTGCCTCCACCACCCTACTCGGTAGCGCATTCCAGACCCCCACAACTCTCTGTGTAAAGAACCTTCCTCTTACCTCCAAATTATACCTCCCCCCCCTCACCCTTAATTGATGACCTCTTGTGTTCGTACCCAGTCTAGGGAGCAGTCTCTCACTATTAACTCTATCTATTCCCTTCAGTATCTTATATACCTCTATCATGTCCCCTCTCAATCTCCTTCTTTCCAAGGAGAATAGCCCCAGTCTCTTCAGTCTCTCCTCGTAACCCAGTCCCCCCATGCCAGGCAACATCCTGGTAAACCTCCTCTGCACCCTTTCCAGAGACTCCACGTCCTTCCGGTAATAAGGTGACCAGAACTGGACGCAGTACTCCAAATGCGGTCTAACCAACGTTCTGTATAACTGAAGCATTAGACGGCAGCTTTTATACTCTAAGCCCCTTCCTATAAAGGCTAACATCCCATAAGCCTTCCTAACAACGTTCTCCACTTGTGACACAACCTTCATGGATTTGTGGACCTGCACTCCCAGGTCTCTCTGTACATCTATACTCCTAATCGGCCTACCTTTTATCACATAACTCCTCTCTGCATTATTCCTTCCAAAATGCATCACCTCGCATTTGTCAGGATTAAATGCCATCTGCCACCTATCTGCCCACTGCACCAACCTATCTATATCCTGTTGTAACACCTGACAATCCAGTTCTGTACCCGCCAACCCTGCCATCTTGGTGTCATCAGCAAACTTGCTGATCACACCACCTACTCCCTCTTCTAAGTCATTTATGTAGACTACAAAGAGGAGAGGTCCCAGTACCGAGCCCTGCGGCACACCACTGGTCACTGGCCTCCAGCCCGACAAGGTACCCTCCACAACTACCCTCTGTCTTCTATTTCCCAACCAGTTTTCAATCCACCTAACTGCCTGGCCTCGTATCCCATGCGCCTTAACCTTTTCTACCAGCCTACCGTGAGGGACTTTGTCAAACGCCTTACTGAAATCCATGTAGATGACATCAACGGCTCTCCCATCGTCAACCGTTCTTGTCACCTCCTCAAAGAATTCCACCAGATTCGTAAGGCAAGACCTCCCTCTAACAAAGCCATGTTGCGTATCCCTAATCAGATCGCAACGCTCCAAATGCTCATACATCCTACCCCTAAGTATTTTTTCCATTAACTTCCCTACCACCGACGTCAAACTCACTGGCCTATAATTCCCAGGGTTATCCCTACTACCTTTTTTGAACAACGGGACCACATTTGCTACCCTCCAGTCTTCTGGGACCTCAAGTTGCTAAAGGTAGTAGTAGAGGCAGGTACAATTTTTTCTTTTAAAAAACATTTAGACAGTTACATGGATAAGATGGGTATAGAGGGAAATTAACCAAATGTGGGCAATTGGGAATAACTTAGTGGTAAAAACTGGGCAACATGGACAAGATGGGCTGAAGGGCCTGTGTCCATGCTGTAAACCTCTATGACTCTATGATGGTGTTTATTTACAAATCCTTATTCGACTGTCAACTCGGTGTATCTTTGCTTTAATTTCCCCAGATATAGCAACCATTGAAAAAATGATTAGTTCTTCCTGGAGGTCTGGTTCACATGATTTCCATCTCAATACCTTGAGTTATTTATCTTATTTTGGAGCAAGAGCACACCATTCCCAATTCTGGCTCAAAGCAGCTACCCAGCAATGTGATTCAATTCCAAGTAATTCAAATCCCTGGCTCCTTTTGCCTGAAGAATCAATGCACATCTGTAGGGCTGACAATCTGATACCGCCTGGCAGTTGAATAGGACTAGGATGGAATGAAATTTAAAAGTGGAGAGACTGCAAATGATCCAAGATCAATTTGATCTAACCTGACTCTGATACCTCATTGTAAAGCAAATTCCACTTTCAGTAAGAAAAATCATATCAAGAGATGTGCATGACCCATTTCAGCCCCAGAATACATCATCAGGTAGAATACTCACTGCAAAGATATTTTCTCTTATATATTTGAAGGCGATTTTACATAAATATTTAATATTGTTGTGGGACCCGTGTGTCCTTATACATGAATCACAAAAAGTTGGTTTGCAGGTGCAGCTGATAATTAAGAAAGCAAGTGGAATTTTGTCTTTCATTGCTGGAGGGATGGAATTTAAAAACAGGGAGGTTATGTTGCAGCTGTATAAGGTGCTGCTGAGGCCACACCGAGATTACTGTGTACAGTTTTGATCTCCTTACTTGAGAAAGGATATACTGGCACTGGAGGGGGTGCAGAGGAGATTCATTAGGTTGATTCCGGAGTTGAGTGTGTTGGCTTAGGAGGAGAGACTGACTATACTGGGGCTATACTCATTGGGATTCAGAAAAATGTGGGGGGATCTTATAGAAACATATAAGATTATGAAGGGAATAGATAAGATAGAAGCAGGGAAGTTGTTTCCCCTGGCCGATGGAAACAGAACTAGAGGGCATGGCCTCAAAATAAGGGATTTAGGACTGTGTCGAGGAGGAACTTCTTCAGAGGGCTGTGAATCTGTAGAATTCCCTGAAGCACTTAAGGCTATCTCGTTGAATGTTTTCAAGGTAAAGTTAGATAGATTTTTGAAAAGTAAAAGAATTAAGGGTTACGGTGAGTGGGCTGGTGAATGGAACCGAGTCCATGTAAAGATCAGCCATGATCTGATTGAATGGCAGAGCAGGCTTGAGGAACCAAATAGCCTACTCTTAGTTCTTATGTTCTAACGTAAAAAGACTCCCTGTTAACTTAAAATCTGATTGTGGTTCTACATTATTTTTTTCTTGTTATCAAACTAACAATTTGTTGACCTTGGTCGCAGCGATGGTACTAAACCAGGCGGAAGGGTGGCAGGAGGGTGGCGAGTAGGGACTGCACCACCTTCCTACCTCGACCCCAATTTACTCCATTGAGGAGCTTTCCACCCTGTTGCCAAAATATGTGGGAAATTGATGTTCATTTAATGGCCTCATCCCATCACTGCTAGTATTAACCTCACAGCTGGTTGTTGGAGGTGGGGGAGGTCTCCCTGGGGGTGGAAAGTAAACAAACTCATACAGGGTTGCTTGTGGGCTCTCAGCGGGTGGTCCCTTGTTCAGAGGCACTCAATGCCTCATTAAGAAACTTGGCATTGGGAAAGGGTGCAAGCTGAAATCTGTCCTTTTGCTGATGACACCCTCCTCTCTCCACTAAAACCCCATCTCATAAATCCCCTTCCATCACCATTATCTCTGGCCTGGGTTCCAGCGATGGTCACAGGCCTCTGGTGAGTATCATACCCCCAAAAGCCACCACCTTCTTGGTGATGCTGCCATTCAGTAGAGCTTATGGCCAGTCAAAGGCCGGAGAAGATCCGCCCCCAATGCTGGGGAAGGCCAGCTGCTGATCTGTAAAGTATATGATTGGAACTAGATGTAGCAGACATTTTCTCAGCGGTGACACAGGTATTTTCCTGGCCCTATAGCCAGTAGCTGAGAACCTTGTCATCATTGCAAGATTCCACGCTCAGCCCACCAATTTGTCATGCCAAAATCCATTCTTCATCAGATCTTAAGCTCTACATCCTTAACATCACCACTTGTTCTTTCAACACAAATCTAATTTTAGTTCTTACCCCTTAGCACCAACCCTTTATGCACCAACCCTCAGATCCCCTATTAATGTCTAACTCTTCAATTACCTTGCTGCATCTCTTTACATTCAGCAGCTTCCATGAATCTTCTCTTGCTAACTACAGCTTTGGCAATCTCCACAATGGCTTCTAATGAGGTCTGAGGTCTACAAAATACCATGGGATGTTTTGCTATGTTAAAAAGTGTCAGTTATCAAGGGGTGGGAGACCCTCTGCAGATTTGTTAAGTGTGCCAGAGGATATCTGTAATGTCCTAACTATGTTAGGGGTTGTGGTTTTTAAACACAAAGAAAAAGTTATGGGTTGCACGTGCAGATTCAAACTGACAACAACTGATTTATTGAAACTGTTACCTACACTGAGCGGAAACTGAAACTTAACAGGAGCCTGTGAAACACCCCAATCACATCACTATCAATTCATGCGACCAACTCTTAAAGTAATCAAACATCCTCTTAAATATATAACAATATCCCAACTTGTTTCACTCAGAGCTCTTGACCGAATCTCACCCACAATTGTTCAAAGATTCATATATCCATTACTAGCTAAACATCTGCAATTCTACAGTTCCACATTCATCTTATCCTGCCTTTCTGCTAAGGTGTCCATCTTAGGTGGCACAGTGGCACAGTGGTTAGCACTGCTGCCTCACAGCGCCAGGGACGTGGGTTCGATTCCCGTCTTGGGTCACTGTTTGTGTGAAGTTTGCACATTCTCTTCATGTCTGCATGGGTTTCCTCCAGATGCTCTGGTTTCCTCCCACAGTCCAAAGATGTGCGGGTCCGGTGGATTGGCCATGATAAATTGCCACTTAATGTCAGGCAGACTAGCAGAGTAAATGCATGGAAAATGGGGATAAGGGCTGGGTGGGATTGTCATTGGTGCAGGCTTGATGGGCCGAATGGCCTCCTTCTGCACTTTAGGGATCCTATTCTATGATTACTGTTTTTACACAAAGACTTTAACAGAGTATACCTTGAAAAACAATCATAATAAAGCAAGCATTAATTCCAACACACTTCAACACATGACGTGTTTTATCATTTTATCTGTTATATCTTTCACAAGCATAAATTATGTTATAGGCGATAGCCCCTGTGATGAACCCATTGGGTAAGTATATAGGCTTCCTTCCATTTGCAAAACTTTCCCTTTTTCAGGGTGAGCTATATGCAGACTTGCACATATTCCATGACTGACATATTGCCCGATTTCAACGAAGCTAACCATCATGCTTTGCAGTCCAACCTTGAAATTAAAGCCGCAGTTCTCCAAACTTGCCCGTGGCTGGGATTATCCAGTCTCGCTGCAGTGAACGTGCTTTGGCTGAGCACCAAATTCTCTGTTCTCACTGGTAGCAAAGCAGGGACGTGCGAGACTGAAGAATTCTGGCCTATATTTTGTTAAGAAATATGTTACAGAATGATAATGATAGACAACCCATAAACATCTATTAAACCCATCATAGGTACTGTAAATGTAAATCATTGCCACCACCTGGCTGCAGTTTATTTAAACCCTAAGAGAAGGAATACAAATATTGGGTTGATGCAGCTAAAGATAGAACATACAACATGAGAATAAATCACTTCCCTGTCTTCTGTCAGTGGAATAATCTTTCTCGAAAAAGAGGACATTGGGTTTCTGGCACAGATTTTGTGCTGAATTTAGTTCTAACTAAAGGGGCAAAGGGATATTTGAAGACGTTTAAAGGCATAGTTGTCACATTAATGCTTCTGAAATCCCCCAAAACACTCGATTCAGAGATTTTGATGGAGTTGAGCTTTTAACTCTAATTATACAACATTGATCCTTGGGTGTATGATAACAACTGGTTCAAAGCTGTTAACTTTTAACCTCTACAGGTTTACAAGAAAGTGCACTTAGAGACAGCTTCACAACAGTGCTTGGATGTTACCATTTTCTACTTACCATTACCTTTTAGCAAATTTGCTTCTATTTGCTAATATTTCCTTCCCTGCCTCACAAACAGTTAGGCATTGTGCCATTAATTCCCTTGGGGCTAGTTTAAGGTGGTATTTTTCACTTAAGCGATGAGTGTCTGAAAAGACCGATCAAAGTTCAGGCAAATTATCATAAAACCACTTAGTGCATACAATATTTAAATAAGATTTATGTGGCGCAAAACTGAAGTAAAATTTGGCACTTTTAACAAAGAACTGAATGATAGCAGTGTTGCTCCAGTGTTATGGACCAAGAAATAGGAATTTTGTAACAAGGCAATTATTAAATCTTTCTTCCGAACTACAATGCACAACACATCAATACTGTACATGATTTTCTTATTAAGAAAGATCAAAAAGGTAATTTGCTTCAGCCTGATGAATTCTATAAATATGTGTAATATTAATATTTTGTCTGATGGAGGCAGATTGTGACATTGTCAATAGAGAATGAGTTTAATGAGGAAATTATTACTGAGAAATAAACTACGCTTGTAATGATTCATAAAATTTTATTACTGCTGTGTTGCTTACAAGCTCATTGACCTTGAAGGAACTGAGAAGTGCTACATTGTATAAATTGCCAAGCAAATTAATTAGGAGCTGCAGATATATGCAAAGTTGTGGGCTTTATTCTAATTCTGCGCCTATAAATTCAGACCCATAAGTGAGTAACTCTACCAGAGCTGCCCTGTATGAAATATTTCTATTGTATATTTGCCACATAAAGAAATCCAGGGCTGCACCGAGCACCAGGCACTATCTGCCTGTACCTACTAATCTGCTAGTCATTTTATTTCTGGGCCAGCAATAGCTGAGATGCACATAAGCTCTACGGGTTAATGTTCAGCAGGGAGGCAGAGACAGAACTGCTTCAGAGAATTTTGCAGGCAACCTTCACCATAGAAATAACAATGCCAGTGGCAGCCAAAGGTGAACATGACTCTCAGTTTCCATGCCTCTAGCACCTCTTGTAGGCCATCCTGAGAGATATTTGATGTATTAGCTGCCTTGCTGTCCACAGAAATATCAAGCAGCTGACTGATGCTTTGTTAAGGGAGATCCAACAACTGCATTTCTTGCTGGGTTTCAGTGGGTGGAATTTGGAATCAGTAGCTGAGGAGAGAACAAAGAAAACAAGGGAAGCTTATGACAGGTATCATTGAATCCCTACGGTGCAGAGTATGGATGGTTCAATCTTGCAGTAAACTTAAAGGTGTTTGAGCGTAGAGACAAAATTAAAAAGGAAATTAACAAAACAAAGAGAGTACAGGCAAACATTGGCAAGTAAAATCAAGGAAAACCCATAGGGTGCGATCTTACCACCTGTCCACATTAGAAACAAGCCAAATCTCTGTTTACTGCAACAGGATGGGAAAATCGCACTGGCACGAATGGCCGGAAAATTCCAGCTCAAAGATTTTTATAAATCCATAAGGAGCAAGAGCATAACCAAAGAAAAATTAGGGTCCATTAGGGGCAGAGGAGGTAGTTATGGTTTCCAGTGAATACTTTGTACCTATCTTCACTGAAAAGTGGGACAATACAAATATTGCAATCAGAGATGAGGGGCGGGATTCTACCCTCCCACCGCCACGGGAATTGTAGTAGAAGGTACATGGGTCATGCAAAGGCCGGTTGACCTCAAGCGGGATTTTCCGGCTTTGGGACAAGAATAGCCGGAAAATCCCACCTGAGGAGTCTGAAATATTTGATGAAATTAGCGATTAACAGGGAGGAAGTGTTGAATGGTTTATCATCTTTGAAAGTGGATAAATGCCTAAGTCCTTTTCTACATGAGGCAGCAGGGAGACTATATTGGAACTGTATAAAACTCCAGTTAGGCCACAGATAGACTGTTGTGTACAGCTCTGATCACTACACCAAGGAAAATGAGGTTGTACATGACAGGATACAGAGGAGGTTAATAAGCATGTTGCATTATCTGGAAAGGTTCAGTTATAAGAAAAGATTTGATAGTCTACATTGTTTTCTTTGAACAGTAGAAGCTGAGAGGGAGCATTATTGAAGTGTATAAAATTATAAGGAGCATAGAGAGGGTGATAGGAAAACCTGACATCTCTGGGTGAAAGAATCCATAAACCGAGGACATTGATTTAAGATAGGAGTTAAAGGTATTAAGAGGATTCAAGGTGAAATCGTTTCACCCAGAGAGTGGTGGTGACCTAGAGCTCTGCCTGAAAGGGTAGTGGAGACAGAAACACTCATAACATTTAATAATTGGATACACAATTGTAATGTTGAAACATGCAAGACTATAGAATAGAGCCTGAAGGTGAGATTAAGCTGAATGTCTCCTTGTCAGCCAATACAGACACAATGGGCCGAATGGCTTTCTTCCATGCTGTGAATTTATGATTCTATGATTGGCTGTGTACTTCCACTTGCTGTCTCCTGAGATGGCCCTTTGATTTATTCAACTACGTCTGCTGCTGTAGTGGTTGACTGGTTTTGTCCACTTATTGTTGTGTCTACATTGGTTTAGAATGAATGGGCAGTTGTGACATTGACAAGCAGGATAGCAGCCTCATTTATACCTACTTCCATTGCATTCTTCATCTGACCACCCCTCTATATCCTCCGATGATCAACGACAGTGAGGTTGGTAAAGAGCTGTGACTCAAAGCTCTCTCTATTCAACCTGTTAGCCCTTACATCTGGCTAATATTGTCTTTTGTAGGTCAGTCCAAGACTTCTATAATAACAGCTTGACCTTGTACAGGCTGTGCCTGGATCCTGTGTTTATGGGGCTCTGCAGTAGTTGCCTCTGGCGCTGCTGTACCCCTCATGGCACACTCTATGGTCGAGAGTTTTCCTTGCACATCAGAAAAAGGCAACCAGTGGATTGCATGGTCCGCAGTAGCCTTGCAGGGTATTTTGGACAGATTCAAGTGTCGTTAGCACTGCTGCCTCAAAAGGACCCGGATTCGATTCCCAGCTTGGGTCACTATCTGTGCAGAGTCTGGACGTTCTCCCTGTGTCTGCACGTGTTTACTCTGGGTGCTCTGGGCTCCTCCCACAGTCCAAAAGATGTGCTGGTTAGATGCATTGGCCATGCTAAATTCTCCATCAGTGTACCCGAACAGATATTGGCGTGCGATGACTGAGGGATTTTCACAGTGACTGCATTGCAGTATTAATGTAAGCCTATTTGTGACACTAATGGATAAATGAATTAATTAAATTGAAGCTGTCCATGTTTAGACCTGAACAATATTCAGGCTTCACTGACAAGTGGCAAGTAACATTCATGCCACACAAATGCCAGGCATTGACCATCTCCAACAGGAGGGAATCTAACCATTGCACCTTAACATTCAAGCCTATCTGTGACACTAATAAATAAAATAAACAGATAAACAAGTGACTCCTGTTAATAATCCTTTTGAACCAGTAACCCTTTTATGTGCAGAGCCTTAGGCACTGCTACTGAAGATGGCCATAAATCAATTGCCAGCTCCAAATGGAGAGGATTTCCAAGAAGATCGTTCATATCAACACAGACATCAAGTTTCTACATGCTAGTGGCTTTTGCTACCAAATAAACCTGTTGGGCTTTAACCTGGTGTTGTGAGACTTCTTACAAGTTAATTCCCCAGCCAGCAAGTTTTTGCTTCTCCTGCACTGTCACTTGTTCTTCCTCACCTGGTACTAATCTCATTAGGTTTGTGACATAAATCTTCTGCAGTGCATTGTGGTGTTAATTGGCGATTGTGTTGCTATGAGATGGAAGGCCACTTTTTCTTAACCAATTCCTATGAACTCAGAAGAATATATCTTTTAATTCCTTTAATATCTTTAAAAGGTACCTTCAGGCAGCACTTGTATTTCAGCTGACTCTGTGTGATGTTTGTGGCTGATTGTCAGGCTTTGTATGTGGTAGAGAGTGAGAAGGGGATCAAACCGTGGCAAGCACAGCATGTTCCTAGCGCTTAAGGCAAGTGTCTGGCTTTCTGCTCCAATATTCTTTTGATGTTGTGACAGACATCCATGTCTAGTATGATCTACTCAAAGGGAATCAAGGGCTTCAAGCTTCTTGGCTCTCTTCCAATTTGGGTTTGTCTTTTTTAACGTGTCAATTTGAATTCCAAGAGCAACTGTGGTCTTCAGATGACAAAAAATTTTTTCAACCTGTATCTCTTCTGCCTGTGAATAAATAGACACAGCTAGATTGTGTCGGATGATTTTTTCAAATGAAGCCATTTTAAAATTTTAACAATAACCTGTGTCAATATCCATTGCGTCTTACACTTTTGTTATGCTAATGAACCACCATTCATGTGGAGGATTAAAGAGCCGTGAGGTATCATATCTTCTGCATTTGGATCTTTGTTCTTTGTATTACAGGCAGCAATTCCATCATTAACCATATCCTGTCAGGCTTGTTACATTCTTTTTTGCCATCAGTTTGTGCAGCATGAACTCTATTGCAAAATTCATAAATCTGACTCACGAGTTCCATTGTCTGGGAACTCTGCAGTTCAAGTACCTTCGCCCCTGTTCAAGGAGAGAATGCATCATTTAAAGTGCTTCAGAGCCTGTTAAATGAACAAAAATGGTTAACCTTAGGAGGCCACCCCATTAAATAGCCAAATGTGTAGGTGGGATCATGCACGCAATAGACAAGTCTCAAATAGACAAGGGGAAACAGCCATAGGTGTTCAGTCACAGTGTACTGTTTATTCCCAATTTAAACAGGAATAGCTATCCACAGTCGCTTGATAGTACAGAATTTGGTTATTGCTGCAAAGAAGAGCATGTTGCAAATCTTTCCATCTTGTTCTCATAAGGACAACTGCAAGAATGACAAATTTCAAATGACCACAACAATTTTCACTGCATGAGAAAGTCAATTTGGATTGGTTGAGTCGCTGCCGGAGAAAGGCAAAGGGAAACTATAGATTCCCGAGCTTCTGGGAGTAGTGTTTCCCTCTAACAGGATGCTGTCATCAGTCCAAAAAGGCGTGATGCCTACCACACAATTGAGCAATGCTGTTTATGAATTTCAGTGTCAGTGTGATGTCAGGAGGCCATATGTCCCAGTGATTTGTAGATTGAATGAAACAGTTTGCTCCTTCCATTGTTTTTAATAGGCAGAGTACAGACTGTACTCAAACAGCTCAAACTTACAATACCCACCCAAAAAGATCTACTGTTAGATGTATTTCCACAGTTGGGCAGCATTTGCTAAACACCACTGAGTGTGCTCAATATACATGGGTAACCAATTTACGATAATCGATAATTCTTGTAATGTGACTCATTTGTCCTTGCTAGAAGTGACATACATTCTTACACAGGGACCTGTTATCTACAAACAAAAGAAATATTTTTAAGACTTGCACCTTTTTAGAATTCCTAGAAGCTTAGGTTTTCTTCCCCACTCAAGATCAAAGGACCTTTAAATGGTCCACCAAATTTTCCACCCAGCCCATGACAAGTCTCATGGAGGACATTACCAGAAAATCAACCCCATAGTTCCTCATTGCTTTCTCGCTGACAATGCCTCCATCAATCAGAGTCAACTTGGCAGCTTTTTCCTTAGTAATATAAATTGTGATTATTTAATATTTGGCAGTCTTGTGTTTGCTCTGAAGAGTGCTAGGCGAATAGCTGTGGCAACGTGTCTCTCTTTTCAGCAACATTCCGGTATCTTATGAGAGGCTTCTGCACAAATATATAGGCTATTGCCGTCAAAAGGAATTCCACAAGTCTTCTGCCATAATACGTGACTGGTGGAGCCCACAGAATTTCAATCCTTCCATCTTTTGAGAGCACACATTTGAGGTTCTGTACTTAATTATTTGATTTGGACTGATTATCTTAAATTGGTTTGTTAGTGAGCTATTCTTAAAAGAGGCCATTTTAAACTAACCCTCTCATTTTTTTGTGGTGGGCCAAGTTTTACATTCTGTCCAATTTTATTGAAGTCAATGACGCGATTGTGCCAAATTCTAACCAGGCAGGTTAGATTAAAATGAACCCAAAGCAATTGCTTCAGTTTGAAAAGCAACGTGTTAGATCCCACAGCAGATTTGTACTTAGTTTAGTCCCACAATGTAGTTCCACCATAAATAAAGCCAAACTTTAATTCCTTGTGGTAGCATTTTCTATAGTCTAATCACTCTCTGGGTAGAGAATCCTTTTCCTTATTTTCTGATTGGATTTGTTAGCATCGAATAATTATAGGCACTAGTTCGGTATCCTCCTGCAAGTAGAAACATTCTCTCCACATCTATCTCGTCAACCAAAGCCTCTTTCAGGCTACCTCAGTCTTCCCTTTTCATAAAGAAAATACCTCCAATTGTTCAAACTATCCTGAGAGCTGGCTATTCCCACTTCTGGCACCATCATCATTTGCATGTTTTTCAGTATGTTCTTTATATGGAAACCAGAAACAAGCACAATGCTCTAAAGGCAGCCTGTCCAAGGTCCCACATAGTCATAATAATTTCAGTAATTTAGAGTTTTATGCCCCTGTAAATCAATCCAATTGTTTTGTTACCATATTTACTTGCTATGCTGACCTGCAATGCTGCTTTTAATGATTTCTTCATCTGTATCCCTAGATCTTTCTTTGCCTTTCCGAATACATTCTCGCTTAATGTCTATGAATTCACTTTTGTCTACCACTTATTTATTTTTATTAGTGTCACAAGTAGGCTTACATTAACACTGCAATGAATTTACTGTGAAAATCCCCTAGTTGCCACACTCTGGCGTCTGTTCGGGTACACTGCGGGAGAACTTAGCATGGCCAATGAACCTAACCAGCACGCCTTTTGGGCTGCAGGAGGAAAGTGGAACACCCAGAGGACACCAGGAAACCAATGCATTTAGCCACTTCTTTAGTATCTAAATATTTCTTCTTCAAGTTGTCTCCCAAATAGCACTATGCTATAGGTGGGTCATGGAGGCAATTCCTGAGTGCACCCGGCAGGAACAGACACTGAGAACCAGTTTTGGTACCAATCTGTTCCATACCAACCATCCAGCCAACTGAGATAACTGGCTTCCCAGTGACTCAGAGCTGCTGTGGCAACAAACATTTTCACGTGTATGTTATAGCTCTGGAGCCAAGGATAGCGATGGCAGAGGCTCCAACTTTCTTTCCATCACTCGGCTGACCAGGAATCTCTCCTGCTCTGTATTGTGAGGGACAGTTTGGGCGAGATGATGCCTCCCCTCATATTTTAATTAACCCTCCTCCCTCCCACCCACCAAAATCAATCCCAGCAGGGGGCTGGAGTGGGGCTTGATCCCATTCAAAGGCAAGGGTGTTACCCACTATCCCACAATAATTCCCATCTCTCTATATACAGATGCATTTTTTCTTCGATTCCATGTCACTTTCAGTCATTTACACATCCATCATGCCATGTGGGTTCTGTGCTAAGACACAGGCCAGAAATTCCAAGGGGTTTTGTGAAGTTAGCTGAGACACAAAGTTTTACATTTGATTTTGGCATTGGTGAGCATAAGATGTTTCATTCCAGGCATCATTCAAATAACCCACCAGGAAGCTTTTATCAAGCAAGGATTATTTAAAGACACAGTTAGAATATAACAAGAAGAATTAGCCTAACTTTTGCCAATTACAAAACTTAAACATGACACAGTATAATTCTTAACAGCTAGCTATCTCTGTTGTTCCAACTTAAAAGAAATGCCCCATTGGCATACACCCTTCTTCAGTATTAGTTAGCACTTAAACAAGTATGCTCACATGATACTAGATTTCCAGCTTTCAATACTATAGACTGAAATCTAAACAGCTATTTTTAGAGAAGGATATATCCTCAAGACAGCAAAACAGGTAAGTTAACCTAGTCTCTAGCAATTTCCAGCCATCAGACTTCAGAGACAGGGTAAGAAAAGTCTCTCTCTAAAGCTTCCAAAACGGCATTGGGAAAACTAAACTGGAACTCTCAGTGAAAACACAGCTGTTCCCAATGATATGACCTGACCTGTCAATTATCTCAAGCAAATTCTACTCTGTAATTCCAGGGGAACATTCAAAGAACAGAATGCTGCATTAGTTCAGATTAAAATGCACATGATGTCAATTATACTACTTCAGTAGTAATAGAGGACATTGACTGCAGACAAAATGATACCAACAAAATGTCAGGGACTGCTCAAAACATCCTGCTAGAGAAACATGATTAAAATACATTTCTTAAAGTCATAGTATCATCACATAGGTCCTTGCCTCATTGTCTGCTGATGCTGTCTGCTGAGGCTTTATCCTGAGGTGTTTTCTGGGCAGCTTTTGTGTTGGTTTGGCATTGCCTTCTGCTCTCAAGGGCAGGTAGAGAAAAAAGCTCCCAAATCTAACTCAGGCAAAATGATAATTGTGCCATCAACATTTTTCTGAAACACACACAGGCCATCGAGCCAACTAAGCTAATTAGCCCCCCTTACTTATCCATACTGTCCCATAATTACCTTGCTTCTGTTTTGGCCTTTAATTAAATATTTATTTTAAACTCTATTGATCACAATGTTAAATATTTCCCATTGTTAATCTGACTTTTTGTATTTCAAGGCCTTTTCCCCCATTTACCTTCAATAGATCTGTTTTCATTGCTTTGTAATTTCCTCTTTTCCAGTTTCTTTTAGTATCTTTGTCTTTGTTCTACTAATGTCACTGAACTTTCCTCGGCTGTGATCGCTACTAGTAAGATGCTCTCCCTACCCTTTCCATATTGGTTCTGGTTCATTACACATTACAAGATTCAGGAGTAATTATTTGTTTGTTAGTCTTCTGAGGTACTGAATGAAAATTGATTCCTGGACACATTGTAAACTAGATATCATAAAAACAACATTCAATTCCCTTTTTTCCTTTTGTTACTTCGCCCTGACAATTTATTTGGACGTATTTGAAAGCTAATTTAAGTATCATTCTATGCTTTTTACTCACCTCATAGATTTGCTCCAATATTTTTCCTTTAATTCCCTTCCATTATTTGGTGATCCACAGTATACCCCTATTAAGGATAGCTTACTTTATAACTCAATCCATGTAGATTGTTTATCTTACTGCTAGTTACATCTAATTTTCTACATCATTATGCTATCTTTAACTAATGTAACAATTTCAACCACACCCTCCTCCAATGCTTTCCTGGCCATTCCAAACTTGTTATATCGTGGCGCGCAATAACATGCGGTACATTTCAAACTGATGTGATATTTGCACAAGCAGCGTATAAGTCAACAATACCCAACACGGAAGAAAATGAATATTGATTTCTTTGTGTCAAAGACAACGCCTTAGCAAATCAAGAAAAGATTACTTACCAGTGACCTTATAATAGGTATTTTTGGCAAAGAATAGGTAAGCTTTGTCACCATCGGTCTACTTAACAAATGTCAATGTTTACTATGCACACCCATTCGGAAGCACAGCACACTTTGCAGCAGCAATTTATAATGAATAACTTCACCAGAGATTTAGTTCAAATTCTGGCTACATGAGTGATACATTTTTACACTAATGATAGGTGTCATTGTCTGACCTTCTGACACTTCAATGCTACTTCTCATCTTGCAGGGCAAGGTAACGCTTAACGAAAGGAAATAATCAGTAATGGATGATGTCCCATGCTCAGGTTTTGAGTTAATTCATGACGGTCATAAATTGAATGGCATAGAGGCCATAGAAGGGGTGACGCAGAATGATATCAGTAACTTTCCCAAGCTTAGGGCTAGTGCCATCTTGCTTGCTTATATTTTTTCTTCCTCTCCCTACTCAGTCATGAATCCCTGAACATATATTTTTAAGGAATGTAACAGAAGTGATCCTTCTAAATATATAAATATTACACAGGACACCCGATCTGGCCCCAGTGGCACAGAAGGAGTCAGTACCTTATAGCCACTCATATCACTTACGCCTCATGATACAAAGACTAACATCGATACATCCACTGTACGAGGCTGGGCAGTAAGAATTGGAACAGAACACCAGGTGAAGCACTAGTGAGAAGGAACAAATGCAGCATGAGTGAAGGAACAGGAACCCTCTGACCAGAGGGACTATTTGAATCTATTTCTCCCTGCTGATCCCCAGAATTTGGATTTAGCAGAGTCGGCTTTGAAAAGAACAGTCTTTTCTGAACATCACCAGTTTATTTAGTCATTAAAATTCAACAGCAAACATGGAGTAAGCCCATTCATCTGGAATACAAGAGCAAGGATGTCTAAGGCTCTGGTCAGACCCCATTTGGAGGATTGTGAGCAGTTTTGGGCCCCATATCTAAGGAAGGATGTGCTGGCCTTGGAAAGGATCTAGAGGAGGTTCACAAGAATGAGCCGGAATGAAGAGCTTGTCGCATGAGGAATGGTTGAGGACTCTGGGTCTGTACTCATTGGAGTTTAGAAGGAGGAGGGAGATTCTTATTGAAACTTACAGGATACTGCAAAACCTGTGTAGAGTGTACGTGGAGAGGATGTTTCCACTGGTAGGAAAAATTGGAACCAGAGGGCACAACCTCAGGCTAAAGGAACAATCCTTTAAAACAAAGATGAGGAGGAATTTCTTCAGCCAGAGAGTGGTGAATCTGTGGAACTCTTTGCCGCAGAAGGCTGTGGAGGCCAGGTCATTGAATATATTTAGGACAGAAATAGATAGGTTCTTGATTAATAAGGGGGTCAGGGATTATGGGGAAAAGGCAGAAGAATGGGGAAAAGGAAAATATCAGTCATGATTGAATGGCAGAGAAAACTTGATGGGCCACATGGCCTAATTCTGCTCCTATGTCTTATGGTGTTATGACCATTGAAACTTTTGACCACTGCACAAGATGTACAAAATCTCCAGCACAGTCTGCAGACGAGATTTCTTTTAAAATATAAGAAAGCATTTTTAACTTGTGCATTGCCTGATTAGTAATTGCATTGTTACCATGAAATGTGCGGGGGACTTTTAACTTTTCCAAAGTGAATGAGATTATAAAAGTCGAAAGGAAGATTATTATTGAGTTTTGTCCTTGAGTCAAAATCCAGCATCGTGATGTGGGATATTCATTTGATGTACAGACATGCTCTCTGAGTCGAGGGCATAAAATCCCCACCATGCAGTAAGAGACCATTCAGCCCATTAAGTCTGCACTGATTCTCTGATAGAGTATCTTACCCAGGCCTTCTTCCTGTCCTAACCCCATAACCCACACATTTACCATAGCTAATCCCCTCTAACCTACACATCTTGGGACACTAGGGGTGAATTTTCCAGTTCCACTCACCACAGGAATTGCAGCGGGCGAGGGGCAGGCCATGGAACAGTCTGTTGACCTCGGGTGGGATTTTCCGGTCTCAGGATGAGCGCAGCTAGGAAATCTCATTCCAAGGTGCAATTTAGCATGGGCAATCCACCTAACTTGCACATTTTTGGACTGTGGCTTGATTTGATTTGATTTATTTTTGTCACATGTATTAGAATACAGTGAAAAGTATCGTTTCTTGCGCGCTATACAGACAAAGCATACAATACCTAGAGAAGGAGAGGAGAGAGTGCAGAATGTGATGTTACAGTCATAGCTAGGGTGTAGAGAAATATGAACTTAATGCAAGGTAGGTCCATTCAAAAGTCCGATGGCAGCAAGGAAGAAGATGTTCTTTAGTCGGTTGGTACATGAACTCAGACCTTTGTAACTTTTTCCCGATGGAAGAAGATGAAAGAGAATATGTCTGGGGTGCGCGGGGTCCCTAATTATGCTGGCTGCTTTGCTGAGGTCGTGGGAAGTGTAGGCAGAGGCAAAGGATGGGAGGCTGGTTTGCGTGATGGATTGGATTACATTCATGACCTTTTGTAGCTTGTTGCTGGGTTGTGGGAGGAAACCAGAGCTGGAGTAAACACACGCAACAGAGGGAGAATGTCGAAACAGGCAGTCACCAAAGACCGGAACTGAATCTGGATCTCTGGCACTGTGAGGCTGCAGCACTGACCACTGCTAATTTCTTAAGAGCATCGCTTCAACTATTCTCCAAAGCGGTACTGGGATAATGCTATTGTGGTTCCTTGGCAGTTTGACCATTAAAAGCAATAGTTCTGCCAATTTTTTGGCACTGAGGAGGCTGTGAATTTCTCACTGCTGTTGAATTCAAACTAACTGCCTTTGTGATAGGGTTACTGGGTGGCCTGTTGCCATGAAAAGTATTCCTGAAGTTTCTATCACATGACTTCCCCCCCTGCCCCAACCATTCAAGCACCAACACATCCATCATTGTGACGCACGGCCTTCCTTCGCCAATTGGAAAACAATAAGACGAGGCTTTACTGTCGTACAAACAGATTTCAACACCTCCCCCCCACCCAACACTTTTCAATATTTTTATATCTAGTAAAGGGAAGTGATCACAAAGAAAATGAAAATAAAATGATATGCCCTATGATTTTTTTTCTCTCTTCAGGGTTACACACAGCACTGTCCTGGAGACAGATCCTCAATTCCTAAAGATTCCAGGCCAGTTTTGGAGGGTTGGCAAAGTTTCCCATTAAATAAAAGCAAAATATTGCAGAAGCTGGAATCTGAAACAAAAAGAGAAAATACTGGAAGTCTTTACAGCCTCTAGAATGAACTCAACAACTTCAGAACATGAACCAAAGATCCAAAGCCCAAAGATGTGCGGGTTAGGTTGACTGACCATGTAAAATTGGCCCTAGTCTCAGGGGAATTAGCAGGGTAAATGTGTGGGGTTACAGAAATTGGGCCTGGGTGGGATTGTGGTTGGTACAGACTCGATGGGCCAAATGGCCTCCTTCTGCACTGTGGGGAATCTATGATTCTATGATTCTCTCCACCACTTTCACCACATTTCCATTTATTTTGTTTCATTTTGTTTCTTTTTTCATGTCATTCATCCATTTTTATCATCCCTCTTTCTCACTTCCATTTCTCCATTCCTGATCTCCATTCTGCCCCACTCTTTCACAACAACTGCTGTATTTTTAAGCTGTCCCTTAACCATCTATATCTCTGTTCTGCCATTCACTCATTCTGATCACTTAATGGAAACTTTCAGCCCGTTTTCCAGGTTTCTTCATTCTCATTTACATTCTCTTTGTCCAATTACAGCTCCCCCCACCCGTCCCCCCCAACCACCCACCCTCATAGCATAATTCTCTGCTGATTTTCATTGCTCTTAGCTCTGATGAAGGGTCACCCAGACTTGAAACATGATCTCTGATCTCTCCTGACAGATGTTGTCAGGCCTGCTGAGATTTTCCAACATTTTCTGTTCTTGTTAGCTGTTAAATATGCTGACCAGCACTGGGAAGGAAAGGTTCTTTTCTTGCATTTAGCTGCTATTGTGCTTGCTGGTGGCTTGAGCACCGTTGGATAAAGATATTGCCAGCGTCTCCATTTGATCTGCACAACTTATGATCTGGAAACTTTCCCCTTTTTAATTAGGCAATTTAAATTTCCTGCGTTTCGGATACTGGGTACACAATCTATTGGGCCAACACCAGCCTGTAGGAGCTGGTGGTGCAGTAGTGTTGTCACTGGACTGGCAATCCAAAGACGCTGGTTTGAATCCTACCATAGCAGATGGCAGAATTTGTATTTAATTTTTTTTTTAAATCTGGATTTAAAAGTTTAGAGATAATCATGTAACAATTGTCAAAAAAAGCCATCTGGTTCACTTGGGGAAGGCTCTTCTCACCTGATACGACTCCAGATCTGCAATAATGTGGCTGAGTCTCAAATGGCCACTGTGTGGTCAGTCAAGCCAATCTATTTTAAGGGCAATTAGGAATGGGCAATGAATGCTGACCCTGCCAGTGATGCTCTCATCCCTTAATATCAAACGTGCCCATCGGTCTATCACCCACCCACACTTTGGCAAATTAGACCACAAGGCTATGCTCCTGCTCCCAGCTTATGAGCAAAAATTGAACAAAGAACAAAGAACAACACAGCACGGGAAACAGGCCCTTCGGCCCAACAAGCCCGCGCCGCCATCTTAACAATGTGTTTTTCCTCCTCCACCCTTGACCCATGTCTATGCTTATGGTACCCCCTTTGGAAACCAGATTAAGGGGAGAATAATTTAGGGACAATTTGTTACACCAATCAGCCTAAGAGCACATCTTTGGGGTGTGGGAGGAAACCGGAGCACCCGGAGGAAACCCACGCAACCACAGGGAGAATGCGCAAACTCCCACAGACACAGGCCCAAATCCATGTATCTGCACAGCAGTCAGTGATAGTCATTGAGCTGTTGTGGTGCCCATCTGCTGGTCCAGTTTTAAGCATACACAAACTACGCAAAGTACTAGGCTACCCTCGAAATTTCAAGAGGAGCCCACGCACGACCCACCGTGTGCATGCCCCTCGTTAGACAACAAGGTGGACCGACGCACCTGCGGAGTTAAAGAGAAAAACATCAACACATGAAGTGGGAGAATCCATCAAAAAAAGTTGTGCAATGTTGGTCTGAGGAACCGGACGATCTCCTATGGGGCTGCTTAGAGTGAGTGGGCTGGTCAGTATTTAAAAACTCTGTGACCAGCTTGAATGAGTACGCCACTACAGTAAGTGACTTCATTAGTAAGTGCAGAAGATTGTGTACCAAAGAAGCAAATGTGTGTGTTCCCCAAGCCGGAAACCATGGGTGAACAGGGGCATCCACTGCTTGCTGAAGTCCAGGTCTGAGGCGGTCAAGTCAGGCATCCCAGACTAGCCACACCGGCCCCCCCCTTAACCCCCTGCCCCCTCCCCCACCCCAACTATGGCAAAGTCTGCAAGACATAACAGGCTACAAGATGAAGACATGTAAAATCTCTGGTTCCAACGCACCCCTCCCCGATGAGCTCAATGCATTCTAAGCCCGTTTTGAGGAAGAGTTCAGTGAGAGAATGCCTCCCACCCTTGAAGTCCTGGATGAACCTATGTCTGGGGTCACCATTGCAATGTCAGAGCAGCTTTTTCGAATGTCAACCCACAGAAAGCGTCTGGCCTGGATAGGGTACCTGGACGAGCACTCAGATTCCACACGGATCAGCTGGCAGGGGAATTCACAGACATCTCAACCTCTCTTTACAACAATCTGAGGTCCCTATCTGCTTCAAGAAGATGACCGTCATCCGGTACCTCAGAAAAACCAACCCAGTGTGCCTTAATAACTATTGGCTGTGACCCTCATCATTATGAAGTGCTTCGAAAGATTAGTCATGGCACAAATCAATTCCAGCCTCCCAGACTGCTTGGATCCACTACAGTTTGCCTACTGCTGCAACAGTCCATAGCAGATGCCATTTCCCTAACCCTACACTCAACCCTGGAACACCTAGATAACAAGGACGTCTATGTCAGACTCCTACTTATTGACTACAGCTCAGTCTTCAACACTATTATTCCCATGAAACTTATCTCCAAACTCTGTGGCTTGGGCCTCAGCACCTCTGTCTGCGACTGGATCCTGAACATCCTAACTCGCAGACCACAATCAGTAAGGATAGATGACAACATCTCCTCCACAATCATCCTCAATACTGGTGTCCTACAAGGCTGTGTTCTCAGCCCCATACTATACTCCTTACACACCTATGACTAAGCAGCCAAATCCCCCTCCAATTTGATTTTCAAGTTTGCTGATGATACCACCATAGTGGGTCAGATCACAAACAATGAAGAGATAGGAATGAGACAGAGAATCTGGTGAACTGGTGCGGCAACAATAATCTCTCCCTCAATGTCAACAAAACGAAAGAGATTGTCCTCGACTTCAGGAAGCGAAGAGGAGAGCATGCCCCTGTGTACATCAATGCGGACGAAGTAGAAAGGGTTGAGAGCTTCAAGATTATAGGTGCCCAGATCACCAACAACCTGTCCTAGTCCTCCCATGCCGACACTATAGCTCACCAATGCCTCTACTTTCTCAAAAGACTAAGGAAATTTGGCATGTCAGCTATGACTGTCACCAACTTTCACAGATGCACCATAGAAAGCATTCTTTCACAGCTTGGTATGGCTCCTGTTCTGTCCAAGACCGCAAGGAACTACAAAAGGTCATGAATGTAGCCCAATCCAACACGCAAACCAACCTCCCATCCATTGGCTCTGTCTATGCTTCCCGCTGCCTTGGCAAAGCAGACAACATAATTAAGGATGCCACGCACCTTGGACATTCTCTGTTCCACCTTCTTCCTTCGGGAAAAAGATACAAAAGTCTGAGGTTATGTACTAATCAACTCAAGAACTGCTTCTTCCCTGCTGCTGTCAGACTTTTGAATGGACTTACCTTGCATTATGTTGATCTTTCACTACACCCTAGCTATTACTGTTACACTAATTCTGCACTCTCTTCTTTTCTTCTCTATGAAGGTATGTTTTGTCTGTATGGCGTGCAAGAAACAATACTTTACACTGTATGTTGATATATGTGACAATAATAAATAAAATGAAATCAATTGAAATCAAATAAATTATTATTTTTTTAATTTGCAAGTTTTCTAAGAACCCCTTGCTCTGTAATTTCTTTGCATTCTTGTGCTTATTGAATTTATCCTTTTCACTCCTGATTTGGCACCTGGTGTCATTACCAAGTGTTCTTTAGGTATGAAGGCATCAATTTCCTCCTGAATTCATGTGGTTCGAAGCTTTCGTTGTCAAGATTGTCGCTTGGAAATTCGGATGCACACTGCTCATAATGTTCCTTTTAATGCAAAATTGTCCTGTATACCACACATCAGCACAACCTTTGAAGCTCGTGCTGCATTATATTGTATTGCTCCTTCAGTTGACTCAGGTACCTGAAGCATCCCTGTTGGAATGCTTATTATCTGTTCGCTAAGTCTAGTGGCGTTAAGAACTTTATTATTAGCGGCGCTCTACTAGTATCCTAGGTAACTGCATGAGAGTCATCAGCCACAGCTGTAGAGCATGGCATTGATTTCCTGTGAGGCACCCAGGCACTTAGCACTCTGGACTGTCTTGAGATAAAGGAAGTATACCAACTACAGCAAAGTGAGCATTAAACAGCCTGACTTGATTGTGTTGTTCTAAAACAATTTGAGAGAGTGGTAACTTTCTTATTGATATGGCTGGTAGCATTGCAAAAGGGAGTGTGTATGACATTGTGGGTGCAATTTATGACATAATATAAAAATATAAAAGCAAATTACTGTGGATGCTGGAAACTGAAACCAAAAGAGAGCATGTTGGAAAATCTCAACAGATCTAGCAGCTTCTGCAAGGAGAGAAAAGAGCTGACGTTTCAAGTCCAGATGACCTTTTATCAAAGTTGTTTCTGACATGTTGGGTTTGGGGGAATCATGGAAATTGCCAATGGTTCTGTCTTGTTGCCGATACAGTAAGAGCATATAAAGGCACACACTGTTTACAGAATGCTGATTAGAATGCAAGTTTTTACAGCTAATCAAGTCTTAAAAGTGCAGACAACGTGAGTGGAGATAGCATTAAGTATAGGCTAAAGAGATGTGTATTGTCCCCAGAAGGACAGTAAATGAGGTGTTGCAAACCCAGGCAAATCATGGGGGTTACAAATAGTGGAACATGAACCCAAGATCCCGGTTGAGGCTGTACTCATGTGTGCAGAACTTGACTATCAGTTTCTGCTCAGCGACTCTGCGCTGTCATATGTCATGAAGATAGCCTTGGAGAACATTTACCCGAAAATCAGAGGCCGAATGCCCGTGACTGCTGAAGTGTTCCCCAACAGGAAGAGAACAGTCCTACCTGGTGATTGTCGAGCAGTGTTCATTCATCTGTTGCCGTAGCGCCTGCATGGTCTCCCCAGTATACCATGCCTCGGGACATCCTTTCCTGCAGCGTATCAGGTAGACAATGTGGCTGAGTTGCAGGAGTATGTACCGTGTACCTGGTGGATGGTGTTCTCACGTGAGATGATGGCATCCGTGTCAATGATCCGGCATGTCTTGCAGAGATTTCTGTGGCAGGGTTGTGTGGTGTTGTGGTCACTGTTCTCCAGAAGGCTGGGTAGGTTGCTCCAGAGCAGAGAAGCTATGACATCTTCTCTGGAGTCTTCGACATGTCATTGATGAAGATGAACATCTCAACAAGGCCATCCCCACACCCGCACTTCTTGCCTTCAAACAACCGTACAACCTCAAACAGACCATTGTCCGCAGGTACACTGCTCGACAATCACCAGGCAAGAGTGTTCTCTTCCTGTTGGCGAACACTTCAGCGGTAACGGGCATTCGACCTCTGATCTTTGGGTAAACATTCTCCAAGGCGGCCTTCACGTCCTACAACAGCGCAGAGTCGCTGAGCAGAAACTGATAGCCAAGTTCTGCACACGTGAGGACAGCCTCAAATGGGATCTTGGGCTCATGTTCCACTATTTGTAACCCCCATGGCTTGCCTGGGCTTGCAACATCTCATTTACTGTCCTGTCTGGAGACAATACACATCCCTTTAACCTATGCTTAATGCTATCTCCACTCACATTGTCTGCACTTCTACAACTTGATTAACTGTAAAGACTCGCATTCTAAACAGTATTCTGTAAACTGTGTGTGCCTTTATATGCTCTGCTTGTGATCAGAACTCCCCACTCACCTGATGAAGGAGCAAGCCCTGAAAGCTAGTGGTGTTTACTACCAAAAAACCTATTGGACTTTAACCTTGTGTTGTGAGACTTCTTACTGTGTTTACCCCAGTCCAACGCTGGCATCTCCACATCACTGTTGCTGATAGACAGATAGTGAAACTGAGGTATAGTCTATCTTGACTAAACAATGAATAAACGGACACCGCTCGACAATCACCAGGCAAGAGTGTTCCCTTCCTGTTGGGGAACACATCAACAGTCACAGGCATTCAGCCTCCAATCTTCAGATAAGCATTCTCCAAGGCGGCCTTCAAGACACACGATAACACAGATTCACTGTGCAGAAACCGACAACCAAGTTCCACACACACGAGGATGACTTCAACTGAGATCTTAGGTTCATGTCACACTATGTGTAACTCCCCACCATTTGTCCTGGGCTTGCAAATTCTGACTAACTGTCCTGGCCTGAGGCAACTCAGACATCTAACCTGTGATTATCCCTCTCTCCACTTGCATTATCTATACCGTAAAGACTTGCATTCCAACCATTATCTTGCAATTAAGTCTTTGTCTGTATATGCCCTGTTTGTAAACCCAACTCTCCACTCATCTGAGGAAGGAGCAGCACTCCGAAAGCTCGTGATTCCAAATCAACCAGTTGAACTTTAACCTGGTGTTGTGAGACTTCTTATCAAGTAAACAATGCACTTTTTGCTTGATGATAAAATTGGAAATATCCCCGATAAGCAACCTGAAATAACTACTAGGCCAGGAGTCTTCCATGGATCTGCCAATGGGTTCAACGGCAGATGGGGGAGAGGGAGGCGGTGAATTTGGCGGTAGAGCAAAAATTGGTTTCACGCCAGTGTGAATTTCTGTGATATTTTCTGCTGATGTCCACCATGGTAGATTTGGAAACCCCCAGAGGCCAGCATGAAATTGATTTGTACCCAGCTAATAAGATGCAGATGAAGGTATGACCAGAATCTTCCACACATGCCCGATTTGCCGCAATGCTGACAGGGAAACATTCCAGTGCAAAACACATCTGGAACTTTGTGGCGAGCACATGTTGGGACATACCTGAACAATGCCCGGGGCTGTTTCCAGAATTGTGGAATCCCGACAGTGAAGGATGGAGTTTGCCAGCAAGATTGGGTCCCAGAACACCTTAGTAATGGGTGTGGGGAGCATCTAAAGGTGGATTTTCCAGATTCAGTGCCTGAAGGGGGTCCATCTCCCAGCCTGAGAGTGTTCCTGGAGATCCATCTTCATTTTCAGGAGGTTGATCTCCTTTCCTCAATAGTGGGTTAGTAATGTTGGGCACCTTTTCAACAAGGTGCCTGGATACAATGGCGGAGGTCACGTCTGACAAATCTGTCAGAGTTCTTTGAGGAGGTAACAAGAAAGTTAGATAAAGGAGAGCTAATGGATATGATTTATTTAGATTTCCAGAAGGCCTTTGATAAGGTGTCGCATATGAGGCTATTAAGTAAGTTAAGAGCCCATAATGTTAAGGGTAAGATCTTGGCATGGATAGAGGATTGGCTTACTGGCAGAAGGCAGATAATGAGGTCTTTTTCAGGATGGCAGCCAGTGACTAGTGGTGTGTCTCAGGGGTCAGTACTGAGACCACAACTTTTCACAATATACATTAACGATTTGGAAGAAGGAACTGAAGGCGCTATTGCTAGGTTTGCAGATAATACAAATATATGTAGAGGGATAGCTGTATTGAGGAAGCAGGGGGGCTGCAAAGGACTTGAACAGGTTCGGATAATGGGCAAAGAAGTGTCAGATGGAATACAATGTGGAAAAGTGTGAGGTTATGCACTTTGGAAGAAGGAATGGAAGCATAGACTATTTTCTAAATGGGGAATGCTTAGGAAATCAGAAACACAAAGATGGTTGGGAGTCATTGTTGAAGATTCTCTTAAGGTTAACGTGCAGGTTCAGTCAACCACTGGGAAGGCAAATACAATGTTAGCATTCATGTCACGAGGACTAGAATACAAGAGCAGGCATGTACTTCTGAGGCCGTACAAAGCTCTGGTTAGACCTCATTTGGATGTTTGTGAGCAGTTTTGGGCCCCGTAACTAAGGAAGGATACGTTGGCCTTGGAAAGGGTCAGGAGGAAGTTCACAAGAATGACCCCTAGAATGCAGAGCTTATCATATGAGGAACGGTTGACTCTGCGTTTGTACTCGTTGGAATTTAGAAGGATGAGGGGAGATCTTATTGAAACTTACCAGCCACTGTGAGGCCTGGATAGAGTGGACATAGACAGGATGTTTCCACTAGTAGGAAAAACTAGAACCAGAGGGCACAATCTCAGGTTAAAGGGACAATCCTTTCAAGCAGAATGAGGAATTTCTTCAGCCAGAAAGTGGTGAATCTGCGGAACTCTTTGCTGCAGAAGGCTGTGGAGGCCAGGTCATTGAGTGTCTTTAAGACAGAGATAGATAGGTTCTTGATTAATAAGGGGACCAGGGGTTATGGGGAAAAAGCAGGAGAATGGGGATGAGAAAAAAGTCAGTCATGATTGAACGATGGAGAAGACTTGATGGGCTGTGTGGCCTAATTCTGCTCCTATGCCTAATGGTCATATGATCTTACGGACTACACATCACCAGGTCTGTCCAGCCATGGAATGTAGTGCAAAACAACCAGATGCATAATTAATGAGGTCAGGGCTGGAAGATATGGCATGGCTTCCCGCTGGAAACACTTCACATTCCCAGTCTTGCCATGGAACTTGGTCCCTGTTGGGAGAACTCAGCCCTAAAAAACTGAGGGCAACACTAACCTTTATAGTCAGTGGCACCGTGATGCCTGTGTAGGGTGTGGTCCCTATGGTAAAAATAATTGATTGATTCATTAGTGAATCACAGCCTCTGCAAACACTGCTCATTGCTCAGGTTGTTACAAGTACCTTGGCTGATATTTGCCAGTTTAATCCTAGCTGTAAACGGATGCCACTTGTGCTGCCTGATGAATGTCGTTCCTCCACATCCTTTGCTTCTTCCTCAAGTTAACAGAGATATAAAGGTATTCCTGTATAAAATCCAATTATCTCCTCTGTAGAGTGGTGAAAACATGACAGCCCTAGAACATAAGGCAGAAAAATACAAGTTGATGCTATTGTTGATGCAGCATTATTGATGGCAAAATAACAAATAAAATTGATTCCAAACAGTTGTAAAACTTGCAAGTTAGTGGATCTCATGTCACTTATCCTTTTAATTAGCTGTCACTTGTTGCTTAAAATGTCTGTGGATCTTTTCTACCCATGGTGTTCTTACAATATACTCAACTTTTGGGTTCAAATATTATCAAATTTGGGCTGGAATTCATAGAATCATGGAATCCCCATTGTGCAGAAGGAGGCCATTCGGCCCATCGAGCCTGCACTGACAACAATCCCACCCAGGCCCGATCCCTGTAACTGCACATATTTATCCTGGTAATCCCCTGACACTGAGGGACAGTTTAGCATGGCCAATCAATCTAACCCGCACATCTTTTGACTGTGGGAGGAAACCAGAGCACCTGGAGGAAGCCCAGATAAACACAGGGAGAACGTGCACACAGATAGTCACCTGAGGCTGGAATTGAACTCAGGTCTCTGGAGCTGTGAGACAGAACTGCTAACCACTGCGCCACCGCGAGCTATTCTTTCTGGCTGTTCACATCCAGCCGACACTGCCAGTCAGAGCGGAGAATTTGGTGCTCAGCCAAAACTCCATTCGCTGTCGTGGGACTAGAGATTCCCAGCCGTGAGGGAGGTCAGACAATCTGTCCCGCCTCTGGTGTTTGATATAATGTAGGGATTTAAATAGAATTATAATGTCACCACTGCTGTTACTTGGAGTGGAAATTTTTAAGAACCATTCTTGGCATGGGTGGAAACGCAGCTTAAGATTCACCTACACCTCCCCCAAAAACTGCCCAGACTCAGGAGAATTATAGAATCCCTATAGTGCAGAAGGACGCCATTCTGCCCATCGAGTCTGCACAGACCATAATTCTACCCAGGCCCTATAGTTAGAACCACACACCCCTCAGATTACCCTGCTAATCCTTCTGGCACTAGGGTCAATTTAGCATGGCCAATCAATCTAATCTGCACATTTTTAGATTGTAGGAGGAAACCAGAGCTCCTGGAGGAAACCCATGCAGTACGGGGAGAATGTGCAAACTCCACACAGACAGCCACCCGAGGTTGGAATTGAACCCGGCTCCATTGACACTGTGAGGCAGCAGGGGCACTAACCACTGTGCAATTGTGCCACCCCGATATCTAGCAAGTGGAATTCTGCCACATTCTTGTTGTGGAGTTGCTGGCGTTGAACATAAGAACATAAGAAATAGGAGCAGGAGTAGGCCATCCAGCCCTTCGAGCCTGCCCCGCCACAGCTATACAGTTGGACTGGGGTGGGCACAGTAAGAAGTCTCACAACACCAGGTTGGAGCGCTGCTCCTACATTCTTGCTCTAATCAAGTTTTGGGTAAATCTAAATGTGTTCCATGTGAGAAGAGCAAAGATTCACTGCAACAATAGTCTGCATTTAATTGCTTAGTCTGAATTACTAATTGAAAGCCTTTATGAGATATTACAACAAAGCACAAGTAGAAGAAAGATTTTGCAGCAGATATTGCATATGATCATCCCTCTATCTTTTAAATAAACCTCTATTTAATTCCAATTCCAAAGTTATCCCAGACGTCCAATTTTGCAATTTATGTACAGTGAGAAGGTTTCTAATTGAATGTGTATAATTTTTCATAGATGCACTTTGAAATGATTTATAAAGAAGGAACGATTTCTTTTAAGGAATTTATCTTAAAAGTCTTTATGATTTCCGCATGCAAAATAGGCTCTATGGTATAGGATTAGAAAAAGATTGTTTCATTTCCATTGTAGATTGTGTCAGAGTGCACTGCATTGAAATCATCTAGATTCTCATGACTTATACTTTTGTGTTTTTACATTCTAGCCATATTTAACACTATCTAAAGGAAAATGTAATGCATTTATATCTCAGCTTAATCTACTGTCAAAACATTTCCCCATGAACCACACTGCTTTATATATCAGTGAATGTTGTGTGGGCAAATAAATAGTGGTTCAGCATCAACTAAAGGCAGGATTTTCCAGCCCCTCTGCTGTCGGGATCTTCCAGTCCAGTAAAAGGCAACCCCCACCCCTTTGGCGGATTCTCTGGCAGTGGAATCCAGTGAGCCACGCAAAATGGCGTAGACAACGCAGGATCAGAAGATCCCAGCAGTGTTAATGTGAACCACCTCCACTGGCAGACAACATGCCTCAGGGAGGGCGGCGAATGCCTGGCCATTCTCATCTCATGAGTGTTGCTCATTGCAAGTCCTCTCCTTTAGTTGGGTTAGGAACATAGGATTCAGAAGCTGGAGGAGGCTATTTGGCCCTTTGAGCCTGCTTCATCTTTCAGTAAGATCATGGCTGATATGTGGTCTTTCCTGGTAAGTCATGTTGATCTTGTCTATCAGAAAATCCATCTAACTCTGTCTTGAATAAATTCAGTGACTGAGGGCTGGCTGGAGTGAACTCAATGCCTACTTTAGAAAGACTATTTCATTTTTCCTCCTGGGAGGATCTTCAGCCTTCACATCGATGTGAATAACATTAACTCGAATGGCTGTGGATGCCCGTGCATTAAGAGTGTTACAGCAGTACCCAGCAGATTAGAAGACTGGGAGGTTGCATTCCTGGGGGGCTTAACTGGTTCAATACAGATGTTTATATTTTCCACATGTTAGGATTATCCCGATGGTGGGTTATATTTACTGGAATTTTGAAGAGAGGGGATCTTATAAACTTATAAAATTCTGACAGGGTTAGACAGGGTAGATTCAGAAAGAATGTTCTCAGTGGTGGGGAGTAGTCCAGAACTAGGGGTCATAGTTTGAATATAAGGGGTAAACCTTTTAGAACTGAGGTGAGGAGAAATCTCTTCACCCAGAGGGTGGTGAATGTGTGGAATTCACTCCCACGGAATGTAGTTGAGACCGAAACATTGCCTGATTTCAAGAAGAAATTATATATAGCACTTGGGGCTAAAGGGATATGGGATCAGGATATTGAATTTGATGATCAGCCATGATTAAGGTTAATGGCGGAGTAGGCTCGAAGGGCCAAATGGCCTATTCCTGCTTCTAGTTTCTATGTTTCTGTCATTTAATTAGATTTTGGCAAACATAGCCATTTTGGGTGGCATGGTGGCACAGTGATTAGTACTGCTGCGTCGCAGCAAGGGACCCAGTTTCGATTCCTGGCTTGGGTCATTATCAGTGTAGAGCTTGTATGTTCACCCAAAGTCTCCATGGGTTTCCTCCGGTTTCCTCCTGCAGTCCGAAAGACGTGCTAGTTAGGTGCATTGGCCGGGCTAAATTGTCCCTCAATGTACCGGAGTGTGGCGACTAAGGGATTTTCACAGTAACTGTGAACATTGAAGTGATAATATAAGCCTACTTGTGACGCTAATAAATAAACTTTAAAACTTAAAGTTTTCAACCTTGCTGGACAAGAACACAGATCAGAGGTTGGTCCATTGTATTATATTCTTGATTCTTTGACTCACATTTGCTACAAGAGAGACTGTGAGCTGGCAACAGAGAATTGCACACTGATGTCCTTGTGTCATACTGAAATAAACACAGACTAAGATGTAACACTTCTGTGGTCAGCCTGGATCTTTTGGCTGGGCTTGACTTTGACACATGGCTGTTGTTAGTCTGCTACCTCACTTCTTGTCTAATTTATACCCTGGACCTGTTCCTGCCATCATTAATACCTGTCTTTAAGATCTCTCCCATAAGTAGGTAGGAAATCTGGAGTTAAAGGAGCATACGTTTTCCTGACTGCAATGGAGTATCGCTAAAATAGGAACTTAGGGACATAAGAAATAGGAGCGGAAGAAGGTCAGATGCACCTTTGAACTTATTCCTGCTGGGTGTACCCCATGATTCACTCAGACACCAAAAATCTGTCTATTCAATGGTGGAGAATCCATAGGCCCCTGGGATAGAGGATTACAGAATCTATACAGTGCAGATGGAGGACATTCGGTCCATCGGGTTTGTACTGGATCTCCGAAAGGCCATTCTACCTTGTCCCACTCCTGCCTCCACCACCCTCTCATAATGTTCATTCCAGGCTCCAACCACCCTCTGGGTACAAACATTTTTCCTCATGTCACTTTTAGTCTTTTTGCCAGCTATTTGGAAGCTGTTCCTCCAGGTTTTTGGTGCTCTCTTGAGTGGTGTCACAGTCGAGATGCAAAGAGACAAATATATTTGTTCATCTGCTGGACTACTTTATAAAACCATTTTTTGCACTTTTAAAAATGGACAATTGTTGAGCTGATAAGATGGCTCCTGCTGGTCACATGATGCTTCTGGAAGTTTCTCAGCCATTTCAGAGTGAACAAAGGCTAACACCTCAAATGTTTAGAATGTAACATTCTTTGCTTCGCTTAAGCATTTCCACCAGGGTAACACTATGACTCAGCAGACGGATAATCTGCTCCAGCTAGCTACAGAAAAAGAAAACCGCTTACAAGTCGTAATCTCCAATAATGGTGCTAACTGCCTCATTATTAATTGTTCCAACACAACGTTTTCAACAAAGGGGCCTTGTTTAACAACCCAAAAACGGTATCACACGACTGAGATTTGAGGCTGACTAACCTCCTTTAATCAGACGGTCTTTGAACTGTTTGGCAGTTACTGTTTGACCTCTGAGGAGAACAGGACTCCAGACAATCAACTTGTGCCATCAACCATCAAGGTGGTGGTAGCAGAAAGAACTCTGGCCATCATCAAAACTGCCAAATCTACTCACCCTATGTGCCTTCTCCCACTGTGGAATTCTCATTTCTGGAAAAAGCGGACCACCTGACGATCAGTCAACTTCCTCATTAAAGGAACATTCCACTTGACTTCTGATTCCGGATTCTAGACAAATGTAAATCCCTAACTTGAACTTTATTGAACCCTCTTCCATTTGCCTTAGTAACTGTTAATTGTGTGAGTGCAAAAGGGGTGGACATTGCAAACCCCCTCTTTGTGTGGTGTGTGTGTGTGTGTGTGTGTGTGTGTGTGTGTGTGTGTGTGTGTGTGTGTGTGTGTGCACGTGTGTGCATAAAAACAAACCAATCCTTTTTATTTCACCTTACCTTCAGTTTGCTGTGCAAGTTATTTGTAGTTGATCGAAACACTCCAAGTTTAAAAATTGGGGAAAACACTCCACCATTTCCAAAGGGAGAAATCAGAATTAAAAAGTATGTTTCCATTGACAGATGGGTAGGGAGAGGAGAAATCAGGATCAGTTTAAAATTGGCCTCCCTCCTCACTGCCCATCACAGTGGGAACAGTTTTTCATAGTTTTCCATCAAGATCTTGAATACCTCTATCGAGTCTCCTCTCTGCTTTCCCTTCTCCAAGGATACCAGACCCAACAATTACAAAAACAAGTTGATTTCTCCTTTTTCTGTAATCATCCTAAGACACTGCCCCCATGTTCTAGGTTACACAACATGGGGAAACAATGGGTAAGATCTTCAAGTCTCGCTCATCCCGAAACTGGAAAATCCTGTCTGAGATCAACTGACCTATCCATGGTCTGCTCCTTGCCTGCTCCAATTCCCATGTTGGGTGGGACAGTGAAATTTTTCAGTATCTACATGTCAAGCCCTTTCAGAATCTTACAATATGTTTCTCATTCTTCTAAAAGCTGGAGTGTATAGGCACTGAATATTAACCTCCCAACCAAAGTCACTCCTCTCAGCTCAGGAACTAATCCAGTTAACCTTTAAACTACCTCTAAAGCCTTAGGACCTTTCTACACTCTCCACAATTTGAGAAAATCATAACCACTGCATCCATTATTTCTGTAGTCACCTCCTTTCGAACCTGTGGGCCTAGGCCATCAGGTCTTGGAATTTGTCAAAGGTTAATCCCTTATGTTCCTCCAATACATTTTCTCAACTGATATTAATGACATTAAATTGCTTAACACTATTACCCTCCATTTCTGAAATTGCCATGTCATTATAATGAAATAATTCTTCGACTCATTTACTGTATAACACACAAAGCACCAATCACTCATAAGTGATTTGTTAAACATGCTCATTTATTAAGATGAGGCACATGAGAACAGTTATACATAGGCAGAAGGCTTGAAGATTTCAGAGCTCTCTGTTTGTGCTCTGCTAAAAGCAAAAGTGAAATTAAGACTGGATCATATGACATGTTGGGCATCATAGAATTCTACAGTGCAGAAGGAGGCCATTTGGCCCATCGAGTCTGCATCGACCACAATCCCACACAGGCCCTATCTCCATAGCCCCATGCAGTTACCTTAGTTAAGTTGATTTATTAGTGTCGCATGTAGGCTTATATTAACACTGCAATGAAGTTACAGTGAAAGTCCCCTAGTCGCTACATTCAGGCGCCTGTTCCCGTACACTGAGGGAGAATTTAGCGTGACCAATGCATCTAACAAGTACGTCTTTTGAACTGTGGGAGGAAACCCGAGCACCCGGAAGAAACCCACATAGATACGGGGAATGTGCAGACTCCTCACAGACAGTGACCCAAGCCAGGAATTAAACCCGGATTCCCTGGCGCTGTGAGGCAGCAGTGCTAACCACTGTGCACCGCGTTGCCCCTTTTAGTAATATTTTGATATCCCTTAAAGACATATTACAACAATGGAAAACTGGTGGCCAAGTGGTATTATCGCTAGATTATTAATCCAGAAACTTAGCTAATATTCTGGGGCCCCGGATTTGAATCCCGTTACGGCGGATGATGGGATTTGAATTCAATAAAAAAAATCTGGAATTAAGGATCTGTTGATGACCATGAAACCATTGTCTATTGTCAGAAAAACCCTTCTGGATTACTAATGTCCTTTGGGGAAGGAAATCTGCCTTCCTTACCCAGTGTGGCCTACGTGCGACTCCAGCACCACAGCAATGTGGTTGACTCTCAACTGCCCTCCAAGGGCAACTAAAGATGGGCAATAAATGCTGGCCAGCCAGCGACACCCATGTCCCATGAACGAATAAAAAAATTATTTTCTTTTTAAGAATGCTTCCCCCACTTCCAAAGAAGTACAGCTATTTAGGATGCATGTTCATGTTTTGTTACCACTGCATAAGATTGATTTGAATCTCTGGAGCGTAAAGTTAATCTTGCCATGGTAACCTTGACTGAAGGTTACTTTAGTTGTTCACAGTGGTCCATGGGATTGTCATTCCTGGACGTTGTTCCTGCTTGCATCTGGGATCTGTTCCTCGATGCATCAGGACTGTATGGTGTTTGAGGAGCTGGAACAGGTCTAATTTGTCCTCTGTTACGCCTCACCATTGCGCCTTTGTGTATAATGGTTTCAAAGGATCTTGATTCTGAACAAATCTTTGTCACCACCCATCTGAGTGTCCGAGTGTATGAATCACAAAAGGCTAATATAAAGGTACAGAAAATAATTAGGAAGACTAAGATGGTGGTGGGCCAGGAACATTTTGGTGCTGGTGTTCTTTATTGCTTATCCCCTTCCAGGGATTCATCTTCTGCAGGTTCTGGATAACAAGCCAAGATTGGCTAAACAAAAACCCAAGGAAACCCATACTCAAAGACAGCTAATAAGAAAAAACAAACAGAGAACATCAATGGAATGTTTGGACTGTCTCTTTAAACAGTGTTGACTGAAATATATTGCATAATAAACCTTGCTAAATATAAGGAGCAATATTCTTCTGACACAAAAGGGTTGATGTCTAAATTATATCACTTCTGCCGCATTATCATATTGCAAGGCTGCGCCTATTTCTTGTGACAGTCTTCCTGTGTGTGATTAACTTTGACAAGAGATATATATGTATTGTAGACAGGGAGGAAGATAATGCATATGCATAATTCCACCCCATCAGACCTTGAGTGCATTGATTTGTGACTTTGATTCAAGAAATCTTCTTTAATAGGTAAAATAGCCCGACCCAATTTGTACCAAAATCTTTATAAAGCACAGGATTATTGCTTTGTTCGTATATGCTTTTTATTCCTTGATGGGATGTATGTGTCACTGGCAAGTCCTGCATTTGGTTCCTGTCCCTAATTGTCCTTGAACTGAATGGCTTACTCAGGCATTTCAGACAGCAGATAAGAGGTAATCACATAACTCCAGTAGATCTAGAGTTATATGTAGGTCAGACCAGGTAAGGGTGGCAGATTTCCTTCCCTAAAGGACGGTACTAAACCAGATAGGTTTTTAACAACATCACCATTCAATGAGACTAGTTTTCAGTTCGAGATTTTATTAATCAAATTTAATTTCTGTCTGCTGCCATAACTGAATTATAGCTCATATCCTGAGGGAATTAGCCGGGGTCTGTAGCATTAAAACACCACCATCTCCCTGTGAGATAGATAATGTGTTCATTGTTAGTGCTGGCTGGAGTATCAAGGCCATAATATTCCATCTTATCCGACCTCCAATCTAATTTCTTCCTCTGGGAGCGTGGAACTCAGAATTGTGAAATTAATCCTGTAGCGTACAGCAGAATCTTCCCCTGGATTAACTTTTCAATAGATTCTTTCTAGAAAAGTTTATTTCTTCGTGTCACAAGCAGGATTACATTGACACTGCAATGAAGTTACTGTGAAAATACCCTAGTCACCACACTTCGGTGCCTGTTCAGCTACACTGAGGGAGAATTTAATGTGGCCAATGCATCTAACCAGCATGACTTTCAGAGGAAACCGGAGCACCCGGTGAAAACCCACACAGACACGGGTAGAACATACAGACTCCGCACAAACAGTGACCCAAGCTGGGAATTGAACCCAGATCCCTGGTGCTGTGAGACAGCAGTGCTAACCATTATGCCACCCCCAACGTGTGTTAATTTTAAACTAAGCAACGGAAGAATTCAAGGGACTCTGCCTACTTCTATTCCTATCATAGTGTAACCAATTAAGACATTATTTCTTTCCTCCTCTTACTTAAAGTTCCAAAGAAGTAATATTTTTTAATGTTACCTAAGTTCTCCTATATCTCCTCCCCAGGGTATGTTATGTGACTGTTGCTAATCCCATTTGAACATTTAGCTTAATCCTTTTATTCTCATTTTACATAAATTCAACCACATTTGAATTAACATTAGTATTAAAAAATGCAGAGGGATTTAGGTCAAGCCTGATAAAACATTTGGATGGGAATGATACTGACTGGAAAATATCTTTCCCCCTTTCTCCTGCTATCTCTTGCTCTGTGAACTTTTTACATATTCATTGCATGTTATGAAAAGTGCAGCTCAGCAACTTCTCTTTAGGATATTGCATGTTTTCTTTGTGGACCAATTAATAGGTACGTGAAAACGCACCCTTATGGTTCCCTTCGTCTTTCGCTTCACCTTGTGAATGTGTTCCGAGTCTATGCTTGACATCTGGTTATAAAACCTCTTCAGCTTTTGCTCAACTCCTGCCTACAATGTGAAGTCACTCATAAGAACATAAGAAATAGGAGCAGGAGTAGGCCAGCTAGCCCCTTGACCCTGCCCCGCCATTCAATAAGATCATAGCTGATCTGATAGTGGTTCAGCTCCACTCACCCGCCTGCTCCCCATAATCCTTAATTCCCTTATTGATCAGAAATCTATCTACCTGTGCCTTAAACACATTTAACGAGGTAGCCTTCAGTTCTTCAATGGGTAGAGAATTCCAAAGATTCACTACCCTCTGAGAGAAGTTTCTCCTCAACTCTGTTCTAAATTGACTCCCCCTTATTTTGAGGCTGTGCCCTCTAGTTCTTGCTTCCTTTCTAAGTGGAAATAATCTCTCTGCCTCTACCCGGTCTAGCCCCTTCATTATCTTATATGTCACTATAAGATCCCCCCTCAGCCTTCTAAACTCCAACGAATACAGACCCAATTTACTCAATCTCTCCTCATAAGATAACCCCCTCATCTCCGGTATCACCCTGGTGAACTTTCTCTGCACTCCCTCCAAAGTCCTTTCGCAAATAAAGTGCCAGAGATAATGCCCTAGTAATATTATTATTAGACTATTAATCCTGAAACCCAACTAATGTTCTGGGCTTCAGGTTTGAATCCTGCAGCTGGTAAAATTTGAATTCAACAAAAAATATCTGGAATTAAGAATCTACTGATTACCATGAAACCATTGTCGATTGTCAGAAAAACCCACCTGCAGAGATGATGGCCTAGTGATATTATCATTAGACTATTAATCCTGAAGCTCAGATAATGTGCTGGGGACCTGGGTTCGAATCCTGCCATGGCAGTTGGTGAAATCTGAATTCAATAAAAAATATCTAACATTGAGAATCTACTTATGACCGTGAAACCATTGCTGATTGTCAGAAAAACCCATCCGGTTCAATAATATCCTTTAGGGAAGGAACACTGACGTCCTTAACCGGTCTGGCCTACACGTGACCCCAGGGCCACAGCAATGTGGTTGACTCTGAACTGCCCTCGGGCAACTGGGGATGGGCAATAAATGCTGGCCAGCCAACGACACTCAGGTTCCAGGAATGAATTTAAAAAAGGCTATTGGAGACATAAGCTTACTGTGGTCATGGCATATCAAAATCCCAAGCCAAGACTGCAACATCCTGCCATCTCCAGCTCATATGATATTCCCAACAGCTTCAAGTGGGCCTTTCCAGGAACTATCAGTGCACGGTGCATAAGTCAATTTCCTCATTACAAGTAAAGATGAGGCGCACCCCTTTTTTGTGCCTGGCTAAAGGAATTTAATGCTCTCGAAAATAAATTTTTCAAACTATGTTCAAGCTCTCCAAAAAATTATCCACTGTAAAAATTGAATCATTTTTAGTTCAAAGTGGTTCATAATTTCTGGGTGAAACTAAACCATTATATGAAGTGTCATTATTGTACATGTTTCCGACTTGATCTCACCTCTTCAGGAGTAAATGGAACTGAATTAAGGGCCTGGAAATTGCTATTAATGTACTGAAGTACTGTGCAATGAAATAAATTGCTATAGTTTCTATGGTCATAAGTCAAAAGAGTGAGTCTTTTTGTTTGATTTCAGCCAGGAATATCTAAAGTATACCTCCTGAGGGACAGGGACAATATAAACTGAAGAGTTCCATCAATTCAAGCCACTCCGCGTTCTAGAAGTTGATTCGGAAACACATCCAAGTGTTTCTGCATTGGGTGAGTTTTCTGTATATGGTCTTGTAGGGCGGCACGGTGGTACAGTGGTTAACACTGTTGCTTCACAGCAACAGGGGTGCGGATTCAATTCCAGTTTTGGGTCACTGTTTATATGGAACCTGCACATTCTCCCATGTCTGCATGGGTTTTCTCTGGGTGCTCCAGTTCCCACAGTCCAAAAATGTGTAGATTAGTTGGATTGGCTATGCTAAATTGCCCTTAGTGTCCAAAAATGTGCAGGTTAGGTGAATTGGCCAAGCTAAGTTGCACCTTCGTGTTCAATGGTGTGTAGGTTAGATGGATTAGCTGTGCTAAATTGCCTCATGGTGTCCAAAGTTGTGTAGGTTAGTTGGATTGGCCCTGTTAAATTGCGCCTTAGTGTCAAAAGTTGTGTAGGTTAGGTGGATTAGCCATGCTAAATTGCCCCTTAATGTTCAAAAACGTGTAGGTTAGGTGGATTAACCATGGTAAATGCGTGGAATTACGAGATAGGACGGAGGGAGGGCCTGGGTAAAATACTCTGTCAGAGAGTCTGTGCAGATTCAATGGGTTGAATGGCCTCCTTCTGCACTGTAGGGATTCTATGATTGTGCTCCTTATGTTCTGAGCACAAGAGAAAGAAAAGAGACTTTCCAGTTTGGAACCTTTTGCCTTGCTGTTTTCATACTTCTTGCGTCGCGTGCAAGATAAACATAACGGACGCTGATGTGTTTCAAATGATTATCAAGGTTTTGAACTGAAAACGAAACCAATATTTCAAACAATTCATTTACATTCCAGTTTTGGTTGAAAAGGAATTTTGGTAGAAAATCCACATTCTCTTCGGCAAGGTAGGGAACCAATGGGCATTCCTCCATTTTGAGGATTGGATTTTCAGATGGGCTCGTTATAAGTTGCTCCATCATTGGTGCCTGTGCTTCAGGTTGCCTGAAGGTAAAAACAGTTTGGGCCAATTCAGTGTTGAACTTGTCTCAACTTGATTGTACAGAACGTGACTGATCAGCTTGTAATTTTACTGGACTCATCAGAAATCCAGGAGGGACTCCCAGTATCCCCAATTTCCCAGTCTCAACGCTTCGGATTTTGCAACCCCTCACCTTGATTTAATACAGTCTATAGACTGTATTGGACATCTATGGAAATCTATTTAAGGGAATGTTCATTGTTTAACCTCTTTTTATGTTTATGACACAGGGACAAACACAGACCCTGAGGGTATGATGAGGCAGTTGCAGGTCAATGTGGATGGGGGTGGGATTTCCTATAAGGTAGGGAATGTGCAAATTCTTCTGGATGTTCCTAAAGGATTTGAGCTGGAGCGTAATAAGAACATAAGAACATAAGAAATAGGAGCAGGAGTAGGCCATCTAGCCCTTCGAGCCTGCCCCGCCATTCAATAAGATCACGGCTGATCTGTCGTGGCTCAGTTCCACTTTCCCGCCCTCTCCCCATAACCCTTAATCCCCTCTCTTATCAAAAACCCATCAACCCGCTTCTTAAAAATATTTAGCGAGGCAGCCTCCACCACTTCAACGGGCAGAGAATTCCAGAGATTCACCACCCTTGCTTGGTGTGAGGTCGACTGTAGTGTGGAGGTCGACTGTGAGGCCAGGAGGACCCACTGTAATGGACATGGGTGACCGGAGGAGGGCAAATGATGGGGGAGTTAACAGAAAAGGAAGCTGCTACCTTTCCAAAATAAAAAAAGTGAACGAAGCCTGTAATTGGTGAACAGAAGTGATGCATGGAAGTGAAATCAGTGAGTGGGTGGAGATGCAGACAGATAACTGAAAGAAAATCCCAGCAGAGAGCACTGAGAATGCTCGGGGCTATCAAGTAAGTGTGATGGATGAACACTCCTTGTGTGAGAGCAGCACAGCGGCCCAGTGGTTAGCACTGCTGCCTCACAGCACCAGGGACCCAGGTTCAATTCATGGCTTAAGTCACTTTCTGTGCGGAGCCTGCATGTTCTCCCCATGTCTGTGTGGGTTTCCTCCGGGTGCCCGTTTCCTCCCACAGTCCGAAAGACATGTTGGTTAGGAACATTGGCCATGGTAAATTAATCCCAGTGTCAAGGGATTAGCAGGGTAAATATGTGGGGTTGCAGGAAAAGGGCCTGGGCCGAATGACCTCCTGCTGTAGGGATTCTATGACACAGTAATATTGAAAGGACCATGAAATCATATTTGCATGTTTTTGATTAAGCCTTGAAAAAACCCTACTTCTGAAGCTGCACTGGTTTGCCAATTGAATCTGTGCAGCGTCTAGATGAACCTTATGATTCAGGAAAGGCTCTTGTTTTACAGTGGCCAATGTAGAGTTACAGCTCCTCTGTTAGTCCCCATGGCCCTCAGCTGAAGAAAAGGAATATTATTTAGCTTTCATGGCTGGGGAAATGACAAGCTGGAGTCCAGTTTCAAGTAGATCAGCAGAATATGCACTGATTATCACTGGAAATAATGCCAGGGAGCATCCATGGAGAGAAAAAGTTAATGTTCACATCCTGACTGTTCAATGTGATGTCGGTTGTAGCAACTGCATTATTCCAGCCCAATAGTTCACAAAAACATCTCCTCCAAGGGGACCAGGAGATGCGATTTCCATCATTGATTTTCTGTTGCTATCTCATGTTATGTGACCTTGTCTTTCAAGAGTGCTGAAAGAATGTCATTGGGAGTCCTGCAAGGAGTTTGGGTAATGCTGGAAGTATGTGGCAACTGTGAGGCTTGCAACGTTGGTATGTGTGTGAGAATAAAATGGAGCATATATATCTGAATGTTAGGCGTGTGTCCTGACTGTTGACTGGTGAGTGATAGGGATGAGGGATAGCTTGGTGCATTGAGCAATGTCTGAATTGGTAGTTTGAGATGATGATTGAAAGTGCATCCATTGAGCCTTGACTGCATGTGTGAAGTCATTGAATTTTTTGCAGCAATGCAGCCAGTTCCTCAAAGTAAGGTTCCTTGATTTTGACCTCTGTGACTAGAGAGGTTGTTTGGCAGTAATTAGGACTTATCACATGGTTAAAAATTTAGTTATAAACTTTTTCTGATGAGGAGAGTTGATGGGCATGTATCCTGTAATTACAGCAGCTTCATATCCTTCGATGTGTATCCTGGAAAAACTGTTATAAAGAAAGATTTTAGAGGAATATTTGTCAGTAACATCCTGATTTCAACATTTAAACAGCATGAACAGTAACCAGAAACATAGAAACTAGAAGCAGGAGGAGGCCATTTGGCCCTTAAAACATGTTCTGCCATTCATTTTGAACCATCGAATTCAATATCCTGATCCTGCCCTCCCCCCCCCCATATCCCCAAGAGCTATATCTAATTTCTTCCTGAAATCACACAATGTTTTGGTCAAAACGACCTTGCGTGGTGGTGAATTCCATAGATTCGCCACCCTCTGGGAGAAGAAATTCCTCCCCACCTCAGTCCCTTATCCTCAAACAATGATCCCTGGACTCAGTCACCATTGGGAACGTTCTTTCTGAATCTACCCTGTCTAACCCTGTTAGAATTTTATAACTTTCTATGATGCTAACTAATTTACACTTCAACAACATTGAGTGGAGATATCCTCAGCATTATTTTTACTGCAAAATCCAGGCCATTAATTTCCATTAGTGGAACTCTCACTGCCGAGAAATGCAAAATGAGCCACTCAATGAAAGATACGCTACTTAAAAAAACTCAGATGAACGGCATGTGATTGTTCTGTGTGGATGAAGAATGGCACGTCTGTTTAAAACGTGTTGTTTGCATAATTCATTTTTTTTTAGAGATTTGCTATCCCTCCCATGAAATATAATGGCATTTTTCCGTGTCATTTGCTCAACTTCTTGAATCTTGCAATATTAAAATTAAATTTTGTCCGCACATACATCCTGCAGCTTTATACTTCTGCTGGCCTCTTCCTTTCCTCTTACACGCTGAATTACATTTGAAGAACCCGGTAGCAAATAGAAACAAATAGAACAACATTATTAATTCTCTCAAGTGTGACTGCCTGGAGTATATTCATTATAAAAGGTACAACATCCTGTTTGAATGCCAGCTATAATGAAAGTTGTCTTCCCTGCAGAATATCATTTTAACTATAATGAATCTGAAAGCGTACATCACTAGAAATGCTAATGACAATGTACAAAACAAGACTAAAACTAATGACCAAACTGCTACATTTTATTTCATTAATCCTGAAGGTCGGGATGTGGCACGGAGAACATTCCTCATTCACTCACTTTACCTTCATTTTTCACAATTAAAGCCACTGATTGCATTTTGGTTGCTGTTCATCCTTCAAGGCAAATATGGCCGTGTTCATCATCTGCAGTGTTTGGTAGGATGTAGGTTGACTGGTGAGCGTGATCTGCACCTAGAGGCTCTGCTGCAAATAGAGCAGGATACCACAAAACGTTAAGCTTTAATTGAGTTTTGCATCAGGATTTTCTCTCCTTTTGTTTTCCCTCTACCTCTGATACTCACCTGTTTACAACGTAGGTCACGCCATCTTTTCATCTGGTGGGTGATCTTCTCCCAGAACGCAGGGTTGCTGTCAAAACTTTGAAATGGAAATTTCAGGTTTTTTTGTGGCACTTCCTTTGAGAATGTATCCCATTTTCAAACTCTCCGCAGAAGATTCTCTTTGGTGAGCAAGTGTCAGGAATTCTGGTCACATGCTGAGATAAAGGCAAAATACACAAGTGCTGGAATCTGAAACAAAAGCAGAAAATGCTTGAGAAACTCAGCAGGTCTGACAGCATCTGTGAAGAGAGAACAGAGCCAATGTTTTGAGGCTGGATGACCCTTCGTCAGAGGTAAAGACAAAGAAACAGGACAAGATTTATACTATGGGGCCCCCTCCCACCCCTCCACCCCCACCCTCATAGTATAAACCTTGATTAGCTGGGTTGATTAACATGGAGTTACGGGATAAGCCTATGTATGATCTGGTGCAAACTCGATGGATTACTCCCAGTGCCACATGCCAATGAGGACTAGGAGGATAGAGAAGAACAATGTGAGGCTGAAGAGATGGTGTAAGAGGAAAGGTTTTAGATTCCTGGATCGCTGGATCCTTTTCAGGGAAGGTGGGACCTATATTAGTTGGACTGGTTGCATCAAAAGGGAAATCGGACAAACATCCTGACGGGGAGTGTTGCTACAGGTGTTGGGAGAGTTCCAGATTCATCTTTTGGGCTCCCACCCTCCCTGTACACATTCTCCCTGAAAAATTCTGACTGAGTATATTGCTCACTGCAGAAACCTGTGGGTGGGACTTAACAAGAGACTGCAGAGGGAAGTAGTGTGCATGTGCAGGCCTCTGATGCTGCACGTGCACATTAGCAGTAGCAGGGATCTGACAGACAAAGAGAGCTGTCAGGCCCCTGCTACTGCAGGCAGCCTGAATCAGCTCCTCTCCCCTGCAACCACAGGGGTCCATGGCTGTAGATGCAGCCCCTGCCAAACCCCCCTGCTACCCAGGCCGATTGCAGACCATCTCCCTCCCCCACTGATGCCCTCCACCCACCACGCTGCAGGGTCGGCCCCCTCTCCCTTCCTCTCCCCACCTATCGTAGCCTCACTGCCCTCCTTCAGCTGATCGCTGCAGAGTGAAAGTGGTCCCCTCCCCCCACTGGCCCTGCCACAACTATCTCCTCCCCCACTGGCCACGCTCTCCACTGGCCCCTCCCCCACTACCCCTTCCCCCATTGTACCTGCCCTTGGCACTGAACAGGATGCATTGTCCAAGGGGCACCCCCCTTCCCCTCAGCTTCCTGGGGATAAACTGCCAGGTCCAGATGAGATGTATCCCAGTTTGCTGTGCAAGGCAAGGAAGGAGATTGCAATGTGCCTGACAATAATCTTCAAGTTTTCTCTGGCCACAGGAGAGGTGCGAGAGGACTGGAGAACTGCGAACGTGCTACCATTATTCAGGAAGGGAAGTAGATAATAAACAGGACATTACAGGCCAGAGAGTCTAACTTCAGTGGTGGGGAAACTATTGGAGGGATTTCTGAGGGTTTGAATTGTCCTCCACTTGGGGAGGCAAGGATGAATCAAGGAGAGTCAGCAATGTTTTATCAAAGGGAGGTCACACTAGTGGTGCAGTTCAGGCAGGGTGAAGAAGACAGAGACTCAATCAGGAAGCTGAGAATAGACAAATATACAATTGCGACAGCTGTTTCTGTTACTTGCAGATAACAAACATAGATCAGGATCTAGGTCATCCAGACCATTGTAAATAGTGTTCAGCAGGTTCTGCGGATGTTTGCCATTTTTAATGAAGACTATGCTTATGGAATGCAGGCTGGTTGTGAACTATTGTCAGCTGAGAATCAGGTTAAATCCTAGAAGAAGAGGAACTGAAGTTCTTTGTGAGAAAGACAAAGTTTTGAAGGACTTTGTTAATTAAAATTGTTGACATGTATTCTGAGTGACTTGTTGCACCAATTTGGAGGCTCTGTCTTAGTTGTATCAACCACTTAAAGTGTAATTTAATTTAGAACCTATTCATTCATATTTAACTTATGTTACTTTTGGGTTTGGGAATACGGGAGTTAATTAACATATCATTTAGCATTTAGTTTCTTTGACTCTTGTATAGTCAAATTTCCTTTGGTTTAAACAATGGAATATTGGGTCCTATTTTACCATTTTGATTCTAAGTGCTGGGCAGACTTGAAACTGGAATGTTTCAGATTTGATTTTTGGACCCGTTCTGAGGTGCCTCCCTCCCCCTCCCCATCCCCACCTCCCCCCCCACCCCCCCACCCCACCACATAGGCACTCTACTTGCAAAAATATCAGTAATTCTGAATCGTGCCGCACAAGCCTGTGGGCAGGGCTTAACATGCCCGAAACCCTGCAGTTCTGATCGACACCTCCAACTGCACGTGCACAGAAGAAAATTGATAGAATGCTGCTCCCCTGTCACATCCCTCCTGGGCCGGATAATGCCTCCCCTCGGCTCCCACAGACATTGCCTCACCCTCACAACATTACTGTCCCCTTTATCCCCTCGCCCCCTGCACCCAGATCGATTGCAGGTGCCTCCGCTCCCTTACTCACCATCGATCTCAGACATAGTGATCCACCTTCCCCTACCAATCTCAGCCAGAGTGGCAGCAGACACCCTTTTGCCCCCACTGATCACAGGCAAAGTGGCAGTGGACCACCCCCACACTAGTCTCAAGCACAGAGCCATTGGACACATGGCACTTACCTCCCCACTAACTGGGGCCCCGAATCAGACTTTTATGGGTCATATCTGTTTTGCACCAATTCTGGATGGGCGAGCATGGTGATAAAGGGGAAAGTGCCAGTAAAGTTGGGCATGCAGCCCATTAAGTCTATTTAAATGCATGCAAATGCAGTTAAATGGCCATCGCACCCGCTTTGGGCATTGTCCCAATCGTGGCCATTTTCGGGCCTTGGTAAAGGGCAAACTGATGCAGAGGCGGGCACGGATCATGTACTCAACTCACACTCAACTTAACCAGGTTTTCGTGCCCAAAAACAGGCACGACGCAATGATAAAATCTGGCCCATTTATTCTTTCAATAAATGACTGGGGCTTTGGATTTTTTCTTAAGTTATTGGTGTTGACTGAATGTAATGCTTTCAATATCTGGAAGCTGAAATCATTAGAGATTGAAATACTGCACTTCATGCAAAATCAATTAATTCACCAGACTTATTCCAAATACTTATAAATTAGACGCTGATGCTTCTCAACTACAGAATGCAAAACGACTCAGCCAAATGTAAATTGATGGAGGATGATGGCAAGGAAAGAGAGAATTTGCAATTATATAATGCCTTATCAAAACGTTCTGATTAATTTATTGGAAAACATCCCAAAACACTTCACAATGAATTATGTTTGAAGTGCGGTGACTGTTAAATAGGTAAGCAGAGCGCCTTTTTGCACTCAGCAAAATTCCCACCAATTGCACTAAGATGAATGATCAATTAATCTTTGTTTGGGGGTTGTAATTGCCAGTGAGGGCTCTTCTTTAAATAGTGTTACATGATCGTTAAAGCCCCCCTGGATGGACAAACAGGATTTTTGTTTCAATTTCTCACCAAATGCATGGCAACGTCAATAATGTATCACTCCCTCAGTGTTCACTGAAGTGTCAACCTAAATTATTTTCAGGATTTTGCTGTTGGATTTGAACTACCGATGCAGAAGTAGACATGCTATCCACTAACCAAACTGGCAGCAAAGAGGATGTATTAAAACAGAGACCTGAAGCCAAGGGTGATTTTTGACCTTTAATACGTAGCAATCTGGTTCTTGAAGCTGAAATGACTCAGTTTGCTTTGTGCTCATGATTTCTATTATTAGTTTTGCCTTTATTGCATTTAGAGTCACAGGCTAGCATTTTACTACCTCGCATGGGTGAGGTTCGTAATATCCTGCCCAAGGATGTGCTGTTAGGCTGATTGGCAGGAATAAATTGTCCCTAAATCAGTTTTCCCTCAATCTGGCTGGCCATAAAACATTAGATAGGGGTCATGGGTAGAGAGGTGGTGTTGAGATGGCAGCATGGGCTCGTTGGGCTGAAGGGCCTGTTTCCCAGGCTGATTTTGTTCTTTGTTCTTTGAGAATTCCGTTCTGCGCACCTTGCCCACCTCGATTTCGGGGCGGGCATGGTGGTAAAATTTTGGCCTAGTAAATTTTCCTAGTAAATCTCTTCTGCACTCTTTCTAGTTTAATAATGTCCTTTCTATAATAAGGTGATCAAAACTGTATACAGTATTCCAAGTTGGCCTTACCAATGAACTGTACAACTTCAACAAGGCGTCCCAACTCCTGTATTCAATGTTCTGACCAATGAAACCAAGCATGTTGAATGCCTTCTTCAACACCCTGTCCACTTGTGACTCCACTTTCAAGGAGCTATGATCATGTAACCCTAGATATCTTTGTTCTGTAACTCTCCCCCGTGCCCTACCATTAACTAAGTAGGTTCTGCCCTTGTTCGATCTACCAAAATGCATCACCTCACATTTATCTAAATTGAACTCCATCTGCCATTCGTCAGCGCACTGGCCCAATTGGACGAAATCCCATTGCAATCCTAGATAACCTTCTTCACTGTCCACCATACCACCAATCTTGGTGCATCTATAAACTTATTAACCATGCCTCCTAAATTCTCATCCAAGCCATTAACATAAATGACAAATAACAGTGGACCCAGCACCAATCCCTAAGGCACACTGCTGGTAACAGGCCTCCTGTTAGAAAAGCAACCCTCTACAGCCAATTTTATATCCAACTGTCTACCTCACCCTGGATCCCATGAGCTTTAACTTTATGCAACAACGTACCATGCGGTACCTTGTCAAAGGCCTTGTTAAAGTCCATGTAGACAACATCGACTGTACTGCCCTCATCTACCTTCTTGGTTACTCATTCAGAAAATTCAAAGTTATGAGACACGGTTTTCCATTCACAAAGCCAGGCTGACTGTCCCTAATCAGTCCTTGGCTCTCTAAATGCATGTAGATTCTGCCTCTCAGAATTTAGTGGAGCAGTTGTTTTTTTTGGGGCTATTGATGTGTGTAAGTTCTAAATCAGCATACCAATATCAGTTCGTGATGGGAGGCGATGGCCTAATGGTATTATCGCTTGTCTATTAATTCAGTAACTCAGCTAATGTTCTGGGAAACTGGGTTCAAATCCCGCCACGGCAGATGGTGGAATTTGAATTCAATAAAAATATCTGGAATTTAGAATCTACTGATGACCACAAAACCATTGTCGATTGTCAGAAAATCACACCTGGTTCACTGATGTACTTTAGGGAAGGAAATCTGCAATCTTTACCTGTTCTGGCCTTCATGTGACTCCAGAGCCACAGCAATGTGGTTGACTCTCAACCAAACTCTGAAATGGCATAGCAAGCCACTCAGTTTCAAGGGCAACTAGGGATGGACAATAAATGCTTGGCCAGCCAGCGACACCTATGCTCCATGAATGAATAATGGAAATGTTACAGATTGCCCCTGAGGTTTCATGGTTTCACTAATGCAAGCTCTAAAGATATAACTCTGAGTTCAAGTATCTTAAGAGAGGCAAGTATTAAAAAAAATAAATTTGAGCAACGATAAATTTATTTTGATTTATTATTGTCACATATGTTAACATACAGTGAAAAGTATTGGTTCTTGCACGCTATACATACAAAGCATATCATTCATAGAGAAGTAAACACGAGAGTGCAGAATGTAATGCTACAGTCATAGCTAAGATGTCGAGAAACATCAATTTAATGCAAGGTAAGTCCATTCAAAAGTCTGATAGCAGCAGGGAAGAAGCTATTCTTTACGTGACCCCAGACTTTTGTATCTTTTTCCTGATGGAAGAAGGTGCAAGAAAGAATGTCCAAGGTGTGTGGGGTCCAGAATTATGCTGGCTGTTTTGCCAAGGCAGCAGGAAGTGTAGACAGAGTCAATGCATGGGAAGCTGGTTTGCATGATGGATTGGGCTGCATTCACAACCTTTTGTAGTTCCTTGAAGTCTTGCGCAGAGCAGGAGTCATACCAAGCTGTGATACAACCAGAAAGCATGCTTTGTATGGTGTATCTGGAAAAATTGGTGACAGTCGTAGCTGACATGCCAAATTTCCTTAGTCTTCTGAGAAAGTAGAGGTATTGGTGGTCTTTCTTAACTATAGTGTTGGCATGGGGGGACCAGGACATGTTGTTGGTGATCTCGACACCTAAAAACTTGAAGCTTTCGACTCTTTGTACTTCATTCCTGTTGATGTAGACAGGGGCATGTTCTCCTTTATGCTTCCTGAAATTGATGACTACCGCCTTCATTTTGTTTCGACATTTTGTTGCCGCACCACTTCACCAAATTGATGTTTAGTGCACACTTTCAAATATTCATGGCTGGGATTTTATGACCCCACATGTCATGGCGGGATATTACGATCCTGCCAAGCTGAATGAAGATTTAAATGGCTTGCTGCATCCCCCACGGGGAGACACGCCAGAACGGGGCAATAAAATCTGGCCTAAGTTTAACTGTGCCAGCTGAAATAACAAATCAAAACCCATAAATAAGAAAGCAGTACAGAACTTGAGTATTGAAGAGAAAAGAGAGATGCTGTGGAAGCTTTTTATCTTGCACTTAAGATGAAAGATTCACAAGAATAGCAAATCTGAAAATAACAATAATTTATACTGCAAGAGAAAAGTTTGCCACAACAAAAACAGAAAATACTGGAAAAATCTCAGCAGGTCTGACATCATCTGTGGAGAGAGAACACAGCCAATATTTCGAGTCTGAATAACTCTTCATCAGAGCACAAGACAATTTTCCTTGTCTTCAGCCTTCTCGAAGATTCATCCTGACTGGAAACATTAGCTGTGTTCTCTCTCCACAGGTGCTGTCAGACCTGCTGAGATTTTCCAGCGCTTTCTGCTTTTATTCCAGACTCCAGCATCCGCAGTATTTTGCTTTTATCTTCGAAAAGTGTGCTGACTGATTGATAAGGAGACCCTGATTGGTAGAGGAAGCTGCACAAGGGTATAGCTAATCAGGCCAATTGACTCTGACTGTTCAAGGAATTGAAGTGGAGATGCCAGTGTTGGACTGGGGTAAACACAGTAAGGAGTCTCACAATGCCAGGTTAAAGTCCAACAGGTTTATTTGGTAGCAAATGCCACTGGCTTTCGGAGCGCTGCTCCTTCGTCAGGTGAGTGGGAGTTCTGATCACAATCAGGCCATATAAGGACACAAACTCAAATTTCATGTACAAACTCCTAGGTGGCTTTCACGACACACAAGTCTCTGCTCAGCGACTCTGCGCTGTCATGTGTTATGGAGGCCACCTTGGAGTTTGTACATGAAATTTGAGTTTGTGTCTTTATATGCTCTGTTTGTGATCAGAACTCCCACTCACCTGACAAAGAAGCAACGCTCTGAAAGCTAGTGGCATTTGCTACCAAATAAACTTGTTGGATTTTAACCTGGTGTTGTGAGACTTCTTACTGTGTTCAAGGAATTGCCATGGAGAATGAAGCAGGGAATGGCTGTGCCCCAAGCTTTCATTTAATTGGAAAATGTGTAATGTGTGGACATGCTCTTTCTGTTTGCAAAAGGCAGGGCCATGCGTATGAATATATGTAGCTTCAAACACACATAAGTCAACCACACTGTGAGCCCAGTTGATAATCTTAACTTAATTCTCAGTACAGTCAGGATTGTTTAGCAAGTGTTTTCCAATTGTGGAATCAAATCTAATGTTGGACGCTATATTCTGAGTTTTGCGAGAACTAGCTGGTTGGATAGAGTTAGTACTTTGCCTGTTGCGAACAGTTGAAGGAACATCCTGTTTGATGCTACCCACCAGTCATTGGGATGTCCAGCCTATGTACCTGGCATCATATCAGCAGTGAAATTCATATATCATATCACTTATGTAATTAATAGAACTTTTTTTTGGTTTCATGGCAGTATCGTTTTAATGGAAAATATCATTTGTGTTACTAAAGCATACTAGCAGTATGAACTGGTTAACCTCACCTGTTGCCCAAATTTTTGACACACCTTACTCTTAATTTGTGATAGATCAGGCACTTTCAGGACTGACAGTGGTGACCATAAGCTTTTCATGAGTTTGCACGATATACAGTAAGCATTGATCAGAGGTCTATTAAGAAATCCTTACATGCAGATTTAACTAGAGCAAACACATCATCTACATTTTGGAAAAAGGCACGAGAGAGAAGGTTTGATGTCATTCCATTGAGAACATAGAAGGGAGAGATGGAACTAGAGGGGATCCCATGGCAACACCACCTATTTGGGCATACATTGTGCTGTTAAAACTGGACTCACTGCATGAGTTTCTGAGTTCAATGACGACCGATTCAGGCAATGACAGCACAGTTAATCACCATGATATGGTGCAAAAGCCAAAGTCTCCACCAGTAAGAAACACTCCAAGCTGCTTCAAAAATGTATTGGCCCTTAACTTCTGATCAGTGGTAGAAAGATAGGACCACCAGAAATAAAAGTAATTTTGCTCACATACCTGTATTGAAAAATAGTGACCGAACTCCCATTGGGAGCAGCTGCCTTTGACCTTCAGCAGGACAATCTCTGCAGACCTCAGCAGGAGGACTCTAATCATATCCTCTTTATGATGCAGCCAGACTGAACATGTCCATTGAGGTTTAGCTTAGAAATCACAATTTGCATTGAAAACAGAGAAGGATTTCCCTGCTGCTGAGATATATGTTGAAGCTTTTAAAACATCTTCTTTGCTATTCATTTAAGTAGTCGATCCGATTGTTATTGGCTCACTTAAAATTCTTTTTTTTATGACTGAAGGTGAGTATTATTTAACATAGAAATGCACAAAGGTTTTATTATTTGTTCTAAGTCTGCAGAACTATCATTTAAATCTGCACTATATTATTATATAATTCAACATGTGGCATGCTTATAAGTGTCTGTATGTTTTAATTTAGAATATGGAAATTGAAAATGTAATTAGGAAGAGACAATGCTTTCAAGACCTTATTGCATGAGGTTAAGCAGAATTCACTATTTGGGCCATGGAAAATCTAAGTATGCTTATCATTAGTATTCTTCTGCCTTGCATATTTCATTTATAATTCTCATATTTTGCCATTCTGCATGTTTCAATAAAACATTTGTATAATTACACAGTTAAATGCTTTGTTTTGCTTCAATAAAGCATTGGTAGATTTTGTAGTTTAATGACAAATATTTGTGAACTAAAATAATGTTGTAATACAATAATACAAAACATTGATACAGTGTTAACGTTTAACTAAACATTTTACTTTAGCCACTGCACTGTGACATTTCGTTTAATTGCCTCATCCTTTCACATTTTTTCTAAAATGTAATACTCTCTTTAACACAATGATCAATGAAATATTTTTATACATTAACACAACAGCTCTAAATAAGGAGGTGAGAGAGGGATAGAGGGAGGGGTGAGGGGAGAAAGGGGAGCACGGTAAGGAGAGGAAGGGGGAGGTAGTGGAAGAGAGGGTGGAGAGGGGGAAAGTGGGCGAGGGAAAGAGGGAGGGGTGTGGGGGGAAGGGGGAGTGCGAAAGCAGAGGAGAGAAGGGTTAGACATAAAATTTTATATGCAGCCTGACTCCTCAATGCCTATGTCAAAGCCTCAGCTAAGAAGCCAAGATAAGAAGCGTGGTGTAACTGTGGTGGTGGAACGTAACTCCAGAGTTTCAATCTGCACTGGATTCTGCAATACCTATCAGACAAAGAGTACATGTCAGCTTACAGGAGGCTTGCATATGTCATCTTTAGGAATACTTTCCTAAAGGATTTGATCTAGCCAAGTTGCATTAAGATCAATGTTGCATCAGGGAGACTCTTAAAACTGGGATCAATGCTGCTTAAAATATTCCAAATGACTTCAGCTGAGATTTATTCCAGGCACTAACATCCACCTTGTTGTACATATGAACGCACTTTTTTGCTGGAATTAGTTGTCATGACGAAGTTCTAATTTAAAAAATAATCTTTCTTTCACTTCCACACATATGTTAAACATCCTGTTAAAACATTTACAAAAAAAATTAACCCACCCAAAGAATGCCTGCTCTCTTTACTCACTGCAGTTAGACCAATAAATAAGTGTGTGAATTAATAAGGAGCAAAAGCTCACAGCTTTACTAATTGGAATCAGCAGTTCAAACTTAAAATTTTATTAGTGTCAAAGTAGACTTACAGCAACACTGCAATGAAGTTACATTGAAAGTCCCCTAGTTGTCACACTCCAGCACCTGCTCGGGTACCCTGAGGAAGAATTTAGCATGGCCAATGCAACCTAACCTGCGTGTCTTTCGGACTGTGGGAGGAAACCAGCACCCCCAGAGGGAACCCATGCAGGCACAGGGAGAACACACTGCACAAGAAGTGACCTAAGTCAGGAATTGAACCCGGGTGCCTGGCTCCGTGAGGCAGCAGTGCTAACCACTGTGCCACTGAGCTGGCCTCACCTTGGCGCTCTTTTGGTACACATGTCCATCCACAGGGACTTTCATGTTGTCCCGACATACATGTGCAGCGCACAATCGACTTAAGTCGGCATTCGGGCTTTAAGTTAGGGGCCATTATTGGAGGTGAAAAGTTTGTAAGGCAGAAAGGTTTGTGCCTGTCCATTCATCGCTGGTTCAAACTTAACCCAAATTGATGGGATGAAGGATTTTGTCTGTTTGTGGACAGCAAGGATTTCCAAATGAAATAAATCTGGGGCAAATTCCACTCATTTTCCAGCAGATGTAGTCCACAGGACAAAGCAATCCATCATTTAGCAATAAACTGATAATCTCACTCAGAAATCCAACAAGGAAATTTATTATTGGAACAGGCACTATCATATTGGGATGGCAGTTAGTAAACCTTCATGATTGAGGTTATAATGCATTATTCAGGTAGAATAATTGGTATTGGGTTTACTTCAGTGGGTTGCACTTCCACTCCAAGTCAGCAGGTTGTGAGTTCAAACTTTCCTCAAGGACTTGAAGGTAATCTAGGCCAATGCTTCAATAGAGTTCCAAGAGGAATGTTTGCTTTCAGAGCTGCGCACTTTCAAATGAGATGTTAAATTTGAGGCCCTGTCTGCTCTCTCAGGTGGATGTAAGAGATTTCATTGCAATACCAGAAGTGCGGATCTCCTGGCAAATATGTATCCCTCAACTAACATAAAGACAGAATGAGGCCACTCATCCCCTTGAGCCTTTGCTGCCAGAATGTTAGGTCATTGCTGATCTGAACTCAAATCCATTTTCTTGCCTTTTCTCCATATCCCTTGATATATTTATTCAACAAAAATCTATCAATCACAGATTTGAAAGCTCCGGTTGTTCTAGATTTTCATCACTGTTTATGTGAAAAAGGGCATTCTGACTTAACGCTTAAGGTATCATATCTCATGCTTCATGTTTGGAAAACTTATGCCATGACAGCTTATTGAAATAACTTGCTCTACGCCCATTCCAGCTAACTCTCCTGCTTCAGAACTGGCACCAGCTGCATTAGTCCTGGCTCAAACGTACCTCTACAAATCACGTCCTGTGACACTAGAAATGACAATGCAACCACGGTAGTGGCGACAGTAGGCAACTGGACAGTACATGGACAACCCATGCCAAGGCCAAAGTGCAGCACTGCAGTGCAAATGGATGTTTTGCACCCAGCATTCATGCTTCAGATTTTATTCATTCATGGGATGTGTGGGTTGCTGACTGGGCCAGCATTTATTGCCCATCCCTGAGGGCATTTAAGAATCAACCACAATGCTACGGGCCTGGAGTTACATGTAGGCCAGACCAGATAAGGATTCCAGATTTCCTTCCCTAAAAGACATTAGTGAACCAGATGGGTTTTTACGACAATTGATTCACAGTCACCATTAGACTTTTAATTCCAGATCTTTATTGAATTCAAATGTCATCAGCTGCCATTGTGAGCACCCAGAGGAGACCCACACAGACACTGGGAGAAAGTGCAAACTCCATGCAGACAGTGACCCAAGCCGGGAATCCAACCCAGGTCCCTGGCGCTGTAGGAGATCAATGTTAACCATTATGCCACAGTGCCACCCTTGCTTACACACGCACCCTCAATGCTAAATTAAAGCAATGTGCCAAATCTCGCACTTTATCTGAAGTCTGCAGATGTGACCCATCCCATTGACCTCTGTCTATGAACAAAGCTACTCACTTTGCCAGAACACACGTGGTCACAGAACATTTTGCAGCACTGATTCCACCACCGTATCCACAATCTCCAGTGGTAACCTGCGGTGCTCACTGCTGTTGCAATCTGAGTCAAGGCATTCTTGGCAGCAGTAGGCAGTTTGCAATGAACATTTGGGTATCTGACCCCTCTTCTCCTCTGGACCTCCATGATTAAGACCTGCTGGTCAGACTTAGAAAAGCTTGGAGCAACTGGCCACATCCTTTCCAAAGAAGGTTCTCTCAGTGATATTCCACTAATTGATGAATTAATTAATTAAACTGATAGGTGAGAAGGGTCATGAGCAATTCAGAATAAATTGCTATAATTCACTTTTGCGTGTTTACATTCCCTAAGCACTCACCTATGAAATCTCTTAACAGTGTGGTTGAGAGAAGGGCTCTGCACATCCACTTGGTGTTGTGTATGCTGTGGCTGTCACTCTAAGGTAATATGCTGTGCTTAAATGACAACTGACAGCCCGACTAGCTTACTCCATCTTATTTAAGCTGTTACGCTGCAAATGTGAAGGGCCAGATCAAGGGTCCACCGTGCAGACACATCCAGAAACGAGTAACAATAGGGAAAGCGGCTGGAATAATGAGAATGGAAACATTGTTCATTCATCCATCGAGTCAAGCCAGCTAACTAAATCACTGCATCTTATCTTCATTTAGTAATAGTAGCAAGACGATACCGTCTCCCTGGTTGTGTCTTGAGAATCCACTTTGTAGTTTAGTTCACCATTTTTTTTATTAGGAAGCAGCAGACAGTTCTCCCATGGAGAAAGCCTATGATGGGGTTTCCTTTCCAGGAAAATCTAAGACAACATTTACATTCTTGACCTGAAACTTGTATCAAGGCTCTTTCACAGAGTTCATTAGTGAACACAAAAAAGGATTTGTTAACAAGAATTGTACAGCAGCTGCATGTCTGTAGCTAGCTGCCAAAATGTCTCCCTTAATAGAGCGCCACCTGCTGGGGTGATTCCCCATTGTAAGTCCCATTTCATCCCCCAGACGAGGTGGCCTTTAATCTGCTACATCGCTCTTAATGGAGCAATCAGCAAACTGCACAAAAATGTCTCTTCCAAAGTGCTGGATTTGCAGCATTCAGGAATTATTACTCAGACCAAATGCTCAGAAGGGGTGCCTTTTATATGTGTCTGAGTGTTTCCAATCCACACTGGGTCTACCTCCGACCCCACACCACTTGGCCACTCCATCTCTGAATCCAGCTCATCGAAACCCCCCAGCCATCTATCCCCTCCCCCTCCCCCCATCGTCCCATCACCTCCTCACACCCCTCCTCTCCTCCAACCAGTAATTGGAATGGGAGGTAGCCATTTTTGAAGGGGTGTTTCTGCCCCTGCGCACCTGGCCTGGGAATAAAACTCTGGGCCCTTCCTCACAGAAGAAGTTGCAAAAACCTCCCAGGAATGCTCGAGAGCCTGGGGACCAGCATGAATGAGGACATGAAATAAATTAACATTAGTAACAATTAGTACTGGAGAAATTAGTAGGCCTGAGAGTGGATAATCCACAGGGTTTAATGATTCACACCCCAGAGTTTGAAAGAGGTAACTGTACAGATAGTGGATGCTTTGGTGGTCATATTCCAAAATTCTATAGTTTCTAAAATCTATAGTTCCTGAAGATTAGAAAGTAGTAAAGCTTATCCTACTGTTCAGGAAAGGAGGGAATGAGCAAGCAGGGAACTACAGACCTGTTGGCCTGATATCAATAGTAGGAGAAATAATAGAATCTATCAATAAGGATATGATAATTGAACACTTGGTAGAGTAGAGTAAACATGCATTTATGCAAGGAAAATCATGTTTGTTGAGAGATTTTTGAAGATGTAACCAGGTTGGATACGAGGAAAGCAATGGATGTGGTGAAAACCATAAGACGATAGCAGGATTTTCTGGCTGCGCTTGGCCCAAGACCGGAACATCCTGCTCAAGGTCAACAAAGTTTTGCATTGTCCTTTCCCATTCACTATGATTCCCAAGGCGGGCAGATGAGAAAATTCCACCCCATAAAGTGTAGGAGCAGAAGTAGGTCATTCAGCCCACTCTGTGAGTTGTGAGGATGAGTCTTCAAAGGGATTCAGGCAGGCTGAGTGAGTGAGCAAGAATGTGGCAGATGGAATATTATCTGAAAAAATGTGAAGTTATCCATTTTGGTAGGAGAAACAGGAATGCAGAATATGTTTTAAACCTGAGAGATTGGGTTGTGTTGATATCCAAAGAGACAAAGGTGGTTTTGTTGATGGGTGCTATTTTACGACCTTGCTTGGACGAGGCTCGTGAAATCCAGCCCGAGGTCGATGGAGAATTCAGTTCTGTGAGCCTCGCCGGCCCTGTTTCCGGGGCAGACAAGGTGGTAAAATTTTGGCACATAAGTCAATGGAAGTTAAAATACAGGTGCGGCAAGTAGTTAGGAAGACAAGTGGAATGTTGACCTTCAATGCAAGGCGACTTTGAGTACAGCAGTAAATAAATCCTTCTGCAATTGCATAAAGCCTTGGTGAGAACACAACGGGATTATTGTCAGCAGTTTCCTTACCTAAGGGAGGACATACTTGGCACAGAGGGATTGCAACAAATGTTCGCCAGACTGATCCCCAATATTGTCCTACAAGCAGATGAAGTCTTTATTCACTGACTAGAGCCGGCCTGTCCAACATTTTTGTACGATGGAAAACATTTCTCTTTTTTTCTCAGTTAAGGGCCAACGAGCAGATTTCGGAGTGATACATTAATTTCATTAAAAAGATTGAGCAGGAGGAAAAGAAAGTGGTTGACTGATAGAAAGCACTGTCAAAGCAATAAATTGGTAATTTTAAAAAAAGGGTAATTGACTATTAGAGTGCAAGAAGGTGAGAGTGTGTGTGTTCCAGCTCACTGGGTGTTTTCTCACTTAATCCCATCAACTATGAGCACGGGTGAGATTATTATTAATTCTCCCAAAAAATTCCTAAGCGTATTCTCCAGCAGGAACTGTGATGCAATCCAGGGCTGGCGCAATCCAGATCACAATCCACCCACACTGAGGACAGGATTTTCTAGGCTCGCTCGCTCCGAAACTGGAAAATTCCTCCCAAGATCAACGGATCTTTCCATGGCGTGCTGCTCATCCACTATGATTCCCGTGGCGGGTGGAAAGGGAAAATTTTACCCCATGCACATTTCTTTGAGTTTCGGGTGATTTGCGCCGCGATTGAGGTATGCTGGACCTAAAGACCACTGGCTCCTTAGAGTTCTTAGAACTCCCCCTTCATGCTGGGTAGAGACCCCATTCCCAATCACTGGTACCTCCCACAAGTGAGTGAGACCCGCTATGGGGTTGCCAAAGGATCCACCCCCTTCAGATTACACACCTACACTTCCTAGGGAGCACTTTGTATGAAAAAACTCTTTAAATAAATGAACTCAGACTGAACAGCTGCTCTCTTTAGCATGCACTTCAGAGTCAATGGGCGGTGAAGTGCTGTACAACTAACAGTCGTAACCCCTCCTTTTAAGGAGCCAGCCACTGCCACGCAAGGGGGTTATAAAAGTTAATGGGACGTTGTTATGATGGCCTGGTGAATCTGTCATCAAATTTATGACCAGGTTATGAAAATTGGTAGAGCGCTATGAATTCGGGCTGTCCCTGAATGATCTGTTGTGAGATATGCTGGTCTGCGGAATTAACAAGGAGAAAGTCTGAAAGATTATAAGTGTAATCCAATTTGAATCTAAAGAAGGCCATTGAAATAGCTTTATTGTTGGAGAATGCAGGGAAAGAAGCAGAGGAACTACAAGGAATGTCAGATAGCAGTATTCTCCAAGTGGTGGGCAGTGGGGGGAGAAGTCTCCAGCTGGGGATAGAGTGGGAAAATAGCATTGAGGTAGAAGATAACCATGATCACATTGAATGAAAGGATAGGCTCGAGGGGCCGAATGGACTATTCTTGCTCTGATTTCCTACGTTTAAAACATTCACTTGATATTAAATTGCTGTGATATTAATGAACAATATGGAATACGACTGCTTAAGAAAGGAACCTGCTCAACTGGATTTCATTACTCAGTTAGCATTATCAGGAGAAACACAAAGAGAGACCCAGAGAAAGGAGCTGTAGTTCGTATTTTTTTTCTTTTCTTTACAGCTAGAGCTTGGGAGTGGATTATGTTAAGCATGTGTTTTGAAATAAAGTATATTTGCACAGAGTTAAAACAAAAGCACAGACATCAGGCATTGAAATTGTATATTAAAACTTGACAAGCCCATTGGTAGAATATCCCAACTTATCTCCCTTTCAGACAGAGATCCCGGAACACACCAATTGCATGAATATCCTATTCAGTGGATAGCTTAATACTTTTCCTGGGATAAAGTGTACTTTAGAATTTTGAGTTGGCAGTAGGCTAAAAAATGGTTTGTTCCTTGGAGTTCTTTACTCATTGATATAATAAATAGAACGTGTTGCCCACAGCTCACTGCACCATTCAATTAATATCAGGATATCAATGCAGCAGTTATGCTGCCAAGTCGCTTTCTAATCATCAACTAATAGTGACACATTATTAATTGTAGTTCCATCTCCTTTTCTAACCTTACAGGATTACAGCATACGTCTAGCCAAAAACACTTCTTTAATTGACAGATCTATTGTTGAACGCATAGTTCCAATTACTACAAAGAATGCACTTTCTATTGATTACCTTGTGAACAATAATCTTTTTCAGTAATATCACAACCGAAAGAAAGGAAGAGATGCCATTTAAGTGCTCAGACCAGTTTATGTCCTGTCAAATATTGTAATTATCCTATTTATCCAATGATTCTCCTTTCTTCCGAAGGCCTGAACGGAAGACACAAAAGCCTCTAGTTTGCCATTGTCATGTTAGCTTGATAAGGCCAATAAAAAATGTTACCCACTGGATTGTTTTCACTCTAATGCAAATGTGAAGCATGTTGATTATTTCAGCATTCATTTTCATTTGATAAAATGTAAGTGCAGGTAGGACTAAAGAAAATATGTCATCGCTGGTTAAATATATTGTTTTCCAGAGACTGATTAATCATTATGAAGTGTAGTCACATATGTGGGTCTTATGCAGAGTCATTTGCAATATTGAAAATTAATTTCTTGCCCATTTTCTGTGCCACATGAAATTGGTTTAACCTCTGGCGCTCCAACTTTAACCTACTCTGTGTGAGATGACTCACACTCATTGTAAGAATTTCAAATCTTCTTTGGCCTCCTTCTTGCCCTTTGCCCTCCATGAATATTTCTTCAATTAATGATGGTATGCAGGCCCTTTTCAGTGACACGGGGTGGAAATCTGCCCACAGTGGTGACATTAAATGGCAGAATCAGATTGACTGGATGTTTTTTACAAGATACAATATTTAATTCCTATTGTTTATTTGTTCTCCACCATTGTCTTTGACACATTAAAGTTTTAAAGTCTATTTATTAGTGTCATAAGTAGACTTACATTAGCACTGTAATGTAGTTACTGTGAAAATTCTCTAGTCGCTACGCTCGGGTGCCTGTTCGGGAACAGAAGGGAGAATTTAGCATGGCCAATGCACTTAACCAATACACCTTTCAGACTGTAGCAGGAAACAGGAGCACCCAGAGGAAACCCATGCAGACATGGGGAGAATGTGCAGAGTCCACACACACGATGACCCAAGCTGGGAATTGAACCTGGGTCTCTGGCGCTGTAAGGCACCAGTGCAAACCACTGTGCCACCGTTTCTACCCTACATGATTTTATACAGGGGAATTAACACTTGTGTTGTCAGTCCAAAAAGAAACCAAACACACAAGACATGATTGTGCTGACATACAATTGTGGCATTCTATTCACTGGTCACATACCATTATTAATATCAGCAAACTTATAACTATTTACAATATTACCACTATTTTACAGATTCTATCTAAACTTGGCCAACAGATGTCACCACATTGCATATCAACTCAAAAACATGAGTAAAGAAGACGACTTGTTTCCAATCCAGGATTCATGCTGTACGCTAAATGAGTTTCTCTATGTTAACATGTTAACACTGGAAATGTAGTAAAATGCTGGCAGGACTAGTTTGCGCTCATAGCAACAACAACAATCTGTACTCGTACAGTGCCCTTACTGTGATAAAACATCCCATGGTGCTCGGATGATAAAGGGAAAGATAACACCAAGGCAACCTAAGGAGATATCAGGGCAGATTTGGGGCGGAACGGTGGCACAGTGGTTAACACTGCTGCCTCACAGTGTCCAGGGACCCGGGTTCAATTCCAGGCTTGGGTCATTGTCTGTGTGGAATTTACACACCCTCCCTGTGTCTGCGTGGGTTTCCCCCAGGTTCTCCAGTTTCCTCCCACAGTCCAAAGATGTGAGGGTTAGGTGGATAGGCCATGCTAGATTGCCCCTTAATGTCAGGGGGGCTAGCTACAGTAAATGCATGGGGTTACAGGGATAGGGCCTGGGTGGGATTGTGGTTAGTGTAGACTTGATGGGCTAAATGGCCTCTTTCTGCACTGTAGGATTCGATGATTTCATGATTCTATGAATAAAACTTGCTCAAAGAGGTAGTTTTTAAGGAATATGTTAAAGGAGGAAGGAGAATTAGAAAAGTTTGGGAAGGGCATTTCAGAGCGTAATGCCTTGTCAGCTTGGCACACCCACTAATGTCAGAATGATTAAAGCCAGGGATACATAATGAGGCCAGAGTTAGATGAATGCAGGTATATTAGAGAGTAATGGACCTGGGAAGATTACAGGCATAGGGAGACGCAAGGCCCTGGAGGGATTTAGGGCCAGAATGAAAATTTTAAATTGGGATGTTTCTTAACCAGGAGGCGATTTACGTCAACAAGCACATGCCGCTCACTGGGCAGGGTTTTGTGTGATTTAGGACACCGGGAGCGGTGTTTTGGATGACCTCATGTTTGCAGAGGGTAGAACTTGGGCGGTCTGCTAGGAGTACATTAGAATATTCAAACAGTGTAGTAAGAATTTCAAGATGTCGGCCCACTGCACTGCACCTTCCTGCCACACCAGAAATCTATCTTTAAAAAAAGGAGCACATTGCAAATTTGGTGACTTGGACTTCGTCATTCCACTGATCGGAAGAAAGCTCTTCCCAATTTCTAGAGTCCATCTATGGATCGGGCTCACTCAGTCAGGTGACTTCTGGGATCAGCAAACCAGACCAGGTCAGTTTTCTTTTGGTGGGGATGGGGCAGGGGGGATTGTCAATTTCCTTGACAGCAAGACAGTTATTTGAGAGCTGGACAGCTCCATTGATTTTGTGCATAAAAGTGCAAAATCATGTCCACTTTTAACAATTAAAAGGATTGCCTCACCCCTTCCGGGCGGCACGGTACGACAGTGGTTAGCACTGCTGCTTCACAGCTCCAGGGTCCTGGGTTCAATTCCCGGCTCAGGTCACTGTCTGTGTGGAGTTTGCACATTCTCCTCGTGTCTGCATGGGTTTCCTCTGGTTACTCCAGTTTCTTCCCACAGTCCAAAGATGTGCGGGTGAGGTTGATTGGCCATGCTAAGAAATTGCCCCTTAGTCTCCAGGGATGTGTAGGTTACAGGGATTAGTGGGTATAATATGTAGGGATATGGGGGTAGGGCCTGGGTGGGATTGTGGTTGGTGCAGACCCGATGGGCCGAAGGGCCTCTTTCTGCACTGTAGGGTTCTATGTTCTATGTTCTTCCAAAGTTATACTGAGGCCCTGTTGAAAGAGGCACTTTGCCTCTCCAAAGTGTTACCCTGATGATTCAAATACATCCACGAAGTTCAGACCTCCTTTGACCTGTTCTATTCTGCACATTCTGGATTCCACACTCCTGTTTGTTCCAAAGTTCTACTTCAGTGGGGCTAGCTGGTGGTTTAAATTGCCTCTCTGTCATGGCAAAAAATCTGGGCCTAAAGTGTGACAACAGCCTCAGATGGGTGCAAATTGTGCATTTACATGTGCATGCGTGGAACTGTGACATCTTTCTGAAGCATGATAAAATAGATAGTTAACTTCACCCTCACCATTATATGTGTGTGCATGTGTATGACACATTAAATGTCATCTGTAGCTCAGTTGGTAATAGTCTCACCTCAATACTCACTCTAGTACTTTCGCATCTATGCTGCTACATAATTATCGGAGTGCTGCAGTTTTGGAGGTGCTATTTTTCTGAAGAGGCATTAAAGTAATGCCCCATCTGCCTGTGTTCTTGGACGGCATAATTTTGTAAAAGAGTGGAAGTTATTCCCAGTGCACTGACTAATATTAATCCCTCATCAACATAACAAAAGAACAAGTCATCTTGTCATCATCACGCCACTGTTTGTCAGAGTTTGTCGTGCGCAAAATTGCCTGCTGCATTTCCTACATTATAACAGCAACTACACTTCAGAAAGTACTTCATTGTATGTGAAGTGTTTTGATGTCCGGTGGTTGTATATCTCTCCAGCCGCTTTCACTGAATATTCATTTGCCTGAAACATCACTTAAGTGTTGACTTTTTTATATTCATTCTGGCTGGCCAGTATTTATTGCCCATCTCTAACTGTCTGAGGGCAGTTGAGAGTCAACCACATTGTTGTGGCTCTGGAGGCGCAAGTATGCCAGACCAGGTAAGGACGGCAGATTTCCTTCCCTAAAGAACATTAATGAACCAAATGGGTTTTTCCAACAATCAATGTGGTTTCATGGTCATCTGTAGATTCTTAATTCCAGATTTTTTTTTGTATTAAATTCAAATTCCACCATCAGCAGTTTGGACCCAGGTCCCCAGGTCATGAACTGAGTATCTGGGTTACCAGTCTAGTGATGATACTACTAGGCCATCGTCTCCCCTGTAGGCAACAGAGTGGATATGATAGAGAGCAGTGTGGATTCAATCCCCCACTCACTTGATCTTCTCACCTCAGCCATTAAGACACTGAGAAGGGGTCGGGGACAGGACTTGTGTTGGCGAAATGGACGAGAGAAAGACAACAATACGGACTCAACCTCGTACCCTTGAGTATTGTGATGGTTTCTCAAAGCAGTCCTGATGCTCAGATATTTTGGAACTGAGTTTGGGAAGTGTGACTCCCTGCCTTGACTGAAATATGGGCAATGATGTAAATGAGCATATTTTCAGCTCATTCGAGGCCAGTCTGCAATTTTGGAGCCAATGCTCAGAAACTAGGCTGGATCTTCAATAGGTCAATGAGGAGAAGAGGGTTGGAAATGCAGAGGGAAGCACATCATGATGTGTATAAAAGGGTAAATGGATCGCTCAATCCTTTGCACATAGTTTCCATTAAATAAGCAAAGTTATCGGCCAAAGATTTCTGTGGGTGCTGGAACCACCATCCTCAGCTACAGCTCTAGCCCCTGGGCATGAAGAGGCTACGAGAGGAAGGACAGGCAGGATTTACCTCCATCACTGTGTACACTCAGGTGGAGGACATCACTGATTCCACCCATGTAACCATCACAAGACGCCGAGTGAGTAGCCAGGAAGATCCATCAACTGGAGAGGCTTCCATCCCCTCAATATTTCAACTGGTCTGCAACTACAATAAGTTCTCACTATCCTGCAGCCTGCCATGGCATCTTTATCCTCTGGTAGTCGTAGATCCTAAAACTCTTCATGATACCGGCAAGACTCCATGGATGCCTTCTAGGAATGAGGAACATGATTTAAAGAAATAGTTACTGTCACCTTTATGTGGCCACAAGACTGAGGCACAGAAATGCTTACAACCACAGCATCTGCTCACAAATGCAACCATTCAGCAGGCAGCCAGATTTCTGAAGATGCGATTCCAATGCCTCAGTTGTGGGGCAGCACGCTATATTACATTCTTGCAAGGTTTTGTATATTGTGATGGTCTGTTCTGTATTCCTTAACATAGCCCATCCCTACTTACTTTTGAGAAACTGATGCAGTCCTACCTTCTTGAAGTGCTGCAGTCCATATGGTGTAGATACATTGACAGAGCTGTTAAAAGGAAATCATTCTTGGCACTACCTTTACACTGATTGTAGGAATACATCCGTTAAATGCACAACACAGTGGCATGATGGTACAGTGGTTAGCACTGCAGTCACAGCCCCAGTGACCTGGGTTCGATTCCATGCCCCCGACACTGTGTGGAGTTTGCACGTTCTCCTTGTGTCTTCATGAGTTTCTTCTGGGTGCTCTGGTTTCCTCCCACAGTCCAAAGATATGTGGGTTAGGTGCTTTGGCCATGATAAATTGACCCTTAGTGTCCCGGGATTAATGGGACGAAGGTGTGGGGTACTGGCATTGGGCCTGAGTGGGATTGTTATTGGTGCAGACTCAATGGGCCAAATGGCCTCCTTCTGCACTGTAGGAATTCAATGATTTCTAACACCCCAGAATTTCTATTCTTACCAATTATACACCCCTATAGTGGTCTCAGTGACCCCATGCACAGACCTTGACATCCCTCTCCCACTAATCCTTCTTTTTCCATTTTACCATCAAAGAATGTAAACACATTTAGTTTCATGGCTAAAAACCTCCAATGTAATTAAAAATAATCGCCTTATGCAGCTGGAAATAAAGACCATCAAAGTGACCCACTCAGTGTGATGAACAATGCAGTGAACCTCACTCCTCAACACTCCGGCACGATTCCCCTTGTCGTCTTGGAATCCAAGTGGGGGAAGCTTACTTGTGTGCATTTGCTTGCAGCTGTCTTCATTATTGGAGTGCCCATGGGGGCACCAGCACTGGTGTCAATGCAGGGGCAGCTTCTGTCAAAAGGCATGAACAGATGTTAATGATGATGGTGCCCTCTGAGGGGGATGGGGTAGGGTCACCCTCATCACTAACTGTCTCGGCTCTTTGATGACATTCTTGATCGCTGGGAGCGAGGGTCACCAGCTGGAATTCAAATGGCTTCCACTCCATGCACTTTTGTACCTTTGATACTATTGATTGGTCAATGCTACAGACATGCTTTCTGCACATTTTGGTCTAATGGGCTTGCGTCCACAGAGTGCTCCCACATATAGTTCCCTATGACGTTGGCCACTTTGTCAATGGAGGACTTCATGCGTTCAAAATCCTATGCCACGGCAATGCTCCTGAGCTGAATGATCTCCTCCAATCTCATGACTGTCTTAGGAAACTCTGACATGGGATCAAACATCTTAAACTGAAGATTCAAATCAAGCTATCTTGTTCGCGGTTCCCAAAGCAACGCATCAACACTCAGCTGAACATAGCTGTATCTGTCCCCCATCCTCCGCTTTCCAAGATTCCAGTGACTGTGGCAACCTTGCCCTCCAAAATTCCTATCTCCACCCCACCACTGCTGCCCCTCACCAAGTGGGGAATGTGGCCCCGAGACAATCAGTGGGGCAATGTTCAGTAAAATCACTTTCTTCGGACTCTTTCCCACTCGGAGCAGGGTCAATTTGATTCCCAAACTGGTGTCCTCAACCCAAAGGGAAAGTCTTGGGGGAGCTATCCATGATGGGAGGTAAAAGAAGACATGTTACAAGTTAGGCATGTGACTGCACATGGCAAATTAACATGGGCAGAGTACAGGGAATGGGTTCCAATTGCCTTCAGACGCTGAAACCAGAGAAAGTCGCATAACATTTTTAAAAAATACATGACGGCACAAAAAATAAAATTGGGCATAAGCGCTAGGATTTTTTTAAATGTCTTTCTTAGTTGCTCTTTATCCATTTTCAGGACTGACCTTTTACATGCCAAAATGTTAAAATAATATCAATCCAGCTCTTGGTCATAATGCCCACTGTGTTTAATAAAGTGACATGACTCTGCACACTGAAATATTTATACCTTACACTTTCTAATAGGATTAGTAGTGTGAGGTACTTGTAGAGTTTGGTTTGCATTGATGCAATATCAAATATTAACAATAAAAAGAAGGCAATTTGAAAACAGCAAATTGAATTTGACTTCAGTTTCTGTGTGTGAGCTTGGGAGATCGTTTCACACATAATGGAAAAACCTGTCACTGAGATCGACAGTGAAAACATTAGAAATTGGTCCCTTGAACCTGTTCTGCCCCCAATAAGATTGTTTGATCTGACTGTTTAAGGTTTATTTATTAGTCACAAGTAGGTTTACATTAACATTAGAATGAAGTTACTGTGAAAATCCCCTAGTCGCCACACTCCGGCTCCTGTTTGGGTACACTGAGGGAGAATTTAGCATGGCCAAGCACATCTAACCAGCACGTCTTTTGGACTGTGGGTGGAAACCAGAGCACCCGAAGGAAAATGTGCAGGCTCCAAACAGTCAGTGATCCAGGCCAGGAATCAAACCCAGGTCCCTGGTGCTGTGAGGCAGCAGTGCTAATCACTGTGCCACTGTGCTGCCCACTGTGGCCTTAGCTTCACTTTCCTGCCTGCCACCTGTAACACCTTTGGAGATCAAAGATCTGTCTAAATCAGCCTCAATTTTACTCAGTGGCCCTGCCTCCATTACTCTGGTCTAGAGAATGTAAAAGATTAACGAGCGTCTGAAAGAAGAAATTCTTCCTCATCTCCGTCTTCCTCGGAAGACCTATTACATTTAAACTGCATTTGCTGGATCAGCGGTTCCCAACCTCTCTGTCATCTCCCACTGGTGTGCCGTGAAAAGCATGCAAGTGTGCTCCCACCACCAGCACTCCCATGCACACTCCTTTCATCAAGACACCCAACAAGCCCCAGTTATTTAGATGAAATTCCCTTTGGCCTTGTTAACCTGGTCTGATTTTCTCTATATTTCCAGGAATCTCAGTTTAAATGGTCTCCAGTTTGTTATTCAAGACCAATCTCTGCTGATTCCAAAGGGGTAACCTTGCACCAGATGCATTTAAAACTAAATAAACTTTATCTGACAAATGGAACAATAAGAAATCGGTAAATTGGTTTTGAACTGCTCAGTTGGAGAATATCAGAGGTTTGCCTCAAGATTTTAATTGTTTTAAATCCATAGAATCCCTACAGTGCAGAAGGAGACTGCAGGAGACTCCAAAGCCTAAGGAGGTTAGTCACTGGCTGAGTCCCCAAAGCCTGCCCATTATCTACAAGGCAGAAGTGACAGTAAATTACAAGGCATAAGACAGAAATGTGATGGAATACTCATCACATATCTGCATGAGTGCAGCTCAAACAACACTCAAAAAGCTCAATGCCATCCAGGACAAACAGCCGCTTGAAGATAATCTACCACCTTAAACAACCACCCCCTCCTCCACCAATGCAGAGTATCACTGTGTGCAGTGCACTGTGTACCATTTACAAGAAGGACTGCAGCAATGCTGTGAGGCTCCTTCAACAGCACCTTCCAAACCTGTGACCTCTACCACCTAGGACAAGGACAACAGGTACCTGGAATCACCATCACCTGTAAATTCCCCTTCGAACCACAGACCACCCCGATTTGAACTATCTCACCGTTCCTTCACTGTCGCTGGGTCAAAATCCTCAAACTCCCTCCCAAAGATCATTGAAACCTACACCACGTGGACTGCAACAGTTCAAGAAGGTGGTTCACCATTACCTTCTCAAGGGCAATTGGGATGGACAATAAATGCTGCTAGCCAACAAAGCCCTTGTCACACGAAAGAATATGAAAGACTGCTGCTGCAATTGAGGGCAACACAATGGCACAGTGGACCTGTGTTTGACTCCTAGCCTGAGTCACCATCCGTGTGTAGCCTGCACATTCTCCCCATGTCTGCATGGGTTGCCTCTCGGTGTTCTGATTTCCTCCCACAGTCCGAAAGACGTGCTGGTTAGGTGCATTAGCCATGCTAAAATCTCCCTCCGTGTACCCAAGCAGGTGCTGGAGAGCGGTGACTGAGGGATTTTCACTTCACTGCAGTGTTAATGTAAGCCTACTTGCGACACTAATAAATAAACTTTTCACTTTTACTTTGAGAGAGAAACAGCCACATCCAACAGATATAAACATGCTTGTTTCATAAAATAGCCTTTAAATATGGTAATGCCTAGCAAGCCCCTGTGAATTAAAGACATGTCTCAATACCTCTTAATATAATCTTCTAAAGAAAGTTCACCATGACATTTGCGATTAGCCTGCATTGACAAAGCACATTTTTAAATTAGAACATTACATTAATTATGCCTCAGTGGCATTTCATTACCTTTAATTCCCATCAAAAATATTGCTAGTTGTCAATATGAGGTTGGATATTAGATTTGCTCTGCAGATTACTCAATGAAATGTACGTTCCCAAACAGCAAGGCCCTGACTTGCTGCAGTTAATGATTATATCCTCAGGCAAAATTCTGTTCTTCAGCATGCCCTGTTTAGGATGAACACTTTACCCACAGAGACATTCCCAGAGGTTCTGTTTTGAAGATTCCCTTCGTTTCTCTCTAGTGGGCCTCATAATGCGAAAGTCAGACTCATAATTTTATTTTCTAGTGGAAAAGGGGAAAACCTGTTTAAAATCATTTGGTAGTAAAATTTTTCCACCCCAGTGCAACATTCCCTTATCTAAAGATACATGTTCTGAGAAAAGGGGAGGCAATGGCTTAGTTGGGCGGCACTGTGGTTAGCGCTGCTGCCTCACAGTGCGAGGGACCTGGGTTCGATTCTTGACTCGGATCACTGTGTGGAGTCTGCATGTTCACCTCGTGTCTGCATGGGTTTCCTATGGGTGTTCCGGTTTCTCCCAAAATCTGAAGGATGTGCTGATTAGATGCATTGACTGTGCTAAATTCTCCTTCAGTGTACCCGAACAGGTACTGGAGTGTGGCAATTAGGGGATTTTCACAATAAATTCATTGCAGTGTGTTCTTTTGCATTGCAAACAAGTAAACAAACTCAAATTAACTTAGGGAATTCATTGCAGTGTTAATGTAAGCCTACATGTGACACTAATAAATAAACTCTATTACCACTAGACTATTAATCTATAATCTCAGCTAATGTTCTGGGGAACCAAGTTCAAATCTCACCATGGCAGATGGTGGAATTTGAATTCAATAGAAAATGTCTGGAATTAAGAGTCTACTGATGACCATGACACCATTGTTGATTGTCAAAAAAACCCATCTGGTTCACTCATGTCCTTCAGGGAAGGAAATCTGCCATCCTTACCCGGTCTGGCCTAAATATGACTCCAAAGCTATAGCAATGTGGTTGACTCTCAACTACACTCAGGCAACTAGGGATGGGAAATAAATGCTGGCAAGCTAGCAACACTCATGTCCCATGAATGAAGTAAAAAAAAGAAAAATTAAGTTCACTGGTACATCTTTACAAAAATAACTGGTAGTATTATCAAGGGTTAATTTAAAATCATATTTATTGATCCTGAGGTATGCACATGTTGTCATAATTTGCTGACAAATCTATAATAACTACCAAAGCAATGAGGTTACGCACAGTAATATATTCGATTAGTTGTTTAAAAAAATCTGGAAATGGCTAATTGAGCAATTTTGAAATGATTAAATATAGATATGTTTTTAATAAATTAAAACATTTTGTTTTCAATTACTACTTTATATTAAGAGGGCAACACGGTGGCACAGTAGTTAGCACTGCTGCCTCACAGCACCAGGTTCAATTCTAGCCTCGGGTGACTGTCTGTGTGGAGTTTGCATGTCTCCCCATGTCTGTGTGGGTTTCCTCTGGGAGCTTTGGGTTCCTCCCACAGTCCAAAGATGTGCAGGTCAGCTGCATTGGCCATGCTAAATTGCCCCTTAATGTCTGGGGATTAGTAGGGTTAATACATGGGGTTATAGGGATAAGCCCTAGGTGCGAATGTTGCCAGTACAGTCTCAGTGAGCCAGATGGCTTCCTTCTGCACTGTGGGAATCACTGCATGATTCTATCTCTCCTGAAAATATATTTCCAGCCTGTCAGTGAGACTGGTAGAATTCCGAAATGCCTGGTTTAGTCCACGTTTCCCTACAATGGTAGGATCAATGACATGTATGCCAGATATAGCCATCTCACCACCATTAACCTGCTCCGTATCTTTCTGCATCCCTAAAGACAATATGTTGACCCATCAGAAACAGCGTGCCCCGATTCCTCCAGCAATATAGTGAATGCATTTAATCAGCTTGAGTGGGAGTGCCCGGCCTCTATCAGCTGTCTCCTTAGCTGAGAAGTGGCCAGGTCAAAGCTGCCCATGAGATCCTTCACATACATATAAGAGGCGTCCATCTGAGTTGATAAAATGACAGGCTTCTCGAAAGTACCTGGTTTGCCAGATGGGAATACAAGATACTGACCAGAAAATCTCTTGTGATTTCTTTGTGATTTTGATTCCACTTTTCCAATTCTCTTATGCAATCAGATTTTGTGATAAAGTAAGAACGGAATAGTATTCGGCTCAGCATCCCTTTATGCAACAGGCTTTAATGAAGCCAAGCTCAGGACAACTACTTTAAAGGTAACTTGCAGCATTAATTCATACAGTTACCAAAGGTCCACCATTATTTAAGTATAAGTGACATGGACTTCGAATTGTGTCCCTCATCTTAATGATGTTCCAGTAAATAGTTCAGATTTTGTGGTCGGCCATGAAGCAAGGGTCCTTGAAGAAAACTGCCCACAAAGATCTGGTGATTACTGTGGCATGGTTTTTCTTTTACCCAAAAACAGTTTAAATCTGGCACCATCTCAACAGGATCTCCAAGGGTGCAGCAAAAGTGATGGAAGCAAGCAAGGTAAGTAACCAATCAGGTTGGAGTATTCCCACAGGCAAGGAAACACTAAGCAAAAAACATTTATTATCTTTCACTACTAATTGAAGTTTTCAAATGGCCTAATAAACAATTATGATTGGATTAAGATAGAAGCTAAAATAAAGACAAAAAATCTTTACAAAAGAAGGGTTTTGTTTGAAAATAATGTGGATTATTTTTCTTCATGAAGAAAGTTAACATCCATTATATAGAGTTTTTCAGAGTCAGTGAGGGTGTTAAGCAATCATAATGATGTTGGTATATTGTTAAAACTTTGCTTATTCAGTAAGATGTAAGTTTGTCAAGGTTAATATGGAATTCCTTATCAAGTTAAAGGTTATTTATTAGTGTCACAAGTTGGCTTACATTAACATTGCAATGAAGTTACTGTTAAAATCACCTAATCACCACACTCAGGCGCCTGTTCGGGAACACTGAGGGTGAATTTAGTATGCTTGATGCATCTAACCAGCACATCTTTTGGACAGTCGGAGGAAATGCACACAGACACAGGGAGAAAGTGCAAACTCCACACAGACAGTAACCCAAGCTGGGAATCGAACCTGGGTCCCTGGCGCTACGAGGCAGTGTTAACCACTGAGCCACTGAGCAATTTGTTGATTAGATGCCCTGGATAGTGCACCCTCTGAAAATGTTTTAAATCTTTTCAAAACTTATATTTGTAAATTTACTTACACAGTTGTTACAATAAAGTAACTAACACATCAATAGAAAATCTTTCATTGCAGGACAGCTCATTCAAGCTTCCATCTTGGCTTCAAATTACTGACCAGAAGTAATCAATAATATTCTGTCATTCAATCTACGTTCTGTTTTTATTAGACACTCCCTTTCAAACCTGTGTCTCAGTTAATTATCTATTTAAATGAAAGTTAGTTGTGCTCCGCTTAATACAAATATATATATCAAAGTTTAAAAAAAACTTTTTACTTAAGTGCTTTGTTTATATTTCAATTTCTATTTTAATCAAATCGTAATGATTTCTTTCACTAGGCAAACATTTAAATTAAACGGAAGGATAATTACAGATCATGAATGCCAGATAAACAGAACAGCAAGCTTTTTCTAATATCCATTCAAAGGATGAGGGCGTTTTTTTTTAGTTTTTACTCCATCCTTAAAGTTACAAAGCCAATGCTCAGCATGGACCAGGCAAGCCCAAATCCATTTCTTGTTTGCTCCAAAAATCAAATTCAAAATCTAATTGAATCCCATTGTTAGACCCCACAAGAGAAACAAATAAGATCCAAGCTGACAAGATGAAGAATTGCATTGTTTTGTGGGCTTGATCTGGTGGCACAGTAGCACAGTGGTTAGCACTACTAGCTCACAGCAACATGGACCTGGGAGCCTGCACGTTCTCCATCTGTCTGTGTGGGTTTCCTCCAGGTACTCCAGTTTCCTCCCACAGTCTGAAAGATGTGCCGGTTCGGTGTATTGGCCGTGCTAAATTCCCCCTCAGTGTACCCGAACAGGTGCTGGAGTGTGGCAACTAGGGGATTTTCACACTAACTTCATTGCAGTGTTAATGGAAGCCTTCTTGTGACACTAATAAATAATTTTTGTAAAAACTGATTCTCAATCTTAGCCAAAAGGTCGAGAAGGATGAGGGTGTTAGTGACAAAGACAACATTTATTGTCCATCTTTGATTGGCGAGCTAGTTTGTAATTGAACATTTTTCTCAGGCATTTTTCACATGGCAGTGAAAAGAGCTTTGAGTCTGGAGTCACACACTGGCCAGACCAGATTGCTTTTCCAAAGGGTCATTAGGCAATCAGATAGAGTAATGTGGCGGAGACCATGTACCCAAATAACACTGCTACTCATGGCATTGATTGAGAATGAAAATGGGAAGGTGGTGGCATAGCAGCATTATAGCTGGATTAGTAATCCAGAGAACCAGGATCTGGGGATCCAAGTTCAAATCCCACAATGCCAGATGATGGGATTTGAATTCAATATAAGTCTGGAATTAGAAGTCTAATGATGACCATGAAACAATTGTTGTAAAAGTCCATCTGGCTCAGTGTCCTTTAGGAAAGAAAATTTGTCCTCCTTATCTGGTTTGGCCGACACATTAGTCCAGATCCACAGCAATGCAGTTGACCCTTAAATGCCATCAGAGATGGGCAATAAATGCTGAACTAGTTAGCAATGCCCACCTCCCATGAACAAATTAAAAAAAAGTCTCTGGGAACACTGCCCATACATTTCACACTGTTGCTCCAGTATCTACCTCTTCATTGAGGACTCCTGGGGCTCACTATCTGCAGGAAGCTGTGCATCATGGGATAATCAATCTAGTGGGAGGTGACCAGAGCTGTTGCTGCTTCTATCAGCTACTCCTTCACTACTGTGCCCTGCTCGCCTGCCAGTGACACCCACTGTAAAAGTGCATCAGTTCCCAGCGATGTGGGAGTATCTGTGTTGGTGCAGGACGTGCTGGACTAATGCCACACTCTCTGCTCACTACTCAGATGGTGGCTCCTCCTCGTCTATCCGATGTGGTTCCGATGCTGTTGGTGGTGCCTCAGCCTTTACCAACCCTGCAGTAGTGACTAAAGTGCTGTTCACAATTTCCATTTCCATTCATGTCCCTCTGCCTGTCCTTCATCTAAAGTTAAAATTAAAAGTTTATTTATTAGTCGCAAGTAAGGCTTACGTTAACACTGCAATGAAGTTATTTGAAATTCCTCTACTCGCCACACTCCGGTGAATGTTTGGATCAGTGCACCTAACCCGCACGTCTTTCAGACAGTGGGAAGAAACCGGAGCACCCGGAGGAGACCCATGCAGACGGTGGGGGGAGGATGTGCAAACTCCACACAGACAGCGACCCAAGCCAGGAATCGAACCTAGCTCCCTGGCACTGAGAGGAAGCAATGCTAACCACTGTGCCACCGTGCTGCCCCCTATCACTGTGCCACTGTGCTGCCCCTATCACTGTGCCACTGTGCCGTCCTTGGAGCTCTGGAGCTCCCTGGGGTTATCAGAAGCCACAGAGGAACCAGTGCTAATAGCCATCAGAAGGATTGGTGCCAATGATGTCACTTTTCTCATTTTCTGAGGGATCCTACACCTGCCTTGCCTCCTGTGGCAACCTGGTCCACTGAAACCTATCTATCCTGGGATTCCCTGTCTCTCTGGATTAGTAGTCTAGTGACAGTACCACAACACCACTTCCTCCCCAGTCCTCCCATGTGCAGCCTGCATAAAGGCTATAGACAGGACTTCAAATACAACACCAGCAAACCAGTTCCCTGCACTAGTTCCTGCCCACTGCCCGTTATTGACCTGTTCCCCACTGGCTGAACTCTACAGCATATCGGAAGATTGCTGGTGAATTCCCACCATCTGTCCATGCAGTTGTATGAGTGCCGCACACTCTCAGAGTCCCCAGTGACAATAAGTTGATTTGCAAAAGGTCAACGAGAGCTGTGCGCATAATGATCAATGAGTGCCATTCATTCTTTGTTAGCAGTAAAACCTGGACCAATTCCTGTTTGTGACATCCCAGATCATCCGTTCCTCAGCCTCGCTGACCTTTCCAGGCGAGAGCAAAAATGGAAAGTAATCCTTATAGTTAGAGTGTTCGGTTCGAATCCCACCTTGTGGTCTGTTGGTGCTGCGGTGCAGTGACATCTTGCCTCACTTTTTGGCCGGGTGACCAAAATCACAAATTCAATAAAAAGAAAATGATGTACAATGCTTTATCTTAAAATACACACACAGTTCTCAAATAGGGTCACAATAGGGTGAGGGAAGACTTCTCAAACGGTCACAAGGTCACTTCTTGCGCAAGAGGCACAAAAATCCAATGAATTGATCGCTGCACATCTGTTACAACAGCTGTAAAACATGACTGCAGCACACATCAATAAAATTCTAAAATATCATAAAGGCCGCTGTTTACTGTGAAGATGACTAGTCAGTCCTTAGATAATGGTTCGAGTCAGAGAAGAATTAAAAACCATTTAAAAGCACTATGAATCTTTTATTTACTAGAATAATAGATTAACTCAGTCCAGATCAATACTTAATTGAACTTAAAATATCAGTAAATTTTGCAGACTTCAGGCCTGTATTGAAAGGTCAAGAATATCTGAGAGTTGAGATTAACTCAGACAAACAAGTACATAGTTGCATCAAACTTGCTTTTTAATATGCGACCAGGAACAAGAATAGCTGAGATTGTAAATAATACATTTCAGGTTTGTGCATTGGAAGAATGCTGAAGATTGACATTTCTTCACCAGTAATTACTGCGTGCAGTTAATCAATGTCATTAAATGTGGAATACAAGAGGAATGGATTTTTTAATATAAAAGCAAAATACTATGGTTGAAAAGTCATCAGCCAGAAATGTTACATCTGTTTCTCTCTACATCCAGACGTGCTGATCTTTTTCTGCCATTTTACATTTTTACTTCAGACATTTTTGCATTATCAATCTACAAGATGTTGCTGACCAGGCTAGCATTTGTTGCTTATCTCTATTTAGCCGTGAGCAGGTGATGGTGAACTGCCTTCTTTAACCGCTGCATATAATGCCTGCTGAGGAAAAAAACTGCTAAATGCCAAAAGCTACAAGGGTATAAAATTGCTGTAGATAATAGCCTCATTCAATATAACTTGGATGAGTCAGTAGACCAATACCAACGGGAAAACTGAACTGGGTAGACCAGCAGGGAGGCCTGATCCCTGTGTTAAGCTATCACAAATCAAGTGACTATCAGCTACCCACCCAGTATCATTATTTATAAATAAAAACAAGCATCCAGTTTTTGTCACTTTATTTGAAGCCACAGACAACTGTCACTAACATATATAAAGGAAGACATGGTGGTACAGTGGTTAGCACTGCTGCCTCACAGTGATAGGGACCTGGATTCAACTCCAACCTTGAGTGACAGTCTGTGTGGAATTTGCACATTCTCACTCTGTTTGTGTGGGTTTCTTTTGGTTGCTCTGGTTTCCTCCCACAATCCAAAGATGTGTGTGTCAGGTTGATTGGCCTTGCTATATTGCCCCTTATTGTCGGGGGGGGCGTTAGCGTGGTAAATACACGGAGATATGGCTTGGATGGGATTGCTGTCAGGGTAGCTTGATGGGCCAAATGGCCTTCTTCTGCACTGTAGGGTTTCTGTTATTCAGTTCTATAATTCTATCCATTGAGTGGATTGTAAAACTACCTGGCTAAGATAAATAAGCTACTGTCCATATATCACATCTTGTTTACATTCAGATAAATTCAATTTAAAACTGAAATGAGAAAATTTATAAGTTGCAAATTAACTTTCATAACTCAGTTTGATCAGTTTGGATAGCTGTATTGTGCAAATCATTCGAGGTAGCACAATAACTTAAGTCTTTGTTTATTTACACATACAAGTGTCAATTAGAATCAGTCATTAGGACATGAAATTTTGATAATGTGTCAAGGAATGACTATGTAAAACAAGTGCTTGCCATATCCTAGTGTTCTCATCAGGATCAGTAAATTTATCATAAAACGAGCTGATATTGGAATTTTAAATTTATTTGATCCATACCTGCTTACACCTTAGTTGAAATCAATTTTTTTTTGAGAGCTGCACTTTATTCCACTGAAATCAATACAAACTTGCAATGGACAGCAAAAAGACGACAAGTTTTCTGATTTGTATTTGTCGAAACTTCTTATATTTACAGCCTAAGATGCTAATTTGTTGTGACTTTTCTGATTGTATTCTGTGAAGGATGATTCATCCAGCTGTGCAAAGGAAATGTTTCATAAACATCATAAATATCACAACATGCACTTGCAGCATTTTTTTTAAACCAAGTGAACATTCAAAGACAATTCTACTCAAAACATACTGTTGGGCTCACGTTTTGCAATCAGCGGCAACGTGATAACATTTGCTGTTAAAACTTGAAGAATTGCGTACCCAGTTCATAGAATCGTAGAATCCTTACAGTACAGAAGAAGGCCATTTGGCCCATCAAGTCTGCACCAACCACAATCTCACCCCACCGACGCCCTATTCCTATAACACCATATATTTACCTTACTAATCCCCTAACACTAGGGTCAATTTAGCACGGTCAATCGCCCTAACCCCGCATATCTTTGGATTGTGGGAAGAACCGGAACACCCAGAGGGTGTTCTAAAAGTCTCTCAGTTATGGATTTCCCCTCTCCCAATGTCAATTCGAATAAAGTTCAGTTAAGGGGATCATGAGGCATAATTGGTTGCTTATAAGAACATAAGAAATAGGAGCAGGAGTAGGCCATCTAGCTCTTTGAGCCTGCCCCGCCATTCAATAAGATCATGGCTGCCTGCTCCTATTTCTTATGTTCTTATGTTCTTATAAGCAACCAATCATATCTAAGTATTTACACAGACAGAAAACTAGGCAGTAAAAAACACTGAATTATTTCACCCTTTTTTAAAATTTTAACAAAGTGTGAAATTTAAAGGGGAGGTAATGGCCTAGTAGTATTATTGCTAGACTATTAATCCTGAAACTTAGCTAATGTTCAGGTTTGAATCTCTCCACGGCAGATAGTGGAAATCGATTTCAATAAAAAATATTTGGAATTAAGAATCTACTGATGATCATGAAACCATTGTTGATTGTCAGTAAAACCTATCTGGTTCACTAATGTCCTTTAGGGAAGGAAATCTATCATCCTTTCCTGGTCTGGCTATACATGACTCCAGAGGTTGACTCTCAGCTACCCTCAGGCAACTAGGGATGGGCAACAAATGCTGGCCAGCCAGTGATGCCCATGAGTGAATATATTAAAATAAATAAGTGATTGGGACATGCATAGAGGATTAAGATAGAAGCTGCAATATCACAACGAAATGTAAAAAGATATATTTAAAAAAATAGCACAATGGAGAAACTTGATCTTCCAGAAATAAAAAAATAATAGTTCTTCAGGATCTATAAGGCACACAGCAATAATTACATTACTAAATACCTCATTGAATAAGATGCAACTTTTCTAAGGGCTTTAACAGAAAGATGAATGGAATAAGAAGGCAAGTTTTCACTGGTTCGGTAGTTTCTACTCAATTGCAATCTAGGGCGACTTCAACACTGCACTAAACAGGGAAGCAAATAATTACTGACAGCAACTATGAACAGTTTTGATTCCCTTATCTGAGGAAAGATATACTGGCACTGGAGGCAGACCAAAGAAGGTTCCCTAGGTTGATCTTGGGTCTGGAGGGATTTTCTTATGAGGAGAGAGTTGGTTGGGCCTGTACTCATTGGAGTTTAGAAGAATGAGAGGCAACCTTATTGAGACATATAGGATTCTCAGGGGGCTTGACAGAGTAGATGCTGAGGGGTTATTTCCCCTTGTGGGAGAATCTAGGACCAGCGGGCATAATCTCAGAGTAAAGGATTGCCCATTTTTGGGTGAGGACGACTTTTTTCTCTCAGAGGGTAGCGAATTTGTGGAATTCTTCACTGCAGAGGAATTTAGAAGTTGGGTTGCTAAGGATGTTCAAGGCAGATTTTTAATCAGTCAGGGAGTCACGGGTTATGGAGATAAGTGGAGTTGAGGATTATGTCAGATCAGTCATGATCTCATTGAATGATGGAACAGACTTGATGGGCCAAATGGTCTGCTTCTGCCGTCCTTACCTGATCTGGCCTACATGTGATTCCAGAACCACAGCAATGTGTTTGCTTCAGGATTATCCTCAGGGAGCTAGGGGTGGGCAATAAATACTGGCCAGCCAACAACACCCATGTCCCATGAATGAATATATTAAAATAAATAAGTGACCTGATGGGCTGAATGGCCTACTTCTGTTCCTATTTCTTAGTATCCTATGGTCTAACCTCTGGATTCTATGTTTATCTGTGCATATGTGGACTCCAGAAGTTCCTGTAAATTTCAAAGGAGCAATTATGAAAAACATTGACATCTTCGCCTTCATTTCTACTACAAAATCCAGATCTAAATATATTGTTCTTTGCAATTTAAATAACATCTTAACAATTTTTTCGTTATATTATCAGTGGGTATTAGAAGATAGATATATGTCCCTGCAACTATCAGGCTGGATTTTACCAGGCTTCAATATCCTTCATCGAGCTGAAAACTGGGTCCCAAATATATAGTTGCTCGCACGGCCACCAACTCATTGAATTTACTGCAGGAAGCCTCATAATGACTTTCCTGCATCAAGCAGGAGGCGTAAGCAGCACTTTAAAATGGAGACACCCTCATGGAGCAAATACAAATTAAAATTCAGTGAGGCTGAGAAAGAGAGAGAGAGTTTTCTAATCAGTGAGAGAATCAAACGTTAGGGAAATAAGGTGGGAAAATAATGCTGAGGATTATTGTATCAGATCAGTCATGATCTCATTGAATAGTGGAACAGGCTTGATGGGTTGAATGGCCTACTTTATAGAATCATACAGCACAGAAGGGGACCTTCAGCCCATCGAGTCTGCACCGACATGCAAGAAACACCTGACCTCCATCTAATTCCATTTACCAGCACTTAGCCCATAGCCTTGAATGCTATGTTGTGCCAAGTGCTCATCCAGGTATTCTTTTAAATGTTGTGAGGCAACCCGCCTCCACCACCCTCCCAGGCAGAGCACCCCAGACCATCACCACCCTCTGGGTAAAAGACCTTTTCCTTAAATCCCCCCTAAACCTCTTGCTCCTCATCTTGAACCTGTGTCTCCTTGTGACTGATGCTTCAACTAAGGGGAACAGCTGCTCCCTAACTTCCCATGTCCCTTATAATGCATCTTATGGTCTGTATTCTTATGAGGAAGGGCCTACTGATTGCAGAGTAAACTCCTCAGAGGGAATCACTGAGGCTGCGATGACTGTCATTCCTGCCCATGGCCCTCACTGGGGAACATAACCCCACAAGTATCAATCCGTGAAGTTTGCAAACTCCTCATGCAGTGGGACGCTATTCTGCCTTCAATAAAATTACCTGAAAATGGCCATTAATATAAACTTTAATTATTGCAGATTTTTGGTTTGCATATCGGAGTGAGCAGCATATCGGTGGGAGTCATTCCTGCTGGCAGGATTACACCAGGAATTGCTTCAGAATAGCTCTCCATTCTTTCACTGCCTTCCCTTCTGCCTCCATTCCCGCCATCCCAGAGGATCAACAAAATCCTGCCCCTCGTTTCTTTATTAGTATTTTTCTCCACAAGAGCGGCCCACCTGGGGCGGTATTGGTGGCACAGTGGTTAGCACTGCTAGCTCACAACACCAGAGGCCCGGGTTCGATTCCTGGATTGGGTCAATGTCTGTGTGCACTTTGTACGTTCTCCCTGTGTCTGGATGGGTTTCCTTCAGGTGCTCCAGTTTTCTCCCACAGTCCAAATATATACAGGTCAGATGGATTGGTCATGCTAAAAATTGCCCCTTACTGTCAGGGTGTAAATGCATGGGGTTATGGGGATAGGGCCTGGGCGGGATTGTGGTTGGTGCAGACTCGATGGGCCGAATGGCTGCCTTCAGCACTGTAGGATTCTATAATTCTAAGGGATCCCTAAACTAATCAGATTCTTCAACTTGCTCCCCACACCCTTTAACATTTCTCATTTTCATACACCAACTTAATGTTCTTTTAACAGAACCTATGGAGTCTGCTTCAACAATGAATTGTGGCAGTGAGTTCAATGTTTTAAGCATTTAACTAACCCCCACAGTCTCCCATAAGCCCCCGCAGTCTCCCACAGGGATGATGAATAGAAAGAGTCACCACGAACAGCAAGAATTCATACAAATTGTGGTAAACTCTTGCTGATAACTTTCGAAATCGAAGCAAATCAGAAGGAGGTAGCAAGAATGGAGAATATGTGGATTTTTGAGCATAATTACAGTACCTCCACGAATCCTCGCCAGGAATTCTCAAAACGAGGAGGGTTAGAGAAAATAAAAACCACAGTCAGCAAGGATAGGCAACAACACCTCCTCCACAATCAAGCTGATGCTAAGCACAAACCCCACCAATCACCCTGCAATCCTTGTGTCTGCAAAGACCACTTGCTTTGTTACCTTCACTCACACGTTTGCATCTGTGTGCCAATGGCTGTGTGCCCATTTCAACTGTGCCCCTTTCTTAGGCTCAAATTATTGAATGGTGTTGCCATGGTTGGCTTTCTGCCTCTCCCTCCACCCGCCACACTATACACCCCCGCAACTGCCACCCCCACCCACCCCCCGTGGGGCTTCCGTCAGCTGACCCAGGCGTGTAACCTAGGCATCCTTCCAAAAATTCCAAACTGTCTCTTGAAGAGCTAGCCACAAGCTCATTAACGATTGGCCAATTATCTGAATCATAAGACCATAAGATATAGAACCAGAATTAAGCCACTCGGCCCATCGAGTCTGCTCCACCATTCAATCATGGCTGATATTTTTCTCATCCCCATTCTCCTGCCTTTTCCCCATAGCCCCTAATCCCCTTATTAATTAAGAACGTTTCTATCTCTGTCTTAAAAACACTCAGTGACCTGGCCTCCACAGCCTTCTGCGGCAAAGAATTCCACAGATTCACTGCTCTCTCTCTGAAGAAATTCCTCCTCATTTCTGTTTTAAAGGATCATCCCTTTAGCCTGAGATTGTGTCCTTTGGTTCTCATTTTCCTACTAGTGGAAAATCCTCTCCACATCCAGTCTATCCAGGCCTCACAGTATCCTGTAAGTTTCGGTAAGATCCCCCTTCATCCTTCTAAACCCCAACGACTACTGACCCAGAGTCCTCAATCGTGCCTCATATGACAAGCTCTTCATTCCGGGAATCATTCTTAAGAACCTCCTCTGGACCCTTTCCAGTCCAGCACATCCTTCCTTAGATATGGGGCTCAAAACTGCTTACGGTTAAATACAATCTGACCAGAGCCTTATACAACTTCAGAAGTACATCCCTGCTTTTGTATTCTAGCCCTCTTGACATGAATGCTGACATTGTATTTGCCTTCCTAACTGCCGACTGAACCTGCATGTTAACCTTAAGAGAATCTCGAACAATGACTCACTTTCTGATTTCCTAAGCATTTTCCCATTTAGAAAATAGCCTATGCCTCGATTCCTCCTTCCAAAGTGAATAACCTCACACTTTTCCACATTGTATTCCATCGGCCACTTCTTTGCCCACTCTCCTAACCTGTCTAAGTCCTTCTGCGGCTCGCCCTGCTTCCTCAATACTACTTTAACCTCTACGTATCTTTGTTGCCAGGTCCTGCCATCCCACCTCTGAGCAAAATTGCTGGCAAGTCAGCGCGATAGCCAGTGTTGTTAATCTTTGCCTCTGTACCCACTCTGGAAACAAAGATCCTGCCCTCTGTCTCTTGCTTTGTAGTCAGCTTGTTAGTCATTCTTCTACTCGTCCTTTGATCTGAGTCGTGAATCTACTGCGTGGTACCTCATCAAAGGTTTTTTGAAAATCAAAACATGAAATGGCTACTGCATTATCTAACCTTTCTGTTATTCCTTCAAAGAATTCAATAAAACTGGTTAAGCATTACCTTCCCTTTTGGAATCTGTGCTGACTACTCTTTATTGTATTCCCAGTTTCTGGATGTTTCTCTATTACATCTTTGATTAAGTATTCTGTTATCTTCTCTCCCACTGCTGTTAAGCTAATTAGCCCTTACTTCCCTGGTAATTGGTCTGCAGCACTCTGCTAATTGATCTATAGTTCTTTGTGAAACTATATGAAGTAGAAAACCTTAATAATCAAACAACAAAAATGGGAAAAGAACACAAAATAAAACACTGTCAAAACTGGAGAGCTGTGATCATTAATTTTAAACAGCATTGAAAATGCAGTTAATAAAAAATGTTTAAAGACATCATGACAGATAGAGACCAAAATCTGAATTCATATAAAACAGATGAATGAAATTTAAAAAACACATTTTTAAAAAAATCACATGAGTTCCTTAAACAACAATATGCTAATGGAACATGTCCAAATACTTAAATTGACTTTGTTGCCTGTGGCGGAAACAAATAAATTCGGCACATTCCAATGTTTTGAGTCTGGAATCTTTTTGATCATTTGGCTCCGAGTGTGCAGTCATCCACACAGCTGAGACATCAGACTCGCTGAAGAAAAACCTTTCACTTTGACAACATTGGCTTTGTCGAGGCGACAACTGAACCTAATCCAGAAGGGAAAGAAAAGTTGTAAAATTTCAGAAAATAATGAGCACTGACGCTGAGGATTGGGCACCTGAGTTAGAAGAAAAGATCAGTAAAATAAATAGGAACAGGAGAGCAGGAGGGAGATGGCAAGGCGGAGATAATTGGGTAGGGAACTCCAGAGGACAGGGGTGGATCTGCTAAATGGACACTCCATCTTTATTTTTCAAGATGGCGCCTGAGCATGGTGACCTATTGCGAGTTGTTCTCGGCATACCCTCTCGTTCTATATTTTGTTCTTGTAACGATTTTAATCAGGCAATCGAGGTTGGCCTGTTACAGTATGAACTCCCTGATTAATGGTCAAATTGATGGGCCGATCAGGGAGCCCCATGCTCTGTACTTAAATAAAAGTGTCAGTTCCTCTGGCACTCCGGATGTAGACTGCGTACTGTGAGCACTCTGTATAGTGTTTTAGAATCTTGTAAATAAAGGAATTTTGGTGAAGGGATTTCCGCCTCCAACGACTTATTAAATCTCTCATTCTAAAACTCTAATTCTTATGAACTCTCTAAGCTTTCTCTACACTAAGATCTTTCTCTACACCCTAGCTATGACTGTGACACTACATTCTGCACCCTCTCCTTTCCTCCTTCACATGCACTCTATGAACAGTATGCTTTGTCTGTATAGTACGCAAGAAACAATACTTTTCACTGTATACAAATATATGTGACAATAATATATCAAAATCAAATCAAAATCATATTGTCTAAGTGATTTCTTCCTGATTCACTAGATTTCTCCTTTTCTCCTCAGTCCCCATGTTCTCTGTTCTAGGATTTTTAGCAAATTAAGCCTCTAGTGGGAGGAAGTTACTTTGATATTGAAGCAAATGTGAGACTGGAAGTTGAAATTAGGGTTACAACAGAAGTCAAGTTTCCGTTCTTCCTGGTTCAGTGCGAGATGGCAGATGGAAGTCTGATGGACTGGGCTCAGAGTAAATGGAATATATCGATCAGAACTGAAAGCAATGACCTTAATTTTGAAAACTGTTTCAATCTGTCCAATTCTTGACACCAGTAAAGCAACTTCAGAATGTGCTAGTAAGATTTGGCTCAACAGAGGTGATAGCTGGGTGACATCAGCCTTCATATGGCCCTATCTCCTGGATAATGTTGTCAAAGGATATCATGTGGATAGTACAGAGTACGGATCCAAGGATGGACTCCCGCTGTACTCCTGGGATATCTCTCCCAAAGAAAGAGTAGTGGCAGTAAACCTGCATTGAATAAGGCAAGACTGAAGATAGCATCAGCCTGGAGGTTCAATTTAAATTGTGGAAGATTTTGTGTCAAAACATTAAAAAAATCAACTAATTTTTACAGGAGATTTCAAATAAAATGGTTTTGGAGATTTTGAAATGTAAATAGCTGTCCAGCAATGTCTCAGTGATGGAACTCGATTTGATTTATTATTGTCACATGTATTAGCATACAATGAAAAATATTGTTTCTTGCCCATTGTGCAGACAAAGCAAACCATACATAAAAGAAGGAAAGGAGAGAGTGCAGAATGTAGTGTTACAGTCTTAGCGAGGGTGTAAAGAAAGATCAATTTAATATAAGGTAGGTAGCAGGGAAGAGGTTGTTCTTGAGTCAGTTGGCATATGATCTCAGAACTCCTGTCTCTCCAAAGAAAATCATGGATTCAATTCTTTCTACTAGAGATTTGAACATTCCAAATGGACTGGCATGTCAGCCCGACACTGAGGAAGGTCAGATGTGGTTGCCTCTTTTAGAAAGAGTTTGAGGCTCAGTTTGTCCTTTCAGCTGGTTATAAAAGATCCCACGGCACTACTTGAGGAAGCAGGCTAACTATCACGACATTCTGACCATCACTTATCTCTCAGCGAAGATCAGAAAAACAGATTCTCTGATCTTTGATCACATGGCAGCCTGTACAGCCAATATGTGTGCAAACATCTTGGTGGGTTTCTCTACACTATAGGGACAAAAGCCACCAATTGGTTTTATTCTTAAATTTGGGGAAAATGCTATCTTCCATAGAATTCCTACGGTACAGAAGAAGGCCATTCAGCCCGTTGAGTCTGTACCGACCACAATCTCATCCAAGCCCTATCCCCACAACCCCATGCATGTATTCTACAGTAGGGTCAATTTATCATGGCCAATCAATCTAACCTGCACATCTTTGGACTGTGGGAGGAAAGCGAAGTGCCTGGAGGAAACCCAAACAGACATGGGGAGAAAGTGCAAATTTCACACAGACAGTGACCGGAGGCTGGAATTGAAACTGGGATCCTGGCGCTGTGAGGAAGCAATATTAACCACTGTGACACCATGTCGCCCTTGGTTTTATTCTTAAATTTAGGAAAATTCCATCTTGTATTTATGTATGATTGCTATTTTATAATTAATTTAATGTGTTCTCTTTCCTAAAACAATCATAAAATATAGAAAAAAAATTAAATTTATATAACACTTTTCACCATCTCAGGAGATCCCACAGGGTCCTTGGTTTAACGCTGTATTTGAAAAAATAAGATCTGAAAACAAATCAACATCTTCAATCCATATATGTTTTAAAATTGGTTTTAACAATGGTGAGAAATGTCATCTGACATCCTAACGTACATTTCCTTTTGGAACATAAAGATTTATCTATGAAAATAAAGGTCAACATGGCACTTGCTTTCTTTGAGTCTTTAACGTAAACACATAGAGAGATGAGGGGAGGAAGGCGTGGAGGGGGTGCTTCATCTAGTTTATAGAGTCTACAAGTTGCTATGGTGATCAGTTCTTCCTTTGTAATCTTTACTGAGGGGTAACTTCAGAGCTGTTTTTCCCTCAGCCAGTCTGAAGCTGAGTTTATTCTGTTATATGAGAATTTTGTTTACAAAATGTATATTTTACCACAATATTTCCACAGTAGCTGTGCTATAAAAACATCATTCTGGTGAAAAATCATCAAACTGATACTTGGATGCAAGCTGAGTGGCGTTAGGTCAGGTAGGAAGTTAAAATGTGCAAACTGCAAGTCAAGCCATGTTGAACCCATCCACTTCTGACTTCACCAAAGGGCGAGAGTCTAATCCACTGTTAGTATATGGGTCAATCACTTCAACCTTCTTAAGGAAATGCTTTCTATTTTAATGAGATTTTAAATTTCTGTTGTCAGGCTTTCCCCAGCCTCAAGAGGCCCAGCTGGTAAGAGACTTTACCAGCTGGGTGAGATGGACTGGATTCATAAAGAAAGTGCCAAGTTTTGCTTGTGGGCATGCAGTAGAATGGTCTAGTATATACAGGGTTAACGTGGGATTGGGTACAGTACTACCCACACAGTGATACAAGAAAGCACTTGATCTCGACCCAGGATCAGTGTGGTGTTGGCCAAAGCTGTGTTAAGACCAGGATGGAGATAGCTCCATGCTAGCACTCTTTAGTGTATACTTGTATGTGGTTACAAGTCATAGAGTCCAGAAAAGGCCCTTCGGCCTTGTCTGCACCGACAATAACTACCACCAAAGGTGTGCTAATCCCATTTTCCTGCATTTTGATTCGATTTGATTTGATTTATTATTGTCACATGTAATAACATTCAGTGAAAAGTATTGCTTCTTGCTCACTGTACAGACAAAGCATGCTGTTCATAGAGAAGGAAACGAGAGAGTACAGAATGTAATGTTACAGTCATAGCTAGAATGTAGAGAAAGATCAACATAATGCAAGGTAGGTTCATTCAAAAGTCTGACAGCAGCAGGGAAGAAGCTGCTTTTGAGTTGGTTGGTACATGCCTCAGACTTTTGTATGTTTTTTCCGACAGAAGAAGGGGGAAGAGAGAATGTCTGGGGTTTCGAGTTCCTTAATTACGCTGGCTGCTTTGCCAAGGCAGTAGGAACTGTAAACAGAGTCTTATATTATTTCAAGTACATTTTTTTGAAGGTTGTAGGTTTTCCAGCCTCCACGACCTTCCTAAGCAATGCATTCCAAATTGCCACCACCCTCTGAGTGAAAAATGTCTTTTCAATCACCTCTGAATTTCCTGGCCCTTACCCTACAACTATGCATCTTTGTGATTGGCCCATCAATTGAGGGGAACAGCTGCTCCCTACTCACCTCGCCCAGGCTCCTCATAATCTTATAGACCTCAATCATGTACCCACCCTCAGTCTTCTCTGCTCTGAAGAAAACAATTCAAGTTGAAAGACCTACTCCTGCTTCTAGTCTCTATGTTTCTATTAAAGGGATTAAGGGATATGGGGGGCGGGACGGGGGGAGTGGGTGTCAAGGAAAGGGGTGGGATCAGGATATTGAACTTGATGATCAGCCATGATCAAAATGAATGGCCGAGCAGGTTTGAAGGGCTGAATGGCCTACTCCTGCTTCTAGTTTCTATTTTTTCATGTTTCTATGTGGTTTCTCCCTACAGCTCAAATGCTCCATTCAGGCAACACCCTGGTAAACCTTCTCTGTACCCTGTCTAGAGCAATCACATCCTTCCAATAGTCAGGTGACCATTAGTAAAATTGACTTGTTGTTAACATGATGGCAGTTTTGGATCAAAGCACCGTATCTTCAGAGAAATGTTGTTAGACTAAGAAAGAGTCTTCCATAATAAAGACTTTATAAAAGGTATTCTGTAATGAAAGAAGCTCCCACCTAAAGCTACAGATGCACAGAAAATTTGCCAGGTAAAGCTCTCGGAAGAAGACCCTGGAAGCTAAGGGCAGGAAGTCTGGAGCAGAAGACTTTATACAACCTCCCTTGCAGGTTCAGTTTCAGCACACAGAAACCTTCCCCAAAAATCGCCCTTTCCCCCTTTTCAGGTTGACAAGGTGGGTTTTGTAATGCAACCAATTGATCTGGCTGTTCTTTTGGTTGCTGCTGGAGCTGAGGAAAAGGAGCAGGAACATAGAACATAGAACATAGAACATTACAGCGCGGAACAGGCCCTTCGGCCCACAATGTTGCGCCGACCAGTCTTATTTTTAAAAAAAAACATTGACCCACTAATCTAAACCACTCCTTTTTCGTCCATAAACCTATCCACCAATCTCTTAAACGCCCCCAAACTAGGCGCATTTACAACTGCAGCAGGCAGGGCATTCCAGTCCCTCACCACCCTCTGGGTAAAGAACCTACCCCTGACATCCGTCCTATAACTACCCCCCCTTAATTTAAAGCCATGCCCCCTCGTGCTAGATTTCTCCATCCGAGGAAACAGGCTATCACCATCCACCCTATCTAAACCTCTAATCATCTTATATGTTTCTATAAGATCCCCTCTTAGCCGCCTTCTTTCCAGTGAAAACAACCCCAAATCCCTCAGTCTCTCCTCATAGGACCTCCCCTGCATACCAGGCAACATCCTGGTAAACCTCCTCTGCACCCTCTCCAAAGCCTCCACATCCTTCCTGTAATGTGGGGACCAGAACTGCACACAGTACTCCAAGTGCGGCCGCACCAGAGTTGTGTACAGTTGCAACATGACGCTGCGACTCCTAAATTCAATCCCCCTACCAATAACCGCCAAGACACCGTACGCCTTCTTAACAACCTTATCTACTTGATTCCCAACTTTCAGGGATCTATGTACACATACACCTAGATCCCTCTGCTCCTCCACTCTATTCAAAGTCCTCCCGTTAGCCCTATACTCAACACATCTGTTATTCCTACCGAAATGGATTACCTCACACTTCTCCGCATTAAACTCCATCCGCCACCTCGCGGCCCAGCTCTGCAACCTGTCCAAGTCACCCTGCAAACTTCGACACCCTTCCTCACAATCTACCACACCTCCGACTTTGGTGTCATCAGCAAACTTACTAATCCACCCAACTATACCCTCATCCAGATCATTAATAAAGATTACGAACAGCAGTGGCCCCAAAACAGATCCCTGAGGCACACCACTCGTAACCGAACTCCATGATGAATAATTACCATCAACCACCACCCTCTGTCTCCTATCTGCTAACCAATTCCTGATCCAAGTACCTAAATTACCACCAATCCCATACATCTGCATTTTCTGCAGAAGCATACCATGGTGAACCTTATCAAACGCCTTACTAAAATCCATATATACCACATCTACTGCCTTACCCCTATCCACCTCTTTGGTCACCTTCTCAAAAAACTCAATAAGGTTAGTAAGGCACGACCTTCCCGCTACAAAACCATGCTGACTATCTCTAATCAATTCATTACTCTCCAAATAACTATAAATCCTATCCCTAATAATTCTTTCTAAAACCTTGCCCACTACAGAAGTAAGACTCACTGGTCTATAATTCCCAGGGAAGTCTCTGCTCCCCTTCTTAAACAATGGGACAACATTCGCTGTCCTCCAATCATCCGGTACTATACCAGAGACCAACGACGACCTGAAGATCAGAGCCAGTGGCTCTGCAATCACCTCTCTTGCCTCCCATAGAATCCTAGGGTAAATCCCGTCAGGACCAGGGGACTTATCTATTTTCAACCCTTCTAGAATATCCAACACATCCTCTGTATCAACTACAATACTTTCTATTTTACACCCCTTCACCCCAGTGACCTCCTCAGCTACATTCATATCGTCCTGTGTGAACACCGAAGAGAAATAATGGTTCAATGCCTCTCCAATCTCTTCCGGTTCCACACACAACTTCCCCCTACTGTCTGTAACTGGCCCTAATCTTGCCCTGACCAACCTTCTATTCTTGACATACCTATAGAACGCCTTAGGATTCTCCTTAATCCTATCAGCCAAAGTCATCTCATGCCCTCTTCTAGCCCTTCTTAACTCCCTCTTCAACTCCCTCCTAGCCAATCTAAAGCTTTCTACTGCACTACCCGAGCCCTCAAGCCTCATCCGAACATAAGCCTCCTTCTTCTTCCTAACCAACAAATCAACTTTTTTCGTGCACCACGGTTCCCTAGCCCTACCAATTCCTCCTTGCCTGACAGGGACATACCTATCACAGACCCACAGTAGCTGCTCCTTGAACAAACTCCACATTTCAGACGTTCCTAGTCCCTGTAATCTCCTAGTCCAACCAATGCTTCCTAATTCTCTCCTAATGGCCTCATAGTTACCCTTCCCCCAGCTAAAACTACTGACCCGAGGTTCATGCCTATCCCTTTCCATCACTAAGGTGAACGTAACCGAATTGTGGTCACTATCACCAAAAAGCACACCAACTTCCAAGTCTAGCACCTGGTCTGGCTCATTTCCCAGCACCAAGTCCAATATAGCCTCACCTCTAGTTGGCCTATCTACATATTGAGTTAAAAAACCTTCCTGCACACTTTGAACAAAAACTGACCCCTCTAACGAGCTAGAGCTATAGCTATTCCAATCAATGTTATTAAAGTTAAAATCCCCCATAACAATTACAGGAGGAGGCCCAAGAATTACCATCTGCAGGAGTAGGGAGAGGTGGCCACCAGAGACAGGACATGACTATCATCACTTGGGGAGGAGGGAGGGCGGTAAAGGAGGGAGTGGAGACGGTGACAGTTCTACACGCTAGTGTCCTTTGAGCAACTGTCAGACCTCAGGTCCCGCCAATGGCTCCAGCTCTGAAAGGAGACAGTGCAAGCCCTGTGCAATTTGTTACAGGACTTACAATAATGGGACTGTGAAAGTGAAGGCCGCCTTAAACCTTTACGCTACTGGACCCTTCTAGACCTCCAGTGGAAATCTTTGTGGCATTTCTCAACCATCTGTCCACATGTGTGTGAAGGAGGTCACGCATGACCTGTATGCCAGGGTTGGCCAGTATATTAACTTTGACCTGGACCAGGCCCAGCAGGAAGCCCAGGCTGCAGGATATGTGGCCAGCGTAGGGATGCCAAATGTACAGGCAGCTATAGACTGCACCCACGTTGCCATCAAGGCCCTGGTGAAGAATTCAGTAAAACTCATGAACAAAAAGGGCTTCCATTTAATAAATGTGCAGTTGGTGTGTGACCATCAGCTGAATATCACGTGTGTCTGTATCAGATCTCCCGGCAGCATGCATGGCAGCTTCATATTGAGGAGTTCTGATGTCCCGGACGTCTTTGAGGAGGAGCCCAGGGCGCAGGGATGGCTCATAAGGGACATTGTATATCTGCTTCAGACTTGGCTGATGACATCTGTGCAGAGGCCTGAGACTGATGCGGAGATCCAGTATAATGATGCCCACATCGTCACCCATTCAATAGTGGAGAAGTGTATCGGGTTCTTCAAAATGCAGTTCAGGTGCCTGGACCTCTCTGGCTGGACCCTCCATTGTAGCTCCCTGATATCATCCCACATTGTGATGGTGCGCTGTGACCCACACAAATTGATGCAGCAGTGAGGAGACCTTTTGGAGGAGGACGACATGGAGACCGATCAGCCAGAGGAGGAGGAAGAGGAGGAGAAGGAGGAGGAGGAGGAGGAGGACGGTGACGAGCAACACACCCAGGTGCTGGAAGGCTGGCAGCAGCAAGGATCAGGCACGCGAGGGTGGCAAGGGAGGCCCTGATCACCATGCACTTTGGTCACTAGGGCCTGAGCTGATGCACATGGGTTCCATTCCCCCCACCCCCACCCCTACCAACACTAACCACCCCCGTGAATCCTACAATCTCCTGCAACATTCTAACACCAGAATAGTGGGCCTGGCTACACCTTGTTAGTGAGTTTCTGTGGCAGGCAGGAGGGTGATGGCCACTCACCATGCTACTGTAGTGATGCCCTGGTGCAAAACTAGTCTGACTCCTACCTGCATGCACGCTGGTACCTGGGCCTATGTCTGGGTGGTGGGTAAGGGAGCACTAAGCCCCCATGCAGGGTCCCCAGGTGGGGGTAAGGGGAAGAGAACCTCTTGTGACTTCTGGGGATCCATGACAGACACTATAAGTCATTACCAATGCCTGCCACGTGCTGTAGCCAGTGAATTATTTGAGCATCTTGATTTTATCAGTAGCAGTTAGGGGTCTCCCCCATGGACATCAACGTGCAGAGTGCCTCCAGCGACCATCAGGGTAAACACATCCCTATTACAGGCTAATTATACAAGCTCCAGTGCCCACCCCTCAAAGGAGTGAGGATCCAGATCTCACGCACACCACCTCCTGTCTTCACCCTCTTCCAGCGATTATGGGTATTCTTCTGCGGGGACAGAAGGAGCCATATAAAATCTGATGGCACGACTCCTGCCGGGATTCAGGGATGGCCCTCAGTGGGCCAAGGTTGTTATATCCTTGGGTAGGAGAAGGGAGATGCTTGAGGATTGGGGGCTGAAAGCATGCAGGTTGCTGGGAATGATGGGATCTGGGGGTCATTTAGGGGGAAGACATTGGACGAGGTTAAACACCCACGCTTGCTGCCCATATTAGGTCATTCAGTTTTTTGTGGCACTGCTTCCCAGTTCTCCTGGCCAGTGTCCTGGCACTAACATATGCTGCCACCACCTCCTAGGCTGTATTCCCATCCATTCCTCTGAGATGACGTCCTGCTGGAGGGAAGATGGGGTCTCACCTTGCCTTCACTGCCTCCAGCAACCTGGTCAGGTCAGCATCTGAAAAAAAGGGGAGCTGTCTCCTTGGACACCGTTTCTTCCTGCACTGCCTGCTTGCATTCATCCTTAGGGTTTTTTTTTTATGGAGTTGTCCCTTGTTAGGGAAAATCAGCTGCAGGCAGTTTGAGCGAGTCATGTGCCCATTAGAGCATTCCAGTGAGTATGATGCAGTTTGCCTTTTACCATGAATGGGGAGCCAAGTCAGCACTCACGGAGGTGCAGGAGGGGAGTGGAATTTGTGCCTCTGTGATGATCAGGGGCAGGGGACAGAGAGGGTTCTATCAGTCAGCCATCGAGGCTGGGGGAGGGGGAGGATGATGAGAGGGGATACGCCAGGAGTTCTGGTGGAGGTGAATCCAGGAATTGGAGTGGGGTGGGTGTTGTAAGGAGGTCAGTAGTGTTGTGGGGTGTCTCCCATGTCTGTGGGGGGTGGGGAAGGCTGTATCTGGCCCGGAGAGCTGTTATTTTTCCGGCTTTGCTGCACATGCGCAGTTTATGGCTGAGCTGCTGGTTGTCTGGCCCCACCCACTGCCTCTAGCGACTAGAACCAGTTCTAGCCCACATTTTCAATGACTAAATGCTTAAAATTTAAAACTTAAAAGTGCACCCGAAAAACTGATCAACAATTCCATCATTTTCACATTAGCTGGACGCGTCAAAAAAATCTGGTAAAATTTTGCCCTTGAGTCCGAAGCGTCGTTTGAGCAAAATGCGCTGCTGATCCTAATTTCCTGAATCGGAGCCTCAGCATGTGGCCTCTAACGAAACGGAAATCTAAGGACTGGCCGAGTCCTTAAACAATAAGCTTACGTTCATCCAACTGTCACATTAGTTGGAGCGGTGCATCATTGACTGAATCAAATTAGCTGGCTACCAACCCACTCAGACATTGTTGAAAATTCTTTTTCCTGAAGCATGTCACCAGCATTTGGCAAGGCCCACTATCACTGGCAAGTGCAGGAACACAATTCTGCAGTGAATAGTGAAGCCACCTTGGAAGCTCTTAAAGTGATATCCACAATTTTTAAATCTTCAATAACGATCAGAATTCCACATTTCGAACTCCATTAGAACTCAATCAAGGCCCAGGCCAGTCGTTAAGTGAGTCTTTGGAGGATCAATTTTTAAGATACAGCAGCAATTCAGGTTTATATTTTAAAAAATCAAAAGCTGAACACATTAATGTATGCCTTCGCTCAATAGAGTTGATTTTTTTTTCTATCCGTTGATGGGGTGTGGGCATTGCTGGGTAAGACAGAATTTTATGCGCATCCCTTATTGCTCTTGAGAAGGTGGTGGTGAGCTGCCTTCTTCAACTGCCGCAGTCCCTATGGTACAGGTACACTAACTGTGTTGTTAGGGAGAGAGCTCCTGAATTTTGACCCACTGTTAGTAAAGGTATGGTGATACATTTTCAAGTCAGGGTAGTAAGTAGATTGGAAGGCAAATTTCAGGTGATGGTGTTCCCATGTAACTGCTGCCTTTGTCCTTCTAGATGGTAGTGCTTGTGAATCTAGAAGGTGCCATATACGGAGGCTTAGTGATTCCAGCAGCGCACCTTGGGAAATGATACAAACTGCTGTCACTGTTCGTCAGTGGTAGAGGGAGTGAATACTTGTGGAAGGGAGGGGTAACAATCAAACGGGCTGCATTGTCCTGGATGGAGTTGAGCTCCTTGGGCATTGTTGGAGCTGCGCTCATCCAGGAAAGTGAAAAATATTCTATCACATTCCTGACTTGTGCCTTGTAGGTGGTGGACAGGCTTTGGGCAGTCAGGAAGTGAGCTACTCGGATTCCTAACCTCTGACCTGCTCTTGTAGCCACAGTACTTATTTGGTTGGTCCAGTTTGGTTTCATGTCAATGGATGTTGGTAGTTGGGATCCAGCGATGGTAATACCATTGAATGTCAGATGATGATGGTTATATTCGGTCTTGGAGATGGTCATTTCCTGGCATTTGTTTGGCAAAAATGTTACTTGCCACTTGTCAGCCCAGGCCTGGATACTGTCCTGCATTTGGACATGGACTGTTTCTGTGTCTGAGGATTCGCAAATGGTGCTGGACATCAGAGAACAACTTCTGGCATTATGATACAAGGGATTCAAGGGAGTGTTGGAGACTATTCATTCTCCAACCTCCTCCAAGCTAAATTGGCACTACATCCACAAACACCAGCTCCCTCCACCACCAACACTCGGTAGCAGCGTATGTATTATCTCCAAGATGCAGTGTAGAAATTTATCAAAAATCCTTAGACAGCACCTTCCAAACCCACAACTATTTCCATCTAATAGGATAAGGGCAACAGATACATGAGAACACCAGCATCTGCAAGTTGTCCTCCAAGTCATTTGCCATCCTGACTTGGAAATATATCGCCGTTCCTCCACTGTCACTGGGTCAAAATCCTGGAATTCCCTCCCTAACAGCATTGTGGGTCAACCCACAGCACATGGACTGCAGCATTTCAAGAAAGCAGCTCACCACCACCTTCTCAAGGGCAGTTAGGGAAGGGCAATAAATGCTGGCCCAGCCGGTGACGCCCATGTCCCATTATTGAATAAAAAAGAACAACTTCATGATATGTCCATTGTCTCCAACCCCTCAGTATCTCCTTCATCCACCATCTCTTTACTCCGGCTCCTGAAATCACTTCACTACCGAGCACATCCCTGCCACAACTACCACCACTAAGTCTCTCAGGCAGGCTGGTTGTCAAAAAAGAAATCAAATGCACCGTGCAATTAAAACTTCTGACATTTGGAGCAGCCACGCTTTTGGATTTCCTGGCTGTCAGTCTAAAAATCACAGGGCACATTTTCCAGTCCCGCCCAGCTCAGGACTTGTCATAGACAATTTGATGGACCATTTGACGGCCTGTTGATCTCAGGCTGGAATTTCCAGTCTTGGGGTGGGCGCAATCTGAAAATCCCACCTCTGGTCTGTGTGGCCTTTGGGGTTCTCCTCTCCACAGATGCTGCCTGACCTATTGAGCGTTCTGTTTCTTTACTTCAATAGTGATCCATTTTCTGTAAAGAGCTACGAGATTGAGAAACATGCTGTATTTGCAAGTTCTTCTTTTGGAACAGTCGGTGGTATTTTGAGCAGATTCCAGTGGTGCCTCTATATTTAGAATCGACTGAGAAAAAGTGAGCTGTGGGAAGTCAATAAAGTCAGCTTGCAAGGAGGGAGTCTTCCTGGGACAGAAGTGTGGTGAATATTGTCTTTAATGAATGATATTTATTGATTAGTTAGTCATTAAATTGCTAATAACTTGTCTTTTTTTATCTCTTTTGATGTGATTGTTTCTGCAAATGTTGACTGCCACTTTGACAATTGACTTTATCTGGAGGTGCTGAACTATGAGCTGGTTAATTGAGTCTGAGTGAAAGTACTGCCAGTTGGGTATGCTTTGATTTGCTGATTTGTAAGTCGCTTCTGTGCTTGAATTGGCTGATCGATTTCCACCGGCACTGCTTGAATGGATTTTAGCAAGGTTGTGTGATGGAGAAGGCTGCTGAGCTGTGAGGAGCCAGTGGTGTGGGAAGGCTGTAGAGTAAACAGGGAAGGTTTGGCCAGAGCTGGAGTTTGGCAGCAAAATGCACATAGCGTGCATTTTCTATTTATTTACTGTAGTTTCTGAGTCCCTTTGGTATGACCAGACAGTGAAGCCATTATTCTGAAATACACTAATGATGTGTGAGTTTCCAATAGTGATCAGTTTCCCAGATGCACTGGAAGTGTAAGAAGAGTCTCTGAGTAGATGTGTGGAAGCTGACTCGGTGAACTTGTGAAACAGGCACTCAATGCAGTATGGCATGAGAAAGATTTTCAAAGTGCATAGTGTAGGGAGGTGATAAATACGTGGGCAGAAAGGGAGGGTAAGGCAGAGAAGGAAACAAGGGTTCATTGGGAAGTGTAGGAACAGTATATTATTTGTAATGGTCTGAAGCTGGATACTGCTGATGTAAACAAGGACACAGGGCAAGGAGACCATGCAAAATGCTGCCACGTCCAGGGATCAAATCTACTCAGAAAGGTTTAGGGGAATGATATAATTGATAGGATAAGGCGTGTTAGCAGGGATAGAAAATCTTTTTTATATTGCTGTAACTAGGAGCCTTGAATGCTGTATCTGAGTGTTTCATTTCCAATCCAATTAATGACAATTTAAAAGCCGTTCCTTGCTGAGGTTAAACTTCCAGGCTGGTGCATAGAGTCCAGGGGCAGGGGCATAGTCCGAAAAGTGACCCTGCTCAGGCCCTGGGCAGGAAGTGGGGGATGTCTCTATCAACAGCCTTTTTTCAATATCGGACCACCCCACAAGGTCAAGCCCATGTGGATGCTCCATGCTGCCCCCTTCCCAGCTCTCCATCAATGCTGCCCCCCCTACACGCCACAAACCTCATCCCATCACCCATCCCACCCACCCTGCCCTCCTCCAGTCCAGAAACCCCATACCCCCCACCCCACCCACCCTCTGCCCAACTCACCGGACCGCACTTCTGTTTCCCCACCCTAAGAACCCTCTTGGACTCTGGGACCTGACACTGGAGAATTCTTGCAGTTGTAGTCTTGTCCACTGCAGCTTCTGACACTGCTGGGACTAGGGAGTTGCTGACCAGTTAGATTGGCTGGCAGCTCTCTGACTGAGGAGCAGGAGCCCTGTCTCCTGTGAGCTACAATATATTTGCCGCCAACTCCTCAGGTGGTGGGAAGGGAAAACCCACCATTAAACTTTCCTAGCCATGGTGGACAATGCTGACAATTGGATTACATTTCCCATGCAGGGAATGTTTTTCACAGAGGTTGATGGATGCCTGATTTGATTTGATTTATTATTGTCACGTGTATTAGCATTCCGTGAAAAGTATTGGTTCTTGCGCGCTATATAGATAAAACATACCGTTCATAGAGAAGGAAACGAAAGAGTGCAGAATGTAGTGTTACAGTCATAGCTAGGGTGTAGAGAAAGGTCGACTTAATGCAAGATAGATCCATTCAAAAGTCTGACAGCAGCAGGGAAGAAGCTGTTCTTGAGTCGGTTGGTACATGACCTCAAACTTGTGTATCTTTTTCCTGAAGGAAGAGGGTGGAAGAGAGAATGTCTGGGATGCGTGGTGTTCATAATTATGCTGGCTACTTTGCCAGCATAATTATGTAGACAGAGTCAATGGATGGGAGGGTGGTTTGCGTGATGGAATGGGCTACAATGGATTCACAACCTTTTGTAGTTCCTTGCAGTGTAGGGCAGAGCAGGAGTCATACCAAGCTGTGACACAACCAAAAAGAATGTTTTCTATGGTGCGTCTGTGAAAGTTGGTGAGTCGTAGCTAACATGCCAAATTTCCTTAGTCTTCTGAGAAAGTAGAGGTGTTCATGGGCAGTCTTAACTATAGTGTTGGCATGGGGAGGTCCAGGACAGGCTGTTGGTGATCTGGGCACCTAAAAACTTGAAGCTCTCGACCCTTTCTACTTTGTCCCCATTGATGTAGACAGGGGCATGTTCTCCTTTACGCTTCCTGAAGTTGATGACAATCTCTTTTGTTTTGTTGACATTGAGGGAGAGTTTAATGTTGTCGCACCAGTTCACCCGATTCTCTATCTCATCATCTAGAATGCAGTGCAGTGGGGTTGGTGGAAGCAGGCACATTAGCAACATTCAAGGTGTATCTTGATAGACATATGAACAAGAGGCAAACAGAGGGATAGAAACCACGTATCAACGTAGGCTTGATGGGCCAAAGGGATGTTCCTGTGCTGTATTGTTCTTTCCTATTTATTAGGAACCAAGTTGAATGAAAAAATTTCACCTATGTAGCTCATTTACTTTACAAAGTTGCTGTCAAGTAGAGCTATTGTCAGTGGTGGCACTGTGGTTAGCACTGCTGCCTCGCAGAGTCAGCGATCCAGATTTGATCCCTATCTTGGCTCACTGTCTGTGCAGATTCTGCATGTTCTCCAGGTGTCTGCGTGGGTTTCCTCCAGGTACTTTGATTTGTTCCAACACTGAGAAAAATGTGCTGGTTAGGTGCATTGTTCATGCTAAAATTCTTCCTCAGTGTACCTGAACAGGGCCGCATGTGGTGACTAGTAACTTCATTGCAGTGTTAACATAAGCCTACTCGTGGCTAATCATAAATAAACGTAAAATCAAAAGTTGCCGGGGAAATTACTGATCCGTATACTGGGAAAAAAACGGAATTAGCCTTGTGGAGATTTAGAAAACCACCCCGAATGCTTGAAATTCAACATTGAATTTTAACTTGGTTCTTACAGCTGGACTGCTCTGAGCTAGCTCTGACAAAGATATTTGAAGTGAGCTTATTGGTTAAACAAAAATAATATTCATTTAAAGAAAAGGAAGGTAAAAATTCTTTGCAACAAGGCAATAATTCTGTTTCACAGAAGGGGGACTGCCGACACGATGTTTTTCAGCAATGTTTGAGGTACAAGACAGATTAGTGTTCTTGGATAAACCTTCCTTCAACCTTTGATGTCTTCCTAAAGGATTTTCTTTGTGGTGTATTCATAATCCAGCACCTCAACATCAAAGCTGACAACCTCTTCAGCTGCCAAACTAAACTTCACAGATTTACCTGAGAAAGCATGTAGGCTTTGCAGGAGGATTTAAATTTAAAGAATAATTCAAGCAGAGTATGAAACACAGAAATGTTCCACAAGTACTCCCGTTGCTTCTTAAGTACCTTGGGACTGCTGAGGCTGTGAAGGGTGCTGTATGAATGCCAACTTCTCTTTCAAGTTAATTTCAAAATTATACCCTCTTTTTGATTCCCTTACCAGGGGAAATGGTTCCTCCTCATGCAACCTGTATAATCATGTTATCATTTTAAACACCTTAATCCGATCAATCTACAACTGTTTAAACTCAAGGGAATACAAGGCATGTTATTGCAAGCTGACTTCATAAATGAACTCTGCACTTTGGAGTCATGCTAACGGCTCTGCGCTGGGGCAGAGGTGCAATGGGATCCAGAATGACCATTCCTTCAATTCTCCGGACTGGCCCACAGCAGGATTCGAAGTGGGCGAGACAGAAAATTTGGCAGACCCATTATGGTTCCAGCTCTGCCCAAGGCCACATGAAACTACAAAGGGCTATAAATGAAGCCCAGTCCATCACTCAAACCAGCCTCCCATCCATTGACACTGTCTGCACTTCCCGTTGCCTCGGAAAAGCAATTAGTGTTATCAAGGAGCCTACGCACCCCAGACATACTCTCTTCTACCTTCTCCCATTGGGAAAAAGATACAAAAGTCTAAGGTAACGTACTAACAGACTCAAGAACAGCTTCTTCTCTGCTGCCATCAGGCTTTTGGAGGGACTTACCTTGCATTAAGTTGATCTTTCTCTACAAACTAGCTATTACTGTAACACTACATTCTGCACTCTCTTCTTTCCTTCTCTATGAATGGTATGTTTTGTCTGTAAAGCGCACAAGAAACAATACTTTTCACTGTATGTTAATACATGTGACAATAAGAAATCAAATCAAAGATCCATTGAGCTCAAGGGGGAATTTTTGGTCTTGTGGTGTGCACAGCTGGAGAATTCTACTCAATGACTTGAAGATCCCGACATAAAAATAATGGTGAAGGTTAATGTGGCTAATTAAAAAAAAGCATTTTGTTCACTGCTACAGGATTCGAATTAAAAAGCAATTAAGTTACATTAACCCTTTGTATATGGGAGATGGTTGTGTGTAGGCCATGTTACTGAACTAGCAATGCTCTGGGCACACAGGAAAAGATCCCTTCATGGTAGCTTGTGCAATTGAAATTCAAGTAATTAATAAATCTGGAATTGAAAGTTAGATGCAGTAACAGTGATCATGAAACTATCATCGATTGTCATAAGAACCCATTCGGTTCATGAACGTCCTTCAGGGAAGAAAACCTGCCATCCTTAGACCTAACCTGTAGGTGACTCCAGAACCACTGCAGTGTGGTTGAGTGTGAAGTAGCCTAGCATTCCACTCAGTTATACCAAACCGTTACAGGGAGACTGCTGCAGCTCAAAAAGGCTCATCAGAATCTCCTTAAAGGAAATTAGGAATGGGCAACAAATGCTGGCCTTGAAAGCTATGCCAATATCCCATGAAACAATAAGGAAGAAAGAACGTTGGTTAGACCACATAGTTCTGCTTTCCTATTAAAAAAAAGAGATATCCAAGTAATGGAGAAGGTTTTGATTTGATTTATTATTGTCACATGTATTAGTATACCGGGAAAAGTATCATTTCTCGCGCGCGCGCGCGGTCTATACAGACAAAGCATTACTGTTCATAGAGTACATAGGAGAGAAGGAAAGGAGAAGGTGCAGGATATAGTGTTACAGTCATAGCTAGGGTATAGAGAAAGATCAGCTTAATAAGGTAGATCCATTCAAAAGTCTAATGACAGCAGGGAAAACGCCGTTCTTGAGTAGCTAGGTGTATGACATCTGACTTTTGTACCTTTCTCCCAACAGAAGAAGGTGGAAAAGAGTATGTCCAGGGTGCATGGAGTCCTTGACTATGCTGGCTGCTTTTACAGGGCAACAGGAAATATAGACAGAGTCAATGAATGGAAGGTTGGTTTGCGCGATGAACGAGGCTATGTCCACAACCTTTGTAGTCTGTTGTGGTCTTGGTCAGAGCTGGAGCCATACCAAGCCATATCAGATGATACACCTAGAAAGAATGCTTTCTATGGTGCATCTGTAAAAGTTGATGAGGGTCATGATGGACTCACTGAATTTCCTTGGTCTTCTACGAAAGTAGAGGAATTGGTGGGCTTTCTTAACAATAGCCTTGGCATGGAGGGACCAGGACAGGTTGTTGATGATCTGGACACCAAGAAACCTGAATCACATAGGACTCTTTTCTGAGATGACTGAAAAGTGACCAGACAAAAATTACGATTGTGAAAGAGTTTGATAGAGTAGGTGTAGAGGAAATTTTTCCAGTCATTGTGAGGACGCAATACTACAAAGCCATTATAGACACTATTAAATTCAATAGCAAATTCAGGAGAAACATTGTTCCCCTGACGGAGGTTACAAAAAGGAACTCACCGCTACACTGAGTGGTTGAATCGAATAGCATCAATGTAAAAAAATTATAGCACAGGAACAGGTCCTTTGGCCCTCCAAGCTTGCACCAACCATGCTGCCCGACTGGACTAAAACCCCCTACTTTTCTGGGGACCAAATCCCTCCATTCCTCTCCTATCCATGTATTTGTCCAGACACCCCTTAAAAGTCACTATCATATCTGCTTCCACTACCTCCCCCAGCAGCGAGTTGCAGGCACCCACCACCCTCAGTGCAAAAAGTCTTGCCTCATACATCTCCTTTAAACCTTGTCCCTCGTGCCTTAAACCTATTGAGGAAGAAAGAAATAGAAGGTTATGCAGATAGGATAGCTGAAGAGAGATGGGAGGGGACCACTCCCTGTGTTGTAAATTCTATATGAGAAACAGTTTTATTTATTTGGTTATGGGACGCTGGCAAGACCAATGTTTATTTCTCATTACTATTTTTTCTTTGAAGGTGGTAGCAAGCTGCCTTCTTCACCCACTGCAGTTTGTGTGGTGTAGGTATGTCCACAGCGTTGTAGAAAATGGATTCCTGGATATTGAGCCAGTGACAGTGAAAGAACGATACTGTAGTTCCAAGTCAGGATGCTGTGTGATTTGAAGGGGAACATTCAGCTGGTGGTGCTGTCATGTGACAAATGCCTTTCTTCTTCAATATGCTAGAGTTTAAAGATTTGGAAGGTGCTGTAAAGGAGGCCTTAGTGAGTTTCTGAAGTACATCTAGTAGATGGTACAGAGAAACCACTTTCTGAGTGCTTAAAAGTTTAAGTTGATAGATAGGGTGCAATCAAGTGAGATGCTTTGTCCAGGATAGTGTTAAGCTTCTTGGGTGTTGTTGGAGCTGCACTCACCCAGGCAAGTGAAAAATATTCCTCGCGACTCCATTACCCCTCTGCCACCCCCCCCCCCCACCCCTCCTCCTCACCAACCCCTGGCTTCCACGGCACTCCATGAGATAGGGTCTCAACCCTGCAAACTGCAGGTGCCCAGGTTCTGGTGATAGAAAGACCAGAGAAGGAGTGGGAAAGGAGAGAGATAGACAAGGTGGGAAATGAGAGAAAGAGACAGAGGTGAAAAGGAGAGAGAGACACAGAGTATGGGAAAGAAAAGCAAGCAATAAGTTGAACTGAGTTTCGGGAGTGCCGTAGGTGAAACACAGAAGTTGTGCTATTCAGGACTTGTTTGGGTGATTCAGTGTTATCTAACTCCAACGTACATAGCATTTCTGGTACATTCAGTGATTTATTTCATTTTACATGTTATTCCAGCCAGGGAAGGGCACTGCTGTACATGTATGGCACAATTTTTCGATTTGTACACTGCTTCTTCTGGACAAGAGATGTCAGAAACAATCTAACATCGGTTTAATGATTGATTTCTTTGGGAGTCCATGATTCACAAAAGGCTGTTTCCGTTAAATTCTTGATTTTTCAAGAACTTAACCATAACTTTAAGTGAAGACTTACTGAACTGCAGCAGAGTGTCAGATATTTTATTCAAGTCCCTGGAAAGGGACTGTAAATTCACACTCTGATAACTTAGAGGCCAAGTGCTACCAATTTAACTATGCTTGCCAATACATTTATTCAATTTTACTGAAGAATAATCAACAACAGAAGTGTTCACTAGAAAAAAAATCATATTTCTATCCAAGCCAGTGTTTTACATTGGTTTTGATTAGAAAACAGTTTTCAGCCAAGAAAAGGAAAAAAATAGATTAAACTGTGGGGCAGGTTATACGTTAATCTAGTAACAAAGCACACAAATCATTGTAAACTAATTCCACCAGTCATCTTTCGAGATATTCTTTGCTACCATCTATTGTGTGATGTGTCACTCAAAGGTAATGGAATTACACATGCTGTTTGCAAATGCATTCTGTGGTTGGAAAACTGTATTATAGATCCTTTGTTTCCCCAAAATATCCAGGTTATTCAGTCATTTATATTCCTAACTCTGTTACCGTTACTACGTGACAGCCACCTGGGGAGAAAAGTTATATGATTTATTGAACCATTTTCCTTCAGAAAATGCAGTAAGGCACATATAAAACGGTGAGGTCTACGCTGAAGTTTGGACATTTATTTCACAAAAGGAGAATATAACACACAATCCTTTACGTTCAATTGAATTGTACAGGTATGGCATGGTGGCACAGCGGTTAGGACTGCTGCCTCATAGCACCAGGGACCCAGGTTCAATTCCAGCCTTAGGTGACTGTCTGTGTGGAGTTTACACATTCTCCCTGAGTCAGCGTGGGTTTCCTCTGGGAGCTCCAGTTTCCCCCCACAGCCCAAAGGTGTATTGGTTAGGCGGATTGGTCATAGTAAATTGCCTCTTAGTGTTAGAGGGATTAGCAGCGTAAATACGTGGAGTTATAGGGATAAGGCCTGGGTGGGATTGTCATCAGTGCATGCTCAATAGGCTGGATGGCCTCTTTCTGCACTGTAAGGATTCTATTCTCTCTACTAAATTAAAGATTTAAAAATGTACTCCATAGTTTAACTCAGCATTTTTCATTTAACTGATATATATGTAGGAGCTTTTCATGGGGATATTACTACAGTGACATTTCCTGTCCTTGTAACTATAATGAAGAAGGTTTTGTGGTGCAGTGACAGTGTTTTTTCCTCTGGGTCATGAACACTGGGCTGAAGTTCCACCTTAGGACATGAAGACCACCGTAGGTGGGTTCATATTGTCATGAAATAGGTTAAATCCCTCTGGCTAGCCTGGGGGCAGGTGGTGAGAGTGGGAGAGCTTCCTGGTCAGCTATACTGCAGAAAGCAATAGTAAAAGATGGCAGTTGTTTGCAAGAATCCAATTGAAATCTATGGTGATCAATGTTCTCTTAGGACAGTGTGGATTTAGAAAGAGTGGCTACGACAATGATTTTAACCACAATGATCCAATATCGATTTTAAAGAGCAATTCTGACTGTGAATTAATCGTGCTTGGGCTCTTGGTTAAGCTATAGGCAAACACAGATGCAAGCTATAAAGTTGTTGTGAGCTGTGATCTGGTCTGTGAGCTGTGACCTGATGCCTCCTGTGTTGGCCAAGAAAGAGAAGTTGTTTAACTTGAGTTAGACTTGATTACACCAATAGGGGATAGAGCTACATGTCATACATGCAGCTTTGGATGAGTGTTATGAAGTCCTTCATAAGTAATTCCATTGGCTGGTCAGACAATGTGATTGATCTCCAGTTACACCATGGCTTAGTGCCATGGAACATTCTGGAAGGCTGGGATAGTTTGAGGATAAAGACAGATGTTTGAGCCTTTTGTCTCTGAAGATGTTGTTGATCTCAGAGATCAACCATCACCAGAACAGCCTGAAGAACATCTTTAGAGAAGGACTATGAGGACAGAATCTATATCGGGAACGGATCTGGCCATTTTGTTCTAAACCAGGCAGTTTTCAGTTTTCAGTTAAAGAATTAGAGGTAATCAGGGAAGAGTTAAGTTCAGTTGAGAGTTAAAATTCAATAGAAGAGCTAAAGTGTTGCAACTATTGTGAGTTTCAATTTGGTACCTAAAATATTAAATAAATAGAAGTTTGTTTTGTGAAATTGAGTCGGCTCTTGTCCTTGGCTAGTTAACCTGGATGCTTGAAAAGACTTTAAGCTAGTAGATAAATAATAATATGGTACCTAAAGGAGAAGGAGTAATGAATTAGTTGATTTAACCTCCTAAGTATATCAGCAAAAAGGCTTTACTTGAATAGTGGAATTTGATGTTTGTTTCTGGTTTCAATACTACACAAGAGTTTTCTGTTACTTTTATTCATTTATCCTTGGTTCTCTACATACTGGCTTTTAGCGTTCCCATGGTTAATACAGTTTGTAAGAATAAAGGAAAACATGGAGAATGTATGGTGGAGACAGCTGCAAAGTTCATGCTATTGGTCTGCAGACTTGAGTAGACATTGATAGATAGGGGTCATCAGGAGAGATCATGGAATACGTGAAGCTATTCGTACAGAATTCCCCACAATTACTGGACTATCTCTGGGAAGGATGATCTATCTTGACAAGGAGGATCCAGACAGAATACCAGTCAAACATGTGAGATGTTGAAAATCCTTATTTTAATGACCAGCAATAGCATAGCATAAAATTGTTACGTTGTTATAAAATGGTAAGAGAGCTGTGTGTTTGGGTTACTTTGCAATTGCACATTTGATCTTTGCATTGCATTCTGCTTTGGTAGGAGATTGTACCAGGAAACATCTCTCAGTGGGAAAGAAAACCACTATCTCATACAAGAACAGTAGTTTCAGCAACATTACAGGTATGTGGCAGCAAGTGACTTTTAAATTATATGGCTTGATTGAAATCATATTTATACTTCTTTACTCTTAAATAGGCTATTCTACTTGTGAACACTATAGTAATACAACCCAGACACAAAGTTAGTTACTGATCACAAATTACTGACAATGGAAGTCTACATATTTTAATCTGGCAGTACTTTCTCTTAAAGTGGAAAGACCAAGAATCCTGAATCATTTGTTGTCCAGAACTCAACATAGCTAAGCAATAAGACCCAACAATTTTTGCCACTGTATTCACTATACAGAGCCATAGAATTGTTACAGTGCAAGAGAAGGCCAATTGGCCCATCATGTCTGCACTGGCTCTCCAAAAGAGTATCATGGCTTAGTGTCTTTCCTCTGCCTTTTCTCTGTACTCCTGCCATTGTTTCTGTTCAGATAATTACCTAATGCCCTTTTGAATGCCACAATAAACCTGCCTCCACCACACTTCCAGGCAGAGCACTTCAGATCCAAACTACTCAGTGTGAAAAAGTATTTTCTCTCATCACAATTGCTTATTTTTCAAATACTTTGAATCTATGCCTTCTCTCTCTTGATCCTTTAATGAGTGGAAATAGTTTCTCCCTATCTACTCTGTCCCAGCACCCCCATGATGAGAACATCTCTATCAAATCTCCTCTTAGCCTTCTTCTCTCCAAGGAGAACAGTCCTAACCTCCCCCAGCTATTCTCATAACTGAAGTTTCTCATCCTTGGAACCATTCTTGTAAACCCCTTCTGCACTCTCTCCAATAAATTTGCATCCTTCCTATAGTGTGGTTGTAGGGCATTGTGGATGGAGAAAGAATGACTACAACAGCGATTTTAATAACAATAATCCAATATTGGTTTTAAAGACCAATTCTGGCTGAGAGTTAAATTTGCTGGGATTTTAGGTCAAACTATAAGCAAACACAGATGCAAGCTGTAAAGTTGCTGTGGATTGTGATCTGATCTGTGAGTTGTGACTTGACACTTCCTGTGTTGACCAAGTATGGTATATACTAGTGATCAACTTAGTTTTACGATACAGTATGTTAGCGAAAAAGACAAAGAAACTTAGAAGTTAGCAGAAGATTTTTCATTGTAAATATTAGACTTGTTATTCTGTTCACAGTTTGTCTTCTGTGTCAATGCTGACAGCAAGTCATTACAGAAGTTTAGTGTATGTTTCTATGATAACCGTGCTGCCTTTAATAGACAGATGGACCTTTACAGTGATCAATTAGGTGTACACCAGAGCAAAGGACAAGAAATGATCAGTAAGGGCACAAACGTAGTGATGAATCACTCTCATTCTTCAGAGCTGGCTTGCCCTGAGGCATTGGGCTTGGTTGCCAGTAAGCAATACCTCAAATGCGCTGTTCACCTGCTGGGGTGCCACTTACAATGAGGCTATCCTGATCTCTTCTGCAATGCTTCTAGTTTCACTTCACCAGGGTTTGTTTCGATCTTTTGCCGGAAAGAACTCCTCAGTAAATCTGAGTCATCTTTGTCCTTTTTGAATAGACCTATTGACCAATAGGTTTATAAAAGGTTAATGATGAAAACATGCACTTAGAAATACTACACATTAGCTACTGCAATAAAAATATCAATCGGTACCTTGACAGACTCCGTGACCTTCAAATTGCTATTGGTGATATTAGCAGACAGAAGATTAATTCATATTACAAGTCTTTGCTCACTATTTGAGACCATGCAAAAATGTGCTTATGCACCTTAAAATGGAGATAAGGAAATATGAGGGGTAAATCTTCAATTCCACACAGGGTGATCTAATTGGAAAGGTGTTTGGCATGGAAAAGGGTAACCATTGCACCAATTCTCCCATTTGTAGTCTGCTGAGTACACTTGGAGGCTGGAAGCAGTGAATTTGCTCACAGATATTGGTAGTGGTTATTTTCTAGACTTGAAGCACCATTTCCATTAGGTACATGCGCTTGGGATGATTCAGAATGTCTTCATGGAACAAGGTTAGCTGTGTAGTTGCAGTTGCATACAATGTCTTTCTGCCATGAGTTGATCATTGATGCTATTTATGCAGACTTCCATAAGGAATTTGATAAAAGACTTTAAGAGCCAGCAGAGCGCATTAGAGATTTTAACCAAAATTGAAGCTCATGGAACTGAAGGCTAATTATTGACCAGCACTGAATTAGATGCTCCATCTTCAATTTGCTGAAGGCTGGCAGGTGAGGAAAGGCAAATTTGAACTAAGTTCAAGCTGGGGTGGGAAGTTCCCTGTACACCCATACCACCCCCCTCACCCTCACACCCTCTCTTACCTTTCCTCCAGTTCCTGCCACCTTGTTCAGGCAGGTGGCTGCCCTGCCTCTTCTGGTTACTGCAGTGCTGATCCTGCAATAATTGGGAAGCTGCCAGCCAATGCTCCAAGGCAGGATTTCCTCGCAGTAACACCTAGACGTTCTGTCTTCTGCCAATCATTGTTTGGAAGGGGGTGGTGAGCAGTGATTGGCGGGTGGGTGGGGGCGCAGGATGGGGGCCGGGGGTGGCGGGGGGGGAGCTTGTCCAGGATACAGGGAAGAATGAGCACTGTCAGGAGGGGGTGAGAAGTTGGAGTCAGCCAGTGGAGAGCATTGTTGAGGGTGCAGAGATGTATTTTTTTCAGTTTGCTGTTTAAGCACTGTCAGATGTCTGAGATTAAAAGCCAGAGAAGGATGGGGTAGATAAATGGGTAAAGTCATGTTGGAGGCGTTGAAGAGCCAGGGTGACATTTTGAATTCTTTCATGGGATTTGGGTGTCACCGGCAAGGTTAGCACTTGTTGCCCATCTCAAATGCCCTTGTTCTGAGGACATGAGGACACTCAATCATATTACTGTGGATCTAGAGTCACATACATATATCCCAGGCCAGATTGGGAAGGTAGATGTCCTTATTAGTAAACCAGATAAATTTGTAACATTCAATGATAACTGCCATGGTCACTATTATTAAGATTTGCTTTCAATTCTAGATTTATCGATCCACTTGATATAATGGGATTTAAATCCACGTTCCTAGGATATTAACCTCAATCTCTGGTTGGAAATTGCCACTGCACCACCATCACCCCTGCCCAATTCTGCATAATTCTGTCCATCAGAAATTTAAAACTTCCTGGGTAAATACTCTATATGTTTGTAGTTGAGGACTTCCTCAGGGTCCCAGTGAGCAACAATGGCAAATATCTCAACCTTCACTACTGTTGACATTGGAAGGTCCAAGCATTATTTTTCCCTTCATTCCCAGGCAAGGCCAGGTTCTTCTTTTGGAAGCATGTACTTATCCATGAGTGCAGTCTTCTGTACTGTGCACAAGGAAAAATATTTGGAAAGTATTGAATCAAAGGCAGGGTTGGGAGTTTTGAGTTTGGATGAAAATGTAAAATTGGCGACATCAGATCAGTTGCGCATTAAAGGAAAAGACAAATCAAGAGGGTTGTAGAACAGACACTGATCCAGTATCTTCCAGAATCCACATTATTTCTGGTGGCGGTTTAAATAGAATCAGATTTCAAACCAAATCTGCTTCAGTTAAGAGAATTAAACCCTTATGCTGAGCACAAATTCAGAACCCAATTCTGTATTGACGAGATTGGAAGCAGAAATAGAGCTGCAAGTAGCTATGCAGGAAAGAGAAGAAAGAGCAACTCATTACTTTTGGAACATTAGATTCCAAAGACATTTTATAGGTCACAGTAATTCAAAGGTTAACTGAGTCTACTAAAGAGTCATATTTCTTTGGCAGATAAAGCCCCCATGGTGATCCATCTTCATAAACCTTTAAAGTTTTTTTTTGTAATGTTCAGCAATTGCTACCTCAAACACCATGTTATTTCAATGGCTGTTTATAACTTGCATTAACAAGCATCAGTGATACAATTCAAATCCAAACAATATTTTGCAGCAAATACGATGAACATCACATCGTCAAATGCCTAAAATTATGGCCAATTAAACACCCACGGTTTGAAACATTTAGTGCATTCAGGTTGCCTTCTACAGGATTGCTGAAATATCTACACATAAACGGAAAGGTAATAAACAAACTCATCTAGCACCAGGATGTTCCTCCCATTGATTTGAATTCAGTTTCTGGTTAGCAGTTGTAAGGAAATTTGTACTCAATATGTAAGCATGTTAGTACTTAGAGAATTTGTACTGAACAATTGTACCTAAACTGGGTATGAAATATGGAATCACGGATAGTATTAGAGTGTCTTCCTTGAAGTAGTATAGTAGTTATCCATTAATGAAAGTAAACAGCAGTCACTTGGGGAGACAATGGGTACTATACAGCTGTCCAGCTTAATATATGATTGTAACAAGCAAGAAAGAATAAAGTGAGCATGTTTTTCTTCACATTCGGCCTAAGTCAGCTAAACCACTATTGTTGTACAAGCAGAGTCGTAAAGATAAGGGCAAAGGATGTAACTACCATGGTTTCGAGAGGAAAAGAGACGTAACAATGGGTGACCAATCTCAAGCAAGGTAAATAAGGGGTTAGTACAGAAACAATGGTGGCTAAACGAGGTCGCATTGTAAAAGCGAGATAAGAATCTTGAGATATGGAGCTGAAATGTGCATAAAAAGACTGTAAGCCGAGGGCTCTGTGGAGTGTTCCGGACCTCCCGGCTTTATTCTCTTGTACTGGAAAATAAAGTCTACTGCTTGGAAGATTACAACTCAGACTCTCTGTTTCAATCAGGCTACATAAGTTGTCGTCTTGGGGAACCACGACACAGTACATTGAATGATTAGCACTGATGTCTCACAGCATCAGAGACCCGGGTTCGATTCCTGGCTTCGGTCACTCTCTGTGTATTCTCACCATGTCTGCTCGGGTTTCCTCTGGGTGCTTCGGTTTCCTCCCAGAAGACGTGCTGGTTAAGTGCATTGGCCCTGCTAAATTCTCCTTCAGTGTACCCGAACAGGTGCTGGAGTGTGGTGACTAAGGGATTTTCACAGTAACTTCACTGCAGCCTCATTCTCATACTCGCTTTTCCTTTCTTGGATCGGTCACACTAACCCTGTTGCGATCTGCACCTCCCTACAAGTTTCAGCTGAGATCTGGAGCAAATTTTTTAGATACCTCCCACCTCCAATATGAGTTGGGGTGCCTCAAACACCAAAGCCTACTGTCACAAGTAGACTTACTTCATAATAAATGAACTTAAAACTTATATTAAAAAATGGAAAGTTTCAGTTGAAGAAAATTGGCTTTCCAAAGATGTTTAGGTTTGGGGCATTAGTGGGATAAATGTGCAGGGTATGGAAATATTTAGGGGGTGGGCCTGGGTAATATGCCCTGTCGGAGAGACGGTGCGGACCTGATAGGCCAAATGGCCTCCTTCAGCACTGTAGGAATTCTATGATTCTATGATAAAGCAGTTTAGCTTCCATTTTGCTGTCTGGTATTTAATGTATTTTACTCTTGGTGCTCTTCCAATTTTTTTCCTTCCTCTTATAAATTGTAATTCATCACCTACTGTTCTCAGTTTTCCATCAGGTAACAATGATTGAGTATCGAGCAGCACTGCTTGCTCAGGGCTGAGAGCTACCAGCCTGTTCAATTATAAAGGTGCATGTCGGAGAGGTGCTGCTTGTTGTTTCCAGTACTGGTAAATATTTAAGGTTTTTGTCCAGTATTTTAGTGTTTAGTACAAGTTAGTGCTTAGAAAAGAAATCTTGCAACAACTTAAAAAGTAGATATAACCAATCTAAATAATCTAGACTAAAATACAGCATGGCAAGTTGCATGCCTGGACTACAGTATGTGGGGAGTTAGTGGATAACAAGACTGTCTTAAGTGAAGGAATCTCTGGCAGATTTCTCCTTACCAAATCTCTCCCAACTCAAAGTCACTGATTTGGAATGTGAGTTTGAGGCACCCCATCTCATACTGGAGGTGGGAGGTATCTGAAGAGTTTGCTGCAGACCTCAGTTGCAACTTGTAGGGAGGTGCAGATCTCACAATAGTGTGACCAATAGTGTACATTGAAAGGGAAAGCAAGTATGAGAATGATGATTGATGGAAACAAATCCTATTAAACAGGCATAATGTACTTGTTACCTGTGAAGGTGATGATAGCAACTGTTCGAAGGACAGCCAGAATGCCCTTCAGTGGCATCTTGGAGCGGAAGGTTGTCCGAGTTCTTCAGGGTGGAAGTATAATGTGGTAGCCTTGGAGATCCATTGATTGGGGTAACAGATAGCATCTTTTGGATTGAACTCCAAATGGCATATTGCTTAGATAATGATAGCAGAAAATACTAGATAAGCTCTGGCAGCATCTGTAGAGAGAAACAGAGTTAATGTTTTGAGCCCAAATGACCCTCTACAGGACTGAAGAAAGGTATTTTGCTTGCCTGGTTCCAAACTGAGAGACATTTTGAACCAGTTTGAAAAGATATCGTAGAGAAGATTTAGTTGTTGTGATTGATGTTGGGACCAGCAACAAAATGAGAGGAAGCAAGAGGTCCTGGAAGGAGGTGACAGGGAACTAGGAGGTCAATTAAGGACACAACATTGGTAGTTATAATCTCCAGATTACTATCTAAGCCAATTGGTGGAACACTTTGAGCAGTTCTCAGCAACACTTATTTGGAAGGATATCGTAACCTTGGAGGGAATACAGAGGAATTTATTAGAATGATGCCTACATATCAAGAGTTAAGTTACATGGAGCAACTACAAAAAATCTGTAAAATTTAGAAATTTAAATTTGGTTTGATTAACGTTTGCAAGATATTTTAGAGGATCAGGTAAGGTAGATAAAGAGAAACTATTTTCACTAGTTGGGGAGCCTAGGACGAAAGGACACAGTCAAAAAAATCAGAACTAGACTTTTCAGGAGTGAAGTTAGGAAATATTTTAATACACAAAGGGTGGTCAAAATTTGGAATTCTCTCCCACAAATAATAATTAATGAGATCAATTGTTAATTTTAATTCTGAGTTTGATAGATTTTTGTTAGTCAAGGGAGGTAGAGGAGATTCGGTAAATGTGTATGCAGATTAGGTCATGATCTCATTGATTTGATTTATTATTGTCACATGTATTAGCATACAGTGAAAAGTATCATTTCTTGCATACTATACAAAGCATACTGTTCACGGAGAAGAAAAGGAGAGAGCGCAGTATGTCGTGTTACAGTCATAGCTAGGGTGTAGAGAAAGATCAACTTAATGAGAGGTAGGTCCATTTAAAAGTCAGATGGCAGCAGGGAAGAAGCTGTTCTTGAGTCAGTTGGTATGTGACCTCAGACTTTTGTATCTGTCTCCCGATGGAAGAAGGTGGAAGAGAGAATAGCCAGGTGCATGGGATCTTTAATGACTGAGAGGCTAGACAGTTTTCTCCTGTTCCATTGTTCAATCAAAAATTCAAATATCTATTATCTACTTGTTTGCTTTTTTATAGGAGAGGCGATAGCCTAGTGGTATTATCACTAGACTTTTAGTCCAAAAACTCAGCTAATATTCTGGGGGACCCAGGTTCGAATCCTGCCACGGCAGGTGGTAGATATTTGAATTCAATGAAGTAAATGTGGAATTAAGAATCTACTGATGACCATAAAACCATTGTCAATTGTCAGAAAAACCTTATGGAAGGAAATCTGTCGTCCTTACATGGTCTGGTCTACATGTGACTCCAGAGCTGCAATAATGACTCTCAACTGCCCTCCAAGCGCAACAAGGGATGGGCAATAAATGCTGGCCAGCCAGTGACGCTCACGTCCCATGAATGAATGAAAATAAATGAATAAACAAGTAACTGTTTGATGGCTCTGTATAAAACTGAAATTGATTGTCTGTATTTTGCTGTAGCATCATTGTATGAACCATTTCTAAGTAATTTCAGCAAAGATGTTGGCCTATCCTTAATGGCCCAAAAGCAGAAGTTTTAACATCAGGTGAAACTGGAGGATTGGTAGCTATATTTGCGTGCCTTCTTTGCTTGACTTGATGGTTAAATTTGAATGAATCTGTTGATTTATCCCTCTTCCTTCTTCGTACTTGTAAGAAGGAGGAAATAAATGTGGAGCAGAGGTGTGTGCTGGAATGCCCAACAATTTCTTGCTCACTGGTGTCGAATCCCTGAGTCCGTTTGCTTGAATATAGTGGTGTGTTTTCAAAAACTCGGTTGTCAATTGATGGGACTGGTACTTAATCTCCAGCAGGCCTTCTCTTCTTGATTCCATCGGCAGCAACACAGAATGCTTACCAATTGTTGCAAAAATCCCTGCTGAACAAATGCAGTGCCAAAGTGTTTAGCTTTTCCATTATTGTATTAATGCCAGCAAAGTGAGTGAACTAATTGCTACCTATTTGTTTTAATTTCCCCCAGCAGATTAACTGCAACATCTCTCCCTGAAGATTCATTAACCGAGTTTTAACAAAAAAAATTGCAAATTTTATTTCCTTGTTTCTGGAAATAAAAAGGCAAAATCTGTCAAATTGAGCTTTCCGCCAGGTTTAACATCCATCCCTGCAATTATTGTCATCGACCAAGAACAGACAACTTCTCACACCCCCACCAAGCCTTTTTGCCAAATTATTTTTTTCCCAATCCTCCCATGTGCTAATCATTGGTAAAAGGTGAGGGGCGGTCTTTTTGTTCACAGGTTTCTGCTGACAATGTATGATAATCATCCACTTAGACTGCCAGGGCAATATTATTTGTATTGGCCTCTCCTTTGTTCATCTCTTGGAAGGGAGTGAATCGCTAGCATTTAGCAGTTCCATCAGACAACAAGAAATAGATCAACAACTTGATGTCCAGACAACACATTTTATTTCATATATAATACAGCAGTGCACCAGAAGGGTCATTAAAAAATTAATTGGTTTTAATATTTTCCATTTTAAGATTACGTACTCTTTTGACATGTGACTTTTCAGCAAAGATTGATCTCTAAATTTAAAAATAACAATAAATTGATGTTTAATTTTTTGACTGGGATTTATTTTTCAAAAATGCTTAATTGGTACAAGAAGTATGCAGGGCTTACACATACAGGACTATGTATAAGTCCTGCATACAAGCTTAAAACCATTAATACAAAGTGAATGGGTTGAATAATCTTTGCTTGATTGAAATATACTTTGGATTTCATTTCTCACAATATATCTTCTTTATAATCTTGGGTAGTGCTGGAAAAAAAGTAAATAGAACTAGGATGTTGGCCAATTCAAATCCAAGGTCACAGCATAAAGTATCAATAACTTCCCCAATTCTGAGCTCCAACCTTTGGTTCTATTTTCCTAATTTTTCAGTATAGTTTGTTTTCGAAAGGAGGTTCCTTTCACCTTCATCCTTAGCTATTTGAACATGATCCATGGATACAATGGTTAGTACCGCTGCCTCACAGAGCCAGGGTCCTGGGTACAATTCCGACCTTGGGTCACTGTCTGTGTGGAGTTTGTACGTTCTCCTCGTGTCTGCGTGGGTTTGCTCCGGGTGCTCCAGTTTCCTCCCACCTTCCAAAGATGTGCCAATTAGGTGGATTGGTCATACTAAATTGACCCCTGTGTCAGGGGGACTAGCTAGGATAAATACATGAGGTTACAGGAATAGGGTCCGGGTGGGCTTGTTGCTAGGGCAGGCTTGATGGGCCAAATGGCATTCCTCTGCACTGCAGTAATTCTATGACAATCTTTTCTCCTTTTAATATACTATACTTTATATTTGGCTGTGTTCACTTTCATTGGCCAGTTGCTTTTTTTTTTAATTTGATAAGTTCAGCTGCCCGTCTTAATTGAACTGCTTCCCCTACTTTGGCATTGATCACAAATCAAACTAATTTTCATTGATTTTCTGAATCCAAATTATCAATATAAATTAAGAAAAAAGACTTCCATTCATGCAGTGTCTTTCATGACCTCAGAGTATCACAAAGCATTTTATAGACAATGTTGTAATGCAGGCGATGTCAGAGCCAATTTGTGTGCCACAAGGTCACGCGAATGGCAATGTGATAATGACCAGATAATCTGTTTTAATGATATTGATTAAAGGATAAATATTGTCCAGAACAATATAAAGGAGCTGCCCCGGTCATCTTTGAAACATTGCCACAAAGTCTTTTATCTCTATCTTAGAGTGCTTGTGGAGCTTCGCTTTAGCATCTTATCCATAAGAAGGCACCACTGACAATGTTGCATTCCATCAGTAATCTTTTTAAAATTGATTTATGGGATATGGCCATCGCTGGCTGGGCCAGCAATTATTGCCCATCCTGGAGTTGGCCTAGATTTTTGGTTGCGAAAATTGAGAAATAATTATTGCAAATTAAAAATAGTAATGGCCCCAAAGCGTGAATGCTGGGGCAGCCCACTTGATCCTGTTATTACTCATCCGACCATTACCTCTTTATTCTATCGGGAAATTTCTTATCTATTTCTTATCCTGAATCACCACAACTGTGAGCTTTATTAGTAACTTCCCATGTAGATATTATTACTTGGACCAGTTGGCTTGGATTCTCACTCGCTGAACTAAATTCATGACTCCCAAATGCACAATTGAAGAAAAAGTTGTGAAACTAGGAAAAAGGAGTGGATTATTTTAAATCCACAATGTTTTATGAGTGCTTGTTTAGTGTGCATCATCACACATTGGGATACACAAACATAGATTATCTGATTGGCAATTTATTTTCATGATAATGTTACGCAGCACAAATTGGAAAATCCAGACTGCATTTTGCCATACTCCTCATTAAACTTATATATTTATTGGTATCACAAGTAGGCTTACGTTTACACTGCAATGAAATTACAGTGAAAATCCCGTAGTCACCACACTCTGGCACCTGTTCGAGTACACTGAGGGAGAATTTAGCATGACCAATGCACCTAACCAGCATGTCTTTCAGGCTGTGAGAAGAAACCAGAGCACCCAGAGGAAACCCATGCAGAAACGAGGAGAATGTGCAGACTCCGCGCAGACAGTGACTCAAGCCGGGAACTGAACCCGGGTGCATGGCACTGTGGGGCTGCAGTGTTAACCGCTGTGTCACTGTGCCACCACCAGTTGACGAGAGTTGATGCAAAACTGCTTTCAAGTATTTACCTTCATATATTGCACATCTTTAACTTCAAAGAACTCCTTTTCAAAGGATAATTCTTTGAAGTTTCCCTACGAAGCTCAAGTATAGCTATTTGATTGAAGTGAAAGTGAAGTGGACATGTGCTACTGGTAAATGAAAGATTCTTCGGTTTGCCAGCATTGATTTCTGCATCCTTCCACAGCCCATTGGGAATTGTTCATCTTTAACAGTCTATTTTTGTTTTGGGGGGGAACCAAGAGAAGAGAACTGTCTGAGTTAATAACAGCCATTGGAACGGCACTATGTTTCCAATGAGCATTTTTCAGCAATGAATGTTTTATTTCACCTCAGGTTTGGATGAAATGGCTGCTTTCTAGGCTAGACAGGGTCTCCTTGGGGTAGGTTTGTGCTTAAGTATAAAACTGCTCATAATGCATTGGCATCATCTTAATCCCCTCCCAATTTTTATTTCCACAATGGAAGTTAATGAAAAAACAATGGAGGTAATTCACAATTTATACTCATGTGAAACCCACATTTTCGATGAATCTTGCTATATCTCTGTCGCAGTGAAATTGTATAGCTGTTTTCAAAAATAGGTCACTTTTGTTTTATATTTCTTAGACTTCAAATGCAATTTTAAATCTTGAGCTAAGTTTATTTGCTAGGAAAACAACTGACCATTGGGACAACTTTTTTATTAATGGAGCATAATGTGTGTAAAACTGAAATAATTTTGAGCTTTAAATGCGCTATAAAGTATCTAGTTAAAGAACAAAGTGTGTTTTAATAGCCTCCTCCATGGCATTACTGTCATTTAAGTGCAAATTGGATGGATTATAGACCATTTGATTAGGAAAGGGGGCAATTGGACATGACATACCACAATCGAAACAAAAGTGCTCTTAAATACTTTGCAACTGTTGTAATTCTGCTCCATGCTTAGAACGGCTGATTAATAAAAGAGTACAGCATCGCTTTGAAGTTCCGTCCTGCTTGTTTGAAGGAAGCATCTGCAAGTTTTGTTCTTCTTGGTTTCTCATCTTAGAATTTTTTTTAACTTTGTTCCTTACATCTACATTCTTTCAGAAGCCATCTCAGCCGAGCTCTCAGATTGTGCCGACAGATCAAAAGGGGGCGGGGGGGTGGTGGAGTAAGATCACACTGGAGGTTATTACTTCTGGAGATGCTGCTCTTGAGCACAGTGCAAAGCCAATAGGGTATTTGTTATCATGCAGCCACCTCACAGAAACTGTATGCCATTTGCAAAGGAGGCATGAACAATTTATGTGCCAACTTGGTGCAAGAAAAATGAACAGCAGGGGGTTCATTACTGGTACTGCTTGTTGTGTGGAAGTATGTGCCCCACACTTGGGGATACTTAGAGGCGTATAATCTGACAATGCAGGCATTCACGAGTGGGTATTGTGTTACGAACAAAGGAGAAATGTTAGATCCTTTCCCTTTGTATCCCCCCTTTCGCTGACCGCAACAAGATGTATCTTTGAGGAGTGTTTTAACCGCTTGAGGGTTTTGACTTTTAAGAACAAACACAAAACAGGCTTTCTTGTAATTTTTTTAAAAAAGAAAGGATAAACATTTATTTGCATAACACCATAAAGTAATCACAACAAACATCCCTCTTCTCATTCACATAAGACACACACATACACAAGAAAGATGATTTCTAAAGATGTAGCATGTACTGATATCTTTAAAAATAGTTTGAACGTCACAATTACCCTGATTCTTCAAGATGGTAGCTGGAAACTCCTGTCTGCAGGCCTCCAAATCGCTCCAGTTCACTGAGGACAGTGGAGGTCAGAAGTGTCTACTATGTCACAGTGGTTTATTACTCACAGCAGTGGGCTTCTGGCTTTGTCTCAGTTGAAGCTCTAGATCAGCTCCTATAGTCAGAATACATCTTGCAGGTAAAACAAATTAATCCCACTTCTCTGCCTCTAATGGATCTTTTGGAGTCCTATGCTGGGCAAGCTGATTACCCTCTCCCCTTGACATCCCAGACTAGGCCACTGGGCTTCTGTTGTGGATTAATTGGGTGTTTCCTATCATGAGCCACTTTTACTCATATGACAACAGTATCAATGGTTGGAAACTACTGCTCTGAATCTGTTAGGTTTGGTGGCAGGCACAGGAGAATGAATGATTCCTAAAGGGGGCAGCAGGATAGCTGAACATATATGATCTTGCACTGCTCAGCTCATTACTTATGCATCCATATGGAGCATGCTGAATCTCAAGTTAGGGCTGTCTAGGAAGTCATCCTCCCTGCTTTTACCTCACCGTTACCTCATGGGCCTCAAAGATCCAGGCATCATATTTAAAATGCAAACAGACAGCCCACTACCTTCTCTCAAAGTCCTGGGGAAATTTGACCATGTGGCACTTGACGAAAACATGTCATCATGTTTACAAATACCATAGTGCCCTTATTACCATAAGGGCAATACTAGAGGAGACTTATCAGCCTCTCTGCTAAAGCAGTCCTTTAGGCCTCTGTTAAAGTTACCCACATGCAGACAATCCATAGTTTCCATTGCTTTGTATCAAGATTGTGCTTGCAGTTTTGTAGTTCCAGTGGAAATGGGATAAGAAACTTTGCTGTGATGCAATTAATGCCATAAGTCACTCCTGCCATAATTTCTAGGAACCTTTGTGCCAGAATAATACACTGGTAATAGAAATACTTTCTATGTCCTGAGGTCATGAAAGGCACTAAATAAGTTTTTTTTTCTCTCTTTAGGATGTTTGCAGGAAAGTACAGACCATTGATGCGATTGCTTCAAGAAAGATTCTTGAAAATATTCTGTTGGTAATGGGATTGAAGGTTATGAGAAAAGCAGTGACTGAGAAAGTAGAATATAACGTGGTATATAAATGGTTTCTGAGCTACTGGGGTTGAAGCTGGGAAGCATTGGGTTGAATTCTCCTCCCATTGACAGACCTTTGTATGTCCGTGTATGGCTCTGCTTGCAGGCAGTTCCTCTGGGACTTATTAGTATCCATTACAGGTCATATCAGGAATGGGTTTCTTCCAGGTACTTTGGTTTCCTCCCACATTCCAAAGATGTGCAGGTTAGGTTGATTGGGCATGCTAAGTTGCCCCTTAGTGTCAGGGGGAATTAGCAGGGTAAATATGTGGGCTTACAGGAATAGGGCCTGGGTGGGATGTGGTCGGTACAGACTCGATGGGCCAAATGGCCTCCTTCTACACTGTTGGGATTCTAGGAATGATAATGCCATCCTTCCTTGGGTTACAACTGCTGGAGAAGGAGGCTGACTCGGTGCTGTTGCCGCATTTAAAAAGCTACAGCAGGTTAGAAAGAACAATCAATTCTGGACAGCAGGAAAGCACGACTACAAGGAGACAGCAAGAAGCAGTCTCATGATGTTGTGAGCAGCAGAAATCATTCCCAAATTTCTAATTACAACCAAGAAATGTCTGGAGTCGGGGTGGGAGGCTGATGGCAGCAAACCCCAATGAGGAGTGATTTGAGGAGGAGGTGAGATTGTCAGTGTAACTTGCATGACACATGTTTCAGTGACTGGGTAGCGCAGGTAGGATAAGTTATTTGGGGCATTGTTGGCAGTTTCTACCCTACAGCACGATGGAGCCTTTACCCACTTCCTTAGATCACAAACTCTTTCTGTCATCACCAGGGCATCACTGAAATCACATGCCAAGAGCGATTACTGAGAAGCATTTTAACTCACAAACATTCTGCCAACTCACACTGAATGCCACAAAAGGATGTTATGATCTCTGAAGGATAGTTTATACACAGAAAAAATGCACCTGTAAATCCCACCATCCATAGATGCATAAGCTTATGAGGAGAAAGCAAGGGTCCATGGCTCTAACATTTCCCAAGTGTATGTTACCTTTCCGCAAAGGGAAGGACACACTCATTGATGTAAAATTATAACAGGGGAAGCTGCACCTTCACTGTGTCCACAGCTAAACGTGTTCTTCTGTTTCACCTCTTGGAGGAAGAGTTCCCTAGGCTGGATTTTCTCCCTCCCTTCCTACCGGTGAGATCTTCCAATCCTGCCTAAGGCACAACCCAGCCTCAGATTTCCTGGCAGAAAGGGGTGGATTCAATGGGAAATTCCATTGACTGCAACAGCTCCAGAAGATCCCGCCACTGGCCAATGGCGGTCTGCCTCCCAATGCCAAGAAACATGCCATGGGGAGGACCAGAGAACCCACCCCATGATTCTGTAATGTAACACAAAGGGGTCCAAAGGGATTGTAAATGACGAGTATGAATCTTGAAGAGTCAATTGATTTCTGATCTACACACTATATATGTACATTTACTTGAACACTATTACAAATTCCTATTTCCACATTTAAAATGAAAACTGTTTATGTAAACACCCTGTGTAGTAGCACCTCAGCTTCATGTGACCCAACATCTTTGCAAAGAAGTTATGTTCCAACCAACTCTACTGAAATCAAAATATTGTATAGAAAAGTATTTAAGAATTGAATACCTAGATTTAAAATAACTGAATTCAGAGTTGGAGTTTACATTAAAGGTGGACTACTGCAATTTGCCTGTTAACTTGCAGTTGAAAATTAGCTATAAACTACAAGTTAAAAGGTAGGTACAACCAAGTTTAATCTTGCGAATTAGTTCAACATATAGGTTGTCAACCCAATGACAAATTCCTTTAAAGTTCTGTATCCCGATGGAAATTTTCACTTCTCCTTCTGAGAGCTAGCCTGATCTCCAGCCAACAACGCACAACATATCTGAGTTCCATCGTTTTCACCAGAGATGATTTGATTTGATTTATTTTTGTCACATGTATTGGCCAACAGTGAAAAGAATTGTTTCTTGCGCGCTATACAAAGCATACTGTTCATAGAGTACGACTCTTCCTATCATTGTGAAGCAGAATTCACCAAGCATTGGACTGATCACCCACTAATAAGGAATGTGAGCTAGATTTCGACCTTCATGAGAAAGGTTAGTTTTGCCCTACCGATGATTACAAAGTGTTGTTGCAATAGTAATCCTGCTCAATACGAGAAGAACCAATGGTTTGGACATTTGGTGTATGTGCTTGGCTGAGGAGCCAATGGTGCAAAGCTACCACCTGTGGAATTATGACTAAATGCTTCTAAGTCAGAATCCTGCCTAAACATAATGATATCCTAGCGCTGCGGATCACTGGTTGGCCTGGGATAGCTGAGCCCTGTTGTGCTGAAGGGCCTGCTCCTGTGCTGCAATTTTCTTTGTTCTTTGTACACAGGGGAGAAGATGTGGAGATGCCAGCATTGTGGGCACAGCAACAGATCTCACAACACCAGGTTAAAGGCCAACGGGTTTATTTGGAATCACGAGCTTTCTGAATGATGAAGGAGAAGCACTCCGAAAGCTTATGGTTCCAAATAAACCTATTGGACTTTAACCTGATGTTCTGTGACTTTTTATAGTGGAGAAGGAAAACAGAGGGTGCAGAATGTGGTGTTACAGTCACAGCTAGCGTGTAGAGAAAGATCGACTTAACATATAGTAGGTCCATTCAAGAAGAAGCTGTTCTTGATCAATTTGTACATGCTGTCAGACATTTGTATCTTTTTCCCCAGCAGAAGAAAATGAAAGAGAGTACATCCGGAGTACATGGGCTTTTGGATTATGTTGGCTGCTTTCCAAGGCAGCGGCAAGAAATGGCATATGTTTAAAGAAACTCCTCAACCTGCCCTTTTAATTCATGTTTAACTTATGTTGTCAGGGTACCTAAGGTAGTATTTCGTTTTTGCTTTGTTTGACTCCTCGATAGTTTTATTTCCTGATTTAAATCGTGTGGCTTCGTTCTTCTCAGCAATCAAGATTCTGGATTTCTTCTTTCAGAAAAAAAGCTACTGGTCTCTATCAAGATTGTTAGACGAAGAATATGAAGATAATGCGCAGAATGGGAAATGGTAAAACAGAGGGGCAAGAACAGGAAGGTACAGATCAAGGGGGAAGGGGATTCAGGGAATTCTGCAGGTCACCAAGTGTTTTTTGGATCTCAGTTTGAGTTATGAAGGAAGAGTGGTTTTCACCTCGCCTCTTTACCCTTCTCTCCCTATCATTTCAAACCACTTCCCATTTCAGGCCAAATGTTTTAAGTGCAATCTGGAGAGGGAGGAGAAGTGCATTACTGAAAAGAGCCGGTGGAGGTGCCAAATGCATGGTAAAGAAGTCAAAGACTGTGGCCTGGGGCATGAGAATGAAACAATGCCACCGTGTCACAAGCAGCAGAAAGCTTGCGTTTGTACCAGAACAGATTGGTTTTTATGCGAGACATTTCCATTATAAATATTACATAGTGCGTTTCAACAATAAATGTTAACACAGAAGCATTGACAAGTGGAAGTTGGACAGAAGTGCATGCATTTTTCAAGACTTTTTATAGGCTTTAATGATATTGTGTCATTATAATTCACTCAGTGTTCTGGCAAGTACAACTTAAGTGTCAATCAGCCCATTAAAATTGAGTGCTTACCTCAGTCAAAAAGTGAGAATGCCAGATCTATCTTGTACAATAGGAATGAGATGGTGACCGCCATTGGAATAAGGAGATACAGAATGCCTGTCTCCAATGCTTATCTCCTGCTGACTCTGAAGATGTGCTAGAGAAAGGGATGTGTGTCACTGAATGCAATATAATCTGTTTGGATGATTGCCTGGCATGGTCGAATAGCCAGCAGTTGGTGAAAGCTATGACATGCACCTGTGAGGCTTGTGGCAGTGCAAGGTTGAGGTGAAACACAACTTCCATTTCTTTGTGCCACAGCCCCCATCACCATCTTGTGACAGTTCTATAATCGCAGGGTATATCACACTATTTTTAATACATAAGGCAGACAAATATCAAATTCATGAACAGTGAATGATGTATCGGCAGACATCCAACAAGAAGAACACTCAAGCTTATTCTGCCATAGCAATTGTAGTTGTGTATAAATTAACCATTGATTGATTCATGCCTCAGTGATTTAATTGCTACAATCACACTTTGCAGGAAGTTAATAAAGCTGAACAAAGTGGTCTAAACAGCTCAATTGATGATACTGTATCAGTGCTAAATTGTAATTTGCTTCAGCATTGATACTACAACTGGAAAATATAATTTAAATACAGGTCCAATGAAAAAAGAATGCAGATAAAATGATATCAACTCCTAAAATTACCTCTGCTTAGATGCTTGCCTGCTTCAAGTAACACTTCCCAGAAGTAGGCCCAACAGACAGTGACAGGGGGCAATTTATTCTGGGTGAAATTAGCTTTGCAAATTTAACTTTAGGCATAACTTGAATTTTCTGAAGTACTGCTTTGCAAAATGGCACTAAATTGCATCCCCTTCATTAATTGCACACGACCTTATTAGTTAATTTCCAGTAAAGATAATTCACTCTGCTTAGCTTTTCCACAAAATTTGAATACATAGAATCTATACAGATTTAGTCAGAGGTTAATTGTGAAAGGGAAAACCTTAATATTTCTTTCTGCCTGTCATGCAGAAATTACTAGGATGAGATAAAAACTTAGGAAAGCAAAAAAAAGAGAAGATTGCAATCCATCTGAATGGTCCTAAAATTTATACTGTAGAAATTTGGACCACTCAAGTGGCTTGCTTACTCTTGACTGGCAAGGGCCAACACCGCCCTGATTTTGGCTTGAGACTTAATTTCAGTGGTCCTGGCCCAAAAATAGCCAGCTGGTAAAGAGGGAACTAATATCAGATTCTTATGATGCTAGCAACAACCCTTAGGTAAGGGAAACCAGATGTCAGGGGTAGAGGTTGCGGTTGGGATGAGGGGAGTGAGCTTTGAACATAAAGTTGGGTGGATTTCTGGGCCAGGGAAGGTGCATTCAAGGCTTGGGGGACTAGTGGGATGGAGGATCAGAAGTTGATGAAAATCATCAGAGATCAGGGGCTGAGCCTGGAAGGCTCTGGGAGTTTTCTTTTGGGGGAATCATAGAACCCTACAGTGCAGATGAAGGCCATTTGGCTCACTGAGGCTGCACCAAACACAACCCCACCCAGGCCCTATTCCTGTAACCACACATATTTACCCAGCTAATCCCTTGACACTAGGGTCAATTTAGCAAGGCCAATCAACCTAACCCGCACATTTTTGGACTGTGGGAGAAAACTGGAGCACCGGAAGAAACCAACGCAGTCACGGAGAGAATGTGCAAACTCCACACAGGCAATGAATTGAGGCCAGAATTGAACCCTGGTCTCTGGCGCTGAGAGGCAGCAGTGTTAACAACTGTGCCACCATGTCGTCCACTTCAGTGGTCCTTGTGTAACATAAATAGCCAACTGGTAAAGAGGAAGCCAATATCAGATTCTTCTGATGAGGGGTGAGTGGTGGAGGGAGAGTGATTATTTGGAGGTTAGTACCCAGGCGAGCTGTGTAATAATCCTTAGTCACCAGTTAAGGGAAAAACTGGGGTTATAGGGATAAGGCCTGGGTGGGATTGTGGTCACTGCAGACTTGATGGGCTGAATGGCCTCCTTCTGCACTATAGCATTCTATAATTCCCCCCAAAAGAAAAACACTTTACTCAAACACTTCCATCCAATTTGAATGTGCATCAACAGGGTGCAAAAACATTGTGCCCATGAATGGACCAACCTATTCAGTATAGACTTGTACCCATGGCCAGTCACTCCCAAGGATGTAGTGGGGCTGCTGCAGCAGGCAACCTTTGTTTCAACTGGCACAGTTCACAGTGCTTGACTAGGCTCTCAATGATGGCATCAATGCCAGACCACCAGACATAACTCCAGACAAAAGCTCTGATGAAGAGTCGTCCATTTGCAAACGCTAGCTCTGATCTCTCTCTACAGATGCTGTCAGACCTGCTGAGATTTCCAGTATTTTCTATTTTTATTGTGTTAGATGTAACTCCTGGTGAGTATCTTCATCTTAGATATACCCAGGTAGCACTGCAAAATACAACTAGGAGCAACTCTTTTGCTGGTACAGAGATGACTACTCTTTCTGCGCAAAGGATAATGCTATCTTGGCAATTCAACTCATCTTTTCATGTTAACTGGCTCATTAGCCCAACCCATTAGTATCCTGCACTTCACTTTGCACCGCAATGGATCCCAATTAGTCTAGTACTCGATTTGTTTCACTGAGACTGGCAATGTGGCCAAGAAATTTAACTATATGACAATTTCCTGTGGTACTGGATGAGGTGCAACAGACTCTTGCAAAGCTCAGTGACTATGTGCATCTGCATTCACTATGAGTGTTCCAGGTCAATGTTTGAAGATATATTCGTAGGCGAAGAGGATTAATGTCCCAAACTGAATTTTTGCTGATCATAGAATCCATAAAGAAGGAGGCTATTTGACCCACGAGCCTGTACCAACAACAATCTCACCCAGGCCCTATTCTCGTGACCCCACATATTTACCCTGATAATCCCCCTACCGCTAATAGACAATTTATCCAATCCACCTAACTCACATATCTTTGGAGTGTAGGAGGAAATCGGAGCACCCAGAGGAAACCCACGCAGACACAGGGAGAACATGCAAACTCCACACAGACAGTGACCCAAGCTGGGAATCAAACCTGTGTCCTTGGAACCATGAAGCAGCAGTGTAACAGTGTGCCACCGTGATTGTTGGAATAGCCTTGTCTTCTTTAAAAAGACCAAAAGCGGTTTATGATCAGAAACAATTTGTGAGTAGCCTTTTTCGGCTTTTGAGAGCGTTTTGAAACATACCCAATTGGCTTTTCAGATCTGTCGTCCATCTCATGGGACAACATTGTACCAACGCCAAATGGAGAGGCATCACAGGTTAACACCAATTTCTTAGACGGGTCAAAATGCGTTAACAAGTTTGAAGAATGCAGCAGTCTGTTAAATGCTTCATTCTGGGGCATCTTCCAAAATCAATGTGAGTGCTCCTTTAACAGTGTATGTAAGGTGGCCAGTAACGTTGACAAATTTGGTAATTCACCATTCCTAATAATGACTTGAACTGAGTTGTGTTTTTTGGGAGCGGTATCTCCTTTATGGCTCTGACCTTGTCTTCTATCGTGTATAATCCTTGTGCATTTATGCGAAACCCCAGATAGGCTACCTTAGTGGCTTGAAAAGAAAATCTAATAAAACAGCCAAGGACTATGCACCAAATCTCTGCTGGAAACGGTGTACCTGAGGTGTTAGGGAATGAGGCTTGGCTGAGATGTTCTCTATAATCAACAAGCCTGCCAGAGCTTGTTATCTACTGGGTACTGCAGGGTGATTGACACCTGTGGAGCTGTAGCCCAGCAACCTTTGAAAATGTGATTAAAGAGGATAGGAAGGCAGCAACTGGAAGACTTAGAAAATGGTGTGCAAGCTGATATTGTCTGGTATAATTGCGGTGCCTATTGAAAAGAATGAACAGTGAAACTGTCTTGCAGAGGCTGAAATGTGATATAAAAGATTAAATGCAAAGTAATGTGAGACCTTGAGCTCTTCAATGATAATGCTGAAAGCAAATTTTCTGGGTTATTTTGCTATTTTGTGGACCTGACTTCATTTGCAATAAAACTGGATGGGGCTCAAATATAAGCCTTTAGAAAAAAATGACATGCTCACTGATTGAACTTTGGCTGTGGAAAGTTGCAGTGGGCAGTGACAGTCAAATTTGATCAAAGCTTTACCTTTGATCAGCTAAAGCCCTGAGTGCTCGTTCCTTCTAGTTTGTCTCCTTGCTGAACTTGATGTGAAGCAGAAACAAGGCTCATGGTGGAGAATACCAACAAAGTTGAAGATAACAGGACAGAACGTAAAGCAAATCAAGAGCAATGATTAGGTAACAATGGAGTTGAATTTTCATCATAACTATAGGATGAAAGGGAGAGTTAATGGGCTGAATTTTTATTTTGGAGTTGGAACCTCGATGTTTAATGAATATCTGGGTGCGGGAGCTGTGCAATATCAATGTCCAAGACCGGAGTGATTTTTGGTGGCCGGAGTGCATGCTTACTGTCCAATTAAAGATGCGAGGTGGTCAACAAAGCCTTTATTGAATCATAGAATCCTTACATTGCAGAAGGAGGCCATTCAGCCCAACAAGACTGCACCAACCACAATACCACCCAGGCCCTATTCCTGTAACCTCACATACTTATCCTGCTAATCCACCGACACTAGGGTTAATTTAGCATGGTCAATCAACCAAACCTACATATCTTTTATCACCCTGGACCACCCAGAGGAAACTCATGCAGACACGGGATGAATGTGCAGACACCTGTCGTAGATAAAAGACTGTTAGTGAGTCAAAGTACAGTAATTTTATTTCAAAAGCTTTTGGGAGAAACCTGGTACCTAACAGTGATTTATCAGGCTTCTCACTTGAACACAAATAAGTGTGGGTATTTATACATCATGATTCTCAGCATCAGTCACGACGCAAACTCTGGCATCACTCAGGACCCGCAATGCTTCCATTTCCAGCCAAGATGCAGCCCCCGGCTTCAGCCAGGAGCTGCAGCTTGTCTGGCTGCTTCAGTCAGACGCAGCCATCGGTACAGTCACGATCCACAGCTTTTCCGGCGGCTTCGGCAGCTTCTCACTGAAGTAACTTGTGTGGTCGCAGCTTCCCAGCAGGAGTCTTCCTGTCAAATAGCCGTTATCGCACTCTACCATCTGCAGCTGTCTAACTATGTTTAGCTAGTACAAACCGGTTAGGTTTGCAATGTCTACAAAATAACATTCACATTTAGCTATCTGTCTTTATGGAAATGAAAGTTAAAGAATTAAAGGCATAAGTAAGTAAGGAAAACATGAATAAATAATTTATATTGATGTTAGGAGCAGTATAAGCTTGAGGGGATCAGCCATGAGGAAGGGTTATGTTTGTGATATATGCTAGGTACAAAATGCATTCATTAACCCTTTCCCTTCTTCACACCACACAGACAGTGACCCCAGGCCAGAATTGAACCCGGGTCCCTGGCGCTGTGAGGCAGCAGTATTAACCATTGTACCACCGTGCTTCCAGTAATATAACATCAAAGATTAGAACTGCCAATGTATGTTGGAGAACAAGGGGGTGACTTCGGATGGCAGTGCCTGTGAAGAGACTTTTAAAACGTTGATTGTTAGAGGAGACTGCAGTTTCGAAGAGGAGTATCTTGTTCACTGGGCAGTCAATGGTGCAGATGTAGCCCACTGGCTATGGCAGTAGGAAGTGGGTTGGGAGTATGGATGTGGGGGTTGTTGCTAAGGTGGATGGAGTGCTGCCTACATGGGACTGCGTCTGGGAAGTCGCCTCCATCTTTGGCTTGTGTTTTGACCTCAGTAGTGCTGGTGGGGGGGTAGTTTGGGATGGGGGCATACCACCTGGACAATTCTTCTTTAGCTTCCAGTGTTATTTTTGGGAAGTGTGCTTTTTGCAGTTCACTTGTCCTGCTTCAGCTTCGGGCAGCACTGAGAGAGCTGTCCTTTCTCTAGCTTCCTAGCTCCATCTGCTATGAACGCAGTTAAACAAAAGCACAAGGTCTGTATTTTCTAAAGTGGCTCCTGGTTGCTAAGTCACATCACATTCTTTTTCCAAGCTCATGTTTACTTTTCATGTCATAAAACTTTCTCAACGCGATATAGGTTTGCACTTAAACCAAAATCCGCATGCATGCATCTTGTTTAAGATTAATTTTATCCCTTCTTGCACAGTTATCGATCACTTAAAACCACCTCTGCTTCGTGATACTTTCTATTGGTTTAAGGTATCCACCTCACTACCCCCCAGTTTCCAGGATGAAAATGACCTGCAGGCAGGATCGTGATGGGCGACAGCCAGATTGTGCCTCTGTGGCCATTTAAAAAACATTGCCGAATTACTTCCACAATTTTGAGATATTGGGATAGAATAAATTAGAATATGAGCAAATGTAATTAATTTGATGTCAACACAATGAAAATGCAAAGAAGAGCAAGAGTGTGTGACAAGATTTGCAGATTTGGAAAAACAAGATGAAAAAGTAAAAGACATGAAAGGGGGCAGAAGATGATGATAAATCCTGAGACAGTTCTGTTTAGACAGCCTGTGATGGCTCCAGCTGCTAGAGGATGAAACAGACGCAGTACAGTATCCAGAAAGAAAGACAGGGTGGAGTCTCCACAGCAAATGGAGCCTAATTAAATTCAGCATACTATTTTCAATGCAAAGCTACTAATATGGATGAATACAAACGCAAAGTCATTAATTGAAGAGTAGGAAGACTAAGGGAAATTAAGAAGCAGCAGATTGCACCAGACATCAGAATAAAGCAGCAGTATTAATAAAACATGACACAGCAAACTAATTTAATTAAGAATAAAAGTGTAAGGCTTAAAACCTTGTCTGTACCAGTTGGATGTGGGAGACACGATTTGCAACCTGCCCTTGCTGTCTCCACAGGAGGTAGGCAGCACCCAAACTCACAGAATATCATAGAATCCCCACAGTGCAGAATGAGGCCATTCAGCCCATTGAGTCTGTATCAACCACAAGCCCACCCAGATCCCACTCCCATAACCGCACACATTTACTCTGCTAATCCCCCTGACACTAGGATGAATTTAGCATGGCCAATCAATCTTACCTGTACATCTTTGGAGTGTGGGAGGAGACCGGGGCACCTGGAGCGAACCCATGCAGACTTGGGGAGGATTCCACACAGACAGTGACCTGAGGTCAGACCTGAACCCGGGTTCCTGGCACTGTAAGGCAACAGTGCTAAGCACTGTGTCACCATGCGGGCAACTCCTTGCTGCCCTCTTAATACCATGATTGTGGAATGCAGTCCTGCATGGCCTATGCTGCCGACTGACTACACACTGAATAAGGGGTCTCAATGCATGCAAGTCTTGTGTGTGTTTCAGCTAATCTCCAGCTCTAAAGGCAGACTGTTCCTCTTAAAGGGAAATTGCATTGGAGCTTGCAAGGCTGGAAACAACTGAAAAGGCAAAGGTAAGTGAAACATAAGGTCAGGGAGAAGGTTCCAATACTCACTGATGCTGCTATGGAGGCATTAGCAAATGAGGTCAGTATAAAGAGGGAGACCATATTTCCTCGGGGAGATGAGTGGGAGTAAGGAACAGGAAGTCCTCAGGCACGTCTTCAGGAAGGATTGGAAACATATAACCAGTGACGCCAATTCCTGGAATCTGGCCTGGAGGACTTGACAACAGTGCAGAAAGAAGTTTAAATACCTCATGCCCCTGATCATTGAATGCATCTTCACTTCACCTTCCATACCCACCAAATCACTAGCCTTTCACTGGCTTTATGCACTATACCCCTTCACTCATCCCTTCATCGAAATAGTCCAAAGCCAAGATCTCAAGGTTCAGAACTACTCATGTGCATTCTATAAAGCCATTCTCATTCAGTAAAAGTTATTAATCTCCTACTAGCCATTCATGTTCTCACTGACTGGAATTGGTGGATGGCTGATGGGAGAAAGGACCTTCAGAAAGAGTGGGAATGCTGACCTGCTTGATGTTTTGTATGACTTCATTATCAAATCATGGGATGCTATTAGTGTGCAGAGTGTCATTAGATAGGTCAAAAAATGCAGAAAATCGTGTTCTATAAGTGGAGAGGAAGATGATTTGTTGCATAGGGATGAAAGCAAAAGCACCAAATCTGATCCAGAGTTAAATGATGCCATTGGCAAAACGATTCTGAATGAATTCAATCAATTCTTCAGGGAAGGATTTTACGGCTTCATTTGGGCGAGACTGGAAATTCTTGTCCAAGGCCAATAGATTTCTGCTGTCAGACACTTGCCCACTCTGATTCCATTGCAGGTAAGGTGGTAGAGTTCCAGCCATTGCATCGAACGCTGAAGATAATATGTCAGATCTCTGGTGGGTCATACCATAGGTACCTCAGCAGATGCATTGGGGATCGCTCGGAAATCATGCTCATTGGCAGCACTTCATCAGACAGGAGGCAGGTAGACTCCTCCACATCATCGCCACCCTGCTGGGGGCCTCTGACATCTGCTGTTCCCATGCCTCTGCTTCACCTCAAGCATCTAGTCTCGAACTGCTCCCAAAGGCTCATCACCTAACTTGGACTTTGCAGCAACCTCTTCCCTAGCAGTCCTCCGAGTGTCAGTCAGCCTCCTGCTTCTGTGGAAATGTCTCTGCACAGTAACCATTAGAAAGTGAGACCCTGCTTAAACTAGATCTAAGTCCCACTGAGATATGTGTCTCTGGGCTGGTGGAGGGGATCTACAGTTGAAATCTTGTTATCACACCCAGATCTTCACTCCCAGGGGGCTGGAGCTGGTGGTGGAGTTGGGATCCTCACGCTCTTCTGGCTGGTACCTGCAATTGCCAGAATGAGAGACTGCATGGTATCCCTCCTTCATGGTACCTTGCATGAGCCTGAGGTTTCTAGGCAGAGACACTAAGGATTGTTCCTTCCAAATGGAGGACAGATGCCTAACTCGCTGTCTCCACATACCCAATCCTGATCTTCCCCTGCCAGCTCAGCAGCCCTAACTTTGTATAGTGTGAACTGTCTGGGTTGAGCCATGCCCACTCCTGTTTTCTCTTTCAACTTATGTGCACCAACGTATGCATAAGGAGAGAAGATGGTTTGATAATAGGTGGTGTATACATGCTAAAAATCAACAGCAGCAACTCCATTCTTTGGCAGCACTCTCCAGAAGGCAGCCCTGCAGCTCAGGCCATCAGCTATGCTGTCCATGCATAGAGGGCTTCTCAACAAGATGTGTTGATGCCTCATTGCCATAACTCAGTCCATGCAGTTGGCTCTACCAGATAGAAAGCCCGCATTGTAGAAGGTGGGGGTGGGGGGGGGGGGGGTGCGCAGTCTAGTGTAGAACTCAGTTGGACTCATGCAGATAGAAAGATAAGGCATGAGGAGGCATGGTGTTTGCTGGTTTCCTCTACACTAGACTGCCCCCACCTCCCCACCCTCACCTTCTACAAAGCGGGCTTTCTATCTGGCAGGGCCAACTGCATGGACTGAGTTATGGCAATGAGGCATCAACACATCTTGTTGAGACGCCCTCTATGCATGGACAGCATAGCTGATGGCCTGGCCATCGAGGCCCATGTCCCAATTTTCTCTCAGTGAGATGACTTTGTACGGTGAAGGGTTCGCTTATCCTGGCACTGTAGAAAAGAGGTTGATCATCCTTTTCCTGAGCTGTAGGGCTGCCTTTTGGTGTGTACTGTTCACCCTGATGAATGCCTCTCATACAACATTGATAAGTTGAGTGGACCTCATATTTCCATCCCTCCACTGTCTTCAGTAATATTCCTAGGGATGCATCATTGAATCTTGATGCCAGTGCTACCAGGGTTCTCCAAGCCAATTGCTGGACCGTAACTCAGAGTGGGGTAAAGCTGCAGTCATCTGAGTTCCTAATTAATGAGCTCAGCATTGCACAATTAGGCATGGGCTCCCAACTTCCAATTCGCAGCGGAAAGCCATGGGCTGCCAAAAATAGAAGAGTTTTTTGCCTATTTACCTGTGCTGAAAAATTGCACTCCAACTCCTGACGGGAGCATCAGCCTTCGGCCTTCAGCTAGACCATCTCCTGCATCAGAGTGGTGCAGGAGAACTCTAACCATGGCCCCTTATGATGGGCATGAGGTGGAGATGCCGGCGTTGGACTTTGTAAAGACTCGCATTCTAATCAGTAATCTGTAAACTGTCTGTGCTGTTACATGCTCTGTCTGAGGCCAGAACTCTCCATTCACCTGATGAAGGGACAAACCCCGAAAGCGTGTGAGTTTACTATCAAATAAATCGGTCAGACTTAAACCTGGTGTTTACTGCCCTTATGATGGGGCCAGACTAGGAACGCCCATTGAGGGCTTACTTGGAAAGAGCAGTTTCTGGTGGAAGTAGAGCAGAATAATTTCCCTGCTATTATAAAAGGCATGCTGAAGCTTTTTTTATTGTTTGTTTTGCCATTTCTTTTAAGTAGTTAATCCTATTGTTATTGGCTCATTTAAAATATAAGTTTTAATTTTATCTTTATGATTGAAGATGAGAATTGGTTAATGCATAAAAATGAACATAGGGTTTATTGTTTGTTTTAAATCTATGAAGCTCCTATTTAAATCTGCATTATATTATTATATAACATAACATGTTGCATGCTTATCAGTGTTCATATGTTCTCATTTAGAAATGGAAATTGAAAATGTAATTGGGAAGAGAGGTCAGAACTTCTCGGACAATGATTTGGATTTCTTATTGCATGAGGCTGAGCAAAGGAAAGTTTATATTTTGGACTGTGGAAAATATTAATGGTTATCATTAGTATTCTTCTGCCTTGCTTACTTCATTTATAATTATCTCTATTTAACTGTTATGTTTTGATGTTTCAATAAAGCATTTGTATCATTTCATATTCAAATGTTTTGTTTTAATATTTCAATAAGGCATTAGTAGAATTTTGTAAAGTTTAATGGAAAATATTTAACAAAAATAATGTTCTTAATACAAAACTGAAACCATAATAACACTTAACTAAACATTTTACTTGAGCAGCTGACTGTGACATTTTGTTTAATTGCCTCATCTTTTCAAATTTCTTACAAAATATTGCAACAGTTCTGTTGTCTCTAAACAAGGAGATAAGGGTGGGAGTGGGGAAGGGAGAAGGGGAAGGGAGAGGAGGAAGAGAGGGAGGAAACGAGGGGCGGGAAGGGGAAGGGAGGGAGGAGGAGGAAGGGGAAGGGGGAAGAGGGGATGGGGGGAAGGGGGAAGAGAGGATGGGGGAAGGGGGAAGAGGGGATGGGAAAGGGGAGAGTGGGAGGAGGAAAGGAGGGAAATGGGGAAGGGATAGGGAGGGGGGTGGGTGAAGGTGGGAAGGGAAAGAGGGGGGAAGGGAAGGAGAAGGGGGAAGGGAGAAGGGTAGAAGGGGAAAGGGGAAGGGAGAAAGGAGAAGGGGGAAAAGGAGAAGGGGAGGGAGAAGGGGGGAAGGGAGAAGGGGGGAAGGGAAGGATGGGAGGGAGGGGGAAAAGGAAGAGGGGGGAAAAGGAGGGAGGGAGAAGGGAGAAGGGAGGGAGAAGGGGGAAGGGGAGGGAGAAGGGGGGAAGGGAGGGAGGTGAAAGGGGATAGGGAGGAAGGGGAAAAGGGGAACAGGGGAAGGGGGAAGGGGAAAGGGAGGGAGGGGGAAAGGGAAAGGGAGGGAGGGAGAAGGGGAAAGGAAGAGAGGGGAAGTGGGAGGGGGAAGGGAACAAGGGAGGAGGAGGGAGGAAAGGGAGGGAGGGGGATGGGGGGAAGGGTTGGGGAAGGGCAGAGGGAGAAGAGAGGGAAGGAAGGGGGAGGGGAGGGTTCAAACATGAAATTTGCACATTTTACATATAGCTGATTTTCCTGCACCTACATCAAAGCCTCAAAAGAACTTCAGCTGAGAGACTAAACTACAGATGTATCAGCGATGGTGCAATATGATTCCAGATTTTCAATCAGTATTGGATTCTGTAATACCAATCATACAGAGAGTTTACATCAGCTTACAGGAGACTTGCATTTAAGGAATACACTTTACTAAAGCATTTTAACTAGCCAAGTTGCACACTTCCCACTGTCAATGTAAAACTCATTTCGCCAAGAGACTTCTAAGGATCAACACTGCATTAGGGAGACTTGTAAAATTGGGATAGACACTGCTTAAAATTCATAATTTAAAGTTTATTTATTAGTGTCGCAAATAGGCTTACATTAATACTGCAATAAAGTTACTGTGAAAATCCCCTAGTCACCACACTGTTCGGGTACAACTGAGGGAGCAAGATCCAAATGGACTTTAGCTGAAACTTATTCCAAATACTAACATCCACATTATTACATAAGAACATTCGTTTTACTGGAATTAATATGTCTTGACAAAGCTGTAAAAGATCTTTTATTAAAAAATTTCATCAGTTTCTGTCCATTACATAAGTGTTAAACATCTTTTTAAAACCTTTAGGAAAAATTAACTCACCTACTACAGCCATACCCAAATAAAGTGTGCAAATAAACAAGTGTAAATACTCACCTATCATCAACGCAGGTGATGGAAGTTAGGGAGAGATCACAGCGCAGTTCTTCAATGCTGGCAGATTTACAAAACCAAATTGGAGGATTCAACTTGGCGTGCTTCCAACGCCCATACGTTAGGACTTCTGTATTGTCCTGGTATGCAGGTGCGGTGCGGTGCACAATCAACGTAAGTCGGGATTTGGGCCAGAAGTTATGGGCCATGATTTCCCACTGGGCCTCATGGAGGGAAATACTCCTGCTTCCTGCCCCTGCCACAGGACTGAGGCCCAAGTAGGAGATTTCAGCCAAAGTCAGAGAATTCAAATAGTTCCACAGAATAATTGCACTGGAAAAATTGGAAAGATTAAAACTAGTTCTAATTGCTGGGTAACTATATTACTGACACCCCCACCGATTCCCTCAATTACACCCCCTGACTGCCATCTCCCCTCCCTAATTGGGTAACCATACAATTGGATCTCATTGACTCCACCCCCTTGACCCTCCAATGGCCCTCCTGACTCCTGACTACACTCCAATCCCTGACTGTCCCTCTGACCACAAGACTACCCCCAACCACTGCCAATCACCCTGAAACCCACCTCGACCCCCCACCCTCCCACCCACTTACCTACTTTTCTCCTAGATTGTCAAAGTAGCTTTGGGACATCTAACCTGAATGGAATATGGCAGCTAGTGCAATAAAAAGAGGGTGTGGCTTTGTTCCACCCTACACTCTTGTATCAAATTGGAGGACTCTTGGAGGTGCTACACATTTCTCAGCAGGCCAACATCAGAGGTCCGGGCGAGAAATGTGAAACTCCAGTCCAAGTTAAGAAAATAGGAGCGGAGTAGTGATGAGACAATAGTTGCATTCCATGAAAGATTTGCCCCAATTCATTTTAAAATATTATGATTGTGGTTAAAGGTATCTTTGAAAAATTTCTTAACGCAATAAACTATGCCAGATTAGTTTGATATGTATCATCAGTGTTATGTTCTTCTTGTTGAGAGGGTTGAGCTATGAGGAGAGGTTGAATAAACTGGGCTTGTACTCGTTAGAGTTTACAAGAATGAGGGGAGATCTCATTGAGACGTATAAGATGATGAATGGGATGGATAGGATAGAGGTGGAAAGACTCTTCCCGCTCAAAAAAGACAGTAGGACTAGGGGGCACAGCCTCAAGATAAAAAGGGGGCGGTTTAGAACGGAGTTGAGGAGGAACTTCTTCACTCAAAGGGTGGTGAATCTCTGGAATTCTCTGCCCGTTGAAGTGGTGGAGGCTGCCTCGCTAAATATTTTTAAGACGCGGGTTGATGGGTTTTTGATAGGAGAGGGGATTAAGGGTTATGGGGAGAGGGTGGGAAAGTGGAACTGAGCAGCGACAGATCAGCCATGATCTTATTGAATGGCGGGGCAGGCTCGAAGGGCTGGATGGCCTACTCCTGCTCCTATTTCTTATGTTCTTATGTTCACATTTCCACAGAATCCCTACAATGCAGAATGAGGCCATTCTGCACTGACCACAATCCCATCCAGCCCCTATCCCTGTTGCCCCATGTATTTACCTTGCTAGTCCCCCTGATATTAAGCGGCCATTTACAAAGAACAAAGAACAGTACAGCACAGGAACAGGCCCTTCGGCCCTCCAAGCCTGCGCCGATCACATTTATCTATCGAGACCAAATGTTGAAATTCTTCGATTGCCAGTTTGTTCATATGTCTATCAAGATATGCCTTAAATGTGACTAACGTAACTGCCTCAACCATCTCACTCAGCAGTGCATTCCAGGCCCCTCCCAACCTCTGTGTAAAAAAGCTTCCCCCCCACATCTCCTCTGAACTTGCCCCCTTGTCTTGAACTTGTGCCCCCTTGTAATTGTCATTTCGAACCTGGGAAAAAGCTTCCAACTGTTCACTCTATCTATACCTCTCATAACTTTATAAATTTCTATGAGGTCACCCCCTTAGCCTCCATCTTTCCAGGGAGAACAATCCCAATTTATTCAATTTTTCCTCATAGCTAATACACTCCATTCCAGGCAACAAAAGCAACCTTTTCTGTAAGCTCTCCAAAACCTCCACGGCCTTCTGGTAGTGTAACACAATTTGCCAACTTTTATACTTGATGCACTGTCCAATAAAAGCAAGCATGCCATATGCTTTCTTCACCACCTTTTCCACCTGTGCTGCCACTTTTAAGGATCGGTGGGCCTACACGCTCAGATCTCTTTGTGTGTCTGTGCTCCTGATGATTCTGCCATTTATTTTATAGCTTCCACCTGAATTGGATCTACCAAAATGCATCACCTCACATTTGTCTGGGTTAAATTCCACCCGCCATTTCTCCACCCAAATTTCCAGCCTATCTATATCCTGCTGTATTCTCTGACAATCTTCATCATTGTCTGCAACTCTGCCAATCTTAGTATCATCCACAAATTTGTTAATCATCACTAGTATGGCTAATCAACCTGACCCACACATCTTTGGACTGGGGGGAGGAAACCGGAGCATCCGAAGGAAACCCACATGGACACGGCAAGAATGTGCAAACTCCACACAGACAGTGATCCAAACTGGGAACTGAACCTGGGTCCCTGGCACTGTGAGTCAACCCTTGTTTTGGAAGAATATTTGATGGTTTCAGTGGTCTAATTATACACCACAACCTATGGTGCTTTTTAAGTATAGTAGCATAGTTCCACAACCAATAATGTGATAATGACCAGATCTGGTTAAGGGCCAGGGCACTTTCTATAAATTCTGCTTTGAAATGACAAGTAGATGGTCAAATTTGATTCAGTGCCATTCCATCTTAATATATCAAAGCCTTGACCCAATGATAAAAGATAGGATTGTGCCACGGATAACATCAGAACATAAGAAACAGAATTAGAAGACCAAATGTCCCACAAAACTTGCTCCATCATTTTATATGTTAATTCCTGATCTTGGGCTCCAATTCCATTTTCCCTGCTCCCCAAATCCCTTGATGCCCCAAGAGAACAAAAATCTGTCTATCTCAGCCTTAAATACATATGTTATTCTTTCAATTTCAATGTATTGCTCAAACAAAGTACATTGTTCATTCACTGGAAAATGACAAACAAATTAATTGAGCACTAAAAAAAATTTACCCCATCGCGAAAATCTAACTTTGACTTTAATATATTAAAAGCAATTCCAGTGCATTAAAATAATCAGTCAGTGAATCCCATCATGAGTGCACATCCATTCATTAAACTCTTCTTAAAGAACTCTTTTACAGAAGGGCACAAACAAGTTCAAGAACCAATTTGTCCTGCATCTGAGGGATTGTAACCTTTTCCCTGAACACATCCATCAGTAATACTGAGAATGGTGATTCTCAGAGTTCACATCACTCTTAAGTTTCTAAATTCTCTGAGAACAGATTTTATCAAGAAATATCCACTCCTAAGTATCCTTCCTGTCTGATTCAATAATCTCTGTACTCTTAAACTTTCTACTTTCCTCAGGCAACACCATCAACAGAGACATCCCAAAAGGATAGCACTTGCAACTACTGCCGTATAAAAGAGTTTTATGATTGTGGGATCTACTTGAAGGGATTTGACTTTTCTCCAAATATTCTCAACCTTTTGAGTGAAGAAATTCCTCTTCAGAAACTTATCTTGAGATTTCCCAGCTAAAGGAAACAAAAGGGGCAATTCTCTAACCTCACTGTGCTGTGAGTAGAAGTGTTGGATCCGGAGAATAGCATGAACAGAGCATTTCATGCTCTGCGCCAATTTGTAATTTGCCCAGGCCCTTTCTAATGGCGCAAACCAGATCGTGCCCACAAAGGGAGTGAGTCTAATTAGCATATTTAAAATAGCATTTGAATATGCATAGCCCATGGGTGTTGGAGCCCATTGAAGCCCCAGTGGAGCAAAGGTATAACTGGGCTCTGCCCCTCAGGCAGTGCACACCCTGGTGGTGCCAGTTGGCCACTGCCAGTATGTCAAGGGCAGTTCCAAGAGAGTGGGGCCTGAGTGGGACTATGACGGTGGGGGTTATGATGTGGGGGCCTATGGCAATGGGGGCTATGATGGGGGGCTTCACACATGGGTGGATTATGTTGGAGGTCCTGAGAAGAGAAATTTTTCCTTCTAACTCTTTCAGAGTAACTATTAGGGTAAAACTGGCAAAACCATCCAAAGTTAATGATTTAAACCACTTCTGTCAGAAAGTTCCCAGTCCAGCACAATTGTGCGCAGGAAGTGAGCACTTCTGGGCATTTGCTGGGTAAACCCTTACACAGAACTTCCTAGAGGGATTCCCCAGCGTATCACTGGGGTAGCCCCCCAAATGCAGCACTGAGGAAACAGGATGGTATGGGCCAATATCCAGAAGGGCATGAAGTTTAAAGCAGAAATTAATAAAATAACAATTAAGGATCCGAATTAAGAACATTTATAAAAAATACACATTTACGGATGTTATTCACTAAAATTTTTCTAACAATAAGTTCCTTTATAAATAATTTGAAGAGCTACAAAGTATGAATGAAGCTGCTTGTATCAGAACCGAAACAACATGATTGCTAATTGGTAACCAGTTCCAGCCGATGCAGCTTTTAGCTGTATTGTGTGTGTGCGTGGAAAGAAAGACAACAACTGTAGACAACAAAATAATTGCATTATATTAATGTATTCAGTTATCTGTCCGTCCAACCAAATATGCAGTTTAATCAAATTGAAAAACACACCAATGTTTTGGACAATTTACACTAATGGGACTTGCATGCTAATTTGCATTTGTTAATAATATTAAGTTGTTATGATTGATGAATCTAAAGGATTGCCCATTTGTTTCTGTGCCAGTATTGAAATGATAATGCAAAACACAACATTGCTTAAACAGAACCAATCCCAAAACACTGCTGTTGAAATGCAGTTAATTGCACCAGCCACAGTGTGGTTGCAGATGTTCAGAAGGAGAATTTGAGTCACAAGAAATGGATGGATTTAGTTTAGGGTGTTGGCTGAGGGGTTAAAGTGTTAAGGATCAGAATTCCACAAACAATTAGTCTACTTCCAGCTTTAATGGAGGCAGTTAACCCGACCCGTTCCAGTTTGGTGAACTGGCTGTGAGCCTCAGTGCTGGACAGCTTTTTGAATGCATCTGGGGCTGGCAAAGGTACCTGAGCAATGGGATACCCAGCAGCTATACCCAGGTGAAAACTATCAGATCCATTGCCTAGATTGCCAACCTGGACAATGCTGTTCCACTCCGATCCTTAATAATGTCACTGGCCTCCTGCTCACCCTAGGTCTCCAACCACTTTCTGACCCCTCAGATTCCCTGTTGCAGGCCTGTGATGAAAATCCAGCATTTTGAACCGCTCCTCAGGTTTAAGAGCCATCCATTGACCACCACACTGCACCCACAACACCTGCCCAACAAGGCCTAAAAGTTGCACACTTTTCCATCACCGCAGGGTCCTGGAATTGGTTCACCCCCAACCAGAATGCCAGAATTTGCACTCCTCAGAATGAACCCTGGAATGCCCCCAGCTAGTTCAACCTCAACCTGAGCACAGTCCTACTTTGTTCCATGTCTTTTTCTAAACTTCTCCACATCTAACTGGAAGTTCAGCCTGGTACACAATTGATCATGATGTGGAGATCCCAGCGTTGGACTGGGATAAACACAGTTAGAAGCCTCACAATCCCAGGTTAAAGTCCAACAGGTTTATTTGATAGTAAACACCACAAGCTTTCGGAACGCTGTTCCTTCGTCAGGTGAGTGGAAAGTTCTGATCAGAAACAGGGCATATAAAGACACACACAGTTTACACTGTGTGTGCACTGTAAATTGTGCGTGCCTTTATATGCCCTGTTTCTGATCAGAACTTTCCACTCACCTGACAAAGGAACAGCGTTCCGAAATCTTGTGGTGTTTACTATCATGTAAACCTGTTGGACTTTAACCTGGTATTGTGAGACTTCTTACACAATTGATCAGCCAGCTGCCTTAAGTAGGTCTAAACCACTGAGTGGAAGATCCTGGATATGTTCCAGTCGAGCCCTGGAAGGTGCTGGATATAAGAACTAGGAGCAGGAGTAGGTAATTCAGCCCCGCAAGCTGTTCAAGTTTGATCCCAACTCAGCTTCAACTCCACCTTCCTGTCCATTTAACCTATTGTTAATTAAAGATCTGTCTATCTCCTCCTTAAGTTTACTCAATGTTCCAGCATTCACGGGTAGTTTATTGCATATGACGCTTTGAGAGAAGTAACTTTTCCTCATCTCTATTTTAAATGCTAATTCTAAAACTATGACCTCTTATTCTAGATTGTCCCATAAGAGGAAGCATCCATTCTATGTCTACTTTGTCAATACTTTTTATTGTTTTATATACCTCAATTAAATCTCCTCTCATTCTTCAAAACTCTAGAGTACAGGCCTAAACTGCTAAATCTCTCTTCATAAGACAAACCCCCTCATCTCTGGAATCAATCTAATGACTCCCTCTGAACTGCCTCTAATCCCATTACATTCATTCTCAAATAAAGAGACCAAAACTGTACACATAACTCCAGGTACAGTCTCACCAATGCCCTGGAAAGTGGCAGCAACAGTTCCTTACTTTCATACTCTATTCCCTTAACTATAAATGCAAAAATTCCATTTTCTTTCCTTATTACCTGTTGTGCCTGCAAACCAGCTTTCTGCAGCTCATGCATGAGGATATTCAGATCCCTCTACACCAAAGCGCCTTGAGGTTTCCCTCCATTTAGATAATATTGGCCCGTAACTTCTGATCGCCAGCAGAAATGAATGGTCTGCCAAAAATAGAAAACAATTTGCATAGTTACATTTCCTGAGCAGCTCTGCCGAAACTCCCAATAGATGCAGCAGCCTTGGACCCTCAGTGCAGCCATCTGACCAGCCCCAGTGCATAGCAAGAGATTCTTAACCACATCCGCTTTTGACACAGCACGCCTGGAAATGCCCAGTAAGGTCCAGATTCCAAAAGGCAGTTCTGCAGTGAAAATGGGGCCCCTGCTCTTACAAAAGGGATGTATTCATATTTCATTTTTTGCTATTTCTTTTAAATAGTTAACACTGTAATTTTAAAATTTATTTTAATTATTGAACATGAGTATTATTTAACATGTACAAATAAACAAATGTTTTATTTGTTTTAAATTTGTGAAATTACTCTTTAGAGTCATAGAATAATAGAAGTGAATGTTCTCATTCCATCCATTACGGGAATCGTATTCTGCCAAATTCTGTGTGGTATCGTGGCACAGTGGGTAACACTGCTGCCTCACAACATCTGGGACCCTGCCTTGGTTACTGTCTGTGTGGAGGCTGCATGTTCTCCCTGTGTCTGCGTGGGTTTCCTCCAGGTGCTCTGGTTTCCTCCCACAGTCCGAAAGATGCGCTGGTTAGGGGCATTAGCCATGCTAAATTCTCTCTCAGTGTAACCGAACAGGCACTGAAGTGTGGTGACTAGGGGATTTTCACAGTAACTTCACTGCAATGTTAATGCAAACCTACCTGTGATATTAATAAATAAACTTTATACGTCAAAACAACTTTTTAAAACATGTACAAACAACCCAAAGAATGTCTGCTGCCTCGACGCAAATAAATAAGGGCACAAACTCATCTAATAACAGTGGCACAATTACAGCTTAGCGTTTCAGGACCAGCAGATTTCTGAACCTCGATTGGAGGTTCTGGTTTAAAATTAGTGCTCTTTCAGCATGCATGCGCATGCGCCACGACGTCCATGGTGTCCCATGTGCATGTCCGATACTTAGTCAATCTAACCCAGCATTTTGGACCAAAGTTACAGGCCAATAAGTTGCCTTTTCATTTGTCTGACCAAAATGGATAACTTCAAACTTATCCATGTTAAACTACATCAGCCACATTTTGGCCTACTCACCTAACCTATCTATCTCCATTTGTAAATTTCTTATTTCCTCATCACAACTTACCTTCTATTTTAGTGTCATCTGCAAATTTGGTTAAAATATCTTCTATCCTCTATCTAAATGATTAATATAGATTGTAAATCGTTGGGGCCTGAGTATTGAACCCTGTGGCACCCCATTCGTTACATCTTGCCAACCAAAAAAGGGCCCATTTACCCTGACTCTCTGCCTTCTGTCGGTTAGCCAGTCTTCTTTCCAGTGAATAAATTACCCCAACCCCATGTGATCCTACCTTGTGTATTAACCTGCTGTGTGGTACCTTATCAAATGACTTCCTGAAGTCCTGATACACTACGTCTACAGGATCCACTTGGCTTGTTACATCTACTAGGAACTTGAGCAAATTAGTCAAGCATAATTTACCCTTCATAAAACCATGCTGACTCTGATGGATTGTGTTGATTTTCCAATCCATTAGAGACAAAATCAAGAACATTTTAACATCCTATTTTTCTAACTTGAGGTTGACTCTCATACCACTTTCCATCTATCTGACTCCTTTTGATTGTTATGCAAAGACATTGGTAAATCAGATGTTTTGATTTTTGTACTGCAGAGGAATGACTTTATACTGCAATTAACTCTCCTGAAAAAAAAGTGACAACATCAATATGCCCTTGTCAAGTTTTGGCAGAGTTTTAACTTTTCTTTGTTGTTTGTTACTTCAATTCAGATCCTTCCTCAAAATATTGAATACTGCTTCTTATACATTCAATCATTCATGATAGTCCAGAAACCTCTTCAGATATTATCCCTGCTGATTACAGTCTGTGGACTATTGGGTGAGAAATGATTGATTACTTTTCCAAGACTTTTTTAACATATTACCGATAATGGACATGTTTGCATAGCTATACATTTTTCATGTTTTACAGGTTTGACTTTAAAATTCCCCATAAGTCGCTTCTCTGTAATCCAGCAAAGAAGTATTTAGAACAAATCCTAGAGAAGGTATGTCATACTGTGATATGATAGTTGTTTCCAAATCGAACAGATCAGTTAATTAATTGCCTTGTGTCTAAACTACATGTAGAAATGTTTAAAATACAGTATTCTCAGTTGAGACCATTTAATCAACTGTCTTGGTTGCTTCCTTCCCTTCCCCTAGGCCCAATTTCTAGTTTTGTCCTGCTCTAACCTTGAAAACACAACTTATACTGGTTTCAATTTCTTAATTTCTCCCCATGCTGTCTGAGCTCATCTTGTCCAGCACGCTCACTCCTACCCCTTCAACTCTATTCCCATTAAGCTGATCAACCAACTTCCCTGGCTTCCATGTTCACAGATAGTCCAAAAGACATGATGGTTAGGTGAATTGGCCATGCTAAATTTTCCCTCAGTGTACCCGTACAGGCACCAGAGTGTGGTAACTAGGGTTTCTTTTTTACAGTAACTTCATTGCAATGTTAATGTAAGCCTACTTGTGACACTAGTAAATAGATTTTAAACTTTAGCGTTAGTCCCTCTCTCCTCTAAATCTGCCGTCATTACTTCTCTCTTAAAAAAAACCTTGTCCCCTTCATCCTTGCAAGCCTACCCTCCATCCTTCGCTTCCCCTTTCTCTCCAAAGTCCTTGAATGTGCTGTTGCCTCCCAAACTTGTGCCAATCTTTCCCAGAACTCCATGTTTGAATACTTGAAATCAGATTTCCACCTCTGCCCAAAGTACTGAAATCACTCTTTTCAAAATCATAAAATGACATCTATGTGACTGAGACAAAGGTAAACTGTCCCTCCAGGTCATTCTTGAATTTCTGTAGCCTTTGTTGTGGTAGACCACACAATCCTCCTGCAACACCAATCCACTGTCAACTAGGTGGTTGGGACTGCACTTACATAGTTCCATGCTTATCTCTACAGTTCTGGCCTGAGAATCACCTGCAATGTTTTTTTTTCCCTTGCTGATGTCCCCTTGGCCTCTTTCCATTTCTCAACCATATGCAGTGACAATTCAGTGATATCATCTGAAAACACAGCCCCCATGGCAAACCAGGAATGGCTGCTGGGTGACAAGGGCCATCCACTGACATGACCGTGATGTGCAGCCCACGCACCTAATTGTGCACAGTATTCATACAATGGAATTCAAAAAATGCGATAAAGCAAACAGTGTGCTGAAACCCATGCTTTTGATGCCTGTTCTGCTCTGGAGAAACCCTGCAGTGGTCACCTGAACCAAGCTTTATGATTGTCTTGATTCGTAAGAGTGATTGCACAGAGCACCGAGTAATAAACTGCATTAAGAACAGAATGTAAAAATTGGAAAATTTTGTGACAGTGGTATTATCTGCATTGTGCGGGTTTATCTCAAATTGAAGTTTAATTTAAAATTTTAATTAAATGCAGGTAAGGAACTTTAATAATTGGAGGTAGGTTCACATTGGTGGATGGTAAGCAGTGGTGTTCATACTGGAAGATGGTAGACAGTGGTGTATTGATGTACCGGCTAATAAATGATTCACTGACAATTCCATTAGATTGTGATGTGAAGTTCAATTTGAGTTTTCCTGACAAATCCTCTGAAAATCCTGCAGATGCCTCATTTGCAGCTCCGGATTGTTCTCCCAGGGCAAGGTTCCGGTTATCAGTCACCATCATCAGCCAGTGATATACAAATATAGAAACATGAAAATAGGTGCAGGAGTAGGCCATTTAGCCTTTCGTGCCTGAGTCACCATTCAATATGATCATGGTTGATCACGCACTTCCAGTATTCCACTCCCGCTTTCTCTCCATATCCCTTGATTCCTCCAGCTCTCTCATGAATATATTCAACAAACTGGCCTCAACAACGTGGGTAGGGAATTCCACAGGTTCACAACTCTCTGCGTGATGAAGTTTTTCTTCACCTCAGTTGTGGATGGCTTACCCCTTATTGATAGACTGTGACCGCTACTTCTGCACTTTCTCAGCATTAGGAACATTCTTCTTGCATCTAGCCTGTCCAGCTGCATTAGGATTTTATGTATTTCTATGAGATTCTCTCTCATTCTTCCAAATTCCAATGAACACAGGCCTAATCAGTCCAGTCCCTCTTCATATGTCAATACTTCAATTCCAGAAAATCAGTCTGGTGAACGTTTGCTGGATTCCTTCAAGAGCAAGAATGTCCTTCTTCAGACTAGGGGACCAAAACTGCACATAATACTCAAGATGTGGCCTCACCAAGGCCCTTTATAACTGCAGCAAGACATCTTTACACTGATACTCAAATCCTCTTGCTATGAAGGTGTTTGTTTATCTATGAGGAGGGGTTTGGGTGTCTGGACGAGGACAGGGTTGGAGGGAAGATTGTCTCTGGGTAGCACAGTGGGAAGTCTCACAACACCAGGTTAAAAGTCCAACAGGTTTACTTGGTAGTACAAGCTTTTGGAGTGTTGCTCCTTCTTCAGGTGAGTGAAGAGTGCACCTGAAGGAGCGACACGCCAAAAGCTTGTGCTACCAAATAAACCTGTTGGACTTTAATCTGATGTTGTGAGACTTCTTACTGTGCCACTCCAGTCCAACACTGGCATCTTCACATTATGGCACAGTGGCATCACTGCCTCACAGTGCCAGAGGCCCGGGTTCGATTCCGACTTTGGGTGACTGTGGAGTTTGCACATTCTCTTCGTGTCTGGGTGGGGTGTTGAATCTCTGGAATTCTCTGCCCGTTGAAGTGGTGGAGGCTGCCTCGCTAAATATTTTTAAGAAGCGGGTTGATGGGTTTTTGATAAGAGAGGGGATTAAGGGTTATGGGGAGAGGGCGGGAAGGTGGAACTGAGCCACGACAGATCAGCCATGATCTTATTGAATGGCGGGGCAGGCTCGGGGGGCCGGATGGCCTACTCCTGCTCCTTTATGTTCTTATGTTTCCTCCAAGTGTTCCGGTTTCCTCCCACAGTCCCAAACATGTGCTGGTTAGGGGCACTGGCCGTGCTAAATCCTCCCTCAGTGTACCCGAACAGGTGCCAGAGTGCGGTCCCTAGGGGATTTTCACAGTAACTTCGTTGCAGTGTCAATGTAAGCCTTACTTGTGGCACTAAATAAGTGAACCGCAAACTTGAACTGTGCCCAGGGATACCAGCTGGACTGGGCGGCTGGCGGTTGCCATGGTAACGGGGCCTAGGCCCTCAGGCTTGGCGCAGCCGCACAGGGCACTCGGGTATGGTGCGCTGGCCGCTGCTGTGGGCGCGGCGCGGGAGGGGGCCGCCGGTGGCGGCGGCGGCGGCGGCCCTGCTGAGGGCCCCGGGCCTCGCCTGCTGCTCCTTTCCCGGCACCGGGGGCGCCGACATGGACGACATCCTCCGGCGCACCGTGGCGGCCCTGCCGCCCTACGAGACGCGCAAGCAGCCGCCCGAGCTGCAGGAGCTGCCGAGCCAGGAGTTCGTGCACTTCTACCGGGGCCTGCAGGCCGCCGAGCGGCCGGCCTTCCTGGCCAAGCTGGCGGCCGATTACGGCGTCGACCACCGCCTGGTGTCCGAGCTGTGCGGCGGGGTGGCCGAGGCCCAGGACCGGGACCTGGGCACCTTGCTGCTGGCCGAGGACCGGGTGCGGTACGCGCTGACCCCTCGGTACAAGCTGCTGATCGGCCACGTCTCCCGCCTGGAGGGAGGCGTCAAGTTCCTTGTTGACCTGCGGGCGGACATCCTCCAGTTCCTGAAATCCAAATCCGCAGACAGCCCGCAGCTCAGGGTAAGGGAAGGATTTTTAAAAAAAGAGGACACAATTTGCATTTATATAGCGCCCTTCCTGAACACTGACCGTCTTAAAGTCTATTTATTAGTGTCACAAGTAAGGCTTACGTTAACACTGCAATGAAGTCACTGTGAAAGTCCCCCAGTCATCACACTCCAGCGCCTGATTGGGTACACTGAGGGAGAATTCAGTACGGCCAATGCACCTAACCAGCGCATCTTTCGGACTGTGAGGGGGAACCCAGGGCTTTAACCTGGTGTTGTGAGACTTCTTACTGTGTTCACCCCAGTCCAACGCCGGCATCTCCACGTCAGTGGAAACCCATGCAGACACTGGAAGAAAGTGCAGATTCCACACAGACTGTAACCCAGGCTGGGAATCATAAGAACACAAGAAATCGAACATAAAAAAACATAAGAATCGAACCTGAGTCCCAGGCAGCAGTGCAGACCAATATATACCACAAACAGTGACCCAAGTAGATGTATTGTGTCATGGAGGTTTACAGCACAGCAAAAAACCCTTCAGTCCATTGTGTTTGCACCAGCCATCAAATACCTATCCATTTTATGTAGAATCATAGAATACACGCAGTAGGAGGCCATTTGGCCCATCGAGCCTGCACCAACAAACCCACCCAGGCCCTATCCCTGTAACCCCATGGTTGACAATACTAATGTCCCTGACACTAAAGCAGTAATTTTGTGTGGCCAATAAACCTAATCCACACAACTTTGGATTGAGGAATGGGGTGGTGCAGTGGGTTAGCACTGCTGCCTCGCAGCGTCAGGGATCAAGGTTCGATTCTCAGTACCGTCTGTGTGAGCGTTTGTATGTTCTCCCATGTCTGTGGATTTCCTCCGGGTGCTCTGGTTTCTTCCCAAACTGTCAGCTACAACTCTCACCAACGTTTACAGATGCACCATAGAAAGCATTCTTTCTGATTGTATCACAGTTTGGTATGGCTCCTGCTCTTCCCAAAACCTCAAGGATCTACAAATGTTGTGACTGTAGCCCAATTATCACGCAAACCAGCCTCCCATTCATTGACTCTGTCGAAACTTTCCGCTGCCTCGGCAAAGCAGCCAGCATAATTAAGGACCCCATGCACCCCGGACATTCTCTCTTTCATCTTCTTTTGGGAAAAAGATATAAAAGTCTGAGGTCACGTACCAACTGACTCAAGAACAGCTTCTTCCCTGCTGCTGTCAGACTTACCTTGCATTAAGTTGATCTTTTTCTGTACCCTAACTGTGTCTATAACACTACATTCTGTATTCTCTCGTTTCCTTCTCTATGAATGGTACGTTTTGTCTGTATAGCTGTGCAAGAAACAATACTTTTCACTGTATGTTAATACATATCAATAATGAATGAAATCAAATCAGGTGCTGAAGTGTGGCGACTGGGGATTTTCACTAACTTCATTGCAGTGTTAATGTAAACCTATTTGTGACACGAAGAAATAAACGTATTCGCATCGAAGCCCTACAGTGCAGCAGGAGGCCATTCAACTCATCAAGCCTGCACCAACAACAATCCGACCCAGGCCTTATCCCCATAACTCCATGTATTTATCCTGCTAATCTCTCTGACACTAAGGGGCAATTTAGCATAGCCATTCAGCCTAACCAACACATCTTTGGACTGAAAGAAAAAAAACAAAATATCGGAGGAAACTTGTGCAGACACGGGGAGAATGCAAACGCCACACATATTTTAATCCCACTTTCTAGCACATGGTCTGTTGCCTTTTATGCCATGGTGTTTGAAGTGCTCATGTAAATGCTTCTTAAATGTGAGGATTCTACATTTATCATCCTTTCAGGCAGCGTTTCAGATTTCCACCACCCTCTTGGTGAAAATGTTTTTTCCCTAAATCGCCTGTTAAGTCTCCAGCCTCTTACCTTAAATTTATGTCCACTGGTTATTGACCCCCTACTAAGGGGAAAATTGTCTTCCTATCTACGTCTCTTACAATTTTCTATACCTCAACCATGCCTCGCTGGCCTTCTGTGCTCTCAGGAAGGATGTTGTCCATGCTGGGTGAAGTGTAATCACTATTGTATGAAATGCAATAGCTAAATTGTGTTTACTGTAAACAGTAACTCGATCATCTATTCCTGTAATTTTGATTGAAGGATAAATAATGGCCAGGATATGGGGGATAACAAAAATAGAAGGAAGTTACTATGGATGCTGGAAATCTGAAATAAACGAGAATACCAGAAAAACACTGCAGGTCTGGCAGTATCTGTGAAGAGAGAGACACTGTTAACATTTCGGTTTTTTTGTCCAGAGCTGGAGAAGGAGAAAAGTAATGGATTTTAAGCTGTTTAAGAGGGAGGTGGAGCAGAGTAGAAGGTCTGAGATAGGTGGGAACTAGGAAAAATCTGACTAAGAGATAACTTCTCTACTCTTCTTCCAAAATAGTACCAAAGGATTTTCATCCATTCAAGTAGGCAGACATGGACTCAGTTTTACATTTCAACAGCACAAGTGACTCTCCCTCAGTGTTACATTGGAGGGTCATAGTCTTGATTCTTTCTATGTGCTCAAGTCCTGGAGTGGGATTTGAACCCTGAAATTGGTGGATCAGTGGCAAGAACGCTACCAATAGAGCCACCATTGGCGCTGAGTAATGTGGCGTATATACACCCCAGTCATTTCAGAAACGAAACAGTGATGTGCAAGGTATTGGTGTAGAGAAATGGCCAGTTACCCAATATATATATAGGTCATAACTAGCTGTCAGAATAGCAATGCTTTTAAGGTGCGCAACACTTTAAAAAATGAAGAGCAATTTGTGGCAAGAGATATGCTAGGAGTTGGAAATCACTACAATTTCTGGAAAATATGCCAATCTGCAATTGGCTTCACAAAAGCCAGAGCTTGTCGTCAATCTTTCCCACGAGTTTCAAAAAATGTTAAATTTGCACTTTAAAACTAATATAATTTCACTGCAGAAAGTTAGGATTGGTATTTCATTGTTTTCCTAGGAAATATATTCTAGAATCACTAATGATGCCAGTTGTACTAGGTTTAGTAATTAACCAGTTTAGCTAATAATCTTTATAGCACAGGAAGTTATCTTACAATGATCATGTTTGAAAAGCAGAAGCTTAACACAATTGCTAGCCTGAACAAGACTTACTGTAACAAACAAACTAAAAGCAACTTTGTCTAAACACTATTAAAAAGGCAGCTTGTACTCTAAACTAAAGGAAAGGTTCTTCCATTTAACTCTCTTGCCCTCTTTCTCTACCTCTGATTCTTGCAGATTCTATTTGTGAGATTCAGGGATATTTTAAAAATCCTTTAACTTCTACAATAATTACTTTCAATGGATTCTTTCCCGCTTAAGGTCTTTCTCTCAGGCAACATGAATCACATGGGTCTTGTACCAGATAGTGATGCTAATTAGCTATACCATAGATCCCCAGCTCGATTCTCTCTTGGAATTAATTGGATGGTTTAAAGTATAAATTTATGGAACCCGGTATTCATATAAAGAACAGCAAAGGAAGGGAAAAAAGATAGCACAAGCTGCAAGAAGAAAATATGAAAAGAAGGTAATAAATAAGAATAATGTAAACACAAATTCGGGTAGTTTTGATAATGCAAGTATAAGGAAGTTCCTTAAGGCATGCTTGTGGAACAATTCTTTGTGTCAGTTTTCACAGGAAAGGAAGGGAATAATCTGCCTGACCTTCCAGGTTAACGAATAATAAATCAAGGGCTGCAACTTCCAAATTTCTCAAGAGAGCAATATTAGGAAAAATAATGTGATTAAAGATGCCAAATCTCCAGGATTTGTTTCCACCTCAGAGTTTTAAAGGAAGTCAGTGAGGAAATTGTTGATGCCTTAGCCATAATCTTCCAAAGTGCACACAATTCAACATTGTTCCATTATATTGAAAATTGCAAATATATTTTCATTATTTAAGAAAGATAAAGGAGAAACCAGCAAATTATGAGATCTGTTTAACATCTGATGTGGGTAAGCTATAAGTACATATATAAGGAAGAATTAAAATACTTAAATAAATTGGGGCTGATTACAAAAGGCAAACATGAATTTCTAAAGGAAGACCATGTCTGATGAATTGAATATTATGTGGCCGTATCTAAAGTAATAGGGAAATGTCAGTGGATGTGCTTTATATGGACAGCCTCATTTAGATTGTGAAATTGATGGTAAATTATTGATCTGGTCCTATGATTAGTTAAGTGGTAGCAACAGAGAATGGATTTGTACTGGAATTGGAATGAAATGGCTAGTGCTGTCCCAAAACGAATGGACTTAGATAATGCTGTAGAGCGTTTTCTTTTTGGCACTTCCCACATGGTAAGTCCCCTGCCTGCCATTGGATGAAAACCAGTGGTGGTGGGTAAGGCAGTTAAGTGGGTTTTAATTGCCCATTTAGCAGTTGGCAGTGGGGCAGGAAGGCCATCCACAGGTTCTCCCCCAGGAGCAGGCTGGGTCCCCCTGGGGCTTAAAATTGGTCAGATGGTGGGGTGGGATGTGATGTACCTGTCACCTATTTGCTACTGCTGGGAATCTGGACTCCCTATGGGCTCCCCTTGATAGGCACTCTGTGGCCCGTGGTGGGCCACGCTAACTAGAAGATCCTCCCCTCCATTCTCTCACAATTGACACATCCTCCCAATCTCCGATCTAGGCCTTCCTGATGTTGATTAACTTTACTCCAAACCTCCTTGATGGTTGCTGGTCCAGGACTTGCTGCACCCCAGCAGTGGCCTGCACTCTCAGAGGCACTGCTGGGACTGAAGAGCTGCTGAACCTCCAACTGTCCAGCAGCTCTTGGAGGCAGGACAGCCTATGTCAGAGGAGCAGAGCTTCAGAGAACTGATTACCTGAACAATGTAAAATTTAATCATAGCTTCCAAAATTGGTGAAAGAGGGCTCACCCCTTAATTTCCAGTTAATGGCCGCCTCCTCCATGTAAAAAAGCTCATTGCTGTTTGTAGCATGAATGCATAAATTGGCATGTTTGCCAGCGTAACAGCCATTTCAAAATAATTCACTGTGGACCGCTTTGTGTTGTGAGAGATGCTTTTAAAAATGCAAGTTGATTTTTTAATTTAAATAGGTTAATGCCATTTTGTAAAGTAGTAAACAAATAATTTTATGTGAAAGTATTCGTCACTAATATTGTTTGATGCTTTTGAACCCAACACTGCTGTAAATATGGAAATCTTCTCTTGAAACCAAAGTTGCATGAGATTATCTTCTCAGAAATCATCTTAGATGCTCCACTGAACTCTATGTTACATTACACCGTTATCCAGTGTGAGTTACTGTAAAGGTGAAATTACTTTGTATATGCATAAATTGCTTTTAACTAAGCTGCTGTAAATACATGAAAATATAGTTGAGTGATTATATATATAGAGTAATGTGTGTTAAAAGGTAAGTTGATTACAAGAGAGCAATATTTCACAGGTTGTAATGATGTACAAGTCACTGAAATCAATTTCAGCAGCTATTTCAGCTTTAAGAAGTGTTCCTGAAGTGGAACACAACCTCAGAGAGCTCTCTTCCGTCAGTTTATTTGAGCTTTTAATTGTCAGAGACATCAGTGATGAATGTTGTTTTCCACTGGTCAAATCACGTGACTTGTAGTTTTACTGCTTCAGTTCGCTATCAAACCCAGAATTGGAGGAACAGTTGGATTAACATTTCTGAAGGACGTTGGCATTACCATTTTTGCTTCCTCAGATTTATTTGTTCCCCTTGATTGAGGGGGTCAGCCATGTGGGGGCAGAGTTTTAGGGTAAGGGGTACGAGATTCAGAGGGGATTTGGCAAAAAAAAATTCACTCAGAGGGTTATGGTGGGTTTTTAGTGGTGGGTATTGTCGGTGCATACTCGATAGGCCGAAATATGACTCTAAATGGCTTCCAGGTTCATTTGTGGAAGCCTTCATAATTCCTTATCAAGCCAAGATTTAAAACCACAAAAAGAATTACTCTCAGGATAGTTGAACACATAGGTGCCACTGTTACTTCACAAGAATGTGAAAGTTGTATTTTCAGATTTGCACAGCTCCCCAGGTGAGGGACATTAATGGACAGGCTGTGGCCCACTGTTGCAGAGTAGGAATATAAAATAGATGTGCACTAGCTTCCTTGCTCTGTAACTGACTGGCAGGTCTGATGGTGGATTAGTCTGTGACAGTAGAGTTGTCCATAGTCTTGTCTCTTCTGGTAGTGGAAGACACAGTATGTTCTTTGGAAGCATAAGCCCCTTGATGGCAGTTTTCACTTTCTTGATATTCTAGAGGAGTCTGGTGATCTCTTTCATGCTGAGAGTTAAGAAAGATGATTGTCATGTAAGTGTCTGGAATACTGATTACTCCTTATCACGAGAGTGGGAGGAAAGTGAAGGAAAATATTTCCTAAATGTTTTTGTGTTCCCAGCGCATTGGCTCATTAAAGATTTCAATCCTCAGAGTTTATATTGTAGCGTAGATATTCAAATCCCAATGGTGACTCTTTGAAGCAGAATTTTATTTTGCCAGCAAGAGTTTTGTATGTCTGCATGCAAAACTTTCATCTTTGATTGTTTTAAATCCAGATGGCTCAGAATTTTTACTGGTAATTTATGTATATTGGGAACGGAGGTGATTTCAAGAACCTGATATGTAGAGAAAGACATTGCCTGGTCCATGTGAATTTCTTTAAGAAATTCTTCGGTGGTGAGGTGAAATAGCTCATGGCTTGTGAAATTAAAACCGGAATCGGCTACTGTAGTTATGGGACAAATATGATGCATTTAACCAGTTGCTGAATATTCAGCCAAATTCCATTTGGGGAAATTCCATTTTGATTCTCCCAAAATGCATTTGTTTAAATTTTTGCTCTTTTACTTCCAAAACTGAAGAGTTTGGCCTTTTAATTGGGAGGTGTTGGCAAAAAAGAATGTCCACAGTGGGTTCTGCATCTTTTCTGATTAAATCTATCCATCTAAATTTTTAGTTAACTCCAGTCTCTGTAGTTTTACAGGTCATAATTTAGTTTGGCTTACTGGAGTTATGTTCACTCTAAGCTGAGACTAGCAGTGTCTGATTGGGTTACAGGGCAGTTTTCCTTGAGCTTTCGCATTCTTGATCTTGCTTTATCTATCTCTGATGTTATGGATTTTCCTAAGGCAGTTTATGTGGAATGCATCTCAGATTGGCTCATCTTGTTTGCTCATAGGTGTACCTTATCCTCAAAACAATATAAGAATTGCACATGCCTTGTAAAAAGGATACCTGATTTGACATGGAAATCCTTGTTTTTCCAAGCTTACAGAGGTTTGAAAACTTGGTGGAGCATGCCTCATTAGTTTTACTGCTTTGCAAGTAGAGTTATTGCCATCATGTCTTTTGCCATACCAAGATAAATGAATTCCAGTCCTGTTCTAATTTATCTTCCTCTAATTTTACAGCCTGAACCTTTGTGTGTTTTTAATTCTATGACTGGTTTCAGTGTTAAAAAATTCAGAATTCTGTGCATTTTGATGAATTTGTTCAAACACTGCTGCTGCTACAGATGTTGAGGTGTGGGATGGTACATTGCCTGTATAACCTACATCTTCAATCAACATGTCACCCGGTTTGAAATACAATTTTAATAACTATCTGTTCAGCTTTCTAACATATGCAGCAGTCAGCAGCTACACACAGAATGTGACTATTGATAAGACAGAAGGCATTGTGAACAAGAAGCCGTTTTCCAACTTTATTTTGATGCAGCACACTCCTAGTCAAGAGTCCCATGTTTAACCCTCTATAAACTTGGGGCCGTCTAAAATTCTGCTACCTATGTTCTAACTCGCACCAAGTCCTGTTCACTTATCATCTAACCTGCACTAGCTCTTGTTAACTGGCTCAATTGTGAAAATTCTCTCCGTTGTATTTGAATTGTTCTATGGTTTCATTTGCCCCTCCCACATCTTTGTAATTCTTTCCAGCCCCATAACCGTCTGATATCTTCTTATTTTAGTAACTAACTCAAACTCTTCAGCTGCCGATGTTCTAATGTTCCGGAATTCCTCCTTTAAGCTGCTCCGTTCGTGAAGGGCAGGTCATGTTGGGTTCATGAAGGGCAGTTCATGTTTAACTGATTTGGTGGAATTCTTTGAGAACATTACATGTGCAGTGGACAATGGGGAACCTGTGGATGTGGTGTATCTGGATTTCCAGAAGGCATTTGACAAAGTGCCACACCAAAGACTGCTACATCAGATAAAGATGCACAGTGTTACGGAAAATATATTAGCATGGATAAAGCATTGGTTAACTAATAGAAAGCGAAGAGTGGGGGTAAATGGGTGTTTTTCTGGTTTGTAATCAGTGACTAGTGGTGTGCCTCAGGGATCAGTGTTAGGACTGCAATTGTTTATGATTTATATAGATGGTTTGGAGTTGGGCACCAAGTGTAGTGTGTCAAAATTTGCAGATGACATTAAGATGGGTGGACGAACAAAGTGTGCAGAGGATGCTGACAGTCTGCAAAGAGGTATAGATTATCTAAGTGAGTGGGCGAGGGTCTGGCAGATGGAGTACAGTGATGGCAAATATGACGTCATCCATTTTGGTAGGAATAACAGCAAAATGGACTATTATTTAAATGGTAAAAAATTGCAGCATGCTGCAGTGCAGAGGGACCTGGGTATCTTTGTGCAGGAATCTCAAGGAGTTGGTTTGCAGGTACAGCAGGTAATTAAGAAGGCAAATGGAATTTTGTCCTTCAGTGCTAGAGGGATGGAGGTTAAAAACAGTGAGATTATGCTGCAGCTGTATAAGGTGCTGGTGAGGCCACACCTGGAGTACTGTGTACAGTTTTGGTCTCCTTACTTGAGGAAGGATATACTGTCACTGGAGGGGGTGCAGAGGAGATTCACTAGGTTGATTCTGGAGTTGACAGGGTTGGCTTATGAGGAGAGACTGAGTAGACTGGGGCTGTACTCATTGGAATTCAGAAGACTGAGGAGAGATCTGATGGAAACATATAAGATTATGAAGAGAATAGATGAGATAGAAGCAGGGAAGTTGTTTCCACTGGCGGGTAAATTAGAACTAGAGGGCATAGCCTCAAAATAAGGGGGAGCAGATTTAAGACTGAGTTGAGGAGGAACTTCTTCACACAGAGTTGTGAATCTGTGGAATTCCCTGCCCAGTGAAGCAGTTGAGGTTACCTTATTGAAGGTTTTTAAGGCAAGGATAGATAAATTGTTGAACGGTAAAGGAATTAAGGGTTATGGTGAGCGGGCAGCTAAGTAGAGCTGAGTCCACAAAAAGATCAGCCATGATTTTATTTAATGGTGGAGCAGGCTCAAGGGGCCAGATGGCCTGCTTCTGCTCCATGTTCTTATGTTTCTCTACCCAGCCATCTTTCCTTCAATAAGATGCTCCTTTACGTCCTCTTCTTTGTCCAAGCTTTTGCTCACCTGCGTTGCAGCCTGTTTGGCTGTCATCTCCTGCAGTCATTATGGAACAAGTGCTGGGGAGCTGTTTATATGAAACTCTCCTATGCTTTCAGCAGTTTAGCTGTCATGGGACATGCAAATAAGATGCAACATGCTGTAAGTGAGGCAAGATAATCGTGGGCATCAAAATTATTACTAATGAGGCATAAGATTTGGGCCGAAAACACACTGGTGCCGTTGGCAGGAAACACTGTTTTTTGCACTAGAATCAACTTCGTTTCATTTTTCAGTAAGATTTTTTTGGTAAGATTTCAAAGGTTGTTGTAATTATGTGGGAATTGGTTATAGTGGATAGTGCTTTCTCAGAGAAAAATGTTCCTTATGCCTTAGAGAGCCAGAATTCTTTTTTTCTGGTGTCAAAAATGTGACTTGAAGTTTCACAGGAGGAAATCTAATCTTAAAAGATACAAGACCATTGCCAATGGGCATGGCAAAAGCTGCAACACGATAGTAAAAAGTAGAAGCAAGAAATGAAGAGCATTTGGAAATAGGAAAGTAATCATATTGGTTTTGCTTGCAAACTGTTGAAATTTTTTTTTAAACATCCCTCTGAAGTCGAGAAGTGTTAGCAATTAGGGGTGTAAAATAGACAGTATTACGGTTGATAAAGGGGATGTGCTGGAAATTCTTGAGGGGCTGAAAATAGATAAGTCCCCTGGTCTGGATGGGATCTACCCTAGGATTCTCTGGGAGGCTAGAGAGGTGATTGCAGAGCCTCTGGCTCAGATCTTCAGGTCGTCATTGGTCTCTGGTGTAGTCCCGGAGGATTGGAGGATAGCGAATGTTGTCCCATTGTTTAAGAAGGGGAACAGAGACTTTGCCGGGAATTATAGACCGGTGAGTCTTACTTCTGTTGTGGGCAAGGTTTTAGAAAAAATTATTAGGGATAGGATTTATAGTTATTTGGAGTGTAATGAATTGATTAGAAATAGTCAGCATGGTTTTGTAGCGGGTAGGTCGTGCCTTACTAACCTTATTGAGTTTTTTGAGAAGGTGACCAAAGAGGTGGATGGGGGCAAGGCAGTTGACGTGGTATACATGGATTTTAGTAAGGCGTTCGATAAGGTTCACCATGGTAGGCTTCTGCAGAAAATGCAGATGTATGGGATTGTGGGTAATCTAGGAAGTTGGATCAGGAATTGGCTATCAGATAGGAGACAGAGGGTGGTGGTGGATGGTAAATATTCATCATGGAGTACAGTTACGAGTGGTGTGCCTCAGGGATCTGTTTTGGGGCCACTGTTGTTTGTAATTTTTATTAATGATCTGGATGAGGGTATAGTTGGGTGGATTAGTAAATTTGCTGATGACACCAAAATTGGAGGTGTGGTAGATTGTGAGGAAGGGTGTCATAGTCTGCAGGGAGACTTAGATAGGTTGCAGAGCTGGGCCGAGAGGTGGCGGATGGAATTTAATGCGGAGAAGTGTGAGGTAATTCACTTTGGTAGGAGCAACAGATGTGTCGAGTATAGGGCTAACGGGAGGACTTTGAATAGTGTGGATGAACAGAGGGATCTAGGTGTGTGTGTACATAGATCCCTGAAAGTTGGGAATCAAGTAGATAAGGTTGTTAAGAAGGCGTACGGTGTCTTGGCGTTTATTGGTAGGGGGATTGAATTTAGGAGTCGCAGTGTAATGTTGCAACTGTACACTACTCTAGTGCGGCCGCACTTGGAGTACTGTGTGCAGTTCTGGTCCCCGCATTACAAGAAGGATGTGGAGGCGTTGGAGAGGGTGCAGAGGAGGTTTACTAGGATGTTGCCTGGTATGGTGGGGAGGTCCTATGAGGAGAGACTGAGGGATTTAGGGTTGTTTTCGTTGGAAAGAAGGCGGCTAAGAGGGGATCTTATTGAAACATATAAGATGATTAGAGGTTTAGATAGGGTGCGTACGGTGTCTTGGCGTTTATTGGTAGGGGGATTGAATTTAGGAGTCGCAGTGTAATGTTGCAACTGTACACTACTCTAGTGCGGCCGCACTTGGAGTACTGTGTGCAGTTCTGGTCCCCGCATTACAAGAAGGATGTGGAGGCGTTGGAGAGGGTGCAGAGGAGGTTTACTAGGATGTTGCCTGGTATGGTGGGGAGGTCCTATGAGGAGAGACTGAGGGATTTAGGGTTGTTTTCGTTGGAAAGAAGGCGGCTAAGAGGGGATCTTATTGAAACATATAAGATGATTAGAGGTTTAGATAGGGTGGATAGTGATAGCCTTTTTCCTCGGATGGAGAAAGCTAGCACGAGGGGGCATGGCTTTAAATTAAGGGGGGGTAGCTACAGGACGGATGTCAGGGGTAGGTTCTTTACCCAGCGGGTGGTGAGGGATTGGAATGCCCTGCCTGCTGCGGTTGTAAATGCGTCTAGTTTGGGGGCGTTTAAGAGATCTCTGGATAGGTTTATGGACGAAAAGGGATTGGTATAGGCTAGTAGGTCATTGTTTTTGTAACTGGTCGGCGCAACATCGTGGGCCGAAGGGCCTGTTCTGCGCTGTAATGTTCTATGTTCTATGTTAATTTTCAGCAGATTTCTACCATCTAGGATGAAGTCCCTTGATGGGGATAGGGCATTCGTCCCCTGCTGAAGAATATGATTTTGCTTTTCCTTACCTGTGCAATAGTTGGAGTAGTACTCTTTATGTCAATATGATCATGTTTGCTAGACAAGGCTCCTTGAGCACAATTAGTGTTGTAGGTCACACCACTGGTATCTTTTCAGTTGGGATGACTAGTGGGTCACAAGCATGAGGAAAGGAAGGACAGAAATATATGCATTCCCTTGTGAATTCAGATATTAGCTTAATCAGGATGCATAGAAAAGGCAAGGCAACTCAACATGCCAATGTCTGCTTTTTGAAGGAACTATCCAGGTAGTCCCTCTCCTCTGCACACCCTGTATTTCTTTTGTTGCTTTTCATGCATTTATCTAATTGCTTTTTAAAGGTTACAATTGAATTTGTTTCCACCACCTTTACATAATGCTTTTCTTATCAGTGGTCTTAAATCTATGTCTTCTGTTACTGACCTAGCCAGCAGTGAGAAATGGTTTCTTTTTGTTTACTTTTTGAAACCCTCTCGATTTTGAGCATCTCTATTAAATCTCCCCTTGACCTCCTCTGCACTAAGAACAATCTCACCTTCTTGGGTCGCCTCATGTAATTGAAGTCCTTCATCCGTAGTATTGTTCTAGTAATTACCTGCTCCTCCTCCAATCCTTTTATTCTAAAAAGGTAACTAGAAAATTTTGCCTTTGGTATTTTGTAGTTTTGCCATTAACTTGTAAATCTCTTGCTTTCTACTGAGCTGAGTGCTGCATTAAAATTTATTCATTTTTGTTCTACATCAACAATGTCGATTGATTGACACCATTAGTAATGTGGTTGGGTATACAATTACACAATGTTTCTTTTTCTCTTGGCAAGACTGAGTCTAAAATGAATACTTCTTGTTGACACATCTATGGTACTTGTGGAATCTGCTGCAAGCTGAGAGAAGAATATCAAAACTTTGTTAGCTGTATATGTAAATTGTTCACCCAATGTTAATAAGTGCAGTCTCACATATTTTCAATGAGGTTTTATCATTCTGCAGAAAACATAGGTCAATTATAGTCATTCACAAATTGGACTTTTCTTTAGCTTTGCAATAGATTCCATGATGTGATGCCTTTTTCAGAGCATGGAAACTTCGTTTTTGTTGATTGTATGAATTTACAACATTGAGCCGTTGGGATGGTATCCCATACCTAGAATACAAATGAATTATAGTTGGTAAATGATATCTCTCCCAGTGCACGATGAGAAAATATGGAAGAACTATAGGTTTAAAACAATGAAAGAAATTGGCATGCCCAGAAAAGGCGTTCTATATTCATAACTTTAAGCAAACTTGATCATATTGACATAAAGAATACTACTCCAACTATTGCACAGGTAAGTAAAAGCAAAATCATATTATTCAGCAGGGGATGAATGCCCTATCCCCATCAAGGGACTTAGTCCTAGATGGTAGAATTCTGCTGATAATTGCTAACTTTAAGCATGGACTGTATTCTGTATAGAATTTTCTGAAGCTGCATTTTCTTTTAAAAATAGAAAGGCTACTGTGATGGTTGCCAACAATCAGGTGACTTTTGTAATTTCTGCAGAGACTTAGGAATATCTCAAGCCTCTGGAAAGTTCCTAATGGAATGACCATGGGTGGAATGTCTCCCTTGAGTGGAGTAGCAAGGCAAAACTGTTTATGGAATTCATACCTCCTACTGTTTATCAAGTTATCCAAATCTATGGATTCTAAGACTTACTGGGTGAAATTCTCCAATTTTGAGACTAAGTGATGTGGCAAGAGTGGGAACATGGAGCATTTCCTGGTGCGAAGATCAGTGGGAAAATGCACCAAATTCTTCGACCCTAATCTCATTAATTAACAGTTGTTTCACAATGCACCCACTGGGGGGGAAGGCTTGGATGGCATGTTGTCCACCGTAATGTCCACGTGCCATATTGAAAAGGCAGCCAATATCTCTGACCCAATATTGTGGACCACCTGAAAATGAAGATAGGTCTCCAGGAGCACCCTGAGACCAAATGATGTTCCTCCTGAGGACAAGTATGGATCTTCTGGAACATTCTGAGGCTGGAAGATGGACCCCTTTAGGGTACCAAATCTGGAAGGTCCACCTGAAATGGTCTCCAGACCCACAGCTATGGTATTCCATGGTCCAGCACGGGTGGCCCCCATATTGAACTCCGAGGACAGTTCCTGGCATTTTTGAGATGAGTCCCAACATCCGCACATTCTGTTCTGAATATGTTTTATGCCGGCTTCTTAGTGACATGATAGAGAATCTGAAGGGGGTAGTCAGATCTTTGTTTGACAGGGTGCAAATGAGGTTCATCTGGTCCGGTGCGTTTTGTGATCTGCTGGTAAAATTCCAGCCAGTAGTGTTCAGTTTTCAGGCTGAACTTGTGAATTGAAAAACCTCTGTTTAAATCACAAGAAGTGTGCTGCTGGTTATTCAAATTGACAATACACTTGGGTTACGAAAAGGCGAATGGGATGCTGGCCTTCATAGCGAGGGGGATTGAATATAAAAGTAGGGAGGTCTTGCTGCAGCTGTATAGGGCATTGGTGAGGCCGCAGCTGGAGTACTGTGTGCAGTTTTGGGCGCCGCACCTGCGCAAGGATATTTTGGCCCTGGAGGGAGTGCAGAGGAGGTTTACTAGGCTGATACCGGAGTTGAGGGGGTTGAGCTATGAGGAGAGGCTGAATAAACTAGGCTTGTACTCGCTAGAGTTTAGAAGAATGAGGGGAGATCTCATTGAGACGTATAAGATGATGAATCGGATGGATAGGATAGAGGTGGAGAGACTCTTCCCGCTCAAAAAAGACAGTAGGACTAGGGGGCACAGCCTCAAGATAAAGGGGAGGCGGTTTAGAACGGAGTTGAGGAGGAACTTCTTCACTCAAAGGGTGGTGAATCTCTGGAATTCTCTGCCCGTTGAAGTGGTGGAGGCTGCCTCGCTAAATATTTTTAAGAAGCGGGTTGATGGGTTTTTGATAAGAGAGGGGATTAAGGGTTATGGGGAGAGGGCGGGAAAGTGGAACTGAGCCACAACAGATCAGCCATGATCTTATTGAATGGCGGGGCAGGCTCGAAGGGCTAGATGGCCTACTCCTGCTCCTATTTCTTATGTTCTTATGTTCTTATGAAACACCCCCGTTTCCATTTCAAAAACACAGATTATAGATTGTGAAGAGAATGCCCCTCATGCCTGTCCATAACAAAATGATCTTTGCTTTAGAAAGATGATTAAAATAAAATGATATATATGCAGATTCCATGAAGAATGTTATGAAAGCATTGCAAAAGCATAGGAACCTTTAAGTCTTTGTGGTTTAGATTTGATTTGTTGAAGAGGTCAGATTGAAAAATATGGACATGCCAGCATTATGTACTTTTAATGTAGCCCATATTTCAGAATAAGCATCAGATACTTTTGTATTTATCACACACAATTCAAGTGTCTATTGAAATGACGGTGAAGAACAGCAATTTTTAAAATTAATTTTTACTTTGAGCTTTTATTTATACTTGATTTCTAATGGATAGCTTGAATTGTTAAAACAAATTAAAAATGTTATTGACTACATTTAAATTGGCTAATCTATTTTATTGGTCAATAATGATTCAGTATATTTCTGTTTTCTTTTCTCAAAAGGATTTATTGTCTCCATTAGTTTATGTTTCGGGTGCCATGCAGAGATTGAAACTGTTGATGATACAGGATGTTACAATCTTTTTTAGTCACACTGTTATTCTGGCTGCAGTTATACTGTAGTTGCCAGCTGGGATGTGCATTCAGTAGAGGCTTGTTACATTGCAAACTGGCTTCAATCTCATGAGTACTGAGGTACATTAACAATGTGTATCATCAAAGCACTATTAACTGTGGACCTAAATAATTCATCCTCCATGAATCACTGAAAGACCATATGTGAGAGATTGCAATGTGGAACTTCTCTACAGGAGTTTTTTTTATGGTTAGGGAGGCAAGAGTTTTGTCCTTGCATTTAAAATTGTTCCAAATAAAGTTTTGAAAGTTCCTAAAGGCTCAATAACTTATTTTTAGACACAGCTAGCTGTGTACCAGGCTGGAGTTGTACTGTAGCTGGCGTTAACCTGAAACAATTTGGCGGATTTTTGCATCACTCGCCCTTAGTGCGCTTTAGTGTCAGGATCAGGACCTGACACTGAATTGTTGCCACTTTCTAGGCTTGAAACACATCAGGATCCCTTTGATTCAGTGCCAAATGTTCATAACCTGTGTTGCCAAGGTTTGTTTTCTAAAAGGTTGAAAAATACAGGCCTCAGCGATTGTATATAATCCAATGTATTTTTATTTCTGGAAGAAGCTATTTCCATCATTTATTAATTGAGCAAATGGTACAAATTTATGGATAGTACATGTTTTCATCTCACTGACCCTCAGAAATAGCAACCAGGAGTAGGAAAGGTCACATTTAACTACAACCCTACTACATTCTTTCATAGTGATGCTCTCTGCACAGCAGGAGTGAATATATATAAACATACTGTATACTAAGAAATTAAGCAGTGTTTTTACTAATTTAATACGAATGTATTCAAATTACTGCATCAGCTTTCCCAACAGTGCTGCTAAGTAGGAAATATTTTGACAATGATACCCTTTACAATCAAACTTTAAATCCATTGAAAAGTCACAGTCCTGAAATGCTAATTTTGTTTCGCTCTGCAGATTCTGCCAGATCTGCTAAGTATTTCTAGCACATTTTGTTTTTGTTTCAAATTTCCAGTCTCCACAGTATTTAGTTTCTGTTTATCTTAAATTATGATGTGGAGATGCTGGTGTTGGACAGGGGTAAACACAGTAAGAAGTCTCACAACACCAGGTTAAAAGTCCAACAGGTTTATTTGGTAGCAAAAGCCACTAGCTTTTGGAGCGCTGCTCCTTCGACAGAACTCCCACTTACCTGTCCGGGAATTGAACTCCGGTCCCTGGTGCTATGAGGCAGCAATGCTAACCACTGTGCCACAGTACCGCCTTTCTTGCCTTGCATGTATCCACACCAGTTGGAGTTTTTTTTGGGTTGAAGGACTGATTTATAATTAACATTTTCAAAGGCACTGTGTTTATGTAGTGTGTTTGCAAAGTGACTTTCCAAGGCGGACAAGATAGTTCAGGGCAGAATTCTCCATTCTTGTAACTAAATACAGCGGTGGGCAGCTCTCATGGTGCTTTTCCTATTGGCCAGAATGGCAGGATTCTGCTCCAGATTCTGAGCCCCTCCAACTCACTGGTGAACTTGCAGCTGATTTGTCTGCCTGCCATCAGATTGTGTGTTTGAAGATCCCAGCGCCATATTTAAATACTAGTTCAGCACATTTGTAGCACTTCCCCTGCCCACCTGTCTTCACCAGACCTTGCAAGATGTCAGCAACCTGGAGGAAAAAGGCTGATAGCCTTAAGAAGTCTGTTCCTTAATTGAACCATCTTCCCTTCCCCTTAGCCTATCACCTGCAAGGTATCCATACCCCACTTGGATCGCTGTCTACTGCATCTGGAGTCTTTGTGCATCCTCTTCCATTAATCAATGTGATATGCCTTTGACCCCCTTGTTTGGGATCTTTTCACGCAACCTTGTCCAGTTTCTCTCCCTTCAATCTTCCCTTTGCCTCCCATTGTTTGTCATCTCCATCCACCTTCTTGCCCCTCTGCCTGTTATCGTAAGTCTTCAACCTTTCCCTCTTGCACAGCCCTCCCACTACACTGCCCCCTGTCTTCATTAAGCCATCTCCCCCACCCCCTCTGGCCTCACCTTGCAGTTCACCTCACATTGAATTTCAGACCTATGTTGCGGTGACTGCATAAGTCCCGCATCACTGCCCTGTTTGGATAGACACTGATATGTGGCACCATGGGGAAAGGGCACCTGTACCACCACCACCACCACCCCCCGCCCCACCTTATAACCAAATGGCATTCACAGCACCTGCCACGAACGCGACCATCCAACCATTAACATGTCATTGAGAGAATTACAATGTGATTTTATGCTGGCGAGTTTCAGACTTTTGGCTCCCACTTGATTCTCTGCTCCTGCCTGTCACCAAACCATCCACCCCCACCAGCAGGGAGAATTAAGCCCCCAGTGTCAGTTTTGGCTTAGCCATAGTACCCTTGCTTCTGACCCCTATAGTTGTTGATTCAATCCCCGTTCTCAGACTTGAGCATGAGAGATTTTCTAATCGTCATTCCCAACCAACCAGAAATAACTAGTTATTCATTGCATTGCTGTTTGTGGGATTTTCATGCACAAATCACTGTGCACAAAATACTTCTCCATTTGTATACACAAAAGTGAAGTCATTATACTGTAGAAGTACTTCTTTGGCTGACAAGTGAGATAGAACATCTTGAGAAACTGCCTTATAAAATGCAAGTTCCAGCTTTCTGCTTCTTTTTGAACCATCAAATCGATTTTTAACATTGCGTTCAGAAGGGACAAATCAATTGAGGGATAATTTTAGACAATAAAGTTTTGTTTCCAATCTTGTGCAACTTTACCCTTTGAGACTTGAGCAGTGGAAAACTATTGAAACTGTGGTTTGAGATTTTTCATTTTGAAACTACCAGGTGGTGAATTTTCCACAGGGTCTGGAGATGGAATTGACTTGCCTTCAACTCTGTTTACCCTGTTTTACTGCGAGGTCTTACATATTTATTGATGTGGTTGAGAAAAAAGAACCACAATTGGACTAGTTTGCCCTTGACGTCTGACACTTGAATTCAACACAAATTGTTCTCACAAATAGTGGCACTGCTATAATCACACATACTTCACCCTGATATTAGATACTGTTCAATATTCTAAGCAAGTTATACACAGATTCCTCGCAAACCTATTCGACATAACCCAGATTTGGAAAGCTAAAATCAATAATTTCATTAAAAAATACATTTTTGAAAAAACAATTCAGTGGTATATGTACAAACATTCCTCATGCCCATTATTCCATTTTACTAAACTTGCATCGTGAAACTTCCTCAGAGCACTAAGATGTGAATTGTTAACTTGCAGCTTATTCTGACATTTTTCGCATTTAATCTTCTACAAATTAAGGAACATTTTCAATTTAAAAAATTTTTTCTTCACTCTCCCCCTCCTGAAATAAGTTTTGCATTTAACATTTTAAAACAAAAATGAAGCTATAAGCCCACATGATGATAGCATGATGAAAGTATAATTCTGATTCTGAGTATTTAGTATTGTCTCCACTTTTACTCTGCATGTACAATTTTGTTAATCATAGCATTGCTGAAACCAGCAGACAGTAGGTGACAGCATTATGGTCTATCTTACTAGTCCTTTCCATATTAGCGCTAACATCGGGAGCATAATCCAAGGAGTCTTTACACAGCATAACCTATGGCATGCAACATACATGCATAGGAAGTGGAGTGGAAAAGGTAGATCCATTTAAAAACAAAGGTTCAACCATGCCAGGCTACTGTTGCTTTCTTGCAAATGATTATATAACAAAACACTTTGAGTTAATTCATAGGTTAGAAGACATTGTTGTTAACATCATGTTTACAGGATTATTCATGACAAAGAAGCTACTGTCATCTTTGAAGGTGTCAGAATGTATTCATAATATTTAAATGGCCAATATTTATCCCTTAAACAACATCACAAAAACCAGACTATCTAATCATTGTCACACTACTGTTTGTGAGAATTTGTAGAACAAAAATTAGCCGCTGTGTTTATTGCATTATGATAGTAACTACACTTCAAAAAGTACTTCATAGGGAGTAAAGCACTTTGTGATGTTCATTGGTCATGTAAAGCACTGCATAAATGCAAGTCTTTCTTTTACTAACTGCTTTTGAATATTATATGTAAAAATAAGCATCCGTAAAATTGTGAATCCTTAATCACATAGGAAAATTAACATACTTCATTGAAACTATTCAATTTATCTTTTTATTCATTTGTTTATATGTTATAAATAATGAAAACACAAAATGCAAAACATTGGTTAAATTTTTTTTGTTTTTGACTGTTTTGAGATTTGTTTGCACTCAAATCCTTGTTTGTACAGCTTTTCTAAGAAGCTACGATACAGGTGCTTCTGTCCAAGTGCACTGGAAATATACCTTATTGCAAATAAAGATACCATTGTATTTACATTTGCAAATATAATTCATCTTGAATATAAATCACATAGTTCCAGAAGTATTTACTTAAATGTAACCATCCAGCTATGATAAAATATCGGTTTTAGAAGCAGTACCTATCTGTTCCTATTCAAAATGAAATCAATTCTTTATGTGTGAGTACTCCATTAGTTGCTGGTTTGTATAGATTGTAATGGTATCTGAAAGTGGTACATTAGTCAAATTGTATGGTCGATTACTAGAACTCTTGGATGCTGTTGCTGTACAAGTAATGAAAATGGTAATGACAAGACCACCTCAAAGCAGTCGACATGGTTTTACTGAATTATTTAATCAGAAATAAATATTCCTTCTGAACTTGGTCACATTTGCTTACTAACTTTGTGTTGAATCTCAGGAAATGAATGAAGTATTGAAGAAACTGCTTTCAGATTGGTTTTCTATAGGATTTTTGAACCTGGAACGTATCACCTGGCAATCCTCTTGTGATCTGCTGCAGAAAATTAGTGAGTAAGTGACTCTTAATCACTTATTTTGCACTAGTTACTAAAGCAATCCTATTTTTAGTCATTTTCAGTTTGCTGTCAATATAAAATCAAGTAATGTTCTTATTACACTGAAAGCTGACCATCAGTCGCTCATTTCTGGCCATTTGAATCAACGCGTGATACAACACAAATGGAAACCATTTGGTCCATCATGCCTGTGTCAGCTCTTTAAGCCACTGAGCAATTAGGTCCAGTTTCCTTGTCTTTTCAAATGTAATATGTTTAGAGGTGAGTGCAAGAATCAATTGGTGTTGTGTTGTACTTTGACTTTCTGAACCTCTGAATGTAGACAGAAAAAAATCTGCAAAAGTGTTGTACTTGTAGGTAGCCTCATATGTATTGATGTTAAGCTGACCTGCCAAAAATTGTACAAAGAGGGCATTTTCCCAGTCTAACAGTGAATTGAGTAGAAAGCCCTCCTGAGAGCTTTTAATTAGGCCCTAGAGTTAAAAAAAAACCTGGATTGATTTTTGGTGTATTGGGAGAATTTTTAACTCGCTCCACTGCTCACCCGACTGATCAAAATCAATGTAATTACTTTTAATGCACTTCTAATAAATTATTAGTGCTCAGAACATGTCCTGCACAGTTTGTATATTGCTTCCTACTGGATAAGAGATTAGCTTGAGACCTGATTATTTGCTACACTTTTTTTGCTGAGGCAACTTTTCTTTAATATCAACTACTTCAGTTCCAATCCTCCAGTGAATGCAGCTCAATTACATCTATTTCTCTCAGGTATGAGGCAGTTCATCCTGTCAGAAACTGGACAGATATTAAACGCCGAGTTGGGCCTTACAGAAGATGCTATGCTTTTACACATAATGCTATGCCAAGGGAACCTCTGGTAGTTCTACATGTGACACTAACAGATGAGATCTCCAAAAATATACAGGTAAGCTCATTAGAATTGCTGTTAGCCTCCAGTGCTAATGCCCAGCTTTTATGGTAAATAGAATATTTACTAGAATATTAATGCTCAAAAAACAGTCATGAAAGTTTTCCCATGGAAAATTGTTGCTTCATTCCAACCATGGCTCAGTGATACCACTCTTGCCTCAGATCTAGGCTGACTGGATTTGTACTGAGGGAGTGCTGCACTGTTGAAGGTGGCATCTTTTGAATGAGATATGAAACCAAGGCCTTGTCTCCCCTTTCAGGAAGATGCTAAAGATACCATGACACCTTTGCAAAGGAGCAGGGAATTCTGTGAGGAAAGAAAAAGTCAAGAGAAAAAAATGATAGATTGTTCATTACAAACCTGTTGTAGCTTTTGTTTCATGTTATCTAAACTTCAAAGCATATTCAGCTGAGAGAGAGTGACTTTCCTCATTTCAATTGCTTTTGTTCAGATAAAAGTTTAATTTTTAAACTAACCTGTCTCTAATTATGTAACAGTTAGAAAATCATTGAGTGGTTTCAAGAAGGAAATAGATGTGTTTCTAATTTAAAAAAAAGGAAAGAGGAATATAGTGAACAGGTGGGGATGTGGATCTAAGACCAAGGAGAGATCAGCCATGATCTGATTGAATGGCGGAGCAGATTCGAAGGACTGAATTTGCCTACTTCTGCTTCTAATGCCTATGTTCCTAAAAGGTAAACATTCAAATTGCTGCCGGACTAAGGACAGAATTTTCCTGAGCCGCCTGCCGTGGGAATCATTGTGGACGAGGGGCGGACCACACACTGGCCCATTGATCTTGGGTGGGATTTTCCGGTCTTGAGGTGAGCATAGCTAGAAAATCCCACCCAAAGTCAGAGATAATACATTTTCTTCACTTCATTCAGAAAAATAAAAATAACCTGAAAATTTTCTACCTGTGTTTTGTTGAGAGCAATTTACGTACTTTAAATTTCTTACAGCTGAGAGTGGGAGACAAACAGACATGAATAATAACCATTCACAAACACATGTTCATTGTCTGCAGAAAGCACTTAAATAGTCACAGACCAGTTCTGCAGTACATGAGATTTTCTCCAATTAGGCCCATTCCTGCTCAACTGCTCACTCAAGCCTGGATCTTCATATCTCTGGTTACATCAGGACAGAGACAGATAGATTTTTTTAAATGGATAGGATCCAATTCCAGGATTCCTGCTTTTATTTTCATTGCCGGTAATTGTTAGCAGCATGAGATAAAGGGTATGGGTGACACACCTGCATACTGCCCTCTCACCCATTTCAAACACCCCATAGTTCTGATGGGTGGTTTCTGAAGGAGACGTAGTTCATAGGGAAGTCAAGAACTATAGGGGAACCCTAACCTGGAGTCAAGAACCTTTTGACAAATAAGTCCAAAAGTTGTCACCAACTTAACATATTACAAGTCTTGGGCTGTGTTGTGAAAGGTGAGTTACAACTACATTGGCCAGTACTCTGAAAGTGAAAAAGTGTCCAGATGCATTGAGATACGTTATCCAATGAAAGAAATCATGGAATCATAGAATCCCTACAGTATAGCATGTATGGGGTGTCAGGGAGGGGTAATACCTTTGGTGGGGGAATATGTCGCGTCCTTTCAGGGCAGTTTGTCCACCCTTTGACCCCACCTGGCACTCAGCTCTCACCTGTGGCTCCCCGTAGCTGTTTGCATGCGACAGCGGCCACACCCTGGGCAATGGCTTCAATAAGCCGGCTAAACCAGGTGAGGGTAGCCGACGGGTCTCAACCCTCGGTGAGGTAGGGAGATGTCTATCCCAGCATGTGAAAACAGAGTCCGGCGGATTGAGCGGAAGAGACCAATGAAAGGTCCCAACGGTCAAGAAGGCGGTCTCTGCAAGCGTCGTGGAACATTAAGAGCAGGACAAGACACAGATGATGTCCTGGTCATCCACTGCGCCTAGTCCCACCTCCAGCCGTCTTGACTCTTGTCTTGCCACTGGATCTAGATGGGAATTGGGAAGAGAGAGTGAGGCTGCGCAACTCTCCCTCACTTTAATCCAAATCAAGCGCTAGTTTTGACACGATCATCATCATCATCAGTGTCCTGTTCAACACCTGAAGTCCTGTGGCAATGGGCAAACAATGAAGCAGCAGGCGTGGATACACTGGGAGCTGCAGTCACAGACCTGCACGCAGGCGGCTCAAGTCTAATGGTCGTTTTCCGCTGAGTGAAGCAGCAGTGGAACTCGGCATCTACCTGGGCGACTGAGCAGTCCTGTTCAGGAACGCACTGCTCACTTCAGTAGAATGAGGAAGGGGCTAGAAAAGGTGCCCTAAACATTGCCTGCTTCACTACACCCTAGCCAGTTTACCACAGCTGGTGGGGATCCCATCTTGTAGTCGAACACACAAAATAAAACACAAGGTGACACCGCTCACCATTGGCACTTGGAACGTGTGCACGCTTTTGGACAACCCTACAGCAGACAGACCAGAGAGAAGAACAGCCTTAGTTGCCAGAGAGCTTGCAAGATGCAACATTGACATTAGAGCCTTGAGCGAAACTCATCTTGCTAACGTAGGTCAGTTGACTGAAACTAGAGGTGGATACACTTTTTCCTGGAGTGGTCGCGGCAGTCAAGCGTTGTGATGCTGGAGTTGGATTCGCCATCAGGAGTCACCTTGTTCGGAAACTTGATAGTCTACCTAAGGGTGTGAATGACCAGTCTCTTGCGACTGAGGACCAACTCATACATGCCATTTATTAGCAATTGGGTTTAGACCGATGCAATTCCACGCTGGCATGATGCAAGATTGGAAGGTCTGATAGGATGCTGGTGATGCAAATAATGTTCATGCCACGTTACAATGGGAAGACTGACCTGCCATTGGGTGAATTATATGTGATTTTGTGTTGGTAGATTTCCATCTTTTTGGCTCTTGTTAGATTTTCCACTCCTGCCTATCAGCAGACCCACTGGATGGGATGGGAAAATGCCAATCAAGGTGTTCAAACCTGCCCGATTTGGCATCTGCCCTCCTCTGTTTCCATGTTGGGCCTGATTTGGAAGGCAGTATTCCCAGCTTCAGCCCTGCATCACTGCTCTACAGTGAAAGAAGTATGGGGGGGGCGGGGGTGGTCACTGCCAGGAAGGGGGTTGGATTACAACTTTGGAAAATGATCTGACTCATGATTCCCGCTTTGAAGATCAAAACGTGGTCCTAGGAGTCTTCTGGTAAGGCAAACAATATGTTCAACTGCAAACCTCAGGATCAGCTTTCAGTATTCTGCCAAATTCTGTGCAGCACAGTGGTTAGCACTGCTGCCTTACAGCACCAGGGACTCAGTTCCGGCCTTGGGTGCCTGCTTAGAGTTTACATGTTTTAAGTTAGGTGGATTGCCATGCTAAATTCTTTCAATATGTACAGTTTAGGGGTAAACATGTGGGGTTTCTGGGATAGAACTTGGGCAGGTTGCTCTGTCGAAGAGTTGATGCAGACCCAGTGGGCTGATTGGCCTCCTTCTGCACTGTAGCAATTCTACGATTCTAAATTCCAGGCCCTTTTCAGTGATACTAGATCAAGGACTATGTACCACCCATCTAATAGCCCCACAGCTGAACTATCAAACTCTAGGACCATTTCACATTACGCCATGTGAAGAGAACATTTCCCATTGATCTTAAAGCATGGGATTGTGCCCCAGTGCAGCTCGGCTCAACTCCATTCCACAGTATGGCTAGGTATAGCTGCAAACTTTGGTTTCTGAATCCAGCATACCATTTTGCTGCATGCATTCAGTTTTTGAAATGGTAAAGAGAGCACATATTTACAATTTTCACTGAATAATGTATTGCGTTCTGAAATCCAATTCACAAAGCACCAGTAAAAATCTCATCATAAAATGAAATTTGATTTATTCACTTGTAAATCAGCAATCTTAATGTTAATGTCCACCCGGCATAAACATTTATGTTGTTCTAAATATCCTAAACATTATCAGAGGACATCCACTAGTAATATTAAAATAAAAGCCCTGTTTCTTTATATTCAAAAGCCCCTTGCAGTCAGTCACTGGTAGAATTTTTTTAATCTCCACGATACTGAGAGATTTTATGACAGCTTTGGCACCAGATGGCATTATGGAGCGATTTTGTTTTTCATTCTGATGAGTAACTGAATTTTCCAGCTTGATTTTCCTCAATCCTGCTCTGGGGTTGAGGTTTTTTGCCCCAAACTTCTGCTGAAATTTGGGGGAAGGTCAGCGAAACACCATTCAGGGACATTTCCATCATTTTGTGGTGTTTCCTCCAAATTTATGACACATCAGTTGGAGAAATTCCAGTTACTTTTTTATAAAGAAAAATGTTTCAATCATGAAACATTTTTCTCTCTGAAATATGTTAGAAATGTTTTCCGTTAGAATTTGTTTTGAGCCTCTCCTTTTTACGACATAGTCAATATTTTGTGTGGAAATAGCCTTGATGGTGTAAAGGTATTCACCCATATTTGGCATTAAATAATAATGCTTTTTTAATTTTTTTCCAAAAAAAAAATTGGTTAAAGTTTACTCATTAGTCACAAGGAAAACTTGCATTAACACTGCAGTGAAGTTGCTGTGAAATTCCCCTAAGTAGGATTTCTAGTTATGGTGTTAATTAGTGTATATTCTTATTGTATTTAAATAAGAAGTAAAGTGCTGCATTAAATGAAGTGGTTCAACAAACCTGTTTTCAGAAACAGTCATCACAATGTAACTTTTGTCTTCTGAAAAATATGCAATATATGATGGAATATCTATGTAACTTCTAAAAACTGAATAAGAAAATAACTTTTTAAAAATATAAATTGTATTATGTTTTGTTTAGGCTATTGTGCGAATTGGTCCTTCTCCTGAGATGACTGAGGATGTTAACAAGATCACCACAGCTGTTTTCTACTCTATCAGCTCCTCACAACAAGGGCTACAGGGAGTGGAGCTCGGAAATTACCTCATCAAACGAGTAGTAAAAAAGCTCCAGGTAGGTCTTCATCACATCAAATATAAAGTCCGTTAGGATTGGTGTTAAATGTAACTGGGATCAGCAACATTCTGTGGTCAGCAACCTGTAGTAACAAATTAACTCGTAGCAGAACCCATTATGGTGATTTCTTGAGTTGAAAAAAATGTCCTCAAGACTTTCACTGTCTTATTGTAAAAATAAACATTCCCCCTGCATTCTATACAAAAATCTCTTAAATGCTGGACAGATTATATTTTTAAAATACTAACTTGCACTGGCTCTCATCTACACTATGGCCAGAATTTTACAGCACTCCACCACCTCCCCCACTTCTTCAGATACACACACACAATTCATTGTGATTTGGGAGACAGTATTAAATTGCATGGACAGGATTTCCTTTGGGGGCATGCCCAACCTGAACTGGAAGTAATGTTTTGGGGTGGGGGTGGAAACTTGCTCTTGCCCCAATTAAAGCCTTTAAGTGGCCACTTATTTGCCAGAAAAGGTGCATTTCTCACCCAGCCTACATTTTTAGGCTGACTGGTGAATGACAGACCTTGGGGAAATGCGTAAAATTTACTGAGGTTACCCTCCTCTCCTTGGGACCCCTGCCACTTACTTTCACTCCACCTCCCTGCCTTCCTGGCACATGACTGTATTGCCTCTTTCAACTACTGCACTGGAGGGGCTGGAGAACTACCAGCCAATTTGATTGACCACTAGCTGTCCAAGGTGGGACTTCTGCTCATGTGAGAACAGAATCCTGCCTTCTGCCAAACAATGCTTGTCAGAGCGTGAAATGGCAATGGACCTGTCAGAATTGGTGGGGATGTGTCCCACACTGTCTTTTTGGATGGTGGGGGAATAAATCATATAGACCTTAATTTCTATGCCATAGGGCCCATAACTTTTTAATGCTCCATCATTATTCTTTTCCCCTTAATTTTTTTTGGTTTCAAATAAAAATATATCAGTTTTTTCCCATTTATCAATCTCTAAGATATCATTAACCCAGCTTATAGGTGGACTTAACATTGGCCCACAATGTTGTGCCAACCACGACACCAAATTAAACTAATTCCTTCTGTCTGCCTTTGGTCCATATCCTTCTGTTCCTTGCGTGCTCATGTGCTTATCTTAAAGCCCCTTAAACGCTCCTATTATATCTGCCTGCAGCACCACCCCTGGCAGTACGTTCCAGACACTTACCACTTTCTGTGTAAAAACCTTGCCCTCACATCTCTGAACTTGCCTCCACTCACCTCAAGTGCATGTTCATCATTTAAATTTTGGGGACGATTAATGTTCCTTTAAAAACTGCAACGTAGAGTCCTGGAATCACAACATTCACCTGTTTGTCACCATTTCCAGCCTCAGCTGTTGTTATGTGCTGACTCAGTTACTGAAGTAATCCACTTTTATGTTGTTTGTATCAAGATGACGAATGTCAGTACTGTAAACAATTTTTCTTTGTATCAGCTGTCAGCAGTAAGCTGTTGAAGGTTTGCTGCAGCAAAGGTTAAATGCTCTGTTAAGCTCCAAGTTTTTGAAAGATACCTCCTCTTTCACCATTGTGACATTTCAGTTGCTCACACCAACCATCCTTCTCAACTCTGAACGAGGCCATCGGTTTAGATACATGTTGTTGGCACTTTTGAGTTGTGGTTAAATTCCCCTTCAGATCAAGTGACCTCCTGATCAGGAGACAGCCAATACTTCTTAGCTGAAAAGCTTATTTTTATTGAAATGCAATGACTAAAATTAATTAGATCCCTGGATATTAGGCAAGCTATTTGTATTAATGAAAGTTTCCTATAGCTAGGAATGATGTTTTAATTGTTTTTGACAGGCTTCATCAGATACAATATCTTTCTAAAACTGAGTTGGTATGAGAAATGGTTTGTGCTAATGAGACAACTCGTGGCACCAGTATAATGTTCGTGTTTATTCAGGGTAAAAGTTCATTCAGTAGTTTTGTATTTTAGAGATATGTGTTGAAATCCTAATCTTTCTAGCAGGGCTTTGCAAGCTAATCAACGTTGAATTTCAATTCTGACATTCAAGTCATGTTGATAGGCATACAGATTATAATGCTGTCAGTTGACTTTCATACATCAGCAACCTCAATGCTAATTTCCACCACCTTTAACAGGACGATTGACATTTCTGTGACATGAATTGTTTAGTTGTGTACCAATCTAATAATTTTTTAACTCTATGTGAACATTCAGCAGCTTTCTGAGTTGAGCTTCTGCCAGTCTCTCTGCTGCCTTTTCTGTTTCTATTTGCAGTGCTGTGGTCTCTGCGGCTGAAACTGTCTTTAACTTCCACTCAGGCGCATGTTTGGGAGTTCTGCCCTTTTTTTAGATGACTATTGACACTTTTTACCCTATGAGTGGGCCTAGATCCCACTTTGGAACTTTCCTCCTAAGCTTCTCCATTTCCTCATCCTCCTAGAAATTCCTCTTTAAAACCCACCAGTTTGAACAAATATTTAGTCACCCCTCTTAATATCTTCTCCTTTGGCTCAATATGCCATATGAGGAGAGACTTAAGTCAGTTAGGATTGTATTCATTAGAGTTTAGAAGAGTGAGGGGGGATCTCATAAAAAACTTATAAAATTCGACAGGATTAGGCAGGATAGATTGAGAAAGAATGGGGGTGATTCTCCCAAAAGTACTGAATTGGTGGGAAAACTGTTCTAGACCACAAGCGTTTTTTTCAGTGCAGCTTCAGACCTGAATCTTCCCACTCTGTGCACTGCAGAGATCGCAATCGTGAATATCATTAAAAACCCAGGGTGGTAGGGCCTATTCATGCTGGAGCCTGACAGCTCTGGAACTCTGCGCGTGCACAGTGGCCCCGATCTGTAAGTCTTCCCATTTGCTGGCCAGCTCACTCGCTGGCCAGCCTGGGACTCCCACAGTGTTACCCCTCCAGCTCACCCCCCAGCCAGATCGTGGCCCCCACAACAATTTCCGGGCGAGCCTCGACCCCCCCCCGCCCTTGCCCTGGAGTGCCCCAATGTCTAGCCCACCCCACCCTCGGCACTGGCAATCACCCCACCCCTTTCATCCCTCAGACCTCCCCCCCTCCCAACCCTGCCCCAGGGTCAGACCCCTCCCTGAGAGTCAGGCCCCCCCCCCCGCCCCGCCCCGCCCCCAGCCTGCCCCAATTGCTGCGTTCCCTCCAGCCCAGACCAATCCCAATGCAGACTGGCAGCGGGACCCCCGCCCACCCTACCGATTGCCCCTAGACCCTGCCTCTTGGCATTGCCCCATGCCCATTGGACAGTACCAAGATGTCCCCTGGGCATGGGCACTTTGCCCCTTGGGCAGTGCCAGGAGGTACAGGCTGGCACTGCCACAATACGCATGTCCGGGGCACCACCCCTCGCCGCCCGATACCCTGGGTGGTCCCAATTGCCCTCCCTCCATTCCAGTGGGATCGTCTACTAGTTCCCAAAATGTGGGGAGCTCCTCTAAACCCTGTCAGAATGAAATACTCCTGATGGGGTGGGGGATTCATTTGGGCCCGGCAAGTTCCATGCCGGGCCCGATAATCACATGCAAAACATATTTAAACTACATTTTAAAAAAATTCAAATGACTTACCTATCTTCCTGCTGGTTTCCAGCAGTCTCGACTGTGACTGTTCTCTGGCTCTGGGAGATGTGCACATGTTCCCAGTGCATGCGCAAATCCTGCGAAATGGCCAGCATGCAACTCTCCTGACCAGACCTGCCAGAAAAGTTGCGGGTAGCGATGAGAGAATCAGACCCAGTGTTCCCGATGGTGGGGGAAGTCCAGAACTAAAGGTCATTGTTTGAGGTGAGGAGAAATTACTTCACCCAGAGAGTGGTGAATCTGGAATTCACTGCCACAGAAAGCAGTTGAGGCTAATACATTGTGTGATTTCAAGAAGAAACTAGATATAGCTCTTGGGACTAAAGGGATCAAAGGATATGGGGGGAAGGAGGAATTAGGATACTGAATTTGATGATTAGCCATGATAAAAATGAATGGCAGAGCAGGCTTGAAGGACCAAATGGCCTACTCTTATTTTCTATGTTTGATTTTCCATACACCTTTCCAAATCACATCATGAGTGATTTTTCTGTTAAAATCCGTATATAAATGTAAGCTGTCTCTGATGCTAAATTCTCCCTCAGTGTACCCAGACAGGCACTACAGTATGGTGACGAGGGAATTTTCACAGTAACTTCATTGCAATGTTAATGTAAACCCACTTGTGACAATAATAAGTAAACTTAAACTGTATCTGTTCTGACTGAATTGCTTGCAAGCACAGTCGTAAAACACAGACACAGTTGGCACTCTAGATATAGTTGACAAGTGCATTGAATGGAGTGCAGAAACAAACGGGACACATCCCAGTTGTGAAGACTACCTTTCTATAAATGATTCCCTTGACAAAGATGAATTTGCTATCTTGTTTGCTCTGTGCTCAACAACTATAATGTCACACTCTGCTTTTGTACCAGATGTCCTGACATCCAGGCTATTTCTGTGTACTTCATCAATGAAGCTGAGTGCTGAAAAGACAAAACACTCACCACCTGCACCACTACAGACTGCTGTTCATTCAGTACACACAAATATTCTATTTGAAACCTTCTGCAAAGTGGGTTTCAGTATCTGGCATGTTTCATTGGGTAGGTGGACTAATCCCTCTACCTGCCAACTACTTGGTGAATGCTGAAAACACAAAATCAGCTATGCAATGCAGTACTGGGGTGGAATTCTCTGATCTCATCCATGTCCCCTCTACTGCAAGTGAAAACAGAGGAATTGCCATTCGAAGAATCTCAGCCACAGACGAGGTTGGAGGTTTTTGGCACTGATTTCTTTATTGCAACGTGCATCACAATAAAATAAACATTTGTATTTGTATAACCCTCATCCCATTGCAGCCTCAGAATGTCCCCAAAGTGCAATATAACCAATGAAAATCTCCTGAAGTTTAATCACAGCAAGATCCCACAAATTCAACATTGTGCTCTGTTTGACTGATGCTGATTGCGGGATAGCCATTGGCCAGGACACTGCTAAGAACTCCCCAATTCCTGTTCAGAATAGTGCAACTGAATTATCTGCATCCATTCTTTGGGGGCAGGTGGGAACTCAGTTTGTCTCATCCAAAAGGCAGCACACTCGCAGTACATGCTGGGGTGTCAATCTAGATTTTGTCCTTGTCTCTAGACTTTTTTTTCCTGTAATACATTTATCTGTAGAGGGTTAGCTTCAACCGGTATCTTGTGTCCTTTTGTACTGTCCCATGAATTTTCACAAGCAACACTGCCTGTTACTGTGCTACAGTAGTTAGCACTGCTGCCTCACAGCGCCAGGGACCTGGGTTCAATTCCCAACTTGGATCACACTATGCAGACTCCCCGTGTTTGCGTGGATTTTCTCCGGGTGCTCCAGTTTCCCCCCTCAGTCTGAAAGATTTTAGGTTAGGTGTATTGACCTGAACAGGTGCCTGAGTGTGGCGACTAGAGAAATTACACAGTAACTTCATTGCAGAGTTAATGTAAACCTACATGTGACTAATAAATAAACTTTATTTTACTTTACAATATACTCAGCCCATACTCTCAAGTGGCTCTGACTCTGGATGTGTGCTTATTCACCTTTCCATCAGAAAGAAGTATTTAATTCAGCTTTTCAGGAATTTCCTTTTAAAGTCACTTTGTACCATCTTCTCTCCCTACTAATAAAAGTCTCTGAAGCACCACACTTTTTACTGTGCCTTTAGTTACTCCATCTCTAAAGACTTACTTACTGTTTGGTATCTCCTTCTCTTATAAAATGCTCTGATATATTATTCTGTCAGAGCTGTTATGGGAATGTAAGTATTGATGATTTAGCAAGAGGCAGATGGGAAGACTGCTACCAATATAAATAGCAATTTCATGTGTGTGCGTATATATATTTGCTGGAGTGGTGATGTGTTTTGTGCAGAGGATTCCTGCATTCTGATGGCTATAATCTAAAGGGAGGTGAATGTGGGACCCAGTACCAAACATCCAATATTCTAACACAAAGACATTCTGAAAGTCAATCTCAAAGTCTGTAAGTTGAATCCCACTACATGGGGAGAAACAACCCTGAGCAAAATAAGGAAGTCTTTGCCATTAAACAATCACAACATTTTGAGTAGAACAGAGTTACAGGACAAGTGAGCATGCTGCAAAGCCACTGCCTTCATCCACTCCTCTTACAGTGACTTCATATGTAGTCTTTGCAATCAGATCTGCAAATGAAGATTTGGCTTAACATATGAGATGACACTACCTAGACCGTGAACAATTGGCCTCCTGAAGCAACAGGAGAATCTACCATCATCATATATATTCAAATACATAATTATTTTTTGATGGATAATTTGTTAAATTAGCAGCATCTGGTGATCTTTTGTAATTGCATTTAAAATAGAATGAGAATTAATTAAGTCGAATTTTGTGTCAATCTCATTTATAACTTGTTATCCTATAATTAATGGAGTGATGGAGAGTGCCCATGTGTCTCTTTGGGAAGACTCGTCAAATTGAGTGCCATACAGGCATTTAACAGGAAGTCAGCAGGCCTTCCCAGGATCAAGAACTCAGAAGGCAGTGGTCCTGCCGACTTAAGCCTTTTGGCCTCTTTCCGAGGATGGTGGCAGCACGATCAGGAGATTGTGGCTGCTGCTCACTTGAGGCCCTGGATTGTTGCTAAATCCCAGCCACAGATAAATGCTGATGTGAAGTGGGGTAATGGTAAAAGGGGAGTTGGCAGCAAGGGTAGGGATGACTCCCAGTGCCAGGTTCCTGATGAGGCACGGAGCACCTTTGAAAGAAGGGTCACTTCTAGAATCCAGCCAGCAGCTCTGTATGAGTTTGCTTGTCATGCTGCCCACACACACGAGTTCCCTGCCTGCACTGGGTTTAATAGTAATATTGTCAGGATGAGGCTTTTAAATGGGCATTAATTACATACTTTAGAGCCTAAAATGACTATAGCATGGGAAGGCCATCCACAAGCCTTTCTGCCATAGACTTGAGGGCAAAATAATGCTGATGCTTGTCTGTCACAGACTTAGTTGGGTTGGAGGAGAGAGGGCAGCAGTTTTGCCACCCACCATCATCCTGCCCATTTAAATACTTCCGTGCTACCAACTTGATCTGCGGGAAGGCAGATGTTTCAGCCCAAAATTTCTAAAAGGAGCATGCCTTGTATTAAATTTAAATTTGCATCCCTTCTGATTTGTATTACTTCCTCAATACAGTATAACTACATATCTGTTAACATTTTCTTGTATGATTGCATAACCATTGCATTGACTGAATACCTGTGAGCATGGGTGTAATTAATCTAATTATTGAACCCACAACTCTTCGTTAAGTTTGCAGCCCAGTCCTCGGCGAGTAGTTTTTTTTTGCAGTTTCTTGTTAGTTTTAGAACATAGAACATAGAACACTACAGCACAAACAGGCCCTTCGGCCCACGAGTTGCGCCGATCACATCAACACCTACCAACCTACAGACCTATCTATAACCCTCAATCTCATTAAACCCCATATACTCATCCAGAAGTCTTTTAAAAGACCCCAGCGAGTTCGCCTCCACCACCACTGACGGCAGCCGATTCCATTCACTCACCACCCTCTGAGTGAAAAACTTACCCCTAACATCACTTCTGAACTTCCCTCCCTGTACCTTAAATCTGTGTCCTCTCGTAGCAACCATTTCAACCCGGGGAAATAGCCTCTGAGAGTCCACCCTATCTATTCCTCTCAACATTTTGTAAACTTCTATCAGGTCGCCTCTCAACCTTCGTCTCTCCAGGGAAAAGAGTCCCAGCTTCCTCAACCTAACTTCATAAGGCATGCCTCCCAGTCCAGGCAACATCCTTGTAAATCTCCTCTGTACCCTCTCAATAGCTTCTACATCTTTCCTATAGTGAGGCGACCAGAACTGCGCACAATACTCTAAATGAGGCCTGACAAGGGTCTTATAAAGTTGCAGCATTACCTCCCGACTCCTAAACTCAATCCCTCGATTAATGAAGGCCAGTACACCATACGCCTTCTTGACCACCTCCTCCACCTGCGAGGCCGATTTAAGAGTCCTGTGGACCCGGACCCCTAGATCCTTCTGCTCTTCAACACTACTCAGACTTCTGCCCTTGATAGTGTACTTGTTCATCCCGTTGGTTCTGCCAAAATGGACGACTACGCATTTATCCGCGTTGAAGTCCATTTGCCACTTCTCCGCCCAGTCCTGCATCCTATCTATGTCCTGCTGCAACTTTTGCCATCCTTCCAGACCATCCACAACACCACCGACCTTAGTGTCATCAGCGAACTTACTTACCCATCCCTCCACTTCCTCATCCAGGTCATTTATGAAAATGACAAACAACAAGGGTCCCAGAACAGATCCTTGAGGCACTCCGCTGGTGACTGACCTCCATTCAGAAAAAGCCCCATCCACAACCACTCTCTGCCTTCTGCAGGCAAGCCAGTTCTGGATCCACAAGGCCAAAGGCCCTTGGATCCCATGCCCTCTCACCTTCTCAAGAAGTCTTGCATGGGGGACCTTATCAAACGCCTTGCTGAAGTCCATGTACACTACGTCCACGGCACTTCCTTTGTCAATGTGTTCAGTCACATTATCGAAGAACTCAACTAGGCTTGTAAGGCACGACCTGCCCTTGACAAATCCATGCTGACTATTCCTGATCGTGTCAAACCTCTCCAAATGTTCGTAAATCTTGTCCCTCAGAAGCCTCTCCATCAGCTTACCAACCACTGAGGTCAGACTCACCGGTCGGTAATTTCCCGGGCTATCTCTGTTCCCTTTCTTGAAAATAGGAACTACATCCGCAATCCTCCAATCCTCCGGAACCTCTCCCGTCTCCATTGACAACGCAAAGATCATCGCCAGGGGCTCCGCAATCTCTTCCCTCGCCTCCCACAGTATCCTGGGGTACATCCCATCTGGTCCAGGCGACTTATCTACCTTGATAGAATTCAAAAGTTCCAACACATCCTCCTCCTTAATATTCACGTATTCAATCTTTTCCATCTGCTGCAAATCCATAACAAAATCTCCCGGATCAGCTTCCACTGTGAATACTGAGGCGAAGTACTCGTTAAGCACCTCTGCCATTTCTTCTGGTTCCACACAAACCTTTCCCCCCTCACCTTTTATAGGTCCTATCCCTTCTCTTCTTATCCTTTTACCTTTCACATATTTATAGAAGGCCTTTTAGTTGAATGTTACTGTAATAAGACATTAATATTGCAACCAATTACCTCCCTGCTCCTCTCCCCACTGCCCCAGGCTGGAAGATTAGGTACAGGAGAAAACGGAATGCTACTTAACTAATAATGTAGATGAACGACTTAAATGTGGCTGTTCAGAAGAATCACTAGATCAGCAGTGGTAATGTGATGGTGTGCCAATATGCATCTGTTATTATCCATTCTTCATCTCAGATGTCCTATATGAGAATATTGGGAGTTGAGCAAGTTTGTGATGAGGGATGAAATTCTCCAGAAGGAGAGCAAACAATCACCATATGGCAATATTCATGAATGTCATGTGGTTGATCATTTTGTCATTGGCAGAAGCCTGTTGGATTGTCATTTGTTTAATCCCTTGATAAGTACGCTGGAAGAGTTAAGAAATGAGCAGAAATAAACCATCAGGTGAATATCTACAGCTTGCAGTCATCTGCTTCACAGGGTTTCAATTCTGTTTTTTCTGTTGTTTCTTAAATCCAAATTCCTCATAATCTTTCTTATAAACAAGACTGTTTTGAATGATATATTATAATACACTCACAGTCTGGGCACTAATCCATTTTTATTTATGAGGTAGAAATGTTTATATGGCCTCAGCAGGTGAAAAATGACAGGCTGTCACTTGCTCTGGGAATGATTGTACATATGATAAGACAGTTGTGTTCTCTGCCAAAAAAGCTTTCATAAATCCTTACCCGATTCTCAGGTAAGTGTGAAAAATGGGGTAAACAGGAGTTCCAGGTAAGGAAGTACCCAAAAATAGTTTTCATAGACTCCTATTATTTTCTACCATCTAACCAGTTATCATCCTTACTTGTAGTTTTCACAGATGAGATATAATCAGGCAATAAATGATGTGTATACAATGCACAAACTGCACTTTGAGGGTGTTGCTCATTCAAGAACTGAGATGTTAATGCCTTAAAATTACACTCTGCAATATTAATGGCAGAAGTTTTTATGAAGTTCCATTGTTGGCTATTTTAACAGTCATTAGTCTGTGTATATTATTAATATTGCAAAACGTGTTTTGAAGTATACATATATTACTGATTGTCCTGTTAATGAGTTTGCGTGTCTTTTTACCAGCTTGCCAATGTGTTATTGCCAAAAACTTACACAATTTCCCTTATCAGTTAGTGAATGTGGAAACTTGGGCAAATTCTGAAAGGGTAGTTCTGAAAGGTCTTGACAGGGTCAATGTTGAGAGGATGTTTCGTCTTGTGGGAGAATCTAGAACCAGGGATCACTGTTTAAAAATAAGGGGTTGCCCATTTAAAATGGAGGTGTGGCAATTTTTATTTTTCGGAACTCTTCCCAAAAAGGTGGTGGAAGCAGAGTCTTTAGATATTTTTCAGGCAAAGGTGGATGATAGGTTATCAGAGACAGGCAGAATGCAGATTTCATGTTACTATCAAATCAGCTATGATTTTATTAAATGTCGGGGTGGAATTGAAGGGCCGAATGGCCTACTCCTGCCTCTTGCTTATACTTTTGTAGATTGAGAGAAAAAATGCATTGCAGCACATACCTATTGCTGGTGTTGACAACAATTTCAAAGTAACGCCTTAGTTTTCTGCAGTCTGCACAAGAACAAATGAACAAAAAGAACATTTTATATTTTCCCACTGAAAGACCACTTGTTGAGGAACCTAAGCGTAGCACTTTAGTCTACACACTACAGAATGGCATCAGGGTTGAAAAGAGTAGCAGAGCAGGCTTGGTGATGTAGACCAACAGTCATAGGATATCAGCAGTTCTGTTTTCAAATTAATATGTTTTTTGTCTGTGTAATGTGCAGGGTGAATTTCCTCACATGACCAAGTTCTCCAGCCTATCTCCCATTCCTGGCTTCACAGAGTGGCTGCTTGGAATCCTCAATATCCAAATCAAGGAAGGGAAATCAAACAAGATCTTTACAGAACATGAATACAAAGAAATTCAGGACATCATTGGAGAGCCTGTGCTAGAATCATTCAAGCGCCTACTCAGCACAAACGAATGGGTGAAGTCCGATAAATTAGTTCGAGCTCTTGAGACACCACTAATGCGACTTTGTGCCTGGTACCTCTATGGAGAAAAACATCGAGGGGCTGCCCTTAATCCAGTAGCTAACTTCCACCTCCAGAATGGCGCTGTGATATGGCGATTAAACTGGCTGGCTGACATTAGTCCTCGTGGTTTTTCATCATCCTCTGGAATGATGGTAAACTATCGATACTTCCTGGAAAATACCAATCATAACAGTGTCCAGTACTTGAAGTCAAAACACATAGAAGCTTCTGAGCAGATTCTGAGTCTTGTAGCTCAATATCAGAAAATCAGTAAACTTTAACTAGAGCTTTGCAGAGCAATGAGTGTTCTCAAATGGGCAAACTTTAATCAGTTCATTATTACTCACCAGTGTTTAAATAAAAATAAATTGCAATGAGAAATGTAACTTAAGGAATTCATTATGGAACAGGCAATTTTATTTTGCTAATTTTATTGGTAATTCATCATATATGTCATTATTTAATGATGAGCGATATGAACGTAAAGCTCGTTCAAAAATTCAGTCCAAATATTTAATGAGAGTAAAATTTATTAATATCTGACATGTCTAACTGCATGTGAAGTTGATAGGCTATTAACATACCTTTTACAAGGTGACTTTCATGGCACAGGATGTCCCAGCGCCAATGAATTAATTTGGTATGTAGTCACTTCTACATATCATACATCTGCCAGCCTGAGAGAAAGAGATAGTTATTTTTTACAGGATGTCAGTATGCCTCTCCTAAATTAAAAAGCCTTCAGAGCCAACTGACTGATCAGTACATTGGTAATCTTTGTTCGTTAGTTTAAGCAGTCAATTTAACTGAGAAACTCCTATCATGGTGACTGCATCAAAAGCATTTGTAAGCCACTTCTGAAAAGTCTATCTCGGAGATAGTTTGCCATCATTAGTGTATGCCTCAGTTAGAGAATTACTTGCCAACTCAGTGGGGTCATGCTGCCCTTTTTAGTCTGTGCTGTAACTCAATACCGTCTGTACTCATTGGGACTCATCCATCACTCCAAAGCCCATTGACTGAAGACAGTTCCCAAGTTATTTGCAAAAGCACATTACTCAGTGTGGCTATTTTTATGTATTAGAAAACAGGACTTTCTCCAAGACAAATCTCTGTCTTTATTACTACAGATAATTTTCAAGCTAGATATATAAATTATTGTTTCGTCAAAATCCACTCAAGTATTGTTTGATTTTTTTAGAGGTAATTTCCTGCTATGAAGATATTGAAATCAAATAAAATTGGAATGTATAGCCTGTCAGTTGTTTGCTTAATTTCTGAAATTAGCATTTGTACCCTAGCTTGTTACAACATTTATCATGGACCAGACTCTCTCTTGTGTCATTGTCCTTCTCTCCTGGACTATGTCGTAGAGTCACAGAGACTTAGAGCATGGAAACAGGCCCTTTGGCCCAATTTGTCCATTTCACCCAGTTTTTATCACTAAGCTTGTGTCAGTTGCCCACATTTAGCCCATATCCCTCTATATCCATCTTATCCATGTAACTGTCTAAATGCTTTTTGAAAGACAAAATTGTACCTGCTTCTACTACTGCCTCTGACACCTCGTTCCAGACACTCACCATCCCCAGTGAAAAAAATTGCCCATCAGGACTCTTTTTATCTATCCCCTGTCACCTTAAATTTATGCCTTCTAGTTTTAGACTCCCATAACTTTGGAAAAAAATGTTCACTACTTTATCTATGCTCCTCATTATTTTACAGACCTGTATAAGATCACCCCAAAGCTTCCGACACTCCAGGAAAAAAAATTCCTGTTTACCCAGCCTCTCCTTTTAACTCAAACAATCAAGTCCTAGTAGCATCCCAGTAAATCTTTTCTGCACTCTTTTTAGGTCAATAATATTGTTTCTATGATAGAGTGACCAAAATGGTACATTGGTCAGGCCAAACCTGGAATGCAATGTCTTGTACAACTTCAACAAGATGTCCCAATTCCAGAATTCAGTGTTCTGACCGATGAAACCAAGCATGCTGAATGCCTTCACCACTCTGTCCACCTGTAACTCCACTTTCAAGGAGCTATGAACCTGTACTCGTAGGTCTCTTCTATAACTCTCCCCAACACCCCACCATTAACTGAGTAGGTCCTGTCTCGATTTGATCTACCAAAATTCATCACCTCACAAATTTCTAAATTAAACTCCATCTGCTATTCATTTGCCCACTGATCCGATTTGCAATCCTGGATAACCTTCACTGTCCACAATGCCACCAATCTTGGTGTCATCTGCAAACTTACTAACCATGCGCCCTAAATTCTCATCCAGATCATTAATATAAATGACAAATAACAATGGGCACAGCACTGATTACTGAGGCACACTGCTGGTCACAGGTCTCCAGTTTGAAAAATGACCCTCTACAACTTCTCTCTGTTTTCTGTTGTCAAGCCAATTTTGTGAGAATTAACCTTGCTTAACAACCTATTATGTGGAATCTTGTCAAAGGCCTTGCTAAAGTCCATGTAGACAACGTTGACTTCACTGCCCTCATCTACTCGGTTATCCCTTCAAAAAGTGGGGCAAAAGAATTTGATATCAGTGAGACATCTTCCCCTTGTCCCATATCTTTTGTGGATGAACTGCAGTAATCCCAAAAAAATAGCAGAAGCAGTAACTGAACAGATTCCAACAAACAGGTACTGCAGCCAGGTCAAATTTGCTATCTTGCACCATACTCATACACTTCCAGGTGTAGTCACCTATCAGCCAGCAACTGGGTAATTCAAGGTATAAATTATAGATTCATAATTTGCACGAAAAGCAAATTGAACATATCCATTAATTTGAAATAAGCAATTCAAATAACAGAAAAATCAAGTTACCTAATCATTCCAGTTAAGCAGGTTTCAATTTAGCAGAATTGATTGTGTACTGCTGCATTCATTCCTACATTGAAACAGTGAACACACTTCAGAAATACTTCAATCTGCAAAGTGCTTTGAGAAGTCATTAAAGACACCATGTAAGGCAAGTCATTCTTGTTATTGTTGATTGTGTCTGTGATTGTAAATCCTGAATTCCTTTTACCAAGTGAAAAATGTAGTCCTGGATTCGCCAACGCTCAGCCAAATCTCTATTCACTGCAGTGGGACTGGAGAATCCCAGCCGTAGGCAAGGCTGGAAAATTTCAGCTGTGAACTAGAAAAAAGGCACAATGATCTGTTATTACCTTCAAGAAAGGTGAAATGCTGAATTGCCACCACTGACACTGAGCTGGAGTTTCACACTTCAGTTTAGAAATGCCTTACTTTGTTCAACACACCCTCAGGCTTTATAAGGCACTGGTCAGACCACATTTGGAATATTTGTCAGCAATTTTGGGCCCTGTATTAATGAAGAATTTATAGTCCCTAGAGATGGACCAGAGGAGATACATGAAACTGATCCCAGGAGTGAAAAGCTTGACATATGACAAGAGTCTGAAGACTCTGGGTCTGTACTTGGAGTATAGAAAAATGAGGAGGGATCTCATCGAAACTTACAAAATACTGAAAAGCCTAGATAAAATGGACGAGGGAAACGTGTTTCCATTTATCGGAGCGACTAGGATCCGATGCACGGCCTCACAGTAAAGGGATGACTTTTTAGAACTGAGATGAGGAATTTCCTTCGCCAGAGGGTAGTGAATTTACAGAATTAATTGCCACAGAAGGCTGTGGAGGCCAGGTCATTGAATGTATTTAAGACAGAGATAGATAAGTTCTTGATAGGTGTGGGGATCAAAGGTTAGGGGGAAAAGGCAGGAAAATGGGGTTGAGAAACTTATCAGCCATGATTGAGTCTGCTCCGCCATTCAGTGGGCCAAATGGCATAATTCTGCTCCTATATCTTGTGGTCTCATGACCAATTCCCAATAGTCAGACAATAATTTGAATCTCATGGCCGTAATTACAAATGGACTTTTCCACTCAGGAAGTCCATGTTGGAACATTTAATTTAGTCAACAAGTATGTTAATTAGGAAATTGTATAGGTAATGATTCATTGTTAACCCTTAATAACCTCTAATTAATGAGAAATTAACAACTTTGAATTATGTGTTAACTGTTTCGTAATCTTTTCTGATGCCTGGAAAATGACAGGGGAACAAAATTATCAGCTTCCTAGAAAGAGAGAAACATGGAAATGCAAAGCATAGTTTTAGTAAAACCATGCTTTAATAGAATTTCATGTCTGAGAACAGATATGGACACATGGTTAGGAACTGTTAGGAAAAATAAGGAATGTTGCAAAGACCCACAACTTGGGCTGAAGTAACCTTTGAGCATATCAGAACGTAAGAAATAAGAGTAGGGGCATTTAATAAAATTATTACCTGTCTCAACTCCACTTTTGCACACAATCCCTACACCCCTTAATTCAGTTGATATCCAAAAATCTATCAATCTTTGTCTTGAATCTACTCAATGACTGAATATCCACAGCTCTCTGAGCTGGAGAATTACAAAGATTCACAACTTTGGCGAACATTTTCCTTCTTCCAGTCCCCTTGTTCCAGATTCTATCCCGGGAAACATCTTCAAGTAGTAGATGCTATAAAAAGTAGTATCATAAAATGGTTTTGTTTGGTGCTGAGTGTAATTAGTGTTTTGTGTTTTTTTTGTTCAAGAGACTATGAATTTGTTCCAGACTCTCTATCCTGAGAAACATCTTCCAAACATCTACCCTGTTAAACCTCTTAAGAATTACATATGAATATGACAATCAACTCTCATTCTTCTAAATTCTAGGGAATAGAGTTAGCTGTATTCTATTTCATAGAGTAATCCCCTCGTCCAAAAGATCAGTCACAAAATTATGAAACGCAAAAGAGAAAATGCTGGAAAATCTCAGCAGGTCTGGCAGCATCTGTAAGGAGAGAAGAGAGCTGACGTTTTGAATCCAGGTGAAGGGTCATCTGGACTCGAAAAGTCAGGTCTTTTCTCTCCTTACAGATGCTGCCAGACCTGTTGAGATTTTCCAGCATTTTCTGTTTTGGTTTCAGATTCCAGCATTCACAGCAGTTTGCTTTTATATAGAATCCCTACAGTGCAGAAGGAGGCCATGGACCTTTTTTACACACTATGCAAGGAAAGTATGTAGCTGGAATTTTCTATCCGTTCATGCCCTATTGCTGCTGTTAGTGAGGATGGAGAATTTGGCGCTCAGCCAAATCTCTGTTTATTGCAGAGGGACCGGAGAATCCTGGCTGTGAGTGAGGTTGGAGAATCCGGCCCAAATATTTCTTTTGGTAAAGACACATTGGACACATTAGACATCAAAGACCTCTTTTCAATTAGGCACCTAGCCCTTTTTAATAAAGGCAAATGTACAATTTGCTTTTCTGACCTACCTCGGCCCTATCAATGGTCGCCTTTGATTGACCTTTAGTTAGGACAAATGGAGAAGCAGCTTGTATGGATTTATGTTTGTTCATTACCAGGCATCATTTTCTGTGCTTGGAGTAGGGAAATAGTGCAATGAAGGCACCGTAGCCTACAAAGATACCGGATTGCTACTCTACCCCATGTGAGTTTTGTCTTTTTTAGTATTAGATTTGGTTCCAAATAAAAGTACTCATCATGTGTTGTGTCAGAAATTCCTGGCCCTTCCTGCAAAGAGGTACGCCAGCCTTCTGTGACCATTTAAATTTAAATGGCTTACTCCTGTTACCAGTTCATATGTTCATCTGTGAATACAGTGGTCTGTATATAGAGGTTTCCCAGAATATTCTTGCTAAACTACAGGCCAGCCTTTCTTGTGGCCTCCGTAGGAGAAGTTCACTCTTCAGTATTCTTGATAATAACTCATTTGTCCTCCTACTACTACTGTCAGTTTGAAAATTCATTTTGACTGACCAGCAGAATTGTGTGTTATATTAAACATTTAATGATTTGAGCAGCGGATCTGTCTAAATGGGGGAAGAGAACATTGTGTACCTGAAGAAAATACAGATAGAAGATTTGCAATTAATTTACCTGATGTACTGTTGTATTTGTGAACACAGGCCAGCATCCAATTGTTATATGAATGCAGATATCTATCCTGAGATGACTTTTCAGTGCTGCACTGCAGTCATCTGCTGAGTAAAAGTTTTACCAGTCTACCAACTACACAGAGAGCAGGAACAAATCCACTCAATTAAGCTTCAGCATTTTGAGTCTAAAGTCTGATTATTTCTAACGTACAGAAATCAGAAGACGTAACACATGACCCTTCTTGCAGAATCGATAGTAGTTGAACAATCCAATATCCAGCATTCAGGAACCTGATGAACTGCAATTAATATTCTCCATTTAATTTTATTGCCATTATTCACATTTAATTAGATTTTCATCTTGGAGGCGGGGGCTGGGGGGAGTTCTTTTAGCAATGATATTTCCAAACGGTACTAAGTTCCTTTTGGTTTACCATAATTTTCAAGACTGTAGATTGCAAGTTGTTCAAAGAGGCCAAAATCAAAGTTAAGAAAATAATTTAACAGAATATTGCTGGAATTTTACCAGCACGCCTGCCCCAGAATCAGGGTGGGCAAGGCTCGTAGAATGGCATTCTCCGCTGGCCTCAGGTGGAGCCCATGAGCACTCGGTGGGCGAGGTGGTAAAATTCCAGAAATGGTATCATTAACAGATGTAATAAAATGCAGCTTTATGTCAAAAGAAAGCTGGCTGCAATTTTACAGGCTCGCTCTGCCCTCCCTGTCAGACCTGTCAGGACTCTGCTGGTTGCCATTGCGCATGTGCAGCCATAGAGGTCTGCACATGCGCAAGCTCCCTCTGCTGCTACAGCAGGCTGGCTGGCAATTTAAGCCCTGCCCCTTCCCCAACAGGTGAGGAATGGTTAAGGCCATTTTTTAATGCACTAGATGCATAAAATTCAGGATTTGAACTCACCCAAAAACGGGTGAGCAATTTCCCCATTTATCCACATGTTCTAGACTTAGAATATTTTTGGTAAAATCACCCCCATTGTGTACATCAGATTAAATAAAGCATGATTTGTTTAAAAAGCATGAATTTGGTGATGTAGTTAATTATAAAATTAACAATGTAAAATAGAATTGTCTTTTGTCCATTGACATTTTCAGTACTTTCCTGTATGAAGTCGCATTCACATTGAGTCAAGAAAAATTGCCCTTTTCATTTGTTGCTGTGTTGATTATGTAGGTAAATGCAGCCCCAGTGTGGTACTGCCTCATACTAGGGAGGTCCCAGATGCTGTTTCTCAATGATGCTCAATTATTTGGTCTAGGTCTTGTCTGGGAGGGGTTAAGGCTATTAGATTGCTGTCGGTAGGAAAGGGAAGGGTTCGCCCTCCAGGGTTTCTACCTCAGATCATAGTCACCTGGAATCTGCTGGGAAGGGTATATGTGGGGAAAGCGTGCGTGAAGATGGGGTCAGTTTTGGCTCTGACGTTCCCATGTTGAATAGTCTGCAGATATAAAGAATGCCTACCTGAGCGAGATATAAGCAGGTTCCTGCCACATTCAAAACTAGCTCAGAATGTGACACTGCATTGACAAAAACTAATAGATTGAAAGAGAATTTTGTATATGGTTTGAATATATTCTGCTGGTTATGGAGTCTAAGACTGGTGGTGCAGAGCGTAAAAATTAGAGCCAGCCATTTCTTGATAATACATGGATTAAATTAAGTTGTCTGAAAATTGGCATCTGTGATGCTGGGGATTTCAGGGGACTGCTGAGTTGGATCATCCACTTGTCATTTCTGGCTGCAAATAGTTGTAAATACTTCAACATTGTCTTTGCACTGATGTTTGGTGCTCCCCCATCATTGAGGATGAGGATATTTGTGGAGCCACCTCTTACGGGTTAGTTGTTTAATTGTTACCATTCGTGACTGGATGTGTGATCTGAGCCATTGGTTGTGGGATCACTTCGCTGCTTTTAGTGTCTAGCATTCAAGTAGGGCGGCACAGTGGTTAGCATTGCTGCTTCACAGCGCCAGGGACCCAGGTTCAATTCCGGCCTTGCGTCACTGTGTGGAGTCTGCACGTTCTCCCCGTGTCTGAGTGGGTTTCCTCCAGGTGCTCCGCTTTCCTCCCACGTTCCAAACATGTGCAGCTTAGGTTGATTGGCCACGCTAAAATTGTCCCATAGTATCAAGGTGATTAGGGTAAATACGTGGGGTTATGGGGATAGGGCCTGGGTGGGATTGTTGTTGGTGAGATAAATGAAAAAAATATTGCTGGGGAGAAAGTAAGGCTTTGACATATGAGGCAAAAAGTATTGTTGTACAAGGGCAAAGTGTATCAAATTGGAATCAGGACTGATTGGCATATATCTGAGTATGCATTTTTCCTTTCGACTACGACACTTTTTGGCAAATTTCCCGATATTGGCATAATCACTGCAGAAGGCCAATTTTAAGTGCAAATTACTCTCAGTAGAACTCTGCAATTTTATGCCTTAATTTTATAAACGTCGCACTATGAACAGGCCCAGCCCACAAAACTGACCACAGCAACCAAGCAGCCATGTTGCGATGTGATACCAATGTTGCCATTCACTTGGACTCATGCAAAAGGAATTGTTATCGGTGCAGGCTCAATGGGCTGAAAGGCTTCCTGTACTGTAGGGATTCTTTGATTCTAGTCCTGTGCTGTAGCTCCACCAGGCTGACACCTCATTGTACGTTAAATTCTATCCCTATCTTTCCTGAAAATGTTATAACCAAAAATAATAAGCTCTAAATGATGCCCACAACTACATCTAAACCATTGCAGTTGCTATGTCGTGTCCCTCTTTAATAATGCTTTTAATTCTGCAACTTTGTACCATTTGGATGTAGTTAGCAATTCTGACACACATTACATCCAAAATTGCACCCATTTTAAAAAGATTTCCCTCTCTGAGTTTCTGCTTAGTCATTTGGATATGGCCAAGTGCAAAATATATAAGCTGAATTCCTGTTCCGTCAAACATATTCCTTGATGTTTTTGAGGATGCTAACATTTAGGTTTGAATAATACAATTGAAAATCAGTTTCTCACAACAAATATGCTTTTTAAATCAGTGATATTTCATCACCTTTCATTAACTTGATTTTGAGTTACTGATGACTTTTAAAAAGATGCAAAACTATTTTTCTAGTTCGATTATGGTACAGGAGTCAGTTCTTTAGTACTTTTTTCAAGATAATGTTAAACTTTTCAAAACATACATATTAGTGTTCTTGTGCCCAAAAGACCCAGCTTAACTTTTGGTGTTTCTTCAAAGACTTGCAAATTATGATATTAGCAGAAACTCCCAGCGGGTGTGGTCAATTTTGTGGGCTGGGCCTGCTCTTAGTGTGATGTTTATACAATTAATGCATAAAACTGCAGAGTTCTACTGAATGTAGTTTGCATTTAAAACTGCTCTTCTGCAGTGATCATGCCAATATTGGAGACTTCAGCCCAAAAGTGTCACAGTTAAATGGAAAAGTACGTTTTCATATATATGCCAATCAATCTGTTCCTAGCCTTTTTTTATTCATTTGTGGAACATGGGCATCACTAGCTGGCCAGCATTTATTACCCATCCTTAATTGCCCTTGAGAAGGTGTTGGTGAATCGATGCAATCTATGTGCTGTGGGTTGACGTACAATGCCGTTAGGGAGGGAGTTCAAGAATTTTGACCCAGTGACTGTGATATATTTCCAAGTCAGGATGGTGAGTGACTTGGAGAGGAACATGCACATGGTGGTGTTTCCATGTATCTGCTGCCCTTGTCCTTCTAGATGGAAAAGGCCGTGGGTTTGGAAGGTGCTGTCTAAGGATCTTTGGTGAATTGCTGCAGTGCATCTTGGAGATAGTACACACTGCTGCTACTGAACGTCAGTGATGAGGGATTGAATGTTTGTAGATGTGATATTCTTTTCCCCTTCTACAATGTTTCATGCCTCAGTAACTGAAAGCCTCACTTCCTCTCGACAACATTTTTTTCATTTATTTTTAACTAAACTTTCTGCTTCTATCAATAATAGTTTTCTTAATACAAAAAAATGGGCTGCTCCATCAAAACTATCACAAGCAGCCATGTTCCAACATGACACCAATGTTCCTATCCACTTGTGCTCATGCAAATGGCTGTGAAATGGCAAAAATATAAATTAAAGAGAATAACCTAATCCATTTCAGAAAAAAAAGGGAATCTCCTCTCTGACCTCTAAAATGCATATCTAAAGTTCAACCTTAGTTTACTATGCAAGGCATAAGCGATAATGAAAAACCCTTACAACTATTGCTGGTTATAAAACTAGGAAAAAACAGAAAAATGTTGGAAAATCTCAGCATGTCTGACAGTATCTGACGAAGGATCATCCAGACTCAAAACGTTGGCTCTATTCTCTGTCCACAGGTGGTGTCAGACATGCTGAGATTTTCCAGCATTTTTCTGTTTTTGTTTCAGATTCCAGCATCCACAATATTTTGTGTTTATCATAAAACTAGACTTACTCCACTCCCTGTCGTTTTAGTTTAATTACAGCAATTCACCAAATGATCGAGGTATGCTCAGAGGAAGTGTTGGAAGAAAGAGATAATGAAACAGCTAACTAGTTTCAGAAGTGGGAGATCTTGCCTAAGGAGCTTACTGGAGTTCTTTGAAAAAATCAGGAGGCGTGCTAACAACTCAGTGTTTGCTGAATGTTATGTATTTAGACCTTTTTTCAAGGCTTCTGTACCAAACAAGTAAATGATCCTAGGTATTAAAACATACAATCAGAGGCAAAGCTCTGACAGAAAACTGTTAAACCAAATAAAGCAATGATTGGTAAGGTAGTTGTGAATGGGGCTGCAACAAGATGGCAAATGATCACTAATGGGTTAACACAGGGATTTAGCGCAGAAGCCAATTGTGCTAATGGTATACACAAAGGATTTGTATCTGGAGGTCAAACTAAAGCTATCTTAATCTGCAGATGATACTAAATTAAGAAGCTGTGGTGAGGTGAACATGGGGAAGCATTGTGAATACAAACATAGGCTAATCTAAACAAATTTAGTCAGATTAGGTAGTCAACTGGTCAGTGGAAAATTACATTTCATAAGCATATCCAAGATAATGAGACTAGCAAAGGAAAATAAGTAGTGAGAATATAAATTCAATGGTTCTGGGCTAGAGGATATAACACAGTTGAAGCATCTGAAGGAATTAATGCATAGGTTACTGGAACCAATAGTTTGGTGTACAGCAACAGTAAACAAAACTCTGTATGTACAAACTCCTGGATAACATATGAATCTGAAGCGTTTGTAAAGAACAAAGAAAAGTACAGCACAGGAACAGGCCTTTCAACCCTCCAAGCCCATGCCGATCATGATACCCTAATTAAACTAAAAAAATCCTCTGCCCTTACTCAACCGTATCCTTCTATTGTCAAAGGAGTCTTGGTGAATTTTTGCAGTGCATCTTGTAGATGGTACACATTGCTGCCTCTGTGCATTGGTGATGGAGGGAGTGAATGTTTAAGGATGTTGAATGGTGTGCTATTCAAGCAGGCTTCCTTGCCCTGATAGTGTCAAGCTTCTCGAGTGTTGTTGGAGCTGCACACACCCAGGTAAGTGGAGAGTATTCCATCACATTCCTGACCTGTGCCTTGTAAACAGTGGGCAACATTCAGGTTTGATTTTGATTTGATTTATTATTGTCACATGTATTGGTATACAGTGAGAAGCATTGTTTCTAGTGCACAAGACAGGCAGAGCATATTGTTCATAGATAAGGAAAGAATAGAGTGCAGAATGTATTGTTATAGTCATAGCTGGTTGCAGAGAAAGAAAGGGGGCCAAGAGGTGAGTTACTCACCCCAAAATTCCCAGCCTCTAACCTGCTCTTGTAGCCACAGTATCTATATGATTAGTCAAGTTGAGTTTCTGGTCAATGGTATCCCTATAATGTTGCTTGTAGGGATTCAACGATTTATAATATCATCAGGTGAATGTTAAATGGCTTAACATCAGAGCCAGATTCTAGCGTCTGCAGTATTTTGCTTTTATGTGGTGTTAAAATCAGACACTTTGTTTCTGGTAGCTGTATTCAAAAGGCAACTGATAGTTATAAAAACATTTAAGCATTAATGTTTAAAAGATTATTTACTGCAGAAAAGAGTGTTTACGATCTTCAGCTAATGCTCTTTAGGGAAGGAAATCTGCCATCCTTACCTGGTCTGGCTGACATGTAACTCCAGAGCTACAACAATGTGGTTGACTCTCAACTGCCTTCCAAGGGCAACTGGGGATGGACAATAAATGCTGGCCAGCCAGCCAGCGATGCCCATATCCCACAAATGAATAAAAAAATATAAACATTCAACCTTCTTGAAGTCTCAACAACCTTTTTAAGATGTTTGAGATTGACACAATCTCTAGGTTCAGTGGACTCAAGCTCAAGTTTAGAAGTGGGAATGGTGCACAGGTCCAACTGTCTTGGTAAAGGACAATGAAGATGTATAATGGATTACTTAATGATGCATGTGGAAAGAGAATTAAATAGATATTTGGTGGACAGGTGATTGAAATCTAATTGCTTTTAGGATTATTCAAGTTGACTACAGAGACTCCCTGTCTTGTACACACCTATCTTTTATGTTCTCAAATAAACACAATAGTTTTCATCCCACACATGTACTCCAGTTTAACTCCTTGTAATTGATTTTAATCTCATTCCTGCTTCCACTGTTTCCCCTAAAGTGCACAGAGTGTATGCTGTAAACACAATGAGATGTCAAGGAGGCATTTTTAATCTAATATGCCTGGCAGGTATCTTCACAGACCAGATTGAGAGATGTGTTTGCACCTCCCAAGTTTATTCTCCATTGAAGTTAACTGGTCAAACTAACTGGTCAGCTTTCCTGGTTGTTGTTACAATGACCTCCATGTAGAACATGCTGTCCAGATAGCACGTTCTTTAAAACAGTGGTACAAACTATAATTCTTAACTCTCTTGGGACATTGTACTGTGCTAAAGGTGTTAAATGAACTTAAGTGGTTGGTGTTACAGAGATGCTATTACACCCTTAAGAGGTTGATGTCCTACCTTCCTTAAGCTACTCATTCCTACCTATTCTGTGGAATTCATTACCACAGGAAGTAGTTGATCCCAAAACATTGAACGTATTTAAGAGGCAGCTAGATATAGCACTTGGGATGATTGGGATCATAGATCAAGATCAAATGGGAGAAAGCAGGATTAGGCTACCAAGTTGGATGATCAGCCATGATTGTGATGAATGGCAGAGTAAGCTTGAAGGGCCGAACCACCTCCTCCTGCTCCTATCTTCTATGACAAAGAATTTAGTAGGAAAGACAGACCTGTTGCCATGGGAATTCTAACTTGTCAATTGCAAAATGCATTGCTGTTCTTAACATACTCTCTAACTTTATGAATCCATGCTATCTTTCCATTACTAGATTATACACTGGAAATGGGCTCCCTAGCACTCCAGTTTAAGTTTAAGTGGCTATCCCACCTTGGCTGGTTCACCATCACCGTCCACCTCCAGGAGGAAGTCCTGTCCCATACGGATACCAACCAATCTGAGGGGCAACAGCTCTGTGCCACACCAGAATTGGTGGCCCCTGCCCTTAATGCAGGAGTCCCCGGAAGGATGAGGAACCATGCATTCCTCTAAACTCAAGTAGATCTGGGTTCTCGCTGGGAGCTGGTTTGGCTGGCTCTCTGGCAATAAGGGCATGTTAAATGGCTGTGGAAATGGGGTTGTGGACTGTCCTGGCAATTGGGATGTGGAGATCATGTTTCAATGGGCAAGGCGGTGGGGGCAGGAAGGCCAGCGGCACTGACTCTGCTGATGGCACAATGCCCTAGTTGACAGATCCAGCCATCTGCTCATTGGTGGCCTGTCAAATCCAACCCCTTGTTTCTTCACCACATTCACAGGGTCCGAATCTGAATCAAAAGCCAGAACTATGGTGCTGTTGGGTTTTTTTGTGTTTTGTCCACCACGAAAATGAAAATTTGAATACCTGAGGCTCTTTTGTGTTTACTCTGGATCATTTTCGAATGCGATGTGATGCTGAATACTGCCTCATTTGCATTTTACGCGAGAAGGTCAATTGAACAGACATCAAACAAACATCACTATTGAATACTTCAGCCCCCTTATTAGGGATGTGCATTAATTCATGCTGATACCTGCTTCAGTTTTCAATCGAATACTGCCTTCTCTTTTTTTTTGCAAGCAAATAGAATTTCAAATTATTTTAACAAGTGGCTATTGTCTAGTCGGCCTTCAAAGGAAAGATGAGCAAAATACAGCAACAATAAACTCATACTTAATACTTCTTTTCCCCGAAACAAGGACCAAATCTTTTCATCACTTCGTATTCAAAATATATGTGAGTCTCTCAAATTTATGTATAAATAGACGTTTACTTTCTGCTACGACTTGATTCTTAATGGTAATCTGTGCTTGCTTGTGCCATGGGAGTTCTTTTCAGTAAAGGATGTACCATTAAGGGCACTGGGAATAAGGAGGGAAGCGAATGTGTGCCTAATGAGATATTGTCTCATGAGAATGCAAAAGGTTAAACACAATGTTACCTGCCCTGTATAAACCTAGGTTCTTCTTTGCTGGTTTAGCAACCACAAAATAATGAATGCTTTAAGATCCGCTAAATAGGTGCAAGTTGACACATATTTTTAAGATACCTTTGGGGTTGGAAACAATAAATAATGTTACACAAAACCAAACTTAATGCAATTGCTCAGTGAGCACAATTGGAATATAATGGACTGAATAACATTGCACAGAAAGGGGCTGATTAAAGAACTCAGTAAGATAATCACATCTGCTGAAAGCAAAATCCTGCTGAAATCAAAAGACTTGTCTAAATATGTTGCCTTTTCAAAGCAAAATGGCACAATGGGGGCAATTTTGACTGTGACTGATGGTATAAAATAACACTATTGATTCAGCCATTTGTTATACGCTGACCTCAATGGAAATAAAAATCAGGAGACATGATGCCGTGATTGTGACATTGTGCCACCATGGGGTGGCACGGTGGCATCATGGTTAGCACTGCTGCCTCACAGCGCCAGGGACCTGGGTTCAATTCCAGCCTCGGGTCACCATGGAATTTGCACTTTTTTCCCTCGTGTCTGCATGGGTTTCCTCCGAGTGCTCCAGTTTCCTCCCACAGACCAAAGATGTGCAGGTTATGTTGTTTGGCCATGCTAAGTTGACCTTAGTGTGAGGAGGATTAGCAGGGTAAATGAGGGTTATGGAAATAGGGACTGGCTGGGATTGTGGTTAGTACAGACTCGATGTACTCCTTCTGCACTGTAGGGATTCTATGATTCTATGACATGTATAGCGGGCAGTTGAACCGATATTGCTTGTCTCATTCCATCACGGAAAGCCAAAATTGCCTCCAAATTTGTGTTGGACTGAAATTGATTTGAACTAATAAGCACTTGGCAAAGTGAACATTTTATTTAGAAGAAAATTGACTTATTGGGGAAGAATTTCCAACCTTATTTTAACATCATTACATGGTGGAAAGTAATTTACAGGAGGATATAGTGCCAATTCCCCATTTGAGACACACCATTATATATAAGGAGATCTGCACTCACGCACAACCTGTGTCAATATGTGTCTTCATGCTTTTTCAGATACTTATTCGAGTTGGGGCTGAGATAGTTGTCTGAATCACAGAAATCACTGGGAATTCTCAGCTAGTTCCAGAATATTTGTGAGGAGAACTGATGAAATAATGCTTTTGGTGCAGGCTCATTGTAAAGAAAAAGTAATCCTACTTTGTACAGTGGCGAATATTTGAAACTAATTATCTGGTAGTCAATAACAAACTTACACGTCTGCACGATACTACTAATGAACCCAAGACTTTTATCATTAAAACTTCTCCAAGTGTCACATTCTTTAAACTGTTAAACGTTTATGTCACTGAGTGATTAGCAGTAACTGTACTGTATACTTGTTCCTACTGCGGAATAAACAAAGGTGGATATTGAGAAACATTTGAAAGGTATCAGGAGGATTTTCAGATCCTTTCTCGAAGCTGGATCTACATGAAGGCACCGAGTGAAAGAAATTATCTTGGAGAACCAAAAGCCAGAGAGTATGAAAGATTTTAAATATTTTAATTGTTTTCACTCTCCATATAGTATTGGCTGTTTTTTCTCTAGGTGTAGAAGTAGATGTCAATTGAAAGACATAATTTGTTTTTATTAAATTAAAAAAAATCTTTAAGGAAAAGATAGATCTGTAACTTTGAATAACCTGCAAATGAGCTATCAGTTCAGCAGCTTCAAAACTGTGGGTGGCACAGTACTTAGCACTGCTGCCTCACAGTGCCAGGGACCTGGGTTCGATTCCACACTGGAGTTTACACATTCTCCCCACGTCTGCGTGGGTTTCTTCCGGGTACTCCAGTTTCCTCCCACAGTCCAAAGATACGTGGGTTAGGTGGACTGGCCATGCTAAATTGTCCGTTAGTATCAGGGGGATTAGCTAGGGTAAATGCATGAGGTTGTGGGGATAGGGCCTGGATGAGATTGTGATTGATGCAGACAAGATGGACCAAATGGCCTCGTACTGCATTGTAGGATTCTGTGATTCTATGAAAACATTTGACCTAGCTCCAAAAAGGTGGCAATTCAAAAACCATCTTGAATACAAGTGAAAAGGCACTCAATATAATGTACACCTCCGCCACACTTAATGCCTGGGATTTTCTGGCCCTCATGTAGTGGGTATTTTGGCAGCGGAGACGGTTCATCATTGGCCAGTAATGGGACCATCTGGTCCCGCCAAAGACAATGGCATTTTCTGTTGCGCGCGTACTGTAAGGAATCCACCAGTCAATGGCAACCCACGTCTGCTGATGGATAGCCCATCGCACAGGGGCTGAAAAATTCCTGCCAATGTTACAACAATCACACAGTTCTTGCTTATGGCTTTTCCCTATCTGGCTGTTGGTCTGCAACTATAAAGCTGAAAAAAATAAATCTTTTTATTAAGAGCTTCTATCTCACCAAAGAAGCTGCTCTGAAAACTCTGCTCACACTTTAACAGCTTTATCAAATTACACCACAGTGAGTGAAATAACCCAAAATATTCTAAAACAATCCGCAACATCTTAAATAAAGCAATGCACAACATTTTTCAAAAAGTCGATTCGCTCTATCTCCCAATATTAATAGATCATTAAAAAAGTTCCAGGACCTACATCTTCACCCAAAACTAATCAGTTCTTCCTTCAATGTTCTTCCTTCCTAAAGTTTTAGTTTATTTACTCATGTCACAAGTCGGCTTACATTAACAATGCCATTGAAGTTACTGTGAAAATCCCCTTCTTCCACTTTCTTCAGTCAGAAAAAAAATGCAAAAATCTGAGATCACAAATCAACTGACTCAAGAACAGTTTCTTTCCTGCTGCTATCAGACTTTTGAATGGACCTACCTTGTATTAGGTTGATCTTTCTCCAAACCCTCACTATGACTGGAACACAGCGTTCTGCACCCTCTCATTTCCTTCTCTATGAACAGTATGCTTTGTCTGTATGGCATGCAAGAAATGATACTTTTCACTGTATACCAATACACGTGACAATAAATCAAATCAAATCAAAAGGGTGATAGCTAATCTCTGAACCCAGCTCTGTTGAAATTTGTCCATTAGCTTTTGAGATCCATTGTTTACAACAAACAAACAAGGAAACACATATGGGGCAAAAATATTACCCCTGCCCATGTTCAGTGTTAGATAAGAACTTTCTAACATTACAAAAGCAACAAATTAATTGAAGCTGTTGTGGGATATGAACTTGTCAAAACATAAGGTGAAGATGTTCCCAATAGGTAATGGATCAGAGTTTGGTTTCAACTTTTCATTAGACTTGTCCAATGAACTGTGTGTTATTACACTGGAACTTACTGAAAATTAGAGTACTAAAACAATACAGGACTCTCTCCAGCGGATCTGAGAGCTGTGTGAATAGGACTAACAATGTGAATCTCCTCACCCAATCAGATGAAATAATTAACAACACAGAACCTGAAATAGGGAGCCTGAGTTAGAATAGCAAATTAATGTCAAATCACAGGTAGGATGCTTTTTTTAAGAAAAAGGAAAAGAAGGAATTAAAAAAAGAAAGTCTCAAAAAGACAAAGTAAATAGAAAAGATTTTTTAAAAATCTGATGGAATGAGACTCCACATTGGTAACAAGTTAATTTTTGGTACCAGATATGTTGGTTGATAATAAATACACTGAGCACACAATTAAAAATGTACTTAAATTGTAAAACCCAACCTCTGGTTTCCACGTTCTGCTGCTCATGTATGAAACATTGAAATTAGAGTCAGGATTAGGCCATTTGGTCTTTCATGCTTGCTCTGCCTTTCATTATGATAATCAACTTCAGTATCCTGATCCTACTTTCCCTCATATCCCTTGATCTCTTTAGCCCCAAGAGCTGTACCTAATTTCTTCTTGAAATCAGACAACGTTTTGACCGCAACTATTTTCTGTGGTTGTGAATTCCACACATTGTCCACTCTGTGGGTGAAGAAATTTCTCCTCGCCTCAGTTCTAAAACGTTTGCCCCTTATCCTCAAACTAGTTCCCCTACTTCTGGGCTCCCCCACCATTGGGAACTTTCTTTCTGAATCTAACCTGTCTAACCCTGTTAGAATTTTATAACTTTCTATGGGATCCTCTCTCACTCATTCGCACCTTCTTCATCATTTCTCTCCACTTCCATCTAAAAACCTAGCCAGGGTTTTCCTGGCATAATGGTGCTGCAGCAATTACTGTTTCTGGAATGTTCTGCAAATTGTGACAAATATTTTGTCATAAGTAAAGTAACCGTTGTCCCAGACAACTGTAGACTGCTCTCCCCTTTTGAAGGAGATGGCTGACTGGTGGTGATTTAACCTGAAGGTCACTGTACCTCAGGTGAGTAGTAAGGTTGAGAAGGCGAGGCTTTCATAAGTAACCTCAGCCGGTACTGGGATTGAACCTGCGTTGTTGGCATTGTTATGCATCATCAGCCAGCCTTTCAGTCAACTGAGCTAAACTGGCTTCTCTTCAGATGTGAGTAGTCCAATCCCCCTACTTATTCATCATCTCAACAATATACAAATCTCTGTTTAAATTGGAAGGACATCTGTCTTCATTAGTGCGTACCCAACAAGAGATCTTCATTGAACTGGTCTTAAGACGGCTGCCTCCAGAGGCAGAGAACCCAATGGCAGAGTCACACGATGATGGGAATTAGTCAGTGCAGGATAACAAACTATAAATCCAATATCATAGTTGAGGAGGCCATAGGGCCCATCAAGCCTTCACCCAGAACAATCCTACCAAGGCCATATCCACATAACCCCACATATTTACCTTGCTAGTTCCCAAATACGAAGGGGCAATTACCACCAAAAGTGCAGATCTTTGAACTGTGGGAGGAAACCCATGCAGATATGGGGAGAATGTGCAAACTCCACACAGATAGTGGCCCAAGACAGTAATTGAACACGGGTCCTTGGTGCTGTGAGGCAGCAACACTAACTGCTGTGCCACCGTGCCGCTCCAACAGACTCTTTTTACTAGTTATTTGGGATTAACCCAAGTGTAAATGGGTTATCATTTCCACTAATTGGAAAATGCCAAGGTAATTTAAAAATACTTCTGTCTTCATCCGTCGGCTGATTCTTTCAGTACAATAAAGGATTCTAATGCAATCATTAAAGATCCACCGCACCAAGTAATTACATTTTGCTGATTTACCATATTTGCAAACCTGTGTTTGCTATTGTAAGTACATTGCAGGTGCATGATTAATTAGCACTTTGTGGTGCTCAATCCTAAAGTCTAAGTCTAATCACTATAATAAGAAAAGATTTCGAACCATTTCATATATTAAATTAAGTTTATTTGCATGAAACCTGACTGCATAACTGGCCCACATTAGTATGTGTAATCCTGAAAATGATATTCTGTGAAAGCCATTACTCAGATGTCTACTTAATACAGACTAAAGTTAATTTGCAATGCAGTTACAAAAGCAAAATCATGCCGATGCTGGAAACATGAAGTAAAACAGAGAATGCTGGAAATGCTCAGCAGGTCTGGCAGCGTCCGTGAAGCTAGAAACAGAGTTAAGGGGTGGAATTTTCCTGTCCCACCCACCATGGGAATTGCAGCGGGCGGGGCGGGGTGTTAGACCATGCAAAGATCCGGTGGCGGAACTTTTTCTTTTTGGGGAAGCAGGACTGGAAAGCCCCGCCCAACATCTCGAATTGTGTCAGTATATTCTTACACCTTTCATTGTTGAAACACTATTCCAGTGTGACAGCGACTTGTTGTGCAATAACTATTTTCTTTTGCAGTGAAGGACAAGCAAAGCATGAAACACTTTTAGAAATAATGATCTAAAAAGATTGCTGAGGCAGAAGCACAGGCTAGTACTGTAACTATTTACACTTTCCTGGACGTGTTACATACACATTATGCACTAAAATGATAGATGAGGTTAGCTCTGGCCAGTTAACAGATGAAGCAAACTCAACAGTTTTAGCTGTTTTCAATAGTAGGACTTGAAGTGATTGTTAGCATTTTATTATCTCTGAAAGCAAGCCAAATGATAGAGCACACATAATACACCAGGGCAGAGCTTTTGCTGAGCAGTTATGTTGTGGGACTCACATGACCACACACTCAAGGGCCGGAATTCTCCCACCCCACCCACCACTGCAATTATAGCAGGTGGGTTGCGGACAATGTGAAGGCCCATTGACAGTCGGACGGGAATTTCCGGCTTTTAGATCAGCACAATTGGAGAATTCCGCCCCAGATCTTCCCCATTTAAATTGGGACAAGCGATGGTAATGGGATGCAACAGTGTGTGAACAGTGACTGTGTACAAACCATTTTATAGCTCACAAATCGAACAGGTGAACAAAACGTGACTATTTACATATGCTGAGATAAGGATTGGGCTGCGACAGCTGGTGCACAGCCCACTGTGTCTCCTTTCCCCTCCCCAGCCTGTTTCTGTTGTGTAAAGGTGAGGTTCCGAAGGCCAGTTGCAGATTAGGTGGTAACAGAGTCCAGAACCTTGTGTTCAGTTTGATCACAAGCCCTGAGCATGTGGTTATGCCAGCTGCTAGTGTTGTAGTTTTTCTCAGGCTGATGCCCTTGGTGTGGGTGACCTGGGGCATTCAATCAGTGTGGTCAGTGGGTGCAGGGCTCACTGCGTAAGTGTCTGGAGGAGTCTGCGCTGGTGTCAGGGACCTCAGTTGTAGGCCAGATGACTGTCGTACTGTTGGTGCTGGTTCTAATACCTGTAGTAGGTGACGATGGTTGCGTACATAGTGGGCACTGTCTGAGGCTGCCATGTAATAGGTTGATAGGTTGAGGGAGCTGGGACTCTTCTCCCTGGAGAGACGAAGGTTGAGAGGCAACCTGATAGAGCTTTATAAGATGTTGAGAGGAATAGATAGGGTGGATTCTCAGAGGCTATTTCCCCGGGCGGAAATGGTCGCTACGAGAGGACACAGATTTAAGGTGCAGGGAAGCAAGTACAGCGGAGATGTTAGGGGTAAGTTTTTCACTCAGAGGGTGGTGAGTGAATGGAATCGGCTGCCGTCGGTGGTGGTGGAGGCGAACTTGCTGGGGTCTTTTAAAAGACATCTGGGTGAGTATATGGGATCTAATGGGATTGGGGGTTATAGATAGGTCTATGGCTTAGTAGGTATAGATGTGATCGGCGCAACTTGTGGGCCGAAGGGCCTGTTTATGCTGTAGTGTTCTATGTTCTATGTAACAGCCAGGTGGTGGGGCCTGGATGTGTAGCATTATAAACTGGTCATGGCTACGTATGGGTTAGATCCTGAGCATGTGACCAAGTGTTCTGGGTGATGCTATGGGAATCGTGATCACAGTGTGTTTGGTTTCTCAGTCGGTATTGCATGAATTGGGGCTGCAGCAGAGCTTTAGCATTAGGAATTGTGGTCAGTCTGAAGGCCCTGTTGTGGCAGATTTGGCAGGCTGCAGAGTATAACATAGTGATTTTTGTGATCCCAGACGCATTTCTCTAGAAGTTGTTTAGTTCCCCAGCTGGGCTGGCATAGTGGTTAGCACTGCTGCCTCACAGCGCCAGAGACCTGGGTTCAATTCCCGGTTTGGGTGGGAATTGTCTGTGTGGAGTTTGCACGTTCTCTCTGTGTCTGCGCTGGTTTCCTCCCACACTCCAAAGGTGTGCAGGTTGAGTGGACTGGTCATGCTAAATTGCCCTTTAGTGTGAGGGGAATTAGCAGGGTAAATGCATGGATCAGGCCTGGGTGGGATTGTGGTTAGTGCAGACTCGATGGGCCAAATGGCCTCCTTCTGCACTGTAGGGATTCTATGTTTAGCTGAACATACCAACTATGCTACCAGGGGGCTGCTCAGAATATTTTCAATGTCCCAGGTGTTTTGAAAGTTTTGAAGTTCAGTGAAGATTAATTGGCAAGGGTTATCTGTCATAATTCTCGACTAGCCAGAGATCAGTCGCTACAGAACGTGCAGCAAACATTACTCCTCCTATTTTATACATTTTTGTACATCCCTCTTAACCTGTACTTGACCCCCCCCCGCCCCAACCCTGATCCAGCAAGTTCTTAGAGGGCAACTGTTAGCAAAATAAGTAGCTTAAATTAAACTGTGGCTACTTAGTGGGCTACCTGTGGAGAGAATTTGTTGACTGGTAGTTATGTTGAAATAAAGACCCAGTGTTGGGTGAGCATTGGTTCTCCCAGTTTAGATGTGCGCTGAATCTGTGCCATCAATTATGTGTCTGAAAATAGACCCTGGCTACTTTTTCCCCTTAGAATCCTGAATTCAGGATAAAATTACTGAGTGAACTGTTCCGTAACACACCCCACAACCCCTGCATTCCTTCCCTTTCCTATGGCATCTTTCCAGGCAAGTGCCAGAGATGGGCAGGGGACTAGCAGGGTAAATACATGGGGCTACGAGGGTAGGGACTTGGTGGGATTGTGGTCGGTGCAGACTAAATGGGTTGAATGGCCTCCTTCTGCTCTATAAGGATTCTATGAAGAGTCAACATAAATACCATCTTCAATCTCAGCAGCTACAACTGAGCCAACTTGAGTGAAAGACCCTAAAACTTTGCCTCAGTGATCCTGGGTGCAAATCAGGTGCAGGAAATGGAAATTCTATCAGAACCTAGGAACATCTCCCTTCAGACAAGAAGGTTGTTTTTCAAACTAGAGGACTGTGACCAGCCTTCTAGAGTGGACTCACTCTTGTTTGTCATTTATATTAATGATTTGGGTGAGAATATAGGAGGCACTGTTGGTAAGTTTTCAGATGACACCAAGATTGGTGATAAGGTGGACAGTGAAGAAAGTTATCTCCGATTGCATCGGGATCTTGATCAATTGGGCTAGTGGGCTGACGAATGGCAGATGGAGTTTAATTTAGATAAGTGCAAAGTGTTGCATTTTGGTAGATTGAACCAGGGCAGGACTTACTCATTTAATGGTAAGGCACTGGGGAGAGTTACAGAACAAAGAGATCTAGGGGTACATGCTCCTTAAAAATGGAGTCACAGGTGGACAGAGTGGTAAAGGAGGCATTCAGCATGCTTGGTTCCATTGATCAGAACATTGAACACAGGAGTTGGGGCACGTTATTGAAGTTATACAAGACATTGGTAAAGCCACACTTGAAATACTGTGTACAGTTCTGCTCACCCTATTATAGAAAGGATATTATTAAACTAGAAGGAGTGCAGAGGGGAATTGCTGGGATACTACCGGGACTTGATAGTTTGAGTTACAAGGAGAGGCTGGATAGACTGAGACTTTTTTCTCTGGAGCGTAGAAGGCTGAGGGGTGATCTTATAGAGGTCTATAAAATAATGAGGGGCAAAGATCAGCTAGCTAGTCAATATCTTTTTCCAAAGGTACAGGTGTCTAAAATTAAAAGGCACAGGTTTAAGGTGAGAGGAGAGAGATACAAGAATGTTCAGACAGGCAATTTTTTCACACAGAGGGTAGTGAGTGTCTGGAACAAGCTGCCAGAGGTAGTAGTAGAGGCAGGTAAAATTTTCTTTTAAAAAGCATTTAGACAGTTATATGGGTACGATGGGTATAGAGGAATATGGGCCAAATGTAGGCAATTGAGGTTAGCATAGAGGTTTAAAAAAAAGGCGGCATGGACAAGATGGGCCGAAGGGCCTGTTCCCATACTATAAACCTCTATGACTCTAAACCCACTGACCGTCCCTCAGGGACTTGGGGCAGGACTGAAGGAATGCAATCCACATCCCAGTTGTCTGAGACCGTGGTGCTGAAGGTGCATCCATGTAAACAAGGAAGTTAAGTGCCTTACCTGGCTCCCTTGGCTCAAGAGCAGAGGTCATTATTGCTTTATTCTACTTCTGTCTGTGGAGTGAAACTGAAGAGTTTCAATTCCTTGCCTGGAAGTATTGGGCAGGAATGAGTAACATCACCCATAGACCAGCAAGGAAGCTACAGAGAGAAATCATTTTTACTCACACGTAAAACAACAATTACAAAATTAGGGACCCAAATTTGATGGCAACCATCCACTTGTTATAAAAATCCATTAGGAGTGAATACTAATCTTGCCCCATTTTGCAATTCTTACATCCAAACAAGCAGTTCCCTCCAACCGAAACAATCTTCTATACTATATTTGCTCAATCAAATCTGTTTTTTCAATCCTTGTCCTTGCTGTCTACTCATCTGCTAATACATTTTAAGCATTTTAATTAAATATTGAACTGTCGGGATGACATATGCAAAAAAAAACATCTGCCTATTTCATTGAATGTTAATAAGGTCACTCAACATTCTAATCAGGACTTTCACATTGCGCTTTGGAAGAATTTGACCCTGATAGTAGCCCCTTTTTACTCATTATTCTATTGTAGAATTTGAACATGTTGCCTAATTGTCAATTAAATGCTACACAAGCTGAATCTTGCAAACTGCCAATCTCCATATGTGTTAACAGATTCCCTTACCACCTGGATGAATGTTTACTTGACACTTCAGTGACCAGCATAAGAAAGTTTGACCTTGCCTTGGTGGTGTCTCTTTTAACCCTATTTCTGTTAAGTTTCAGGTTTCCAATTAACATGTAATCCTTCACTAATATTGAGATAATCCGCAGTATGATTAATATATTTCTCCTATAGAATGATTTACAACTAACTTCTAAGTTCAGCCTATTTAGTTGTATACAATTTAGTTATATTTAAGTCCCGATCTGCTTTACATTACATGAAGTGGAACTAGAAACTAGAAGCAGGAGTGGCCCTTCAAACCTGCTCCACCATTCATTTTGATCATAGCTAATCATCAAATTCAGTAACTCTACTTCCCCCCATATCCCTTGAGCTCTTTAACCCCGAGGGCTATATTTAATTTCTGCTTGAAATCAAATGGTCAAGGGCATCAAGTTTCTAAGAGTCCGGGTCACCAATAATTTATCCTGGTCCCTCCAAGCTGACACTATCATTAAGAAAGCCCACTAACACCTTTACTTTCTCAGGAATGTAAGGAAATTCAGCATGCCTGCTGCGATTTTCACCAGATGCACCATAGGAAGCATCTTCTCCAGATGTGTCACAACTTGGTATGGCTCCTGCTCTGACCAAGACCACAAGAAGCTACAAAGGGTTGTGAACATAGCCTCCCATCCACTGACTCTGTCTACAGTTCCCTCTGCCTTGGAAAAACAGCCAGCATAATTAAAGATTCTCCAAGTACCCCGGACATTGTGTCTCCCACCTTCTTCCATTCGAAAAAAGATACAAAAACCTAAAAGCACGTATCAACCAATCAAGAACAGCTTCTTCCCCGCTGCCATCAGACTTCTGAATGGACATACCTTATATTAAGTTGATCTTTCTCTGCACCCTAGCTGTGACTGTAAAACTACACACTCCCTCCTTTCCTTCTTCTCTATGTACTCTATGAATGGCATGCTTTGCCTGTGTAGTATGCAAGAAAAAATGCTTTTCACTGTAGGCCGATATATGTGACAATAATAAACCAAATCAAATCAAAACATTAAAAGCCAGTGTTATGAAATCAGGGAGAGAACAATTAACCTGTATCCTAATTTTATCAGAAGGCATTTAACACAGTTTATGCGCAGTATGTGTAACATGTGTCTGATTAATTATCAGCCAGAGACTAGTAAGGAATCATTTGTAAAGGAATCTGCAAATGATAAGCTGTGTGTAGTTAGTTCTGAAATGTATGTTTAGTCATTTATAGTTCTAGCTGTTTTTTACTGAAAACTTCACAAAAACTTGATGGCAGTAAAAAAAAACTAGTTTTATGAAGACTATCAACAAGCGTTTAAAACAAAAGCACCCAATTAACCAACCAGAAATGTTTATTTGTAGAGTTCAGGTTACATCTGTAATACATCGACACGATCTTATTGATACTGGTGTCCCATTTATATGCCATTAAATCTTGTGTATGTAGAATAATCGAAGAAGACAATCCAACCCATTGTTTCCATGCTGATTCCTTGCTAGTAATATCCAGAACTAATAGCTTATTCTGCTTCAAGTGTTCATCCAGTTCTCTCTGAAAGACACAATAGTCTCTGCCTCAATCAGAAAGAATTATATGTTCCATAAGATCTTTATGAATATAAATTTCTCCTCTTTTTCTTCCTGACAGTTTTAAATTGGAGATGCCCCCTCCCACACACTGTCACACCAGCCCCAATCAAATTAGTCTTTCCATCGTCACTCATTCAAAACCCTTTATAAAAAGGAAAAACCTCCCTTCAATATCCTTTTATTTTGCTCTGCCTGTGTGACAATGGTTCCTCAAATCTCTCTTCCAAAAATTATTTTCTTATCTCTTTCAAAGTGCTTTTGGTCTCTATTTTATAGATTTATCTTCCTGTACGTAATTAGTTATTTGAATCCCGAGGTCCTGAGGTTCATTCAAGCCTTTCAGAGTTTGTCCACTGAGGGTACACTCGCATTCCTTGTTTTTCATTTCAAAATGTATTAACTCAATACTCATCCACACTAAATTGAATCTTCGATCTATCTGCCCATTCTGCCAACCTATCTGTCATTCTGCAATCTTTTATTGACCTTTCTGCTCTTATCTAATCCCCCAATTTTTGTTTCATCAACAAATTTCAAGGTTTTGCTTCCTATGTCTAAAGCTGGGTCAGCTCCAACTACTGAGAACAGACTTTAGACTGTGTCATTTCAACCCTTTCAATCCAAATAACACCTATTCAACCAAAAAGAACAATAACAGCCGTTTGTAGTTTTTTGTGGTCTTGGTCAGAGCAGTAGCCAAAGATGAGTGCGGAGGAGCTAAAAATGGTGATGGCAATGTCACTAGCAATCCAAATAAATTGGAGCAGCATTTAAAAACTGAAATTGTTGAACTCTGCGATGAGTCTGGAATGCTGTAAAATGTCAAATCGAAAGATGAGATGCTGATCCTTAAGCAGCCATGGAACTTTATTGGAACAGTGTTGGAGAATAAGGACAAAGAGACAGGAATGGAGGGGTAAAGTCAAATGACAGTGGCCATAATCTCTGCTTTGCAGAGTGAATGAAAGTGTTCTGAAAAATGATCACTCAATCTACATTTCTCCACTGCCATTTAGCATGGCCAATCAACGTAACCTGCACATCTTGGGTTTGTGGGAGGAAACAGGAACGAAACCCATGCAGACACAGCTAAAAGTGCAAACTCCACACAGACCATGACCCAAGCCGGGAATCAAACTCGGGTCCCTGATGCTGTGAGGCAGAGCTGAACACTGTGCCACCATTCCCCCTCTGTTGGCTCAGTGCGCTGTGGGAGTATTGTGTGGTTGGAGGCATTCCTTTGGGTCAACATGTTAGGCCAATTGATAATGGATCTCTTCAGGTAACATCCCATGCCATTATTTGAAGATGAGCAGTGAATGGTCCACGTGTCTGAGCCAATAGTGTTCTCTTAATCAATACCAACAAAAATAAATTCTTCATTGGCTGTTCATGGTATCTTGCTGTGCAAATTGGATGCCATTTTTGCCAACGTGACATCAGTGAGTGACTGGAATTCAAGAGCAACCTGTTAGTTGGGAGCTGTTTTAGGACATTCCAGGACATGAGCCTTGTTAAACACACGCTGATGTTTAAGTTGCTTACATGCTTGCTGTTCTAAACCATTCAGTGATATATTCTATACAGCCTTTCCATAGCTGAAGCAAAATATCAAATAAAGCACCTCAAAAGTGATGAAGAGAGACCACCACACCACAAAAGAATTCTCAACATTATAGCGAACAGGAAGGGTGTCCTATATCATTTGAAAAGGCACTTAACTATCAAAAGAACAAATGAATCTATTTACCACCATCAGAAGGATCCAGGACTAATTTAACTATTCTGTTATTTGTATCATTAAATATTGCCAGGTATTTTGTGTTATTCTAACAGCTTTGTTACAATACTTTTCAGCTCACAGTGGTAATATTGGTAGCTGATTTGTTATTGTGCCATTTTAATTCTCCAAAACGCCAGTCTCCCTCTTCATAAGGCTCAGTTTTTCTCATGTTAACAGCATCTATTCTTGGCCCAGCCTTAAGCAACAATTCATTTCCATACAGGACGTATCAATCACATATAGCCAACGCTGGGGCCAAATCTTCAGCAATGGCAAATTCCATCTGTAACTGGATTCAATGCAACGATTAATTATTCCTGCAGCCAGGAACCAGGCTTACAGTTGACAGTCCAGGTCTCTTGTTGTAATATAAAAGCAAAATAATGTGGATGCTGGAATCCAAAACAAAAACAGAAAATGCTGGAACGTCTCAGCAGATCTGATGGCACCTGTGGAGAGAGAGAGAACAGAGCTAACGTTTCGAGTCTGGATGGCCCTTCGACAGAGCGAGGATTTGAGATTTTCCAGCATTTTCTGTTTTCGTTCTCTTGTTGTTATGTTGCCATAGTAACATGTGATTGTAAGCAAATGCACTTTTAAAAGGAAAATATCAATGTTTGGAATGTTTTAGACAATAGAGGAAAAACAAAACTTGTATGTAACAATTTCCAAATTTCCTAAAGTACTTCAATGAAGTATTTTTGAAAAATCCTCAAGTTGCAGTTTAGCCAAGTGTAACATGCAGGCAATTTGTGCACAGTAAGATCCCACACACGATTAAACAAGTGACCAGTTAATGTGTATTACTGATTGTGGTTGAGAGATAGATATTGGTCAGGACACAAGGAGAACTCCAAAGAGATTAACTGGTTATTCATTTGTGCATCGAAATTAGCTGCCAATCACAAACATTCATTGCACTTTGAATACAATATTTTGATTGGAAAGCACTTTAGTGACATCCAAGGATCTTTTACGTTGAGTAGAGTGAGGCCCCCCATAAAATGTTTTATCCAAAAGGTAGCTCCTTCGTCAGAATATTAATCATCCGAGTTGGTTCAATGGGTGCTGCTGAAAGTCCAGTGGACCAGAACTTGCAGGGATCATGATATCCGAGTTCCCATCCCATTTTAAATTCCAGGTCAGCTAATTAGAGCATGCAAATCCAACTAACAACATATCGAATACATTTTGGTGGGGAGGAAGAAAACAATGGAAGAGCAGCACTAAGTTGCTAAAGACGTCCTGAGTGTGGTGATTGTGAGGAATGATAATTAAATTTTAAGTTTACTTATTAGTGTCACAAGTAGGCTTACATTAATACTGCACTGAAGTTACTGTGAAAATTCCCTAGCCGCCACACTCCAGGGCCTGTTTGGTACACTGAGGGAGAATTTAGCATGGCCAATGCACCTACCCAGCATGTCTTTTGGACTGTGGAAAGAAACCGGAGCGCCCAGAAGGAACCCATGCAGATGGGGGGGAAAAACAGACTCTGCACTGACAGTGATGCAACCAAGGAATCGAACCCAGGTCCCTGGTGCTGTGAGGCAGCAGTGCTAACCATTGTGCCACTGTATTTCATGTACTTAGTGGGATGCAAATGATTAAGTGGGTAGAATTTTTGTTTTGGAGGGTTCAGGGAATCCTCTTGTTCTGGAACCCTTACTCATTGGAAACAGTTTGTGCCTATTCACTCAATCCCAGTCTATACTAATCAACTCATCTCCATCAGCCCAGAATTTGGAACACTACATATTGCATTGGCAATATTGCTAGGGAGTGGAGGTGCAGTGGGGATGGGGGGGGGTCTTTGGAAGGAGGGAGGACTGGGGAGGGTTCATTCTGACACCCATGCAATGATCTCTGCCTTAACTATATGGTTAGAGGAGGAAGAGAGAATGGATGGATATAGCCTGTCTGAGTTGATTTACTTCAGGCAGCCGATGAGAAGAAGACGAAAATCTATTCAGAAAGAGATCTATAATTTAAACAGAACACAAAGGAAGCAAAATGGTTTCCAGATTTAAATGCACTGTTCCCAATCAGTAGAACAGCCAAACAAATTCAAAGGCAGTTGAATATTTGGCCTGATTCATTAATGCATTAAAAATGCACAGTAGTGATGCCATGTTATTAAAAATTTAAATCAGCTGACAGCTTTCTTAGATAAAAAGTGGTTTGAATAGCTACAGAGGACACCGGTACAGAGGAAGGTTAAAGAGACTGATAATTTTTTATAACTCTACCAAGTACCACAAACCATGTTCTCCTCTTTTTCTAATGTGCAGAAAAATCTTGGAAGGCTTCCAGTCGCTTGGTTCCTCGTTCACATCATCAGCATAACATTAAAATATTCCCACCAAATCCTCACACTCCCTGGAAACCCCTTCGCCAATATGAACCGGTTTCTAATGACAACATCTGTTTGAAAGGAAGTACTGGAGGAAACAAATGCAGGCATAATCACAGAATCTAATAATGCATGCTTGATTCTATTTAAATATTTACTTTAAACCATTAGAAAGTAAAGCTCTCACAGAATTTATTAAATTCCTGTGTTAAATCAGAGGATGAATGCTTTTCATTTGCATACAGGAGCAAAACTAAAGTTTTAAACCTGTTCTGAACGTTATTATAATGATTAAATCAGGACATGGGAGTAGAAAACATCTTAGGAGGGTTTTTAGAAACGATAGAAAATTACAGCTCAGAAACAGGCCTTTTGGCCCTTCTTGTCTGTGCTGGACCATTTTTTGCCCAGTCCCACTGACCTGCACTTGAACCATATCCCTCCACACCCCTCTCATCCGTGAATCCATCCAAGTTTTTCTTAAATGTTAAAAGTGACCCCGCACTTACCACTTTATCCAGCAGTTCATTCCACACTCCCACCACTCTCTGCGTGAAGAAGCACCCACCCCCCTCAATATTCCCTTTAAACTTTTCTCCTTTCACCCTTAACCCATGCAATTGGCATGCAATTTTTCAGAGAGTTAAAAACTGAAATTTTGCTTCCATTAGTTGGAAAGAAAAGTGACAAGGAATTAGGGGAGTTTATTCCTATTATATCATCTTACATATTGATTGTATTACCACAAATGGCATTGAGGCTGAAAGTATTACATTGTTTACAAGAAAATTTGTATCCCAAAATGAAGAATATAAAAATATATGAGGAAATGAGAACAAAGAACAAGGGACAAAGAGAAGTACAGGAACAGGCCCTTCAGCCCTCCAAGGCTATGCCGATCATGATGCCCTAACTAAACGGAAAAAAACCTTCTGCCTTTCTGTCCGTGTCTCTGTTCCTCACTATTCACGTACCCATCCAGATGCCCCTTAAATGTTGCTAATGTGCCTGCTTCCATCATCCCCTCAGGCAGCGCATTCCAGGCACTCACCATTCTCTGCGTGAAGAACTTCCCCCACACATCTCCCTTAAACTTTCCCCTTCTCACCTTGAACCTGTGCCACCTGTAATTGACATTTCCACCTGGGGAAAAAGCCTCTGACTATTCACTCTGTCTGTGCCTCTCATAATTTTGTAATAGTTTTGTAGCCCTCTATCAGGTCCCCCCTCAGCCTCCGTCTTCCCTTACAAAGGTTCAGAGAGCTAGGTAATGTTAGAGATCTAGAAGAGGATACGGCTAATAGGAAGGATCTTAAGAAGGAAATTAGGAGAGCCAGAAGGGGTCATGAGAAGGCATTGGCAGGCAGGATTAAGGAAAACCCCAAAGAATTCTCCAAGTATGTGAAGAGCAAGGGGATAAGATGTGAAAGAATAGGACCTATCAGATGTGATGGTGGGAAAGTTTATATGGAATCGGAAGGAATAGCAGAGGTACTTAATGAATACTTTACTTCAGTATTCACTATGGAAAAGGATCTTGGTGGTTGTAGTGCAGACTTGTAGCCAACTAAAAAGCTTGAGCATGTAGATATTAAGAAAGAGGAATGTTGGAGCTTTTGAAAAGCATCAAGTCACTGGGATCGGATGGGATGTACCCCAGCTACTGTGAGAGGTGAGAGAGGAGATTGCTGAGCCTCTGGCAATGATCTTTGCATCATCAGTGGGGACGAGAGAGGTTCCAGAGGATTGGAGGATTGTGGATGTTGTTCCTTTATTCAAGAAAGGGAGTAGAGATAGCCCTGGAAATTATAGACCAGTGAGTCTAACCTCAGTGGTTGGTAAGTTGATAGAGAAGATCCTGAGAGACAGGATTTATGAACATTTGGAGAGGTATAATATGCTTAAGAATAGTCAGCATGGCTTTGTCAAAGGCCTTACGAGCCTGATTGGGTTTTTTGAAGATGTGACTACACACACTGATGAAGGAAGAGCAGTAGTTGGACATCAGTAAGGCATTTAATAAGATGCCCCATGCAAGGCTTATTGAGAAAGAGAGGGGGCATGGGATCCAAGGGGACATTGCTTTGTGGATTCAGAACTGGCTTGCCCACAGAAGGCAAAGAGAGAAAGGGGGAAGGAGGTGGTGGTCAGAAGTACCTGGAACATTTGGGAAAGGTGTTAAGAGCAAGGCACGACTACTGTAGCCTCTGTTAGTATTAACTATCATCCAGTGATGGCATTCATTCCAAAGACATGAACATGTAATCTCGCCTGACCCTCCTGAGCAGAACTGAGCACTATTGAGAAGGTGAAACATTAACTCAAGGGGCCTTGTCTGCCCTCGCGTTGAGTGTAAAATATCCCATTGCACTATTTCAAAACAAGAGTAGGGGAGTTCTCTAGCCAACGTTTAACTTTCAACCAACATTACCATAAATCTGGTCAGCTGGTCATTATCTATGTGCTGTCTGTGAGGAATCCTGTTCATATATTGGCTGCATTGTTTCTCTACACCTCAAAAGTACTTTGCTGACCGTGAAATACTCTGCGACAATGCTCTCAGAGGTGCTGCCATGAAACAAGAAGAATGTTAAGTACAGAAAAGTTCTGTAGGAAGGTCATTTGGATTCAAATCGCTAACTCTGTGTCTCTCTCTCCACAGGTGCTGCCAGATCTGCTGAGTCTATTCAGCATTTTCTGTTCTTACCTCATGCCTAGCTTAGCAGCAGGTGATTCACAGCAAGTAGGTGTATGGAAGGAGGTGACGTTTTAAGTTTAAAGCTTATTTACTAGTGTCTCAAGTAGGCTTACATAACACCGCAATGAAGTTATTGTGAAAATGCCCTAGTCGCCACAGTCCGGCACCTGTTCGGGTACACTGAGGGAGAGTTCAGCATGGCCAGCGCACCTAACCAGCACATCTTTCGGATTGTGGGAGGAAACTGGAGCACCCGGAGGAAACTCATGCAGACACGGGCAGAACATGCAGACTGCACACAGAGCCACGAATACCCGGCTCTCTGGTGCTGTGAGGCAGCAGTGCTAACCACTGTGTGCTCCTATTGATAACAATCAGGGCGATTAAGAAGAAGGAAAAGATCTTACCTGTTGAACGAAGGTGTGAACATGATGTCCTCAACACTAAAACATTCAGTCGGTGGTTTGAAGTTATAAGTAGTTGATTCCAAGTCCCGCGCTCCTGTAAATCACGAGTGTTTTTAAGTTGTCAGCTTTAAGGAGAGTTTGTTTTGCAAAGTGAATGTTCTGAGTACAATGCTGGCGATTATGTGGGACTATTGGAGGCCACTGTTTTCACAATTTTGCTTACAGTAGCATTTTCATCCAACTTATCTATTCTACTGACAGCCTCAGATTTTCATCCTGAGGTGAGGCAGTGAGGATATTGCAAAACATCAGCTGTACTGAACCTCACTAACCAGCTGTGAAAGTGGCAGCTTCCCATCAGTGACAAATTGGCGCGTTACTATCCTGGGAAAAAAATCAGCGTCTGTCAATCAACCTAAGCTACATCATCTGTTCTGGGTGGCCATTGATTTAATGACTCCCACTTGATTGTTGAAGGCCTGCCAGTTCCCCTCCTAGTCATGCACCTTCTTATGAAGAAGGCATATTTATACAGCACCTTTCACAACCACTTCACACCTAAAGCACTTTAAATCCAAACAAGTAGAGGGCTGAATTTTACGAGATTGATTCGAAGGCTGGAATTTTACTGGCACGCCTGTCCCGATTCTGCGAGTGGGTGAGCTCGGAGCATGGCATTCTCTGTTGGCATTGGGCAGGATAGTATGAACCTCAGGCAGACGTGCCAGTAAAATTCTGCCCCAAGTGTCCAGCTAGTGTGAAAATGGGAGAATTCCTGATTCATTTTTTGGGTGAGTTTTCACGCCCATCTTATGCACTTAGTCGCCTAAAAGATGACCTAGCCAGTTTCCAGTCACTCGGGGCTGTGGGCTGAGCTTAATTCACTAGCCAACCTGTAGAGGGAGGTATTGTGCTTGTGTAGACCTCTGATGCTGCACATGCGTATTAGCAGTAGCAGGCGTTTGACAGACAGAAACAGAGAGCTGTCAGGCCTCTGCTACTGCAGGCAGCCTCAACTAGCACACCACCCCTGCAACTGTTGGGGCCCATGGCTCGAGATGCAGCCCCCACTGCCTCCACCCTCCATTGCCCAGACTGATCATAGCTTCTGTTTCCTTCCCCACCAATCACAGGCAGAGTGGCAGCGCCCCCCCCACCCCCCCATTTTCCCAACCCTCCATTAACACCACCCCACAGTCCCTAACCCCCCCATTGGCCTTACCCCCAGCTGGCATTGTCCCCACTGGTCCTGCCCTTGACGCTGCCCCGTGGAGAGTGCCGAGGTGCCCAGTGGGCATTGCCCAGATGCCAGGGTGGCACTGCCAGTCTGGTACTGCCCAAGCGGCACCCCAGCCTTGCCCTCGACCTTCCCGGGGGCCTCAATGGCCTCTGGTTCCACTGGCAAGACCAACACGGTTGTTCCACATTTATGGGGAGTAGGTGTTTTCCTCGCTGGAGAGAACCTCTCCCAGCGAAGCCATAAGGGCAAGCGGGCCCAGATGATTGCGTGCCAGGCTTGTTAAGAGGATGTAAAGCAGCACTTAAATAAAATAAAATTAATTAATCAGATTCTCGGCCATTTCTACAACAGCCTGACAGTGCTGGAAATCCGAGTCTCGTAAAATTGCGAGAGCTGAGAAATCGAGTATGACCCTGATTTCTCACACGGTTTTATTGGCTTGCTCTGCCCATTGATGGGCGGGGCAACTCGGTAAAATTCTGCCCATAGTCACTGCTGTGATGCAGGAGAAACAGCACTCAATTTTGTGCTTAACAATCTTGCACAAACAACAGTGGGATAATGATGAAGTAATTGGCCTTTGTGATATTGATTGAAGGTTAAGTGTTGGTTGAGACACTGGGGATAACTCCCCTGCTATACTTCAAAAGAGTGGCATGGGATCTTTTATATCCACTTGATAGGCCAAATGGAGCCTCAGTTTAACGTCTCATTGGAAATAGAGTGCCTCTTACAGTGCAGCACACCCTCTGCAGGATTGCCAGCCTGGACCTTTGTGTTTGCGTGAGACTTGGGTCCATGACCTTCTAATGGGAGGCAAGAATGCAACCCAGTAATCCATGGACAAGGAACCAGGCAAAGAGCAGGAAATGAGTGAAAATTCAATATTCCCCAGGGGAGACATCTTCCATTGACTGAGGAATCATTGGACCCAGAGCTCAGAGACAGTGAACTGAAGAACCAAACTTGTATCTATGTACAGATTGCTCTGTTAAAGTTAACAATTGTTCCAGTTTGCCCCACTCAAATCACAGGCAACATAAGAGAAAAGCTTTATCCTCACTCCAGCGATAAATGAAGCTTCCAGTCTATGACTATTCTTCCCCAGCTCTTTGCAGTTTCTCATCATCTTCCAAACCTGCTGTCTCTACCCGCTAGAAGGACAGCAGATGCCTGGTTCCCATAACGATAATTAATCTTATTCTGTTTTTATTGTAAGGAATAAATTCATAGATGTGTTTGTTTAGAAAGTGGACTGATTATACCTTCTAAAATTTAATTCATGTAATTTTCAATTTCTGTTGTATACAGTCCATGTTGTTAACAGTCTAAGGTCTTAATCAATTCATGAGTATTAGTACAATGGAATGGTAATGTTGGAGATCACTTGAAATGTGCATTGACAATGTCACATCAGCTGTATTGAGCCTCACTAAGCAGCTGTGAAAGTGGTGACGTACCATCAGTGGAAAAGTTATGTGTTACTATCACTTCACTCACCTCATGAAGGGGCAGCGCTCCAGAAGTTTGTGATACCAAATAAATCTGTGGACATTAACTTGCTGTTGTGAGACTTCTTACTGCACTTGATTCTTGAAATCCTGCAAGTTCCCCTCCTAGTCACTCACCTTCCTTACTTGGAACCAAGTCGACATTCCTTCACTGTCACTGGGTCAAAATCCTGGCACTCCCTTCCTGTACCTACACCACATGGACTGCCGCGGTTCAAGACGGAAGCTCACCACCACCATCTCAAGGGAAACTAAGGATGGAAACTAAGATATGGATAAGGTAGACCTGGAGCGGATGCTTCCTCTTCTAATACAAGAGATCGTAGTCTTAGGGTAAGGGGTAGCAAATTTAAAACAGAGTTGAGGAGAAACTACTTCTCCCAAAGAGTTGTGAAGCTTTGAAATTTGCTACCCCAAAGTGTGGTGGATGCTGGGACAGTGAGTAAATTTAAGGTGGATTTAGACAGATTTTTTAATTGATAATGGGTTGAAGGGATATGGGGAAAAGGCAGGAAAATGGGCATGAGGAGCATATCAGCCATGATCAAATGGCGGAGTGGGCTTGATGGGCCAAATGGCCTAATTCTGCTCCTATATCTTATGAACTTATGGGCAAAAATGCTCACCCTGTCAATGATGCCGAGACTCAGTGAAAGCATACATTTTTTAACAAAGGCTGATTTCCCTGCCTTCTCCCCATTAGGTTCAGCGACTGCAGCCCTGGGGACCTTGGGGGAATAAGAAGACAAGAACATAAGAATTAGGGGCAGGAGTAGGCCATCTGGCCCTTCGAGCTTGCTCTGCCACTCAATAAGATCATGGTTGATCTTTTCATGGACTCAGCTCCACTTATCCGCCCTCTCACCATAATCCTTAATTCTTTTACTGTTCAAATATTTATCTATCTTTGCCTTAAAAACATTCAATGAGGTAGCCTCAACTGCTTCACTGGGCAGGGAATCCCACAGATTCACAACCCTTTAGGTGAAGAAGTTCCTCCTCAACTCAGTCCTAAACCTGCTCCCCCTTATTTTGAGGCCATGCCCCCTAGTTCTGGTTTCACCGGCCAGTGGAAACAACTTCCCTGCTTCTATCTTATCTATTCCCTTCATAACCTTATATGTTTCTATAAAATCTCCCCTCATTCTTCTGAATTTCAATGCATATAGCCCCACTCTGTTCTCATAAGCCGACCCTCTCAACTCCAGAATCAACTTCGTGAATCTTCTCTGCACCCCCTCCAGTGCCAGGATATCCTTTCTCAAGTAAGGAGACCAAAACTGTACATACACAGTACTCCAGGTGTGACCTCACCAGCATCTTATACAGTTGCAACATAACCTCCCTGTCTTTATACTCCATCCCTCTAGCAATGAAGGATAAAATTCCATTTGTTTTCTCACTTACCTGCTGCACCTGCAAACCAACTTTTTGTGATTCATGCACAAGGACACCCAGGTACCTCTGCACACTAGCATGCTGCAATTTTTTTCACTATTTAAATAATAGTCCATTTTGCTGTTATTCCTACTAAAATGGTTGACCTCACATTTACCAACATTGTACTCCATCTGCCAGACCCTTGCCCACTCACTTAGACTATCTATATCCCTTTGCAGACTTTCAGCATCCTCTGCATATTATGCTCTGCCACTCATCTTAGTGTCATCTGTGAATTTTGACACACTACACTTGGTCTCCAATTCCAAATCATCTATATAAATTATTAATTGCAGTCTGAACACTGATCCCTGAGGCACGCCATTAGTCACTGATTGCCAACCAGAAAAACACCCATTTACTCCCACTCTTTGCTTTCTGTTAGTTAACCAATCCTCTATCCATGCTAATACATTACCCGTAACACCACGCACCTTTACCTTATGCAGCAGCCTTTGGTGCGGCACATTGACAAATGCCTTCTGGAAATCCAGATACACCACATTCACAGGTTCCCTATTGTCCACTGTGTACATAATGTTCTCAAAGAATTCTATTAAATTAATCAAACATGACCTGCCCTTCATGAACCCATGCTGCGTCTTCGCAATGGAACAATTGATATCCGGATATCTCACTACTTCTCCCTTGATGATAGATTCAAACGTTTTCCCTACTATAGAAGTTAAGCTAACCGGCCTATTGTTACCTGCCTTTTGTCCACCTTTTTTAAACAGTGGTATCACATTTGCTGTTTTCTGATCTGCAGGAACCATCCCAAAGTCCAGTGAATTTTGGGAAATTACTACTAATGCATTTTCTATTTCCCCCGCCATCCCTTATAGTACCTTGGGATGCATTCCATCAGGGCCAGGAGACTTGTCTACCTTTAACCCCATTAATTTGCCCAACATTACCTCTTTAGTGATAATGATAGTTTTTAGGTCTTCATCTGCCATAGCCCTCTTGTCATCAATTTTTGTCATATTATTTGTAACTTCCACTGTGAAGCCTGATACAAAATACCTGTTCAATGCCTCGCCATTTTCTCATTTCCAATTGTTACATCCCCGTTCTCATCCGCTAAAGGACCAATGTTTACTTTAGCCAATCTTTGTCATTTTATGTATTTGCAGAAACATTTGCTATCTGCTTTTATATTCTGAGCTAGTTTACTCTCATAATCCATATTACTTTTCTTTATAGTTTTTTTGTGGCTTTCTGTTGACATTTGAAGATTTCCCAATCCTCTGTTTTCGCACTAATTTTTCCCACTTTGTATGATTTTCTTTCAATTTGATAACCTCCTTCATTTTCTTAGATATCCATGGCTGATTATTTCTTTTTCTATGATCCTTCCTTATCACTGATATATATCATTGAAATTGGTGTGGAAAAAATACCTTGCATTTGGTCTTCAGGTTCTTGAGGCTAGTTACAGGAAATAGTCCTTTAGGCTTTCACAGATCAAGTGGGTGCCTTCGACCCACTGCTTAGATCAATGGCCACCCAGAACAAATAATGTGACTCGTGTTGATTGACAGGGTGCTGCTTTTTCCCAGGATGTGGAGATGCCGGAGATGGACTGGGGTGGGCACAGTGAGAAGTTTCACAACACCAGGTTAAAGTCCAACAGGTTTATTTGGAATCATGGGCTTTCCCAGCATTGCTCTTTCATCAGGATAGTAACATGTGAATTTGTCACTGATGGTGAGTTGCCATTTTCACTGCTGTTTAGTGATACAGCTGATGTGGCAGTGTCTACGCACGTTGCAAGTGCCCTTCAATATCATTACCATTAGATTGTACCAAAACACATGAACTAATTACAATCCTGCATTGTTTAAAAGAAACAGCATATAACAGAAGTGGAAAACTGCATTTTTCAGATGCATAATCAGTCCACTTCTTGAGCAACTATGTCTGTGATTTTATTTCTTACAATAGATTCAGAATTAGATTAAGTATTTTTCCCTGTTAATGACATTCTTCTAAATTTAATGGCACAATATCTTAATCAAATTACTTTGCAAAATCTCATAGCAAAGTTTCCAATTTGCATGCTATCAATATTCATCACTGCGTGAGCAAACTGACGCAACAAAAGGACAAATTGCTGTGTTACATGTAATTAATTTAAAAGGATCATAAGAGTTTTTAGATTGGTTCACAGTGAGATGTGATTGTGTATTTGGGGGAGTCAAATGATCATGTGCGATTTCCGGGTACACTCATTTGGTTTGATATTTCTCTCAATATTTTGAACTTTTCAGAGATTGCAGCTGTAAAGCTGGCTACTGTTTGCGATGCTGTTAATCCGCTCTCCACTGGCAGACTGAACCAGCAGAATTTTCCTCTCCCAGATGTCTTGTGGTTCAAAAATGGTGAAAGGGCGTGTGATGCCCGTAAAGCCGTTATTCCAAGATTGCAACGATCGTTGTGAAATAAGCAACTCAGTGAGTGTCATTCACAGCTTTTGTCCGTGTCCAAAGCAATTTTAGCTGAACAAATAAACACCTTACTTCTGCAAACCACATGGGCTTAAGTGACACCAGGATTTTCACCTTCTAAAGTCCTCAGTATGAAATTGTATATTAACATTTTTATAACACTATTGTGTGATAATAATGAGTCACAGCAAATTGCAAAATTGCAGTACAATACTCAAATGAATGTCACAATGTTTAGAAAAGTTGTGAAATCCTTGTTTGTGCCCTTTCGTTTTGAATCATTATCCTTCTGAGCTGAATATTATGGTGATAGATATAAATGCTTGGGCTAGTGTTTTTAATTTAAGCTATCATTAATTACACCTCAACCCTGAAATCCTGCCACATTATTACTGATATCACTATACAAATGATATTTATCGCTGTGATATTTAACAGATAAATTCCCTGAATCTATTATTTTAATGGATGTGTGAATGTATTTTGTCAAAAACAGAAGAGATAAAGGAATTAATTTGCATAATACATTCAAAGAGTATAATTTGAGGGTATAATTTGTAATATTACAAAGCCTAAACAACATATAACACAAAACATCCCTATAATACAGCAGGAACAAAGTACAAGGTTAAGCATGAATCTCAAACTGGTCATTTTGTTGTCAGCAGCATTTCGATTGGAATGTCCCATTATTATGAGTTGCAATTTTTTTTACAGTTACTATTAATGCTCACAGTTTGTTGTTAGTTTGTTGTTTTGTAGCAAATAAGACCTGGATCTTTTATTTATTTATCAGTCACAAGTAGGCTTATATTCACTCTGCAATGAAATTACTGTGAATATCCCCTAGTCGCCACTCTCCGGCATCTATTCGGGTACACTGAAGAAGAATTTAGCCAGGCGAATCTCCCTAATCTGCACATCTTTTAATTTGATTTGATTTACTATCGTCACATGTATTAGCAAGTATTGTTTCTTGCACGCTATACAGTTCATAGAGAAAAGTAACTAGTCTCACAACACCAGGTTAAAGTCCAACAGGTTAAATTTGGTAGCACGAGCTTTCGGAGCACCGCTCCTTCATTGGGTAAGTGCAGGATTTGTTTCACAAATAGGGTATATATAGGTACAAATTCAATTATAAGATAATTGTTGGAATACAAGTCATAACAGGTAATCAAGTCTTTACAGGTGCAGCCAACGCGAGCGGAGGAAGGGTTAAAGAAGTATGAATTGTCTCAGCCATGACAGTTAGTAGGATTTTGTAAGCCCAGGCCAAATAGTTGGGGTTACATGTAGTGTGACATGGACCCAAGATCCTGGTTGAGGCCATCCTCATGTGTGCAGAACTTGGCTATGAGTTTTTGCTCAGCGATTCTGCGTTGTTGTGTGTCTTCATAGAGAACGAAAGGAGAGAGTGCAGAATGTAGTGTTACAGTCATAGCTAGGGTGTAGAGAAAGATCAACTTAATGCGAGGTAGGTCCATCCTGATGGTGGCAGGGAAGAAGCTGTTCTTGAGTCGGTTGGTATTTGACCTCAGACTTTTGTAAATTTCAATGTCTGGGGTGAGTAGGGTCCTTAATTATGCCGGCTGCTTTGCTGAGGCAGTGGAAGTGTAGACAGAGTCAATGGATGGGAGGCTGGTTTTGGACTGTGAGAGGAAACCGGAGCACCTGGAGGAAACCCATGTAGGCACGGGGAGAAAGTGCAAACTCCACACAGACAGTGACACAAGCCAGAATCGAACCCAGGTCCCTGGCGCTGTGAAGCAGTAGTGCTAACCACTATGCCACGCTTACTCTTATTCTTTAATCATATTTTAAACTGAATAGTTCAGTTTGAATTTCTCTTAGACAATGGATAGTCAATGCTGTTGAGATATTTTGCAGCCTTTGTTTGTGATAAGCTACACTCTATTGTTTTACAACTTAAAAGATTCCTGAGCGTTTTGAATTCAGCATTTCTAGGTCGTAATTAAGAGGTTTTCTTTAATCAGATTTGAAGGAATGGTTAGAAAGTAGTTTGAACTTTGAATGACTTTATTTTTAAATAAGCCATGCATTAAACCATGCATTGCTTTAACCGATGTGCACTAGAGGAAACCTTTATTATCTGACATTCTGGTAAGAAATATTATTTACATTTGTTCTGTATAGTTTTTGCATTTGTAGGGAGGGTTAGAGTATGTGCGTGTGAATGTTTGCTATAGCTGCATTATTGAAAACAGTATGTGACTTTGGGCAGGATTTTCTGACCGTCCTATCCCCAAAACCGGAAAATTCAGCCCCCTGAATGCGAGGTTGATGGACCTTCGCATGATCCGCATCACGCTACCCCCATCCACCCCCAGTGCCCCACCCCCAGCCCCCCTTCCACTACGATTCCCGGGGGAGGGGGGAGGACATTCCCCTTTGTGATTGTTCTGTATCTAAAGGAAATGTGTTATTTGCTCACAATAAAATGTAAGCTCTGGTAGCTCAGGGTAACAAGGGATGGACATTTGGTTTTCGTTAGTATGCCTCTAGGCTACTGAAGTAAGGTGACACAAAATGACCCACAGCCAAAGCCAACAGAAGAGGAGAATCCCCAAATGAGGGATTCCGGAACAATGAGAAGCAGGCATAAAAGTTGGAAAAGTGGAATCTTTGTTGGCACAGTATTACCATGGTTTCTGAGGTAAGACTCTATGGACACAGTTCAACATCACTTGAAAAATAGCTGTGCTGGCAATGCTCAAGGAATCTGAGGGACTTGAGGAATAAAAGACCGCCGTGTTGTCATTCCTGTTTTTTGTTAAATATATGTAGAACCTTGCTTAATAATTTCTACTTGATTCATAAGTATTAGTTATTTATACTTTTGGATTGAGCTTGAGGGGCTAAAGAGATCAAGTAGGGATCAGGATATTGAATTTGATGATCAACATTGATTGAAATGAAGGCGGAGCAGGTGCAAAGAGCTGAATGGCCTGCTTCTGCTTCTAGATTCTATGTTTCTATGTTTTAGAAGAGGCATAATGGAGGATCTTAGTGTTCAACATTAAAAATTTGGAACACAATTTTCCACCTCAGAACTCTGAAATCATTCAAAGGTCTTATGTCAACTTCCTCCACAGGTGGCTTAGTGGTTAGCACTGCTGCCTCACAGCATCAGGGACCCAGTTCGATTCCCGGCTTGGGTCACTGTCTGTGTGGAGTTTGTACATTCTCCCCATGTCTGCATGGTTTTCGTCCAGGTGTTCCGCTTTCCTGCCACGATTCAAAGATAAGCGGGCATGATGATTTCAGCTAAACTAATGAAGTTGGCTTGCTAGAGTATGAACTATCTGATTAGTTGTACCTGGGCTGGAGGGTGCTGCATGCAGCAATGCCGTACAACTGTAGGCTTTTCCGGTTCACGGGCCCCCAAGACTGCCCTTTCTGTAGCCTCGAGGAGTCTGTGGACCATGTCTACGTTCTGTGTTATAGATTGCACACCCTTTTTGGTTTTCTTAAACACCTTTTATTGATGTTTTGTTTGCACTTCAGTCCCACACTCCTGATCTACGGGCACCTGGTGTGGAGAGGGGCGGGGCGGGACGCTGACCTCCTCATGAACCTACCCCTAGGCCTGGCGAGACGCGCCATCAATAGGTCCAGGCAGTGGGCGATCAACGGGGTCGTCCATCCCGACTGTCTGCCCATCTACTGCGGCTACATTCGCAGCCAGGTGTCCCTGGAGAGGGAATATGCGGTGTCCACGGGCACAGTTGACACCTTCCGCACCCGCTGGACGCCGCTGGGGTGTATTATCGACCTCAATAATCACCTTTTGATTTAATGTTTTAAATTTCCTTTGGACTTTGTTTTTTGTTCGGGCCACACCCCCCCCTTCCTTTTTTTGGGGGGCTGCCCCTTTTAATTTGCCTCTAAGTTAATTTGAGTTTGTTTTACTCGTTTGACACATGAAAAGAACTACCTGATTAGTCCTAATTGATGGTCTAATCAGGGAGCCTCATACTCCCTATTTAAAGCAGGTTTGTCAGTCTCTCAACCTGCCTTCATCAAAGAAGTTAGCAGGGTGCTAGTTCTGTACAGATATTATTGTGTAAATAAATAAATAAATAACTAAAGTTGGTGATGGGACTTTCACCTTCCCTGGAGTTACTAAAGTGGGTTAGGTGGATTGGCCATGCTAAATTGCCTCTTAGTGTTGTGGGGTGGGGGAAACTAGCTAGGGTTATGGGGGTAGGGCCTGGGTGGGATTGTTGTTGGTGCAGACTAGATGGGCTGAATGGCCTCCTTCTGTACTATAGGATTCTATGATTCCTATATAGGCTGCAAGAAGAAAGATTCATATACTATTATGTGCAGATGCCAAAGCTTGAAGCCACCTTTCATCCTCAGTGAAAAACAGATGACAATACAAATGAATTCCCCAGCAATAATTTGGCCTCTCCTCCAATTAGAGTGCCACTTAGCAGATCATTCCTGTTATCAAAAAATAGTTCTTAAATGACCTTTATTGTTGCTGTACCAACTATGGACAAACAAGCAGCAGTCTCATCTCCTATCATATTGGAAAAACTTCCAGTGGAAATTGCAAAATGGCAGTGCTTTGTAACAACCCACCCCATACTCAGCTTTTAAATCTCTGAGATGAAATAGTCTAAAATGCAGTCTGTAAGCATTCAGGAGAAAAAGTGCAAAAAGACTCAAGGAAATGTTTCAATTAGGTCTTACTTTGAAAGGAGGATTTTGTGAGTCTGCACTCCCTGCAGAGGACATACTCAACTGGGCTGCAGATCAGAAAGTTCAGGTTGGATTGCATATGATTTTCCAGCCATTTGAATTAAATGAGATATTCGATTTAAAGTGCATCCTTAATAAAGCCAAGAGTGGTGAGGATCCTCATCAGAGTTGGTGAATGCAATACTATGCCTCTGCACCCAAACCCTACAACTCAATTTCTTTCCTTGAAGTTGCATAATTCTATCTGAAATCGTAATGTTATAAGAACATAAGAACATAAGAACATAAGAAATAGGAGCAGGAGTAGGCCATCTAGCCCTTCGAGCCTGCCCCGCCATTCAATAAGATCATGGCTGATCTGTTGTGGCTCAGTTCCACTTTCCCGCCCTCTCCCCATAACCCTTAATCCCCTCTCTTATCAAGAACCCATCAACCCGCTTCTTAAAAATATTTAGCGAGGCAGCCTCCACCACTTCAACGGGCAGAGAATTCCAGAGATTCACCACCCTTTGAGTGAAGAAGTTCCTCCTCAACTCCGTTCTAAACCGCCTCCCCTTTATCTTGAGGCTTATCGGACAACAAATTTTATGAAATTGGGCACACAAAATAGAAGCAGACTAAAGTTACACTCAGAGTCTCTCCACTAAAAATCACAAAGTAACAGACACTGATCTGTAGGCAAGAGCATGCTTTTAGAATGCAAATGAGGGCTAGCACATAAGGGAAGCTGGACAGGATGGCACCTACAGGAACTAAATCTCCACCCCATCAAAATCAGCACTTTTAAAACAGTCAAACAACCCATGGAGACACCTAAAATTAGCATAGTTAAGGAAACATTCCTGGCCCCTCAAAACCTCTTTTGAGATCAATGACACACCTATGGTTCAAACCCCAGAGATTCTAGACTATTAAATAACCAATCAGACAAAACAATTAACACACACCTAAAACAATTTCCTCAACACTTGAAAACATCGAGACAGGATGGCTAAGGTCGAATACCATAAATAAAGTATTAGCATTTGAATCGCATACTGCACCGAAGTTCAGGTATAACTATAGCCTGTGGCGAGGGACAGGCAGAGTGCTTTCGGGACAGTCCGATTGTATGTCCTGACTGTGCTTCTCCGTCGATGTGAAGAAAATAAAGCTGTGCCGCTATTGAACTACGCCCTGAGTCCGTAGTGGTCATTTCGCCCACTCGCGCTAACAGTAAAATATAGGAACATGGGAATGGAGGAACAGGATTAGGTACTTAAGCCTCTCAAACTTGTCTGCCATTCATTGAGAACATAATCTGCATCTCTATCATCTTATCACCAGCAAGAACTTGGCAACATAAATGTAAAGGACCAACATTACGATTATCAGTGTCGTGCAGGGCAGCTGGACTCAAAATTCAGAATGATTTCATGGGAACTGTATTAAATACTGTCAACTGTATTAAATTGACTGGGGACTTATGTCTGCTAAGAATTTGGTTAAGAGTTTCATTTTCTGACAACGTTTGGTTGGAGAGAAAGAAAGAATAAAACTTCACCCATCTGGGAAATGAAAGGTTTCTGGAATGGGCACACACTCATTTTTAACTGGTGTTGTGATTATATGTTATTAAGCAGAAAACATGGCTGGAGCAATAAGAAACAAGTCACTGGTATTTTTATCCGACAACAAAAGCTATATTTTTAAGATGTGGAGATGCCGTTGTTGAACTGGAGTGGGCACAGTAAGAAGTTTCACAATACCAAGTTAAATTCCAACAGGTTTATTTGGTATCAGGTGCTTTCTGAGCACTGCTCCTTCATTAGACCCACTCACCTGATGAAGGGACAGTGCTCCGAAAACTCGTGACACCAAATAAATCTGTTGGACTTTAACCTGGTGTTGTGAGACTTCTTACTATATTTTTAAGCTTACCCATGCTAATTCTCTTGACTTTAATTATGATATTTAAATGATGATGGCTCCAGGTAGGCTGTGCCAAGCTATGGGAGTATTTGCATGGCAATGTTGGCACAGCCTATCAATTTCCATGAAGAATGTGATATTCCGGTGGGATAAATAAATGACAGCAGAGAAGAGAATTGCAGGTTGCAGTTTGACCTTCAGAAATTAACATCATTAATTTTCTTCTTTAAAACTGATACATTCGTTCTCAAATAGCATACATGGGAGTCGTTGGCCTAATGGCATTATTGCTAGACTGTTAATAAGAACATAAGAACATAAGAAATAGGAGCAGGAGTAGGCCATCTGGCCCTTCGAGCCTGCCCCGCCATTCAATAAGATCATGGCTGATCTGTCGTGGCTCAGTTCCACTTTCCCGCCCTCTCCCCATAACCCTTAATCCCCTCTCTTATCAAAAACCCATCAACCCGCTTCTTAAAAATATTTAGCGAGGCAGCCTCCACCACTTCAACGGGCAGAGAATTCCAGAGATTCACCACCCTTTGAGTGAAGAAGTTCCTCCTCAACTCCGTTCTGAACTGCCCCCCCTTTATCTTGAGGCTGTGCCCCCTAGTCCTACTGTCTTTTTTGAGCGGGAAGAGTCTTTCCACCTCTATCCTATCCATCCCATTCATCATCTTATACGTCTCAATGAGATCTCCCCTCATTCTTCTAAACTCTAACGAGTACAAGCCTAGTTTATTCAGCCTCTCCTCATAGCTCAACCCCCTCAACTCCGGTATCAGCCTAGTAAACCTCCTCTGCACTCCCTCCAAGGCCAAAATATCCTTGCGCAGGTGCGGCGCCCAAAACTGCACACAGTACTCCAGCTGCGGCCTCACCAATGCCCTATACAGCTGCAGCAAGACCTCCCTACTTTTATATTCAATCCCCCTCGCTATGAAGGCCAGCATCCCATTCGCCTTCCTGACCACCTGCTGCACCTGCAGGCTGGGTTTTTGCGACTCATGCACAAGGACCCCGAGGTCCCTCTGCACCGTCGCCTGCTGCAGTTTTTCGCCACGTAAGTAATAGTCCTTCCTACCATTCTTCCTACCAAAGTGGACCACCTCACACTTGCCAACATTAAATTCCATTTGCCATTTCCTGGCCCATTCGCCCAGCCTATCTAGATCCTTCTGCAGACTCTCCACACCCTCCGCACAATTTGCCTTTCCCCCAATCTTGGTGTCATCAGCAAATTTCGACACCCTACACTCGGTTCCCTCCTCCAGATCATCTATATAAATGGTAAATAGCTGAGGCCCCAGCACCGACCCCTGGGGCACTCCACTAGTCACCAACCGCCAATCCGAATAGCACCCATTGACCCCCACTCTCTGCCTCCTATTTGACAACCAATCCTCTATCCACGCTAACACCCTACCCCCAACTCCATGTCCTCTGACCTTCTGCAGTAACCTCTTGTGAGGTACCTTATCAAACGCCTTCTGAAAATCCAGAAAGACCACATCCACCGGCTCTCCTCTATCCACCGCCCTAGACACATCCTCATAGAACTCCAGTAAATTTGTCAGACACGACTTCCCTTTAATGAAACCGTGTTGCGTCTGCCCTATCAAGCAATTGCCTTCAAGATGCCTCGCAATTTCCTCCTTAATGACGGATTCTAACATTTTACCTACCACAGACGTTAAACTAACCGGCCTGTAATTCCCCGCCTTTTGCCTGGCACCCTTCTTAAACAACGGCGTAACATTAGCCGTTTTCCAATCCTCCGGCACTTCCCCGGAATCCAGCGACATCTGGAAAATAACCACCAAGGCATCCACTATCACCTCCGCCATTTCTTTCAGAACCCTCGGATGCATTCCATCCGGTCCTGGGGACTTGTCCACAATCAGCCCCTCCAGTCTGTCGCGCACCACCTCTCTAGTAACAGTAATGTCATTAAGACCCTCCAGTCCTACCACCTTTCCATCGCTAACACCCGGCAAATTATTCACGTCCTCCTCCGTGAAGACAGAAACAAAAAAGTTATTCAAGACCTTAGCCATATCCCCATCCCCTACCACTAGGTCCCCTTTCTCATCCGCTAAGGGACCAACGTTCACCCTAGCCAGCCTCTTCCTTTTTATATATTTATAAAAACTCTTGCTATCCTTTTTTATATTAAGTGCTAGCCCAGCTTCATAGCTTCTTCTACCCTCCTTTATCAACTTTTTTGTCAATCTTTGTTGACATTTAAACCTTTCCCAATCCTCTTCTTGCCCACTGCTCTTAGCTACTCTAAATTCCTCCGCTTTTAATTTAACACTTTCCTTCACCTCCTTCGTTATCCACGGCTTATTACCTCTCTTCCTACTGTCCTTTTTGACCATCGGAATAAATTTCTGCTGAGCACCAAGAAAGATCTCCTTAAAGATCCTCCACTGCTCCTCAGCAGACCTACCTTCCAACGCGCTCCCCCAGTCCACATTCGCCAATTCTTCTCTCATCCTACCATACTCCCCTCTATTCAAACAAAGGACACGTGTCCGGGAACCCACTTTCTCCTCCTCCATCTGCAACAGAAACTCCACCATACAATGATCACTCTCTCCAAGAGGATCCTTCACCTCAAGGTCCCTAATTCTACCCGCCTCATTACATAGCACCAGATCCAAGATAGCTCGCTCCCTCGTCGGCTCCAACACACACTGTTCCAGGAAACTATCCCGGCAGCATTCCAAGAACTCCTCCTCGAGCCCACCTCGTCCAACATGGGTCGACCAATCAATATGCAGATTGAAATCCCCCATAACTACTGCCGTCCCATTCCTGCACGCCGCACTTATTTGCGCGTTAACAGCCCGCCCCACCTCCAGATCATTATTCGGGGGCCTATAGACGACACCCACCAGCGTCTTCCTCCCTTTGCTGTTCCTAATCTCCACCCACAACGATTCCACTTTCTGCTCTTTGGCTCCGATATCATCCCTTGCTACCACCTTGATGCTGTCCTTAATCAGCAGAGCTACGCCACCCCCTCTTTCCTCCTGCCTATCCTTCCTAAACACTTGATAGCCCTAATCCAGCAACTCAGCTAATGTTCTGGGGGCCTGGGTTCAAATCCCAATGCGGCAGATAGTGGAATTTGATTTCAATAAAACAAATATCTGGAATTAAGAATCTACTGATGACCATGAAACCATTGTCAGAAAGACCCATCTGGTTCACTAATGCCCTTTAGAGGAAAGAAATCTGCCATCCTTAACTGGTCTGACCTACATGTGATTCCAGAACCACAGCAACATGGTTGACCTTCAACTGCCCTCTGAACAAGGGCAATTAAGGATGGGCAATAATTGCTGGTCAGCCAGCAATGCCCACGTCCCACCAATGAATAAAAGAAATCAGGGAGTAGTAATATATAGTCTGAATAAAGGTGTGCACCTTTTATTATGGCGGATCATTCCAGGATCAGAAAAAATAGAAATATGGAAACAAGATGTAGGAGTTGGCCAGTCGGCCCTTCGAGTCTGCTCCACCATTCATTTTGATCATGGCTGATCATCAGATTCAATATCCCTCTTTCCCCTCCATATCCCTTGATCCCTTTAGCCCCAAGAGCTTTATCTCATTTCTGGCCTCTTGAATTAATCTTAAAATCCCCGGAGTTCCACTCTGCCAGTTGTTGTGCAGTGTAGTGGATTTCGTCCACCTTCGAGTTTAGACAAGACGTCAATCCCGAAATTGTGACATATATTCAGAAATAGGACATTTTAGTTCCCCCAAAGGCAACTTTACTGAAATTGCTCTCATGAGAATTTCACCTTGGAGGACAATTTCCTTGCTGGATTAGACCAGTGTACATTGGAATGATCTTTACTAAGGATCATGTGCCAATTTTTAAGGGTGCAATTATACTGCACTTTTGAATCAATGCAAACTGGCTGATACGAAAGTGGCAACAAAGACTGAATCAAGTCCTGATTGATTTACTGAGCTCAGTTACAGGGTATGGAAGTAGGAGCTGGAAGCTTGATGCTGTGATGTTGATCTCTGCTGCAATTTAAAACAGGACTGGAAAAATGCTTAGGTGCTCTGTTGGATATCATGGGCACATCCTATTCTGCAGATCTTGAAAAAGTAGGTTCAACTATCATTTTAAAATGTTAAAATATTTATCAGCTAGGGAGATCTCATCTGCTGGTTGGTGTACGGCTCTCAGTCTGTCGAATATTGTTATCTGCTGCACTTCTTATTCTGAAACTTTCATGACTCAGACCATTTTAACAGCAACAGCACATATTTCTCACATTGGTACCAAATTCTGAACTGGACTTTATGGCGAATTTCTTCCCATTAAAATGATATTGAAAGGAAGCATTTGTAACAATGCCACCATTAGATCATTTATCAGGAGAAATATGTGCGCGTGTAAGAAATAGACATTAAAGGCCAACGTTATTGCATGCAAGGAGTGTACTGTCTTTCAAACTATTAATTAGATCTGCAAAATTACATTTTTCTTCTAAATTGGCTGCCAGTTATACAATTGATTTAGTTTCCTTGAAGTCATTATCGTGTAAATGTTGACGCTTCATTACACCTCTCTGGAATCAAACACACACAGTGCAGTTTTTGCCCACTTGGTCTATTTGCACCACAGATGCAATATCCAATCTGCAGACAAATATAGATGGGCTGTAGTAAAAAATCGATGAACTGTGCTGAGTTGTGAGCAAATGGATGACTTATGTGCATGAGCTGCAGCGAACACAGATGATATGTAGTAAAGCAAGCAGAAAGGGAAACTGGTGCAATAAAAGGGATAGTTACACCCAACCTGAACAAGTGGAGCCATACTGTAAAATGTCACCTCACCAAGACTGTAAGAAACTACAAATGTAGTCCAATCCATCAGGCAAACCGGCCTCCCATCCAGTGACTCCATCTATACTGCCCACTGCCTCTGAAAAGCAGCCAACATAATCAAGGATCCCACGTACACTGGACATACTCTTTTCCACTTTCTTCCATAAGGAGAAAGATATAAAAGTCTGAAAACATGTGACAAATGACTCAAGAACAGCTTCTTCCCTGCTGCCATCTGACTTTTCAATGATACTGTCACACATTAAGCTGATTTTTCTCTTGCCCTATTGGTAAGTGCAACCCTATATTTTTCACCCTATCCTTCCCTTCGCCCCTATGTACAGTATGTTTTTTCTGTATAGCGCGCAAGGAACAATACTTTTCACTGTATCCTAATAGAATCACAGAATTCTACAGCGCAGAAGGAGGCTATTTGCCCAACGAGTCTATCCTATCCTGACCCTATCTGTGTAACTCCACATATTTATCCTACTAATTCCCTCCCCCATGCACCAAGGGGCAATTTAGCATGGCCAGTCCACCTAACCTACACATCTTTGGAGCGTGGGAGGAAACCAGAACACCCAGAGGAAACCAGCGTAGACATGGGGACAACGTGTGAACTCCCCACAGCCAGTCACCCAAGGCCGGAATTGAACGCAGGCCCTTGGAGCTGTGAGGCAACAGTGCTAACCATTGTGCCACCGTTGTGCCCTAATGTGGCAATAATAAATCAATTCAATACAATTCAATTCAATCCATGTATCCACAAAGGCATACTCAAGAATTGTAAGGACCGCATTTCCAAATTTTGGGAAGTTAGAGTTGGGAGGACCAATTTTCATTTATGATCCCTCACTCTTGACCTTTCCCGGAAATGCACCAAATGCCAAACTGGCAGCTGATGGTTTGCACGTACATAGTAACATAGAAACATAGAAACCCCACAGTATAGAAAGAGGCCCTTTGGCCCATCGTGTCTGACCGACCACAATCCCACCCAGGCCCTACCCCCAATCCGTACATATTTTACCCACTAATCCTCTCTAACCTGTGCATCTATGGTCAATTTAGCATTGCCATTCAACCTCACCCACACATCTTTGGACTGTAGGAGGAAACCAGAGCACCCGGCGGGAACCCACGCAGACACGAGGAGAATGTGCTGTGATGTGGAGATGCCAGCAATGGACTGCAGTAAACACAGTAAGAAGTCTCACAACACCAGGTTAAAGTCCAACAGGTTTACTTGGTAGCAAATGCCACTAGCTTTCGGTGACCTGCTCCTTTGTCAGGTGAGTGGGAGATCTGTTCACAAACATTTGTATCTTTAAGTCATGGTTCACTGTAAATGCCCACATTCCAATCATTATTCTGTAAATTGAGTTTATGTCTTTATATGCCCTGTTTGTGAACCGATCTCCCACTCACCTGATGAAGGAGCAGCACTCTGAAAGCTAGTGGCGTTTGCTACCAAATAAACCTGTTGGACTTTAACCTGGTGTTGTGAGACTTCTTACTGGGTTTCCATATACCCAGAACACACACCAAAAAAAAGAAAGCTCATCCTTTTGAATATGCTATCAGTCCAATAACACTACCAAAACTTGAATTAATGACACTTCTTGTCGATGCCTTCAGATTTCTAAAATTAGATACTGATTAAATTGGCTATTAAATTATGACCTGAGGTAAACTGTCAAACTCATGGATGTGGCAAAGTAGGCTTCCCTAGTATCCTACATGAGAAAGGTAGAATGATCGCACCAGACAAACTATTGGGTAGATTCTACCTCATCCTGAAGTGACTAAGTGACATTATCTACACCCATTATCTGTGAAATGTTCATATTAATTATAGCCTTGAGCTATGGCCAGGCAGGGTAGTTAAACTATTCTTGCAGAACACCTAAAGTGCAGTTGAATTTGTCACATTCTGAACATGATTTTAACATATTTAGAAGTGGTAGTTTCACCATATTTTCAATCTTCCTCTTCCTCGTGGAGTTTCAGTGTTTTGCCTATATATTTGTTTACATGCTGAAAAGAATGAGTGTGTTTTTGCAGATTTAAGCAAATGACTGCCAAATAGCTGACCCTTATGCATGAACCTATCTTATTCATGTCCTTCCCTTGAACCTACCAGACAGATCTTTTTTAAAAAGCCAGTGTTTCATAGTTTTGATATTTCCCTGCAGGCAAACTTTCTTAGAACCAATTTGTTTACTGGGATGTCACACACTGAACAAATAAATGGAATTACATTAGCAATCAACAAGGGAAGTTCTCCGCTGAAAAGTTAACTCATCTGGAATTTCAAGTATATATGTGTAATGAATGATGTCCTAAAATATACATTAGAGAGCAATTATTTGAATTCTCCAAAGACTGGAGGCTTTTAAGTTCCTACTAAAACAGACAATTGAAAAGTCTAAAACTGCCTTGACAAAACTAACTGGCCAGTAAAGGTTATTGTGGTGCAATAGTTAATACTGAATGTGATTTACAGTATAGGACCCGTGGCATGTCAGAAATAAGTTTAAGGTATAAAATAAAGGAGGTGATAGCCTAATGGCCATCACCTCCCTTATTATTATTAATTAATTAAACTATTATTGCTAGTTTACTAATCCAGAGATTCTGCTAATGTTCTGGGACCTGGGTTCAAATCCCACCACAGCAGATGGTGGAATTTAAATTTAATTTAAAAATATCTGCAGTTAAGACTCTACTGATGAAATCATTGTCAATTGTCGGAAAAAACCATCTTGTTCACTAATGTCCTGTAGGGAAGGAAGTCTGCCATCCTTAACTGGTCTGGCCTGCATGTGACTCCAGTGTCAAAGCAATGTGGTTGACTCTCAATTGCCCTCTGAAGTGGTCTTTCAGTTATGTAAACCTAAGGGCAACTCAGAATGGATAATAAATGCTGGCCAGCCAGCGACGCCCAATCTCACAAATGAATAAAAGAAACAATATAATTGTGTTGTAGCGTATTAACTACAGTTTGATAGGTCTGAAGGAGTCTTTGCAATTATACACAAACTAATTGTGAGTCTTTATTGACTCTTAGAACAATGTACAAAGATACAGTAAAAAGTACGTGCTAGGAGCTGTTTCCATGCTTGCTGGTACACATGGCTCTGTTGAACTGAACCTGGATGTGGGATAAATGCTCCCTTGCATCACTGCACTCTGTACTCAGTCCCACATTAACCCTTTATGTACCAGACCCTTCTGCTGCACTTCCCCATGCATCTTTATCCCAGGGATATAAAGTTACTTTAGTTTACTCCGAGTCTCACATTGTTAAAAATCTTGTGTATTAACCTTATTGTTACAACCTTAATGCTGGTCTAACATTATTTTGATAGCCATGCAGACATGATGGGCTGAGAGGCCTCTCTCTGTGTGCTGGAAAGCTCTATGACTCTATCATTGCCATTGTTATATTAACGTCAACAACATTTTCACAACCCCATCTCCCTCCTTCAAGTCCATGAAGTTAGAGATTCTGGCAGCCTGGAGGCCTTATAATCCTTCCACATCTTGTCTACTGTTCTGTGGGCAGAGCGGTAAGTTCTGGTGGTGCTGGTTCTTGACATTTGCTTAAAGGTTAAATTGGCAATTGGATATTGTTCCATCTGTTTTTTTCATTGCTTGATGTTAAACCAAGCCTGGTTTTCATAGAATCTCTGCAGTGCAGAAGGAGGCTATTCGACCCACCAAGTTTCTACCAGTTCTCTGACAGAGAATCTTACTTGTGCCCACCCCTCTGCCCTACATAACCCACACATTTTTCCAACTATTCCCTCTAACCTGCACATCTTTGGACACTAAGTGGCCATTTAGCATGGCCAATTCACCTAACCTGCCCAACTTTGAACTGTGGGAGAAAACCAAAGCAGATACAGGGAGAGCATGTAAACTCCACACAGACAGTTACCCAAGGTCAGAATCGAACCCAGGTCCATGGAGTTGTGAGGCAGCATTGCTAACACTGTGCCACCATGCCACCATTGCAGCGCAGGGGTATTGTTACTCTTGATCATTTCTTATTTTTGGATGAAAATGGTATTCATTGCTTGGCAGTACCTGTTCTTCTGCTTTTCCTATTGTCACCAGAGCTAATCTCATTTGCAGGAAATTGGCCTGAACACTGTGTACTTTCTGGGATTTAGGCACCTAATAATCAGGATTTCAGCATTCCAAAATGAAAAATCACATTCATAGAATCGTAGAATCATACAATGCAGACAGAGGCCATTTGGCCTATTGAGTCTGCACTGACCACAATCCCACCCGGGCCCTATCCCATAATCCTATGCTTTACCCTAGCTAATCCCCCTGTCACTAAGGGACAATTAAGCGTGGTCAATCCACCTCACCCGTACACCTTAGGACTGTGGGAGGAAATCGGGACACTCGGATGAAACCTGCTCAGACATGGGGAGAATGTGCAAACTCCACACAGACAGTGACCCAAGCCAGAAATCAAACCTGGATCTCTGGAACTGTGAGGCAGCAATGCTAACCACTGTGCTACCGTGCTGCCCGTTCTCTGATGTCGCCCAAGAGGAAAGGCTGCGCATTTTCTGGGCCTTCGATCTCAACCTCATGGATGACCTTGGGGATGGCTGCGCGGTGCTGGGATTTTAACTGGCAGTGGAAGCATTGGGTTGTACTTGAATGAAACTGATCTTTCCTGTGAGGGCACCTCACACCACAGTGCAGACAAGGTCACTCTGCTGGGTGGTTCAGGGGCTGCTTTCCCCAATTTGGGTGGTCTCTGCAGTTTAGTGAATTGACATACTGGATTTAAGGTTGCTTTCTGCCCCATGAAGTGTTCTCTTCCCTTAGGATGGCTCAGACAGTCCAGCTAGCTGGATAGCCTTGTTGAGGATAAGATTGTCTTTAGCTTGTAGGAGGTCAGAGAGTGAATCATTTGCAACACCCACCGCATTTCAATCATGAATGAGCTCAGACGTTAGATCACTATATTCACAACCTTCATACATGACACAAAAATTGGTGTCATGGTCAATAGCGAGGAAGAAAGCCTCAGATTACGGGATGATATAGACGGGCTGGTCAGATGGGCAGAACAGTGGCAAATGGAATTTAACCCTGAAGATTGTGAGGTGATGCATTTTGGGAGGATTAACAAGGCAACAAATACATAATGAATGGTAGGATGCTAGGAAGTACAGAGAACTAGAGGGATCTTGGGGTGCATGTCCAAAGATCCCTGAAGACAGCACTACAAGCAGAAAAGGTAGTTAATAAGTCATATGGGATAATTGCCTTTCTTAGTTGAGTCATAGAATATAAGAGCAATGAGGTTATGATGGAGCTGTATATAACATTCGTTAGGCACCATACCATAAGGAGGATGTTATTGCATAAGAAAGAAACTCACCAGGATGTGGCCTGGATTGGAACATATCAGCTCTGAAGAAAAGTTTGTTAGGTTGGGGTTGTTTTCTTTGGAGCAGAGAAGGCTGAGGATGGACTTCATCGAGGTGTGAAAGTTGATGGGGGATATGTGGGGTAGCCAGGAAGACGTGGCCGAAATGTTAAGGCAATGGACTGCACGCATGGGTTTGAATCTCATCCCTGTTGGTAACTTATTTAGGGATGGATTAGCTGAGTTGTCTGGACAGCTGATTCATGATGCGTCTAAGGTACGGTGGCCCTCAGGTTAAATCACCACCAGTCAGTCTCACTCAAAAGGAGAGAGCAGCCTGTGGTCTTGGAGGAATATAGTGACTTTCAGATAGGAAGAATCTTTTCCCCTTAGTAGAGAGGTCAATAACCACGGGCCACAGAATTAAAGTAAGGAGCAGGAGATTTGAAGAAAAGCTTTTCACCAGAGGGTGGTGGGAATCTGGAATCACTGGCTGAAAGGGCAGGAGAGCAAAAACCCTCACAACATTTAAGAAATATTTAAATTAACTCTTGGGGCCCTGTTTTACCATTTTGATTCTAAGTGCTGGGTGGACTTGAAACTCAGACCTGTTCTCAGGTGCCCCCACACGCACTCTGCCTGATAGCCTGTGGGTGGGGCTTAATGCCCTTACAGCTCTGATCGGCACCTCCAACTGCGCATGCGCGGACAATAGAAAAATGATAAAATGCAGCTGCCTTGCCGCATCCCTCCTGGGCCTTTCCCTGGCCCCAACAGACATTACCCCACCCCACAACATTACTGACTGCCCCCCCATCCTCCACCGATCGCGGCTCCTTCCCCCCCCCCCCCCCCCCCCCCCACCACATTCCCCCCACTGATCTCAGGCAAAGTGGTGGCGGACACCGCTTTCCCCTCACTGATCTCAGGCAGAGTGGCAGCAGACACTAGGCACTTACTCCTCACTAACTGGAGCACCTGAATTGGACTTTTATGGAGATGGGGGGGTAGGATGAACCACGATCAGACCCCCCCCCCAGGAGGCAGGCCCCTGGCAAACATCCCCCTATCAGACCCCCCCCCCTTGGAGGCAGCCCCTCCCCTCCCCCGCAATTGGACCCCCCCTGGGAGGCAGGACCCCCCTCGGCAGTGCACACACCCAACCTACCTGGATTGCTGCTCTCCCTCCACCATCCTTCTGACCTGCACTCGTTAATGTGGAAATGCCAGTGTTGGGCTGGGGGTGAACACAGTAAGAAATCTCACAAAGCCAGGTTAAAGTCCTGAGCAAAGGCTTGATACAATTCTTACAGTGCAGAAGGAGGTCATTCAGCCCATCGCGTCTGCACTGACAACAATCCCACCCTGACTCTAACCCCATAGCTCCAAAATATTTACCCCACTAATCTAATGCATCCCCGGACACCAAGGGGCAACTTATCATGGCCAACCAACCCAACCCACACCTTTTTGAATTGTGGGAGGGAACCGGAGCACCCAGAGGAAACCCATGTAGACACAGGGAGAATATGCAACTCCACACAGACAGTGACCTGCGGCAGGAATTGAACCTGGGTCCCTCAAGCTGTGAAACAGCAGTGCTAAACCACTTGCCACCTGAAGAAGCTCTTTCTGCTGTGCACTCACCTCAGGCATCCTGCAAACACAATGTGGAAGCCAGGGATAGTTGGGAAGAAAAGATTTCGTAAATAAAAAAAGGGTTTCCCCACTGGACTTGGATCTCATCCTGAGATAACATAGAAGACTGGGAATGATATCGGGTTGGGATCACTTAATCAGTTGAAATTTCAGGGCCTTTATATCCTAGCATGGGTCAGATCCCATGCCTACTTGGCTGGAAACTGCTGCTCAGTGCCTACACCCATTACCACACCTTCACATCAGATTTAACCTGTTTTTCCTGCCTCAGGACATGTCACAGTGTGTGGCATCTGCAGGCTGGTCTGCAAAGAAAATCCAGAAGGAGGGTATTTATTCTGATACTAGAGCAGGTTATCAAAGCATTATGCTCCTGGTAACAGCATCTTTCTATATCTCTGGCAAATCAGCCAACCTGAGCGTGTGTCTGCATTCTGCAAGCAATCGCCTTGCAATTCTACAGGTCTTATCACTGTTCCCATTGATGGCAAGGTCAGAAAGCTGGAGGACACCAATTTAAAGTGACTGGCAGAAAAAAATCAACTGCAACATAAAGAAAGCATTTTTGCACAGTGAGTGGTTAGCACCTGGAATGTGCTGCCAGCAATACAATTGGAGCTTTCAAAAGGTAATTGGATAAGCACCTGAGGAAAGAAAATTGTCTTGCTGCAAGGAAAGCTGGCGGGGGCAGGAGGGACGAGAAATAAAACCGGCTCTGTTTTTATTAATCTTTCACGGGATAGCGTTAATGGCTAGGTCAGCATTTATTGTCCACCCCTAATTGCCCTGGAGATTGTGGTAATATCTTTCTGAACCGCTGCAGTCCATATGGTATAGGTACACCCACAGTGCTGTTAGGGAGGAAGTTTCATGATTTTCATCCAGTAACAGCGAAGGAACTGCAATATATTTCTAAGTCAGGATAGTAAGTGGCTTAGAGGGGAACTTCCAAGCGATGGCATTCCCAGGTATCTGCTGCTCATGTCCTTCGAGTAAGGAGTCTCACAATACCAAGTTAAAGCCCAACAGCTTTATTTGGAATCACAAGCTTTCAGAGTGCTGCTCCTTTAGCAGGTGAGTGTTGATATGCACCATCTTCTTGGAGATCCTCTCTACTTTGAGCTGGCAGCTTGCGATGTTAGTGGTAGCTATGATGTGGAGATGCCAGCGTTGGACTGGTGACTCACCTGATGAAGGAGCAGCCCTCTGAAAGTTCATGATTCCAAATAAACCTGTTGGACTTTAACCTAATTTTGCGAGACTTCTGACTGTGCCCACCCAAGTCCAATGCTGGCATCTCCACATCATGGCATGTCCTTCGAGGCAGTAGTAGTCGTGGGTTTAGAAGGTGCTGTCCAAGGAGCCTTGGTGCATTCCTGCAATGCATCTTTTAGTTTGTACACACTGCTGCTATTGTGCAACAGTGATGAAGGGATTGGCTGTTTGTGGAAAGGGTATCAATCAACTGCCTGCTTTATTCTGGATGGTGTCAAGGTTCTTGAGTGTTGTTGAAGCTGTATCCATCCAGGCAAGGGGAGAGTATTCAATTCTGGTCCTGCCTTGTGCCTTGTGGATGACAGGCAAGCTTTAGGGAGTCAGGAGATGAATTCCCAGCCTCTGGTCAGCTCTTGTAGCCACTTTATTTATCTGACTGGTTCAGTTCAGTTTCTGATCAATGGACATTCCCCAGGACGTTGATAGGGAGGATTCAGTCACGCCATTTAATATCAAGCGGCTCTTGCAAAGAGGCAGTAGATACTCAATATACATGTGTGGCATAATGGCACAGTGGTTAGCATTGCTGCCACACAGCGCAAGGGACCCAGGTTCAATTCTGGCCTCAGGTCACTGTCTGTGCAGGGTTTGCACGTTCCCCTTGTGTCTGCATGGGTTTCCTATGGGGCTGCTCCAGTTTCCTCCCACAATCCAAAGAGTGTGCAGGTTAGGTGGAATGGCCATGCAAAATGACCCCTTAATGTCCCAAGATGTGAAGGTAAGGTGAATTAGCCATGGTAACTTGCCCCTTAGTGTCATTATGTAGGGCTATGGGGATATGGCTTAGGTGGGATTGTTATTGGTGCAGATTTGAGGGGCCAAATGCCCTCTTTCTGTATTATAGGGATTCTATGACTTTGTGAAAATGCTGAAGCCACTCTGTGATTCAATGGAATTGTTGGCTTGTGATTCCGAGATAATGCTGATATGGCTAGCCTTTACTGCAGACCTAAACTCTTTCGCTGACCTTTCGCAGGCTGACAGTCTTTTACTCCAAAGTTATCCACCTCCCTTAGCTGTAACTGTTGGAACTGGACATCCAGGACATCTGCAGCAAATATGGAAATTTTCCCTACATTCCTATGCGTACATGAACATGAGTGAATTAATTAATTGCTTCAGGACTGTACAAAATCTGGTTTACTGGATGATAATTACTCCCACCTGACAGACAGGATGGAGTGGCAAACTCATTTAAATTCTCGTAAGCAATTTGCTGCAATGAAGGGTAATTTTCAGGACTCTGTATCACAAGGGATATGGTTCACGTACAGTAAATGTCAATAGATGATGTGACTGAGGAAAAAAATTGCTTTTAAAAACTTGATCTTTAATCGTAGCTGTAATTAACAGGTATAGATAAATATTTTCTAATGCTTGACATGATCACAAACTCTGACCGTGGAAAAGAAACTGGGCAAATGTTTCTCGTCTGAAATTGTGTGTTAAGCAAATTTAGCGGACCAAAACGTTAAGGCATCGCATCTCTGATTTCCCTCAATAAATTCACAGCAAATCACCAAGGTTAAGTTGAAAGACTGAATTCTGTTTTTAACTTTTACACAATTCTCTTTGATTGTTGCAGGATTCCCTGCAGAGATTCAGCTGATCCTCCAAGTCAGAACAGTCGGACCTAGTGTTTGAAATGAACTATTCACTGTGCACATTATTATAAACCACAAGCTTTGATGGCAATTTTTAGCGGTTCGCCATGCTGCTCGATCAGGGTGACGAGCCGGTAGGATGGGGCAAGAGGCAACAAATGGTGCTCGTGCCCGGAAAGGGCACAAGGCTCGTTTAAATATTCTTTAGTTAATATAACTAAGAACAAAGAACAGTTCAGCACAGGAAACAGGCCCTTTGGCCCTCCAAGCCTGCGCCGCTCATTGTTCCAACTAGACCATTCGTTTGTATCCCTCCATTCCCAGTCTGCTCATGTGACTATCCAGGTAAGTCTTAAACGATGCCAGCGTGTCTGCCTCCACCACCCTACTTGGCAGTGCATTCCAGGCCCCCACCACCCTCTGCGTAAAAACGTCCCTCTGGTATCGGAGTTATACCTCGCCCCTCTCACCTTCAGCCCGTGACCCCTCGTGATCGTCACCTCCGACCTGGGAAAAAGCTTCCCACTGTTCACCCTATCTATACCCTTCATAATTTTGTACACCTCTATCAGGTCTCCCCTCATTCTCCGCCTTTCCAGGGAGAACAACCCCAGTCTACCCAATCTCTCCTCATAGCTAATGTTATTATTGCGCCCGTGCTCACTTGTCCTTACCTGTTTGCTGGGATGAAACTTCAGGCCTCAATGTCTATCCATGGTAAATTCAGAGACTGCTGCCATTGCCCCTAAATATCTTTTCAGTAAAATGATCAAACACTTGCTTTGGTCTCTAACTATCACACGAGCCAGGCTTACTGTCAGGCAGATTGCAGAGCAGGTCACATAACCCCTTCATTTAGCCTCAATTTAAAGCTACAATCCCAAAAGGTAATAATCTTATGAAACTCATAATTGTAACAAAAAATATACATCATAGAATCCCTACAGCACAGAAAGAGGCTATTCGGCCCATCGAGTCTGCACCAACCACAATCCCACCCAGGCCCTACCCCCAGATCCCTACATATTTATCTACTAATCCCTCTAACCTATGCATCTCAGGACACTAAGGGCAATTTTAGCATGGCCAATTAACCTAACCTGAACATCTTAGGGCTATGGGAGGAAACCTACGCAGGCAAGAGGAGGATGTGCAAACTTCGCACAGACAGTGACCCAAGCCAGGAATCGAACCCAGGTCCCTGGAGCTGTAAAGCAGCAACGCTAACCACTGTGCTACCATGCCACCCTATCAAAATTTAGAATTTTGATTTCTCAGAGAATTTTGGAAATAAACTGAGGTAACGTTGTCTGTCTCTGTGTCTGGCTGCTTATATATAGGATGAAATTAGTGGGAAAGGATTGCAGCTGGAATGCTCTGACTGTCCTCATCCTGCCACGGCTACCAGGAAGGACGAAGAATTTGGCGCACAGCCAAATTTCTGTTCACTGCAGAGCATACAAAGCTTGATTGCTTGTCATCCAACTTGCTCTATTGCCCAGACACATGGTAATCCAAATATAATGGTTGGGAATCTCTGAGCCCACTAGGCTGCTCAAATAGTCATGATGTGGAGATGCCAGCTTTGGACTGGGGTAAACACAGTAAGAAGTCTCACAACACCAGGTTAAAGTCCAACAGGTTTATTTGGTAGCAAAAGCCACTAGCTTTCAGAGCACTGCTCCGAAGTAGGAATTCTCCCACTTACCTGACGAAGGAGCAGCACTCCGAAAGCTAGCGGTTTTTGCTACCAAATAAACTAGTTGGACTTTAACCTGGTGTTGTGAGACTTCTTACTGCTCAAGTAGCTCAGTAAGCTGGGAGACATTAGTAGGGTGCCTGTAACAAGACTCCCAGGGCCTTTTTTTCTGTTATAATCAGTCCGTGCCAGAAATTGGTGCGAGGCTGATTACCCGTAAGGAAATCTCAATTTCCATATGACTAGGGGGGCCAAATCTCCCGTTTTCCTGCCCTTTGGGCTCTTGGGTGTTTTTGAGACAATCCCAGCCAATGAGTAAGTTAACTTCCAGAAAGTCCATAAAAATCCTTATCCCAGATTTCCCCCGGAGGAAGGGTAATGACCAAATTGTTTCCTCCAATACTTGATCTTAAGCTTGTCCATCCTGAATTGTTATATATCACTCAGCTTTGCTCTGTTATTGCCAAGCCACGGAGCAGCTTTGACCACCTGTCATTTTTTTTTCCGTTGTACTTTGCTATATTGCTTTTTTTCAAAAAAATTCTTATCTCTGTCAGTTTTCAAATTGGCAAAGCTTTTAAGTCCAGGACTGCCAATTTGATAACTACATTTTTTTCACCCACTAGGGTTGCAGTATTCTATCTGTCAATCACTCCCCTACCTTCTCTTGATTACAGTGTAACTCATTCCACTTCCCTAAAGCTTTGCTTTTTTGTAATGTTGAATCACCTTGTGAAGTTTTCAAGGTTTCAGTTCCTTAAGGACACTTAACTGTTGAGCAGATGCTCCTAAAGTTGGTTTAGTTCAGTTGACTGGATGGCCGGTTCAACATGCAGAGTGATGCTAACAGCCTCTGGTTCAATTCCTGTACCGGCTGATGTTATTCATGAAGGCCCACCTTCTCAAGCTTGCCCCTCGCCCGATCCTCAGCTTAAATCACCACTAGTCAGCTCTCCCTCTCAATGGGAATCATTTAGAACTACATGGCAAATGGAACATCAGTGTAAGTTTTCAACTGAAAGGCAGTAGCTCTGATTGTGGCAGCACTACAGTGGTAGCCTAGATTATATGTTCAAAGTCACTGTAGTGGACTTGAAGCCACAACCTACTGACACGCAGGTGAGTGTGCTATCATTGAGTCATGTCTGACAGCTTAATGCTTGCCCTCTTTAAAAAGTGTGCATAATGAAATAAAGAGAAAATGGCTCCCAGTCCAACAAGCCCACTCACTTAAGTTATGATAGTTAAGTTGCTATTTAAGATGAATGGCTACTGGTCAGAACTTTAGGTTCACTATATTAGTGACTAAAAAGTGATTCTTTGATTTGATTTGATTTATTATTGTCACATATATTAGTATACAGTGAAAAGTATTGTTTCTTGTGCGCTATACAGACAAAGCATACTGTTCATAGAGAAAGAAAGGAGATGGTGCAGAATGTAGTGTTACAGTCATAGCTAGGGTGCAGAGAAAGATCAACTTAATGCAAGGTAGGTCGTTCCATTTAATAGTTATTGCAAATGATGAATAAAAAATTTCCATCACTTCAGTTGCTTTTGGAATGATTTACTGATTGTAGGCTGGTAGAGGTTTGTAACATAAATTATTGAGCTGGTTCAAACTTGTATTTTAATAAATTGCTACTGTAGACTACCCAAAAAAAACTGAACAGTACTGGAAATACTGAGCAGTGTCTGTGGAGAAAGAAAGTAAACATTTTGGGTGGAATCTTCCCATCCCGCTCGCCACAGGAATCGTAATGGGCAGGACAGCACCATGCAAAGGTCCGTTGACCTTGGGTGGGATTTTGTGGTCTTGGGGTAGCCCGGCTGGAAAATCCCAGCCTTCATATCAATGACATCAGAACTGAACTATTAGAAATTTAACAAACACCAAAGCAGGAAAATGGAGAGGGGAGGACTAATGGTTAGCACTGTTGCCTGCAACGGCAGGGACCCAGGTTGGATTCTGGCCTTGCTTGCCTGTCTGTGTGGAGTTTGCAGGATCTACGTGGGTTTCCTCCGGGTGCTGCGGCTTCCTCCCACATTTCAAACATGTGCAGGTTACGTGGATTGGCCATGACAAATCACCCCTTAGTGTCCAAAGATGTGGAGGTTAGGGGGATTAGTGAGGTAAATGTGAGGGGCTGTGGAGATAGGGCCAGAGTGGAATGCTCTCTCGGAGGGTCAATGCAGACCCAATGGGCAGAATTGCCTCTTTCTGCAGTGTAGGGATTCTATGATGATAGTGTAGAATGCAGCATAGATTAATCGACACGATGGCGCAAAGTAAAAGGAGATGATAATGGGTCAAGTGAAGAAACAAAAGACGAATCTAGAAGATAGTGAATAGGTGAAAAAAAATTGTTGCGGTGGTTATGATCTGAAATTGTTGAGTTCAGAGTATCTAATCAGTTTTAAAGTTTATTTATTAGTGTCACAAGTAAGCTTACATTAACACTGCAATGAAGTTACTGTGGAAATCCCCTAGTTGCCACACTCCAGCATCTGTTCGGGTACACTGAGCGAGAATTTAGCATGGACAATGCATTTAACCAGCGTGTCATTCAAACTGTGGGAGGAAACCGTGGCACCTGGAGAAAACCTACACAGACACGGGGAGAACATGCAAACACCCGCACAGATAGTGACCCAAGCTGGGTCCTGGGCACTGTGAGGCAGCACTGCTAACCACTGTGACACCATACCGCCTATTTCACAAATTTGAGGGTTTTTTTCTCTCTCAAGCTCCCATTGAATTTAATTTGAACAGTGTATGAGACCGAGGACCGAGAGGTCAGAGTGGCACTGGGCAGAGAGTTAAAATGACTGGTGATGTAAACTACAAATGCACCTCAAAATGTCATGATTCTATATAACATTGATCTGGAAAACTTACCCGCTAGTATCCCTACTGTTTCTGGATTGTAGCATCTAATATGAGTGCTGTGGTTAAGTCAGTAACATTGACATGTTTTTTAATTCTCCATGGAGTTGCTGCAACATGACTTTGCAAGTTATTGGAATAGAAGGATGACAACATTTCAATTATATCTTTCAAACAAATTTACAACATTGTTTCATGTTGCTGACTGAGGAAAAATTTGTCCTATGAGTGTCTGCCCTTGTGGTTTGTAGTAATGGTTTCTTCTGAAGCAGGATGCACCAATAAATAAAATTCTGGTTTGATATTGTGTAGCAAACAACGCTCTCATTCACCAAACCTCATCTGGTTTGACCTGTGTCTATAGTGCCAATAGTTGGGTTTCTTGGCCACTGTTTTCTATGTCACATTTCCTCTGCTGGGATTCTGATTGTCAAAGTTGCTGACATGCCTGCCCTTAATATTCTTGTTCAAAGAAAATCGTGAGGCTTGATTGACAATAATACCTGTTGTGAACTGGTCCATCTTAGCTGTGAACTCTAGCCATGGTACTCGATTGTTGAACACACTGTAGTCATATTTTGAGACCCGCTTAACATTCTTTTATTAATACAGCATCTAAACAGGTTACAGAGTAAGCATTTACTCCTGGGCATGGTGTCTCAACCTTTCTCTCTCTTGATTTTAATACATGATTGAGTGAGCCTCATAAATACACCATCATCAACATCATACATCAACATATCCCATCTGCTAACCCTTTGTACATGTACAACAGAGCATATGCCCTGTTTGTGAACAGAACTCCTATTTATCTGACAAAGAAGAAGTGCTCCGAAAGCTAGTGGCTTTTGCTACCAAATAAACCTGTTGGACTTTAATCTGGTGTTATGAGATTTATTTACCCTTTATACTACCATACCAAGCTCCTTCCAAAGACAATTTAGCAAATCAATGGTCAAACTGTTATAACATTTTTTAATAAAAGCAAATTACTGCAGATACTGGAATCTGAAACCAAAAGAAAAAATGCTGGAAAATCTCAGCAGGTCTGGCAGCGTCTGTAAGGAGAGAAAAGAGCTGATGTTGCAAGTCCAGACGACCCTTTATCAAAGCTAAAAGGCACAGAAAGTGGGAGATATTTATACTGTAGGGTGAGGGAATGAAAGATGAGTCGTAGCCACAAAAACAAGGGGGAAGGCTGCTAATGGAAGCCCATAGAGAGAACAAAAGGTATGAATGGCCAAACGACAGAGAAGCTAAAATGAAGATGTTGGGGGAGGGGAAGGGGGTGGGTCCTTGGCCTGATCCAATGTTTCAGTGAAGTTTAACACAAACTGGAGGAACAGCATTTTATCTTCCGGCTAGGCACTTCACAGCCTTCCGATCTCAACATCAAATTCAACAACTTCAGATGATTGGCTCTACCCCACTTCGACCACTTTATTTTCATTTTATTTTATTTAGTTTTTAACTGTTCTCTACCTTTTATTTATTGTCCATTTTTCTTTCTCCCCTGCTCTTTTCCCCTACTTTATCCCCCTTCCCTTACCCTTTCTCCTCCTTTGCTTCTCCTTTTCTAAATCTTATCTCTGTTCCATCCATTCCACCCCCCCCTCCCCCTCCCCCACCCAACATTTTCATTTTAGCTTCTCTGCCATTTGGCCATTCACACCCTTTATTCTCTCAGTGGACAGCCATTAGCAGTCTTTTCCTATGGTTTCTTTGGCTCTGACTCATCTTTCATTCCCACAGTCTGAAGTATAAATATCTCTCACTTTCCATGTCTTTTAGTTTTAACAAAGGGTTGTCTGGACTTGAAATATCAGCTTTCTTCACTCCTTACAGATGCTGCCAAACCTGCTGAGATGTTCCAGCATTTTCTCTTTTGGCTTACCATTTTTAATGCCATTCTACAGTTTCATGGTAGCACAATGATTAGCACTGCCACCTCACAGCATCTTAGTGGGTCACTTACATCATATCTGGAGTGAAACACCTTATGCTCACCAATGCCAAAATCAAATGTAAAACTTAGGGTTCAGCTAACTTCATTAAACATCTCAGAGTCTCTGGCCTGGGCCTTAACGTTACATTTTGAAAGTACGCTTATTTACTAGTGTCACAAGTCGACTTACATCAACACTGCAAAGAGGTTACTGTGAAAATCCCCTAGTTGCCACAATCTGGTGCATGTTCAGATGCACTGAGGGAGAATTTAGTATGGCTAAATGTCTTTTGGACTGTGGGAGGAAACTGGAGCACCTGGGGGAAACTCACACAGACACGGGAAGAATGTGCAGACTCTGCACAGACCATGACCCAAGCCAGGAATCGAACCAGGGTCCCTAGCACAGTGAGGCAGCAATGCTAACCACTGTACCACCGTGCTGTCTCCCCTTCATTGGCTGTGAAGGATAAGGGAAGTCCTGGAATGATAAAGGATGCTAAATTAATCTATGTCATTTCTTCATTATCCCCTACATCATACAGACTAGTTAGTTATTGCCATCAAGTAAATTGATAGACAATCAGGCTCCAGACAGCCAGAATGGTTGCATGGCAACATCAGTATAACTGTATTTGCATGTCATCATTACACCTCTCCAATAGCTACTATGAATATGGAATATATTACCGCAGAGAAGACATCTGACATTTCTTTTTAATGAGCAGTGAAAACAGTGGCTGCTATTTTTCACTATTATCACCACAGCAGGTTTTAAATATGAACATTGGGAATGTGGCTGTTACTACTGTCACACATTTCGATTGACTTAATATGACAGGCAGCAGTGTGTTAAACCAACTGGGTTTTCAGTGGGAAATTAAGTAAGGGAATTATCACATTAGCCCGGTCTAAAACTGGGGACTACATCACAGACCGTTGGGCAATTTCCTTGATTGCCTGCCAATGCAATGTACTTCAGGCCATCAAAACTAAGGCTGACATTTGGAAATTGTAAATTACAAATTTGTGATATGGTGATTGGAAATGTTAGGCTTTTAATGCTGTAATATTAGATGGTTATTTATTACAATTTACAATTTTGAACACATGCTACTACACAATAAATGCCAAATGCGACCAAAACAGATTCCATGGATTTCTCAACAACCCACCCAGATGTTTGTAACACTATAAACCAACAAATCTCATTGAACTCACCTCTCTCACAATGGATTCCAATTTTCACCTAGGAATTCTCTCCAAATGTCTCTCCAACATGAGCGTTTGCAATATGGCCCACCTTGCAGGGTTTCAAGCTTGCCTTCAGAGTTTTGCTTCCCTGAATTGCCGAGTATGCACTCAAGCACCAGCTTAAATGCACAATTTCAGATCTCCCACCTCACCGAACAAAATACTACCACTCCAAAAGGGTATCTTTGCTCAACACCCCATAGCACAGAGTTGCAAAGCTTTAGAAGAATGAGGGGAGATCTCATTGAGATGTATAACATGATGAATGGGATGGATAGGATAGAGGTGGAGAGGGTCTTCCCGCTCAGAAAGGACAGTAGGACTAGGGGGCACAGCCTCAAGATAAAGGGGGGGCGGTTTAGAATGGAGTTGAGGAGGAACTTCTTCACTCAAAGAGTGAATCTCTGGAATTCTCTGCCCGTTGAGGTGGTGGAGGCTGCCTCGCTAAATATTTTTAAGATGCGGGTTGATGGGTTTTTGATAAGAGAGGGGATTAAGGGTTATGGGGAGAGGGTGGGAATGTGGAACTGAGCCACGACAGATCAGCCATGATCTTATTGGATGGTGGGGCAGGCTCGAGGGGCCAGATGGCCTACTCCTGCTCCTATTTCTTATGTTCTTATGTTCTTATGAATCTTTGGGGCTTCTTCTGAACTCGCTTTGATTACCAAGACTTCTCCTGAGTCAACTTCACTTAAAGTCTGCTTCCCACAGCGCTCTAAGTAGAACGTGTTTCTCTGCTCCCTCCTTTTTCCTTAACTGGGAGCTGTTTCTGTCCCTCGTTTTTGTCCCTTACTTGCAATTCCCTTTTCCTGCTCCCTTTCCTTGTCCCATGTACGGCACACTTGCTAACTATGGTTCTCTGCACTCAGCCATTTCACAGTAAAAAGTCTGACAACACCAGGTTTTAGTCCAACCTAAATAAATAGGTTGGACTAAAACCTGGTGTTGTCAGACTTTTTACTGTGTTTACGCCAGTCCAACGCCGGCATACCCACATCTCAGCCATTTCACCCAGGCTTTTACGCCATTTTTCCCAGCACAAGTGCACAAGGCCCCAAAGTAAATAGAAATACCAATCTGAGCATGTGCAGCCTGCTCCTGGAACGTGCATGTGCAGGAGATCCAAGGTTTGTTAGGACTTGGAGTCCCTGACCTCTACACTCAAGATTAAGGCAAGCTGGCTTTCAGACCAATATCTACCAATATCTATGGGCGGCATGGTGGCACAGTGGTTAGCTCTTCTGCCTCACAGCACCAAGACCCAGTTTTGATTCCTGGCTTGGTCATTGTCTGTGTGGAATTTGCACATTCTTCCCGTGTCTGCATGGGTTTCCTCCAGGTGCTCTAGTTTCCTCCCACAGTCCAAAAGATGTGCGGGTCAGGTAAATTGACCATGTTAAGTTGCCCCTTAGTGTCAAGGACACTAGCTAGGTTAAATGCATAGGGTTATGGGGATAGGATCTGGGTGGGATTGCGGTTGGCGCAGATTCGACGGGCTATTCTGCACTGTAGGATTTTATGACTCTATCGTTGCATCATTGTGGATTTTTCTGTTCATAATCCCAGTAGGCTCCCTAGCAGACAGTTACCCTGTTTCAAACTAAACATATATAGAAATATCACCCTGCACAACTTCTTTTAACCTTTAATTCTTCAAACAGTTTGGTCAGATCAACATAATTTTCACCAACTGCTTGTAATTCTATTGATGGTAAGCCATTCAGAAAGACTCACCAATGTTCCAGTATGAAGTTTAATGCCAACTTTCAATGCAAAATAAATTTGGTCTTTTGCTCCCTTTTATATTTTGTTTCATGGCATGTGTTTCATGAAGTTTAATTAACTGCTATTCAGTAAAGGTTTGCATTGCCAAGACTTAAGGTAGTTACACAACAGAGTCGGCACGGACTTGATGGGCCAAACAGCCTCCTTCTGCACCATAGGGATTCTAACTTGAACCTTTGGAGTCTCATGAACAATGGTAAAACTAAAATCTCAATTTATTTTGGGTGGCTCTTTTAATTTATTTTCAAAGCCCTGCTGAGGAGGTGTAATCAAATATTACAAAATAATACCTCAGTAAGCGCATTCAGGCAGATTTTTCCTTAATTAGATTTAAAGATTAGGTGTCAATTAGAGATTTGTTTTATCATGATAACTTCACTGAGACCCCAAGCAGCAAAAAGCTAACCGCATAAATATGTTTCAGGGAAAACAATTGATGGAGATATCTTTGATGGTTGAGAGAATCTCGTGTCAATTAGTCAGTGATGTACAGTTTGGCAATGTGATACCGTGAATAATCTGAAGGATTTTCTATCCTATGTGCCTCTAAATAGATTGAGGTCTGAAGAAAATTTAAGTGTGACTATGACATTCATTAAAAAAAAACTCACTGTGAAAATAATAATCTTACGGCTGTTTGTGATAATGATCTGTTGGGGATAGGTGGCCGGTTGTAGTTAATGGTTAGATGGTATCTTTAATGTGAGCAGTTCTCGCTGCATCTGGAGATGTACAGGTTTGATTAATTTAGGCTTTTGCTTCATATTTGGGAGAGGAATTGGTGTTCATATTAAAAATGGCTGGCTCATTAGTGATGAAGCAACCATATAATTAATAGCAGAAATGAGTGTATTACTCCTTCATATCTTGGAATTAACAACTGCCAGGGGATCTGACAGAGCTGTCATAAGAATCCAAAGCTGCCAGCCACTTCCCACCTGCTAAGCTGCTAGGGACCAGATGATTTTATTATCCTGCGATGTGGGGATCAAAACCTGCTCCTTCCCTCTGCGTAGATACTTAATAAGAATGAGTAAATGGAACCACCATGATGAAATAATTGCAAACCACTAACAACATTGGGAGCCAGAACAATTATTGCCTGTCTGAATGTTACTCCCTGCAAATATTTAGAGGACTTAAAAAAAATACCCTCAGAGAGGCACAGATAATTGGCTTTTGGAAACACACTTGCATCATTATTATTTTTAAAAATTACAAACAATACTAAGCAGCTCACTAAAGAAATTTGACTCTTCCACAACAATCCATCATATTCCAGTTATTATTTGATAGAGGGATTTTATCATTTTCCTTCATTTTCTTGTGAAGGAGGGTGAAAGGGGGAGAGTGGAAGAGGGGAATGTGGGAGGGAGAGTGGAAGGGTGGAAAGGGGAGAGCAGGATGGGCGGTGTGGGGGGAGAGTGGAAGGGGGAGAGTGAAAGGGGGTGAGCAGGGGGAGAGTGAAAGGAGGAGAGTGGAAGGGTGGGGTGTGGGGAAGAGTGGAAGGGGGAGAGTAGAAGGGACAGTGTGGGGGGAGAGTGGAAGGAGGAGAGTGAAAAGGGGCATGCAGGGGAGAGTGAAAGGGAGAGAGTGGAAGGGTAGGGTGTGGGGTGGAACGTGGAAGGGGGACAGTAGAAGAGAGAGAGTGGAAGGGGGTGTGTGGGGGGAGAGTGGAAGGGGGAGAGTGGAAGAGAGAGAGTGGAAGGGGGTGTGTGGGGGGAGAGTGGAAGGGGGAGAGTGGAAGGGGAAGAGTGAGAGGATAATGGAAGGGAGCGTGGAAGGGAAAGAATGGAAGAGGGAAAGTAGGAGAAGAGTAGAAGGGAGAGAGTGGAAGGAGGAAAGTGGAAGGGTGGGGTGTGGCAGGAGAGTGTAAGAGGGAGAGTGGAAGGGTGGGCTGTAGGAGGAGAGATTGATTTCCATAGAAGAAGGAAGGAAATTTTACTTTACTTATATATAAGACCATAAGATGTAGGAGCAGACATAGGCCATTCGGGCCATTGGGTCTGCTCCACCATTCAGTGAGATCACAACTGATCCATTGTGATCAACCAATCTTCACTTTCCTGCCTTATCCTCACATGATTCCCTTACTGATTAAAAATCTGTCTATCTCAGCCTTTTTAATGATGTCTTTGGATAACAATGCTTTACCCCCCACCCCCACAGATACACACACACATATACACACACAAACCAACATACACACCCTCACACTGATACACTAACACACACCCACACACACCCACACACCCACACACACACCTGCATGTGTATAAAGAATAATAACTTTTCCTTATTCATTCGTGGGACATGGGCATCACTGGCTGGCCAGCATTTATTGCCCTTGGAGAGCAGTTCAGAGTCAACCATATTGCTGTGGCTCTAAGTTACATGTAGACCAGACCAGGTAACAATGGCAGATTTCCTTCCTTAAAGGATATTAATGAACCAGATGGGTCTTTCCAACAATCGACAATAGCTTCATGGTCATCAGTAGACCCTTAATTCAAGATACTTTTTATTGAATTCAAATTCTATCAGCCGTTGTGTTGGGCGGGATTTGAACTCGGATTTGAATTTAGATACATATGTATGTTATACATGTGCATATATATACCATCATATAACATGTGCATATATACAATATACGTTATTTGTATGTGTGTATATACACACACATATACACACAGAAACATATATATAATTTATAAACAAGTCTGAGTGATGAACTTTTCATTAATCATTTTGTCCCATTGTTGCTTTTATTATTTAATGTTTATTAATAATTTCATTTAAATTGTTGCTAGAATTGCAATGTTTCGCATTAAGTAATATATAATGAGTCCGTATTGCATTGCATCATAACAAGTTGTGCCTCAGTGGCTCTATTTACTGCACCTTGCTGTTCCTCATTAACCTCAAATTCTTACTGCTTTAAATATCATCAATCTCTCAGTTGAACTACAATAAGTCATTGAACCTTTGGGATTAATGGAAGGCTATGCTACATCTTTTCTTTACAGCAGGAATTGCCTGATGATGTCAAGGTTAAGAGAACGGAGATTTATGCTGCTCATATCTAATTTATAATTTAACAGCAATTGGTTTATCAAACTTCATTACTACAATCTCTATAACTCTGTCCAAACTGATTTCTTCCCTGATTTCCATTTTCTGTGTTGACTAAAATAGCTCTGAATTTGATCCGCCAACGGTCTGATCTGAAGAATTGTTTATGAATAATGATCAAAAAAATGTCAGAAATAACAAACAATGCTGGAAATACATAGCAGGTTTACCAGTACTGTCTGCAGCTCTGATCGCCATATTTTGAAGAGGTAGTAGAGGAGATGCAAGAATACTTACAAGGTTAATACCAAAAATCTGAGGTTAAACCTATGAAGAAAGGGTGAACAAGGCTTTTCTTTTCCGGCACCTTATAGGTAATACACTTTCCAGAAGTCTCAACGTTGATTGCAAAGAATACCATCTATGCAATGATATTTAAGTTGTCTGTGTAGATCAAGATGGACTCTGAGCTGCTTCCATACAATTATGATACATGTAATATTCACCGTATACATTCAATGTTTCTTATATGGCCCATGGGGTTCTATAAAATTCTCCTCCGCTCAGTTCACTATGGCTGGAAAGTCTTAGACAGTGACCTTCCCCCACTGTGTCTCTGCAGTGACTGTCCCAAACTTTAGTGCATCCCTTAGCATGTTGACCTGTGTGTTGGAATGTGTCATCGTGTCATTGAGATGTACAGCATGGAAATAGCCCCTTTGGCCCAACTTATTCAGGTCAACCAGCTTTCCTGAACTGAACTAGTCCCATTTACCTGCGTTTGGCCCATATCCCCCTCAACCTGTCCTACAGAGGTAACTGTCCAAATGTCTTTTAAATGTTGTAATTGTACCTGTACCTACCACCACCTCTGGCAGCTCATTCTGTCCACATACTATCCTCTGTGTGAGAAAGTTGCCTCTCAGGTCCCTTTTAAATCTTTCTCCTCTCACCTTAAACTTAGACTTGGACCTCCCCCCCCCATCCTGGGGGAACGGTCTTGGCTATTCACCTTACCTATGTCCCTCATGATTTTATATTTCTACATAATGTCAGTCCTCATCATCCTACGCTCCAGGGCAGGAGGTCCCAGCCTATCCAGCCTCTCCTTATAGCTCAAGCCTTCCAGTTCCGGTAACATCCTTGTAAATCTTATTTGCACCCTTTCCAGTTTAATAACCTCCTTCCTATGCAGGGTGACCAGAATTGTACGCAGTACACCAAATGTGGCCTTACCAATTGCCAGTCTGCAAAACTTCTTGTACTGTAGGATCCAACCCTCAAATTCTTAAGAAGCTGGAGGTATGTACAAGTTATAATAGGTAAGGATTACACATTTCCTTCCCTAAAAGGATATTAGAGGAACAATTGAGTTTTACAACAATTTGACACTTTTCTGGCTACTTTTACTGATTAAGATATTGATCAACCAGGATCTTGGGTTCATGTCACACTATCTGTAACCCCCACGACTTGCCTAGGCTTGCAAAATCTCACTAACTGTCCTGGCTGGAGACAATACACATCTCTTTAACCTGTGCTTAATCCTCACTCCACTCACATTGTCTGTACCTTTAAGACTTGATTACCTGTAAAGACTCGCATTCCAATCATTATTTTGTAAATTGAGTTTATATGCCCTGTTTGTGAACAGAACTCCCACTCACCTGATGAAGGGGCAGCGCTCTGAAAGCTAGTGGCTTGTACTACCAAATAAACTGTGGGACTTCATACTGTGTTTACGCCAGTCCAACGCCGGCATCTCCACATCGCTTTTATTGATACCAGTTTCTTTTATTTCCAGTTTTCACAAATTGAGTATAAAGTCTCAATTTTCATGAATTTGAATACCCTGAATTTTTAATGCAATAACATAACAATTATGCTATTTCAACTGACAAATTACCTTTGGATCGTAAGCCTCTGATTATGCTGAAGATGGAGGAGGGGAAAACATTGAGCTGGTGTCCAATACGATGGGTTGGTAACTGAATTAAAGACATAATTATAGTTAATCTTGGAGTTTAGAGAAGGATTACAGATAAATATTCCTGCTTCTTTAAATCTATATGCACATCAGACTCAACTGCTAATGTTTCAGAGTTTTTTACACTTTCAGATCGGTTCTAAATTCGGTTTCATTTATTTATTATTGTGACATGTATTGGCATACGGTGCAAAGGATTGTTTCTTGCACGCTATACAGACAAAATATACTATTCACTGAGAAGGAAATGTGATGGTGCAGAATGTAGTGTTACAGTCATAGCTAGGGTGCAGAGAAAGATCAGCTTAATACATGATAGATCCATTCAAAAGTCTGACGGCAGCAGCGAAGAAGCTGTTTTTACATTGGCCAGTACCTGACCTCAGACTTTTGTATCTTTTTGCTGACAGAAGAATTTGGAAGAGGGTTTTTTTTATTCATTAATGGGACATGGGTGTTGCTGGCTGGGCCAGCATTTATTGCCGACCCCTAGTTAGCTAAGGGCAATTGAGACCTGTCGCTCTGGAGTCACATGTAGGCCAGACCGGGTAAGGACAACAGATTTCCTTCTCTGAAGAACATTAGTGAACCAGATGGATTTTTCTGACAATCGGCAATGGTCACCAGTAGATTCTTAATTCCGGATATTGTTATTGAATTCAAATTCCACTGTCTGTCGTGGTGGGATTCGAACCCAAAACATTAGCTTAGTTTCCAGATCAATAGTCTAGTGACTATTACCACTAGACCATTGCCTTCCTGAGAATGTTTGGGGTGTATGGGTCCTTGATTATGATGGCTGCTTTTCCAGGGCAGCGGGAAGTGTAGACAGAGTCAGTGGATGGGAGGCTGGTTTGCGTGATGGACTGGGCTTCATTCACAACCCTTTGTAGTTTCTTGTGTTCTTGGACAGAACTGGAGCCATACCAAGCTGTGATACATCCGGAAAGGATGCTTTCTATGTTACATCTGTAAAAGTTGGTGAGAGTTGTAGTGGGACATGTCTATTTCTGAATTTATTTCTCAGGAGATAAGTATCGTATGTTCATACACTGGAACAACACAATGGCAGCTTGAAAGGTTCTCAGCAGCTGCATGAGCACAGTGTTACATTTATTCATCACAAACCGCTGATTTTCAATTAGGACACCATCAAGCAATATTCCTTTGATATTTCAAAGTGCGGTGATATAATGTAAACAATAGCAATTGGAGAGTGGAGAAAATTACATTGTGTGAAAATTGTAAGTGCCTCTGTAAGAAATATCATTATGTTGTATTGTAAGCACACCAAGCAATGACAATAATCACTTTGAATTAAAAGATAGCTAATGATATATACAGTAATAAACACCAGAAATAATATTAATAATAAATGTTCCATTCTTTCTACTAGATATTGTCCACTCAGGCAAAGTGGCACAGTGGTTAGCATTGCTGCCTCACAGTGCCAGGGATCTGGGTTCGATTCCCGGCTTGGGTCGTGGTTTGTGCAGTCTGCACCTTCTCCCCATGTGAGTGTGAGTTTCCTCCCACAGTCCAAAAGGTGTGCTGGTTGGGTGCATTGGCCATGCTAAATTCTCCCACAATGTACCCAAACAGGCACCAGATGCTGGCAAACTGGGAGATTGTCACAGTAACTTCTTGCAATTTTAATGTAAACCTACTTGTGACACCGATAAATAAACTTACAACTTAACCAAAAATAGATTGTCAAGTTGAGGAGCAAGTTGACTAACTGGCCCTCAGAACATGAAATGAAGACAATAAGGCCAAACAGAAGGTTGGTCAGGGCAAGATTAGGGCCAGTTACAGACAGCAGGGGGAAGTTGTGTGTGGAACCGGAGGAGATTGGAGAAGTATTGAACCAATATTTCTCTTCGGTGTTCACGCAGGGGGACATGAATATAGCTGAGGAGGACATTGGGTTGCAGGGGTGTAAAATAGACAGTATTACGGTTGATAAAGAGGATGTGCTGGAAATTCTTGAGGGGCTGAAAATAGATAAGTCCCCTGGTCCGGATGGGATCTACCCTAGGATTCTCTGGGAGGCTAGAGAGGTGATTGCAGAGCCTCTGGCTCAGATCTTCAGGTCGTCATTGGTCTCTGGTGTAGTCCCGGAGGATTGGAGGATAGCGAATGTTGTCCCATTGTTTAAGAAGGGGAACAGAGACTTTGCCGGGAATTATAGACCGGTGAGTCTTACTTCTGTTGTGGGCAAGGTTTTAGAAAAAATTATTAGGGATAGGATTTATAGTTATTTGGAGTGTAATGAATTGATTAGAAATAGTCAGCATGGTTTTGTAGCGGGTAGGTCGTGCCTTACTAACCTTATTGAGTTTTTTGAGAAGGTGACCAAAGAGGTGGATGGGGGTAAGGCAGTTGACGTGGTATACATGGATTTTAGTAAGGCGTTCGATAAGGTTCACCATGGTAGGCTTCTGCAGAAAATGCAGATGTATGGGATTGTGGGTAATCTAGGAAGTTGGATCAGGAATTGGCTATCAGATAGGAGACAGAGGGTGGTGGTGGATGGTAAATATTCATCATGGAGTGCAGTTACGAGTGGTGTGCCTCAGGGATCTGTTTTGGGGCCACTGTTGTTTGTAATTTTTATTAATGATCTGGATGAGGGTATAGTTGGGTGGATTAGTAAATTTGCTGATGACACCAAAGTTGGAGGTGTGGTAGATTGTGAGGAAGGGTGTCATAGTCTGCAGGGAGACTTAGATAGGTTGCAGAGCTGGGCCGAGAGGTGGCGGATGGAATTTAATGCGGAGAAGTGTGAGGTAATTCACTTTGGTAGGAGCAACAGATGTGTCGAGTATAGGGCTAACGGGAGGACTTTGAATAGTGTGGATGAACAGAGGGATCTAGGTGTGTGTGTACATAGATCCCTGAAAGTTGGGAATCAAGTAGATAAGGTTGTCAAGAAGGCGTACGGTGTCTTGGCGTTTATTGGTAGGGGGATTGAATTTAGGAGTCGCAGTGTAATGTTGCAACTGTACACTACTCTAGTGCGGCCGCACTTGGAGTACTGTGTGCAGTTCTGGTCCCCGCATTACAAGAAGGATGTGGAGGCGTTGGAGAGGGTGCAGAGGAGGTTTACTAGGATGTTGCCTGGTATGGTGGGGAGGTCCTATGAGGAGAGACTGAGGGATCTAGGGTTGTTTTCGTTGGAAAGAAGGCGGCTAAGAGGGGATCTTATTGAAACATATAAGATGATTAGAGGTTTAGATAGGGTGGATAGTGATAGCCTTTTTCCTCGGATGGAGAAAGCTAGCACGAGGGGGCATGGCTTTAAATTAAGGGGGGGTAGCTACAGGACGGATGTCAGGGGTAGGTTCTTTACCCAGCGGGTGGTGAGGGATTGGAATGCCCTGCCTGCTGCAGTTGTAAATGCGTCTAGTTTGGGGGCGTTTAAGAGATCTCTGGATAGGTTTATGGACGAAAAGGGATTGGTATAGGCTAGTGGGTCATTGTTTTTGTAACTGGTCGGCGCAACATCGTGGGCCGAAGGGCCTGTTCTGCGCTGTAATGTTCTATGTTCTATGTTCTATGTTAAACGTACATTTATAGAATGGTCATTTCTCAGTTTTAGGATTGCCTGCCACTGTTAACAAGAATGTTCACTATTCCTAGGGAAGCTGTTTCAATAGAGTATCTTCGCATATCAGGATGTTTAATCTTGGGAGAAAGGAGAAGATGGTGGATAACCTGTCCTTTCCCAGACAAAATTCTGCCAGGATGTTGATGGAAATGCACTGTTGGTGGATGTTGAAGAATCAACTGAAACATAGAAAACAGGAGCAGGAGGAGGCTGTATAGAATATCAACCTTGCTCCACCATTCATTACGATCATAGCTAGATCATTCAGCTCAATAGCCTGATCCTGCACCCCCCACCTCACCCTCCACCTCCGCCCCCCCCCCCCCCCCCCAACCCCCACCCCCACCGTGCCGCACCATATCCTTTAATCTTCACCCCAAGAGTTATATCTAACTTCCTCTTGAAAACATACAGGAATTTTCTGACCTTGCCCACGGCTGGGATTCTCTGGTGCAGCTGCAATGAATGGGTATTTTGCTGAGCACCAGATTATCTGCTCTTGTTGGTAGTGGTGGTGGGATATAACTGGCCACAGTGATGTGGCCTCATCTGCTTCCTGTGGTAGCAAATTCCACAGAATTAATATTCCCTGGGTGAAGAAATTTCTCTTCATCTCAATACTAAAAGGTATACCCTGTATCCTTGGACTATGACCCCTAGTTCTGGATACATCCAACATCAGTTCTGGACATGCCTAACAACCATTCTGCATCCACCCTGTCCAGTCCTGTTAGAAACTTACAGGTTTCTGTGCGATTTTCCCTCATCCTCCTGAACTCGGGCAAATATAATCATAGTCGTCTCAATCTCCAACATCAATTGTGGAACGAGAAAGGATTAGTTAGCAATCTAGTTGTGAGAGAACCCTTAGGGGTGAGTCGCCATAATATGGTAGAATTCTTTGTCAAGGTGGATAATGATGTAGTTGATTCTAAGACCAGGGCCCATGTTCCAAAACAGTCAGCTTGACTTGTATTGGCCTGGTATGAGACATGAATTGGCCATGATGGACTGGGGAACATTACTGTAAGGAAAAACTGTGGACAGGCAATGGCAGGCACTTAAAGAATGAATAGGTGAACTCTAGAAGTTATTTATTCCTGTTTGGCACAAAAGTTGTAAGGGAATTATGACCAAACCATGGCTTACAAGAGAAATTATAGATAGTATCAGATTTAAGGAAGAAGCATACAAATTGGCAAGAAAAAAACAATAGGCCTGAGGATTAGGATCAGTTTAAAATTCAGCAAAGGAGGACCAAGGGATTTATTGAGAAGGAAAAAATAGAGTATGAAAGTAAGGTACTGAGGAACAGAAAAATTAACTGTAAAAGTTTCTATAGATACAAAAAGAGAAAAAGATTGACAAAAACAAATGTTGGCCCCTTACAGTCATAAACAGGAGAATTCGTAATGGGGAATAAAGAAATGGCTATGGAATTAAATTTGCACTTTGCTTCAATCTTGGGAAATTGATGGGATTGAAGGTGGATAAATCTCTAGGTCCTGATACTTAAGGAATTGGTCCTGGGAATAGTAGATCCATTGGTGGTTATTTTCCAAAAATCTTTGGATTCTGGAATAGTTCCTACAGATTGGAAGGTAGCTAATGTAAGCCCACTACTCAAAAAGGGAAGTAGGGACAAAACAGGGAACTATAGACCAGTGAGCCTAGTGTTGGTACTGGGGAAGTTACTAGTCTATTGTTGCGAAGTTGGGTCGAGTAATTGTAGATTGGGAGGTTTCTGGTATTTGTAAAAATGATAAAGGTGTGAGGGAGTAAGCATTGTGTGGTCCCATTAAAAGGTGGTGCTTTTTCGGTGCTTAGATATTTAATATGCAAGTACATAGAGAGCCTGTAGAAGGGAAACAAAACCAGTTGAGTCTTGGAGACCCTGTCGAACTTCAAGAAAAGTGTTTATTCCACATGCATGAGGGAGCGATGGGCTCCGGCCTGAAATCTCAAGTTGCTTGTGTGTCCTCTCTGACCATTGTAGATTCATACAGGTTATTATACCTCCTAAGTCGCAAAGGTTTACATTAGCATATTAATTCCTTGAGTTGGATACAAGATGCTTCTTCTAATCTCATTACGCAAACTGCATTGTTCAGTACAACTCCATTAATCAGTTGTCTGGACAGTTCCGTTTACCCGATTGTAATGTCAAAGCATTATATTTGCCCAACTGGTTTACAACAATTTGTTAATCATTCTCCCCCACACCCTCTTCTGCTAAGTAATCATGTTTTACAGAAGACTATAATCTCCCTAGACGGTATGGAACCTGGCTGTCTTAATGCCAGTTCCATTGTCGTGATAATTCGGAATGATCTCCTGCACATTAGAAGTTGATAGCATGTTCATCGCACACATTAATCATTATCTGTTGGCAGAGCAGGTCTCTAGCTGTCTGCGTTAACACTTTTCTTCTCTCTGGTGAGGCCTGACTCTCTGAGCTTGCCCTATGTAACCCTGCATGTATTGCACTGAAATCAAAAAAATTATGAGCGGAAGTATAAATTCAAATAAAGAAGACATGATCCCTGATATTGCCCTGCAAAAGAGCCTTAAACTGAAACATTTGTATCTAAAGACCAAGCAGCAATTTGAATTTTTTAAATTTAGCTATCAATTTCAATCAGACACTTAGATACCAAAAACCTATTAAGTTTAAATCTGATGATTTTGACAAACTAAAACCAATCTCATTGTGGGAAATATTGACATGTCATCACAGGTATAAAAGAAGGGGGCAGTGGGACAAAGAAAAAAAGCAACTGCCACCTGCCAGAGAGAGAATTGCTGTTTCTCATAGCTTTGTCTAGGTCTTAGAGAAAGCACCATCTAGATAGCAAAGGTACCAAAGAAGAAAGAAATTTCACTCGGAAGAATCAACAGAGAAAGCCTAGAATATTCCGGAAGGCTCAAAACCCCCAACCTGCAGCGTGTTTTGTGGTGGCAGACTAGGGCCACCATTGGCCTGCAGTGGGATATTCCGGTCCTACCGCTGTCAATGGCTTTCCCCATTGTTTGTTCCCTCTGTCCCCTGGGGAACCCAGATCAGAAAATCCCACCGACAGAAATGGCAGAATTTCAGCTAACGTTTCAGGTCAATGACCTTTGATCAGGTCATTGATGACAAGTTAACTCGAAGGGATGGATGAGGCTGAACATGGAGGCCGGCTGGTATGTCAATTCACATTGTTGGTGGGTATGCTGCCTCCAATCAGTCCCCAGACCATTTGCCCAGATGTGGGATGAGAACTGCGGGGGGGGAGCGGTAGAGGGCAAAGGACAGTAGCCTACCTTCCTGTAAGTGGCCCTTGTAGCAAATTAAATTGAAATTCTCCACTAAACTTAGGCACCCCCTCCTCCATCCCATCTACCTGGCTTCAGCTGTAGCCATGGAACATTTTATTCTAAAGTTTAAAAACTTGGAGAGTAGGTGCTTCCATCGTGGGACAGCCTCATTCTTCGGTTACAGAATCATGGAATCCTACTGTGCAGAAGGAGGCCATTCAGCCCATTGAGTCTTCACTGACCACAATCCCACCCAAACTCTATCCCATAACCCCATGCATTTACTCTGGCTAGTCCCCCTGACACTAAGGGACAATTTAGCATGGCTAATCCATCTAACCTGCACATCTTTGAACTATGGGAGGAAACCGGAGCATCAAGAGGAAACCCACACAGACAGAGGGAGAATGTGTAAAGTCCATGCAGACAGTGACCCGAGGCTGGGAATATGAACCCAGGCCCCTGGCACTGTGAAGCAGCAGTGCTGACCACTGTGCCACTGTCCCCAAGCCTCTAGGTTTGGTCAGGAATCTCTCAGATTTGAAGATGAAACTTCAGGACATTGTTGTGAACAGTACTGGTGAAAGATCATTGGGATGTTAAAAAAATACAGTTTTCTTGTTATTTTCTTTAAGCATGTCCCTTCACCCAATGTAAAAACATTGAAAGTGGGAAAGTCTTTGGCTGACTGTCAAGTATCATCAAGTTGGGTAATGAGACATTTAGTTTTCCAGTTGGCATGGGGAGGTAGTGTGTCACACGGATGGATGTGTTGGCTGACTAATGGCTGGAGCACAGGGGGAATTCATGTGATGAACCCTCCGGGATACATTTAGTCACAGTTGGCAGCAGCACCCCCCCACCCTCTGCCTCTCTTCCCCCCTCTGTCTCTCTCTCTCTCTCTCTCACACACCCTCTCTGCAAAGTCAAATTACTGCCAGCTGGAGGGTCATCTATTGGCCTTCCAAGTTCAAGAGCCCATCCACCCTGGTTAGTTGGCTGGCCAGTCCACTCTCTGGCCATTAATAGGCTAACTTGGAGGAAATCCCAGCCGGATGACTGTTCCTCACACAAGCTTCTGACCACCACCCGACCCTGACGGCAGGGTCCCAAATAAAAGAAATGGATGCGGAAAATCGGAAATAAAAAAGAAGGCTCTGTTCTCTCACTTTCCAAAACTAACTTTCCCTTCCTGACACTGTTCTCTGTCTGCCCCTCAGATATTAATTCTACGTGCGTTAGAGATGGTTTTAAAAATAATTAAACACCTTGCCCGACCTGCTGCATTTTCCCAGCATTTTCTGTCTTTATTTCAGTTTTTCAGCATCGACTGTATTTTATTTTTGCAGTGCATAAATTATGTGTTACAGGAAGGGTGCATGGCACACAATTTTTGTAAAGCATTTCTATTCAGACTTTGTCCCCGCTCTATCACAAAGTCAAATTTATTGCAGCTACCCCAAATTTATCCAACGGAGCAGATTTGCCAGGCACATTTATTCCCTCATGCCAGACTGAGTAATGTTATCCATGTGACTGACTCCCTCTCTGGCTTCCATTTGCTAAAAGTGACAGCAGACTATAGAAAATGGAATTAAAATGGAAAAAAAATTCAATAATTCCAAGCTTGATGTAAACATTGGAAAGTTTAATTTTTTGAAACATTAATTCCTATAACTCAGATAATTTTCTCTCTCATTGCTTGGTCAATGACTCTCATGGAGATCAGCCAATTGTCTTGGTAACCTCCTAATTCTCATTTTTATGGCAAGTTGAAAATCGACACCTCTGCCTCCTGCAATTTCCCTTTCAGTTCAAAAGCAATCTTAAAATGTAGTGAATCTCAGCCTCCACTGAGCAAGAATCATAGAATCCCATTCAGCGCATCAAGTCTGCTCTGGTAACAATCCCATCCATGTAACCCCATGCATTTGCCCTACTAACCCTTCTGATACTAAGGGGCAATTTAGCACGGCCAATTCACCTAACCTGCACATCTTTGGACTGTGGGAGGAAACCGGAGCACCCGGAGGAAACCCATGCAGACACAAGGAGAATGCACAAACTCCACACAGGCAGTGAACCAAGGCTGAATTCAACGTGGGTCCCTGGTGCAGTGAGGCAGCCGTGCTAATCGCTGTGCCACCGAGCCACCCTGGAGAATAGGGGTCAAATTTTTCTGCCTTTTTTTGGCTTTAACAGATTAGTAACAACGTCAAAATGAAGTCAGTTGTCTTTTAGTGCCCTAATAACACCAACGATAAAGTCAGCTCCTTTTGGATAGGAGTCTACCATCAGTGGCCGTATGTCTGTTTGCTTAAGGTGAGGTTGACCTGGAGGTATGGGTTTGGGTCTGATGATGTAATTGGGACCCACATGCAACACCTGGGAAAGGTGGGTCTGGCCATGTTGCCGTGGAAACGCTCGAAGTAGTTGGACTGTGCCGTATCACCTGTCCCTTATGGAAAAATCTAATCAGAAAAACATCTTTGACCACAAGGTGATCAAGCAGTGATCTGAAAGAATGTCCTCGAGGCCCTGAGGGAAAATCAGATGGTGGAACATGTCAGATGGCTCCCTGACTGTCAGAGTCATTTGGCAGAATGTCTCTTCACATCAACTTTCAAACAAGCACCTAGACCCAGCTTGGTTCGTGGTGAGAAAGGCAGCTGCAGTCAAACCCTTCATGCACGCCTGAGATATCTACACCACTCACCACACGCTGCCTTCAAAGCAGCTGTGGTGGGCAGGATGGGGGATGGGGGGGAGGGGGAGGGGTGAGGTGGGTGGGGTGTGGTGGACACCACTCCATACCTCCTTGTGGAATGTGCCTATGCAAAGAAGGTCTGGAGAGAGATGTAGTGACATTTATTGAGGTTCGTCCCGTGCAGCTCTGTGACATAAGACTCTGTGTTGTATGGGCTGTTCCCAAGGATGCACACCGAGACAAACATCAACTACTGCTGGAGGGTCATCAACTTGGTGAAAGTCGTTCTATGTTCTGCCAAAAGATGTGGACCTTCCAGTGCAAAGAATTGTCCTCGACCAAGTGTTGCAAACTGGCACTTTCCAAAGTCCAGGACAACGTGCCGAGGGACGCACTCAAGTTTGGGGCAGCCAGTGCCAAGGCACAGTAGGGAAAGGCCACTGTGTCACCACACGTAACTTTATAGAATCACTGCAAAGTGTAACAAAACTAATGTCTCTCATTTGTAAAGCATTTTACTCTCTGTAATGAAAATATTTATATATGTATAATGTTCTCATTACTGAACTGAAGCACCATAGTGTGCATCCTGGTCATTGGAGAAAATGTAAATATCATTATACCTGTTATAATAATTGGAAATGTTTTGTAATGTGTCTTTCAGATTTTGTATGACTACAGTGTACTTTCACAAAAAAAAACTGGGACCCATTTGCAATTTTACTCTGAAATGCTCAGAGTTTCTCTGGCGCTCATTCAAATTAGTTCCACTAAAAATGGAGCGGAAGAAGCCCGCTAAAAGTAAGCAAGTTAAATTATTGGTTATAGAATGTTTCAGCACAGAAGGAGGCCACTTGATCCATTATTATTTGATCAGTTATTTAATTAGTTTCAATAATTGGATTTTCCCATGCCCCAGCTAATATTGGCCGGAATTCTCCAGCCGTTCACGCTCCCAGTGCTGCAACAGCGAGGATGGAGAATTTGGCGCTCAGCCAAATCTCCATTCACTGCAGCGGGACTGGAGAATCCCATTGACATGAACGGCCAGTGAATTCCAGCCAATGCATGGGATTTTCTGGCCTTGCTCGTCTCAAAACAGTGAAATCCCACCCAAAGTCAGCAGTAAAATCCCACCTGAAGACCTTTCCATGATCCATCCCTCATCCGTTCCAATTCCCGTGTCGGGCGGGGTGGTAAAATTCTGGCCATTATCTTTTAGGGTACATATTCAGTTCTCTTTGGAAAGTTATCACTGAATTTGTTTCCATTTGCTTTTCAGACGATGCACTCCAGGTCACAGAGAATTAATGCTCTCATGTTGTATTATTATTTTGTCAGTGATCTTGAATCTGTGTCCTCTGGTTACCTACTATTCTGCCACTGGAAACACTTCAGGCAGGATTTTCCGCTCCTTCCCGCCAGCTGGATCTTCCGGCCCCACTGAAGGTGACATCCTCCCCCCCACCCATGGTGACTTTTTTGGCAGGTGAGCCATGCAAAACAACATAGATGTCAGCGGGATCGGCAGATCCAACCAGCAGCCAATGGTGATCTGCCTCCACCACTCAAAAACATGCCATAAGACCATAGGGATAGAAGTAGACCATTTGACCCATTGGGTCTGCTCCACCATTCTGTGAGTTCATGACTGGTCTGATATGATAATCCTCAATTCCACTTTCCTGCCTGATCCCCATAACCCTTGATTACCTTCCTAAATCTCACCCTTTATCTTTATTTACTTTATCAAAACCCTTCATGAATTTGAACAGCTCCAAAACAAGAACCTCCCTTAACCTTCTTTGTTCTAAGGAGAGGAGCCACAATTTCTCTAACCTCTCCAAGTTATTAAAGGTTGAGATTAGTGCAGGAGTGAGAGATGACCTCGTTTCAGAAGAATACGAAGTACAGAATCAGTTTGGCTCAAGAGAAAAGAATAGCAATGGAAAGAAGTCAGTGAGAGTAGTTAATAGCCCCTTACTGTAGCTGCACTGTAGGACAAGGCAGGACAGCAAAGCGTTGGCTCACCTTCTCATTTCAATGTGGTAAATAGGAGCAATCTGAATGTTATGCAAACTTTTCTTTCTTTAACCTTTGTGTCGTTAGATTATTTGTGTTAACAACAGAGTAACACTGAATTAGGGCGCAATTGAATCAGTTTCTTAGTCAATAGTGCATCGCACCAGAGAAGAATAGTTTTGCTCTTTTGGGTCAGATTTGAATTCACCAACTTCAGAGATGGAGGAAGGGAAACATATTGCCTTGAAACAAGTGCAATTTCTTTTTTAAAATCAGGTATTTAGCTGGTGCCATAAATTCAAAGTGCCAAGGAAGAAATAATATTATCCATGACAGCGCTGATACTGCACACAGCTGTGCATAAACCAGCTGAACTTGGCCAATGAGGTTTCTGTATATGCCACTTTAAAATACCCTCAGAATAGGATGTCCACTTGGTACATGCTGCTGAAGAAATCTAGGCCAATTTTCCAGTGTCTCCTTAGAACCCCGAAGTGAGGATTGGATTCACAACATTCTGTCACAATAGTGTGTGTGAAGAATCTGCAGTAAAATACAATTATATGATAAAATCTGAAACATTTCACAATAATGCACAATACAAATCATCATGCATGTCAAAACCCAACAAACAATTTCATTTTATATTGTTGTCTTCCATACTCTTATCCCCAAGATCCTCCAGTGAGATTTACAGTAACTCAGGCTATATAATAGCAGAAACATTGCACCATTTTATATTAATCTGCTGTGAAGGTTTTGCTAGCCAAGTCAACTTACTGTTGTTAATATAACCAGGGTTCAAAGCGTTGCACGGTGGCAGTGTTAGAGACCTGGGTTTGATTCCTGGCTTGGGTCACGGTCTGTGTGGAGTTTGTATGTTTACTCGGTTTCCTTCAGGTGCTCCAGTTTCTGCCCACAGTCAAAAGGGAACATAAGAACATAAGAACATAAGAAATAGGGGCAGGAGTAGGCCATCTAGCCCTTCGAGCCTGCCCCGCCATTCAATAAGATCATGGCTGATCTGTCGTGGCTCAGTTCCACTTTCCCGCCCTCTCCCCATAACCCTTAATCCCCTCTCTTATCAAAAACCCATCAACCCGCGTCTTAAAAATATTTAGCGAGGTAGCCTCCACCACTTCAACGGGCAGAGAATTCCAGAGATTCACCACCCTTTGAGTGAAGAAGTTCCTCCTCAACTCTGTTCTAAACCGCCCCCCCTTTATCTTGAGGCTGTGCCCCCTAGTCCTACTGTCTTTTTTGAGCGGGAAGAGTCTCTCCACCTCTATCCTATCCATCCCATTCATCATCTTATATGTCTCGATGAGATCCCCCCTCATTCTTCTAAACTCCAACGAGTACAAGCCTAGTTTATTCAGCCTCTCCTCATAGCTCAATCCCCTCAACTCCGGTATCAGCCTAGTAAACCTCCTCTGCACTCCCTCCAAGGCCAAAATATCTTTGCGCAGGTGCGGCGCCCAAAACTGCACACAGTACTCCAGCTGCGGCCTCACCAATGCCCTATACAGCTGCAGCAAGACCTCCCTACTTTTATATTCAATCCCCCTCGCTATGAAGGCCAGCATCCCATTTGCCTTCCTGACCACCTGCTGCACCTGCAAGCTGGGTTTTTGCAACTCATGCACAAGGACCCCGAGGTCCCTCTGCACCGTCGCCTGCTGCAGTTTTTCACCACGTAAGTAATAGTCCTTCCTACCATTCTTCCTACCAAAGTGGACCACCTCACACTTGCCAACATTAAATTCCATTTGCCATTTCCTGGCCCATTCACCCAGCCTATCTACATCCTTCTGCAGACTTTCCACACCCTCCGCACAATTTGCCGTTCCCCCAATCTTGGTGTCATCAGCAAATTTTGACACCCTACACTCGGTTCCCTCCTCCAGATCATCTATATAAATGGTAAAAAGCTGAGGCCCCAGCACCGACCCCTGGGGCACTCCACTACTCACCATCCGCCAATCCGAATAGCACCCGTTGACCCCCACTCTCTGCCTCCTATTTGACAACCAATCCTCTATCCACGCTAACACCCTACCCCCAACTCCATGTCCCTCGACCTTCTGCAATAACCTCTTGTGAGGTACTTTGTCAAACGCCTTCTGAAAATCCAGAAAGACCACATCCACCGGCTCTCCTCTATCCACCGCCCTAGACACATCCTCATAGAACTCCAGTAAATTTGTCAGACACGACTTCCCTTTAATGAAACCATTCTGCGTCCGCTCTATCAAGCAATTGCCTTCAAGATGCCTCGCAATTTCCTCCTTAATGACGGATTCTAACATTTTACCTACCACAGACGTTAAACTAACCGGCCTATAATTCACCGCCTTTTGCCTGGCACCCTTCTTAAACAACAGCGTAACATTAGCCGTTTTCCAATCTTCCGGCACTTCCCCGGAATCCAGCGACGTCTGGAAAATAACCACCAAGGCATCCACTATCACCTCCGCCATTTCTTTCAGAACCCTCGGATGCATTCCATCCGGTCCTGGGGACTTGTCCACAATCAGCCCCTCCAGTCTGTCGAGCACCACCTCTCTAGTAACAGTAATGTCATTGAGACCCTCCAGTCCTATCACCTTTCCATCACTAACACCCGGCAAATTATTCACGTCCTCCTCCGTGAAGACAGAAACAAAAAAGTTATTCAATACCTTAGCCATATCCCCATCCCCTACCACTAGGTCCCCTTTCTCATCCTCTTAAGGACCAACGTTCACCCTAGCCAGCCTCTTCCTTTTTATATATTTATAAAAACTCTTGCTATCCTTTTTTATATTAAGCGCTAGCCCAGCTTCATAGTTTCTCCTACCCTTCTTTATCAACTTCTTTGTCAATCTTTGTTGACATTTAAACCTCTCCCAATCCTCTTCTTGCCCACTACTCTTAGCTACTCTAAATTCCTCTGCTTTTAATTTAACACTTTCCTTCACCTCCTTCGTTATCCACGGCTTATTACCTCTCCTCCTACTGTCCTTTTTGACCATCGGAATAAATTTCCGCTGAGCACCAAGAAAGATCTCCTTAAAGATCCTCCACTGCTCCTCAGCAGACCCTCCCTCCAACGCGCTCCCCCAGTCAACACTCGCCAATTCTTCTCTCATCCTACCGTACTCCCCTCTATTCAAACAAAGGACGCGTGTCCGGGAACCCACTTTCTCCTCCTCCATCTGCACCAGAAACTCCACCATGCAATGATCACTCTCCCCAAGAGAATCCTTCACCGCAAGGTCCCTAATTCTACCCACCTCATTACATAGCACGAGATCCAAGATGGCTCTCTCCCTCGTTGGCTCCAACACGCACTGTTCCAGGAAACTATCCCGGCAGCATTCCAAGAACTCCTCCTCGAGCCCACCGCGTCCAACTTGGGTCGACCAATCAATATGCAGATTGAAATCCCCCATAACTACGGCCGTCCCATTCCTGCACGCCGCACTTATTTGCGCGTGCTGGGGCATGCTGGTCAAATGCATTGGCCATCCTAACTTCTCCCTCAGTGTACCCAAACAGGCACCAGAGGGTGGCAAACGGGGATTTTCACAATAACTTCATTATTAAGGACTCCACGCACCTCAGATATTCTCTGTTCCACTTTCTGCCATCAGGAAAAAGATACAAAGGTCTGAGGTCACCTACCAACCGACTCAAGAACAGTATTTTCCCTGCTAGTGTCAGACTTTTGAATGGACTTATCTTGCATTAAGTTGATCTTTCTCTACATCCTAGCTATGACTGTAACACGACATTCTGCACTCTCTCGTTTCCTTCTCTATGAGTGGTATGCTTTGTCTGCATAGTGCACAAGAAACAATACTTTTCACTGTATACTAATAAATCAGTAATAAATCAAATCAAAATAAAAAAAGTCAAATTGCAGTGTTGATATGAGCCTGCTTGTAACTAATAAGTTTACTTTAAAGAGACTTTTTGGTAGAGATGGGTAGCGAGAGTTATATATAGATAAATAGATAGGCAGATAGGTAACTATCAACTACTATTGGCTGTGGTTAAAAAAAATCATCTTGTAATGTAATTCAAATACCTTTAGAATAATTCATCCCAGCAGAATCTAAAAGTTAATGTACCAGCCACCATAGCCTGATTAAATCACTCACACAATGGAAAAGTTAATGAACTTGCTTAAAAGCTTCTCAGGTTTCCAACTTTTCAATGTTATCACATCATTTAACATATGTAGGTGTTTTAAATTGCCCAGGAATTATACGTGTTGTATATTCATTTCCTGAAAGAGAAAAAAATTACGCTAGAAAATTCTCCTTAACTCCACATCTCAAATTGACTGGATGCTTTAAAAGCCAAGAAACAAACATACACTTTATTCGTGCTGAGTAAAAACACTTGGGGGGTGGGGGGTAGGGGTGGGGGTTGTATTTAATGGAGGGTTTTTGTCCACCATCAGAAGAACATAAGAACATAAGAAATAGGAGCAGGAGTAGGCCATCTAGCCCTTCGAGCCTGCCCCGCCATTCAATAAGATCATGGCTGATCTGTCGCTACTCAGTTCCACTTTCCCGCCCTCTCCCCATAACCCTTAATCCCCTCTCTTATCAAAAACCCATCAACCTGCGTCTTAAAAATATTCAGCGAGGCAGCCTCCACCACTTCAACGGGCAGAGAATTCCAGAGATTCACCACCCTTTGAGTGAAGAAGTTCCTCCTCAACTCCGTTTTAAACCGCCCCCTTTTTATCTTGAGGCTGTGCCCCCTAGTCCTACTGTCTTTTCTGAGCAGGAAGAGTCTCTCCACCTCTATCCTATCCATCCCATTCATCATCTTATACGTCTCAATGAGATCTCCCCTCATTCTTCTAAACTCTAACGAGTACAAGCCCAGTTTATTCAGCCTCTCCTCATAGCTCAACCCCCTCAACTCCGGTATCAGCCTAGTAAACCTCCTCTGCACTCCCTCCAAGGCCAAAATATCTTTGCGCAGGTGCAGCGCCCAAAACTGCACACAGTACTCCAGCTGCGGCCTCACCAATGCCCTATACAGCTGCAGCAAGACCTCCCTACTTTTATATTCAATCCCCTTCGCTATGAAGGCCAGCATCCCATTCGCCTTCCTGACCACCTGCTGCACCTGCAAGCTGGGTTTTTGCGACTCATGCACAAGGACCCCGAGGTCCCTCTGCACCGTCGCCTGCTGCAGTTTTTCGCCCCGTAAGTAATAGTAAGTAATAATCATGGAAACTACAAAGAGCCCTGGGCTACTTGTTCTAGAGAAGGCTCGCTGAAATAGAGGCACTACTCAGGCAATTAACTGTACAGCTTTTCCCAGGACAAAGACCCCAGTACATATGTTCTGTCTGCCGAGAGCTGCCAGCCAATCAAAGGCTACCAGAACTATTGAGCTGTAGTGCCACCATTGAGGCAATGGCTGCTGCCAGAATGAAACCCCATCCGAGGCCCAATATCTTCACTGTATACAAGGCCAAAAGTCAATGACTGGGTGGGTATCATGATGGGCGTTGCAGGGGAGGGGGAACAGCAGCATGAGCAGGGGTCAGATACCCCTTCCTAAGTTCAATTCTTTTGACCAGACACTAAATGCCTTTGAACAAGGGAGCTCCTCCCTACAGGAGCACACAAGCAACCATGCACAGGCTTGCTTGTATTCAGTGTATGGTCAACCCCCACCTGCCACTGTGTTAATACCAATGATATTAGGATGAGGCACTTAAGTGAGCATTCATTTCCCACCTGACAACATGAAAGATTGGAGCAGGAGAAGGCCACTTGGTCTTTCAAGCCTGCTCCGCCATTCATTAATATCATGGCTGATCATCCAACTCAATAGCCTAACCTTGCTTGCTCCCCATAACCTTTGAGCCCATATGCGCCAAGTGCTATATCCAGCCACCTCTTGAATGCAGTCAATGTTTTAGCATCAGTTACTTCCTGTGGTAATGAATTCCACAGTCTCACCACTCTTTGGGTGAAGAAATGTCTCCTCACCTTCATCCTAAATGTCTACCCTGAATCCTCAGACTGTGACCCTGGGTTCTGGACTCCTGCACCATTGGGAACATTCTCCCTGCATCTATCCAGTCTAGACCGTTTAGAATTTTATAACTTTCTATGAAATCCCGCTCATTCATCTGAAGTCCAGCCATAGTCAATCTCTCCTCATACGTCAGTCCTGCCAGCCCCGGAATCAGCCTGGTTAATCTTTGCTGCACTCCCTCCTTCCTCAGAAAAGGAGACCAAAACTGCACACAATACTCTAGGTGTGGCCTCACCAAGGCCCTGTATAATTGCAGCAACATATCCCTGCTCCTGCACTTGACACTTCTCGCAATGAAGGCCAACGTACCATTTGCCTTCTTTACCGCCTGCTGCACCTGCATCCTTACCTTCAGTGACTGGTGCACAAGGAAACCCAGGTCCCACTGCACACCCCCCTCTCCCAATTCAACCTCAAATGGGAGTAAGGCGGGATTGCTGTCACAGGCCTTTCTAATCCCAGAATTAATCAGGATAGAAGTGGGAAGGTGGTGGGGAATCCCGCCCAGCAACCTCCCAGCCAACACCAAACTTGGTGAGCATTAAGTTTCAGCCAGGGTCACCTAACCTAGGGTGGCACAGCGGTTTGCACTGCTGCCTCACAGAGCCAAGGACCAGAGTTCAATTCCCGACTTAGATCACTGGGGTATGACCAGAAAGAATGTTTTCAGTGGTGCATCTGTAAAAGTTGGTGTTAAGTGTAATGAGTCGCTTCAGTACTAATATCTCCTTGTTAACACAGAAGGTAAAGAAAACAGTTTGCAAGCTGCTATCCTGAGGGTGAAGTGACAGTAGATACACTCCCATTGAATGCTGGCTCATCATCACAGTTCTTCATTAGTTTCACTTACTGAATATGTGGACCAATTGAATTTGTACTCAGTTGATAACGCCAGAAACACTGTAGGTTAAGCAGAAGCAGAAGTGTCAAAACACAATATGCCATCCATTGGTTGCTTGTCACAACCATGAGACACAGTTTCTTTGCTTTTGATCATTGCGATTATTTTTGATTAAAAATGTGAAAGCTCAATGCGTGTAGCAAATGTCAGTGACCATTGTTATATGTGAGTATGGATCTCAGATGAAGTTCTGGATAGATTTAGCAAGGTTAAAACTGTTGGGGAATCTGGCTGGTGCCGCTAGTTAGAAATTCTGCAGTGCAAAAGGAGGCCTTTTGGCCCATCATGGCTGCACCAACAACAATCCCACGCCAGGCCCTATCCCCACCATCGGCAATTTAGCATGGCCAATCAACCTAACCCGCATATCCTTGGACTGTGGGAGGAAACTGGAGCATCTGAAGGAAACACACGCAGACGCGAGGAGAATGTGCAAACCCCACACAGTCACACATCTTTGGATTGTGGGAAGAAACCAGAGTATTTGGAAGAAACCCATGCAGACACAGTTATCATAGAAATCATAAAAATCATAGAAAGCCTACAGTACAGAAAGAGGCCATTAGACCCATCGAGTCTGCACCGACCACAATCCCACCCAAACCTTACCTCCATATCCATATCCATTAGACCCTGACTTCTCAATTCTGAATTTAGGTCATCAATATTGATGGAATGGGTGTTTTCTCTGCTTGCAGAATATAAACAGTAAGAAGTGTCACAACACCAGTTAATTCTGGATCACTAGGACACCAGGACTTCTTACTGTACCCATTCAGCCCAACACTGGCATCTCCACATCAGGATATAAACAATTCACATATGATGAGATGGTCTCATTAGTTCTCTTCCTATTAGGTATGGGTTAAAGTACCCCGATTTGGTACCAGTTGCTAATCCATTCAGGGGTTGAGGCATAGTGCAGGACAGCACAGAGGAAGCATCTCTCCGACTGTGCTGTATTTTATCTCGGAGCAGTTAATTCAGGTACTGTATTGCTGAATTGGAAATGGACCTATTTTCCACACAAGGGCAAGGTGAATGAATTGTTATTACTTTCTCCTTCTCCTGGTAGTTTTCAATTTCTACTTTAATTTGTTTCCCTGAGTATCTTTTCCCTTGTTGAAAGGGGCAGTGGTGTGTTTCCCAAACCCTGCTTTATGAGGTCTAATGTTAAAAATAATCCTGCAGCAAATTCTTTAAGGTGAAACAAAGCTAGGATTTATTAACACGTTCAAACCCCTGGGATGGATCGTGACACACATTCACACTCATGAGCATACAAGGCAGAGAAAGAAAAGGAAAGAAGTTACGAATTGCGAGTTACTAAAAAAAGCTCAAAAATTATTGGCGTTAATTCCCGTGAATGCTGCCCACAATGTCAACGCCCAATGAGAGTTCTTTCGGGTGGATTTGTCTGTCAGAATATCTGGTCTTCTTTGCTCAAGAAACTTCAAAGAATCCCTACAGTGCAGAAGGAGGCCATTCAGCCCATTGAGTCTGCACAAACAACAGTCCCACCCAAGTCCTATCCCCGTACCCCATGCAATTACTTTGCTAATCCCCCTGACACTCAGGGGCAATTTAGCCTGGCCAATCCACCTAATCCGCACATCTTTGGAGTGTGGGAGGAAACTGGAGCACCCGGAGGAAACCACACAGACACAGGGCAAACGTGCAAACTCTATGCAGGCAGTGACCCAAGTCTGGAATTGAACCCGAGTCCCTGGCACTGTGAGACAGCAGGGCTAACCAGTATGCTACCGTGTCACCCTACTTGATTGAGGCAGTTGAAGATGCAGCAAAGATTTTTTGTCTTCTGGGCATTAATTCACTGACTAAGCAAAATATAGGATTCTTTCTGGAGATTCAGTTGCGGGAGAGATGGAGGCAGGCTGCCAGCCTGGAGTATAATTTTCTCTTCTGAGGTTAAACCACAACCGAAGACAGAATTCCAAAGCTGAACAATTAAAGCAATGCAACAGCTCAAGTCTTGGTCATATGACAGTGTAGTTTCAGGTTGAGTCATTCAGCTATTAATATACTTTAAGAACCCTTATTAAAACCCATTGTATTTTGAGCAGATAACTGTTACCATTAGCACCATGTCGAAGAAGAGAAGTCCCAGTTGTTCTGCCTTGGTCCAGAGCTGAAGGGGGAAGATGTCTCATCTACTCATCATTTATGTTGGCTAGGCTGGAATGTTTATACAATATACGTCACATTCCAGGGGATTGATGGGTTCACCCTTGTCTATTTGAACCATGAGAATCTTCCAGAACTATCAGCATGTGACCAACTGTGGTGATTTCATCATTTTTAACATCATTTTTAGAAGCAAGAATTTAAACAAGACAATTTGGAAGATGGAAATGAGATAGTGGATTGGCCATGATTATATTGAATGGTGGAACAGGTTCGGAGATACAATTCCCTTATTTTCCATGTTTCCGAGCAAATGTTTAGAATTCTTTTTCTTCATGCTTTCTCACCATGACATCCAGCATTACATTTTGATGAGCACAAATGTAACAAAATGATATTAAAAGGCAGTAAGAAACAACAGTGCTTTAATCGCGGACAAAATCTATATTTAATTGCTTTGAAACACTGAAGTAGACAATAAAAAATTGTTGCAATTCCCAGTAAGACAAAGCACAGCCATTTATTATGATTCAGATATGTTTACCAGATGACAAGACAAATATGATTGAGAAAAACTCATCTTAGTTCATCCATCCTAGAAACTCCACTTCCTCTCCCCTAATTTCAGCGTCGCTGTTCACCTTGAATGGTACCAAGGCTTTCAGTTCCACTTCCAAATGGAAGTCCATTCCATGCCCTGATCAGTCTTCATGTGGCTAAGAATTTATGAATATCATTGCAAAACTTGCCTTGTTTGGGAAAAAAAACAGTTTGAGACAGATGCCAACTGAGCCGGAAACATTGGTGTCCTTAGGCATTCTTATATTATATGTTCGCTTTTTGGCCTGTGAAAAACAAATTGTGTGTCACTCTCTAATGTCTGTACTGGTGCTTTGTTTTGATATTTGTGTCGGACAGTCGGTGATTGATCAGCTAGTGAAAATGGATATACAGAAAGGCATTAGAGCCAAATATAGCGCAAATGGTCCTGATGAAGAATTCCTGTGATGACAAGCCAGCATCCGGTAGGAAGACATTTATGGTTTTCATTCATTAGGACAGCAATTTACAAACTGGTTGCCTTTTCTTCTATGTCGGTAAGGCGATGCATTTAAGTGATTCATTGCGCTTATTAATGCAATACAGGAAGTCAATTCCTGGCAATATCGAGGGCAGGATTTTCCGGCTGCACTCGCCCCGAGGCTGGAAGTTCCTGCCTGAGGTCAACAGACCTTTGCATGGTCTGCTCCTGCCCGCCATGATTCCTGCGGTGAGTGGGATGGGAAAATTCCACCCCTTGTTGCTGCATTTTACTATGTCAGCTGGTAGCATTCTAATCTCATTTGTAGGTTAATTCCCCATTCCAAGACTCAAGTGCATGGACCATTACTTCAGTGCAGCCTAAAGAGACTCTCTTGTCCTTGTGAAGATGTAGACCGAGAAGCTTCCTAAGTTGAACAAGATTGCTTCCTTGACTGCACTGTTCGAGCTAGTCCAGACCACTCTCTTTCTAACTCGGAAACCTATCTCCTTCGAGATTCCCTGGGCTAGGTGTTGATTGATTGTCAATCAACAAGGCTGGTCTTAAAGTGACAATCACTGCATCCCTCCTCGTTTAACATCTTACAATCCTTAGTTACCTAATTACTTTATGCACGCGAATAGAAAACACTCTCAAAATATGAGGAACAATTCTACTTAGCCTTTAATTCTAATTACACACTATATACATAAGTTCAATAATTATAAATCAAATCTTTGAGGAAGGTTTCTAGTAGAACAGTGTAATTCCATACATTGGGATGCTTTCACAGAATCGATTTTAACAGAAACTGGACATCAGTTATAAGGACATCGTCAAAGTATACTATAACCCGTGATAGTCCCTGTAGCAGGCTCTCTATCCTTCTTTGGAATATTGTACATACACCAAAAGGCAGGTGGGTGTAGACTGGATTAAGCCTTTATTGCGACATATCCCCCGGAAGCGTAATCTAATACAAGTTGATGGAGTGTGTGACTCATATCCAGCTTTGTGTAAGATTGACATCCTGTCAACTTTGCATGTAGGTCCTTCAGTTCTTGGGATTAGACACTTATACAGCTTGGCAGCCTGATTAACTGTTAGTTTATCACCACAATTGCAGATAGTCAATATCTGGATTTGATATGGGGACTATGGCTGCTGCACATTCCAAAACCGGAATCAGGCTGGATGACGTCCCGTTCTTCCAAATCCTTCAACTCCGCATTCACTTTTTCCCGTAATGCAGATGGTACCAGTCTTGGATTAAAGAATTGCGGAATTGCCTCTGGATCAATCTAAATTTTAGCTTGCAAGCCTATGATTTTGCCTAATTTGTCACAGAAGATGTTGTCATATTTTCTTACCAATTTTTCAGTGCCCTGCATGTATTTGAAAAATCCTGGACCAAATAAAATTGATTTGTTTAATCCCAGGAGACTTGGCCCTTCACCTGTCGCTATCATTACCAGGAACTGGGCAGACTGCTGTCCATTGCTCACAGGGGCTTTTACTTTTACTTTTATTTCTTCTCCCATGTATGCCTTCGACTTGGCAGAAGTGCTCTCCAAGTTCAATGGCTTAATGTTAAATCTTTATTTATTAGTGTCACAAATAGGCTCACATTAACACACTGCAATGAAGTTACTGTGACAATCCCATCATTGCCACACTCCAGTGCCTGTTCGGCTACACTGAGGGAGAATTTAGTATGGCCAATGCAACCTAACCAGGTATGTAAGAGGAAACCAGTGCACCTGGAGGAAACCCATGCAGACGCTGGGAGAACGTGTAATAGACAGTGACCCAATCTGGGAATCCAGCCCCGGTTCCTGATGCTGCGAGGCAACAGTGCTAACCACTGTGTCATCGTGCTGCCCTCTTGCAGGTAACTTAAGAATATTGTCTGATTGTCTCCTCTGTACCTTTTTGTTCTGTGGGTGACTGGAAACATTTCCCACTTCATGGCTGTTTTGGTAGTTTTGGTGCCATGGCTGCAGGTTTCCACCTGAATTGGTATTTGGCACCATTTTGAGCGTGCTGGAGATGCTGTGAATGCTTTCCCGTGCTTTCCATGTCCAGTGCTACCTCCATTGCTCACTTGAAATTTATGTTAACTTGTGCTAGCAATTGGTGCTGTTCAGTGCCATTCCTCACGCCACAAACTAACCGATCCCACAGAATGTTGTTTCCGGCTACTCCAAAATCACCATGCTGTAATAATTGCACTGGTTTAGCAATACTTCATGATCTATTCACCTAAGGCTTTCACCCTTGAATCATGTATGAATCTCTAAATTATAACTGATGGTTTGAAAATGACAATTTACTAACACAATGGGCTCACTGAATAATTTGGAGTTGGGCGTGCCTGGGGCTGTGAGACAGCAAATGTAAATCTGACTTCCACAGATGCTCAGGAGAACTGCTTTGTGCTTTGCTTCCTCCCTTATTTCATTTGCTTGGGAATAAAACCTGAGGCTCTCGTTGTTTTGACTCCAATCCTTCATGGAGAAATCAATGAGTCTATGCACACAGAGAGAGACATTCTGGTGCATATATTTTTTCCTTCAGTCTTCATGTAAAACACGATACTCAAATTGTGGGGCGACAGGCAGCCCCATGTTTGCTTATCCTCATTGCTATGTCTAAAGATCTAGGGCGGGATTTTCCAGCTGCGCTCACCCCAAAACTGGAAAATCCCACCCGAGGTCAACAGACCTTTGCATGGTCTAACCCTCTCCCCATCTCCCACCCCACCCCCTGCTCTGATTCCCGTGCCAGGTAGGATGGGAGACTCCCCCCTGCCTCCCAACCCCCTCCACCACCTCGTACTCTCGGAGACTTCTTAATTTGAACAAACAAACTTTATTCGGGAGGTTGCTCCATGAAGTTTGACCTAGTCTATAGTGCCCTCTTTCTAACTCAGAAAACCCCCTCCCTTTAGAGTGGCTCCCTGTGCTAGATGTTGAGTTGTTGTTCAGACCATGGCACGGTGCCACACAGTTAGAACTGCTGCCTCACTGTGCCGGGGGCGTGGGTTTGATTCCCGGCTTGGGTTACGGCCTGCGTGGAGTCTGCACATTTTCCTTGTGTCTGCTTGGGTTTCCTCCAGGTGCTCTGGTTTCCTCCCACAGTCCAAAGATGTGCAGATTAGATTGATTGGCCATGACAAATTGTCCCTTAGTGTAACGGGATGTGTGGGTTAAAGGGATCAGCGGGGTAAATGTTTGGGGTTGTGGGGATAGGGGCTGGGTTGGATTGTCATCAGTGCAGATTTGATGGGCTGAATGGCCTCCTTCTGTGTTGTCGGGGTTCTATGACTATATATGTTTACCTTGTGACCTTTACTCTGCTATGCTGGTGTTAAAGTGACAATCCCCACAATCCTTTAGCGGATAATGTTAAACGAAGGTCTCCTTTATCCTATAATGGTGGCTGCGTTCAACATTCAAAGCATTTGATGTATAAAGAATTCTTCCAGTAGGCTGACTAACTTTCCTCCCTTAACCAACACCATTAAAACAGATTAACTGACAAGTTATCTTAATATTATTTGTGTCATTTTGATGTGTTCAGAATAACTGTTGTGTTTGCCTCAATAACAACAGTCCCGCAAATGAAAAGAACTCATTGTACATGAAGTGCTTCGGGGGCTTTCTGATTAAGGTGAAGTGCTACATAACTGAAAAGCGATGTTTCTTTTTGTTCTTGCTTCAAACTGGGACACCCACTGCTCTTGGAACATTCAAATGAATCAAATGGCAAGAGGATCAAGTGAAAAATAAATTGAGTGCATCAGAGGCTCTGATACAGCTTCGAGCAAATATTCTCAGCTGGGTGGTCTACTGCTTCCCGGAGCTCCACAAGGAGGGGTCCACGAGAAATAATAGAGTCCAGGAGCCAGCACTACCCTCCATCCAGCATCACATTGGCAACAATGTCACTCACACCCTTATTTATAAGGGGGGGTTGGGGGGGCAACACCGCGGGGGTCCCAGGCTGGCCAGCGATCGAGCTGGTCAGCAAATGGGAAAACTGACAGATTGGAGCCACTGTGCGTATGCAGAGTTCCAGAACTGTCAGACTCCAGCGTGAATAGCAACCCCCCCCACCACACCCCAAGGGTTTTTAATGATATTCACGACTGGGATTTCTGCAGTGCACAGAGTGGGGAGATTCAGGTGAGAAGCTGAACTGACAAAACAGTCATGATCTAGAACAGTTTTCCCACCAAGTCAATACTTTGGGAGAACCGCAGCCACTCTCTCTGAATCTACCCTGTCAAACCCTGTTAAAATTTTAGAACTTTCTACCAGATCCCCTCTCACTCTTTTCATCTCCAATGAATATAATCATATTATATCTTAGAGATTAGATGTGCCCTCACAAGCACACTGCCAGAATTTGAGGGATCAACATTTTAGGCCCAACACTTTTCATCTATATAGAGTGCCCTTTGATTGTAGGGCAGCAACACCTTACTTTCCCGTCGGTTGTTTAATTTTGAAACCTTAATAATAAAATTGTGAAGTTTACTGTGCTGCTATATTGGTTTTATCTTGCTGCCACCCCTCCCCCATATCTCAAAAGCGAAGGCCCTGGAGTCATACCAAGTCTGAAGCATTAAAATGGGGGGGTGGGGGTCACACCAGGCCAAAATGTGGGAAGCTTTGACGTAGACCATCAGAGGTCACGAGTAACTTGCTGCAGTGCAGCTCAGGCACCAGCTCGCATAGCCTAGGAACATTGGAACATAGGAATTAGAGGCAGAAGTAAGCAAATTTAGCTCTTCAAGCCTGATCTCACAATTAATCAGAACAAGGCTGGTCTCTTCCTGGTGTCAAATCCACCTTCCCACCTGTTCGCCGTATCCCGTTATCCTTCCGTTATAAGAAATATATCTATCTCCTTCTTGAAACCATGCAATGATTCGGGACTCCATTGCGCTATGGGGCAGTGAGCTCCACAAATTTACCATCCTCTGCAAGAAGTAGTTCCTCCTCATCTCTGCCGCCTCTCAACTTATACCTGTGGCCTCTTGTTCCAGATTATCCCACACGGGGGAAACACGGTCTCCCCTTTATCAATCGCTTTTAGTATTTTACATACCTTGATCAGACCCCCTCTCATCTTTCTAAAGTCCAGCAAGTATAAGCCCAAACATTTCAGTCTCTCCTCATACATCAACCCTTTCATCCCCGGAATCGGTCTGAACCCCAGATTATCTTCAGTGCAGCCACAGCCTCTTCATTGACGTTTGCACATATTCAAGACTTCTTGCCCTGACCGAGTTGGGTGAGAATTCGACATACCCACCCCCTGTCAAACTTGACAGTGCCAACACAGACATGCTTGGCACACTGCAGCCCGCCTCCACCACCTCCTCCCACCTACCCCCACCCCCCGACTCAGTTATATTGACTGCAGCTGGAAGCTGTACACACAGGAGCCATTATCGAGCCTGAAACAAGACACCAAAAAACAAAATGATTTAATCAGTGTGTAACATACCCTAATAGCCCATGTGGGAATCAATTCAGCCACTGGAAATTAATAATACTTATCACTGTGAGGTTGACCTTAACATCAAGCTGCATTTTGTTTGCTGTTACATTAACTCCAGCTTCTGTTATTAGTAAGACTGAATTTCCATTCAACGACAGCTGGGAAGTGTCCTGAATAAATACTGATGTCTCCACAGGTGACTACAGTAGAAGCTTTATTTGGACGCAGCAAAGCTGGTTGCCATCTTTTCACATCGCTGCTGGGCTCCCTGTCTGATTCTATTTGATTATCCATCTCACACTTCCTCCACATCTCAAAATGTGAATGGAATGAATAAGCCCATTTGGAAATATTTTCCTAATTCTAAAAACGACATTGGCCGAAATTTTACCATCCCGCCCTTCATGGGAATTGGAGCGGGCAAGGGGCGGATCATGGAATGGTCCATTGACCTGAGGTGGGATTTTATGGTTTTGGAATGAGCAAGGGGGTAAAATCCCACCCATTGTATTAGTATTTTTATAACCATCATGGACTCAGTGGGCCGAATGGCTTTGTGCTGTGCTGTTCTGACTCAGAATCTGTGCCCAGGTCAAATTCTACAATAAGATTAGAAACATGCAGCTCTCTGTGGGATCCATTCAAATCTGGGCACACTCCTTGGGATGTTTTCTTTGATTTGATTTGATTGAATTTATTATTCACACGTATTAGCACACAGTGAAAAGTATTGTTTCTTGTGCACTACACAGACAAAACATACCATTCATAGAGAAGGAAACGAGGGAGTGCAGACTGTAGTGTTACAATCATAGCTAGGGTGTAGGGAAAGATCAACGTAATGCAAGATAAGTCCATTCAGAAGTCTGACAGCAGCAGGGGAGAAGCTGTTCTTGAGCCAGTTGGTACGTGACCTCAGACTTCCGTATCTTTTTTCGAATGGAGAAAGGTGGAAGAGAGAATGTTCAGGGTGCCTCAGGTCCTTAATTATGTTGGCTGCTTTGCCAAGGCAGTGGGAGGTGTAAACAGAGTCAATGGATGGGAAGCTGGTTTGGTGATGGAGTGGGCTACCTTTACGACCTTCTGTAGTTTTCTGTGGTCTTGGGCAGAGCAGGAGCCATATCAAGCTGTGACACAACCAGGAAGGATGCTTTCTTGGTGCATCTGTAAAATTTGCTGAGACTCATAGCTGACATACCAAATTTCCTTAGACTTCTGAGAAAGCAAAGACATTGGTAGGCTTTCTTAACTATAGTGTCGGCATGGGGGGACCAGAATAGGTTGTTGGTGATCTAGACACCTGAAAACTTGATGCTCTTGAAACGTCCAAGTCATTGTGCAGTGGAATTACTCTGCAGCCTGTCCATTAAATACCATGGGACCACCTTTTCCAAATCTGATTAAACTGGGACAGAATGTTGTGCTCGGGCCTTGAGGTCAGATCATGATAATTGCAGATAAGCCATATGGTCCACCTGAACGCACCCATCCAATTTTCACATTAATACATGACAGTAATGCAGTGATAATAAATGTACATGTTTAATTTGTATGACTGATTTCTCAAATTGCGGACCCTGTCTGAGGGCTCACATTGATGTCAGGTTAGTAACCCCACCAGGAAAGGCAAGCTGTGCTGAGGCATGTGTACAATCACTGAATGTAGAGCCCAGCTAGTCTATAGGGGGCCGTCTTCCAATGGCAGGTTTAGAGGCTATCAGAGCCAGAGGCCCCATCCTTCAAAAATGGGCAGGCGAGCCCAAACCCATAACTAATTCCTGTGAGGAGTTTTCTCTCTGCTTTCATTTTGATTTGATTTAGTTTATTATTGTCACATGTATTAGCACACAGTGAAAAGTATTGTTTCTTGCACACTGTACAGACAAAACATAGAGAAGGAAATGAGAGAGTGCAGAATGTAGTGTTACAGTCATAGCTAGGGTGTTGGGAAAGATCACCTTAATGCAAGGTAAGTCCATTCCAAAGTCTGACAGCAGCAGGGAAGAAGCTGTTCTTGAGTCGATTGGTACGTGACCTCAGACTTTTGTATCTTTTTCCCAAAGGAAGAAGGTGGAAGAGAGAATGTCCGGGGTGCGTGGGGTCCTTAATTATGCTGGCTGCTTTGCCGAGGCAGCAGGAAGTGTAGACAGAGTCAATGGATGTTCTGGCCAGATTCAGGCCAATTACACTTCTGAGGCACTTCCATTTTGAGATGCCCTGTGCACAGCAGCCTGCCTCAACAGCATTCATCTCTCCCTCCGCCTCCCCCCCCCAGCACTGAGTGGGCTGGGTGACACATGCGGGTCCTCTAATTGGATATCAGAAGCTGCTTCCTGGAGGATCATACCGGAGGAAGCAGTGCAGAGCCATGCAGATCAGAACATGCTTCCAACGCCTGAAAATAAACACTTCAACAGCTGAAGGTTCTGCTGAAAGCAGCAGAATATGTTAGTGCAGAGATTAGTGTTGTTTGCAGCCAGAATAAATTGCTCTGAAGCACACCTTGATTATTTAGACAGGGTAGGGCAGGCAGAGCAGTTCAAGTTAGAAATGTAGTCAATTACTAGAGTGCATTTCTGGAGGAGTATGTTATAGAACCGCCAAGAGGGTCGGCCATATTACCATCTGTCATAATACAGACTTAGGCGAACAGTAAAGGGGCATTGATGTAACAGGGGTAATAAGGCAAATTAAATTCAATATTGAGCAGGGTTTTCTGCGCTCTCCTGCGTGCACTGTGTTTTGTGATGTTGGGGGTGGCCCACCATTGGGTGGCGATGTGATCTTCTGGTCCTGCTGCTGTTAACAGGGTTTCCTGTTCTTTGTGCCCTCTGCCATTGGATACCCATGGCAGTTGGTGGGGGAGGGGGGCGCACCATCAGCAGGACCGTAAGATTCTGCCTGCGGGAAAAGCTGGAAAAGTCTACCCATTAGTTTTGAAAAGGAGAAACTTATCCAGGGTTCAGAGATGGTTATGAATGTCAGAACTCCCATCCACTGACTCTGTCTAAACTTCCCACTGCCTCGTCAAAACGGCTAGCATAATTAAGGACACCACACACTCCAGACATTTTTGCTTCCAACTTCATCCATTGGGAAAAAGATACAGAAGCCTGATGTCACGTACCAACCGGCTCAAGAACAGCTTCTTCCCTGCTGCCATCAGACTTTTGATTGAACCTACCTTATTTTAAGCTAATCTATCTCCATATCCTAGTTATGACTATAACATGGTGGCACGGTGGCACAGTGGTTAGCACTGCTACCTCAGAGTGCCAGGGACCCAGGTTCAATTCCGACCTCGGGTCACTGCCTGTGTGGAGTTTGCACATTCTCCCCGAGTCTGCGTGGGTTTCCTCCGGCTGCTCCAGTTTCCTCCCATAGTCCAAAGATGCGTGGTTTAAGTTCATTGGCCATGTTAAGTTGACCCTATTGTCAGGGGGATTAGCAGGGTAAATTTGTGGGGGTTACAGGAATAGGGCCTGGGTGGGATTGTGGTTGGTGCAGATCCGATGGGCCAAGTGGACTCCTTCTGCACTGTAGGGATTCTATTGTTCTATGAACATTACATTCTGCACCACTTCCTTGTCCTCTATGTACTCTATGAATGGTATGCTTTTTCTGTATAGCACACAAGAAACAATGCTTTTCACTGTATCACAATACAGGTGACAATAATAAATCAAATCAAACAATACTTTTCACTGTATCCCAGTACATGTGACAATAATAAATCAAATCAAATCAAAAATGGTTTCACAATTAAAGTAGAAGGTGATTCATTAAGAGCATTGCTGGACCTTTCAAGCAGATGTGTGTAATATTCCAAATCAGAAATAAGGAAATGGCAGATTTTTTGAATAATTATTTTTGTCAATGATTGGGTGAGGAGAGGTTAAACAGCTCCCCTCTTTTCCATCTCCTCATCTGATTGTAACAGGTTTTTTGCTTCAATACGTGCCAATTCTAATGAGTGTTTAATTGATATCATGCTGGGATTATAAAAGATATGAGGAAATAGGCTTTCTTGATTTTTTTTTAAAAGAAAAGAAGGCAGTTTTTATTATAGAATCCCTCCAGTACAGAAGTAGGCCATTTGGCCAACTGTGTTAGCACCAATAGAGCATCTCCCCATAATCCCACATATTTACCCCTCTAGTCTCCCTAACCTACACATCCTGGGACACTAAGGAGGCAATTAGCATGGCCAGTCTCACCTAACCTGCACATCTTCAAACTATGGGAGGAAACGGAAGCACCCAGAGGAAACCCACGCAGACATGGGGAGAACACGCAAACTCTACACAGGCAGTGACCTAAGCCAGGAATTGAATCAGGGTTCCTGGCGCTGTGAGGCAGCCGCGCTAATCATTGTGACACTGTGCCGGGTTATTTTACTTAACCTGGTGTAACTAAAACAATTTTTAAAAAGTTCTAGTTTCCAGATGCGCACACAAATGCATGAACACACATGCCTACAAATACATGTCAGAGATTAGGGAGAATAAATGAAGTATTTTAGAGTCCAGTAGAATTAAAAGGGTTATCATCTCTTGAGGGTTGGTTACTTGGCTGGCTTCAGACTGAATACAATGGTCTTGCTGCTTTCAGCATTGAGACAGTTTAAACCTGTAGACTTATCTATCTATAGATTTATTCAATCTTCTGGAAACAGCAGCACTGGATTTGCAAGTTGCACGTTTGATGGAAAAAGAGAGGGAAGGAGAAGGAAATCATTCAGGGTCTTATTCCCTTAGCATTTCAGTTGCTTGTCATCTTCTGCAGACAAAGTGATTCTCCAGCCTGCTGCACCGTTTTAGCAGCATCGTGGCCAGGAGACACGAGCAGAGGCCATTTCACAGGTTCCCTGCTGGGCACCATGGCCTCCACAAGCCTCGGGCTGCTGGATTTCCAGCACTGTCAGCTCCTTGCCAGAAATCGGCGCAGAGCTGTATGAATTAGATAAAACAGAATTCGAATGTAATTAGCGGGTGCAGGAATTAAGTCTCGCTAGCATCTTCCCCCACCAGGGGGGTTTCACTCCAGTGGAGTCTACAATAGCTCCCCACAATGGAGAGCTGGCAGCCCAACCTCCACTGGAGTGAAAGGGAGGCCTCAGGAGGTTGGGGGTAAGAAGGGGTGCCCCTGGGCATTGCCAGCTTGACAATGCCAACCTGGCCCACTGGCATTGCCCAAGAGGCAAAGTGCTAATGCCCAAGGAGGGCACCTTAACACTGCCCACTGGGCAATGGGCAATGCCAAGGGGCAGGGCAGATAGGGGGGAATGGCCCGTAGGGAGTAATCAGTGGGGGTGGGGGTTTTCCTCTGCCACTCTGTACCTGGCGGTGACAGAGGAAAGGAGGCCACTGCTTGGGGCTGGCCATCCGGGTAGTGGGGGAGAGGGTGTCAGCTTGCCAGGGGAGTTGGGACTGCCAGAGGAGGGGGGGACTGCTGGTGAGAGGGGTGGCGGGACATCAGGACTGCCAATGGTAGGGGCCCCGCACATATCGGCAGGGGGGTTTGGGGTGGGGGGTGGGGGGGGGGGGGGGGGGGGGGGTGGGGGGCGGGGTTTGGTGGGAGGGGGCTGGTGGTGGAGGACCAGTAATCACTCCGTGAGGCAGTCAGAGGGGTAGCAATGCCGGCATCGTGGAGCTGGCCAGCAATCTGGAGGCCAATAGTGCGGGACAACTGTGCATGCGCTGACAGATCGGCGCATTCACAATGGCCCATTTAATGCTGCCAGCCTGTCCAGTGGGAATAGGCCCCATCCTCTGAATTTTCGTGAGATTCATGCTTGTGCATTTTGCAGTACATAGAGTGTGGGAGATTCATTTTGAAACACCTACTGGAAAAAAAACCTGTGGGATTTACTTCAGCTTTTCAACACTTGGACGAAACCCACCCTGCAAATTCTTAAACAAACACAGACTTGTCATATAATCTTCTTGCTCCAAATGCCCAGTGACCCAAATGTGGTCATGGTTAGTATATCTCAGTTTCCTTGATTAGATGATGGCTGGGAGTCTTTCTCTCAGCCAGGGGGCCCCACTGCTCAAATGATCATTCCTAATGTTTTAGTAGCAAGATAACTGTCTGGATGCTTTGCTAATGTATTGAGAGATCATTCCCATTCTTCTCTGCCAAATTTCAATTGTTCCTGGTGTGGCTTTATGGAAAGACTGGGGAGAAATGAAATGAAAGAAATGGCGGAGGTGATAGTGGATGCCTTGGTGGTTATTTTCCAAACGTCGCTGGATTCCGGGGAAGTGCCGGATGATTGGAAAACGGCTAATGTTACGCCGTTGTTTAAGAAGGGTGCCAGGCAAAAGGCGGGGAATTATAGGCCAGTTAGTTTAACGTCTGTGGTAGGTAAAATGTTAGAATCTGTCATTAAGGAGGAAATTGCGAGGCATCTTGAAGGGAATTGCTTGATAGAGCAGACGCAGCACGGTTTCATTAAAGGGAAGTCGTGTCTGACAAATTTACTGGAGTTCTATGAGGATGTGTCTAGGGCGGTGGATAGAGGAGAGCCGGTGGATGTGGTCTTTCTAGATTTTCAGAAGGCATTTGACAAAGTGCCTCACAAGAGGTTATTGCAGAAGGTCGAGGGACATGGAGTTGGGGGTAGGGTGTTAGCGTGGATAGAGGATTGGTTGTCAAATAGGAGGCAGAGAGTGGGGGTCAACGGGTGCTATTCGGATTGGCGGATGGTGACTAGTGGGGGTTATGGGGAGAGGGCGGGAAAGTGGAACTGAGCAGCGACAGATCAGCCATGATCTTATTGAATGGCGGGGCAGGCTCGAAGGGCTGGATGGCCTACTCCTGCTCCTATTTCTTATGTTCTTATGTTCTTAGAAGTTTCCAGCCATTCATGCTGACAGGATTTTCTGGTCCCATCGCAGTGAACAGAGATTTGACTGAGTGCCAAATTCTCTGTCCTTGCTTGCAGTGGCACCAATCTGATTGGACGGTAAGAAAGCTCCTGTTATCTCCACTTCAGTCATTTGGAATAAAAGGAACAGTGGTGCAAAAATGCAGTTTAAATTCATTTTGACCCCAAGTCACTGGAATTGCTTGATGGTCTGAAATCGACTGACTGCAAAACCACCTGCGTAGTGGTGTCAACGGCCAGAACTCTCTGGCTGTTCACGGACCCCCATCACTGCCAGCGAGAATGGAGAATCTGGCGCTCAGCCGAACCTCCACTCACTGAAGCAGGACAAGAGAATCCCGCTGGTGTGAATGGCCGGAGAATCCTACCCAACGATTGTTTCGTGGGCCAGTTCTGAGTAATCAACTATCTGACTCAAGGACACCATCATCTATCCTTTCCCCTTGGACCATTGACTGTTAACCTTTAGGCTGAATTTATTTTTTTGTTGGGTGTGGGTGAGTTAGGGCATTTGGAAAGTGTAATTACTCTACATTTGTATTCCATTCTATAGGGTTACTAAGCTTTGCTTTTCGACTTGACAAGTCTAGTTTTATAATAAACAAATAATTGTGTTGTTTATTGAAGAAACTAGGCCTTGAATGGTAATTCTGGGATTTACAGGCACAGCACATATTTAGCTGTAAATCTAACTGAGAAAGTAATTTAAATACATATTGTGACCCATGGAGTAGTGGAAATAGAGTCAGACCATGCACTCCTCCCATCTTGCTTGTAACAAAAACTTGACTAAGAAATTAATAAATACGGAGAAAATGGATCATGAAAGTAAACTAGCAAGAAACAAATAATTGTAAAAATTGTAAAAGCTGAGGAAGAGTCATATGGGACGGCAGTTTGGCACAGTGGTTAGCATTGTTGCCTCACAACGCCAAGGTTCTGGGTTCAATTCTTGGCTTAGGTCACTTTGTGGAGTTTGCAGGTTCTCCTGTGTCTGTGTGGGTTTCCTTCAGACGCTCCAGTTTCCTCCCACAGTCTGAAAGATATGCTGTTTATGTGCATTGGCCACGCTAAAATGCCGCTTAGTGTACCTAAACAGCGCCAGAGTGTGGCGACTAGGGGATTTTCACAGTAACTTCATGTAAACCTATCATGACACTAATAAATAAATTTAAAAACAATCCAAAGATGTGTGGGTTAGGTTGATTGGCCATGCTAAATTACCACTTAATGTCAGGGGGACCAGTAGGGTAAATATGTGAGGTTATAGGGATAGGGCCTGGGTGGGATTATGGTTACTGCAGACCTGATGGGCTGAATGGCCTCCTTCTGCATTATAGGGATTCTATGATTAACTCTGGGCATTAACCCTTTATCTTACCCTCTGATTAACCCTTTATCCACCCTGTTTGTTACATCCTCAAAAGAATTCTAATAAATTTGTCAAACACAGTTTCTCTTTCACAAAACCATGTTGCCTCCATCGGATTGTATAATGATTTTCTAAAGTCCTGCTACAATCTCTTTAATAATGATTTCTCCTATGTTCCCCTGACTGATGTTAGATTAACTGGCCTGTAGTTTCATGCTTGCTGTCTGTAAGGGGATTTTCCTGGGGGCTTTCCTCTGGTGCCATGTATTGAGCTGAACTCAGCTAATACAAAGACTCGCAAAAGACAGTGTGCAGTTAAAGATATTCATTATTTGACCAATACTCATTGGGAGAGAGACAGACAGAGGATTTTAACTTCTCTCTGACGTTACAGCACATGTGTAAAACAGACCTTTTCAAAGGTTTGTTTCTCCAATGCAGCCTGTCATCCAAACTGGATGATCCAATTACATTCATACACATTATTTACCTTGGCCAATAACAATCTACCTTCTAGCAGAATTGAAAATTCATTGGTCAACCAGTGCTCCATTGCCTAGCAAAACCAGTAGGTTCAAGGATCGCTCTCACCATCTGCAAACCATGGGAACAGAGAGGGAGCCATTTCACCCTGCCTGCTAGCTAACCCCTCATCAGTAAAAACTGAATACATCTATTCACCACAACCACAAGCTAAATGCTTCTATTCAATTTAAAACTTAGGTACCTTGCAACTGCACAGTCACTTACTGATAATAGTGAATATATTCTATACCTTATTGTTTCCAAAGAATGTGGCCTGCCTAGTTCTGCTTGTTTCCTTCCCACTATACTTTGGGGCAGGCTGCATCTTGGCCAAAGTTTACAAGACATTTGAAAATATATTTTAAATCTATAATGCTCATCCAAAATTCTCTACTAATGCTTATATATGTGTCTATGCAGATAATAACTTTGCACATATATATTATGTGTGAGTGTGTGTGAGGCACTTTGTGATTCCTTATATATATATAGTGCACATTGTGATCCCTATTCTAAACTAGTCTACTTTGTTTTAATAGTCTCTAGAACCCTAGAGATTTTCTGCATCCATTTCTACACTACCTCCTTCCTTTCTTAAACAGAGGTGTTAAATTTGCAGTTTTCCAATCTGCTGGGATCTTTAAAGTGAGTTTTGGAAGATTAGAACTAACACAGCCACCATCATTGCTTTAAAACCCTAGGATGCCAGTCATCAGGCCAATGGGACTTGTCAGCCTTAAATCCCATTAATTAATAGTCCTAATGCCTTTTTTCTCCAGCAATGGTGATTTATTACTGCTTCTAGATGTGCAGGTTACCTTCAACTCTGTTATCATGCAGTAAGGAAGCTTAACTTGTGGAGCGTTTGTGAAATGTTTAGAGTTGTTCCATATTTTAGTTATCTTTTTGTACTCAACCACTCATTTGCCTCATTCTATTCTGTGCACAGTTACGCTTTTAGATGTGCTGCTGATAAAACAGGCATTGATTGATAGGGTAGGTGTGCAACCTTCTCTCACTGTCACCTGGGGCACACTTGTCTGACTCAGATCTGATGTACACTGACCTTGCATCACAAAAGACTTTTAACAAGACATTGCTGCTCACTGGTCAAAGGGTGTTAAGCGAAAAATGCATCATAACTGCATAAGTAAAATTCAAAGCGGCACATAGTGTTTTGAATGGCAGGTGGCCTTAAACTAATCTCTTTTTGATTGATCTAATGTCACAGCAACCTTCCTCCTCGTGATATCCCCAAAGACAATCTATTCGACATATCAAGTTAAAGTAAACTTGGTTTCAATATTCTGAAGATTTTGACAAAAATTCAGACCATTTACAAAGGAAACAGACACTCTTCGCTGACTTGAGCCTGTTAGTCTTTAATATACACAACACAATTACATTGTAACACAGATGACTTCCCATTAAGAATACAAACTCTGTCAACCATTTTATACCTTTGAGTTCCTTTTGATTTATGACTACTAAACAACATGTTCTTTGTGGCATTCTGAGCTCCATTTTCTTGAGAGCATCAATTCAGCAGTATTGCAAACTCCATTGGAACCATTTTATTGACACAGCAACCGCAGGCTAGATCAGATGGATATTTCAGCTGTTATTCTTATTTAACGGCACTCTATTATTATCTTTTTGGGACGTAATGCCATTGCGCATCAAAGATTTCTAATAAAGAATAGCAGAGTATTGGGAATTACACTAAACACACCGAAAAGAAGCAACAAAAACAGGAAGCCCTGGCTGCTGATATTTCTGAAACATAAATCATCTCCGGGACTCGAAGGAGCAGACATCAAAAAGCAGGGGTCAGGTGGAAGACATGGAATTTTTTAGGTAAAATTGGCTTAATATTGTGCTGTCACTTACCTGGAATGTCAAATAATTGGATTGCGTCAGGAAAAAAAAATGTATCTCAGAATGAAATACCAATCTTTATGGTAATTAGCTCAGTTCCAGTTTAAGCCTCTCTCGATGAGGGACAGCCATATCAATCTTTTATCTATTTGCCAGCAATGGAATTAATCATTTTGGATGAAATCAGTAACAGGATGGTCATGGCTGGGCGAACACCTGTGATTGGTGTTATACATATTTCCACTGTAGCTGAATTGATTCTATCCCATTTGTTCTGTGCAGGCCACAGATGAAGCTACAAGCATCAGAATTCAATGTACTGTTAAATGCAAGCAAACGAAGTAACACTGAGTCCCTTGTACAGGTGATATATTTCCCACCGAGGCCATTTTTGGTTAATTTATTTGACTGATACACTCGAAATTTCTTCAGAATTGAATATTTTGAATCACATTGTAGCAACACTTCCCTTCATCTGCAACATGAAAGAAGGTACTTTCCTCAACTGAAGAACAAAATGCTTGTGCTTGAAGATTTCTGAAGCATTTAATTTCACTTAAAGTCTCTTAGAAATGGTTAAGTGTTTACTACTATTTTAGTGCAGATAAGTTTGGCAGGTAAAATCATTGCATTATGTACAATTCACAAACATTCCTCATCAAACTATAACACATCATAGAATCTCTACAGTGCAGAAGGAGTTCATTCGGCCCATCGAGTCTGCACCAACTCTCCAACAAAGCATCCCTATCCCCGTAATGTATTTATCCTGCTAATCCTCTTAATTACACATATTGGGACGGATCAATTTCGCTTGTCCAATCCACCTAAGCTACACACCTTTGGACTGTGGGAGGAAACCGAAGCATCCGGAGGAAACCCACGCCGGCATGGGGAGAATGTGTGAACTCCACAGTCATCCAAGGCCAGAATTGGAACCTGGTCCTTGGCACTGTGAGGCAGCAGTGCTAGTCATTGTGCCACCATGCTGCCCCTGCCACATAGTGCTACATATGTAATCTATCTCTTTTTCATCTGTCTGCAACCTTTGATTACATCATCCTCATAAGAACATAAGAACATAAGAAATAGGAGCAGGAATAGGCCATCTAGCCCTTCAAGCCTGCCCTGCCATTCAATAAGATCATGGCTGATCTGAAGTGGATCCTCCTCCGAGACCTCTCTGCTGTCATCCAGCTAGGTGGGACTGCACTTGTTCGGTTTCCCCATCCAGGGTATCAATTGCAATGGCTTCTCTTGTTATTGTTATCTTTGTTGTCCCCTAAAGATTTATCCACCTCGCCATCTTCTTCCTCAGCTGCAACATCTCTATCAAGGACATAATCTAAAAGCACAGCACTGGCTTCACATGCATATGGATAATGCCCAACTCTACCCCATCGACATCACTCAGACTGCTGAGCTGACATCCAGTGCTCAAATGAGCAGACATTTTCTCCAATTAACTACTGTAAAGGCTGAAGCCCTGGTCTTCAGTCCCCATTACAAATTGTGTTCCCTAATTACTGACCCTATCCTTCACCCAGACAGCTGTCAGAGACTAAAGCAGAATATGTGCAACCTTGGTTTCGTATTTGACCCTGAGGTGAACTTCCAATCGCATACCCATGCCACTTCTAACGCAGCCAACCGCAGTAACATGGCCTAACCTTTCCCCTACCTCAACTCATTCGCTGCCAAAACCATCACTGACTCCTGTGTTACCTCAGGACTTGATGCCATTCACCACATTGTTTTTCTACTACCACAGAAAGTAGTTGAGGGCAAAGCATTATGTGATTTCAGGAATGAATTAGCTATAACCCTTGGGGCTAAAGGGATCAGAGGAGGAAGCGGGGTGGTGGGGTCAGGATATTGAATTTGATGATCAGCCATGATTAAAATAGATGGCTCAGCAAGCTCAAAGGGCTGAATGGCCTACTCCTGCTTCTAGTTTCTATGTTTCTATGCATTCTACTGTTTGTAAACTTAAGGCCATCTGAAACTCTGCTTCAAGTCCTGATCACCCACCATCTTTTTGCTTGCTGACCTAAATGGGTTCCTAGTCAAGCAATGCCTTGATTTTCAAGTTCTCATCCTTGTTTTTAAATCCCTCTGTGCCTTCACTCTCCCTGTCTCCGTAACCTCCTACAGCCCCACCACTCTCTGAGATACACGTGCACATTAAATTCTAGCGTCTTGGGCATCCCCAATGTTAATTTATCCACCATCCGTGGCCATGATTACCAGGTCGTAAGTGTATTATAAAATATCAGTTGTTACTGTTGTAAAAGTGCCATATTCATCTTGAAAGAATTAAAATATTTTAACTTCCAGTGAGAATGTTGGGAATAGTGTTAGTGATTAACTTCGTAAATTCAGCTGACTCAACTGACATTATTGTTACTGTAGGATTGAAGATTTAGATATAAGAAAAGATGAGTCATTACAAAATCACAGCAACGGGACTCTTTGCAGTTTTTGTGTTCAAGGTTTCCACGTGGCAATGGCTTTCCACATGTATTGGACAACGGATTTTCAAAAATTAATCTGAGCAATGCACTGCCTAAAAATATTCATGGTCTGCCTAAAAATGAATCAAATGTACAGGCCATAATGTTACCACGATTTTCCCATGCCACTGCAGTGAACAGAGATTTGGCTGACTACCAAATTCTCCAACTTCACTGCAGCTGGAGTGTGGCATGAATGGCCAGTAAGATCACGCTCACAGTCTTTTAGGTCTAATCTTGGTATCACTTAAGTGTTATTCTCTGATATTGTAAGCTTGGTATCTCTTGGATATTGTCTTGTGATATTTTTTGCACTTGTGTCCCTTTTTCCAGACTTGGTGGTGCCATACACGATGCCCCTCTCATTTTTAATGTTGTTCCTGACCTAACATTTATGTGTGCAGAACCTTTACCTTTGTCTTTGTTTGGTCATACGTGCATGGTACTTTAGCTTAAAGGGGTTGGTTTGTGTTGAGAATAGAGCTATTGACTCACTACGGTACAGAAATAGGCCATCCAGCCCAGTGAGCCTGCAGGGACCCTCTGAAAGAACATCCCATCCTTCTTGTCTGCCCCATAACCCCTCACATTTGCGGTGGCTGCTCCACCTAACCTACACATTTTTGAACACTAAGAAGCAATTTAGCATGGCCAATCCACCTAACCTGCACATCTTTGGACTGTGGGAGGAAACCGGAGCATCCAGAGAAAACACACACAGACACGGGAAGAATGTGCAATCTCCACATAAACAGTCACCCAAGGCTGGAATTGAACCCAGGTCCCTGGCGCTGTGAGGCAGCAGTGCTAACCACTGCGCCATCATGACGTCACATTGGTTTGAGAATATGGCGGGGAGGGGTTAATATCTGGTGGGGTGGTGGGGTTAATAATATTCAAATGAATGGATATCCATGTAAAGCTGGTTCTATAATGGGTGTGAACCAAATGACAATACTGACAAGGGACAGGGAAGGTCTTAAATCAAGTGCACACTGGTGAGAACTGCAACATTCGGATTTTGATCTCCCTTCCGGCATTCGCACAGACAGCGAGCATGGTCTCAAGATACCACCTCCTTTACTCCTTCATCCACATTCCCCTTTGACTATTTATCTTTTTCTTACCTAAAGTTCTCATTACTCTAGTCTTTGCTGAAGTCATGTTATTCCTTTCTCAGTGCTTTAATCAATTCAACATTTACTGAACTATATGGCAATCTAATCTGTAAGTTAAAAATTTAAGTGTGAAGAAATGTCTCTCAAGGTATATTTAGCCTGTGGCTTCTTCAGTTTATAATTAGGCCTTTCAACTCTTTTATCCCCAAATGCACCCATCACAGTGATTCTCATCATTATTTTGAAAACGTGGATCAAATCTGTCTTAAGCTATTTCCCTCCTTAATAGGAAACTTATCATGACAGTGAGCCACCTGGGACACTAACATATGTTTGGAATGATCTTCCCTGGTCTTACTCACACACGTGAATACAACATCTGCATTTGAAACTTCAGCCATTTGATGATATCAGTCCCAATATTTAGTCAGGAATATCTCCATTCTTTTCATTCTGGCTTCTTGGGCATCTTTCCTTTCACCACATTGGGCAGTCCTGTCTTCAGCTGTCGGGGACACTGCCATTCCCTCCCTACATCTCCTTAAAACCCATCACTTTGACCAAACCTTTGGCTACCCTTTCTAATATCTTCTCTTTATCTTAGGACCCTTGTCTAAGTTGAAGGATTTACATCAAAACAAAAGATTGTATAATACTTTTTAATAACATATAAACGTACGAACAAGGAACAGGGGAATGCTACTCAGCCTCTCAAGCCTTCTCTGCCATTTAGTAACCTCAAATCTGCACCCCACCTACCCCCAATAATTTATCACCCCCTTACATACCAAAAACATATCCACCTCTGTCTTAAAAATATTCAAAGATTCTGCTTCCATCACCTTTTCAGGAATAGAGTTCCAAAGACTCATGATCCTCTGAGTGAAAGAATTTCATTTGGGCAACATCTCATTTTTACACAGTGACATCTTAGCTCTAGATTCTCCCACAAGAGGAAATATTCTCTTCACATCCACCCTATCAACCCCTCTCAGGATCTTATACGTTTCAATCAAGTTGCCTCTTACTCTTCTAAACTCCAACAGATAAAAGGCTAGCCTGCCCAACCTTTACTCGTAAGAAAACTTAACTATTCCAGGTATTAGTCTGGTAAACCTTCCCCAAACTGTTTCCAATGTGGTCTCACTTATGACTTATACAAATGAATACTTTTGTATTCAATTTCCCTTGCAGTGAAAGATAACATTTCATTACCTTTCCTAATTACTTGCTGTACCTTGGTGGCATAGTGGTTAGCACTGCTTTCTCACAACACCAGGTCCCTGGGTTTAATTCTGGCCTTGGATGACTTTCTGAGTGGAGTTTGCACATTCTCACTGGGTCGGCCTGGGTTTCCTCTTGGTGGTCCTGTTTCCTCCCACACTTCAAATTTGCGCAGGTCATAGTAAATTGCCCCTTAATTTTCCAAGATGTGTAGATTAGGGAGAGTAGCCATGGGATGAGGGTGGGATGGTGGGCATGCATAACATACTCAGAAAGCCGGTGCAAACTCAATGGGCCAAATGGCCTCCTCCCACACTTTGGGGATTCTATGATCTATGGATGGGGAGCTAGCTGTTTCCTTGGCTCTAGATGACCTCTGTCTGCCTGAGCACTCTGACACTCCAGCTTCCACCTGGTGTACATCTGAATGGCCCTGTTAGGGCCCAACTGAGCATTAAGTTATTGCAATATAAGTGTAGCTTGGTAGCAATGTCAAAGACCTCTTCCATCACTTTGTTGATGATTGTGAGAAGGCTGATGGGCTAGTCATTGGCTGAATTGGATTTTCCCTGCATTGGTTAGGCCACTCCTCATGATCTGACCACTTCTCATGCTGCTACCTTTTCTAACATGAGGCATTTTGCAACAGGGTGAGTCAGGCACGCAAAATGCTGTAGTCTTTAGTGGGATCAGAAGATCCAGCTAGCAGCCAATGGTGAGCTGCTTTCAACATGGGGCATCATGGTGGCAAAGTAGTCAGCACTGCTGCCTCACAGGGACACACGTTCAATTCCAGCCTCGGGTCACTGTCTGTGGAATCTGCACATTTTCCCCATGTCTGCATGGGTTTTGTCCGGATGCTCCAGTTTCCTTCCGCATCCAAAGATTTGCAGATTGGGTGGGTTGGCCATGCTAAATTGCTCCTTAGTGTCAGAGGGATTAGCAGGGTAAATATGTGGGGTCACAGGAATTGGTCCTGGGTGAGATTGTTGATGGTGCATGCTTGATGAGCCAAATGGCTCCCTTCTGCACTGTAGGGATTCTATGATTCCATGATTCTGTAACATGGTAGGGAGCCTGAATCTCTTTAAGTCGTGTGTTGTTAAGTTGGTTAATTTACAATACATTCTGTTATTTCTCATTTATTGAGTCGGATTTCAAGCTTTTAAAGAAAATGAACTGGAATATTATCAATTTTTCAGTCATCTGATACTTTTGTATCTGGTGAAATGCAGAAAATACTGCAGCACTAGTTGTCTATATTACTGAAACTAAATAATAGTTGATACTAATCTTTTAAAATCTAAAATTCCTTTAGATTTTAACTTCCTTATCTCTATTAATTTTAATATGCTGTAGACAACCTATGAGCTTAATTTTTAAAGGTGTAAAAACATATTTGTAACTGAAGGCTCAGTGTGTGCCTCACAAAAATGCCTAAATTCTAGCAAACATCATTTGGGACACCAAGCCCAGAATATTACCGCCTCACTCACCACGGGAATCGGAGCGGGCGAGAGGCGGAACATGGAAAGGTTCGTTGACCTTGAGTGGGCTTTTATGGTTTCGGGATGAGTGAGGCCGTAAAATTCCCCTTCAAGTATCAGTAACAAGATGCTTAGATCATTATTTCTTTTTCAATATCAATATTTTTACTTCAACCTTTAATTACAACTTCTACATCTATGTTTTGCTTGAAAAGTAAAATCTTATTACAATGATGGGAGAGCTAGGGATGTGTGGGTTGGTGCAAGGGCAGTCTCACAACACCAGGTTAAAGTCCAACAGGTTTCTTTGGCAGCACAAGCTTTCGGAGCACTACAAGGGAGCAGTGGAGGAAAGGATATAATGTACTATGTTAGCTGAAAGCAGCTACAATGAGAAGCCAACTGGCTCACAAAACTGAACTGATGATTGCAAGTAGCCCAAAAAGCCTGAGGAGTTTGCATTTCCATATCAAAGTGGAAAGCACCCAGAAAAGTACATGGCTTGAAGCCTGCTCCAACAGCATTTCAGGGTTGATGGCTCAATTTCTAACTGGAATGTTCTTGTTAACTCTGTACTCTTTGTTTAAGTTGAGAAAGCATAAAGGGCTTGGGCCAATAGTGTAGGATAGAGCCAATGTTGGAAAGAGTCAAAGAAAATGATACAAGTCAGGAAGCAGTGATGGTAATTACAATGGTAATATGGATGAAAATGCAGGGGGAATGTTAAGCAGATCTGCAGACAACACCAAGATTGGTAGGGTAATTAATAATGAAGAAGGTTATCGTAGGTTTCAGGAAGATATAGATGGATTGGTCAGATGGGCAGAGCAGTGGCAGCTTGTATGTAACCCTGATAAATGTGAGGTGATGCAATTTGGAAGAAGAAGGGAATATTTAATGAATGGCAGGACACTGGCAAGCTCAGAGAAACAGATAGATCTTGGAGTACTTAATCACAGACAAGAAACATAAAAACATAGAAGAGACCACTTGGCCCTTCGAGCCTGCTCCATCATTCATCACGATCATGGCTGATCATCCAGCTCAACAGCCTAGTCCCGCTTTATCCCCATAACCTTTGATACCATTTGCCCCGGTGCTATATCCAGCCATCTCTTGAATGCATTCAATGTTTTGTCATATCCCTGAAGTCAGCAGAGTACGAGAATAGGATAGTTAAGAAGGCATATGGGACACTTGCTTTTATCACTCATGTCTTCGAATATAAGAGCAAGGAGGTAATGTTGAAGTTACATAGGGCTTTGATTAGGTGACAGCTGGAGTACTATGTACAGTTCTGGTCACCTCACTATGGAAGGATACATTTACACTGGAGGAGACATACAGAGGAGGTTCACCAGGATGTTGCTTGGGATGGAGCATTTGAGCTATAAGGGGAGATTGGATAGGCTTGGATTGTTTTCTCTAGAGCAGAGAAGGCTGAGGGACAGCCTGATTGAGGTGTATATGGTTTCATGGCAAATGGACAGGGTGAATAGGGAGCAGCTGTTCCAATTGTTTGAGGGGCCGACCATGAGGGGCATAGTGTTTGGGGAAGGAGCAGGAGATTCAGAGGAGACTTGAGAAAATATATTTTCTCAGCAGGTGGTGAGAATCTGGATTGCACTTGTTGGGAAGGGAGAGGAGGCCAAAAACCTTACAATTTTTAAAAAATATTTGGATGAGCATTTGAAATATAACATTCAAGAACATGCAGAAAAATTGGATTGGAATGCCTTTAGTGGTAGTTATTGTCAGTGCAGATTCAATGCGCTGAAGGGCCTTTTCTGCTCTGTATGATGCTATGACTCAATGACAAGCTTGGCTGAAATTTTACAGCCATTGACACCAGTGGGATTTCCATACCCACTGATGGCAACCCCACCCATCCATAGTGTGAATCCCCTGGTGGCAGGGGGTGTCAACAATGAGAAAACCCATTGACACTGGCAGAATAAAGAATATCCCAATGCCAACCAATGGCAGGCCACCTCCACCACCGCAAACCATACCATGGCATGGGATGGAGACATTCCCACTCTTTGAAGTGTACATTAATGGGCATTGTTGGAAGACGAGGAAAGTGGAAGGAAATTCTAAGGGTCGGATTTATGGGAGGACATAATGGCCTCAAAATCGCACATAGTTCATTGACCCCAAGAAAATGCTATTACCTCAAGATGCAGTGCTTACCATCCTGTAATTCATGAGGGGTAGCTCATTGGCATGCTCACTGATATTGATAGAGGGTTATAGGTAAGCCTAGTAATCTCTAAGGTAGGGACATGTTTGGCGCAACTTTGTGGGCCGAAGGGCCTGTATTGTGCTGCAGTTTTTCTATGTTTCTACGATATCACTACAGCTAATCTCCTTTGGAATTGTGTGCAGGTGAAGGGAAGGAACTGCAGCCTTTAAAAGTCATGACTCACTTTAAATTTCCAGCAGCACTTTGGGGGAATAACATGGAAATGTGAAGTTGCTGAGAGACTGAAGTTGTATGTAGCTTCAAATGGTTTACCAGAGGCTTCATAACTCAGTAAAATTGAAATTGTCTTTCAATTCAGGAGGATGAAGTTTAGGTACCCAAGGAATACTGAAGGTAAGTTGAAAGGGACACATAAAAACAACCTACAACTGTCCTATCTTGAATGCACTTGAGGATAGACTGCCTGACTTCCATCAGTCTAAACCTCAAACATTGTATCGATAACTAAATGGAGGGAAAGAATACTAGCACTGAACTTTGTGCCCTGAGACAAACAGATCATTTTTAAGAGAATAATGATAAGGCAAGGTAGCCACTATCCCTTCTTTTTATTAATTTACTGTAAGCTTCTAATGTGATTTTCTGCACATTCTACTTCTCAAGACCTTTTAACTTAATATTTTGCACTATCTGTTGCCAGCTCCCTTTGCAAAAATGAATTGCACACACAGCGCTTTAAAATTGCTCTTTCAGTTTGAAAGAAAACTACCGCCAGGCTTATTACATCTACTGCCTAATGCTAAATGCTAGACCTTTCTCAACTGCTGATCTTCACTTGATGCACTCAATCTTGTTACAAGCAGAGGTTCGGTGCACAATGCCTGTGAAAGGAAGGTGATCATAGCATCCATGTCCAACAGTGGGGAGATGATCCTCTTAGGCAATAGAGTTGCTTGCACTGTATACTCTTCATTAGCCTTGTGGGAAGATGTGATGGTCAGGTTAATGCAGGTTAGTCGATGTAGCTCCACAGAATCACTATGAGATCCCTGTAAAGCAGGAGACAGCAAGGAGTTTCACTCACCTTAACTCTTGAGTTTTCCATTGAGCCCTCAGAGCAACAGGGTCCAATGAAAGGAGAAAAAGACAAAGATAATAATGATGGTGATGATGATGAAGAGGAGGAGACATGAAGAGATAACGATAATAATAAAGATGATGATAAATAGAATGAAAGCAACAAACTGCAGGCTACATAGTAACCCCTGGAATTAGATCCTGGTCGATATCACCAATTTTCCCCTTCTTGTATTATCTCCTTCCCTATTTCAATATCCACCTCAAATACATTCACCTGAAAGAAACTGGATACTCTATGAAAGAATATGATACTTAATGACTTACAGAGCGTGAGAAAACTGGGCGAGTGGAGATGGAATGAAGATGTACACACATCTAGTGAAGACTGCAGACATTATTCCTTTAGTTTGGAGATCAAGAATCTACTATCGCAGAGATAAGAAAAGCAAAATCACACCTGTGTGAAGGGAATAAGATGAATATTTCAGGATGTACATCAACTGCTGGGAATTACACCGGAGTGTGTATCCCTCTGTTATATGTCATGGAAGATCTCATCCCTGAATACAAGGCACCGACCACTCTGATGGATGAGCACATGTTTCGGTGCCCAAGGGTGTTTGCCCCACTACTGAAGTAGGAGAGCACCTCTGCCAGATTGCAGACGTACACGGGAGAAGCAAGAAAAAGAAAAGGCACCATGATAATGCAAGCGCATTCCAGGCAACTAACTATCCATTCAGAGCACCTTCCCACTGGCATTTAGGAGAGGGAGGCAGAGTACCCCGGCATTAACATGTGAGATATACAACCATTCTGTGGTCCAGTTCAGGACTAATTGATCATGAGGAGCGAATCAATTCAGTCCTGGAAAGAAAGCAGCCACTCACATCTACTAATCCTCAGGTTGCATTTAGAAGAATCAGTAGACTAATAGGATAAAGCTACAGTCAAATTTCTGTTTCGGCTTTTGGCAAGTGAACCCCACAGCACGGCGACATAGACTCCTAACATTATGCCTAAAGCCTCAGCTTAACTGTGGCTACAGTGACTCTTGTATTCCAGACACATGCTATTAACCTGTTCTACCTATAATTTAATACTGACAGCATAACTATATCTCCATTATGTCATTGGTACTTAGAAGGCGAGTTTTATCTGAGCAATGTTCTAATTGCTTTCAACTGCAGCAAAGCCATGGTTGAAAAATAAATAGCTTTCTGCTGTCTTTCAGCCAAGGCTACAATATTCTATCAGTGGCAAAATCAAAGGTTTATCAAAGCTTTTCAAGTCGGGTTGTCCAGATTTGCCCAATATATTTCAGTGCTAATTAGCAAGCTACAGAGATAGATGTTTACAACTGAAGCGAACTTGGTATGCTTATGGTAAAATGAGAGGTAAGCATGATCAAAGTCTACATTTGATAGTGCACCAGGCCACATTGGATAGCTCATCAAGTTGTGATTAATTCATTCAGACTATGTGGAGGATTTTTCAGGCTCATTCGCCATGGACGCAAATTTCTTTACGGATGGAAACTTTCACAAGAAGGCCAGAATTTGCACCAGGGAGATATAATAAGGATCACACCCAAAAAAAAAGGGTGTGAACATTAATTAACAACTGATTAAATGGCTTTCAGGAACACAAGACTGCAACACTTGATATGACAACACTGGGGCCATGGAGGCCAGTGCAGTCCCTGAGTAGTCAGCACACTGGCACTGCCCCCTGGCTTTCTGGCAGTCAAATCCAGGATTTGCCAGGTTGACACTGCCAGGAATCAGGGCAAGGGGCAGGGTAAGGAACTGGGCCAGAGACAGGCCCAGCAGCAGTACTAGCAGGCGAACCCATTGCGATGGTGGAGGGTGGGGTGGCTGATGCCCCAGTGCCGGTGATTAATGGTCGGGGGCTGATGCTGGCAACTAGAGGTGGACGAGCTGCCCGATGCCCCAAAGTTCTGTTGCCAGTGTGGATGTAAGTGGTGGGTGGAAGAGGGGGGAGTGGTTGGGGCAGGATGGGGTTTGGGAAATGGATGGGTCACTCTAATGCCTACATGGTTTGTTAGGGGTAACCTGAATCTTTAGTGGTGCCAGAGTTCAGCCATGAGTATTGGGGGTCTCCCCCTTGCTTGTGGGGGTCCTGATGTCTATTGGGGGAGCCTGTCTCTTCACTTTGAGATCGGGGTATTCCTTTAAGAAGCTCTGTGGAACCAGGATTGCTGATGTCAACAAGTCCTGTACTTCAGGTGTGCCAGTGCAAAATTCAGCCCTGCTTTTTTTTGTCAGATTGTGAGAAGACCTGGAGAGAAAACCTCTCTCCCCAAGCTGGTTTTCAGTTGGAACCTGAAACTTTGCCTGTTTTTTTGAAAATCCCACCCTATATTTTTCCTATTCTGTAATTTTTGTGCAAAAATCAATAAACTGAGGAATACTGCTTCATGCATTCTCCCATTTTGCTTCAAGATAAACAAATGGGGAGAAGTGGCGTAGTTTTTAATGACGCTACAGACAGTGGTGCTTATATACGTATATATATAAAACATATTTGACAATACTTTCATCATTACTGAAGGGATCAAAGTGAATGATGCTAATCATACTTCCCTAAAACATCCATGGTAAAGACATAAATGGTGATTTATATACAATAAATATGGAATATGGAGAGGTGGAGGCATTGTGGTATTGTTGTTGGACTTGTAACCCAGAGACCCAGGGCAATGCTCTGTGGATCCAGGTTCAAATCCCATCACAGCAGACGGTGAAATTTTAATTCAATTAATATCTGGAATTAGAAGTCTAATGATGACTCCAAAACCATTGTCGATTGTCATAAAGAAAAACCCACCTGGTTCTGTAATGCCGTTCAGGGAAGGAAATCTGCTGTCCTTACCTGGCCTGGCATACACGTGACTCCAGATCCACAGTAACTTGGTTGACCCTCAATGATGGGCAATAAATGCTGGCCCAGTCAGTGATGCCCACATCCTATGAATGAATTGAAGAAAAGGAATTTACATTGTCCACTGTGGTTTATTTGCTTTCTTCCGCATACATATATCCACAAATTCTATGTAGCTCCTAAGTTTAAATGAATAATGTCACAAAATGGACACAGCAATATCCTTTGATCAAATTAAAAGTTTTTTTTGTGCCAAATGCCTCCTGGATTTGCAATCATTTGCCTGACATCCTTTAAAAAGGGATAAAGATGTATCCAATAACACAGCACTGCTGTTTCCTTTAAATATGGGAGGTAAATACATTTCAAACTAACATTTTAAGTGGACATACCATTCCAAATAATTGCCTCATCTACAATTAGCTATTGGTACAATAAACAAAGAACCCTGTTTAATTTCTGATAGCTCCTGCTGTTTGACCGTTGCTGATCCATGTAAAAGTCGGAAGAACATGAAAATAGCTCTCTCAGAATGTTATTACCATAGTTTATTAACAAGCGTTGCAGACCACACACTTTTATGTCTGACCACAACAGTCTCAGTGTACAATCTGAGGTTAACCTCTGGTGGTTGCAAACCTTTTAAGATCAGTGAGTTTTGGAGGCTATTTGTTGACTGAAGAGGAATAATGCAACTTTGGACAAATGGAATTTTATAGCAGATTATATAAGCATCACGTTCTGTACCAATCCCTTTTAGCACCATGGGTGACTACCTTTTCAAAGCCTTTCAATTCTTCAGAGGTATTTTGCTTTTAATTATCTAATCCGTCTTTTTTTTGGTGCATCCCTATCCTGCTGTGATGTATGGTAAGTGCACTGAACCTGAATTAAAAGCACACAGTCGAAGATTGCAAGAGTATTTATCCAAACCTGGACGGATGACAGCAACCATGTTAACATCAAGATTGTTTACCGGATCCAGTGAGATATTTATCAAAGTGTTGTATTCTATTCATGTATTAAACGTTCGGAATTCGAGGCACGTTATTTTACACTCACACAGTTAACGAAACATCACAATCAATTTCCAGAGATACATGACAAATATTCTATATGGTTCAAATTTAATGGCACATCAGTATAGCTGCGGTGTTCATTCACGTTCCAGTCTAAAATCAACGTGAAACCCCTGCAGTTTAGTGATTCATCCACAGACAGTTCTCTTTTTTATGGTATGAGTTACATTGTGCTGCTCATTTTTCTTTTGTTAAATGGAATGACTCAACACTGCCTTGACTGCTGCAGATATTTTACTCAAAGACAGCAAGAAGAATAATTGAGGCATATATTTTCTTGATTTCTGGCCAGGTCTGTGGGTAAGTAATTTAGTAACATATCCATTACAACACAGTACACAAGTCCAGCAGATAATGTCAGAGCTTTCTAGTCCCGCCAAATCCAATAACAAACGGCGGTGGACAGTTAAGCAAGATAGGGGAGGAGGAGTATCCATGAACAACTTCATCATTACTGAGGATGGAGTATCAAAGGCAAGCCCCAACCATTCACACCCAGTATCAACCAGAAGAACTGAGCAGATGATCCTTCTCAGTCTCCTCTTGAGGTCTCCAACAGCAATCTTCAACCAATTTGATTCATCTTACTTGATTTAAAAATTATAGAATCATGTAGTGCAAAAGAAGCCCTTCAGTCCATTAAGTCTGCACTGACATGTGTGAAACAGCTGACTTCCCATCTACTCTTATTTACCAGCTTGGCCCATAGCCTTCAATATTCAGAGAATGTTAGAAGAAGCACTATTAATTTCCAGATGTGGAGTTCCTAATAACACTTTATCAAGGGTCAAAATTACTATGTAGAATATTGGTAATCAGCTCTGTCATGAACCTTATGTTAACTGTGAGGGTGCCCCAACTTGGAAACACCAGTTCATGGCATGCATAGTTTTATCGACAGGAACAGTGTAAGGAGCCACATCTGATACCCAGTAAGAACAGACACCAGCCCAGTCATGATACAATGCTTATTAAAGACAATTTATTACAGTAAGGAAAAAACACATAATACTCAAACAGGACTATAATAATCTATGACAGTTTTGTACAAGACTACTAAACACACCCACACAGTTCAAGTAGGAATTACCTTTATAAGATTTGAACTCATCCAGGACTTCCCTCTGACAAAAAAAAATTCAATTCAATATATCTATAAGTAAAGAACTGCTTAAAATTACCACACCGCATGAGATTGAACAGTTATCCTGGGAATGTCTCTTCTTGGTTCAGTGAAGATGTTAGTTTCAACTGCCCCTGGGTAAGTATTCTGCCCTCTACCTTCTGATCTGCTAACTAGCACTGTGATGATACTGTGCCATTAGGAAATATATGCATATCATGTTTCTTGTAGGAAGCAGCGTTTTGTTACAAGGTGTCGATTTGTTTGAAAAAAAACATGCAGTTCCATGTTGAGACTGCAGGATGATAACTCACTTTAGTTAATGGTTCTGTTTATCTAAACAGAGCTAATGCATTTGTGTTTACTTGGATTTTCCCTGGGATTTCAGAGTAGGGTTTTGATTAGGTTGATTGACAGGGGCCAAATTACGTGCTAATGGGAGGACCTAAGGTTGCAGGGAAGATGCCAGTTTATTTTTCATTTTTAAAAACAAGCACATTGCTGCCTAGTTCTGAAAGAAGCAAGACATCTCACTCTCTCTCTCTGAAAGCTATAGGATAGGCAGCCAAAGTACAAGCACATAAGCAAGTGTTGATCCTGAAGAAGGGCTTTCAGTCTCTAACTGATTTAAGTCTCTTAACTGATTTTAAAGAAGGGTCTTAAGTCCCTAAGAGGGATAATGCTTGAATTTGAGCTCATAGGGATAGTTTAATAGTTAAGAAGAACTGTCTCTTATGATGTTTAAGTATTGTTCAATTGTTAAATGATAAGCTGATTTATTTGTTATAGTTAAACAGTGTTGTTAAATAAAATTTGTTTTGGTAAATGCTTCACAGTATGTTGGTAGAGTCACATGTGGAGTGAAACTTCTTATTCTCACATTAATGCCAAAATAATAAATTGTTGGGATAGAACAAAGAACAAAGATCTGCTCTGATTTCATAATATCCCTTGGGGTTTCTGATCTGTACCCTAACCAACACCAATTTACAGGTTGCTCACTGAACTCTGTGCCTCAGGTTCCTCAATGGACACTGCCTCCTCCTTCCCCTTTGATGATACTCTCTGTATGTCTGGCTGTCTGTCCCCTCGGCTTTCATAAGCTCTAACATGAACGCATGCATGTCTTTCTTGAATGGTACTATCGTCTACCAAAAACTATTTCCTATTAGCAGAATAATGTATGTCTTTTTGGTTTGTCTGTGCCTGCTAATGATGTGAAGATGCTGGTGTTGGACTGGGGTGGACAAGAGGAGGTCACACGACATCAGGTTATAGACCGGCAGTTTTATTTGAAATCACAAGCTTTCAGAGTACTGCTCCTTCATCAGGTGAAAGCTTGTGATTTTAGATAAACCTGTGGACTCTAACCTGGTGTCATATGATTGCTCATCCTGTACACCTGCTAATCTCATTACTGGGACTCACATCCTGTGAAATGTCTTTTGAAATGCTGGTGGCTTCCAGCCTGCTGGTACGTTCATGGCTCTCCCTTCCAGTAACATGCCAATAATCAAAGTAAAACCAGTTCATTGAAAATTTACCAGTTATGACTTTTCATCCTTTCTGATTATTGGTATGTTATCCTCATAGGAACAATCACTGATTGCAGTAAACTGCTAAATATAAAAGGGCTCCTATCTTTTTGAGCACCCTTGGGTAAATACTGCCAAAACGAATAACTTTATCCCATTTGTAAGGCTTTATTCCTTTTGGAATTGTATTTGCATTAACTTTGGCATTATTGATAGTGTTGATGATACAAAACAGTAATGGCAGCTGAGCGTATTGGAGAGAAGATTAATGAAATTAAGTAGTCATTTCCTAGAACTTCATATCATAGAATCCTACAATGCAGAAGGAGGCCATTCAGCCCATTGAGTCTGCACTGACCATAATCCCACCCAGACCCTATTCCCGTAACTCCACATATTTTCCCTGCTAATCTTCCTGACACCAGAGTCAATTTATCATAGTCAATCAATCTAACCTGCACATCTGTGGGAGGAAACCGGAGCACCCAGAGGAAACCCATGCAGACATGGGGAGAATGTACAAACTCCAAACAGGCAGTGACCCAAAGCCAGAGTGGAACCCTGGTCCCTGGCGCTGTGAGGCAGCAGTGCTAACCATTGTACCACTGTGCCACACCCACCTTTGGTAAATGTTAGGGGATCCTTTAGTGGTCCTACGTAATGCTTAATTTCCCCCTGACTTTTATCATAGTTTAAAAATAGTTTGCCATCTTCTCTGCTGACTTTTCAGCTACTTTGAGACCAGCATTTGTTAGCCTAAGTTGAGGTAAGCACACATCACCGTTCTTTCAAAAGTTATTTTAGCTTAGACTGAAAACATATTGTTGCTTAAGGCTGATTTGTCCTTGCACAAGAGCAGTGAGCCATCTTCTTTTATCCCTGGAGAGATACATAGCTAAGGCCCCATTTACCAAGACGGATTCTGCACATCACACGATGCACCCAAAAGATCTCAAACTCTATCAGTAACACTAAATGAAATGTCGAGAATATCATGCTTTTGAATTGAAAACATCCACCTCCTGTGACACATCAGGCTCTCGTGGCGTATGCCAATTCGCTTCAGAAAGAGAAAAATAGTGAAATTTTTCAAAGTGGTGCTATAAAGGCTAGATTTATGATGAAGCTATTTCATGTGCACGAGTGAGCCAGGGATAGTATTTTAGATGAGTTCAACAAAACTGAAAGCAGCTACCAAATTGGCTGAACACTCTTTACCTCCGAGAGCCTGGAAATTGGTCCCAGATGTTTTTATCTTCACTTATATTAAATTTATCACTCGTTAACATTTCAGTAGATCTTCCACTGCTCCGTCCTGTTTAATAAATCAAGATGGGGGCTTTGCTGTTATCTCCATGGTACTGCATATTACATGTCATCAAAACAATATGTTCACTAAATTACAGATACAAATGCTTGTTTTCTTAAAATCAGACCAATTCTTAGCTCCGATTTTAATGATAAATTTGATTTTATTTTCCTCATAGTTATATCTTTTCTTCCACAAACAGCACGTTTTCAATTAACTCGAGGCAACTTGCTATCTGCTTCAATAAATAGAGTGTCTGATCGAAGGACACAATGATAGAAGGAAGTGCAATGCACCAGTGGTAACACAATAATAGAGGGCAGTCTTCTGTGGAAGAAAAAAGTGTGACATCCCTTTTGCAACTTCATATTAATGATTCACTTTACTGCACAAATATTTATTTAGCTCCGATTCATCATTGTCTCGTAAAAAAAATTGCCTTGCTCTGAATGTAGATGAAAGATTTGAATTTAAAAAGGCAATATCATTATGAAGAGAGATTTGAAATAATTCTTTGGAATGCTATTGCAGCTGTCTGAGACATTGTCAGAGACTCTCGAGAAATATGCTGCACATTTGCAACAGCAGAACAGGCTGCAGTGGTTAGTCAACAAAATAACTTACACGCACTTGTAGCAACAACTCAAAAAATGTAGGCTTTAATTCTCTACAAGAGCTTCTAAATTGAAAATAAAAATTCAGTGAGACTAAACTGCAACCTTATTTGCGCTCCCTTGATGATATCATCAGTAAGCAAGGTATAGTTTCCACATCCATCATCAGCGCTCTATCACACACACTTCATCCCAAGATAGCTACTGCACTGTACAAGTGCCTGTCTAACATGACGTTCTGGATGACCTGGGGTGATCTTCACCTCTCATATATCGGCAAGACACAAGCCGTTGTCATCATTTCACCTCATAAACTCTGCTCTCTGTTTCTATCCTGCCTCTCCACTAAAGCTGAAGCCAACTGTTTGTAACCTTGTTTAATTCACCACAATGATATCAGTAGCATCTTTGAAATATAGCCCACTTACATCTTTTAAACACCATTAAAGTATTCATAAAACATAGAAGAGTACAGCACAGGAGCAGGCCTATCATGCCAAATATGATGCCAAATTAAACTAATCCCCTCAGCCTGTCCTTGATCCATATCCCTCTATTCCTTGCATATTCATGTGCTTATCTAATACCCCTTGAAAAGACCCTATAGCATCTGCCTCCACCACCACCCTCGACAGCGTGTTCCAGACACCTACCACACTCTATGTAAAAATCTTGCCCCTCACATCTCCTTTGAACTTTCCCCCTCTCAGCTTAAGTGCATGGCCCCTAGTATTAGACATTTCAACTCCGGGAAAAAGATTCTGACTGTCAACCCTATCTAAGCCTCTCATGATTTTATAGACTTCAATCAGGTCTCCCCTCAGCCTCTGCCGCTCCAGAGAAAACAACCCCAGTTTGTCCAGCCTCTCCTTATAGTTCATATCCTTTAATCCAGGCAAGTCTCTTATGCACCCTTTCCAAAACTTCCACATCCTTCATCCATCCCTTCATTGGTTCCAGGCTCAGCTGTTGTGGTGTTCCCCTCATTGTCTGAGGTACACATTAAATAAACTCCATCTGATCTCAAACTACACTGCCGACATCCTATCCCACTTTGCAATTCTGGGTACTCGAACAGAGCGCCCACTGGAGCTGTGTGATATTACTGGCAGCAACATCTGGATTCCCATGTTAATCTACATGTAGGCGGACTCCAGAAGATGCAGTCAGTTTGAGTGGAGTAATGACAATGAACTCTGACAGTTAACCTTCTTTACCACTGTAAAATCTGAGCCCCGTGATGTAAGCTGGGATGATTTTCAAAGCAGCAGTGCATTATAGATCTTCAAATATTGGGCTTCCAAATGCTGCATCTTTATCACCGGAAATCTGAGAGGCAGGGAATCCCTTGAACTGAATTCAAAACTATGCCAATCTGCATACATGTAAAGTCAACATTGTTGTAAAGACACATACTCTATTTTTGTCAAGCATTTTTTTGCGTCAATGTTAAATGTTAGATTGAACAGCGTGGCTCCAATAGTTAAACAAAAATATCTGACGATAAAGTTTCATTGTAGTTGCAGTATTAGGTTTTATTTCACTCCTTTTTGAAGTTGTAGATGTTTTAACTTCTCAGTTGCAGTTCAGTAAAGCTTCAGTAAAGCTTCTTTATAAACTACTTTCATTTCTTTGATTCAACTCCACATACAATTCCCCACATCCAGCGCCCCGTAACCTCTTTATATATTCCAGTGAATTCTAGTAAATGAATTAACATCCAATTTAGAACTAAGTGGAAGGTAACTGTTAACCTGTTCCAAACAGTAGAGCGCTGTGCACTGGAACTTTGATAATATGGTTCATAGTTTGCGATATTGACATAAAAGGAAAGGGTGATATTAAGCTGATTTATGAAGTCATCTAATTCCATGATATGTTGTAGCTTGAACATAACTGTCAGAGAAAGCATTTTAAAATATCGTATAGCAGAATTGTTCATCAAAGTCCCAACATTTCCAATTTATTCACATAATTGCTCTTGCTCAGTGTACGAATAAAGCACATTTAAGGATGTACATCTGATGAGGGGATCCTGTCATGCTTTTACAGTAATGTGACATTGAGCTGTAATAGTCAGGTGAAGTGAAGAAATCATGACTGTCAGTTGTCTTAGTTGTTCAATGACAATGCTGAATATAGTTGGTTTATTTTAACATTATGCTTTTTGCAGGCACTTGACACTATAGTGAGGGAGCTGCTGTTATCCAATCGCACGCATTTGCTGGATCATTTCTACATTTTCAACATCCTCACTGCAACTCTACCGCCTCGTTCGCCATGGCATTGAAGTGGGTAAGGGTGCAACTCGGAAACCTCCATTGACCTCGGGTGGGGATTACCGGTCTTGCCCGATTGAGGCAGTAAAATCCCATCCCATATGTGAAATATGGATGGATCTCAGTGATTCAGGTTCTCAGGGATAGACTCATAGAGTCAAAGAGGTTTACAGCATGGAGACAGGCCCTTCAGCCCAACTTGTTCATGCCGCCCTTTTTTATAACCCCTAAGCTAATCCCAATTGCCCGCATTTGGCTCATATCCCTGTATACCCATTGTACCATGTAACTATCTAAATGCTTTTTAAAAGACAAAATTGTACCCACCTCTATTACTACCTCTGGCAGTTTGCCCCAGACTTTCAAACACACTCTGTGTGAAAAAATTGCCCCTCTAGACACTTTTGTATCTCTTACCCCCTCACCTTAAACTTATGCCCTCTAGTTTTAGACTCCCCTATCTTTGGGAAAAGATATTGACTATCTACCTTGTCTATGCCCCTCATTATTTTATAGATCTCTATAAGGTCACCCCTCAGCCTCCTACGCTCCAGAGAAAAAAGTCCCAGTCTATTCAGCCTCTCTTTATAACTCAAACCATCAATTCCTGATAGCATCCTAGTATATCTTTTCTGCACTCTTTCTAGTTTTCTCTTTCTATAATAGGGTGACCAGAACTGCACACAGTATTCAAAGTGTGGCCTTACCAATGTCTTTTATAACTTCAACAAGACATTCCAACTCCTGTACTCAATGATCTGACCGATGAAACCAAGAATACCGAATGCCTTCTTCACCATTCTGTCCACCTGTGACTCCACTTTCAAGGAGCTATGAACATATACCCCTAGATCTCTTTGTTCGGTAACTCTCCCCAATGCTCTACCATTAACTTAGTAAGTCCTGCCCTGGTTCAATCTACCAAAATGCATCACTTCGCGTTTGTCTAAATTAAACTCCATCTGGCATTCATCAGCCCACTGGCCCAATTGATCAAGATCCTGTTGCAATCGAAGATAACTTTCTTCACTGTCCACTATATCGCCAACATTGGTGTCATCTGCAAACTTACTAACCATGCCCCCTATATTCTCATCCAAATCATTAATGTAAATGTCAAATAACAGCGGGCCCAGCACTGATCCCTGAGGCACACCGCTGATCACAGGCCTCCAGTTTGAAAAACAACTGTCCATAACCATTTTCTGGCTTCTATCAAGAAGCCAATTTTGTATCCATTTAAATACCTCACCTTGGACCCTGTGAGATTTAACTTTATGCAACAACCTATCATGCAGATATTGGAAGCATTTCCACTGTTTCAATAGGGAAGGTGATGGCCTAGTGGCATTATTGTTAGACTATTAATTCAGAAACTCAGCGAAAGTTCTGGAGGCCCAGGTTCAAATTCCACCACAGCAGGTAGTGGAATTTGAATTCAATAAAAAAAATCTGGAATTAAGGATCTACTAATGACTATGAAATGATTGTCGATTGTTAGAAAAAACCCTCTTCTTCTCCGACATTCTTTAGGGGAAGGAAATCTGCCCTTCTTACCTGGTCTGGCCTACATGAGACTCGAGAGCCAGAACAATGTGGTGACTCTCAACTGGAGATGGGCAATAAATGCTGGCTAGCCAGTGAAACCAATGTCGCACGAATGAATAAAAAAAAGTTTACTTAAATTAAGCTAAGAACAAATTAATTTTCATCTGTTGTTCAAGTACACCTAAGTACTTTTTCTCTTTTTGTAGGCAGTAATTATACCATGCTTATTGCTACAGTATAAATACCTAAAGCGTTTTAAGCTAATGCTAATTGCTGTACGCTTCTAATTTTGTCACTTTATATTTTGATGGTGAATGCTCTTTATGCATTTATAGTGGAGGAGACCTTATCATAAAATGAGAGTGTTGTTTCTGGTGAGAAAACCAGTGTGTTTCTCTCCAGATCTTACCACACTTGCCAAAATAAAAGGGAGTGTGTTTCACACCGCCATCTAGAGGGGGTGTGACCTCAACACACTGGTAAAACCCAGGGTGCCGTCTTGGGAGGGTTTGATTCCAGGCTTGGGTCACTGCCTGTGTGGAGTCTGCCCATTCTCTCCGTGTCTGCATGGGTGTCCTCTGGGTGCTCCAGTTTCCTCCCACAGTCCAAAAGACGTGCTGGTTAGGTGAATTGGCCATTCTAAAATTCTCCCTCAGTGCACCTGAAAAGGCGCCGGAATGTGGCAACTAGGGGACTTTCAAAGTAACTTCATTGCCATGTTAATGTAAACCTACCTGGGGCACTAATAAATGAACTTTAAACTTGTGAGTTGTTGATAAATAGTTTGCCACCTGGACAAAGTGCCACATCCCTCCATGTGATATCAAACAATCTTACAATGTGCTGGCAGCAAAGGAACAAATAACCTTAAAGAATTCGGAGAAGTGCCACAGAAGCATGAAAATTACATAATCATAAAATCCCTTCATTGCAAAAGGAGGCCATTTGGCCCATCAAGTCTGCACCAAGCAAAATCGCACACAGGCCCTATTCCTGTAACCCCACATATTTACTCTGCTAATTTCTTGACACTAAGGTCAATATAGCATAGTCAATCAACCTAACCTGCACATCTTTGGACTATTGGAGGAAACCGGAGCACCCAGAGAAAACTCACGCAGACATGGGGAGAATGTGCAAATTCCACACAGACAGTGACCAGAATTGAATCCTGGGTCTCTGGCGCTGTGAGGAAGCAGTGCTAGCCACCGTGCTATCGAAACCACAGCCTCTACTGTGAGAAATGCAGCTAAATTGGAGACACAGTCAGAAATCGCCTAAGTAGAAGCTTCCCTGCAAATGCAGAAATCCTGATCCACTCCAAAGGCAGCATAAGGGATCAAGCCCGATCACACAGAAAGACTGAGTGTCAAACAACTCAAAGACAGAAATTACCTTTCTAAAATCAGTAGCAGTCAGGATCCGCATAGCAGAGGCAGCTGGGAAAAAACCGTAGCATGGGTCCACAGCAGGTGCTGTAACACCTGGCAGCTACACTTGACTGCATTAAAATATAACATTTCAAAACAGAAGACAGCACTGAAATATCACCTTTCAGTATGCTTCTCTGATTTGAAAAATCTACTGGATGGCCCAAATTTCTTGTTTTAACAATTGTCTGCAGAGCTAATAAAATTTAATAAAGTCAATAGGAACCCCCCCAAAATCCAGCAAGCATGGAAAGCAGAAAGAAAAAAGAATAAAATGGTCACTGCAGAACAATGTTGAAAAAAAAATCATTAAAGCTACACTGCCCTGTGTAGAAAAACAGCTGTGGATTGCAAAGTAACATATCAGATCAACTTAGGCTTTGGCAAGGATCAAACCAGGCGTAAAATTGATTATCAAAGGGAAGAAAATGTTCGTATTACATGAGTACATCAGGATTAGGTAGGTAATAATACATACAAGTTAACATATTTTTATACTTGCTTAGTGTATTTGCAGTTGAAATAATCCTAATGCAAGATTTAGATGAGTCCTCAATCACATTTGATGAGTATTAAAAGCCTTTGGCAAATATGTTAAGCTCCAAATTGGGGAGAGTGCAAATCTTAAAAAGAAACATAAAATACCAAAAAATCCAGAAAAACAAGGAGACCCTAGGATGAGGGAGACATTACCCAAGTAATCCACAAGACAGTAGAAGACCATATCAGTGCAATGAAACCAGAAGAGCTTAGTGCAGAGGGAAAATGAGGCAGCTGAAAGGCTTCAAAATAGATCTTTTTGAAAATATTACCCAAAGTTATTGACATATTACCCCAACGCAACAACAGATGACAGTGCAGAGTGAAAAAATGGCTGCGAATGAAGGAAAACTATCTGTTGTATTCCAAACGAAACAAAACCTGGATTTGTGCTACCAAAGTGACATGAAATTCCCCAAATTGGCAAGCCCACCTTAGTTTAAAGAGCCCACTTAAACCCATTTTCATGTAGGAAGTTGGTGACAGGATTACATTGGGCCCACCAATTCCAGAAGCAGAGCCTAAGCAATCTTGCGTTGGAGGAGAGTGAGGGCAGGCTAGTTAAAAAATTCACTTTGATTCTCTGAGGACATATCCCAGTTACATTAGAAGAGCTTAGATACTCAAACCTGCATAATCTCTCACCAATTCACCCATCTTCCTTTGTCCTTCCATGCCAGGCCTCTCCACTTCCATAGCCACTACCCAATGTCTAAGATGAGACAACATCAGGAGTCATTTAGAAATGGAAAAAGTGAATTTCTAACAATGTAATACAGCTCTCACTTATATACATTTGGTAGTCTAAAGATTCCATACTGAACTCCATTCAAAGCTTTTAAATCTCCTCTAGTGTTCAAACTCTTAACAAAGGAATCTTCTATTCAGATACCACATCATGCACAGTTAATTGTTTAATTGCCTCCTTAAACTGTCAGTCAAACTACGAAATCAGAACCTCCAGCTGCTGTATGAGTAATGTTGAATCTCAGCCATGCATTCATAATGGTACAATAATCATCTTTAAGAAAAAAGCAGCAAGGAACTCTATTGACAGTGCATGAACAGGTGGTAATATTAATGTCTAACATACACCCGATGGTCGATCAATCAAAGCAATCAAACAGACAACTTTTTCATTTTTCCTGCCCATTTTTTGGGCGAGCTAAGGGGAATGAATCTCGGGGTGACAGGCTGGCACTGCCCAAGTGGCACCCCTCCTGCCCTCGATCTTCCTCAATGGCCTCTGTCCTCCACTAGCAGGATAATCACGCATGATCCCCATTTATGGGGACCAGCTTTACTCTCTGCTGCTGGAAACCTCTTTCAGCCAGCCACAGGGGAGATATTAGTGAGCACACAGGATACCGTCCCCAGGCTCACTAATGATGTGGAAATTGACATGTCCATATTGTAATCAGCCTTGCACTGATTTCCAGCGTGAGGCTGGTTCCGTTGAAAAAAATGTCCTGGTAGAGTTGCGATTGGCTGGACGTTAGTCACAAATCTTGCGACAGGCCCCTCGCTGATGCCTATTGAGCAGCGCAGCAGGCCAGGAGAATCGCACCCAATATGTTTTCTAGATGATAATACTCCATATTGCTTAGAATTTAGGGTTAGTTAAACAGGAAAGGGACAATTTCATGATTTTCTTTACCGAATGATGTGTTCATAGTGCCTTTTCAGTTCCAAGTAACTAACCACAGTATATGTGCATTATAGGGCACAAGAGAACATGTTTCTTTATATTAGTTAGTAGATTGACACAAATGAGGAGGAAACTTTATGGATGGTTGCTCATTATTATCCACTTACTGCCTATCAGGAAAAAAAAACTTTGGGTGCAAAGGTCTTTTTACTGATATTAGCGCGAGTCCCCAGTTTCCAACAAAACTAAGCCATGGGAGAAATGGATCACTACCCATGAATTATTTAAACCAGTTATTAGGGGTGAAATCTTTCAGTGCTGGATTAGCTGCCATTTCCTTGACATTTGAAATGTTTTACTTCACCAGTTCCCATCCAGATCCAATTGCAGTCACATTTTACTGCTGCTTTGCAACAAGCAATTGAGGCAGCTTTTTCATGAACTCTTCAAAGGTAAAGACAGAAGAGTTTTAATACCTTCTCAACCACAGTTGCTTTTGCTTCCAGGTTCCTCTTTCAAACAGATGAAGACTACCTTCTCCATTTGTTTTCCATTTGGAACATCGTTCATACATTTTATACCAGCAACAATCTTCTGATGTTAGAAACTGCTTTGCCAGGACAGCTTTGTACATACTCTGTAGGGACAGTTATTTTTAAAAGTTTATTTATTGGTATCATAAGTAAACTTACATTAACGCTGCAATGAAGCTACTGTGAAAACACCCTAGTCGCCACAATCTGGCACCTGTTTGGGAATGATGTGGAGATGCCGGCACTGGACTGGGGTAAACACAGTAAGAAGTCTCACAACGCCAGGTTAAAGTCCAACAGGTTTATTTGGTAGTAAAATTCACAACTTTCAGAATGCTGTTCCTTCGTTAGGTGAGTGGAGAGTTCCGAAAGCTTGTGGGTTTTACTACCAAATAAACCTGTTGGACTTTAACCTAGTGTTGAGAGACTTCTTAATCCGTTTGGGTACACAGAGGGAGAACTTAGCATGGTCAATGCACCTAACTAGCACACCTTTTGGACGGTGGGAGGAAACCTGAGCACCCGGAAGAAACCCGCACAGACATGGGAGAACCTGCAGACTCCAAAACAGACTCAAACTAAGAATCGAACCCAGGTCCCTGGCACTGTGAGGCAGCAGAGCTAACTACTGTGCCACCACACTGCCTTGCAACAATGAAAGTTCTGATGATCATCACCTTCTCAATCAGAAAGTTCACTCATGTCTCTGCAAGCCTGAGATTCCTGGCAAAGAATTCCTTTCTAGTTCAGTGAAGTTATCATTTTCCAATGGAGCTACTGATCCCTGTGGATGATGCTGAATGTTTGCCTTGGGTCAGTGGGAACACTTTGGGGGTGAGTTTACCATTTTGATTCTAAGTGCTGAATCTGGGCACAATTCAGATCCGACTTGGAAACCTGTTCTCAGGCACCAAGCCTGAAAAAAATCGCGAGGTTGAATTGCACTGTGGGCGGAGCTTATCGCGTCCGAATCGGTGCTGCTCCGATCAGAACCTTCAACTGCGCATGCACAGTGAGAAAAAAATTTGAAAGAAGCTCCCTCATATCGTTCCCGGGCCCCAGAAAGCAGATACAGCGGCCTGGGACCGATGGCCCCCACAGACATCGCCCCACCCCCACAACATAACTGTCTTAACTACCTACCCTTGCACTACCCAGGCTGATCACGACTGCCTGCACCCCCCTTCTCCCCACCACTGATCGCCCGCAGAGTGGTGTTGTTTCCCCTGTCCCCCCCCCGCCAGAGATCCATCTGGCCTGCTTCCTCCTCCCCCACCCCCCCACCCACCAGAGAATGATTGGGCCTCCTCCCTCCTCCTCCTCCCCCCCACCGAAGAGTGATCTGGCCTTCGCTCCTCTTTCCCTCCCCTGACCAGAGAACCATTTGGCCTCCCTCCTCTTCCCCACCCCCCATCAAACAACCATCTGATCCCCCTCCTCCCTCCCCACTAGAGAAAGATTGGGTCTGTCTCCACACCCCCCTCCCGACTCCCTTACCACCCCCACCAGAGAATGATCTGCCCTACCTTCCTCTGCTTCCTCCCCACCTCCCCCCACCAACAACCAGCCCCCCCTCCTGCCTCCAGCTGCACCACCAGTCTGAGTTAGACAGCCATTGGAAACTCTGAACGTACCTCTTCAGAGGCTGGAGCACCCGAAACAGACCTTTGCCGAGCATTTCTTGTTTCGTGCCAAATCTGGATGGGTGAACGCAGTAAAGAGGTAAATGCCGGTAGTGTTGGGTGTCCAGCTCATTAAGTCAATTTAAATGTATGCAAATGACATCGCGCGCCCAAAACAGTCACGGTTCAAATCGCGGCCATTTTCAGGCCTTGGTAAAGTGGGAATCTGCACGGACATGGGCGTGGATCGCACTATTCACCTCACACCCGAACTTACCAAGTTTTCGCACCCAACCGATTTTGCCTTTGTGTTGCGCCTGTTTTAGTGCGCGAAAACGTGGTAAAGTCGGGTGTGAGGCGAACAGCATGATCTGCCCCCATGTCCGTGCAGATTCCCACCTTGCCAAGGCCCGAAAATGGCTGCGGTCTAAACTGCGCCCAAAGTGGGCTCGACATTAATTTAAATACATTTGCATACATTTAAATTGACTTAATCAGCTGGACGCCCAATCTTACCGGCATTTCCCCCTTTGCCATCGCGTTCGCCCATCCAGAGGGTGGATAAGGGGGAACGTTATGTTGTGGGGGTGGGATGATATCTGTGGGAGGCCATTGCTCCTGGGCCACTTTATCCACTTTTTGAAGCCCAGAAGCGATGTGACAGGGGAGCGTTCTTCAAAATTGAAGTTGTTCACCCAGTTGAAGGCTCCAATCAGAGCAGCAGCTTTTTGGGAGCGATAAGCCCCGCCCATAGTGTGGTTCAGACTTGAAATTTTTTGAGTGCGTATGGGGGCCCTGCGAGTAGGTTTCCAAGTCGGATCTGAATTGCGCCCAGATTCAGCACTTAGAATCAAAATGATAAAAATTGTCCCTTTGAGTCAATAGATTCTGGGATTAAACCCCAGTCCAGGGATCTGTGCAAGTGATGGAGGCTGGTGCTTCTGTGCAATGCTGAGGCTGTTCTTTTGGAGCTACAGTCCGTCACAAGATATTTCCAACCAAAGCCTCATTCTTCCTCTCAGGGGAATGTAAAAGATTCTACAGCAGGATTTGAAGAGATACAGGAAAGTTCACTTCATGGTTCGGCCAAGAATTATCCTTTAACCTACATCAATAAATCATATCCTGATCATTTTCCTCATTGCTAATTATAGGGGCTTTCTGTCTGAAAATTGGCTGCTCTATTTTCCCATATTATGAAAGGGACTACAATTCAAAAATTCTGAAGCACATCACGATTTTCTGAGGATGTGAAGACCACAAAAAAATTCAAGTTAATTCCTGATTAATTGTCATGTTCCATAATGATTATTAATAACATAACATCACTGAACAGCTTAAATCTACCCTCAACCAGCTAAATTCTTACCAAAATCATTCTTGCAAGTAATGATATATATCAACAATTCTGAAAATAAGACATAAGCTCAGAGGTCGGGCATTTGGTCCATTAAGTCTGCTTTATAACGAGGTCATGATTGATTTGATATATGAAAATATTCCTGCAAATAATTATTTCGTGATCATTTCACATAAAATTTAACTGGGAAAGATAGAAATGAGATATAGCATAAACAAGGGTCTTTGGTTTAGTAATTAAAAGGTGTTTACTGGGCCACTTTAACCAAATAGATTCTTGACCATTTAACAAAATAGATCAAATTTTACTTTTAAAGAATATGTTCCCCAATTTTTTTAAATCATGGCAATGACAATTGCAATGACCATTGGGTGGCACTGAGACAATGCAAGCTCCCACTGTCATAAAATTCCTACAGTGCTGAAGGAGGCCACTTGGCGCATCGAGTTTGGACAGACTCTCCAAAAGAGCATTTTACCTCACTTCCCCACCCACCCCATGCATCTAGCATGGCCAATCCACCTAACCTACATCTCTGGAGACTGGGAGGAAACCTGAGCACTTGGAGGAAACCCACACAGACATGAGGAGAATGTACAAACTCCACACACTGTCACCCAAGGCTAGAATTGAACACAGGACCTGGCACCGTGAGGCAGAATTGCCACCTGTCAGTGGAATGCTAGTTTTAATTTAATTACCTTGCTGAGTTAGCACCATTCCTGAAATACTACACAGGCTGTGGAGGAACACTAGAGTTGATTTTAGGCATGACAGTACCAGAAGCAAAGATGAGGCAGTGATTTTGAATCGTGGCCTCATTCAAATCCGGCCAAGTTCAGGCCTATATGCTTTGGGCTGTGCTGACTGATTCATGCCTGAAGCCAACAGGTTGTTTGGACCGCGAGCCCAAAGGGAGCGACTCAGCTGTGGCCCTGGAGGAATATTGGAAGAGAGAATATGAGAAAGCAAGTTGAAGAGCAGAAAGGGGCATGAAAAAGGCCTTGCAAACAAGATTAGGTAAAGTCCTATGATATTCGATAAATACATTAAGAGGGTGTGATTAACCAGGGAAAGGGAGGACCTAATAGAGACTAAGCGGGGCAATGTGTGTGTAAATCCACAGGACATTGGAAGGGTGTCAAATGGATACTTCTCATCAGTCTTCACTCACAAAAAGGAGAACATAGGAATAGAAATCAGGGAATGGGACTGTGGGGAATTATAGCACTTTGACTTAGGTTTTTAGGAACACATGGAGGTCTTAACAGGCTTAAAAATGGAAAAATCCACAGGCCTGGAAGAATTGCATCCCAGACTGCTGTGGGAGGCAAGGCAGGAAATTTCAGGAGCTCTGGCGCAAGTTTTTAATTCCTGTCCGGCCACGGGGGATGTGCCAGAGGAATGGAGGATGGCCAAGTAGGGTGGTAAAGATGAATTACAAATGGGTGAGTCTCATGTCAGTGGTAGGGAAACTGAGAAAATTCTGAAGGAGAAAAATAATATACACTTGGAAAGGCATGGGCTAATTAGGGATACAGAAGAAAAAACACTGGAAAATCTCAGCAGGTCTGGCAGCATCTGTAAGGAGAGGAAAGAGCTGATGTTTCGAGTCCAGATGACCTTTTGTCAAAGCTAAAAAGCAAAGAAAGTGGGAGATATTTATACTGCAGGGTGAGGGAATGAATGATGAGCCATAGAAACCAGGGGAAAAGACGGCTAATAACTGTCCACTGATAGAGTAAAGAGTGTGAATGGTTAATTAGGGATAGTCAGCATCGCTTTGTCAGAGGGAGGTCACGCCTAACAAATTTGATAGAGTTTTTAAAAAAGTGATCAAGTATGGGGTGAGGGAAGTGCAGTTGATGTAGGTCATTATGGATTTTAGCAAAGTCTTTGACAAGGTCCCACATGGGAGAATGATTGAGAAGGTTGAAGCACATGGAATTCAGGGAAACTCAGGAAATTGATCCAAAACTGGTTTAGCATTAGGACATAAAGATTGGTGATAGAAAGCTTTGAGTGACTGGATGCTAGTGTCTAGTGGCATATCACAAACTTCAGTGCTGGGTCCCTTATTGTTTGTTATATTGGCATAAAAGATTGGTAGTGTGGTTAATAGTGAAGAAGAAGGTTGTAGGTTACAGGAAAATAGAGATCAGATGAACAGAGCAGTGGCAGATGGTATTTAACCCAGGTGAGTGCACGATGATGCATTTTGGACAATGTGACAAGGCAAGGGAATATTTAATGAATGGCAGGACACTAGAAAGATCAGAGGAACAGATAGATCTTAGGGCATTTATTCACAGAAGGTGGCAGATCAAGTGCATGGGGTAGTTAAGAAGGCATATGGGTCACTTGCCTTTATCACTCATGGCATAGAGGAGAAGAGCAAGGAGGTAATGTTGGAGTTGTAGAGAGCTTTGGTTCGGCCACAGCTGGAGTATTATGTATAGTTCTGGTTACCTCACTAGAGGAAGCATGTGATTGCACAGGAGACGGTACAGAGGAAGTTTACCAGGATGTTGCCTGGGATGGAGCATTTGAGCTATAAGGAGTGATTAGCTAGGCTTGGATTGTGAGCAGAGAAGGCTGGGGTCGGGGGGGACATGATTGAGGTGTATAAGATCAATGAGATTATGAGAGGTACGGACAGGATGAGCATAAGGCAGCTGTTCCCCTTGATTGAGGGTTAATCATGCGGGGGCAGTGTTTTAGGCTGAAGGGCGGGATATTTAGAGGGGGTTTAAGAAAAAAATACTTGGAGGGAGGTGGGAATCTGGAATGTATTGCCTGCGAATGTAATGGAGGCCAGAAACCTTTAAAAAATATTTGGATGGGCACTTGAAACAAGTGCTGAAAAACAAGATTAGTGTGACTTCAGTGGTAGTTAGTGTTGGTGGAGACTCGATAGGCCGAGGGGCCTTTTTAGCACCTGTATGACTGTATGACTCTTGATCTTGTGGTATGCCTAATTTCAAATCTGTGGTAATTGGATCATCAAAGTTAATAGGGCTGAGAAGACCTCTTACCTCCTTTTGAAAATATTACTGTCTCACTTGTCTCAACAAATACAAGTTGAAATTGACCCAAAAAGTACTAAATTAGAATAATGGCAGATTGCTTCTCCTGCGAGTTCATGGGCAAAAACTCAAAGGATTACAGAATGCATCAAAGCCAGAACACTCGAATCATGTTACAAAAAGATCAACTCCTTTCCAGTTTCAATGAAATATAATTAACACTCCTACACCACAAAACTCTTATGCTGCTAATACTTCAGCTTGAGAAACAGAGGTTAACAGTGTTAACAAAGGCTAACAGTGGAGTGTGCAAAGGAGAACAGCAAGAAGGAAAATTAAGTTGACAACAAGCCTTGAGGTTGAAGAACAATGATGAGCAACCTAGGCTAGTGAGTGGGCCACTTATGTGACTTCATCTCAGTGGGTCGCAAGATTGAAATCGGGCACGCTCACTAACCGTGACCCATGAATAAGATTAAATACATTTAATACATGCCCAAAATTTCAGAATGAGTTATAGAAAATACTTAATCATTCATGTATTCATAAAATTGTCATCTGCTTCAAATGGTAAAAACAAAAAGATTTATGCTTTGATTGGACACAGAGGGAGCTCATAGACAATATTGTTTGCAACCAGCACAGACCTCATTTAACGTGCCCTTGTTTTGCATGCATATCACGTTAGTCAGACTGGAAGGAAAAGAGCTCCAGGCCAGATACTCTGACCTCACCCACAACTGGGGTTTTCCAGTCCCGCTGCAGTGAATGGAGATTTGGCTGAGCGCCAAGTTCTCCGTTCTCACGGGTAGTGGCAGCTGGTTGCGAACGGCCGGAGAATTCTGGTCTACGTGGACGAAAACCAATGGCATTTGGCAACCCTGTGTGTGATCAACGGTCAACAAAATGCCTCGTGGGCTGCAATCCATACCCTGATCGGCTGCATGTAGTCCATGGTCATATGTTGCCCACCACTGCTGTAGGGGGAAGGAAAAAAGTGAGGAAGCTTTGGCAACAAATCAGTGAAGCAGTATACATCCAGAAAGAAAACAAATGTAGGTAGGCTAGGAGTATGAAATCATCAGTCTACTGTGTGTTTCTAGACACTATTCATTTTTTTCCTATTGGTGTCATTTCACTGACAAAAATACTTTTGTTACTCCCACTGGATAAGGTTTGACAAGATTTTCCTTTTGTTATGCGTTGTCCAATGCGCAATTTATTGACAAGGGGAAGCAATAGCAATGCTTTGATGAGAATTGCATTGTTATGACTTACATTGAGAAAGAAAAATTGAAGGCACAAAGTATACTACAAAGATAACAGAAAGAAAGGGGGAGATGAGTTGTAGGAAGCAATAACGAAATGATGTCAAGCCTGAATATTTTCCCTTTCCCATATCATTTTTATGCTGCTGCTGCATCTATTTTATGAATTATGGAACTCAAACAATGTAACCTACATCCGATGAAAACCACTAAGGTAACGGTTTTGTCATTATGTTTAATGGTGCATGCACAGCTCGGGGATTGGAAGGACAGGAGCAGTCAACTGCACTACTGCTGCTTATGTTAAGAAACTAGCAGCAATAATATCTCTTGGAGGTAAGGTGCCCATTGGAACAAGTGAAAAATGGGAAGTTAAAAGTTGCATTTTTGTGAAAACATGCAATACTTGTTTTATATATATTATGTTTTAAAAGCGTTGTAGATGGCTTTAAGAGCTGATCTTGATGGTGATATTGTTAGAGTGTTCGCAGAGTTGCTATTTTACTTTCAGGTTGTATTCTGTGCAGTGCAGAGAACATTTTTTTCAATAGAACCTGTTGGGTGTGATCTTACCTGCCGTTCATGCCACACGCTCACTGCAACAAAGTTGGAGAATTTGGTGGCCAGCCAAATCTCTGTTCATTGTGGCGGGATGGGAAAATCCCACCGGTGTAAACGGTGGCAAGATTCCAGCTGTTATGTGTTTGTTTTAATCCACATGTGCGTACTACAGCTTTATGAGCATCCCCATAGATTTGTCTGGATGAAGCCTTTTGGTGGCAATGCCACTCAGGAATCAGATCCCTTTCTAAGTCCCAAATGCAATGTAATCGAGTATTATGATATTTTATCCAGGCGGGTGCCTTCCACCTGTTTGAGTTCAACTCAGTTGCAGTATCAACGCGGTGAGCCACATCTCGAGACTGCTTTGCAGTCTTCCGCAATTCCAAGCAATTCCTCGTTTGGAGAAAGTGATGGCTTCACGTGTGTACAAAAGCTATGAATTAGCTACCCAGGGAGCAGAGCTCTGCACGTGCAGCCGAGTACAAATTGCTCAAGCTTCTTGTCCCTGACCTCAATCTGACCCACAGTCAGGAACAGAACCTGAGTTTCCTGACTGTACACTGCACTCCAGAGATACCATATGAGATAGCGACAGCTATAACTGCAGCTTAATTGCTATAATTGTATTACATCTGGTTCTTTGCATCCTTATTATGATGTACTGTGCGCGGTGCCAGCTAAGTCGCATTTGTAACTGGTATAAGGGTAAGGAAGATCCTCTTTGATGCGACATTACATGACTATAATGCTACAGAGGAACAATTAGTAGATAATTAAACTTGGTGAAAGCTGGTAATTAAATACAAATCCCTAGTTTTTCTTGAGTTTCTTTTCATAGTGGGGCACGCATTATATTTCCAGACTCAAATCCTTATGAAGCCTGCAAGCTATAGGATTTAATGGGGAACTTTCCATATTTTCCTGTTTCTTAACGTGCTTTGATATTAGCCTTCAGACACTGGCCCTTGTAATCATATGAAGGTTAACATTTAGCATTTGGTAGACAAGTGACAAGAAAGACATACTTCTCTCTGGGCCCTATTTATCTCTGGGTTTTATTGGTTCATGACAGACTAACTGACCGGTACAATCATTCTACTAGATTGTTTCCCTGATCATCTCTGCTAATGGCCCAAAGACGTCTGTTGATGTCATGTTATCCCATTATATATGTGCTGTACACAAATGGTCACACCCGTACTACACATGTGGAAGCCCTGGAATGCGCTTCAGGCAATGGACACTCTTAATCCATGTTCCCCAACCCAACTTGTCAGAGGGTAAAACAATTTTTTTTTGGAGTGTCTGTTTCAGTGAGAAAACCAGTGTAGCTCTCCAGCTGTACAGTTGAGTTTTCTCTCCAGATGCTCTGTACACAGAGAATTTGGGCATGGGTTTCACTACCACAATCACAGGGCCTGACACAGCCAGCAAGCCGGGCTCCACAGAGTCTGGGGCACCATCTTTAATGGGTGCTGCTGTATGCGATAGAAAACTGCACCCTTCCCCCCATCTCACACCCCCACGCATATGGGGGACCACCCACAAGTAACAGGGCAACACCTCCCCCACCCCCACAAGCATTGGGGCACAACCCCACACAAAAGGGGGAACCACCCAATGAGCCTCCCCAGTGGACCCACCCAAGGCACAGACCCCGGCACTGCCTAGAGGTGTCACACTGGCACTGCCTGGGACACTGCATGTCAACCTACTCCACCCCACCCCCCCACCCCACCCCACCGCCCGCCAGGGTCTATACTTACCTTTGTGCCCCTAGTGGGTTCCCCTCAACAGCTTCCTGTTGTAAATCTCACCAATATGATGTCATGCCGGCAGGGGTGATGGGAGGTGGGGCTACGGGGGAGAGACAAATTCCCTTCCTGGGGAAGCATATGGTGGGGAAGCCCTTTAAATACATTTAAAGTTATTTGAATGAGGTTCCGGGCCTCCTTAGTTGGGAGCCTCGGTGTGTCACTGGCAGGAGACGGGGCAAATCTGAGGACGAGTTCTTGCCGCTGAGAATCTCACTCCTGTGGGGTTTTCCACCGACATCACCGTTTTTGCCCGCAGCGAAATGCAGCTGAAAATACCCCCCTCCCCCTCCCCCCACCTCCAGCCCCACCAATAGGTGAGATACAAGAGATGCAATGTGCTGATGAACACATTGGTCCATAATTCCTCTGACCCTGACTTCAACAAATGGGATCACTATTTAAAATAACCATATTATTCACCAATATCACCCTGTGTAATTTCTTGGAATAATTGTGCATTACATACCCTAGCAATGCTGCCTGCCTTGTTGCGAATTTAAACCACTGCAAAATCGACCTGACTTTGATAGCTTTTCAGTTTCAGTAGCGTTTGACGTTTACCACATGTGGAATTTTTAGCTGAAGATCCCTATCAAAAAAACAGAACCATTAACAAATCATGAACCCATTCAACTCTCCAGCAGATGTTGCTATATTTCTTCAGCTGTGTCACACTATTAGCATTCCCACTCAGGTTCTATAAAAGGAGCAGGAGTCAACCAAATGCCCCCTTGAGCATGCTAATCTCCAACCTCAGTTCCATTTTCTCACCAACTCCCTGTATCCCTTGATTCTCAAAGAGATGAAAAATCTCTATGTCTCAACCTTGTGCATATTCAATGTTGGAACGTTAAAGCCGTATCTCTTCCCTCCCCGGAATAGACAATTTCAAAGATTGACAGCCCTCTAAGTGAAAAAGTTTTAATTTCAATCCTAAATAGTCAATAATGTGCCAGGGGCGGCATGGTGGGCACAGTGGTTAACATTGCTGCCTCATAGTGCTATGGACCTGGGTTCAGTTCCAGCCTTGGGTGGTGACTGCCTTTGTGGAGTTTGCACTCTCTCCTCGTGTATGCATGGGTTAGGTGATTGGCCATGCTAAATTCACCCTTAGAGACAGTGGGATTAACAGGGTAAATACCAGGATAGGGCCAGGTGGGATTGTTGTTGGTGCAAACTTGTTGGGCCAAATGGCCTCCTTCTGCACTCTAGGGATTCTATAATTCTAATACTTTATCTTGAGACTATGTCCCCATAATTCTAGTTTCCCCAGTCATGGGAAACAATCCCTCAGCATCCATCCTGTCAAGCACCTTCAGAATCTTATTTGTTTCAATGAGATCGCCTCTTGTTCTTCTAAACTCCAGAGAGTTCAAGCTTACTGTACTCAGCTTCTCATCAGTAGACAACACTATCATCCCAGGAACTAATCTAGTGAGCCTTCACAGTACTGCGTCCAAGGCATGATATGGAGACCAAAACTGTGCACATACTCCAGATGTTATCTCAGCAAAGTGCTATACAATTGAAGCAAGCCTTCCTTCTTCTACTCCAGACCCCTTTTCAATTTTTCTTCCTGGGCAGCATGCTAACATTTTGTGTTTTACGTACAAGTTATCTAAGTCTCCCAACTCTTGAGAAGTTTTATGTTTTTTTTAATTTCTGGTTTTCTATTCTTACTACCAAAGTGATTAATTTTACATTCCCCGACATCATACTCTGTCATCTTGCTGCTTATTTACTTAGCCATATCTCTTTTTGGTCTCTTTATGTCTCCTCACAACTTGTATTTCCACCTAGCTTTGTAGCAAACTTGGATATATGCACTCAGTCTCTCCATCAATGTCATTTATAGAGATTGTAATTAGCTAAGAGTCCAGAACTGATATTGCATTCTTCACCTGCTACATCCTGCCAATTTGAAAATGTCCCTTTTATCCCTACTCACTATTTCCTCTCCATTAATCAATCTTGCATCATGGTGCTACGTCAGTTTGCCCATCCATCTGCACTGCGCTTACAGTCGAAGTCAAGTACTGGAACTGAACACTCACAGCAGCAGGGACCTGTGTTCAATTCCAGCCTCGGGTCACTGTGTGGAGTTTGCACATTCTTCCCGTGTCTGCACGTGTTTTCTCTGGGTGCTCCAGTTTCCTCCCAAATTCTAAAGATATGTGGATTAGGTTGATTGACTATATGCTAAATTGTCTCTTAGTTTCAAAGGGATTAGCGGGGTGATATGTGCTGTTAAGTGGATCAGACCTGGGTGGGATTATTTTTGGTGCAGGCTTGATTTTCTCCTTCCATTGTAGGGATTCTATATTCCTATGATTCGAAGTGCCAAGGCTCCCCCATCCATTCAACAATGAATGATGAGGTGCAGTTTTGGCATATTTGACGTCATTGGAAAGCATGATGTTTTGGAACTCAGTACTGGAGAAGAAGGTGCCGTTATTGGACACCAGGATTTCTGGTATCCCATTCTCATCGTCAATGTAATAATCTAACCTGGGCCATTCTTCCAGTGTCATACTACTTTATTCAACACAAAGGAAAGGCCATGTCCGCGACTTGCAGCAACACGAGTCCTGAGCACAGGACCTACGACATTTGGACCAGGCTGGCAACATATGTTTTAAACTCGCGCTGCTTGTTTTGCATTGAGTAAGCTCCTACTCACTTAATGGGGAAATTTAACAAAGCCCAACGGAAGATTTATTGATGATCGCTCTTGTCCTTGGTGACCACTATAACACCTCCCACATCCTTTGATCTATTTAACCCCAAGAGCTACACGTAAGTGCTTCTTGAAAACGTATGTTTTCAATGTGACACGCTAAATCTGACTCAGACCCAGCATGTGCTAGACTGTCTTAGTTGCACATGGATTGTTAAGGCTGCAGCAAATACAGGAATGGAGAGGTAAGCTTGAATAGGCTGCTTCCTGGGACTCTCAATCTCAGCTGGAAGTGCTGCTGTGGGATTTGAGGGATGGCAGTGAAGTGGTCTTTCCCAAAGATTGGAGACAGGGGCCAGCCTCATGAACCAAGAGGCACAGATGGGAGTGCTGAGGAAGTCAGCAGCAGATGCGTGGCCCTTCCAATCTGAAGAAACCACCCTAGGAGGATCCACAACCTCGCAAGAGTGGTTAAGGTGGGTGTCAAAATCCTTACTGGTGTCTGGTCCCACACTCCGACATTCCCAGTATTCTCCAATGCAGCATTCCTCAACTAAACAGAGGAATCTAAGAACGTATGAGCAGGAATCGGCCATTTGGCGCTTCAAACATGCTCCATCGTTTTAATAAGATCATGGGTGATCTGGTTGTGGTCTCAGTTCCACTTTCCTGTCTTCCCCCTCACACACTTTCCAGTTCCACTCATTCCTCTCTCTCCAGGCACCTCACACCTCATCTCAACAGCCAACACTCCCAAATCATGCATCCTTTTGTCTTCTCACAATCATGCCTCACAATCATCCTTGACAAATGTTTTTCTCCCTGATCCACATCATTCATTTTGAATTCTTTGAAATCCTTTTTTCTCCACCCTGGAAATGAGAGACACAATCTCCAGGAGAATCAGCAACCCAGGGAGTGGTCATTCAGTTACAGGCACCTTAACAGCGACTGACCATGTGGTACGTATCTGATCTGTTGAGATGGAGGCTTTCTTTCAGGATATCAACAGTGAGCTGCTGTGAGAGACTGAGCCTTCTGATGCACTGGTGCTCGGACATGAGGGAGCTGATCTTCGGACTGTGGTCCCTTTATTGGGGGCCTTACCTCCGACAAGCTGGATTTCTGTGTCCATCCATTCTGCCCTGTGGAGTGCCATGTGGCTGAGGAGAAGGCAGCCCTGCTGGTGTCGTTCCTGCTCCTGTTGTTGCTATTGGCTCCTCTTGTCCTTCTGAGTTGCAAATTGGAATCAGAAAAGAGACCTGCATGCTAAGGTGGACAAGGTGGTGAAGATGGCGCATGGAATGCTGGCTTTCATCGGTCAAGGTGTTGAGCACAGGAATTGGAAAATCATGTTGCAGCTGTATAAGACTTTGGAGTATTGCGTACAATTCTAATTGCCACACTACCAGAGGGTTGATGATGCATTGGAAAGGGTGCAGAAGAGATTTACCAGGAAAATGCCTGGTTTGGAGGCTATGGGCTAAGAAGAGCATTGGAGGATGAGGGGGAACCTGATAGATGTTTACAATATGACTTGGATAGAGTGGATGGTCAGAGTCTTTTTCCCAGGGTCAAAGCATCATTTATATAGGTTGAAAGTGAGAGGGGAAAGTTTAAAAGAGATGCAAGAGGCAAGTTTTTAACATAGAGGATGGCAAATGTCTGGAAGGCACTGCCGGAGAAAGTGGTGAAAGCAGAATCTATAATAATGTTCAAGAGGCATCTGGACAGTTATATGAATAGGCAGGGAATAAAGGGATATGGACCATGTAGAGGTAAGAAAGTATTAGACTAGAGAGGCATCTGTATTGGCACAGACTTGGTGGGCCAAAGGGCCTGTTCCTGTGCTGTACTGTTCTTTGTTCTATGCTGTGTCGAAGGCTGGCAATGGGGAAGGTGAGAAAAGTGAAAGACAGCCAGACTGACTTGCAAGCAGTTGGCGATCAAGAGTTGAATGCATTCTCTCTGAGAAGATGTGCTGTGAGCAGTACCCTCTCTCCTGACCATGGCCAGAACTCTTCAGTGTAACAAATAAAGTCTTCCCAGCTTATCAATGTCGCTGAAGAATCGCTTCCAGCTGTACAGCCACATCATCCCCCCTGGAACGTTCCCAACCACTCATAAAATACCTTTGCTGGCTGTTAAATCCAGAATCCTTGCTTAAAGCAACACTTAATTGCCTATTAGAAAATATTTAGGTAATTTACCCAACAGGGGAGGTCTCCTATTTGCCTACAAACCAAAGCACACAAACGGCCAAATAACTTTCTGCATCCAATCAAACCGTCCTGACCTTGTCTGAAATATTAACCCCCACTACTCAGCCCCCTCCCCACTCTATCCTACTCACTATGTCTGTTAGACACTGGATGTGACTCTGGCTGCTCAGTATCTAATCAGATAATAACGTAATCCGGGGGTTCTAACAACTACTTCTCCCTGACAGACTGATTTGATATTGTAAGATCTTATCACTGTTTTTTGATGCGTGGAACTGAGGAACATAACTGAGTCAAGAAAGACTGCTGATCAATCAAGAAGGTTAGTTATTTCCTTATTGTTTTATTTTCAGTGTGACTGTGCTAGCAGTGTCGGGGACCAAGCTACTGCCACTTGGCCTTCAACCTTGAAGAACTTCCTCTCCCTGCAGTCACATGGTTGTTCTTCAGTCAGCTGACAATCAAATTAACTGAAAGTATCCATTACGGGGAGGCAGTGATGTAGTGGTATTTTCACTTGATTGGTAATGCCAAGAACCAGGGTAATGCTCTGGGGACCAGGGTTCGATTCCCACCGTGGCAGTTGGCGAAATAAAAATCTGGAATTAAAAGTCTAATGATGACCATCATTGTCAATTGTTGTAAAGAAAAACCCATTTGGTTCACTAATGTTTTTTAGGGAGGAAATCTGGCTATCCTTACCTAGTCTGGCCTACATGTGACTCCAACCCACAGTAACGTGGCTGACTCTACAACACCTCCAGGATTGGGCACTAAATGCTGGCCCGGTCAGTGACACCCACATCCCATGCACGAATATTTTTTAAAAATGACCCTGTCCAATTGCCTGGCAAGCTCATTATTCTCTCTGTATTGGGATAGATGTTAGAAAAGCCTGCTACTCTTGTTCAGTCACGTGTATTCTGCAGAATAAATGGGCTGCATCTCTTAACCAAGTGCTGAAAAAAAAAACAGCTTAACTTGGCAATGACCCCTGTTGAATGAATAGAGTTGTCACAGCAATGAACGTGAATGATCACCAGATTCCTAACCTATCTTTCATTGTCTGAGGCATGTTGAGTCAGATAGCACCATCTGGAACCCAATCTTCATGCCCTCCTGCAGCTGTCCTGGAAATTTAACCTCCTGTAAGCTAAACCTAGCGTTTTAGTATATGTATTTCCGCCCCTTGAAACTACAATGGCTGACGTGGTAGCATTAATAAAAATACAATTGTCTGCTTTGCTCTACTTTAATAATAACATGGATTTCAACTTGTTCAACAAAGTGTAGGCTTTTGTTATTCCAATAGCAACAATAAATTTCATTTATAATGCACCATTGACATAGTGAAATATCCCAAAGCACTTTACAGGTACATTACTAAACTAAGTTTGACATCAAGCTACGTAAGGGGATGTCACCATAGATGACCAAAAACTTGGTTAAATGGCTATGTTTTAAAGAAATAAAAAGAGATGAGCTAACAGATTTAGGGATCCATCTGGAGCTTAGGGTCTAGGCAGTTAACAGCATCTATATTGAAGTGATTAAAACAGGACTACACAAAAAGTCACATTGGAAGAGTGCAGATCTTGGAGGATTGTACATTTGAAAGAATCATAGAATCATACAGTGCAGAAGGAGGCCATTCAGCCTATCAGGTCTACACTGACTCTCTGACACAGCATCTTAGCCAGGCCTTAACCCTGTAATTCCACATATTCACCTGACTGATACTCCTATACATCTTGGGACAACAAGAGGAAATTTAGCATGGTCAATTAACCTAACTTGAACATCTTTGGACTGTGGGAGAGGTTATAGAAATAGGATGGGAGGGGACAGGGGACTGAAGAGTGCATGACCATGGGGGAGTTTGAAATCGAGATTGAGAATTTCATATCTCCAGAGGCTTCAACACATAATCCAGGCTGTCACCTCAGCACTGTGCTGAGGGACTGCTGCAATGTTGGAAGGACTGTCTTACAGATGGAGCGTGAAATAAAGATCCCATCTTTTTTATTCATTTGTAGGAGATGAGCATTATTAGCTGTCCATCTCTAATTGCTTTTGAATGTCTTGCTAGACCATTTCAGAGGGCAGTTGAGAATCAACAACGTTGGTGTGGCTCTGGAGTCACATGTAGGCAAGGATGGCAGATTTCCTTCCCTAAAGGACGTTAGAGAACCAGCTGCGGTTTTTAACACAATTGACAATGATGATCATCATGAGAATTTTGATTCCAGATTTTTTTTATTGAGTTTAAATCCCACCACCTGCCAGGGTGAGATTCGAACCCTGAACATTGGCTGGGTTATGGATTAATTGTCTGGCGATAATACCACTAGGCCAGCACCTCTCTTTTATCCTCCAGATGTAAAAAATCCCATAGAGCTAATGCAAGAACATAACCAAATCACCATGGGGAATTCCTAACGTTTTTTTCTTCAAAATGGTGCAATGGGATCTTTTATTGGAGAGGGTTGTCGGAACTTCACATTCATGTCTCAAGTCTGAAAGATGGAACTTCCCACAATATTGTAATCCCTTAATGTTCTTTAAAGTGCCAGCCTGGATTTGTGAAATTTGAACCCACATCTAGCTGGGTCAGAGACAAGAGTGCTCTCAGTAAGCTAATTAACATGTAAGGAAACTTACCTGAATTCCTTCTTTTCATCTAAAGTAGGTTACCTTCAACATACTATTTCTCAAAGAAAGAGCAAGTACAACTTTCTTTGAAGGCAATCTCATTCTCTTTTTTCCCTTCGAATGTTGACAGTCGATAAACTACACAAGTAGGTATCAGAGAGTAAATAAATGCCAGCATCTACGCCGCATTAAACTGGTAATTTTGCAAACCAGTCAATTGCTAATTTTTTATCACAATCTACAGGCATCATTTTCCACTAAGTAGCCACAAAAATGCAAGAAAATGAGATAGCTACGGTGCAGACAAATGTGTACTGGGGAAGCAGGAATTATGTCGAAAATTATCTTATAATTACAGCTGTACTGTCAGCCAAGAACAAATTGTGGAAGGGATTTATTACGAAAATAAAGGCATTAAAAATGCTCTGGAGTCTGTCTGAGCACAATATGCATAATAATGCAAGAAGCAGAGTGTATCCACATCCTGAGATTTTCAAAATACATCTACATTCAGAATATGAATCAATTCAACAGGGGCTCAGGGATTTTGGAACAAAAAAACCTCTTCTCAACAAATGCAGCAAATTATAACATAATACACAGATATGTTAGGTTAAGTGACTGCTTAAAAAGACATCTCATACCTCATATTGCCTACAGGGCTTTTGCAATTACAACTGGTTATGCACAATTATTTATTGGAAAATGAAAATAAGAATAAACATGAATAAAAGAATGCATCGTGTCGATGAACACATTATGATTGTGAGCCATGCAGCTCCCCAGAATAATCTGACATGGTGCGCAAGATAAACAGGGAAGCATAAATCCAGGATAGTGCATTGTGATCGAGAAAGGAAGAATATCCCACAGGGTAGTACCATTAGTGCTGCCAACAGGAATCCCGATGGACAGGCAGACACAAAACCTATTGTACCAACTTACTTTTTTTTAATAACTACATTAAAAAGGGTGCAAAAAGTTGCCAGGACTAAACATTGAGCATGACCCGGTGACTGCCATATGTCCATTGGATAGTTGAATTCATCACTGCAAGAGGCTATTTATTAAATGAAAGTTTACAAATCATCCAAAAGGAATCGGATTCATACTTCAAAAGGAATATTTAAATTTATTATTGTCACAAGTAGGCTTATATTAACACAGCAACAAAGTTACTATGAAAATCTCCTAGTTGCCACATTATGGCGCCTGTTCAGGTACACCAAGGAAGAAATTAGCACGGCCAATGCACTTAACCAGCACGTCTTTTGGACTCTGGGAGGAAACCAGAGCACCGGGAGGAAACTCATGCATTCAAGTGAAGAACGCACAGACTCCGCAGAGTCTCTCAAGCCAGGAATCGAACCCAAGTCCCCAACACTGTGAGACGACAGGGTTAAATGCAAAGGAGCAGATTTGGAGAAGATTAAATATTCCACATTGATGATCCCGATGCTGACGCTGGGTTTACTTAAATGGTTTAGATGAGTGAACAGTGGTGTTGCGGCATGAGATCAGGGCCTTGGCATGGAGTGGAATGAAGAGGAAAAGCACTGGGGAATGGCTGTTGCTGCAGAATAGGAATATTCATAACTGTAGCCATTTTGTTAATGTCTTCCCCTATGAGAATGGCATCTGGGTGTCACAAGATACAGTTACACCAGATGCCAGCATGTGTGGGATTGGTGATGGACACATTACAATGTATGCATTGCATACGTTGTAAGGATCTAACAGAGATTCTTCATGTTGTAAAGAAGAGGAAGATAACAAAGTTTGTGAAACGGTCCTGAGGAACTTCCTGGACATTTACACCACATTCCTGAAATCTTTCAATACATTGAGGAAAAGGTGTCAAAAGAATGGCATCTAAGCTTAATACAGTAGATTCTTAGAAAGGATATCTATTCTTTCTGACTTGCTGTGGTGATGAGGCTTCTTTTGGCTTGGAGTGGAAGGGGTCACGAGGAAATACTTATTGCCAAGGTGAACTGAGCAGTTCCTCTGAAAATGCACGTTCCTCCCAAGTCCAAATTTGTAAAGAAAAGGGTTAATATCAAAAAGATGCATGATGCTGATACAATAAGTAAATTAGATCACTTGACTGAATCGTAAGAGATTTTGAAGAGAGCAAAAGCTCTTACCCTGTGCGGAGGTCCAAATGTGCAAATACTTGCTGCAATTCAATCGTTTTGGTTAAAAAGGCTATGGACTCAAGAGACATATTTTTGGGAGGCTGGACAATCCCCAAATGCTGCCTAAGCTCCTACCACAGAAGGAAACACAATGAAGACAGATATGAGCTTGTCAAGAAAAGACAACCTCAAAGAAAGGATAACAGAAAAATTTCCAAGATTCACCAAGACGTCACACCATCACTGGGACAGCAGTGGTAAGCTGTGACACAGGCCCAAAGACCAGACAGCAGGGAGCATAACAACAAGCAGCAATAAGGAAGAGAGATAAAGCATGGGAAAAATTCCAGGGCCTAGCAGAAGCATAGAACCCTTTCTACCATTCTCACAATCATTTCAGAGCGTAGAAAGCCCACTGCAGGCCCAGAAGTGGCTTTCTGGAGAACAAAGTTAGAGCCATAGATTCATAGAGCATGGATACAGGCCCTTCAGCCCAAATTGTTCATGCTGCCCTTTTTTTATAACCACTTAGCTAGTCCCAATTGCCCACATTTGGCCCAGATCTCTCTATACCCATCTTACCCATGTAACTGTCTAAACACTTGTTACATTGTACCCACTTATACTACTACCTCTGGCAACTTGTTCTACATACTCACCATGTGTGAAAAAATTGCCCCTCTGGACACTTTTGTATCTCTCCCCTCTCACCTTAAACATACACCCTCTTGTTTTAGACTCCCCTGCCTTTGGGAAAAGATATTGACTATCCAGTTGATCTATGCCCCTCATTATTTTATAGACCTCTATAAGATCACTCCTCAACCTTCTACGCTCCGGAGTTCATAAGGTACAGAACACAAGGCACTTGATTTCCAGCTGTTTGACACTTCTGGAGAATGATCCTGATAGACGCTGCCTTCTAATTCTCATGCGGCAACTTCCAGAGAAAGCTCCATCCCCAAACAGTAGAATCTGAGAAAGGCAGATTTTCATCTCCACTTCAGACAGAACAAGAGATACAGAGAAAGCAACCTCTTTCTACAAATCCCAAAAATAGATTGCTTTGAATTCTCTGTGAACACCTAACTGTACCCAGTCATAAGATCTTATCTGACAATCAACCTAATCAAGCCCCACTCTGCAAGACCCCAGGGGAAAATACAAAACAACAGAACTCTGCATTAATTCAGATCAAAACAAGACCCTATCAATTAAGATCAATTATGTTGCTGCAGTAACAATATATTGCTTCTGTATCCAGACAAAATGACTCTAATAAAATGGAAGGGACTAGTAAACACATTCGGAACAGAAACATGACTAAAATATATTTCTTAAAGGCACAGTGTCATCACATTATACAGAGTGAATTGAAATCAACCAACTACATAGCATCATGACCAAAATCATTCAATCTGTCAAGAGAGTTTATTCAACATGTGACATTTTGGACATTAAAGTGCCTGACAATGGGCTGCAACTTACAAATGAGGAATTCCAAAATTTAGCAGATATGGCTTAATTTGCGCAACCAGTTTATCTCGCTTTCCTCTAGCAAATGGAAAGACTCAGCGAGGGCCACAAACCACTAAGATTTATTAAAGGAAAAAAAGACATTCATCTAGCTCTTCCGAGTTATCGATCTGGAGTCATCAATCTGCACCATGACAGACTGGTTTCTCATAATCGGCATTACTAATGGACAGCAGACTGAGAACACAGTGTCCATCTCTGTCACAAAAATTCAAATCCAACTTCACAACTGAAAGAGGGTAAAACAATGTGAGAAAGACTGGAGTAATAACCAGCTTCAGAACTTTAATCACAGCTAAAGGGTATGTGAATCAACAATGCTGAATGTGTCAAAAGCCAATAGAGGGGAAGTACATTCATTGTAAAACCTCCACAACCAAGATAGTACAGGATATCATAAGTAAAAGTCACAAGCCCTAAAAATCATAAAAAAGTAAACCAATTGGGTTTTACTTACCAACCAGATTCTGAAGTGAAGGAAAGACCTATTAAGAGCTTAATAGTCACCTAGGAGAAGGTGATACACACCAACCAAAGTGAATCTCCTTGATCTCAAAAGGAGATCAAAACAAAATCAGGGAGATTAGTCAAAGCACCTCAGAGACTAATCCTATGAAGTCTGACAAATTAAAGTGAAGGAAAGTTTAGGTATTAGTCATAAGTAGGCTACATTAACACTGCAATTAAGTTATTGTGAAAATCCCCTCGTCACCACATTCCAGTTCCTGTTCAGGTACACTGAGGGAAATTTTAGCATGGCCAATGCACCTAACCAGCACATCTTTCAGACTGTGGGAGGAAATCAGAGCACCTGGAGGAAATCCAAGCAGACACACGGAGAATGTGCAAACTCTACACAGTCACCCAACTAGGGAATCGAAACTGGGTTCCTGGTGCTGTGAGTTAGCAGTGTGACTGTGCCACCAACTGTCCAACTGTGCCACTGTGTCACCCCTATTTGTGGGGGGATGTAAGAGGATGTAAATATGATAGGGATTAAGAATGGTGGGGGCGGGGGGGGGGTGATGTAGAGTGAAGGGTTAGTATCAGAAGCATGCATGATGCTAATGTAATAATGACATCAAACCACATGTCTGAGAACTAGGACAGATCTTGGAGAAAGCAGAAGCTCTTACCTTATGTGAATGTCCAAAAGTGTAAACATTTCCTTTAATAGAACATAGAACATAGAACACTACAGCACAAACAGGCCCTTCGGCCCACGAGTTGCGCCGATCACATCAACACCTACCAACCTACAGACCTATCTATAACCCTCAATCTCATTAAACCCCATATACTCATCCAGAAGTCTTTTAAAAGACCCCAGCGAGTTCGCCTCCACCACCACTGACGGCAGCCGATTCCATTCACTCACCACCCTCTGAGTGAAAAACTTACCCCTAACATCACTTCTGAACTTCCCTCCCCGCACCTTAAATCTGTGTCCTCTCGTAGCAACCATTTCAACCCAGGGAAATAGCCTCTGAGAGTCCACCCTATCTATTCCTCTCAACATTTTGTAAACTTCTATCAGGTCGCCTCTCAACCTTCGTCTCTCCAGGGAAAAGAGTCCCAGCTCCCTCAACCTAACTTCATAAGGCATGCCTCCCAGTCCAGACAACATCCTTGTAAATCTCCTCTGTACCCTCTCAATAGCTTCTACATCTTTCCTATAGTGAGGTGACCAGAACTGCGCACAATACTCTAAATGAGGCCTGACAAGGGTCTTATAAAGTTGCAACATTACCTCCCGACTCCTAAACTCAATCCCTCGATTAATGAAGGTCAGTACACCATACGCCTTCTTGACCACCTCCTCCACCTGCGAGGCCGATTTAAGAGTCCTGTGGACCCGGACCCCAAGATCCTTCTGCTCTTCAACACTACTCAGACTTCTGCCCTTGATAGTGTACTCGTTCACCCCGTTGGTTCTGCCAAAATGGACGACTACACATTTATCCGCGTTGAAGTCCATCTGCCACTTCTCCGCCCAGTCCTGCATCCTATCTATGTCCTGCTGCAACTTTTGCCATCCTTCCAGACCATCCACAACACCACCGACCTTAGTGTCATCAGCGAACTTACTTACCCATCCCTCCACTTCCTCATCCAGGTCATTTATGAAAATGACAAACAACAAGGGTCCCAGAACAGATCCTTGAGGCACTCCGCTGGTGACTGACCTCCATTCAGAAAAAGCCCCATCCACAACCACTCTCTGCCTTCTGCAGGCAAGCCAGTTCTGAATCCACAAGGCCAAAGGCCCTTGGATCCCATGCCCTCTCACCTTCTCAAGAAGTCTTGCATGGGGGACCTTATCAAACGCCTTGCTGAAGTCCATGTACACTACGTCCATGGCACTTCCTTCGTCAATGTGTTCAGTCACATTATCGAAGAACTCAACTAGGCTTGTAAGGCACGACCTGCCCTTGACAAATCCATGCTGACTATTCCTGATCATGTCAAACCTCTCCAAATGTTCGTAAATCTTGTCCCTCAGAAGCCTCTCCATCAGCTTACCAACCACTGAGGTCAGACTCACCGGTCGGTAATTTCCCGGGCTATCTCTGTTCCCTTTCTTGAAAATAGGAACTACATCCGCAATCCTCCAATCCTCCGGAACCTCTCCCGTCTCCATTGACGATGCAAAGATCATCGCCAGGGGCTCTGCAATCTCTTCCCTCGCCCCCCACAGTATCCTGGGGTACATCCCATCTGGTCCAGGCGACTTATCTACCTTGATAGAATTCAAAAGTTCCAACACATCCTCCTCCTTAATATTCACGTACTCAATCTTTTCCATCTGCTGCAAATCCATAACAAAATCTCCCAGATCAGCTTCCACTGTGAATACTGAGGCGAAGTACTCGTTAAGCACGTCTGACATTTCTTCTGGTTCCACACAAACCTTTCCCCCCTCACCTTTTATAGGTCCTATCCCTTCTCTTCTTATCCTTTTACCTTTCACATATTTATAGAAGGCCTTGGGATTCTCCTTAATCTTACCCGCCAAGGTCTTCTCATGACCCCTTCTGGCTCTCCTAATTTCCCTTTTAAGTTCCTTCCTACAGTCCTTATACTCCTCAAGATCTTTAACCTCTCCTAATTCCCTGAACCTCTTGTACACCTTCCTTTTCCTCCTGACTAGGTTCAACACAGCCTTTGTGCACCACGGTTCCCGCGACCTACCAAAACCCCCTTGTCTCATCGGAACGTTGTCATTCAGAGCTCCAGACATACATTCCTTGAATATCTGCCACCTTCCTTCGGTACTTTTCCCTAAGAACGCCTCCTTCAAGTTTATTTGTCCAAGTAACTTCCTGACTTCTTCGCATCTCCCCTTACCCCAGACAAACACCTTCCTAGCCTGCCTGATCCTATCTCGTTCCAACGCAATTGTGAAGGAGATAGAATTATGGTCACCATTTCCAAGATGCCCTCCTACCGAAAGATCCATCACCTGCCCTGGTTCATTAATATTTTGGTTAAAAAGACAATGGACACAAGCAGCATATTTTTTGAAAACTAGGTAATCCACAAACCTTGACAAAGCCCCCACAAAGCAAAAACTGGACAAAGAGTCATAGAATGGTACAACACAGGATGTCATACCAGCTTGTGTAAGAGCAACTCAGCTAGTCCCATTCCTCTGCCATTTACCTTTTCAGATAATTATCCAACTCTCTTTTCAAATCCGTGTTTGAACACCCCTCCATCACAATCTCAAGCAGTGCATTCCAGATCATAACTATGTGCTGTGTAAAATTAATTTTTCACATGTCACCTCTGGTTCTTTTGCCAGTTAACTTAAATCAGGTGTCCTCTGGTTCATGAACCTTCCATCAATGCAAAGAGCTCCCATATATTGACTCTGTCAAGAACCCTCATTATTTTGAATGCATCTAGTAAATCTCTTCTCAAGCTTCTCGTCTCAAAGGGGAACAACCCCAACTTCTCAATAAATGAAATTTCGCAATCCTGGAACCATACCTCAGGAATCATTCCTGCACACTCACGAACACCTTCACATCCACCTTAAAAGTGTGGTGCCCAGAATTGGACACAATACTCAAGTTGAGGCTGAAGTAGTGTTTCATAAAAGTCCAGTAGAACATCTTCGCTTTGGTAACGTGTGCCTCCATTTGTACAGCCAGGATCCTGTTTGGTTTATTAACCACTTTCTCAGCCTGTGTTGACAACTTTATTGATTTGTGTACAGAAGTCATCATCGTCTCTCCTCTTGTCCAATCCCTTCCCATCTACATTCGTGATCCTTCTGATGCCCTATGCCATAAGCAACAACTTCCAAACCATCTCCTCTTTATCATGTCCAATCCCTCTGCACCTCCATTCCCCACCAGGATGGCCTGAAAGGTCTTCACTACTCTCTCAAACAGAAGACTGAACAATCCCCTCTCACCTCCATCTGGCTGAACTTCTTCTCTCGCTCAACAATTTCTCCCACCTCTGACATAGGGTCATCCAGGCTCGAAACTTTGATTCTATTCTCTCTCCACAGATGCTGTCAGACCTGCTGAGATTTTCCAGCAATTTCTGCTTTTATACCACCAGATCCCTCAGCTCAATCTCTCCTGATTCTGATTTATTGCATCAAACCTTGTTCTGAAAGGTTGGAGTCTCTCCTTCCCAAGGCAGCCTTCTCTGCAGCCTGATAGTCAATTTCTCCTCCAAGAAAAACTAAGAAGGAATAAAGGTCTTGCATTTTAGGTCAATTTAAACATGTGACATAAATCATTTTTTCTTGTGCGATGATATGCTTTCATTAGCATTACCCAGCGTCAGCTAGAAATAGGTCTCTTTAGTATAAACTGTGATTTATACAGGAATTAGTTACATCCTCCAGAATGAGGGACACTGGTGGGTGCAAAATATGTCACAGCTACAACTGTATTTGGACTAAGTTTCCTGTGTTCAGTGTTACTGCCAAAGGAAGTTACAATGTTGTAAAAATGGGCAGGAAAGTGTGTCCCAATCAATTTCCCAGAGCCCTTTCTTTCGTTAGCCATTATAAGAAGTCTCACACACCAGGTTAAAGTCCAACAGGTTTATTTGGTAGCACGAGCTTTCGGACACCTGCTCCTTCATCAGGTGAGTCACCTAGTGAAGGAGTGGGGCTCCGAAAGCTCGTGCTACCAAATAAACCTTTTGGACTTTAATCTGGTGTTGTGAGACTTCTTACTGTGCCCACTCCAATCTATCATTGGCATCTCCACATCTTCGTTAGCCATTGTAGCAGAACTGGCAAATGAGAGAAATAGCCCCAGTTCAGTAGTTAGCATGAGTTTGGAAGCCTGTTTCGGTGTTTTAGTCTCTAAGATTCATCTAATACAGGAAACACTTTTTCAAAGTTGAAGAAAGCCATTGAGTAATCAAATGCATACTATAGCTTTTTAATTTTTACTTCTCTTCAAGGCGTTTCTTACTTGCTAGGGTACAGTTACATAAACATTGCATCACCATTCTTATCTCAATAAACCTTTAACAATAGCTACCAGCAGGCTACTTGAACATTGTTGAACCATGTCAGATTCTAACCATATCCAACAACTGGGCATATGTACCTCCCTCATAAATCTTTAGCTCACGATAAGACGGGAGAACTCTGGCCTGTTTTACTCTCTCTTACTGAGGGATACTATGTCTAATCATTGTCTGCCACTCACCACTCCAGCTGAGATCATGTCAAAATAGCATTAAATCTGGGACTTTGCTGATCTGTACTTCTCAGCAATTCCCTGGATAAACTCACTGATCTATCAAGTAAGCTATTTACAACAGTTTTTAATGAAAATAGGTCACACAAGAAACCTCGCATGTTCACTTTGATATTCTCTCCGTATTGAACTCTCTTGGATGAATTAAAGTAGTTCTGTGGCTATTCCACTGATAATCATTTCAGACAGCAGGCAACTTCATTCGGAACACAATAACTTTCGAAGCAAGGACAGGGAGAGAGGATGTGTGAAGATTGGCATCAATATCACTGAAAGAAAAACCTCCCACAGATTCAACTCTTTGATGTCAAGGATGTCTCAAACAGACAGAGATTCAGCAACATTTGTGAAGTATTTTGATGTGCAGGAGCTTCATGCCGTTCTCTTGAGAAAGCTCCACTTTCAATCCATGTCTAACCATAAAGGGGAATTATAACATTGAACATTTCTCTCCCAGGCTACCCTTAAGCCTTTAAGGAAAATTGCATGAAATTTAACAAGAATCCACAAAATGTGTCAACTAGATATTTCTTGTAACCACATACAGTCAAGCAGTTGTCCTACTACGGTTTGTAAATATTGATTTTAAATGCAGATTATCATCCTGATCCGATCTTTAAATACTAGAAGCGTTATTTCTAATCTTGCTACTTGCTGATGCCAACCTTTGAAAGACGGAGAGAATTCCCTTGACAACCAGTACTTTGAGACATCTCTTTTATAAGGAGGGAATTGAATATTTCTCATATTTCATTTGCATTACACAGCCCAATCTTAACTTTACTCCAACTGCCAAGTATGACATTGTGCACATCACAACAGCAAAACCAATGAAGTAATCTTGTCCAGTATAGATTTTAGAAACTTGCAGGCACAATCAACAAATTACAGAATCATAGAATGGTTACAGCACAGAAAGAGACCATTCGGCCTGCTTTGTTCATTCTAGTTCTCCGCAAGGGTAACTCATCATGTGGCCCCTTGCCTCACACCACACCCCCCCCGACCTTTTCCCTTCAGCTTTGCAATTTCTTTCTGTTCAACTAAGAAGCATTTTCTCTTCTGAAGGCCGTGATTGAATCTGCCTCCATCACACTGTGAAGTAGTGTATTCCAGATCACAACCACCCCACTGTACAAAAAAGTTATTCATCCTCTCACTGTTACTTCTTTTGCTGAAATCGATATCCTTTGCTTGTCGATCTTTCTGCCGATAGAAACGGGTTCTCCTGAGCTACTCTTTCCAGGACATACAAGATTTTGAATACACCTTCTCCAAGGAGTTCAGCCCCAGTCTCTCCAATCTAGTCACATTCTTGCACCCTCTCTAATGTCTTCACACACATCCTGAAATGTAGTGCTCAGAATTACAATGTTCCAGATGATGCCAAACCAGTATTTTCTACAGATTAATCATAACTTCCTTCCTTTGTAACTTACGTCCTTCTTGATAAAGTCTAGAATCCTGTATGCTTTATTAACAGCTATCGCATCCTGCCTCACCAATGTCAATGATTTGCATACGTATAATGCCAGGCCCTCTGCCCCTACAACACTTTCACCCTCTTTTATATTAGTTTCTCCTTGTTATCCTTGCCAAAATGAATCACTTCACACTCGTCTGCACTAAATTTCAGCTACCACGTGTTTACCTAATCTATCAGCCTATGTCCTCTTGAAGTCTGTCAGTTCATAATATTTCCGAGCTTTGTGTCATCTGCAAACTTCAACATTGCGCTCTACACACCCAAGTCTAGGTCATTCATATATATCAGGGAAAAGAGGGCTCCTGAATACTGAGGATTACATCTTTCTTTAATCTGAAATACAACTATGTAGCTCTACTCCCTGTTTCCATCACTTCATAGCCAGCTTTGCACCCATGCTGATACCAGCCCTTTAGTGAACTTATAATTAAAACCAGATGCAGGTCATAAAGTTGCTGTGTTCTGGGATCTGAAGTTTCCTGTGTTGGCCAAATAAGGTTCACATTTGACCCTGACATTGTGGCTTTGATGTATTACCATTATTTATGATACATGTCAAGTGAGCTAAGCATAATGATGTCATTCATAAGTAATTTCACTGGATGTTTGAGCCATGTGATTAGTTCCTGGTTACACAGTTGCTGGATGACAGAGAGACTTCTGGAAGCAAGTGGAAGATTATGGATAAAAAGAAATGTGAGCCTTTGTTTGCCCAGTGATAACTCCGAAGAGACCAACTGCCATGAGATGAACTGTACCCTGAAGGGTGCTTCAGAGAAGAAGAAGCTAGATTATACATCAAGGCCATTTCTTGGCCAAGGTTTTCCTAAACTTGGTAGTATCTATTTTCAGTTAAATAGTTAAAATTAATGTTCAGTTAATGTTGTTCAGTTGAGGTTAATACACAGTTTAAGAGTTAAAATTCAGTTGAGAATTGTTGTTCAGTTAGAGTTTCAGTAAAGAGTTAATGAATTGCAACAGTTTATGTTTGAGTTCGTACCAGAAGTGTTAAATAAAGAAATAGTTGAATTACTGTTTTGCTCAACTCGTTATACTGGAATGCTTGGAAGGTGTTTAAATTAAAAGCCGAGTAACACATGGTGCAAATGACTTCATTTGCTTTTATCCAACCTTTCATGAGGCCTAGAAATGATCAGTTGTGAAAAGCATGTAGCACTAAAGGCATAAAGTTATTCGAAATAATTAGTGAAGGAAAGGTCTTATTCAAAGAGAGATTAGTATTCAACTCAACCTGTGCCAAATTAAAGACTGCATCAATAGTTATTTGTACAAAGACCACATAGCTTTTATAAGAAGAAATCTTTCAGTTTACAAATCCTTTAAGAGTTCAACATACACAGCAATAATGTTCCATTGATTTTTGGTGACCATGGACTCTGAAGAACTATAAAACTTTATAGTCAGCTCAAGTTGTGAAAATATAAATGCCAGTTGGATAATATAAAAGGAAAGCAGATTCAAAATATTGGGCCCAATTTTAACTGGAAGCAAGTTTGCACGTTTTGGATAAGTTTGTATCCATGGGGGGGGTTGCAATGTACAAAAAATGTCAGATGAAGGGAAAATCCCTCTGCTCCCATTCGTGTTGCGGGAAGCTGTGCTTACAGGTAGAGTGGCTCATAGACAGGGTAGTGAACCAAAGCTCTCTCACTATCCTTGTGGCACTGCAAGTTTATTTTCTTCAAATACCTATCCAATTTTCTTTCAAATGTGTTCATCATCTCCACTTCCACCACCCATTTCCAGCAAGCTCCAGGTCATTATCACTCAGCTGCATAAAATAGTTCTTGGTTTATTTAATTGTGTCAAAAGTAGGCTTACATGAACACTGCAACGAAGTTACTGCGAAAATTACCCAGTCGCCACATTCGGCATCCGTTCGGGTACACTGAGGGGGAAATTAGCATGGCCAATGCACCTAACCAGCATGTCTTTCAGACTGTGGATGGAAACCAGAGCACCTGGAGAAATCCATGGGGGGAATGTGCAAATTTTGCGCAGAAAGTGACCCAAGCTGGGATCAAACCCGAATCACTGGCCACCTACAAAACCTTAAATCTGTGTCCTCTAATCTTTGTACTATCGGCTAATGAAGTAGGTTTTCTTTCTAAATCTGCTCTAATTTGTACACCTCTATCACATCTGCCCTCAATCTCCTTTGTTCCAGGAGAATAACTGCAACTTCTTTAAAGTGAAGCTGAAAACACTCATCTCACCCACACCCACTCCGGGACCCTCACATCCTTCCATCACAACATGAATTTAACCTTATGACTGACACTTTGTTGTTGATAATTAGGAGAAAGCTACATCAAGCATGTTTTAACTTTGACCCAATGGCAATATTCTTAGCTCTAACTCTGAGAATTGTGAGTTCAAGTCTCAGACCAGAGAATTTATCATTTAACTTAGGCTGGCATTTGATTGTACTGAGGGAGTGCCGCAATGTTGAAGGCTCTGTTTTTTAGATCAGGTATCCTCCCTGCTTTCTCAAGTGGAGGGATAAGTTTCCATATAAAAGTTTCAAGATCAGAAGGAGAGTTCCGCTGGTGATATGGCCAACATTTGTTCCTCAACCAACATCACTGAAAGAGATTATTTGGTCAATGAACTGTCAACTTAAATTAAAAAAAAACATAATGCAATAGACTGGAAGAGGGATTTGCCTTAGTCTTTCAGTGTCACTATAGCAACTATTAATCTTCATTATAATCCAAAATAAATTTCCTCTGAGATGATTGAAATACCAAGAAACCTAGAGAGCATCAACACTTTCTATGCCTCCCGCTGCCTCAGAAAAGCAGCCAGCATAATCAAGGACATACATTCCCCGGATATACATTCTTCCACTTTCTTCCGTCAGGAAAAACATAGAAAAGTCTGAGGTCATGTGCCAACCGACTCAAGAACAGTTTCTTCCCAGCTGCCGTCAGACTTTTGAATGGACCTACCTTGCATTAAGTTGATCTTTCTCTACACCCTAGCTATGTCTGTAACACTTCATTCTGCACTCTTTTGTTTCCTTCTCTATGAATGGTATGCTTTGCCAGTATCGCGTGCAAGGAGCAGTACTTTTCACTGTGTATTAATGCATGTGATAATAATAGATCAAATCAAATCATAACTTGGCTGACAAATGTCTTGAGGATTCCCTTATCGTCAGAGTTATGAAGGTGATGAGAAGTTGCATTCTGTCTTGTGTGTGCCGCTGTCTTGTCATTGAAAAGCGACAGTATCTGATCCATTGATCCAACTTTTAACCGTTAAAATACTTGCTAATTTAAAAGGTGATGCCGACAAGATCATGAGCAAGGTGACAGATGTAGAACATAAATAGGCTTTCACAGACTGCATTACTATTAAAACCGAAAAGCAATGAAGAAGTGCAATCAGACTAACTGCGAAAGGTGATGAGCTGGAAAATAGGAGCAGATGGGATAATATTATGGTTGGGATTTTCTTTGGGAACAACCTTGTTGGACTCCTAATTGAATTAATTGACGAATGAATGAGCCTAGCAGTTTCATATGCCTATGGAGATTAGCAAGTCTATTGTGTAATACCCCTGGGCCAGGGGACAAGGATTTTTATTGCAAGGCAATGCACTATAAATAAAATGAATTAATCAGGCGTAAGGTGCAAGAGTTGCAAGTTTTCTGGTGGGACGATGTTGAAACCTATTCAGTTTGTCTTGGACTGAACTGGTTCCACAGAAGGCAATCAGTCAATCGAGGTCAGAATGTACACGTACTGTACCCAACATATTTCTACACCTGGTAATGAAACTGCATTCCTATCCCATGGCTTACAAAATAATCCCAATATTCAATATCACTCCAACTCTGAGATCAAAAGAAAAGAGGAAGAAAAGCCAGGTTTGCTTCCCAGGATATATTGATTTTAGCATTGCAAGATCTAGGATTTCATAGTTGACCTCAGTATTTTTTGCTGAGGAGGGGAATAACACAGTGGCACAGTGCTGAGCACTATGGCCTCACAGTACCAGGGTCCTGGTTTGATTCCTGGCTTGCATCACTGTCTGTGCGGAGTCTGCACATTCTCCCCGTGTTTGCATGGGTTTCCTCCGGGTGTCCCGATTTCCTTCTGCAGTTTGAAAGATGTGCTGGTTAGGTGCTAAATTCTCCCTCAGTGTACCTGAACAGCAACCAGGGTGTGGCAGCTAGGGGATTTTCACAGTAACTTCTTTGCAGTGTTAACGTAAGCCTACTTGTGACACTCATAAATAAACTTCACAAACGTTACAAAAAATCAGCAATGGTTTCTGTTTCAAATCAACAGTGACCCTTGCTAGAAAGAGAACTTGATTGGGTGTTGAGTAGGAAGCCGATACCTCAAATGTGTGCCAGAATTTTACTGCCTCGCTCACCTGAGGCTCGTGAGGTCCTGCCCGAGGCCAACGGAGAATGCTGTTCTGCGAGCCTCATCTGCCTCAATTCTGGAGCAGGCATGCTGGCAAAATTTCAATGGTGGAGTCCGCCATGGTCAAATAATCTTCTGACAGTTATGTATGATGAATGGTGGCTTCTCAGCCTTTTGGCTAAGATCAAGTCCAAGATGGGGTGCAATGCCTCAGATTGTCAGCTCGGAACTTGTTTGCTTCTCTCGAGGGGAACTTGAATTGGACTCAGTTGGATTTTCAATTTGGTTTTTGGAGAAATTAAGCAATAGATTTGGGTCCATTCGGTCCAGTGTGAGAATCGGCTTTACAACTTTAAGGATGGAGTAAAAAAAATATTAAATATATAAAGAATGGCCATTTCGCTGCATCCCAGTAACATTTGGTATCTTTAGTGGAGCAACAGAGGAAACTAGGAAAAGCAAGAAAAGGGTAAACTTACACATCACCTTGCATGAGCTTTCCTCAGGACTAGTAGGGCATGTTTCCTCACCAATGCTGTTTCTGCAAAAACCCTTAGCAAAGTCAAACTAAATTCCTCTGTGGCTGTAACCTGGGGATATTACTTGCATTTAAAAAGCACAAAGGAGAATTCAGTTTGATTGTGTTCAATTCTCATATGGAAACAGGTGCAGATTATTTTTTTCAATTACCTCATGACTTGATCTCATTAAATGGCAGAGGGAGTAGATGGACCTAATGGCCTACTTGTGCCCCTACATTTTATGGTCTCACTATTTCTTGGTATCAGCACATTATACTGGAATTGTCACCAAACGAACAGTTCAGAGACCCAGGTAATGTTCTGGGGATGTGAAGCTCATCAAAATTGATACTGAAATTTGAATTCAGTAAAACATCTGGAATGGAAAATTAAATGATGAACATGGATCTATTGTCGATTGTTGTAAAAACCCATCAGTTTCACTCAGGGAAAGAAATTGGCCTATGTGTGATCCAAGATCCACAGCAATATGGTTGGCTCTGAACTGCCCTCTGAAATGGCCTATCAAGCCGTACAGTCTAAGGGCATTAGGAATGGGCAGTAACTGCTGACCCAGCCAGCAATGTCCACATCCCATGGATGAATTTTAAAAAGCCACAATATGGAAGCGAGTGCATCCCACCTAAGGGTGTATTACTGCAAGTTGCTTTGTCTCTTTTTGGCAACACTCCCCAGGTTTACGTCCTCTGCCACCTAGAATGATAAAGGCAGTAGATGAATGGTAATACTACCACTTCCATGTTACAGATCATTCCAACTTGGGTATATATCCTTGTTTCTCCATGGTAACTAACTCAAAATCCTGGAACTCCCTAATAAAATTGTGTGGGTACTTCCAGAAAATGGGATGCTGTAGTTCAATAATGCTGTTTGTCACCACTTTCTCAAGGACAATTAGGATTGAATAATAATTTCTGGCCTTGTTTGAAATACCTGTAGCCTCAGAAATAATAGTAAAAAAAACTACTGGCTAAAGAGCAAGTTACAAAGTAATAATTTATTTCCTGTCAGCAAATAGATATTTCTTTCCTGTCCAAAGGTTTGTTTGATTGGCCATACTAAATTGCCCCTTGGCATCAGGGGGATTAGCAGGTAAATACATACAGGGATAGGACATGGGGGGGATTGTTGCTGGTGCAGGCTCAAAGGGCCAAATGGCCTCCTTCTGCACTGGAGGGATTCTATGATTCTATGATACCAAAAGATAATTTGAAGTTGAATAATATAGAAGTGGCCTTTAGGGGGCGTGGGGCCATGCAAAAACATCATACAGCACCAAAGAACTTGAGGAAAAAGGAATTTAACATATATAATGGATTAAATATTTCTGTTCCAAATATGTGGGTAGAGGCCTTCAACAATCTGTCTCCAATTGTGGTTCGTAGTGTCAATACTCACGCAAATATACATTGGGTGTGATTGCCATGAGTCACACATTCCTGTAAATTATTTAGTGCCACTAAGCTTTTCTTCATGAGTGGAAAATCATTAACGAGATCTATAATTAAAACATTAAATTGGCTAAAATAAGCCCAACAATGGGCTTGCTTTATTGTTTTCCCTGAATACCAGTGGCATATGCAATTCAATTTAATCCCGCCTGCCATGAAGAAAATCCATAAGTGCCAGGTGAAACTGCTTACGTTACTATAACACATTCCTGGAGGAATTTTAGGATTAGTAAATAAAGCCTGGTGTAATCTATGGTAATTAAAATAGTATCATCTGAGGCAGAGTAATGCAACATGGATCGAAGTGATATTGTCTATTACTTTTAGCCATTTATCTAGCACCAGTTATATGCACATATTATGGGAATGAATTTACTCAACCTTTTACCAAAAAAGTGACTTGAGATCAATTTTTTTTAAGAAAAGCTAATGCATCATCTCCAGGCTCAACCTTTCAAAGTAATACACAACTGCAATCAGGGCTGTATTGGTCATCAGAGAAATCTGATAAGATCTGACTATCAGCAATATGGAGAGAAACAGATGCTGAACTCATAGGATGGAACTAAATGGGAAGATTGCAGTTCCTGATGGTGAGACTTACATAGAATCACACAATCCCTACAGGGCAGAAGGAGGTCATTCAGCCTATTGAGACTGCACTGATTCTCTGACAGAGTCTCTTACACAGGCCACCTTCTCTATCTCCTTAACAGAGCTGTGTGTGCTGCTCTCAGGCCAAAGTAAAACTGAGACTGGGATCATATGACACACTTCCCTTCTAGTGATGGCATGCTGCTATCCCTAAACGGCAGATTGCAATACATGTTGGGAAATCAGGAGGCATGAGTTTCCACCACTCCATTGGTTTAATCTTCAAGGCACTACTTCATGAAGTTCCCATTTAATGAGTATCCATTAGATGGCATCATGATTACTCTGTCACTAACACGCTATCACTTAAATTACATATGAAAATATAAACATGGAGCAGGAACAATCCATTCAGCCCCTCAAACCTGCTATACCATTTAATAAGATCATGGTTAATCTGACACGAACCTGAATTCTGCATCCTGTCTATCCCTGATAATCTAGTACCCCCTTATTGCCAAGAATCTATCCACTCCTGCCTCAAAAATATTCAAAGACTCTGCTTCCACTGTTTGCTCATGAAGAGAGTTCCAAAGACTCAGAACAACCTGAGTAAAAGAATTTAGCATCATTTCTATTTTTAATGGACGGTGCCTTATTTTTGAACAGTGACGTCTAATTATGAATTTTCCTACAAGAGGGAACGTCCTCTCCACATCCGCCCTGTCAAGGGCTCTCAAGATCTTATATATTTCAACAAAGTTGTCTCTTACTCTTCAAGCTCCAGCAGACACAAACCTAACCTGTTTAACCTTTTACCAGAAGACAACCGCTCACCCCCCGCCAGGTATTAGTCTGGTAAACCTTCTCTGAATTGCTTCAAATGCATTTATATCCTTCCTTAAGGACACCAATACTGTACACAGTACTCCTGATGTGGGGCAGAATTTTCCAGCTGCATTCACCCCAAGACTGGAAGATCCCACCCGAGGTCAATGGACCTTTGCTTGGTCCGTGTCCCACCCACTACGATTCCCGTGGTGGACAGGACGGGGAAGTTCTGCCCTTAATCTCATTCATGCTCTATACAACTGAAACATAACCTCTGTACTTTTGTATTCAAAATTCTTCCAATGAATGATAACATTCTATTAGCTTTTCCAATGACTTGCATTACCTGCATATTCTTCTTTTGTGATTCATACACTTGGATGTCCAGATCCCTCTGCACCTCAGAGCTTTGTAATCTCTCACCATTTAGATAATATGCTCCATTTTTATTCTTCCTACCAAAATGGACAATTCCACATTTTCCCAGATCTTTGCCCACTCAATCTATCAATATATATTTTATAGCCTCCTTATGTCCTCTTCACAACTTACCTTCCTACCTACCTTTGCGTCATCAACAAATTTGACAACCATCCCCTCAATCTCTTCATCCGAGTCAGTTTCTTGAATCTAATTCCACATCAGGGAGCTGAGATTCCGTCTCCACCTGATTAAGTTCCTTTGCCTACTATGTGATCCATTCCATTAAATTCCATTCACCAAGTTAGCAAACCAAGGCTCCCATTTTGTATACAGCAATATAAGGAGTGGTGCCCTTGGGCCGCAATATTTGATAGAGATTGGGATGCGTGGGGAGGAGGGGAGTGGGGTGGTCAAGTTCCCTATGCCACCTCTTTTCTAGAAGGCTGGCAAGATAAATGCCAATCAGGCACTTAACTGGTAGTAGCAGGCATTCCTTAGGATCAAAGACATTAGAGCCAGAATCCCTCTTCCAAGAACTGCCAGTCAATTGGAGGCCAACAGCTGTGCAATATTCGTCAGCACCATGAGGAAACAATGGCTGCTGCCAGTAATGCACCCACCAGATATCTAGGATCATCAAGGAACCCAGAAGAGAGTGGAGGATGTGACGTGGGGACAATGGGCGAAAGGTAGGTGGTTTGGCTGCAAGGGCAAGGGTGCCACTTAGTGGGCACTAACTGCCCATTAAGGTTCTCAATTGGCAGTAGTGGGTAGTGTGGGAATGCTGCTAATAAGCCGTCGTAAATCTCTCTTAGTTGGGACACAGTTGGAAAGGTGGTGCAATCGCTACCCATCACCCTCCTACCCAATTAAATGCTCCACCCTCCACCCCAACACTAAACCTGCCTCAGGGAAGGGAATTAACTTACATTATCTCTTGAACACATGGAATAAAATGTCAATGATTGGTCCAGGTTCTTGGGATGGAAGGTTAGGTAGCCTGTGCAATCCCGTGTCTTGTTAAATGAGTGCTTTGAAAGACCTCGAATCCTGTTTCAGTAGCCTCAGCACGCTCTTGGTGCCGTATTCCACTATTCCATATGCCAGGCATATGTTCTCCTCACCGTGAATCTGCATATGATTCCAGTGTCTGCAATCTGCATCCTAACCATAACCTCTTCATGCAATAAATTCACCAATAAGAGAAATAACAGTCCTCATCTATGAGTTCGAATGGAGAAGTGCATTAACATCTAAAACAATACTGGGAAATTACTGGTGCTGGTCTGAAAAGAAGCATTTAGTTTTATAAAACAAATTTTGGGAAGTTGAATGCAGAGTATAACTGGGCACTTTTCCTTCAGATTTGGCAAGTAAAGATTGAGGAAAGCTAATTAAGGAGCCCAGTGCACAGATACACAAAGAAAAGAAACAATATTTCTGAGACAGATAGCAGATGCAGCAGGCATGAGATGGTTTGGTGGAAAGCATGGGGTGCCAAATAGATTCATAGAACCTTACAGTGCAGAAGGCCATTCAGCCCTTCCAGCCTGCACTGATCACAATCCCACCCAGATCCTATCCCCATAACCACATGCATTTACCCTAGCTTGTCCCCTGACACTAAGGGGCAATTTAGCACGGTCAAGCCATCTAACCCGCACATCTTTGGACTGTTGGAGGAAACTGAAGCACCCGGAGGAAACCTATGCAGACATGAGGAGAACATGCGAACTCCGCACAGACATTGACCCAAACTGTGAATCAAATCCGGGTCCCTGGTGCTGTGAAGCAGCAATGCTAACCACTGCTCTGATCTTAAATAATGACATTAGTTCTGGGGCATGGTAGAACATGCCTGTGGGTAGTTGCAGAGCGTAATGGGTTAATTCTAACTGGTTAATATGTCAATCAGATGCTGTGTGCATCATCACAAACAGTGATATAAACATCACATGATTTTCTCACTCGTGTAGCCTTGTGGAAGATTATAGGCTGTAATCTTGCCATCATTCATGCTGGTGGGATTTTCCCATTCCACTGCAATGAATGGAGATTTGGCTGGCCGTTAAATTCTCCGACCTCGATGCAGCGAGAGCACGGCACGAATGGGCAGTAAGATCGCGCTCATAGCCAGAGCTGTAGCATGTGATCCAAAAACGCTCAGATTTTGTAGATCACTGCAGATACATGCTATATTCTGTTTGAATCAAATGATAGCAAGAATATCCTAAATTCAAGGAGTTCCCGGCAAACCGAATTCAAAATAGTTATTATTTCCACAAACTCCTGCAGTGAACTGTAACATTTAATCCTTCCATTAGAAATCATTAAGAAATAGAAGGCTAGCTGTTGCACATCTGAAACAAAATATCATGGCTGGCGCCATGTTAATTTAAATTACCAAACTAATTATCAATGATGGCTCTGTTGAAAAAGATGCTGAATTTTTGTTTGTCAATGGCTAAGGCACATCAGGTTCACAGGTATGTCAGAGGCACCGAATGCATAGAGGGCCCTCACCGAGAATGTGCAGAGGCAAAGTCGAGGTGTTAAAGAGAGCGCACAAACCACCAAATGACACATATACCCAACCCTTCAAGCACCACCTGTCCAGCATGTAGCAGAGTTACAGATTGTGTATTGGAGTTAGCAGCTATCTCAGCACCATCAAACTGGAGTGGATGCAATTTGAGGAGTTGCCTAAGAAGTAGGCTTACACTAACACTGCAATGAAGTTACCTTGAAAATCCCTGAGTCGCCACACCCCTGCACCTGCTCAGGTATACTGAGTGAGAATTTAGCATGGCCAATGCGCCTATCCAGCACATCCTTTGGACTGTGGGAGGAAACCGGCTCTGTCAGGTCCCACCCTGCCAGGGTGATGGCAAATACCACATCTCCAGACTTTGTTTGCACAAAGTGCTCTAAAGTCTGGAGAGAAAACACAGCCTCATGCTCATTATCTCGCACCAGCCAGCACTCTGTGCACCAAGAAGAATATTCTGTCTTCTGTGTCTTGCACCCGTGGGCAGACATTCCTTCTCTTGTGCCAGGGGACAGGCACTGACCTGTGGGGAACATGTAAGAGAAATTGGGCTGGGGATAAGAGGCCTCTATTGAAGTTATTGCCTATATTGACGATTTTATTGCCCACTGAGTGTGTAATTTTGACACTGATGTTATACATCTCCAGGTGACTGAATCTGGAGCAAAAGATTAAAGTTGGATCCATACATTCTCTGGCTGTTTAGTGAGTTTGAATGCCTTAACCTGATATCGATGACAGTAATGTCAGCTATTGTTTTTCAACGAAGATTAATCCGACTGTTAGATGTTTTAGGAAACCAACATTTTTTTGTTGAAGCATCTTTTCTTCGTTAATCTATAAATAGTCAGGAGTTGGACAATTCCCCAGTATCTATTGATAGACTCGGTGCTCACAGGTGATGAGATCTATTCACCCAGAACCGATGTTCAGACTCACTGTAAGAATTTCATAGATTTGGTTGACTGGTTCCCACAAGTGTCCAAGTTAGTTATAATGGATCAATTTGATGTTTCTTATGAATGGCAAAAAATTGAGAAGGCCTTTTTTTCTCTTATAGATTTTGAAATCCAAATTGTTTTTTTAAAAAAATCTTTTCTTTCTCATTCTTGTAGATTAATTCTCCTTATAGCCATTCATAACTTACAATGAACACCCAAAAAAAGAGAAATACAGTAGATACTGGAAATCTGAAATAAAAGCAGAAAAATGTTGGAACTATGCAGCAGGCATAACAGTATATGTGGAGAGACAGAATCAGAGCTCACAGACTGAAAAGTTGTTCCAGGGTGGTGACTCTGACATTAAGAGCACTTCTGGGTCCTTCTTAACGCTCAGTGCAATTGCTAACAAGCAGACTAATTGGTGACCAGGGCATCCACTTGCTGTTCAACTAAGAATGTTGAGTGGGCTCCCAAGGCAGGAGGGTCAGGGGAATCCCCCCAGCTCTGAAAGGTTGGCAGTCCCACCATCAGAAGTGGGAGCTGCCAATGCAGAGAAGACAGAGAGAGCATCACAAGATGGAGGTTCCTTCTTCTGTCTCCTTTTTTGTTTAGATATATAAAAAAAATTACAGTTGACAGGAAACCCTCCATTGGAAGTGCCTGCAGCTGTGGCCCTATGGCTATGGCTTGCTTGAGGTTAGGGGGTTTCCTGGGATGGAGTGTGGCCTCTCTCTGCACTCCCACTGCCCTTGTCTGCAACCAGAAGTCCTTCTCCATGTCTCAGATGTGTTTTGGTCGCAACAGCTGTGAAGTTCCAGTCCGTTTCTACCTTCATAGTCCCCTATACTGGCCGAATTGTCGTTGGCAGGTAGGTAGCCATCTCCCACAGAGCTCACTGTATAAACCTGGCCTTGGAGCTACAGCCCCATGACAGAACACCTTCTTAAGCAAATACAATTTCTGCTCAATATTTCAACTCTGTGATCTTTATCAGAACTGGGAAAAGTTGGAAAAGTTTTAAGCAAGTGAAAAGAAATGGGGTAGGATGAAGAAGAAAAGGAGTCTATTACGGAGTAGAAGTGCAAGAAAGATTGCAAGATAAAAGGCTTCATGATTTAAGGTCAAAGGGAGTGGTAATGGGGCAGACACAAATAAATGATGGGTTGATTTTCATGTTGACAGCAGGGGACCACCATATTTTGTTGAACAGTGGGTTCCAGGGCCAAATTTTATTGAAGCAACAAATTAATCAGCCACTGACCCTATTGTGGATAGTGGTCCACCTCCAAAAGCTACCACCAAATCAGAGGACTGGGCGGTGATGTCACTGGGATTGGTGGTCATTGCAGAGGCTGCACATGGAGGGAGTATTGAAGGCTGCGTACCCTCAATGTTCGGTAAGTGGGGTCTGGGGCCAGTCAGCAAGATCCTGGTGATGAATGGAGATGGTCAATTGAAAGTAGGCTGTGCCATTGCTGGGTGGAGGGAGAGGGATCAATGAGTGCCCAATAAAGGAGGCCTACCTACCCTCCCATCCTGACCTGGAGTTCACTGGCATGCTGCTAGGGGTTTACTGCAATTATCAGGAAAATAATGGGGTAACAAATGAACCATTTTTAGAATCATAGAATCCCCTCAGTGGAGAGGGAGGCCATTCAGACCATCGAGCCTGCACCGACAACAATCCCATCCAGGCCTTATCTCCACGTAGTTAGCCTGCTAATTCCCCCAACACCTGACAATTTAGCATGACCAATCCACCTAACCCACACATCCTTGGACTGTGGAAGGAAACCAAAGCACCCGGAGGAAACCCACGCAGACACCAGAAGAATGTGCAAACCCCACACAAACAGTGACACAAGGCCGGAATCGAATCCGGGTCCCTGGCACTGTCAGGCAGCAATGCTAACCACTGTGCCGCCCATTTTAGGAAAGAACAATGAGTCATATTCCCAACAATTACACAAGGGATTCTGATTCCGTGTGACAAAGGGTTAAAATGCTTTGTGGAAAATAAATTCAATGATTCTCGGAAGGTTAAAATCCCAGACTTCCTTTATTTCAGCATCGCAACAAATAAATACAAGTTTTTTTTTGTAATCACATCATGTTCATGAATGTAACATTTATTACAGCTAAGTAACAGCAAGCATTTCAGCAAATATGTTTTAATTAAGTAATCAACAGCACCTCTATCCAAATGGATCAATTTGGTGATAGAACCATTTTTTTTGTGTGAAGTTCAAAGCAGTAAAATCAAAATGGTTAGTGTTGGTATGCTTGGCTTAGGGCAGCTATGTTTTAACCCTCACAACTGAGAGAAAAATATATATAGAATTTTTCAATAACAAAATTTCATTTAATATGTGCATCTGAAACATAATGTGCATCAGTTTGCATTTGTACATTCACTAATAAAGATACTGAGATTTGTTTCACAAGTAACATTTAATAAGAGGAAATATAACTGATAAAAGTATTACAGTAGTTTGAACTCCTCAAGTGCCACATCATGTCATGATTGTTTTCATTGCTAACTTCAAACATTTAGCACATCTCCTTTTGAAAACATCGCCCCAGTTTGCTAAATTGCTCTCCAAGGGATTGTCTCAAATCTTTTTGCTTCCCCTTAATGCTCAGTGTTTTATATACTGCAGGTTTAAGGCAGTTGAAAGCGTGATTGTACTGTAGTTCATTCTCAATAATGAGCCATACAATATCGTCCACTAACAGCCAGTGTAGAAAATTAAATGTGGGAACATTGTCGTCTTTTTTATAACCTTTCTCACGGTCCAAATTCTCAAAGGAAGCTGATAAACAGCATCAATGGTAATTAGAACATGCAACGCATCAGTACAGTGTAAAGGAATGCACAGAAGACACTCTCTTTTTAAATTCAAGGGAATATTATTGTTGAAATGTACTTCTTTTTAGCCAAGAGTGAGGGGTGTTTCATTTCCAGCACTTTTTTCTAATCATCTGAGCCTCTCAAGTCAGCAAAAAAGCATCACCTAGTAAGCTATGGTTTGATCGGATGTAAAGGCCGAAATTTCTGCAAGATTTCTGCTGTGTTATGGAGATTCAACGATGCTCCAAAATGGCGTGGGAAGCTGGAATCCGGAGTCTCGTCACCATTGCCAACAGATTGGGGAATGGCAGGGAGATGTGACCCTGAAATCAGCAGGGCCTTTGAACCTATTGCTGCGTTTAATGGCCCTTTTTTTCTGGAGTGAGGTCTTAATTTGCATTTTGCAACTTATGACTTTTTTAAAAAAGATTAGATGTAAATAAGTGTTCATCAAGGGTGGATAAGGTCTGGAGCACTGCCAGTCTTTTAAGGATAGCCTGCCTGTGTCTGAGTTGAAAAGAATCAGTGCTTGCCGTTCCAGTAGATATTTGTTGACATAGCTCAAAGTGCAACATTATAGCATTATAACTGTTTGACTGTTTTGACTACCTGTCATTGTCACAGTGGGATGCTGTAAGGTCACAGTTTGATTGATTGTTCCAAGTGCTTATCAAAGGATTTGATGTGGCATTATGAATAATTTTTTAATAAAAGATTAAATACTTGTGGAACTTTAAAGTATAACAGATATTTAAAACATTATTTTATTTCATCTCAGCATGGTTGCTGAGATCTGCCCATGATGGAGAGTGGGTTAGTTTGCATGGAGTGTGCAAGGACAAATGGTGGCAGGCGGGAGGGCATTAAGTTGGTATGGGGCCATATAGGACCATGGAAAGTGAGTGGAGGGGAATGGCTTGGCACGGAGGATATGAAGGGTCAATAGGGAGGTGGGTGGAAGTAAGGATTGGCATGCATTGGCATGGATAGCACATGGGGAATGTGAAGGGGGTTGACGGCAAGAGTGTCTAGTATTGACCAAAACAACCTGGACAAGTAGCAGAGGACTGAGGCAGGTCTTTTAACCAGCCCACCTTGGCACTGTGGCTACTGTGGCCATCTCTGATCTGCATCTGGTGTTGGCAGGCTCCACTTGAACAGTCATCTGCCCTTTCTGAACAATTGTTCTACCATTTGGGCACCTTGATCCCCACCCTGAGGATATTTCAGCAAGACAGAAAATCTCCGTACTCGGCACAGCTGCCATTGGAGCGAAATTCCAAGCCTAAGATAGACATCTGCTTCAACTATAACATTGTGCCAATTTCCTTCTTTCCTGTCTAAGTCATCTTTATGGCCTTCCTGCCTGAAACTGTCAAATTGTTCTTAACCTGTGTCAAACCAGGAAAGGTTTTGTGCTACCTGCTCATACAACTGGAAGGTGGATCAAGATGGTTCAAACTAGTTACAGGTTGGGCCTTTGGCAACAGCCAAATAAGAGAACTTTTATCCTGTCAGATTGCTGTAAATGGGACTCGGATCTCAGAAATGAAAGCCTTTGTCTAATTGCACAAATATACAACTAATATATAAAGTTTTACCTGGGGGCCTGATTGTAATTCTGTGCACTTGAGTGTGTAAAAATCTCAATCACAGGGTGAGTTTGATGCCGGGCAGCATTTAATCAGGCAGGAGAGTGAAGAACCCACACGGCTATCTGAACTCCATCCTGAACAAGTCTGTGGTGGGAAGGCCCATAGTTGGCTTCCTGCCTCACCGTCAGTTGGGCCCTATGAATCCATTTAGTTAACTAACCCAAGGCATTAATACCGACTTGAAGGACTCATCCCATTGCCATTGATACTAACCCATTAATCCACGCGGGAAAGAGTTACCTATGTGGGGTTACTTGCAGGCTCCTGGAAGGCTGGAGGGTTGCTACCTCATTCATAAGCACTCAGTGCCTGATTGAGTGGCTGGCTTAGGGAAAGGGGGGCTGCTGACAGCCACCCTCCCCCCAACTCCCACCACCAAATACACCTCCAACTGCTTCTCCATGAGCTTGGCAAAGTTGAGCCAAATCACTTGCAGGTCAGACATATGCAACCAATAACGGAGACCCCCATTTTCAACAACAAATTGCAGATAAATGAGTCCCTCATGTGTACTTGCTACTCATACAAAGTACTTAGGGTCATTAGCCGGAATCTGACTACCGTTCACAGCAGTGGGATTTTCCCAACCTGCCGTAGTGAATGGATATTTGGCTGGGTGCCAAATTCTCCGATTTTGCTGCAGTGGGAACATGGCATAAATGGGCTGTAAGATCGCGTCCATGATGTCTGAGACAAAACATTTGGAGGTCTGTTCATTTATTTTACATTTTCTTAGAAACCGAGATTTAATAGTTATTCTTGACCCTTTGAGTTCCCAACTGATAGTGTAATTACATCAGTTTTTGGTAGGTGGTTTTCAATTTTTTTGCCTCACAGGAAAGAGTTAGAATTGTACAATTTCTCTTTTGCTCTCAGGTACATGGAGTTTAGCAGCAACTTAATGCATCGTAAGGATTGCTCTTGGCCACATGTGACAGTGTGAAATGGGTGATGGTGAGTCAGAGGTCCCTGTTATATATCTCTCCTTGCTTTAATTTCCACTGACATCATTGGAAATCAGTCAGGATAGCTGTAAATCAGGTTGCGATACAATCACAAGGTCAAAAAGACCTTTCTTAATTTCTTGTACCACAAGGCTGCTGAATGGTTAGATATCAAGAACTGCCCTGAGCTCAATGGGTGATTAGGAGTAATGGAAGTTCCCTATTTAAACCGAACAAATGAAGAGGAATTTTGTGCAATGCATTTGACCAGTTACTAATTAAACTAAACTCATTTTGTTGGTAATCTTGATAGCTGTCCATGACAAACATCTTTCAATACTATTCCTTCAACTGCAATGAATTTCCGATCTTTAAAGGCTGAAGGTGGTGTTTTAGTTTGCTTGTTCAGCCTAATGTTTGATATTGTTTAATTTGCTTACGGGCAAACTGACAAGCTCAGGAGCGAGAACCATGACAGATTTCAAATCCTCCTGGATTTCAGATCATGCAGTTTGGGCTATGGATGGTTCAACACAAGTTGGGTCATGTGGGGTCAAAGATTATCTGGAGTGCAGGATTAGACAAATGCGCAAGCAATGAAGGGGATAACATATCAGGCATCATATCTCACCAAAGCGGTCTCTTGCCAAATTGTCCAGGGAATTTTTTTTATTTTACTCAGTTACAATCAGCACATGGCACATTCAAAAAATGTTCAGTTTTTGAGTCAACTCTGGTTTTTAGTCAGCCAGATTTGAGATGCTGTACTGTAATTGCCCTAAAGATTGGGCGATAAAGTTTATTCCTGAAAAAAAAACAATGGAATATCAAATAACAAAAACTTTTGGAGGAATTTAGTAGTTTCCATTCCCAGAAGACTTTGTAGTGCAGAGTAATTGTAACAAAAGCTGAAATATACGCACACTGCGTTTCTAAAAATTGTAAAACAGGGCTTCTTTTAACTTATAATTGTAAATAATTTACTTTTAATGTGGCTGTAAGTATCTCTTGGGAAGACTAAATCTTGATGTAAAAAGTGGCACAAGGGAAATAAACAAAAGCCGCACATACCTAATGAATGAATCTAACTTACCATGAAACTAAAGTTCCTTCCTTTCTTTGAATCATGAAAGTTGAAAAAGGAGTTGCTAAAACTTTTATTTTGGTTTGGGCTTGACCAGTACTAGATTCATTTATGTCCAATAGGAAATTGCATTCCAGCTGTATTTTCACTTGGAATACAGCTATTGTGCAAACTTTTTGTTAAGAAAAGATGGCAAACATTCTGCCGGCCTGTGAGTTGAAATTTGTTGGACAGTATGTATATCAATGATGTGAGAGTAACAGAACCTTGCCAGGTAACATTGTTGAAGCACATGGACAGGGAAAGTACATGAGGAAACTACTGGGAAGATTGCAGTGAGTTGCAACTTGTAGTCTTCCAAAATGTTGATTGCAAAATTAAACACCTCAACGTCAAGACTAATGGCCAATGGTCCTATAAGAAAGTCCTATAATCCTTCCGCCAGGACTCATGTGACAGTAAATCAGGGAACTAGGCAGATGTCAAACATTGAATGTAAGTGAGAGTTTGTTGTCAATACTTAGACTGAAAAGCTACAAGATGTTCAATGTGAGAATTTCTTGCATTGTGGCTTCCATCTGGAATATATCCCAAACTTGATAGTGATGCAGAATCAAACCTGTGTAAAACAGCACTGAGCCGAACATTCTTAAATTGAGGCAAAAAATCCAAGTCACAAATGAGCATGCAACATTGCAACGGTTTTGACAAATTTGCCCACAATTCTTTCCCCAGAAGAACCTATGTTTACGAAATCTGGATATTTAGCTGTCATTCTAGAATAAAGCATATTGTCCTTCACTCGCCCATCACTTGGCACTTACTATCATTAATTTGAAGCTGTGCAAACTATTTTTCTTTTGATTAAACATGATTAGTGATGGCAGAGGCTCATAATCTTAACACAACATGTGGTACCATCCGATATGTGGCAGTGTAGAGGTTACTGAATCTAATTCTACCTAAAAATACTGCTTGAAAAGAAAAGAAAGGGAAACAAAAGCATGTACAGCAATATTTACCACTTACGCACAATCTATGTTTAACTTCCTTGACACACAGAGAGAACAATTTGTCTTAAAACTTCCTTGACACACAGAGAACAATTTGCCTTACAAGAACCAACAGCATGTCTTACTTAGCTTCCAAATAGTGTCTCCTGTAGAAAATGCTTTGCTTTGACAACATATCCTTCTTTTCAAAGCCATTACAATTAAAATATTGTGCAGCAGAGCATTGGGTTAATTGAGTATTCTGTCCTCAAGTCCTCTGCATAGATGTTCAGTCTAACTTCAAAGAAAAGCAATGTAACACTTGCTCATAGAGGTGGAACCCATTAGTGGAAGCTAGTAAGGTCAGAGGCTGCCGCTGACCGTAGCACAGTTTGATAGACTAGTGAAAGTACAAATTAAAGCGTGCTTGGAGCAAGGAGGTCTAGAACTTGAGCAACTGTAAATCCTGTAAACTCTTCGGATTTGGCTTTTTTTTTCCTCTTGTTGCCACAGCAACTCAGTAGGCAGCATCAACATGAGCACTTGTTACAGGCCTGGAAAATAAGAAAAGTTCTTGATTATAAGCAGGTTACGCATTGGAGTTTAGAAGAATGAGAGGTGATCTTATGAAAAACACATGCACTCACTCCCCCCATGCTGTTCATTTGTGAATGATGTTCCTTTCGTAACATCTAACTAGGGTTGAAGTTGAGGCTATCTTATTCAATTGATAAGCGAAGTGAATAAAATGGGATGGCATGGTGGCACAGTGGTTAGCACTGTAGCTTCATAGTGCCAGGCCTGGCCTCGAGTGACTGTATGGAGTTTGTAGTTCTCTCCATGGCTGCATGGGATGCCTCCAAGTGCCCAGGTTTCCTCCCACAATCCAAAGATGTGCAGGTTAGGTGCACTGGCCATGCTAAGTTGTCCCTTAGTGTCCCAAGATATGTAGATTAGGAGATTCGCTATGATTAATGTATGGGGTTATGGGAATAGGGCAGGAGATAGGGCCTGCGTAAGATACATTGTCAGTGAGTTGATGCAGACTCAATCGGCTCAGTGGTCTCTTTCCGCACTGCAGAGTATGATTCTATGAAAATCTGGTCATTTATTGCAAGGGGAATGGAGTGTAAACATAGTGAAGTATTACCACAGTTGGTCTTAGTGAGACTGTATCTGGAGTAGTGTGTACACTTTTGTTCTCCTTACTTAAGGAGGGTTAGAATTGCATTGGAAGAAGTTTAGAGAAGGTTCATTCAGCTGATTTCTGGGATGAAGGAGTTGAGCAGGTTAAGACGATATGCATTGGAGTTTAGAAGAATGAGAGGTGATCTTATTGAAACACACACGATTCTGAGAGGACATGACAGGTTGGATGTTGAAAGAATGTTGACCCTTGTCAGGGAGTCTAGAACCATGGGGGCTGGTAACAGTTTATAAATTAGAGATCTCCCATTTAAAGAGAGGATGGGAAGGAATCCTTCCTCTCAGAGGATTACTTGACTTTGGAATTCTCTTCCCTGAAAGCAGGGTAGGCTGGATCATTGAGTATATTCAAGGCGAATTTAGACAGATTTTTAGTATAAGTGAGTCACGGGTAATGGTTGGAGGGGGCTAGACAGGAAAGTGGAGTTATGGCTCAAAAGGCCAAATGGCCTACTCCTACTGCTAGTTGTCATGATCTGTTTATAATGGTTCTTGGATTATAAAGGAATGACAGAACATTTGCCAAATAATGTGTACAGGAGTATAAAGGACTGTTACTGTGCACTCGCAAACATCTTCATCTGAAGTTGAAAACCTTTAAGCAAAAATGATGTGACTGATGAACTAAGTCTGACCCTACTAACCAAATAATGTTACAAACAATTTTGTTATATTTCATGTATTGAGGATAACAATTTAGATTTACATAGTAACTCTAATATAATAACAACTTACATGTATATAGTGTCTTGAATGTACTGAAACATCCCAAGTGTTTTGTTCGGTGCAGGCACGTCATACTATAAATTTTCAGTCAACACTTTGTTATGATTCAAGACCAAATCCTTACATTTTGGTATGATCCAGTTAGGAGCTAATTTGTTTGTTTAAACTAGACAAAGAATGAGATCCCAGATGTTTACTAACAGAATAAAGCCACAAGATTCCACGGTTTTTAAACAAACAAAATAAACTGTACTATCCAAAGTCAAAGTTATAATATCTACCTGATACTCTAACATTCAGAAGTAACATGAGGTACATGCAAATCTACAGGAAAACTGTGGTCAAATACATCATAATGCACAGTTAATGGCAGATGCAACAAAGACTGATTCCACAAATTTCTCTTCAATCCACCCAGATGTCAGTGAATACTGACAGAGTCAAGCAATCTCATTGAACCCCTTGCTCCCCCATAAGGAACTCCAAACTCTTCGCTTGCAAAGATTTTGTCCCTGAATTCCCTCAAGCACCATTCTTACCTGGGCTGCCTCAATGACTTCCAGGGTTTCAATCTTGTCTTGAGACGACATTTCCCTGCAGTCCCAAGTCTGCATCCGAGCCTTTAGTAATTGGTATAATTTAAACTAGTTGCTAAATCATCTGGCACTCCCCCTGGGTTTCTCCAAACTCTGGTCTCCTGGCTATACCCAGCTATATATGTGGCTCCCAGTGCTTTTCCTGAGCCCTAACCTTTTCAACACAGAGTAAGTGGCCGTGTGCCATCTTCTCAAATCTCCAAGGCTTCTCTGAGCCTAACTGCCTGATGATTGTGAACAGCAAGCAGCCTAAAGTCTTTTCTTATTTTGCCTAATCACATGGACTTTCTTTAGTTCCAACTCTCAGCTGCATTGACTCATCAATGGCTCCTAAGACTTCTTATAAATCCACACTCTTTCAGCAGCACAGAACGATTAAATACCTTCCAAAGCTTCTTTTGAATCTAAACTGTATGGTGCTATCAAATAGCTCCCAAGGTTTCACTGAGCCCCCAGTCCAGCTCCTCAGAGTGAACAGCGGCACTTGAGCTGCATGGAGTTCTTTTTCCCCAGCTACTGACTCTCTGATCAAATAAAACTGGCTGACTAAAACTGACTGACCCGTGATACTCTCCACTGACCCTTGAACTAATCTGGGTGACCGAACAAAACACGTCAAGAGGGAGCAGCCCTTGTTACTGGGCAGGAGCAAATCGAACAAGTGTTGGAGCATTCAGTGCCCTGAACAATCACCACAGCGCTCGCTGACAAAGTACACGGGTAAAACAAAAATTGATTTCGTGACAACTTTTAAAAAAATGGACACTAACAAGCTGTGTTTCTGTGAATCATGTGACTTTCTTGGTATTTGGACTCCAGAGATGATCATGTCTTTTGTGAATACTGAATCAAATATGGACGTCGGTGAGGATACTTCGCAGTTATTTGTGGAATTCATACATTTCATTGTTTATTGATGGGCTAACCCCTAAAGTCTATGGAATTCTCCAACTGCCTGTCTCCGTATTCCAGACTGGACAAAAAGGGAAAATTGAAACTCATTGGCCACTATCAACTTCCCACAATGTATCACAATGGCTTCCCTTATCCAAACCCAGACTAAATGGGCCTCAGAAGTCTTACCCTGTCGATTATGTGATTGAAATTGGTTACGAAACTATGCCCTTATTATCCCATACCCCAGCAAATCCATTAGAATCATCATTTATCAACCAGTCCGAGAACCAGTCTCTGAAATTAGTTGCGTCATCATGCTGTCAAAGTATTTAATCTGTTCTAGTTTCAAAGTTCACCCGAGAACCAATCTCTTAGGTATTTGAAATGTTTTTCTCTTTACTCATTCTTGGGATGCGGGTATCACTGACAAAGCCAGCATTTGTTCCCTATTTTAATTATCTCTGCATTGAGTGCTTTGCCCAATCATTTCTGGGACAGTTAAAAGTCAACCACATCGTTCTGGGTCTGGAGTCGCAGAGAGGCCAGACCAGGTAAGGATGGAAGATTTCATTTCCGAAAGGGGATTAGTGAACGAGATGTGTTTTCACAACAATAGATGAGATTATTAAGGCTGCTTTACATTCTATATTTACTAATTGAATTTAAGTTCCAGCCATGATGGGATTTGAACCCATGTCCCCAGAGCATGAGCTGGGCCTATGGATTACTGGGTGCCATCATCTCTCCATACAAGATGGTTAGAAGGAATCTCACAACCTGCTGTGAACCCCTCACTTTACACGACTCTCATTTTAATATTAAATTGTTAAATCCAATCAGGAAAATATTGACCTACTACATGGAAGCCCAGAAATCAAAATCAGAGACAGAATTTACAGTCATCTGTTAAAATGTACTATCTTGATCTGTTTCCAATCTTTGCGTGTGTGTATGCGTGTGCATGTGCATGTGCGCATGTGTGCGCACACACGCATGCACATGTCTGCATGAAAGAGAGAAGAAGAGAGAGACTAAGTGTGTGATGTATGAATTCAGGGTAGGTGTGGGAGAATAAATAAACTTTATTTTACACTCATGAAAACTTGCTGCTGAATTATTTAATTGGAGTACACACTCCAAGGCAGAAAAAGATACAACACTTCCCTCATGAAAAATACTGATTATGGACAGTAAAACAGCACATGTACAAAGAACAATGCAGCACTGGAACAGGTCCTTTGGCTCTCCAAGGCTGTGCCAATCATGATGCCCTAAGTAAACTAAAAAAAGCCCTTCTACCCTTACTCGATCCCTCTATTCCCTCCCTATTCATGTAACCATCCAGATCCAGTCTGTAACATTACACAAGAGCACTATACAGCAAACTGATTGAGCCATATCAGGAGATATTAGGTCCTGTGACAAGAACCTAGTCAATGGAGTATTTTTAAGAAGCACTGCAAAGAGGAGAGGCAGAGAGATACAGAATGGATATTTCAGATCTTGGGATCCTGGCAACTGAAGGCTCAGCCATCAATGAAGAAGCAATGATATTTGGGAATGAACAAGAAGTCAGAATTAGAGGGTTGCAGGGCTTGGAAGGGACTCCGGACATGGGGAAGGGGGGGGGGCAAGGCCATGGAGGGATTTGAAAACAAGAATGAGAATTTCAAAGTCAGCAGCCAAGAAGGTTCACTCAATTGATGCCTGAGGTGAAGGGATACAATACGAGGATGAGTTGAACAAGTTGGGCCTATACCCATTGGAGCCCAGAGGAATCAGGGCTGATCTTCTTGAAAAATATGAGATTTGGAAGAGACTTGACAGAGTGGATGCTGAATATTTTCCCTTGTGGGGATACCTATCTTTAGAGACACACTTCAAAAAATAGGATCCTCACCCTGAAGATGGAGATTAGGTTGATTTTCTCTCAGCAGGTCATTATCCTGTGGCATTCTCTTCTACCGCGAGCAACGGAGACTGGGTCACTGAATATACACAAGGTTGATTTTTGATGGACAAGGGAATCAAGGGTTATGGGGAACCAACACGATAGTGGTTTTGAGACCACAATCAGATCAACCATGATCTTATCCATATGAAGAAGTGGAGAGCATTAAGAAGGGAATTCCACACTAAGAATTAATTTAATTACTTTCTGATTGGGGGTAGAGTAGAATTCTTAGTATGAGGCCTTATACTAAGGCCTTAACATGAGGCATTTTAGATTCAGGTAGAGAATGACTCCTTTTGCCAACTAAGATTCGCAGCAGCAAGCAGTGGCCTTCGTTACTGGAATTGATGTGGGTTAGATTTCCTAGGTGACTGGGAGGAACCTACAGGGGAAATGAGCTAATGATCTCCTATTGCTGTTGACAGATGGAATGTCATTGGCTAGGCTAATAATGCCTAATGTTGTGATTGGCCTCACCAGTCTGACTGACAAGGCCGGACAGGATATTGACATGTTTAGAATAATATAAAAATTTTACAATTGTGAGACTAGCTCGGAGAGGACAGTCAACCCTCATCGTCTGTGTCTCCCTCCCAATGCATGCATTAGTAAATAAATTCCTTCTCATTTTTTAACTATACATTGTTTCTTGTTGTCCATGTATTGGTTGAGTGAGGTCAACTAAATGCAGGGCACCCAGTGGAACACCTCAGAAAATTCCTCTTACATTTTAATTTTGAAAATAAAGACTTCTACGGTGTAACGTTTGGAGTTAGATTTTACATTTCAACATTAGGTAATTTTAAAGGTTAAAATTAACTACCACTTTCTCTGAAAAAATTAAGTCATGGGACCTGTGGGTATAACAGCAAAATATATGTATTGTGGGAAAACTAATTTTCAAATAATCATTCAAGTTTTACTTTTAATGTTGTGTAGTGAATTTCGTCAATATATCTTGGGAAATAGATAAAATCTTGTGTTCAGGGTAATTTTAAACCTGGATGTAGAATAAAACAATAAAATCAAACTGATCTAAGGGAGTTACTACATGAGTCTTGAAATGTATCAGATATAAATGTTACGTCAATAAATGGAGATCTAATCTGTCATGTTTGCTAAACATTTTCCTGGGTTTGATAAATGAAAGCATGAAAAGGATCTTTCATGTGTTGATGTTGTGTTGATATCTGCTGAGGCAGCAGACATTACAAATATCTACAGTGCTTTGGGCGAGAATGGGAATGAAAAAAGTCATCCGTTGATGCTGCTTTTGAATACAAAGGATAAAGCAGCCCGTTTGATTGGCACCCCTTCCGTGAACATTCACACACTTTACCACCAATGAACGTTGGTATCAGTGTGCTGTGTGTGCCATTTACAGTGTGTACCATTTACCACTTGGGCAGCACAGTGGTTAGCACTGCTGTCTCACAGTGCCAGGGTTCAATTCCCGGCTTGAGTCACTATCTGATGGAGTTTGCACATTCTTCCCATGTCTGCATGGGTTTCCTCCATGATCTCCAGTTTCTTCCTACGGTCCAAAGATGTGTGGTTAGGTTGATAGGCCATGTTAAATTGTCACTCAGTCTTGGGGGGCTAGCAGGGTAAATACTTGTGGAGGCAGGGATGACGGCTGGGTGGGATTGTGGCCAGTGCAGACTCAATTGGCTGAATAGCTTCCTTCTGCACTGTAAAAGTTTTATTATTCTAAGACACACTGCAGGAACTCCTTAGGCAGCACCTGCCAAATCCATGACTGTTACCATCTAGAAGGACAAGGGCAGCAAAAACATGGGAACACCATCATCTGGAGGTTACCCTCCAAGCCACTCACCACCCTGACTTGTAAATATATTGCTGGTCCTTCACTGTGGCTGGGTCAAAATTCTGACACTCCCTTCCTAACAGCACTATAGGTGTACCTACTCCATATGGACTGCAGCGGTTCAAGTTAATTCACCATCTTCTCAAGGTCAATTAGGGATGGACAATAAATGCTGGCCTAGCCAGTGATGCCCATATCCCTTAAATTAATAAAAAGAAAAGTAACAGCCTGAACTTGAAAAGTTCCTCACGAGCAAGCTATCTGGAGTACCCAACAGGTGGCTGCAGCTCATTAAGCTTCTAAGTGAGGCCTGAGGCCTACACGTTCCCATTTCTGGAGACCATTTCTGGTAACCAATTTAGGAAGCTTTCTTAAAACTATCTCTGGAAAGGAGCTATAACATCAAGACAGTAAAAATCTGTTTATTCTATTTTATGTTTACATTGGTCCACTAGAGACACAATATTATTGTGCTGCAGTCAGTATCATGCCGGTTATCATGAATTAATGCATCTATTATGGACTTCTCAACTGCGTCACCATGATATCTCACTTAATACCATTTCCAACTCATTAATATGACAAATGCATTTCCTCTACAGTGGAGTAAAGATAGCTGCAAATGTCATGGTTTTCTTCTGGGCAAAATTTCTAATGCTATCAATCCAATAAATGCTAGACAGACAGACTGACACAGAGGGTGAGGGCAGTGATTTGCATTTCAAAAGTATTAACAGATAGCAAAACAAACATGTCACTTATGGAACAGCTGACACTCTCCCTATCAGTATCACCCAACCTTGTCTTTTCCCACTTTTATTTCTACCTGCACTATACGTCCCTTTGGCGAACCTTTAAATGTATTTTAATGCCAACGGTTTACAGTAGAATGTGCTTTGAATTAACTATATTCCTGCTTTCAAAATCTATTTTTATTTCCCTGTAGAGACCAATGATTCATTTTATTCCAATTCAGATAATTCCAATATTATCCTTAGGGGGAGACAGTGGTAATGTCACAGGACTGATCTTCCAGAGGCCCAGGGGAATTCGGGGAATAGAGGTTGAAATCCCACCATGACAGTTGCTGGAGTTTAAATTTAGTGAATACATCTGGAATTCATCATCAGCCTCAGTAATGAAACTGTTGCAAAACCTATCTGGTTCATTGATTTCCTCACCTGGGCTGGTCTACATATGACAGTAAGAAGTCTCACAACACCAGGTTAAAGTCCAACAGGTTTTATTTGGTAGCATAAGCCACTAGCTTTCGGAGCGCTGTCCCTTCATCAGGTGAGTGGGAGTTCTGTTCACAAACAGGGCATATAAAGACACAAACTGAACTTATAAACTGAGTTTGTGTCTTTGTATGCCCTGTTTGTGAACAGAACTCTCACTCACCTGATGAAGGAGCAGCGCTCCGCAAGGACTGACATATGAAGAGAGACTGGATCGATTCGGCCTGTATTCACTGGAATTTGGAATATTGAGAGGTAATCTCATAGAAACATATAAAATCCTGATGGGACTGGACAGGCTAGATGTGGGAAGAATGTTCCCAATGTTGGGGGGAGTCCAAAACTGGAGGTCACAGTCCAAGAGTAAGGGGTAAACCATTCAGGACTGAGATGAGGAAGAACTTCTTCACATGGAATTGTGAACCTGTGAAATACTCTAACACAGAAAGCTGCTGGGTTTAGTTCATTAGATGCGTTCAAGAGGGAGCTGAATGTGGCCCTTGTGGCTAAAGGGATCAAGGGGTCTGGAGAGAAAGCAGAAGTGGGATACTGAAAATGCATGATCAACCCTGATCATATTGAATGGTGGTGCCAGTTTGAAGGGCCAAATGGCCTACTCTGCATCTATTTTCTACGTTTCTATGAGTGTACTAGCGTGAATACAATTAAAAATCAGTGGGCAGGGCCTATTCCCACTGGAGAGGCCAGAAGTATAGCGTGAGTGGGCCACTGTGCATGCGCCAATCTATGTACAGAGATTGACGCATGAGTAGTATTCCTGCACCGCTGGCCTCCTGATAGCTGGCCAGCCTTGACACCCCATATTGTTGGCTGTGCAACCCCCTCCAACACCCCAGTGTCCCCTGGACATGAACGGGCCAGCCCTGACCCCCACTACCGGCCTGCCTTGATCTCCCCCCCCCCCTCCCTCCACCAGCAGCCGCAACCGCAGTCCTGACCTCACTTGGCAGCTCTGACACCCCCCTCCTTACCCTGATGGCCATTCCCTATCGCTGGCCTTCTTCCCTCTGTCACTGATCTGAATGCAGAATGGCAGCAGAACCCCCCATTCTATCGACTGCCCCCCCACACGCTCCAATCCATTAGGCCCCCCCCCCTCCCCATTAGGCCCTGCTCCCTTGGCATTGCTTGATGTCCTGTGGGCAGTACCAAAGTGCTCTCTGGTCATTGCCACTTTGTACCTTGGTCAGTGCCAGGGGGCCAGGCTGGGATTGCCAAGCTGGGAATGCCCAGGGGGCACCTCCCCTTACACCTCACCCTCGGGGGGTGGGGGGGGGGGGGGGGGTGCCTCTAGGGCCCCCTTCCCTCCAGCGGAGTCAGGCCACCAAGTGGGAAGCTATACTAATGGAGACCTCAATTCCAGATCTGGAGATTTCAGTCCTGGGCCTGCTAATGAGATTCAAAAACCCATCAGAATAAATTACACAGTGGCATGGAGCTGGAAATCTGGTGGCCGGAGACTTGCCGACTCACTAGATGGCCTTCGCTGGAGTCTTCCGGCACTGCAGCAGGCTGGGAGAATTGCCCCCCCAACAAGGATTCTTTGTAGAGTGTCTAAATTCATGGAGGATGGAGTTGAGAGGTATTTGGGAGAAGTTGGAGTTTAGTGAGAGAGGAAGTTCATGGAATCATAGAAACCCTACAAGTGCAGAAGGAGGCCATTCGGCCCATTGAGTCTGCACCGACAACAATCCCGCCCAGGCGCTATCCCCACTTAGTTACCCTGCTAATCCCTTTAACCTATCACATCCTGGGACACTAAGGGTTAATTGAGCATGTCCAAATAACCTAACCCACACATCTCTGCACTGTGGGAGGAAACCAGAGCACCAGGAAGAAACACATACAAACACGGGGAGAATATGTGAACTCCACACAGACAGTAAGCCAAGTCGGGAATTGAACCCAGGTTCCTGGACCTGTGATGCAGCAATGCTAACCACTGTGGCACCATGTTGCCTCGCACCATTCCCCCCCCCTCTTCTGTGAGGAAGGAGTGAAGTGTTTGTTTCCTTTCCTACCTCTCTTTAGAAAGAAGAGCAGGAGCCTCGATAAATAGGAACTGGTGATTATTTCTACTGTCCTTCATATACCTTGAACCAGAGGAAGTTAAAGTAAAGGCAGGAATTTAGGGGTAAGTCATAGCAGGGCAGTTCGTCCATGTGGAATGCTCCTCTTGTGAGATGTGGGAAATCAGGACATTTCCAATGTCTGAGGTTATCTTGTGTGCAAGAAGTGTCTCCAACTGCAGCTACTTGAACTCTGCATTTTGGAGCTGGAGCTGTGATTGAAGTCAGTATAAAGTATTCACAAGGATGCAATTTCATGAATAGTACATACAGTGAGGGACCAGACTGACTGCTGGGATGGTAGGATTGTTGTATGAGAAGAGATTGGGTCAAGTGGGCCTGTATTCACTGGAACTTAGATGACTAAGCACTCTAATTGAAACACAGAAAATTGAAAGCAGGGATGTAGTATCCTATGGGTGGGGATCTTGAACAAGAGTTCAAGTCTCCGGTTATGAGGTCTGCATTTTAGGACTGAGATGAAGAGAAGCCTCTTCACTCAGGAGGTGATGAATCTGGGGAATTCTCTGCCACAGAAGGCCGTAGAGGCCAAATCACTGAATATAGTTAAGAAGGAAATGGATGCATTTCTAGACACTAATCACATCAAAGGATCTGGGAAAAGCATAGGAGTATGGCTTTGAGATAGAGGATCAACCATGATCATACTGAATGGCACTTCAAACTTGAAGGACTGAATGGCTACTTCTATTTTCTATTTCAATCCTCTGATCATGAGGTAGCTAAAACTTCAGTGCTTGATGCTTCTGAGCTTGTCCCCAAAGTCGATCAATTAAAATTTTAGGCTTTGGAGAAAAGACAGAATCAAACATTTGTAGGACTTGCCAGGGAGAAAGAAACACTGTTTGACAGGTGGTTTTGATCTACAAAGTTAGAATAGACTTTTGAGGATGTGAGTAAGATAATAATAGTGGAAATAACTTGAAACAGAATCCTAACAGCCTTCATGTCACATCTGGAAGACAGCGGGATTTCTAAAATATGGGAAGTGGCAATTCTGACAGATGGCTATGATATCTCACAGTAGATCTTCATTTGTAAACCCACAGTGAAACTGGAGGAACAGTGAAGATCCTAGCTTCAGGGAGAAGGCAGAAGCTGTTGCAGTCAATATAACGGACAGCAGTGAGACTAAAAGTGATGCAAAAAACCAACATGCTTTCATTGGCATAAGATGGGCCATGTAAAAGCTAATTGTTGGAAGCTCATTCTACTAAGATTGTAACAATGTACAAGGGAAAGATCCAATGATTTCAAGCTAAAAGTGGGCCTCCATCCCACAGGGATGTTGTCGTTGATATATTCCTAGAGTTTTGTCTCAATCTTGCGCTTGGGGAGAGTGATGCTAATATCCTAAAGGAAGCAATCTCACGTTGTTTGTGTCTAAGAGGGCCCCATTCAGAAAGGTCATACTCTTGTATGGAGCATAACTGTGTAACCCCAGAATGGTGTAACTCCTGGAGGAAGATTTTGGTGACCAAATGCAGGCAGGAACTGAGGTGGGTGGACACAAAATTTCCCAATGTTGGCCATAAATGAAAAGTTTTTAAAAAAATGTATGTCGTGGCTTCTTGTGGGGACTTGAGAGTCAATGGTGTCATATGGTTCAACAATATTACAAGCTCATTACAGTATTATAGACAAATTGGCATACAAATACATTACAGTTGGCGCAAAGGACAAGAATTTCTCTTGGTTTCTCTGATTTCCAACTGTAATCTCACCAAAAGCTTGGCACAAACTGTGAATGGAAGATTTTGGCAGCTATTTTAATCATTCCAAGGCTTCAGTGACCTCCCATTGCAGAACCCTCAAGACAGAATCTTGCGAATATTGTGAAAACCATGCCTGCTTTTTCACAATATTAATAGGTGGACCATTTTGATTCTTATTATCCATCATAGTTACTAACAAAAAATTGCTTCTCCTTTTGCAGCTGGACAAGGCCTCTCAGGCAGATCAAAAGTCCCTGCAAGCGTGGACTTGATACAATGCTGAATTCAACAAAGCAACAGCCTCTGTGTGTTGTTGATTTTTGTTAGAACTCAAAACAGAAAACTAGAGATAGACTATCATAAAGTTCAAAACAAGAAGAAAATTTATTCTTTAAAAATTCAAGCAAGCATTGTTTTCTCACATTTCTAATTTAGATCTATGGAATTAGACATATTAGACAAATTGACAACAGATACAGGCTGAACTGAGAGCCTCCTATTAAGATATCAGCGGCATTTAATCATAGAATGATAGAATCATAGAATCATACAGTGCAGAAGAGGCCTTTTGGCCCACTGAGTCTGCACCAAAATACGAGAAACATCTGAAGTTTAAGTTTATTTATTAGTGTCACAAGTAGGCTTACATTAACACTGCAATGAAGTTACTGTGAAAATCCCCCAGTCGCCACATTCTGGCGCCTGTTTGGGTACACTGAGGGAGAATTTAGCATGGCAAACGCATCTAACCATCAAATCTTTCGGACTGTGGGAGGAAACTGGAGTATCTGGATGTAAACACAGGGAGAATGTGCCGACTCCACACAGACAATTCCCAAGCCGGGAATCGAACCCAGGTTCCTGGTGCTTTGAGGCAGCAGTACTAACTATTGTGCCACCGTTCCACACTGTCATCCGATTTATTTGCACTTGGGTGAAAGACTTATATGTTATAACATGCCAAGTGCTTATCTAGGTACATTTGAAGGTTGTGGGCCAAGTTGCCTCCACCACCCTCCCAGGCAGGGCATTCCAGACCATCTCCACCCTCTGGATAAAAATGTTTTTCTTCACATCCCCTCTATTCCTCCTGCCCCTCACCTTAAACCTATTCCCCCTCATGACTGACCCTTCAACTAAGGAGAACAGCTGCTCCTTATGCACTCTGTCCATGCCCCTCATAATACTGTAATATGTTACCTAACTGACAATACTCCTCTCCCCCCACCCACCCACTTCTCTGGCAATACACTACCCTCACACCAACCCAACTAAATTCAGGAACTTAAATGGGGAAAGATCATTAAATGCAAGGTTTTAGTATGTTGATTTTCAATCATGTTGAAGGGAAGAACTACATATGCAAAGGTCTGTATGATGCTCCCCACATAGCACCTTTAACAAAGCAAACACCCATGATCCTTCACAAATAAGGCAATGTTGTCCATATTATGTTTCACTGTTCACTGTTTAATAGAAGCTTTGAATTTGTTTCAAACAAATCTACTGATACTTCCATCAGATACAGGACCATAAAGGTAACCCGCCAGCAGTCATCTGAAGCCTATGATGCTCTATCATTGTGGAGATTTGATGTACAAATTGAAAATCCATAAATATGTACCTTGCTGCATGCTTTAAACTTATATATGCCTGATTTATGAAATTTCACAATTACACATGCATACTAAAAGCTATTTATTACCATAATTTAGCCAATATATCACGAGAACAACATTCTAGATAACAGCTAAAATGTTGAAATAAATTTATGAGGTGCATAAACAGGAGGAGGCTCCATGGGCCTGTTTAAACATTCAGCCTAACAGTGGCTGGACTGTATTCTAACTCCATCCATCTGCCCTTTTATACTCTCGTTGAACAACATTCTATCGATCTCAGGTTTTAGCTTATTAGCTGAGCTGCAGGGAATGCCTCCAGAATACTTAGTCTGTGATACATTAGAAAAGATTAGCGAGGAGAACTGACCGATGGCAATTCCAAGCTGCAACCTGAGTGAGCGGAATCAAAAATACATGATTTCATTTAATAGGAATCGCTGCGAGAACGAAACTAGAGGAAAACTCACAGAACACTGTGATGATAGAGATCAGGAGGAGCGTGATGCTGATGTGGAGAGAGTTTGCTGTGCTGCAGTCCATTTTGTTCTTCTTGCAGGAGCAGACTTGCACTAGAACATCCGTACTGTTGGTCAGTGGGGGTTTTCCCCCATCTGTCACTACAATCGGCAAAATGTAGTTTGCTCTTTTCAGTGTGTGCAGGAGTCTGAGTTGAGCATGGGTGCCTAAAAGAACAAAAGGAAAGGTGAACTTTTTCCCAATATATAACGAATCTCCTTTGATCTTCAAGGTGACAGCTATTAATGTCAGCACATGGAGCACTTTATAGTTGGGGGGACAATAGGGTAAAACGCACATGTCACCTGTTAAACATCTCCATCACTCTCCGAGCTGCACTCCCTGATACTCCAGACTTACACCTAACATCCAGAAACTCCAGCACACACACACACACTTATTTAACAGCACACTCTGACATCCAGGCTCACATTTAACATCCAGGAACTCCATCACATCCACACACTTATTCAACAACATTCCCTGGCACTCCCGACTTATACCTAACATCCAGAAACTCCAGCACACCTACATACTTATTCAACAGTGCACCCTGATGTCTAGACTTACATTTAATATCCAAAAACTCCACAAAACTCATCTCCAAACTCCGTGGCCCGGGCCTCAGCTCCTCCCTCTGCGACTGGTTCCTGAACTTCCTAACTCACAAACCACCATCAGTGAGGATAGGCAACAACACCTTCTCTGTGATCATCCTCAACACCAGTGCCCCACAAGGCTGTGTTCTCAGCCCCCTACTATACTCCCTGTACACCCATGACTGTGTGGCCAAATTCCCCTCCAATTCGATTTTCAAGTTTGCTGATGACACCACCGTAGTGGGTCGGATCTCAAACAACGATGAGGCACAGTACAGAAATGAGATAGAGAATCTGGGGACAATAATCTTTCCCTTAATGTCAACAAAACGAAAGAGATCTCATCAACCTCAGGAAGAGTAGAGGAAAACATGCCCCTGTCTACATCAAAGGGGATGAAGTAGAAAGAGTCAAGAGCTTTAAGTTCTTAGGTGTCCAGATCACAAACAACCTGTCCTAGTCTCCTCATGCTAATTTATAATTTAGAAAGCTCACCAATGCTTCTACTTTCTCAGATTTGGCATGTCAGCTACAACTCTTATCAACTTTTACAGATGCGCCATAGAAAACATTCTTTCTGGTTGTATCACAACTTGGTTTGGCTCCTGCTCTGCCAAAGACCGCAAAAAACTACAAAAAGTTGTGAATGTAGCCTAATCCATCATGCAAACCAGCCTCCCATCCATTGACTCTGTCTACACTTCCCACTGTCTTGGCAAAGCAGCTGGCATAATTAAGGACCCCACGCACCCCGACATTCTCTCTTCCACCTTCTTCCAATGGGAAAAAGGTACAGAAGTCTGAGGTCTTTGCCTTGGTGATTATTTTCCAGAAGTCGCTGGATTCCGGGGAAGTGCCGGAAGATTGGAAAATGGCTAATGTTACGCCGTTGTTTAAGAAGGGTGCCAGGCAAAAGACAGGGAATTATAAGCCGGTTAGTTTAATGTCTGTTGTAGGTAAAATGTTAGAATCCGTGATCAAGGAGAAAATAGCGAGGCATCTTGAGGAGAATTGTTTGATCGAGCAGACGCAGCTCGGTTTTGTTAAGGGGAAGTCGTGTCTGACGAATTTATTGGAGTTCTATGAGGATGTGTCTAGGGTGGTGGATAGAGGAGAGCCGGTGGATGTGGTGTTTCTTGATTTTCAGAAGGCGTTTGATAAGGTGCCGCACAAGAGGTTATTACAGAAGGTCAGGGGGCATGGAGTTGGGGGTAGGGTGTTAGCATGGATAGGGGATTGGCTGTCAAATAGGAGGCAGAGAGTGGGGGGTCAATGGGTGCTATTCGGATTGGCGGTTGGTGACTAGTGGAGTGCCCCAGGGGTCGGTGCTGGGGCCTCAGCTATTTACCATTTATATAGATGATCTGGAGGAGGGAACCGAGTGTATGGTGTTGAAATTTGCTGATGACACCAAGATTGTTGGAACGGCAAATTGTGCGGAGGGTGTGGAAAGTCTGCAGAAGGATCTAGATAGGCTGGGCGAGTGGGCCAGGAATTGGAAAATGGAATTTAATGTTGGCAAGTGTGAAGTTGTCCACTTTGGTAGGAATAATGGTAGGAAGGACTATTACTTACATGGCGAAAAGCTGCAGCATGCGACGGTGCAGAGGGACCTCGGGGTCCTTGTGCATGAGTCGCAAAAGCCCAGCTTGCAGGTGCAGCAGGTGGTCAGGAAGGCGAATGGGATGCTGGCCTTCATAGCAAGGGGGATTGAATATAAAAGTAGGGAGGTCTTGCTGCAACTGTACAGGGCACTGGTGAGGCCGCAGCTGGAGTACTGTGTGCAGTTTTGGTCGCCGCACTTACGCAAGGATATTTTGGCCTTGGAGGGAGTGCAGAGGAGGTTTACTAGGCTGATACCGGAGTTGAGGGGGTTGAACTATGAGGAGAGGCTGAATAAACTAGGCCTGTATTCGTTAGAGTTTAGAAGAATGAGGGGAGATCTCATTGAGACGTATAAGATGATGAATGGGATGGATAGGATAGAGGTGGAGAGGCTCTTCCTGCTCAGAAAAGACAGTAGGACTAGAGGGCACAGCCTCAAGATAAAGGGGGGGCAGTTTAGAATGGAGTTGAGGAGGAACTTCTTCACTCAAAGGGTGGTGAATCTCTGGAATTCTCTGCCCGTTGAAGTGGTGGAGGCTACCTCACTAAATATATTTAAGACGCGGGTTGATAGGTTTTTGATAGGCAAGGGGATTAAGGGTTATGGGGAGAGGGCGGGAATGTGGAACTGAGCCACGACAGATCAGCCATGATCTTATTGAATGGCGGGGCAGGCTCGAAGGGCTAGATAGCCTACTCCTGCTCCTATTTCTTATGTTCTTATGTCATGTACCATCTGACTCTTCTTCCCAGCTGCCGTCAGAATTTTGAATGGACCTACCTTGCATTAAGTTGATCTTTCGCTACACCCTAGTTATGACTGTAACACTACATTCTGCACTTTCTCACTTCCTTCTCTATGAATGGTACGCTTTGTCTGTATAGTGTGCAAGAAATAATACTTTTCACTGTAAGCTAATACATGTGACAATAATAAATCAAATCAAATCAAGTCACTTATCCAGCAATATACTCTGACATCCAGACTTGCACATAAACATCCAGAAACTCCAGCTCACCCACGTACTTACCAAAAGCACTCTTTGGCACTCCGAAGTTTTATTGCATTGACCAATACTGTAAGCCATACCCCCACTTTTTTCTGCTTTCAAATGCCTCCAGCTATTAAGCTTTGGTAGACACATTGCCACACAGTCACTAAAAATCTTCCCTCTTTTGCAGGACAAGTTAACACACAATAGAAGGGGCAATGTAGAAACAGTTGAGGAAAAGGTCACCCAAATGCCCGAATCCATGTGGAAGAGATGCTTCTTAGCGTCATGGGGCTGGCTGTGACAGAGACCCCTGCCAACTGGCATCATTGAAAATGTTGGGAGATGAGAGTTAGGGCATTATTCCCATCCTGGAACTCCTTTATTTAGAATGGGCAAATTTGAATTTCAGCTAAACCTGAAAGGGGCAAAACTTCTAATGCACCAAAGTACTTAGTATTTACTCACTGATTCAAACAGCAATTATTCATTTTTACAGCTCAGTATTATACAACATAATAGTTTCACAAATTCATCTAAGAACATCAGGATTATTTTAGCATTCTGATTATTTTAACATTGTGAATAATTTCGGAAATGGTTTTCAGTTCAGTTTTCTTTTGACATTTTTTGATTGGGTTATATTGCAAAGTTTTTCAAAATTACTACTTTTCCAAAAATCTCAATCAAATTTAAAGTTAACTTTGGGGTATGGTTTTCCTTTGGCAAACTAATTATCGACTATCAGGGTTTTGGCTTTAGTTTGACAATTGCCATTTGAAAAGTCCATATCTGATATTTACCAAGCCATGCCTTTAGAGTGATATGGAGAAGGTATGGATTGGAATATAGTGTCCTGGTCGCCACACTATCAGAAGAATGTGGAGGCTTTGGAGAATGTATAGAAAAGATTTACCAGGATGTTGCCTCGTATGGAGGGCATTAGCTATGAGGAGAGGTTGGAGAAACTTGGTTTGTTCTCACTGGAATGACGGAGGTTGAGGGGAGATTTGATGGCGATCTACAAGATTAAGAGGGGCACGGACAGAGTGAATAGTCAGAAGCTTTTTCCCAGGGTGAAAGAGTCAATTACTAGGGGGCATATGTTTAAGGTGCGAGAGACAAGGTTTAAAGGAGATGTACGAGGCAAGTTTTTTGCACAGAGGGTCGTGGGTGCCTGGAATTCACTGCCGCGGAGAGAGTGGAAACAGATACAATAGTGACTTTTCAAGGGGCATCTTGACAAATACATGGATAGGATGGGAATGGAGGGATATGGTTCCCGAAGGGTGGGGAATTTTAGTTCAATCAGGCAACATGGTCAGTGCAGGCTTGGAGGGCCAAAGGGCCTGTTCCTCTGCTGTAATTTTCTTTGTTCTTTATGGTTTAAGTGAGGTTTAGGGTTTGAAAGTTGCACATTGTTAAAATCCTTACTGCATCTTTTAGGGGATTAAAGTTACTCCCAGAATTCCACAATTGTATGTTTTACTGAATATACTGTCAGGAAATATCAGGGGGAGTAGTGTATTGGTACACTGCATTTGACATTGACCCAGGTCATTCTGTCTATACTTAGCAGAAAAGTAAACCATTTTCCACTCTCCATGTTCTCCATGACCAAACTACATCACTTGAACAAATGCTGCCTCGGGTGCAGTTTGGAAAATCTCATCATGCCTGGAGGTGGAAGAACAAGTGTCCCTTGTCATCACTATAATGATGATGGATGTTTTGTGTCAGTTTAACAGTAGATTTTGTATTTCTACACTAGGTTTGCTCATCTATAAGTGCCAAGGTTTATTGCTATTGTTGCTGTTTCCTTTCTGGCAACTGATGGTGCACAAGGCAGACTTTCATGTGTTCCCATAGCGAGGACAAGGTTTGCTGCTTGGTCTGAAAAAAGAGGTCAGCAGTGCTTGATCAAGCCAATAAGAGAATAGTTGAGTTCTATTGAATTCTTCGATCTTTGTGGTAAGTTTCCTGGCCCCTGGGAGTACATGAAATTGTTGGCAAAATAGGAAAGTGTGTTAAGCATTTCAAGCACCAACCTAAATCCTCTTACTCGGTACTACATTTTATCAGAGGTTTGGAACATCATGCTGTTGAATTATGTCTTTCAGGGATAGAAACATGAAACACTGGAAGGCAAGAATTTCATGTGATCCAGTCTTGGTTTCACTTTCGCCTTTGAGCAGAGCACATATACACAACTCTGCTGATGATGTCTTTAACCTTTCAACCTATATATAACAGTTCACATATGCCTAGTCTAAATAACTGAGCCCACAACTGCTTTAGGCAATTGCTTATGAGAGATTGATGTCTTTAGATCATTATAAAAATACAACACAGTACATCATTTGAGAGATTCCTCAAACACCTGTTCAGAAATTGAAACAAAAGTCACTTACTGTTTACTTGGGTGACCTTCCAGGTTTTTTCAATTCCAGGTTGCTTTCCCAGCTGAAATTTGAATGGATCTGCATTCGGGTGGAGATCTTTGTCAGTTGCCCCCAAGATAGCTACGTTGAAATCTTTCGAATCCTCACAGAACCTAGCAGTGGTTGGAAAAACTGAGGGCGGGTTGTCGTTCACATCCAGCATGGTGACGATCAAAGTGCCGGTGCCAGTGGCAGGAGGAACACCTAAAGGATAGAGCACATGTATTTGCCAGTTATACTGTAATAAAGATGCTTGAATGTTTATTAATAGGAGCCTGTAATCAAAGGACCACTGAACTTTGTAACATGTCATCTGGTACCATCATTTTGCTAATGTGATCTTTTTTAGGGCGGCGCGGTGGTACAGTGGTTAGCTTTGCTGCCTCACAGCACCAGGGACCCAGGTTCGATTCCTGGCTTTGGGTCACTGTCTGTGCGGAGTTTGCACGTTGTCTGTGTGGATTTCCTCCGGGTGCTCTGCTTTTGGCCATGCTAAATTCTCCCTCAGTGTACCCGAACAGGCACCGGAGTGTGGCGACTCGGGGATTTTCACAGTAACTTCATTGCAGTGTTAATGTAAGCCTACTTGTGAAACTAATAAATAAACTTTAAACTTGATTTAAGTGTTGTTGGGTCCAGTTAGCTCTTTCGCATTCCTCATTCCTTCTCAGGGTTTACCTGAGGGTTGTTGCCAGAGAAGAAAGATGGATCAAATTAGACATTTTCAAACCTACAAGATGCCTTGAGACTCGATGGGCTGAAGGGCCTCCTTCTGCACAGTGGATTCTACGATTTTATGCTGTTGTTTACCTGAGAGGACAGGCAGGTGCTCCATTTGTTATCTGATCCAAAGAGTGGCACTTCCATCAGTGCAGCATTCCCTTGGTACTGCATGGAAGTAACAGCCTAGATTGTGTTCAAGTCTCTGGTGCGGAGTTTAAACCAACAACCTGCGGACTCAGAGACAAGAGTGCAATCACTAAGCCAAGGCTAACAATTGTGTTTTAACAGTTAAACTGCTTTAAAAATGTTATTAACATCATTGAAATTAATAGCATTTTTATTTGGTCTTGGAATGTGGACAACACTGGTGGTGTATTATTAACCATCTCAAGATGAAGCCCTGATTAAGAGTCAATTGCATAATATGAGGTTAGAATCATATGTATGCCAGAGGGTAGGGATAGCAGGTATCCTTCCCTGAAAGAAATATTCATGAGCTAGTTGGGATTTTCATGCTAGCTCACAAATTAAGAGATTTATTAAAATAATTTGCATAAGTTATTATGGCCATAAAGGTTTGCTCTTCCCATGCTATTACTGTGTGGCTCCTGTTCCCACAGTAATTAATATCAACAGTCAAATGCTGTATTTAGATGCTACTATTGGGGGTAAATTATAGAATACATTCTACAATATCTTCTTCTCAGTGCAAATAAGGGAGTGCAATGTTGCTTCAATTCTTTATAACATGCTTCCTGAGACTGTGGCCCTTTGCTGAGGACATGGTTTGTGGAAAAGATTTCCACTTTTATTTTTAGTAGCTAGGAATATTTTAAAGGAGTACCAGATAAAGAATTTTTAAAGTCAGAGTCATAGAGGTTTACAGCATGGAAATAGACCCTTCGGCCCAGCTAATCCATGCCACCCTTTTTTTTAAACCACTAAGCTAGTCCCAACTGTCCATGTTTGGCCCATATCCCTTCATACCCATCCTACTCATGTATCTGTTTAAATACTTCTTAAAAGAAAAAAATTGTACCCTCCTCTACTACTACCTCTGGCAGCATGTTCCAGACACTGTCAATCCTCTGTGTGATAAAGTTACCCCTCTGGACTCTTTTGTATCTCTTCCCCCTCATCTTAAATCTATGCCCTGTAGTTTTAGGCTCCCCTACTTTTGGGAAAAGATGTTGAATATCTAGCTGACCTATGCCCCTCATTATTTTATAAGCCTCTATCAGATCATCCCTAAGTCTCCTGCTCTCCAGGGAAAAAAGTCCCAGTCTATCAGCCCCTCCTTATAGCTCAAGCCAACAGGTCTTGATAGCATCCTAATAAATGTTTTTCAGGATTAATTAAAAATATTCATCCTTGACAGAAAGATCTATTTTTGTTAAATAAGAGGAACAAGTGATCCAAACCCGACCAGCACCAAGCAAGAGCAATTAATGATCAATTATCAATATCATAATTTGTAAAAAAACAAAGAAACTTAAAATGTTTTGAACAGTTCCCAAACCATAGGTACTGATTTTGGCAGGATTCCTTATTTCTCACTCGACCGTCCCTTTTCACCGCAAAATAATATTCAGGAAATTCACTCCTTTGTGTTGAAAAGTCGAATCTTTCTCATTTTTTTGCCTGCCCCTCCGGTGCCAGATTCAACCTTGAAGGGTGGCAAAGTGCAAACATTTTGGGATTAGGCCTTATAAAAGAAAAATGTCAATCATCCCAGTATGTCCTGTTTATCATGTCCAGAGAGACTGCAGTGACAGGCATTCTGTGTGGCAAGGTTATTCAGGGTCAGTTTAATGCACTAAGTGGTAATCAGTTTCATTGTCAGGGCACTAAGGAACAGGCTCTGAGTTAGGATACTCAGAGCTATGTTGAAAATTGACCATAATACCTCCTTAAAGGCACAGAGATGCATTAATATTCCCTTAATTTCATTCAGATTATATATTTTTCACGTAATCTCAAATCTGAAGAGCACCCAGATAGTGCAACTTGAATAAAACAGCTTGTACAAATCTGCCCATAAATATACAGACTGATGCAGTATACCTCCAGTATACCAATGCCATCATCACACTTACACAGTAATTGCAACGTCATCATGTATTCAGAATAAAACTGTTGCAGCAAATAGAATTCTGCACATAACAAAATGCAATTATGAATCAATAAAATGCACGCTTGTTCTCAGTTTGTACTGCAGTTCCCCATTTGCTTTAGAATGACTATTAATTTCAAAACTTTGCATCATGCCTTATGGATTTAGATTGCTTTCCCATAAGAACAATAGACTCTAATTAAAGATTTCAACATTTTCCTTTATGGGTAAACAGAAACAAGTGGAATATTTGAAAGTATCAAGCTTTAAGTAAAGATTTCCCTATGAAGGCTATACTTTCCAAAATCATATCCATTCTAAAGGCTGAACCAGTTCGTTGTACTAAACTTGTCATCGTTGATTCTACAGAGTTAATGGCATCGATAAATTAAAAGCCAATTTTATCTAAAACTTACATTATAATTAAATTCCCGGGAAGGCAAGAAGTCCTTTAAACCATGGCAAATCTATCAGCAGTAATAGTTATTAAATAAACCAGGATATGAGCAGCAGATAGGTTAATGTACGATTACTCTGTTCATTCTAGCATATAGTTCATGGAAGAATAGTGCACCCGAGATTCTGGACACATGACAGAGTAAGTACAGTAATTAGATTTCACTTTGTGAGAAAACATTTGCATTGGAGTTCTTCAGATTATTTGAGATGGATGTGAATTCTAATTTTTAAAACTATCTGCACATCCATTTACATTTGCTGTAATTGAAAATAAGGTTCATGTACAGTCTCACATAACTCCCTTGGTCATCTCAGATTACATAACTCTACAATCATTTCAGTGCAATAATTTGTTAATCAAATCACTACGCAAATAGATTGTGAATATTCTAAATCAAGTCTTGAGCATATTAATTTGATTTGGTCAGACCTAATGTCACTGTTAGACAGTATTAACATGCCAAAAGTAACCTCCAGAATTTAATAAGAGAATCAGCAATATTCAACACCACATTGCGGGATGTTGGCAACTTAATACTCTCCACATTCAACAGAGATTGTCTTCTCTGAAATTCAATCCATTTTAAGTAATTAATATAAATAGGTTGAATTTCCACTTTTAAATATTAATAATTAGCACATGAACATGTATATATGAAAATATTCATCTTGAACTACGATGCAACAGGATGACATGGTGGCACAGTGGTTAACACTGCTGCCTCACATCTCAAGGGACCTGGGTTCAATCCTAGTCTTAGGTGATTGTGTGGAGTTTTCACAAATCCCACCCCACTACACACACAGACATACACACACACAATGCCTGCATGGGTTTCCTCCAGGTGCTTCTTTATCCTTCCAAAAATTGCAGGTTATGTGGATTGACCACGCTAAGTTACATTGAAACTAGGAGTAGGCCTTTGAGCCTGCTCTGCCATTCATTTTGCTCATAGCTGATTATTGAATTCAATATCCTGATTTCGCCCCCCTTGGAGTTTGCATATTCTCCCTGTGTCTGCATGGGTTTCCTCCGGGTGCTCTGGTTTCCTCCCAAGTGTCCAAAGATGTGCAGGTTAGGTTGACTGGCTACACTAAAAAATTACCGCTTAGTATTAGAGGGATTAGCAGAGTAACCACATGGGGTTACAGGGATAGGGCCTGTGTGAGATTGCTGTCAGTGCAGGCTCGATGTGCTAAATGGCCTCCTTCTGCACTGTCGGGATTCTATGATTCTAGTCTGGACCATTGGGAACATTCTTTCTGAATCAACCCTGTCTGAATTTTAGAAACTTCTATGAGATCCCCTGAGTTGCCTCTTAGTGTCCCAGGATGTGTAGGTTGGATGGATTAGTCATAGGAAATGTGGTTATGGGGTTAGGGCAGGAGAAGAGGGCCTGCTAAAATACTCTGACAGAGAGTCAGTGCAGACTTGATGGGCCAAATGGCCTCTTCTGTGCTGTAGGGATTCTATGACTCTGACAAATTAGGGAATATCGAGAACACAATTATGAACCTAGCTTCTTGATCAGTCTCTGACCCCAATAAATGATTTCCAGCATTGAATAGTCAGTGTCTGCTGTTTGAAACAGAAATGAATCCTCTCTTTACATTAGCAATCACAGCCAGAGCCATAATGTCAATGTTTATTCTGTTATTATGATAGTGTTGTGCTATATTTACTCTCATCAGCATTCAACTACCTGTTTGCAATGCATTAGGGAAGAGTTTGGACTATAGCACTGTCAAACTGGCTCAATCATTAATTACTTTGACTGGAATGCAGTGTTTGTGAAAAATACCACATATAATTCCATTCAGATTTTATTTACTATTCACAATTCTACATTTAAATTAATTTGTATTTCCATGGAAGATCCACAGTAGAAACACCTGGGCGTATTTATGTCAATGCCAAAGAAGATTCAGCAGCAAATATCTTAATCAGTACGCAATAAATTGATAACTTATACGTTTCAACACTGATAATCAATAAAAATCAATGTTATTAATGGAGGACGCCATAGAGAAATTGTAGGAAATAGCTTTGGACGAGCAAAGAGTGTTGGGTGCCTGGAATGCACTGCCAGAGGGGTTGGTGGAAGCAGGTACATTTGCAACATTTAAGAGGTATCTGGATGGGCACATGAATCGGGAGGGAATACAGGGATATGGACCGAGTAAGGGCAGAAGGTTTTTGTTTAGTTAGGGCATTATGATCAGTACGGGTTTGGAGGGCTGAAGAGCCTGTTTCCTGCGCTGTACTTTTCTTTGTTCTTTGTTCTTGCAATCTTAGTTAGACAGGGTTAGGAAGGCAGGTGTGGAAGGCAGAACAATGTCATATAGTGGGATTAAAATGCTCGTCTGAGGCTGGGTGCAATAAACACTGTTGAAGCAGGGTAGAGAAACATTGCATGTATTGGCCAGGTTGTACCTGATCTTGAACATGCGACTTACACTATTGAGGTAAATTGTAGGTGTGCTACAACAATGATTTGCATTTATACAGTACGTAATCCTTATAGCGCAGAAGGAGGCCATTCAGATCATCGAATCTGCACCAATCATAGTCCCACCCATGCCCTATTCCCATAACCCCACATATTTGCCCTACGTATCTCTCTAACACTAAGGAGAATTTGGCATGGCCAGTCAAGCTAACCTGCACATCTTTGACTGTGGGAGGAAACCGGAGCACCCAGAAGAAACTCATGCAGAAACGAGGAGAATGTGCAGACTCCACACAGACAGTGACTTGAAGCCGGAATTGTACCTGGGTCCCTGGCGCTGTGAGGCAGCAGTGCTAAACACTGTGATGCCCCATATAATAAAATGCCCCAAAGCACTTTATCAGAGCGTTCTCAAAAAAAAAACAGTTGGCACTGAACTACAGACAGAGTGATATTAGACTAAAATAAACTAAAGTTTGGTCAAAGAGGTAGGTTTTAAGGTGAAAGAGAGAGAGAGCAACAGAGAGGCTCAGGAAGGAGCCAGATCCGAGGGCCCTGGTAGAATTTAAGGGATGCTGTCGGAGGTTACAGAGAGACAAAGGCCATGGGGGATTTTAAAACATAGGTCTGGTAGCATGACCTCTAAGGCATGAGTTCTTGGAGGGTCATGTGACCCATTTGCCAGAGTATGCGAATCCTAGGGCTGAACGCAGGTTTATCCAGCAGTTAGTAGTCTGTAGCTGTGGAATACATTAGCCTTTGTGTCACTGTCCGTAAATAGTAATTTATCTTCAATAAACTTCACCCGCTATTGAAGATACTACTAAAGAGGTGGTGTATACAGCAGATGGTGGCATATTGGTCTTTTACTGGACCAAATTTATTATTATTTTGTGGGACATGGGCATTGCTGTCTGGCCAGCATTTATTGCCATTCTCTAGTTGCCCTTGGACTGAATGGCTTGCTAGACCATTTCAGAGGGCAGTTAAGAATCAACCACACTGCTGTGACTCTAGAGTCACATGTAGGCCAGACCAGGTAAGGGTGGCAGATTTCCTTCCCTAAGGGACATTAGTGAACCAGATGGGTTTTTCCAACAATCAACAATGGTTTCATGGTCATCAGTAGATTCTTAATTCCAGGTTTTCTTTTTATTGAATTCAAATTCCACCAGCTGCCAATTGTGAGATTCGAGCCAGGTGCCCGGAACATTAGCTGAGTTTCTAGATTAACAGTCCAATGCTAATGTCATTAGGCCATCACCTCTCCTATAATCAATAAGTAATCCAGAGACCTAGTTTAATGATCTGGGGATGAGGCTTCAAATCCCATCTGGTGGGATTTAAATTCAATTCATAAAACCTGGAATTGAAAACTATTTGCAGCAATGATGATTATGAAACTATCAGTGATTGTTGTAAAAACTCAACTGATTCACTAATGCCCTTCAGGGAAGCAAATCTGACATCCTTACATGGTCTGGCCTATATGTGATTCCACACTAATAAATGCTGGCCCTGCCAGTGGCACCCAAATCCCATGGAAGAATAAAGAAAACAAAAGATTGACAGAGGCCAGGTTATTCCTTTTGAGGCAGTAATTGGGACTCTAAAATGCTCACCCCACATGGAGCTGGCAAGGACGGGGCTGCTACATGTGGGTTTGCAATGCCCCCCCCGCTCCCCTTTCCTACGCCGATCAAAGTAGGAATGGAACAGGACTTCTGTGGGACCCGCATGCTTCCAATTCTGCCTGCTCAATGAAAGTTTGAACTTTACTTAGGGTGGCATGGTGGCACAGTGTTTATCACTGCTACTTCACAGCGCCAGAAACCAGGGTTTGATTTCCGGCCTGGGTCATTGTCTGTGAGGAGTCTGCACATTCTCCCCATGTCTGCGTGGATTTTCTCCAAGTACTCCGGTTTCCACCCACAGTCCAAAATGTGTCCTAATTAAGTGCATTGGCCATGCTAAATTCTCCCTCAGCGCAACCAAATAGGCGCCGGAGTGAGGTGACTAGAGTATTTGGACAGTAATTTCATTGCAGTGTCAAGGTAAGCCTACATGTGACAAATAAATAAACATAAACTTAAGGATACTTTCTGTTAAGTCCAATATATTGTACTTAAGATGAATTCTTCAGTGTGCATTTCTGTTGAACAAACTATTGAATCAGCAGTGTAGACTTTAATGACTTGCAATTCAAATGAAAGCAATCAAAGTGAAGCCTTGGTTGCAACAAACCAGAATCGAACTGCAAAACTATGTGGAATTATAATAGTGAGTTCCATCTTAATCTCAATGACTGCTTTCCTGGTTATTCATTTGACTTTGGAGCATACTGACTGACATGAAGTGCTCTTGGCTTCACACTGCATAAGTGAAGTCTTTCTTTCAATGTCCAGCACAGCGGCAGCCATTAATATTTCTGAAATATTCAGTGGGCTATATTACCCAAACTAATAACAGAACTGGAACCCTGTAGTGCATTTGATGAACTGCTGAGTTAGATTATGACAGGGAGCAGACGTGATAAATAGACATCTGTTTTTTTTTGCTGCAACACCTACACAGGAGTCTCTCATAAAGGATGGCTGATCCCAGCTTGCTTTTCCTCTACATCAGTAATCTGGTAGACATCATTAAAACTGACATTTATTTTGCTAATGCCACAAACCCTTACACTTTTAACTTCCCGGTTCTGTTATAAACAGAATTGAACAAGACATTTGAACGTTGGTGTGCTACTTTTGCTGCTTATTTTCCTAAATCAACCCAGCACACATTCTTGTACAAGTCCATCAAGCTGTCTTCAGTCAAGAATCAAAGAAATCCTCAAATATTATTTTACCTGAACTATCCTTTGATTGGATTTGATTTATTATTCTCACGTTTTAGTATACAGTACTAAAAGTGAAAAGTATTGTTCCATCCGTACTATACAGACAGAGCATGCCGTACATAGAGAAGGAAAGGAGAGAATGTAGTGTTACAGTCACAGCTAGGGTGTAGAGAAAGATCAACTTAGTGTGAGGGAGATCCATTCAAAAGTCTAATGGCAGCAGGGAAGGAACTGTTCTTGAGTTGGTTGGCACGTGTCCTCAGACTTTTGTATCTTTTTCTCATTGGAAGAAGGTGGAAGAGAGTATGTCTGGGGTACGTCAGGTCCTTAATTCTGTTGGCGACTATTCTGAGGCAGTTGGAAGTGCAGACTGTGTTAATGGGTGGGTGGCTGGTTTGAGTGATGGACTGGGCTTCATTCATAACCCTTTATAGTTTCCTGCGGTCTCGGACAGAGCAAGAGCCATTCTAAGCTATGATATAACCAGAAAGAATGCTTTCTATGGTACATCTGCAAAAGTTGATGGGAGCTATAGCGAACATGCCAAATGTCCTTAGTCTTCTGAGAATGTAGAGGCATTGGTGGGCTTTCTTAACTTTTGTGTCAGCATGGAGGGACCAGGATAGGTTGTTGGTGATCTGGACACCTAAAAACTTGAAACTCTTGACCCTTTCTACTTCATCCCCATTGATATAGACAGAAGCATGTTCTCCTTTACACTTCCTGAAGTGGATGACAATCTCCTTTGTTTTGTTGACATTGAGTGAGAGATTATTGTCTTCAAATCAATTCATCAAATTCTCTATCACTTTCCTGTACTCCCTCTCGTCATTGTTTGAGATCCGACCCATGATAGTGATGCCATCAGCAAACTTGAAAATTGAATTGGAGGGGAATATGACCGCACAGTCATAGGTGCATAAGAAGTATAATAGGAGGCTGAAGACACAGGCTTGTGGGGCATCGGCATTAAGGATGATTGTGGAGGAGGTGCTGTTGCTTATCCTTACTGATTGCAGTCTGTGAGTTAGGAAGTTCAGGATCCAGTCGCAGAGGGAGGTGCCGAGGCTCAGGCCACAGAGTTTGGAAATGAGTTTCATGGGAATAATAGTGTTGAAGGCTGAGCTGTAGTCAATAAATAGGAATCTGACATAGTATCCTTGTTATCTATGTATTCCAGGGTTGAGTGCAGGGCCATGGAGATGGTGTCTGCTGAGGACCTGTTGCGGCAATTGGTGAACTGTAGTGGATCCAGGCAAATTGAAAGCTGGAATGTTTTTCCAATCCTCATACTAACCAGGCCCAAGTTGATTTGAGACATCATTGATATTTGCACTTACTCACTCATTACACTAACCATGGCATCACGTAAATGGCAAAAACCTTTTCCTCAAAACAGTGTTTTTATTATAAAAGATCCTAATAATTAATTGAAACAAAGTTTTGGAACTACTGGCAATTTTCTTAATAAGGATGGTGGTGCTTTCTTAATTTTTGTTCCGAATTGTTAGCAAGTAATGTACATCATGTGCCTAATTATTTTTAATTGGATTACTATGGTAATTAATTGACTAAGTAATGAAGAGAAAGACTGCATATAGAGTCAATCACTATAATGAGCACATAGCTGCACTGAAAGTCTCCTTCAGTGTTTAACTCATTCAAAATAGGACAGTGCACTGAGCACAAAAAAAGGCAAGTTTCAAATTGGAGTTGTTTCGATCTAGTGTTTCCAACTTGCTTCTCTTGTAACTCTGCATTGGTAAAATCGGATCCTCTACTCAATCTCCGGTGCTGAAAATAGCCTTGTTATTTTATAGTCTTGATGCTAGTTTTACCTCCTTCCATTGGGAAAAAGGTACAAAAGTCTGAGATCATGTATCGGCTGACTCAAGACAGCTTCGTCCTTGCTGCCAACAGAGCAGAACGGTGGCACAGTGGTTAGTTCTGCTGCCTGACAGTGCCAGGGATCCGGGTTCAATTCTCAGCTCAGGTCCGTGTGGAGTCTGCACATTGTCCCTGTGTCTGCATGGGCTTCCTCTGGGTGCTCCGATTTCCTCCCACAGTCTAAAGACGTGACGGTTAGGTGCATTGGCCATGCTAAATTCTCCCTCAGTGTACCAGAATAAGTGCCGGAGTGTGATGACTGGGGGTTTTTCACAGCAACTTCATTGCAGTGTTGATGTAAGCCTACTTGTGACACTAGTAAATGAACTTTAAGATCAGACTTTTGAATGGACCTATCATATAGTAATTTGATCTTTCTCTACACCCTCTCTATGACTGTAACACTATGTTCTGCACCCTCTCCTTTCCTTCTCTACTTTGTACTCTATTAATAGTTTGTCTGTGTAGCACACAAGAAACAATGGATGGAATTCTCCCATCCTGCCAGCCACGGGAATTGTAGCAGGCGGAGGGATGGGGACCATACAAAGGTCCATTGACCTCAGGTGGGATTCTCTGGCTTTGGGAAGAGCACAGCTGAAGAATCTCACCCAATACTTTTCACTGAATCCCAATATATGTGACAATAATCAAATCAAATCAAAACCTTATGTGCAGTTTACTCCCATTTGTGATAATCTGTTCCTCAAAGGATCGTGGAATTCCTACAGTACAGGAGGAGGCCATTTGACCCATTGAGTCTGCACCAACCCCACATACTTAGCCTGCTAATCCCCCTGACACTAGGTCAATTTAGCACAGCCAACCAACCTAACCCGCACATCTTTAGACCATGGGAGGAAGCTGGAGTACCGAAGGAAACTAACGCAAAGACAGGGAGAATGTGGAAACTCCACACAGACAGTGGCCCAAGGCCGGAATTGAAGCCAGGTCCCTGGCACTGTAAGGCACTGATGGTAGCCATGATGCGGAGGTGCCGGTGTTGGAGTGGGGTAAGCACAGTAAGAAGTCTCACAACACCAGGTTAAAGTCCAATAGGTTTATTTGGCAGTAGTGCCAAATAATAAGTAAGTAAGTGCTGCCAAATAAACCTGTTGGACTTTAACCTGGTGTTGTGAGACTTCTTACTGTGTTGTGAGGCAGCAATGTCAACCATCGTGCCACCGTTCCTGTTATATAATCTGTGTAAATCAGAACCTCAGGCTTACCATTTAATATATTTCTGCAATTAGGTACAGTATAGCATTGGAGCACAGATATGAGTTTCCGAAGATTTAATAATTATTGTTTTTCAGTTGCTTATGGCCGTGAGAAATTTTTGCAATAACATAACCAGATTTCTTATTGACTGATACCAGCAGATGTTTGGGATGTGTGAACAAATCCCTGCTTGAAAGTTATAGACAGTTCTGGAACAAACTTAACAATTAGTTTATGATTAAAGCAGAGTAGTGAGAGGAAATAAATAACTAAACCTCATTTACTGTCCATCAGCAATAAAAAAAAGACAAGTGCGGCAATTAAAAATACATAAAAGCCCATATTAGCAAGGCTTGACAAACTGTGGCTTGGTGTGTTTCACTAATGGAAATGAATTGGCCCATTTATGTGTGTCAGTGTCAATTCTTCATTTTTAAAAGTATATTTGTTAGAGCCACAAGTCGGTTTACATTAACACTGCAATGAAGTTACTGTGAAAATCGCTTAGTCGCCACACTCCAGCACTTGTTCAGGTACACTGAGGGAGAATTTAGCATGGCCAATGCACCTGACTAGCGCATCCTTCAGACTGTGTGAGGAAACTGCAGCACCCAGAAAAATCCCACATAGATAAGGGGAGAACGTGCAGACAGCGAGCCAAGCAGGAATCTAACCTGGGTCCCTGGTGCTGTGAGGACCACTGCGCCACCCAAAGGATGTAGGTGAACCAAATGGGTTTTTCTAACAATCGACAATGGTTTTATGGTCATCGGTAGATTCTAATTTCGTTTTCTTTATTGAATTCAAATTTCACCATCTACCATAGCTGGATTCGAGCCCAGTCCCCAGAACATTCGCTGAGTTTCTGGTAGTGATAGTATTGCTAGACCATTGCCTGCCCTGTAACTGGAGGTAGCTGCTTCAATCCTATTTTCTGCCCAATTCCCTCCATTGTTTCACATGCTTCTTTTTCAAATATTTACCCAGTTCCTTTTTTGAATGACGTTGTTGTCTTCCCTTCAACTGACACTTGTGGTTAAAGAAACACTCTGTATAAAATAGTTACTTTTAATTGTCTCATCATTCTGCCAATGGCAAACTCTCCTTGTTTTCACCCTCATTTCTCAATCCTTCCATGGTCTTGCTCCTCCCAATCTCTGTAATCTCCTCCAGCCCCATTATCCTCTGAGAAATCTACATTCCTCTGATCCTAGCCTCTTGTGCATTCCCAATTAAAACTGTTTCACCAGTAGTGCCCGTGCCTTCAGTTGTTCAGGCCCCAAATTTCAGAAATACCCTCTCTGCCTTTCTAGCTAGCCTTCATCCTTTAAGATACTGTTTAAAACCTATCCCTGACAAAACCTTTGGTCATTTGACCTAATATTGTGTCAAACTTTGTTTTATAATGTTCTCATGAAGTGCCACTGGATGTTTCATTAGGTTCAGGGAATTGTGTGTAAATTGGTGTTGTCCTAATTTTCCATTTAGCATTAGTTACTGTCCTAAATCATTGTACATTTTCCAGCTCCTTTTTAGTTTGCACTGTTTCACTGAAAGTTTGTTCCAGTCCTTCTTCATGATAATAACTTGGAATTCTGCTTTGATTTTATTAAATCGTATTTACACAAAGATTCTCTGGGTCACCTCATTTTCTGGATCACTTCATTGGAAGTGAGTTTGATGAAAAGTCTGTGCAAGATGGGAGGAACCTGTCAGGAAGTGTGGAAATCAGAGTGCAGCTTTTAAAAAGCTGGCTCTGGCTGCAGTTTGAAACTGCAAGAAATAATCATAGCCTGAGCTGGTTTTTCAGTAGCTGACCCATGTGCCTTATGATTTTGTGATTCTTTTCACGAATGCCCAACATTGGAGTGGCTGACACCAACAGCCCTACAAGGGATAATGGCAAATCACAGAGGCAGAGACTAACTTTTTCCCTGATGTGGACCTGCTAACCCTTTCGGAGGAAACAGCTTAGGAGACACAAATTGGTGCAAGTTCATGGCAGGAAACCAGCCAAAAAAGGTCATTTGTAGCAAATGGACAGAAGTGACACTGATACTTAAAAAAAAATGCTATTTACTGCCCTCTGAACTGTAGCTCCATCAAAAAAAAGTTCAATGACCTGACCAGGGAAAACAAGTTAACAAGCCAAGCACTTTCCCTTTCAGCCTTGTTCATCTTGGGCACTGGCACACAATTCACCCTATAAATATCACAATTGTACAACTGTCTCTTCATAATTCACTCTGCTTAAGGGGAATGCTATTCATTTATTATTGTCACAAATAGGCAAACAGTAACACTGCAAAAAAGTTACTGTGAAAATCCCCTAGTCGCCACACCCGTTTGGATGCACTGAGGAAAAATTTAACATGGCCAATGCACTTAACCTGCACATCTTTTAGACTGTGGGAGAAAACTGGAGCACCCAGAGGAAACCTATGTAGACTAGGGGATAACATGGAGACTCCTCACAGACAGTGATCAAAACCAAACTTGAACCAAAGTTTGTGGCACTGTGAAGCCACAGTACTAACCACTGTGCCACCGTACTAACTCTGGATCTTGTCCATCCGCCTTACCACAATTAAGTGTAAGCACAATCCTAAATCTTCTCATTCACTTGAACAGGATAATGCCACCACATCTCTTATCTACCTTTCAAACAATGCCTAACTTTGCTTTATAAATTGGTTTACAAAAAAAAAACAAACCTGTTACACAAATGACCAGTGGCTCCCTGTAAACCAGGGGGCCACACAGCAACCCAAAAGTTCCTGAGCATGCCACACACAAAGTCATCCTCTCTAAATGATCATGCAGCCCAGCCAGGCATGATGAAATGGTGCATTTACATACATTACCTATGCACTTCAAAACAAAACTAGATGGAACATCGCAGCTAACCATCAGAAAATCTAGCAGGACATTTCTAAAGGAGTCGTTATAGAAAGATTAAAAAAAATAGAGACAATAGAAGCAGGAGGAGGCCATTTAGCCATCAAGTCTGCTTCACCATCCATTTTGATCTTGACTGATCATCAAATTCAATGTTCTGATCCTGCCACCCCCTTCATCCCTTTATCCCTTTCACCCTCGGAGGAATATCTCATTTCTTCTTGAAATCTCACAATGTTTTGGCCTCAACTACTTTCTGTGGTAGTGAAATTTCTGTGGAAGAAATGTCTCCTCACCTGAGTTCCACCCCTCATCCTCAAACTATGACCCCCAGTTCTGGACTCCCCCACCATCAGGAACATTCTTTCTGAATCCACCCAGATTAAATCCTGCTAGAATTTTATAAGTTTCTATGAGATCGCCTCTCACTCTTCTGGAATAATGAAATCTGAGAGATCAATATGCATATCTGATGTTGGCTTGGCAATACTGACAGCATGCTCAAATCCCCCTCCAGCGTCCCCAGTATTGAAAGTGTTTCCACTGTTGGAAATGCTGTCCTTTCTATGAGACATTAAATCAAAGCCCCATAGGATCATTTCACCATTTCAGATGATGTAAAAACTTCAGGGGGCACCTCCTAGGAGATAGAGCAGAAAGTTCCGTTGGCAATCTGGCCAATAACTCTTTCAAAAGCAGAACTACTCGCAGAAATTTTTCTGTTTAAAAAATGGTTAACGCATTTACCTACATTACCTGCCTCCAAAAACGTATGGGCTGGTTAATCAGCCTCACTAATTTGACCCTGAGCGTTGAGAGGGGCTGGCAGAGTAAATAGATGGGCTTACAGGAATAAGCCCCGGATAGGATTGTTGTCGATGCAGGCTTGATGGGCCAAACAGCCTCCTCCTGCACTGTAGGGATTCTGTGATTCTGTGAATAGTTGCTAGATCTTCCACATAATTCAGTAAATTGGGAATATGGTCACAGGGTAGGCCATTCAGTCCCTCAACCCTGCTGTGTCAGTCGATTAAAGTGTGGCTCATATGCAGCTCAGCTCTCCCCCATTTTTGAGGTTTTTCTGACTGTTACGTAAGACGTACTTTAATTTAAGTTTTTTTTAAAGTGGTCAGGATATTATTCTTGTTGACACAGACTTTTTGGAAAAATCACTGCTGCCTTTCTATCAATAGCTGAGGACAAATAGAATTCCATTCTTTTGGCCCTGTTTACTACCTGATGCAAATAAAATTGGGTAGCACAGTGGCACACTGCTGCCTCACAGTGTTAGGGACCTGGGTTTGATTCCTGGCTTGGGTCTGTGTGGAGTGTGAACGTTTTGTCCGTGTCTGCATGGGTTTTCTTCGAGCGGTCCGATTTCCTCCCACTGTCTAAAGATGTGCTGGTTAGGCAGATTGGCCTAAATTCTCCCTCAGTATACCCGAACAGGTGCCAGGGTGTGGCGACTAAAGGATTTTAGCAGTCACTTTATTGCAGTTTTAATGTAAGCCTACTTGTGACTAATAAATAAACTTTAAAATAAATAATTGCTCATTATGACAGTGATGTTGCATGATGACATTTATATCATTTTTGCCATTTACGATGTGGGGACAATAATCTTTCCCTCAATGTCAACAAAACAAAGGAGATGGTCATTGACTTCAGGCAGCATAGAGGAGAAAATGCCCCTGTCTATATCAATGAGAACGAAGTACAAAAGGTTGAAAGCTTCAAGTTCTTAGGTGTCCAGATCACCAACAACATATCCTGATTCCCCTATGCCAACACTATAATTTAAAGAGCCCACCAACACCTCTGCTTTCTCAGAAGTCTAAGGAAATTTAGCGTGTCAGCTACGACTCTCACCAACTTTTACAGATGCACCATAGAAAGTATTTTTTCTGGTTGTATCACAGCTTGGTATGGCTCCTGCTCTGCCCAAGACCGAAAGGAACTACAAAAGGTCGTGAATGTAGCCCAATCCGTCATTCAAACCAGCCTCCCATCCACTGACTCTGTCTACACTTCCCGCTGCATTGACAAAGCAGCCAGCATAATTAAGGACCATATGCACCCCGGACATTCTCTTTCTCACCTTCCATTCAGAAAAGGAATCAAAAGTCTGAGGTCATGTACCAACCGACTCAAGAATAGCTTCTTCCCTGCTGCCATCAGGCTTTTGAATGGACCTACCTTGCATTAAGTTGCTCTTTCTTTATACCCGAACTATAACCGTTAACACTACATTCTGCACTGTTTCCTTATCTATGAACGATATGCTTTGTCTGTATAGCATGCAAGAAACAATGCTTTTCACCGTATGCTAATACATGTGACAATAATAAAATCAATTAACAAAAACCAGGGACGCAATTTTATCACAAATACTTTCTTTAAACACGATTCTAGAGTGGTTGTAAGCAAGGTTAGAAAATGAGTGAATGGTTGAGCTGAACATTGCAAATAGAAGAATAATTTTCATCTTTCCATTCAACCCAGGAATGTTGAAGCCAATTCTAGAGGTACTCTCATTTTGAATCATAGCAGTTACAAGTTTTCCGTGCTAGATGCTTACAACACTGATGATAGGAAGCAGGATCAAAATACCACATGGGACAGGATATTTACCTTCTGTGAATTCTGGAATAAGAAACAAAAAAGCACCACGGAGGAAGGGGTAGATGAAAGGCACAAAGGTAAAACAAATTAGAAGATAAAACGTTGAAAATCTCAAGAGCGACTTTGGGGAATTAAAAGCAAGACACAAGAGTCAATGAATTGTAAAGGGAGGCTAAGGGAATATCAAAACAAAAACAGCAAGACGATAAAACAAACTTGTAAGTTGTAAATTTCAAAGGGAGCTAAACTCAATCATCTTCAAAACCAGGGATGGGATCGTGAAGTGTGATGAACCCATGTCTGTCAACTGCAGCACAGACAGCAAGTGAATCTGCCTGCTACTCGACACCCAGTGTTGGAGTGCCAAGCACCAAGTTCCATGGCAGTTGTGCTGTGGAGGATGTTTTGATGGGACAGTCTGTTGGAGAAACAGGTTGGATGCACGTAACAAAATGCTTGGTGCATTGGGAAGGCTGCCAGATAGTCAAAGTCAGGAAGCAAGGAAGAGTCTGGTACTGGGTTGGCACAGGGTTTTGCGCAGAGTTCGGAGCCCATCTTTTCCATCATGGAAATAGTTGCCAACTCTACCTACACACTTGTGAACCCAATCATGATACAGTGTCTGATGGCTGACACCTCAGCCTCCATCACAGTAGAAGAACTCTCACCAGAGGTTTGAACACTGCTGTGGAAGATCAAGCTGCTATTGTGGCTATGAATTCAAAGGGGTTTGCAGGGCAAGATAAAATGTACAGTACTCTGTTATCCAGCATATTTCCTGAATTGTTGAAATATCATCCAGGACAAATGCAGTGATCTAATGGAGTATTTTTACCTGCTAATCACTCTCAAGAAGACAACATTTGTCCTCCCACCACTGTCAATTAGCCAGTGCCCTTGCTGTAGCTAACCAGACTCTGCCATCCCATGATTATCCCACTTATAGCTGTGCCTTCTAGCTCCAAAACTGCACATAGACATCCTTGAAGTCTATTGGCAGTTTCCGTCACTGAAAGTCGGGAGACATACAACAACAATTGGGGTAGTATTGCTCAGGGACACGAGGGCAGGAAAAGATGCAAAGAAGAAAGGCACTAAAGGAACGGATTGATTTATGAATATGATTTCAAATATTTATAGTGTGATGGCTTTTAGTTTTGCATTGTGGCCAAGTGATGGTGAGTGATGAAAGGAAGTAAGGTACACGATTGATGTGACTGGGGTATTCGGGTTGTATTCATAGAGTCATAGAGGTTTACAGCATGGAAACAAGCCCTTCGGCCCAACTTGTGCATGCTGCCCTTTATTAAAAAAAACCTTAAACTAATCCCAACTGCCCACATTTGGCCCATATCCCTTATATGTCAATATATTTTCCCAAAGTTAGGGGAGTCTAAAACTAGAAGGCATAGGTTTAAGGTGAGAGAAGAGAGATACAAAAGCATCCAGAATGGCAATTTTTTCACACAGAGAGTGATGAGTGGCTGGAACAAGCTGCCAGTGATAGTAGTAGAGGCGGGTACAATTTTGTTTCTTAAAAAGCATTTAAACAGTTACATGGGTAAGATGGGTACAAAGGGATATGGGCCAAATGTGGGCAATTGGGATTAGCTTAGGGGTTTAAAAAAAAGGGCGACAGGGACAGCGAAGAGTCTGTTTCCATGCTGTAAACCTCTATGATTCTATGACAAAGTAGCCTGCTTGATTGTTGCCCCTTCTACTGAACATTCAATCCCTTCACCACTGAAACACTGTGGTAGCAGTGTCTACCATCTACAAGCTTTCTGCAGGAATTCACCAAAACTCCAAAGGCAGCACCTTCCGAACTCATGACCGCTATCATCTAGGAGGACAGAAACAGCAGATACCTGGGAACATCACCACCTGGAGGTTCCCCTCCAAGTCACTCATAAGAACATAACATAAGAACATAAGAAATAGGAGCAGGAGTAGGCCATCTGGCCCTTCGAGCCTGCGCCGCCATTCAATAAGATCATGGCTGATCTGTCGTGGCTCAGTTCCACATTCCCACCCTCTCCCCATAACACTCATCATCCTGACTTGGGAATATATTTCCATTCCTCCACTGTTGCTGGTTCAGAATCCTGGAATTCCTTCCCTTATAGCACTGTGGATGTACCTACATTTCAAAGTCTGCAGCGATTCAACCACAACTCGCTGCCACCTTCTGAAGAGCAACCAGAGATGGGCAATAAATGCTGGCCTAGCCAACAATGCCCACGTCCTGTCACTGAATTTTTAAAAAGATGCCGATGATGCTAGAATGTTCGCTCGTTCAGAAACTGAACTTCAGATTGTTGTTGATTCCTCTGAAAAATATGAGAAAATGGGCCCTTTATTGAACACTGGAAAACTAAGGCCTTTTTCCAGCCAACTCCCAGTGCAAAATACCTTCCTCCCGTCAATTAAGGTCAATCGCAAGATTCTGGAAAATGTAGATCATTTTCCGTATTTTCAGAGTTACCCCTTGGCAATGGTAGACTTCAAAATTCTTTGACTCAAGTGTGCCAATTCCACTTCTAATCAACTGAGTAAAAGGGTTTTTGAAGACTGAGATCTGAAAGCTGAGATTAAGGGCACGGTTTACTGGGCAACAGTGATCCCCACGCTCTTATATACTTCAGAGACTCCAACAACCTACAGAAAATACCTCAAAGTTCTTCCAAATCTGGGGTGGTAAGAAAGATGGTCCAACTGCAACTGCATCCTCTCCCAAACTAACATGCTCAGCAACGAGGTGCTAATCAAAACTAGCTCTGCTGCCTGACTTCAAAGCAATTGCTCTACTTGGAGCTCAGTCGCAGCAGGAAGTCAGTTGAAACGCTTCAAGGATGTCATCAAAGTATTCCTGAAGAGACCAAACATATATGTCAACTGATGGGAGACCCTGGTATGCGGCCATCCATGAAACTCTTACCACCCATGTGTTCAGGTAATTAAATAGATCTTGAAGCTCAATAGTGCATTGCACTGTAGGGATTCTAATGGGTGTGGCTATCTCAGCCTTTGCCACTCCTAGCTTTTGGCTCTCTGTTCACCAAAATATTTAATCAATGGCTGATCTGCTCAACCATGTCTTCAGCTCCACCTTTGATGTCAAAATCTCCATTAAAACCATGTCTCTCATCCTAACTGTTCCCCAGTATGGTCCTCATCTACACTCCCTTAAATGCAAGCGAAACACTTTAGGGATGTCATCAAAGCATCCCTGAAAAGACCAAACATAGTCATCAACTCTGGGCAATCCTGGTATGCGGCCGACCAAAATGGAGAAAGTTCATTTGAGGAGGAACAATAACTTTGAAAGGTTTCATCATGGACATGCAGAAGTGAATTTGAGGTGTTGCACAAACCTCCAAACAACCCATCTACTTCAAGTGTCACCTGCCTCACATGTAGTAGGTTGCAAACTGGCCTTATTTGCCATTTCAGGGCCCATCAAACTGGTATTGCCCTCAGTCCAGATGGAACGCCTATGAGAAGGATCTAAGCGACAACAAGGAGTAACATGGGACAATGGTTCAGGTAGAAATGTTAAGGAATCAATTTGATTTAAATAACAATCGAAGAGCCATTTCTAAAGAACGATCAGGGCATGCAACTTAAAGATAATTTTCCTGTGATTCTTTTTCTCAATCTAGTCCTTTCATTTCTATTGACCACATGCAGTGTGACTGCTTTGGAACTACAATGCATTTTCAATTTGCCACTCAATCTCTCTCAGCCTATTTTGGTCCACACAAAGTGTTTAATAGCACAATAAATCAAAGATATTTACTTGATATTACTGTAAAGTGCTGCTTCAACATACCAGAGGATCAAAATGTGATCTTTCCAACTCCATTTTAGAAATGCTGCCAATCTTTAACATATTTGTACAATTGTATAGCTTCGTTTTATCAGCAATATTAATACTTAATACAGAACCAATTCTTAAATTTTCAGAGTGCAAATGCAATATCCATTGTTATTGTTAAATTTTTGATCTGGGTTCTGTGAATATTTTCACACAGACACAAAAGGTTGCAAGTTCTTTGGTGGTTCTAACGTTGTGAAAGTTTAGTTTGGGCATCTCCATAGCAACCACACATATAGCGATAAGCTGTGACCAGTTCTACAGCTTGTTCAATAAGATAATTAGGTGGGGTGTATGCTCCAGAGCCAATGTGTCAGCTGATCTCATATTCAATCATAACAGAACTAAATAGGATGAAACATTCCAATTGCCAAATGCTGTACTTTTACAAGTGACTCAAGTGTGGCAGGTTCAGGGACAAAGCAGTAATAACGATTTCTGATATCTGGCATTTGCGTAAAGAGACAAAATGAAGAAACAGGGCTGTTCTTCCTTGATGAGCAGGAGATTATGAAGAAACTTAATTGAAATTTCAAGATTTATGTGGCAATATCAAAACCATTGACTGTATCTTTCCACTTGCTTACATACAGACCCTTTCCTAATTCCCAAAATATATAGGAAATCCAGTGCAGAGGGAGGCTATTTGGCCCATCAAGTCTGCACTAACAACAATTCGACCCAGGCCTTATCCTCATAACTCTACATACTTATCCAACGAGACCCCATCCCACTAAGTGGCAATTAGGAATGGCCAATCTACCTAAACCATACATCTTTGGAGAATGGGAGGAAACTGGAGCACCTGGAGGAAACCCAAGCAGACATGGGAAAAACATGCAAACTCCACAAAGACAATGACCCAAGCCAGGAGTCGAACCTGGTCCTTGGTGTTGTGAGGCAGCAGTGCTAACCACTGTGCCACCAAGCACAATGTTTTCTGATATGTAAGCAGTACTTCACGTGGTCAACTTGTTCACTGTTGAAAGAGGACTAAATATCCAACGATATGATTTGAATGTTAGGAAGTTAGCAGTAAGAAGTTATAAGGAGCGGGTTCGTCACAGGGGCTGAGAGATTTGTAGGATAGATTATTAGGGAAAATCCATTGATATGAACAATGTCATGGGGCTGAACAGGTAATTATGGTCCAACTTCCACAGGGCCAGGTCCACAGTTATTACTGAATAGTAAGAGATGGATTTGTTGGGTGCATGCAACTTTACCCCAATCCAAAAATCTGTATTTTTTCAATTAAGATATCCACATGTAACATGTTTTACTGAACATTATTCTGAAAGAAATTCCTTGTTAAAAAAAACTGGGACAATTTTCAGCAGCTATTACCCATTCCTAACTTTTTAAAAGCTTACATTTCCTCTTGCTTTCTCTGATCATCATGCCTCCTTTCATTTCTTGCCTCTCAGTTATTCTAACCACCCAAATCAGCAACCTTCCTGTTGTTCTGCCACCATCCCGGACTTGACTCCTTCTTACTTAAGACTGCCTTGGGGGCAAGGTGGCACAGTGGTTAGTACTGCTGCCTCATAGCACCAGGGACCTGGGTTCAATTCCGGCCTTGGGTGACTGTGCGGAGTTTACACATTCTCCCCGTGTCTGTGTGGGTTTCCTCCGGTAATCTGGTCTCCTCCCACACTCCAAAGATGTGCCAGTTAGGAGGATTGGGCTACACCAAATTGTCCCATAGTGTCCCACGATGTGTAAGTTCATGAGATTAGTGGGGCAAATACATGGCGGTATGGCGATAAGGTCTAGTAGAATGCTCTGTCAGAAAGTCGCTGCAGACTTGATGGGCCAAATGGCATCTTCTGCACTGAAGGGATTCTATGAAACAGCTTTCCTGTGTGTCTCTGTTGGTATCCTCTGAAGTGTACAAGCAGCAACCTCCTTCAGTCTGGTCTGTTGTACTCGCTGCTCCCAATGTGGTCTACTCTACTTCGGAGGGACCAATCACAGACTGGGTGACCTTTGCTGAACATCTTTGGGTTCGTCCGCTAGCCTGACCCATACCTTCCTGTCACTTGCCACTTCAACATACTACCCAGCTCTCCTGTGCACATGTCCGTCTTTGGCCTTTTGCAATGTTCTAGTGAAAACCAACGCAAACTGGAGGAACAGCATCTCATCTTCTGATTAGACACTTTACAACCTTCCAAACTGAACGTCAACCCAATTTCCATTTGTTTTATTTCATTTCATCCCATTCTCCATTTTATCGCTCTCCTTTCCATCGGCACTGCCACCCACCACCCCGCCTCCCCCAATCCCGATCTTGTTCAGGCCAACTGCCCCATTCCTCAGGCAGTCTTTATCAAGCTGGATCTTGTTTTGTCATTAACACATTCTGATCACTTAATGGGCATTTTCAACAACTTCTCAGCTTTCTGTATGCTCATGTACATTCCCTATGTCCAATTCCACCACCCACCCCTACTCTCATAGTATAAATCTCTGCTGACTCTCTTTCCTCTCAGTTCTGATGAAGGGTCATCCAGACTCATAGAATCATAGAACCCTACAGTGCAAAAAGAGGCCCTTCGGCCCATCGAGTCTGCACCGAACACAATCCCACCCAGGCCCTACCCCCATATCCCTACATATCATACCCACTAACCCTTCTAACCTACACATCCCTGGACACTGAGGGGCAATTTCTTAGCATGGTCAATCAACCTAAACGGTTGCCAACGGTTGCCTAAATTAGCCAACTCGAAACATTGGCTCTATTCTGTCTCCAGAGATGCTGTCAGACCTGCTGAGATTCTCCGACATTTTTCTGTTTTTGTTTCAGATTCCAGTATCCGCAGTATTTTGCATTTATAAAAGTTGGATAGTTTTGCCAGAGTTGTATAAGATATTAATAAGGTCACGCCTGGAGCACTGTGTGTAGTTTTGGTGTCCTTATTTAAGAAAGGATATAATTGCATTAGAAGCAGTTCAGAGAAAATTCACTCGGCTGTTTCCTGGAATGAGGGGGTCATCTTACGAGGAAAGACTACACAGATTGAGCCTGCATCCATTGAAAGAACGAGAGGTGATTTTATTGGCATATGAAAGATCGCGAGGGATCTTAATAGGGTCGATACTGAAAGGATGATTCCTCTTCTGGGAGGGACTAGTATTAGAGAACACGGTTCAAAAACAAAGGGGCTCCCATTTAAGATGGAGATGAGGACAACTTTGTTTTCTCAGAGTGTCTTGAGTTTGTTGAACTCTCTTTCTCAGAGTGGTGGCGGCAGAGTCATTGACTATTTTAGCTAGATAGATAGATATTGAGTGGTTAGACCCTCCTTGTTGAAGATGGTCATTGCTTTTGAGTGGCCCAAATATTATTTGTCACTTCCCAGCCCATGTCTCAATGCTGTCCAGGTCTTGCTGCACGCAGGCACAGGCTTAATCAGTATCTGAAGAATTGAATACAGCAATTAACAATGCATATACCCACTTCTGACATCATGCAATGAAAGTTGGGCACACCTAGGGTACCACCCTGAGAAACTTCTGCAGGACCTTTCTGGAGCTGAGACGATTGGCCTCCAACAATCACAACCTTTGTGCTCGATAAGAAGTACTTGATGCCACATTCGATCAAATGTGGCCCTGATGTCAAGTCTAGTCATAGAATCATAGAATCCCTACAGTGCAGAAGGAGGTCATTCGGCCCATCGAGTCTGTGCCAACCACAATCCCACCAAGCTCCTATTCCTGTAATCCCACATATTTACGTTGCTAATCCCCTGACAGTAGGACCAATTTAGCATAGCCAATCAACCTAACCCGCACATCTTTGGACTGTGGGAGGAAACCGCAGCACTCGGGGGAAACCCACGCAGACACTGGGAGAATGTACAAACTCCACACAGAATGTGACCTGAGGCTGGAATTGAATGTGGGTCCCTGGCGCTGTGAGATAGCAGTGCTAACCATTGTGCCACCGTGCAGTCAATCTCACTTCACCTCTTTAATTCAGCTCTTCTGTCCATGTTTGTAGCGAGACTGTAATGAGGTTTGGAGCTGAATGGTCCTGGCAGAACCCAAACTGAGCATCAGTGAACAATAGGCTTTTGATGAGTAAGCGCTGCTTGATAGCAATGTCAATGACATGGTCCATCACTCTGCTGATGCGATTAAGAACAGATTGATGGAGTAGCAATAGGTTGAACAAATTTGTCCTGCTTTTTTGTGGACAAGATATACTGAGGCAATTTTCTACTGGATCATGTTGACACTACACTGGAACAGGCTTGCTAGAGACATGGCCAGTTTTGGAACACTTGGCTTTAACCCTACAACCAGTATGTTGTCAGACACAATAATCTTTCCTATAACCAGTGCACTCAGACCTTTCGTCTTGGAAAAAAAATGCAAGAAATATTTTTCAACAAAGTAAGCATGTCTCATGTTAGAACATAACCAATGATAACATTGGATCTATTATAATATAACCAATAGTAACATGCTGTGAGAGTCAGCTGACCTGTAGACAATGTAACCAATGACAAAATTATGTGGTAGTCAGCTGATCCTATATAAATAAGAAGCAGATCAGAATTGTAGGAAGGGGGTTTGAGTAATGAAGTTTCTTTATTAAACCTTTCTCTTTGATTTATTTTCTGAAGCAATTTCCTTTTATTTCTGCAACTGAAAAATTCCTTCTGCTAGATGAACATCTCATACACAATAGCATTTTGCATAGGTTTCCTGTTGTGCAAATGTCAGGATGATATTGTTAAATACACAATGGAAGCGTCATAACGTAAGGAAGAATTTAATGCAAGAAAAGGGACTTTTTTTTTACGGTTGTGTCTGCATGCTGTGCATTCTCACAATCTGTACATTTTGTCAAGATTAGAATTGGAATTATGTGACTCCCACCACTGGATATACCTCAAGTGCTCAAAAAGAAAGCAAGTTGTTAATTAGTTTTTTTTCTTTACATACCATTGTCAATTGCAAGAAATAAGGCCGTGTATTGACTGTCGTGGACGTAGGTTGATTCTCGATCCAGGGCTGCTCTGGTTGTAACTGTGCCATTTGCAGGATTGATAGTCAGCCAGCCTGCAGGATCCTGAAATGGTGCAAACCTGCAAAAGGCAACACGTCAATGCTATTATCCTGCAGATTCACTTTTTCTTTAAAGCATGTCAGAGATATGCATTAAATAGTTTAAGTCACAATGGTTGAAATTTCCCTTGCGAGTTTCAAAGTGTCCTCCACCATCATTCTTATCTCTACTTATTTCTGCGCTATTAATGTCCAGGATTATCTAAACTATGCAATGCATGTTAAACCATATCTATAACCTTTTAGCTACTTCTAATACCTAAAGTAATTATATTTGAACTTGAAACTCATAAAAAGAAACCCATAGTGAACAGAAACCATCTAACAGAAAATTTAATCTGACTGTAACTGTGCTCTTTTGGCACTGGAGTTGCAACAACTGCAAGTCGCCAATGATTTATCTAAGTTATGACTACACTATTGCTATGCACTAGAAATTACTATAGAGCACAGTGCAGCAATTTATGACCTTGATTGTGTCATTGGGCAACTCAGTTTGCATTCAGGCTCCTTCACACAACATAATCATGAAGGTCTGTGCAGTAGAGCAATTTCTAAGCTGCATTCTTTCAAAAGTAAAGAAAAGGTCATTTTTTTTGCTGTGTTTTTCAATTATGCAAATACACAGAACCATATCACTGACTGTTAATATAACAGTCAGCAGCTTCTAATATCCTGTTGACATTTATAAACAGATTTTTCCAGGCTATGTAATTCAAAAAATAGCTAAGTAAATTTGCCCTTATTGGTCTCATATTTTCAGTTAAGTAGATATTAATCTGGTGCTCTGAAGCAATATTGTTCTGCGGATGAGCATTGAAGACACAGACAGCAGGGGAATTCTTCCTGGCCATTATGTATGCCATCACAAACCAGTTGTCTGGTCATTATTTCATTGTTCTTTGTGGGAGCTTGCTGAGTGCATATTCATTACAACGTCCACACTTCAAAACAAGTGAAGAATGCACTCAGTACCCCCACCACACTGGTTAGCTCAACATTATTACAATTACCCAGCTCCTCCTTGAGGCTTTTCCCTGCCTGATTGATGTCATGCAACTACAGAGCTGAAAACAGGACAAATCTTACCATTAAGGGCTGCTATCTCATTCAGGAGGCTTCATCCAACAATCTGCTCTGAAAACTCAGCTCACATTTTGACAGCAGTGACAAATTCCACCACATCAGCTGAGACAATCCACAATATTCTACATCAACATCATTTTAAATAAAACAACCCACAACATCCTGAATCAAAAAGTCTATTTGCCCTATCGCCCAATGTTTCAGGAATTGGATTGACATGTTTATCAAAAAATATTTACCATCCTGCTCGCCATGGGAATCAGAACAGGCAAGGGGCGGACAACAGAAAGGTTCATTGACCTCAGGTGGGATTTTATGGTTTCAGGACAAGCAAGGCCATTAAATCCCACTCGATGTTTACAAAAAGACTAACAAATGGACAAAAACATTACCTCTTCCTCATCTACAATAACGTAGGTAATAGTTCATTATGTGTAAGATGGATTGCAAAACCCTGAGGTCAATGAGTGTTGTGGATGGAGAAAGGACAGCTACAACAATGATTTAACAACAGTAATGGCAACAGCGGCTTTAAAGTGGCTATGCTGGCTGAGAGCTAAGCATGCTGGGAATTTTGGTCAGCTTATAGATTAAAACCAGACGCAGGTTGTAAAGAGGCTCTGGTCTGGGAGCTGTGATCTGAGGCTTCATGTGTTGGTCAGATCAGGGAAGTTGGTTACATTAACTGAGACAGTGTGGCTCCAATTTTTATGGCTGCTATGTATGGGACGTGTCAAATGAACTAAGCATTATGGCATCGTTCAAAGTAATTACACTGGAAGTTCGAGCCATGTGATCAGTTTCTGGTGACACAGCTGGCTGGATGATAGAGAATCTTCCGGAAGCAAGTGGAGAATTGTGGATAAAAGACTTGTGAGTTCTTTGTTTGGCAGCGATAACTCCAAGAGAACAACCATCACAATAAAGCTTGTACCCTGAAGGATACTTCAGAGAGAAGATAGATTCTATATTGAGGATGTTTCTTGGCCAAGATTTTCCTAAACTCGGTAGTGTCTATTTTCAGTTAAATAGTTAAAATTGATGTTTAGTAATAGTTGATGTCCAGTTAGAGTTAAAGTTCAGTAAAGAGTTAATGACTTGCAACTGTTTACATTTGAGTTGGTATTAGAAGTGTTAAATAAAGAAATAATTAAATTATTGTCCTGTTTGTCTCATTAAACTAGAGTGCTTGGAAGGTATTTAAATTGAAGTTGCATGCTTTAGTGCTATATAATCACAAATATTTCATTCTTACCTTGGCACATAAAGAGTTAAGAGGACCTTCACTGAGCGTAAATGGACTAACTTATTTAGATGTATAATAGCCCCAAAACAGATATGCAAATTGCAGTCAATATCGCAAAAGTGCTTTGATCCTGCTGTTATGCTAAAATATGCCAGCCTTCAGGTAAGTATTTAGAATTTAAAATTATGGGGAGCATAAAGAAAAATATGGGAAAACATTGCTTGTCATTCTATGATTTACAAAGATTTCAGAATTATTTCTGATTGAATATTCGGTATAAGTAAGATTTCTTTTAAAGGAATGAAGTTGGAATTAATGAACCAATTGCTGCATAGTTACCACAAACTGATTATTATATATGAGGATGAATGTCATTCATTGGCAGGCAGGATTAAGGAGAATCCCAAGGCATTTTATACAAATATTAGAAACAAGAGGACAGCTGGAGAAAGAGTTGGTCCACTCAAGGACAAAGGAGAGAAATTATGCGTAGAACCAAAGGAAGTGGGTGAGATCCTTAATGAGTATTTTGCATCGGTATTCACAAAGGAGAAGGAGACGCTGATTGGTGGTGTCTCAGAGGGGTGTGCAGACCTTTGAGAGCAAGTCATTATTATGAGGGAGGAATTGTTAGGTGTATTAAAAAGCATGAAGGTAGACAAACCTTAAGGGTCAGAATCCCAGATTACTGAAGGAGACAAGAGAGGAAATTGCGGGTCCTCTAACAGAAATCTTTATTTCCTTGTTGGCCACAGGGGAGATCCCAGAGGACTGGAGGATAGCCAATGTTGTCCTGTTATTTAAGAAGGGGAGTAAGGATAACCTGGGTAATTATAGGCCAGTGAGCTTGACATCAGTGATAGTGAAATTGTTGGAGAAGATTCTTAGGGATAAGATCTATGTGCTTTTGGAACTGAATGGTCTGATTAGTGACAGATGGCATGGTTTTGTATGAGGGAGGTCATGTCTCACTAATTAGATAGAGTTTTTTGAGGAGGTGACAAAAATGATTAATGAGGGAAGGGCCATGGATGTTGTCTACATGGGCTTTAGCAAAGCATTTCACAGAGTCACAGAATACTGCAGCACAGAAGAGGCCCTTCAGCCCATCAAGTCTGCACCAATGCATGAAAGGTCCTGATCCCATTGCCAGCACTTGGCCTACAGCCTTGAACGTTATGATGTGGAGTTGCCTGGGTAGGAATAGTAAGTAGTCTCACAACACCAGGTTAAAGTCCAACAGGTTTATTTGGTAGCTCGTGCTACCAAATAAACCTGTAGGACTTTAACCTGTTGAATGTTATGGCATGTCAAGTACTCATCCAGGTACTTTTTAAAGGATGTGAGGCATCCTGCCTCCACTACCCTCCCAGGCAACGCATTCCAGACCATCACCACCCTCTGAGTAACAGGGTTTTTCTTCAAATCCCCCCTAAATCTCCCACCCTCACTTTTAAGTTGTAAAGTAAGGATAACCCAGGTAATCATAGGCCAGTGAGCTTGACATCAGTGTAACTGACCCTTCAAGAAGGGGAACAGCTGCTCCCTATCCACCTCGTCTGTGCCCCTCATAATCTTGAACACCTCAATCAGGTCAGTCTTCAGCCTTCACTGCTCCAGATAAAATAACCCAAGCCTATCCAGCCACTCTTTATGACTTAAATTCACCAGGCAACATCCTGGTGAATCCCCTCTGCACCCCTTCTAGTGTGTTCATGTCCTTCCTATAATGTGGCGACCAGAACTCCAGCTGACAAGCTCCCTCATGGCAGGCTGGTGCAAAAGGTTAAATCACACAGGATCCAGGGTGAACGAGCGAGATGGATTCAGAACCGGCTTGGCCATAGAAGACAGAAGGTAGCGGTGGAAGAGTATTTTTCCTGAATAGAGGTCTGTAACGAGTGGTGTTCCGCAGGGATCAGTGCTGGGATCTCTGTTGTTTGTAATATATAAATGACTTGGAAGAAAATGTAGCCGGTTTGATTGGCAAGTTTGCGGATGATACTCAGATTACTGGGGTTACAGATAGTGATGAAGATTGTAAGAGAATATAGCACGATAGGTTGGAAAATTGGGCAGAGAAATGGCAGATGGAATTTAATCCGGACAAATGCGAGGTGATGCATTTTGGTAGATCCAATTCAAACCTGGGATCTGGGAATTCAGCTTCACAGATCCTTAAACGTGGCAGTACAGGTGCAAAAGACGGTGAAGAAAGCGTACAGCATGTTTATCTTTATTGGCTGGGACACTGAGCATCAAAGTTGGCAAATTATGTTACAGTTATATAAATAGTTGGTTAGGCCACATTTAGAATACTGTGTCTAATTCTGGTCACCACACAACCAGAAGGACATGGAAGCTTTGTAAGGAGTACAGAAAAAGTTTACCAGGATGTTGCCTGGCATGAAGGGTATTAGCTATGAGGAGAGATTTAATAAACTGGGATTGTTCTCCCTGGAAAGACAGAGACTGAGGGGCGACCTGATAGAAGTTTATAAAATTATGAGACGCATAGATAAGGCGAATAATTGGAAGCTTTTTTCCCAGGGCAGAAATGACAATTACAAGGGGGTACAAGTTCAAGGTTAGGGGGGAAAGGTTCTGTAGAGATTTGCGGGGGAAGCTTTTTACACAGAGGGTGGTGAAAGCCTGAAAGGCATTGCCAAGTGAGGTGGTTGAGGCAAATACGTTAACAGCATTTAAGGCTCATCTGGATAGGCACATGAACAGGTGGGGTATAGAGGGATACAGGCGGTTGGTCTAGATAGGACAATGTGATCGGCACAGGCTTGATGGGCCGAAGGACCTGTTCCTGTTCTTCGTTCTAAATGTTAATGGATACAGAATGAGAAACTTATTTCCTGTTGCCAACTGGATGTTAGTTTCTCCATTCCAGTTCATTCCGCAGTATACAGTGCATTACTGGAAGGTCAATACATGGCAGCTCTAGTCAGGCTATGTTTGACAAATTAGAGCTGTCACTGGTGTGATTTAAGGGTTCTGTAAGTGCCTTAAAGCTACGTGCATCACGTGACTAAAAGCCCATAATGGGCCAAAAGCCTTTTGGCACTTCTCCTGCCGCACAAAAACAGCATTTCATATTTCGCTACCTTATTTTGTAAAAAGGAACAGAGATGAAAAGCAACAAGAAATATGCTTCAGTGGTTAAAGAAATCATCATTTGTTATTTTACAAATGACACAATGTTGAAAGCTGAAAGCATTAAATTCGAAGAGGTTACTCGGAAAAGTTTACAAGTCTTCATACACTATTGTTGCTAAAAAAAAATGCAAGCACTTCTTATTTTGTGTTCAATAATTTTAATCAGAATTCATATCTTTGGTCTTACTTTTGAGTTTAAAGGTAAAGTCATCAGAGTCCCAAATGATCACAGTGGTGACTGTTGGTGACTTAACCTGAGGATCATCAAACCTCAGGCGAGGGCAAGGTTGAGAAGGCGGGCGTTTATGAATAGCCTCAGCAGGTACAGGAATTAAACCCCCATCACTGGCGCCATTCTGCATCACTAACCAGCTGTCCAACCGACTGAACTTAATCAACCTCAACAGTGTGGGAATGAGGAAGAAGGTTGAAAAGTACTATCTCAAAGGTAGCAATCTCAGGAATACTACCAGTGCCACATGCTAGTCAGAGCAGAATTAGCCAGATATATCGGATGAATAGGTGGCTAGGGTACATTAGCTTCAGATATGTTTCTATTTCATCGCAACTAGTTAAAAGCAAAATACTGCAGATACTGGAATCTGAAACAAAAACAGAGAATGCTGGAAAATCTCAGCAGGTCTGGCAGCATCTGTGAAGAGAGAGTAGAACCAACGTTGAGTCTAGATGACCCTTCGTCACAGCTCTGACGTCAACTCTGACAAAGGGTCATCCAGATTCAAAACGTTGGCTCTATTCTCTCTCCACAGATGCTGTCAGACCTGATGAGATTTTCCAGCACCTTCTGTTTTTGCATCAACTAGTTTACATTTTCTGTTTCTTAATCCATTGCCCTCAACATTTCCTGATAGGGACCATTCCAAAAAGATTAATGAATTTTTAAAATAATATTTCCACTGGTATGTATTTTCCCCTTCACTATCTAGTCATTATAATAATCTACATTTTCTCTGTACGAGTTCAAGTTTAGGGCTCTCTCACTTGTCAATTTTTGTTCATCTAATTTTTAGTAGAGCTGTCACATCAAAACTTAAAACATTTATTCTCTTCACTACAGCATTCAAGGTCTAATTTTCACATTCATAAAATGGTGTGGAATTTATGTTTATATAATATGATTCCATAAGACCAGAAGACATAGGAGCAGAATTAGGCCACTCCGCCCACCAAGTCTGCGCCATCATTCAATCATGGCTGATTTTTTTCTCATCCCCGTTCTCCTGCCTTTTCCCCATAACCCCGATCCCCTTATTAATCAAGAACCTATCTATCTCTGTCTTAAAGACACTCAAAGACTTGGGCTCCACAGCATTCTGCAGCAAAGAATTCCACAGATTCACCACTCTCTGGTTGAAGAAACTCCTCCTCATCTCTGTTTTAAAGGATCGTCCCTTTAGGTTGAGGTTGCCCTCTAGTTCTAGTTTTTCCTACCAGTGGAAACATTTTATTTTGATGTTTTTCAGTTTATCTTTTACAACTACAAGTTTCTTTGATACTTCTGTCATCGAAAGCTGCGGACATGCTGACTGAAGGGATTCTGAAGAAAGAACATCAATCTGAATGTTAACTATATTTCTCTCCCCCACAGTGTTTCTCCAGTTGTCTGTTTTTACTTCTGATTTCCAGCATCTGCACCTTTGGGCTGGACACCCTGGGCCGGATTTTCATCATGGAGAGAGGAATTGTGAGTCAGGAATTTCCTCTATGTTAATTCCTGTCTCCATCCCGGCAGTGCTAACGTGCAGAATGTTTATCCAGAGTACATGGGAATGGCCTGGAATCAGGCCTACCACAGAGGTGGAGGTGGGCCAAGGCTGAGGTGGTCAGTTTCACAAGTCAGCTTCCATTCACATTGAGACATTGGCCTAGTTCTGCACATCAGAGTAAGGCTTCCTAACCTTCACCACCAAGCCCTTTACCGCCTCTCTCACTCTCCTTATAACCCTCTGGCCCTGCTCCTCCAATTCATTCAAGCCTTATAAACAGGCTCCTTAAAGACCTTAAACTCCTTATAAACAGAAATCATGAGCCCTATAATATTTTAAAGTCCTTGAAAACTCGTAAAAAGATTATCCTCTTTAGATGCTTATAAATCTGTCAAAATAAACAAACATGCCTCTAATAGGTTTTTAAAAATGACAATCCCCTTCTTGTAAGCTCTTGTATTTTTCTCACGTGTTTGTGTCAACTGTAAACTCCTCTGTCCATCATTACAATAGAGCTGCTGCTATAAATCTATACTCGTCCAGAAACTGTGGCTGAGTTTATGCCTCCTGGCCCCTTAACCTTTGTGGCTGAGGACTATCTTATTAACGATTTCATGCTGGCACATCAGGCCCAATTATCCCTCAGATTTATGATCTCAGATCATCCAAAGACTGCATTTGACATTTCTCACCTGTGCATAACACCATGGAAGACTGATAACCTCACTCTTCCTTTCCATGAGCAACATTGCTGTACCTTCAACCATATACTATTGATTCGGTTCAATTTTCAAATATACTCAAACGTCGGTCCGAAAAGCACTGACCATTAAAAAGCTTATGTTTGCAATCTCCTGCCCTTTCTCGGTGAAACTGACAAGTCACATGTGCTAGTGCCGCGTTTCTTGAATTTTGCTTCATTCACCTGCCGAGGCTTCAGAAAAGGTATATATTGAATTATTAAGTTTGAGCACATTGGTGGGTCATATCATTTAGGGACAGGAGCATGGAAAGACACTGAAAGGACTGAATAGTGTAATGCAGGTAACATTCTATTATATTTATATTTTTCTGAAAATCATGAGTTGAGACATTTTAGAATAATACATGTGCATATTTGTTCGTCATGGAAAGTGATGCCCAAGTGGTGCTATCACTGGATTATTAATCCAGAAACTCAGCTAATGTTGTGGGGACCTGGGTTCAAATCCCATCACAGCAGATGGTGGAATTTGAATTCAACAAAAAAAATCTGGAAGTAAAAGTCTCATGATGACCATGAAACAATTGTTGATCATTGGAAAACTCCATCTGGTTCACTAGTGTCCTTTAGGGAAGGAAATCTGCCATCCTTACCTGGTCTGGCCTACATGTGATTTGAAAGCCACAGCAATGTGGTTAACTCTTAACTGCTCTTCAAGAGCAACTAGGGATGGGCAATAAATGCAGGCCAGCCAACAACACCCATGCCCCACAAACAAATATAAAAAAAAGAACTGGTCTGGATTTTCCCTCTGAATACTGGTACAAAGATGGGAAATGAAGAAAATAGAATGGAGACAGCTTTTGCTAAAAGACCGCCACCTTTAGCATTTCCTCCCACACCTCCCCTTGAGGTGCAGCACTCAACCCAGTGTTGATTAACCACAATACGCAACTGAGAGTTGGAGGCCCGACTTGAAACCATTTCTCTCAACCCACCTCCTATCCATTGACTCTGTCTACACTTCCCGCTGCCTTGGTAAAGCAGCCAGCATAATCAGGGACCCCATACACCCCAGGCATATTCTCTTCCACTTTCTTCCATTTGCAAAAAGATACAAAAATCTGAGATCATGTAGCAATCGGCCCAAGATCAGCTTGTTTTCTGCTGCCATTAGACTTTTGAATGGACCTGCCGTTTCATTTTTATTCATTAGTAGAACATGGGCATCACTGGCTGGCCAGCATTTATTTCCCATCCCTAATTGCTTGAGGGCAGTCTTTTGAAGGGGTAACCAAGAAAGTAGATGAGGACAATGTGGTCAACATTGTCTACATGGACTTTAGCAAGGCCTTTGATAAGGTACCACATGGTAGGTTGTTGCATAAAGTTAAATCTCACGGGGTCCATGGCGACGTAACCAATTGGAGACAAAATTGGCTTGATGAGAAAAGACAGAGGATGGTTGTAGAGGGTTGTGACCAGCAGTGTGCTTCAGGGATCAGTGTTAGGTCCACTGTCATTTGTCATTTATATTAATGATTTGGATGAGAATTTAGGGGGCATGGTTAGTAGCTTTTTAGGTGACACCAAGATTGATGGGATAGTAGATAGTGAAGAAGGTTATCTAGGATTACAACAGGATCTTGATCAATTAGGCCAGTGGGCTGACGAATGGCAGATGGAGTTTAATTTAGATAAATGTGAGGTGACACATTTTGGTAGACTGAGCCAGGACAGGACATACTCAGATAATGGTAAGGCATTGGGGAGAGTGATAGAACAAAGAGATCTAGAGGTACAGATTCATAGCTCCTCAAAAGTGGAGTCACAGGTGGACAGAGTGGTGAAGAAGGCATTTAGCATGCTTGGTTTCATTGGTCAGAATATTGTATACAGGAGTTGGGACATCTTGATGAAGTTGTACAACACATTGGTAAGGCCACACTTGGAATACTGTGTACAGTTCTGCTCACCCTATTATAGAGAGGATATTATTAAACTAGAAAGAGTGCAGAAAAGATTCACTAGGATGCTGTGGGACTTGATGGCTTGAGTTAAAAGAAGAGGCTGGAGAGACTGGGACTTTTTTTCCCTGAAGTGTAGGGGGCTTAGGGGTGATCTTACAGACGTCTATAAAATAACGCAGGGCATATATAAGGTAGATAGTTAACAATTTTTTCCAAAGACAGTGGGGTCTAAAACTAGATGGCATAGGTTTAAAGTGTGAGGGGAGAGATACAAAAGGGTCCAGAAGGGCAATTTTTTCATACAACAGGTGGTGAGTGTCTGCAATGAGCTGCTAGAGTAATAGTACAGGTGGTTACAATTTTATCTTTTAAAAAGCATTTAGACAGTTTCATGGGGAAGATGGGTATTGAGGGATATGGGCTAAATACAGGCAATTGGGAATAGTTTAGTGGTAAAATCTGGGTGGTACAGACAAATTGGGCCTGCTTCCATGCACTAAGCCTCCGTGACTCTATGACATTGCTGTGGGTTAGGAGTCACATTTAAGTAAGGTTGGCAGATTTCTTTCCCTAGAGGACATTGGTGAAGCAGATGGGTTTTTCCAACAATCGACAGTGGTTTCATGGTCATCAGTAAATTCTTAATCCCATTTCTTTAATTGAATTCAAATTCCACCAGCTGCCATGGTGGGATTCGAACCTAATTCCCCAGAACATGAGTTGAGTTTCTACATTAATAGTCTAGTAATAATACCATTGAGCCATCACCTCCCCTTGATATATTAAGATGATCTTTCTCGACACCCTAGCTGTGACTTAACCCTAGATTCTGTTCTCTTCTTTTCTTCTCCCCTGTGTACTCTATAAACGGTATGATATCTCTGTATAGTGTACAAGAAACAATACTTTTCATTGTATCACAATATGTGACAATAATAAATCAAATCAAATCAAAATTAATTCTTTTTGTTGGCACGTTTTTAAGAGTACTTCTGCTGCTTCCTCATCATTTAAAGCAACGTTTGGCAGACACCTTTATTTCATTCTCTGCTCTTGGCTTGTCTGTCCTTTTAAATAGCTGCAGCAAATAAAACACTGTACTGCAAGGGATAAGCTACCCTTCCAGTGAAGATGGCCTCATAAAGAGCACTCAAGATACTGAAGACATTCCAAAATCCATCCCAATTTTTCACAACTAAATGGGGCAGTCATACACCACTTCCCATGGTAAACCCAATTAACGAGGGAAAAGCTCTGTTTCTAGCCTACATAATCATTTATGTATTGCTCTTGCTGTATAAAGTTGGAATGATTTGTGGAAAGCTAGATTGGGCTTGATTACTTATGCTTAAGCAATTTGTCCTCATTTAACTTTGAGCATATTCTCAGGGTTTGTTCCTCAGCCAGTTGCTCGCCGCATAAATCCACGTTGATGTAAACAACCCAAAATTGAGTTGAAGTTAAATAACTAACCACAGGAACAACGCTTCAAGTTTTCCCATTGTCTGACAGTAATCATGAAATAATGAGCAAAACCAATTGAACAGGAAAGGATAACCTACTTCCTGCACACTGCTGCTTAGGCTTTGTTGGGATAAGCTGTGTCCCTCTCCAATGAACTGCTATGTTCTCCGATGCATAAATATTATTGACGGTATTTGTGAACTTTATTGTTTGGCTTCTTGAATGGAACTGAGTTTTTGCTTTTCCATTTGTATTACAATTCTTCTGTTGCCCAGATGATATTCAATAGATGCCAAAAAAATGCTGGCAGTGCAAAAGCAAACGTAATTTGAACTACAAATTGACATGTAGGGTGGGATGGGTATTGAGGGATATGGGCTAAATACAGGCAATTGGAAATTCTCCAGCTATCCTCGTCCAAAGACCAGAAATCCTTGGGTAAAGGGATCTTTGCATGGTTCACGTCTCATTGGCTTTGATTCCTGTGACGGTGGAATGAGAAAGTTCTACCCATGGTGTGAATAAATCTCCAAATATGGATGCCAAAAACTCTTTCCTTCAATATCCCATATCATTTTGTGAAATGCCTGATTGCTGAAAAAAAATCAATCTGTTGAACATTGCACTCATTGGGACAAATGCTTAAGTACCAAATTTCAAGGGAATAACTTTTTTATACACAGAAAAAGGGTGTTGATTAAATGGTCAAGACATTGCCATGGAGAACATGCCAAGGAAATGTAACGCAGAAGCTTTTTCTTTAATTCAAAAATTTAAGTTTAAAAATTTAAATTTCTTTATTATTTTTGTCACAAGTAGGCTTACATTAACACTGTAATGAAGTTACTTTGAAAATCCTCTAGCCGTTACATTCTGGCACTGTTGAGGTACGCTGAGGGAGAATTTAGTCTGGCCAATGCACCTAACCAGCACACCTTTCGGATTGTAGAAGGAAACCAGAGCATTCGAAGGAATCCCACGCAAACACAGAAAGAATGTGCGGACTCCACATAGGCAGTGATCCAAGTCGGGAATCAAGTGGGTTCCTGGCACTGCGAGGCAGCAATGTTAACCACTGTGTTACTGTGCCACCCAAAAGTAATTGCTTCTACATCACATGACTTGGCCAAACAGCTGAATGGGTTGCTACAACCAGACCTGCATCAAGGATTTCTTTATATTTGCAAAGATTATCCACGATAGACATTTTGATAACAATACCGCATCTTGTGCTCATTTGACATTGCAAGTCTATTTACTGAAGTGCCACTCAAGGAAGCCATAGATATTTGCATTGTATTACACTATAGCAGGGAAATCGAGATACACCACCATTGTCTGTATTTGTATTCACTGAACTTAAGAATTTAGCTACTTGTTCTGTTCAGTTCAGCTCTAATGACACCATGTTTTCCCAAATAGTTGCTGTTGCCATATGATTCCTTCTAGGCCCAGCTCTTTCTAAAATTTTCATTGATTCCATAACAAATATAATTCCTAAGGAGTGACACAGTACAAACTGCTATACTAAACTAAGAACAAATTACTGCGGATACAGGAACTTGAAAGTAAAACAGGCAAATCTCAACAAGTCTGCAGCACCTGTGGAAAGAGAATAGACTTACGTTTCAAGTCTGGATGACCCTTGGTCAGAGGTATACAATAGTATAAACTATTGTTCGCTTTAAAATTTGGTACTTTTGTATATGTCCTGATGAGTGCATGATAAGAAACTTTGGCAACACATCTCTTTTTTACTGCAGCACCCAAATTTTGCACTGCAACTATTCAAACGTCTCACATTCAGTTGGTAGCATTCTTGTTTCTCTGAGACACAAGGTTCCAGGTACAAGTCCTACTTCAGAAGCACGATAATCAAAGCCGATTCCCCAGTGCAATGGAGAGGGAGTGCTGCAATGTTGGGCGTGCTGTTTTTTTGGGTAATATTTTAAATTGAGACCCCCTTTTCTCTGAGGTGGAGGTAAACAATCCTATGCTGCCTTTTCAAAGAAAAACATGGATGGGTTATATGGGATGGGTTACACGGCCACATTTATCCCTCAATCAACATCACCAAAAACAAATGAGATTAACTGGACAATAACACAGCTGTTTGTGGGATCCTGCTGTGCACAAAAATCACAGTCCTATTTCCCACATTACAATCGCATTAGAATTCATAAGTACTTAAGGACATTCAGTGGTTGTGATATATGCTCCACAAAAAAGTCAATCAATCTTTCTGATAGAAGCTTGTGTTTACTTCCAGTCTCAGATTTATCACTGGTTGGGTTTTACAGCTTTGCTTGACCCGAGACCAGAAAATCTCACTTGAAGTCAATGGATCGTCTCATTGTCCACTCCTCGCCCACTCCGATTCCCGTGGCAGGCGGGGCAATAAAATTCCCAAGTTTTTGTCTCAGTTAAAAGAGGGGGATGTAAAAGGGATAGGGGAGTTGCACTACTGGTTAAGGAGAATATCACAGCTGTACTGCGGGAGGACACCTCGGAGGGCTCATACAACGAGGCAATATGGGTGGAGCTCAGGAATAGGAAGGGTGTAGTCATAATGTTGGTTGGTTACCAAAGGCCGCTCAACAGCCAGCGGGAAGTAGAAGAACAGATATGTAGGCTGACAAGGTGTAAAAGTAATAGGGTTATTGTGGTGGGAGATTTTAACTTCCCCTATATTGACTCACTTAGTGATACAGGAGCGTGGATGGGGCAGAGTTTGTAAGGAACGTCCAGGAAGGCTTCTTGAAACAATATGTAGATAGTCCAACTCGGGAAGGGGCCGTACTGGACCTGGTATTGGTGAGTGAGCCCTGTCAGGTGGTTGTCGTTTCAGTAGGGGAGCAGATCGGGAACAGTGACCACAATTCAGTAAGCTTTAAGGTACTATGGATAAAGATCAGTGTAGTCATTAATATGCTAAATTGGGGAAGGTTAATTACAACAATATCAGGCAGGAACTGAAGAATGTACACTGGGGGCAGATGTTTGAGGGCAAATCACCATCTGCCATGTGGGGTGTTTTCAAATGTAAGTTGATAGGGATTCAGGACTGGCACATTCCTGTAAGGATGAAGGATAAGTTTTAGGAACCTTGGATAACAAGAGATATTGTGAGCTTAGTCAAAGAAAAAAGAGCATTTGTCAAATGTAGGAGACTAGGAAGATACAAAACAAGAGTGGAATACAAGGAAAGTAGAAAGAAACTTAAGCAAGGAGTAAGGAGGGCTAAAAGGGATCATGAAAAGTTATTGGCTAGCAGAATTAAGGGAAATTCCAAGGCCTTTTATACATTATAAAAAGCAAGAGGGTCACCAGGGAAAGGTTTTGCCCACTCAAGGACGGGGGAGGGAATCTATGCATGGAGCCAGAAGAAATTGGCGAGGTATTAAATGAGTACTTTGCATCAGCATTCACCAAAGGGAAGGATTTGGTGAATGATGAGTCTGGGGTAGGGTGTGTAGATAGTTTGAGTCATGTTGAAATCAAAAAGGAGGGGATGATGAAGTTCTGGAGAAACATTAAGATCGAGGAGTCCCCAGGGCCTGATGGGTTATACCCCAGAATACTAAGAGAGCCAAGGGAGAAAATTGCTGGAGCCTTTGGAGAAACCTTTGTATCCTCACTGGCTGCAGGGCATCTCCCAGAGGAATGGAGGATAGCCAATGTTGTTTCTTTGTTTAAGAAGGGTAGCAAGAATAATCTAGGTAATTGCAGGCCGGTGAGCCTTACATCAGTGGTAGGAAAATTATTGGAGAGGATTCTTTGAGACAGGATTTACTTCCACTTGGAAATAAGTGGATGTATTAGCAAGAGACAACATGGTTTTGCGAAGGGGAGGTTCTGCCTCAATAACTTGATCAAGTTTTCAAGGAAGTGACAAAGATGATTAATGATGGTAGGGCAGTGGATGTTGTCCACATGGACTTCAGTAAGGCCTTTGACAAGGTCCCTCATGGCAGACTAGTGTAGGAGATGAAGTTGCATGGGATCAGAGGTGAGATGGCAAGGTGGATGCAGAATTGGTTCCAGTCATACAAGACAGAGCATAGCAGTGGAAGGGCGTGTTTCTAAATGGAGGGCTGTGACAACTGGCATTCCTCAGAGATCAGTGCTAAAACCTTTGCTGTTTGTAATATATATGTAAATGATTTGGAGGAAAACGTAACTGGTTTGATTAGTAGGTTTGCAGATGACACAAAGGATGGTGGATCTGCAGATAGCAATGAGGACCACCAGAGGATATAGCAGGATAGAGATTGTGTTGGAGACTCGGGCAGAGAGATGGCAGATGGAATTTAATCTGGACAAATATGAGGTAATGCATTTTGGAAGGTCTAATACAGATAGGAAATATACAGTAAATGGCAGAACCTTTATGAGTATTGATAGGCAGAGGGATCTGGATGTACAGGCACACAGATCACTGAAAGTGGCAATGCAGGTGGAGAAGGTAGTCAAAAAGACATACAGCATGCTTGCCTTCATCGGCTTGGGCATTGAGTTTAAAAACTGTGAATCATTTTGCAGCTTTATAGGATCTTAGTTAAGCCATACTTGGAATATAGTATTCAATTCTGGTTGCCATGCTACCAGAAGGATGTGAAGGCTTTGGAGGGGGTATAGAAAAGATTTACCATGATGTTGCCTTTTATGGAGGGCATTAGCTATGAGGAGTGGTTGGAGAAATTTGGTTTGTTCTCACTGGAACAACAGAGGTTGAGAGGTGACCTGATAGAAGTCTACAAGATTATGAGGGGCATGGACAGAGTGGATAGTCAGAAGCTTTCTTCCAGGGTGGAAGAATCAATTACGAGGAGTTATAGGTTAAAGGTGCGAGGGTAGTAGGTTCAGCCTTTAACTTGGATCACTTTGTACTTGTTTTAGTACCTGGAAAGCAGGCACAATGTGATCCAATTATGCCAACAATAAAAACAAAGGGTGAAATTGATACTCTTTTCCCCATTGGAATAAAAAGTGTGTTGTGGGACAGCCAGTACCCAATCTGTACAGGCATTGGTCCAAATATCAAAGTCACAAGACCAAATTTTGCTCCAAGAGCCCCTCCTGGCATTGCTGCTTCTGAGGCAGATGGTCCAAAATTAACATTGCCCAAACCAATTTCTGCTAACTTTCTGGCTTATTACTATAGGTACACATTGCCTCTCCATGAATGTTTGACTCTTACAAACACTTATAAAGTTAACTTAAAGCAGTGCCAATAATGGCACTGTAAATTTAATGAACTTTCAATCCAAATGATGTTCTAATTATTTATGAATGCATAATGAAATATAATTTGCAATGTACTTTAGATTTTAATCAAAATTTTCTCCAGCTAGTTACAGTTAACGCATTGGGCCGGCACAGTTGCACTGGGGTTATTACTATAGCTTCGCAGTGCTAGGGACCCAGTTTCAATTCCAGGCATGGGTCACTGTCTGTGTGGGAGTTTGCATTGGTACTCCCTTGTCTGTGTGGGTTTCCTCTGGGTGCTCCACTTTCCTCCCACAGTCTGAAAGACGTGCTGGTTGGATGCTAAATTCTCCCTCAGTGTACCCGAACAGATGCTGGACTGTGGTGACTGGAGAGATTTTTCACAGTAACTTCATTGCAGTGTTAACATAATCCGACTTTCACACTGATAAATAAACTTTAAACTTAACATTTAACTATATTTATAGACTGCGAATTTTTAAGCGTTGGTCAACAAATGACACCAGCTGTTGACACCTTGGAGCGGGAAAGTTGGAAACAACATGGAACCCTAAACAGAACATCAGGGATCTGGACAAGCAGGCCAAAAAACTATGTACCTCCTTAACCAACCAGACTAAAGGATTGTGAAATGACCAGTAGAAAGTCTAAATCGAGAAGTGCTGTTCAAAAAGCGACAAAATGAAATAGAGAGAAAGAAAGAAAGATTGAATTAAGACAGAGAACAAAAAAGATAGAAAAAGCTAAGGAGATGTACACCCACACATATAATACATAATATGTAAACATATTTTTTAAATCTCCAACAATTAAAAGTTGAAAAATGAGACTCGACATTGCTAATAGTTAATTTTGATTTTTGAGAGAATTCAATGAAAAGGTCAATGAAAAGATTTAATTTTCGGTGCTAAGTTTAATGCATATCTGCTAAGCAAGTTTCTTTTATTCATACGTGGGACATGGGCATCAGTGGCTGACCAGCATTTACTGCCCATCCCTACTTTCCCTTGTACTCAGTCTCGTTTGGCCATTTCAGAGTCAATCACATTGCTGTAGGTCTGGAATCACACGTCGGCTAGACCAGATAAGGATGTCAGGTTTCCTTCCCTAAAGGACATTAGTGAACCAGATGGGTTTTTATGACAATCAACAATATTCATCAGTCAATTTTTAATTCCAGACATTTTTTATTGAATCCAAATTCCATCATCTGTCGTGGCGGGGTTTGAACCTGGGTCTTCAGTTTCTGGGTTAATAGTCGAGTGATAATACCACCATACCATCCCCTCCCCTGGTACTGAAACATCATACCATTCACAGAATCCCTACAGTGTGGAAGGAGGCCGTTCAGCCCATCAAGTCTGCACCAACAACAATCCCACCAGGCCTGCTTCCTATAATCCCACACATTTACCCTGCGGATCCCCCTGACACTAGAGTCAATTTGTCACGGTCAATCAACCTAACCCGCACGTCTTTAGACTGTGGCAGAAAACCGGAGCACCCAGAGGAAACCCAGACAGACACGGGAGAATGTGCAATCTCCACATAGACTGTGACCTGAGGCCAGAATTGAACCTGGGTCCCTGGTGCTGTGTGGCAGCAGTGCTAACCACTGTGCCACCCTAAATATATTTCAATCGAGGGCAGATGGGTTCTTTATCCTTCTCGGGAAGTTAAGAGTGAAGCAGTGCAGCCTAATCAGGAACTTCTGGATTTCCATGCTTAACCGCAGATCTCCCCTCATCTGAAGCTATTGTGCAACTTGCACATAAACAGCTCAGAGTACTGTAAAATTCACCATTACATTGACAGCAGAACCGGCAACATTGTATGAACAAAATTAATCACTTTTAACACTTGAAATATCATGACATGGTTAATTAATGATTGGTGATTGCATAGAATTAGTCTTGCATAATTTAATTAATGCTTGCTGTGGTAAAAATTATCATTCGAGCATACAATGGTGAATTCTTGGCCATGGAATGAAAATTCAATTTCCCAAGCCTTCAAAGAGAATAGCTATTTGATAATAATCAAAGGTGGCAATGAAAATGCAAGATTGCTGCTGTCCTGACAATGAATATATTTTGAATAGTTTCATAAGAATAATCTTCAAATAAAAGTTATTGTAAGAAAATTACGGTCTTGAATGTGTCAAAGGAGTCAGAATTGTACAATTCTCAGTTAGCACTGCATCACCGCTGACTCAATGTCATCACTATAGCAACAGTTTAAATTGTTATGATTTGCAACTTCATACTTATCCCCAGCCCCTTTTTCGAAGATCCCTTCAATGTTGTCATGCAAGGTGACATTGTTAGTAAGTACACGTGAGAACTCTGACACCTTGTTATCGATTTGTTGATTCAACATTAAGCAATCTTTCTTTTAAAATGTGGGTACAGTTTAATATATTGTAGGAAAATCCAAAAAAGGAAATAAGGAATTATTAGCCCAGCCAATAGATTATGTTCCACCAGGTTTGAAGATCAGAAAATGGCAAATATTATGAATCAGTTTGTTCCTGCATATCTAAAAACGGAAAAGCTTTTAAAAAAAATCATGCAGGCTTTCCTTTTTAATTCCAGGAGACTGTAGTTCTCAGGCTTGGCTGTCACAGATGTGTTCAGTTTTATCAATGTTTTTGAGGAGTACATTTGAAGAATAAAGTACAATTGATTTGAATAAAAGAACCGATATTCGCTGACTACTCTCTGCTTCCTAGATCCTACTTGTGTGGATGATGAAAGGAGGCCAACCAAGTTACTCTGAATGTCCATAAGATCTCACGGAGATTTCAAGGATTAACACAGTCAATTAGTCAGGTTTACAGAACTCTCCTCCCCCACATTTTAACAGTAGCATTCTCTCACTCCCTTATGTTTTCCCTGTTGTTTAGTCTAACATTAATCTCTCACCCAACACCATGATAACAGATAACCTGATCATTATCACATTGTAGTTTGTGTGACCTTGCTGTACACAAATTACTTGCTACATTTCCCCAAGTGACGTCACAGCTGGAGTGCTGTGTTAGTTCTGGTCGCCACATTATAGGAAGGATGTGAATGCACTGGAAGGGGTGCAGAGGGTATTTACCAGGCTGCTGCCTGGGATGGAACATTTAAGTTATGAAGAGGTTGGATAGGTTTGGGTTGCTTTCGTTGGACTGAGGGGTGACCTGATTGAGGTGTTCAAGATGATGAGGAGCATGGACAGGGTGGATAGGGAGCAGCTGTTTCCCTTTAGTTGAAGGGTCACTTACAAAGGCACGCAAGTTAAAAGTGAGATGTGGGAGGTTTAGGGGGGATTTGAGGAAAAGCTTTTTTACTCAGAGGGTGGTATGGTTTGGAATGCGCTGCCTGGGAGGATGGTGGGAGCGGGATGCCTCACACCCTTTTAAAAAGTACCTGGATGAGTACTTGGCACATCATAACATTCAAGGTTATGGGCCAAGTGCTGGCAAGTGGGATTGGGTGGGGAGGTCAGGGCATTTCACGTGTGGTGCAGAATTGATGGGCTGAAGGGCCTTTTCTGCACTGTGGCATTCTGTGATTCTGTGAAGTACAAATTGAGTTACTTCATTGTCTTCAGAACCCTTTGGGATGTCCTGAGACCATGAAAGCAGTGCAAGTTCCTTTTAGTTTCTTTTTTCCATTCCTTGAATGGAAAGTCAAGTAATCAACTTGTTCCTAGGATTCTATTTTTGGCATTTCTGAGTTCACAAGATAATTATGGATGAGGGAAGCCATTTGAACGATCATTACTCATCTATTCAGAGAGATAATTCTCTTCTTTTCAGCACGCAATTGTTTCTTAAAGGAATCCAGGGTTTTGTCTCCATAATTCTCCTGGAAGCCTGTTGCATTCAGTGACCTTTTATCATGTGGAGAAAAATTTCCTGATTTCAGTTCAAAATTTATATTTTACTGGCTTGAACCAGTGCCATTGCAAATTTGCTCTTGCCTGCCAGGCAAAAATAACCCGCGCCTTCTTTCCTCTATTGAGGATCATCTTTTAAAATCCTTCTTCCCTGTGTTGTCCACCCTCACCCCTCCCATTAAGGATGAGGAGCTCATGGACTTCTTTGTCACAAAGATCGGGATCATCCAATCAGCTGCCTCTGCTGTGTTCTACCCTTCCCGTAGACCGACAAGCCAAACTAGCCCTGAACTCGCATTTTTTCTTCAAGTTTCTCCCATCTCTCCCTCCATGTCCTTCCTCTTCAAGCTCATTTTGGCCCTGAGATACACTTCCTTCTTCCTCAATCTGATTCCCACTAAAATACCAAACACTAAAACTAATTTTGAGCACACTGAATGCGTAAATGATGAACTTTTCAGGTGGGGAGTTCTTGATTTCAAGATTCTTACTCTTGTTTTCAAATCTCTTCAAATGTCATTGCTTTTCTACCTCACTCCGAGAAGGAAGTCCTGTTATAGCCATCTCTTTGTCTAAGCTTCTGGACGTATGACCTAATGTGTCTTTAAGTGGCTTGCTATCATTTTTGTTCTCCTGTGAATTGCCTTGGTATGTTTTATTATGCGAAAGGCACTGTAAAGATACAAGTTGTTGTTCATAATGTTGTAAATTCATTCGTTGTAAATTGTGCATTCTGGGTGAAAAGTGTATCACTTTGCTTATTCTGTCATCATCTCAGGCCATGATCAGGAATTTGCTCAGTAAAGAATCATTCCTAACACACTGACATTTTGATACACACCAAACTCAGGCAAAACAAACTGTTTTCATTATGGTTCAAGATCCTGTCTGTTATATCAAGTAATGCAAGCTCTGCGTGTAGGCAAGCTCGTTGGCTCATTCTCTGCTGATACTTCAGCCTGAGGCATTTTCTTGACAGTTTTTAATCAGTGGTGGTTTGCTCTTGCCTTCCACTCTGAGGGGCAGGGCAAGGAGGCAGGTCCCAAGCTTCCCTCTGCTGGCACGGGAATCAAACCTGTGCTGCTGGTGCTATTCTGAACCAAACGTCAGCCACTTAGCTAACTGAGCTAATCGGCTCCTTTGTGCTTCGAGATGACCCACTGAGGGAAATTTATCTGTGGCCCACTGCAAGATTTTCCTCAAGTGACATGATGAATAGTTTCTGCCACGTCTTTGTTCAGAGACATTCATTTGCAAATGGAGGTAGTCTAGTGACAGTTGGAGATGTTCAGTTGAATGTATCCAGTTATCCATAAATTACACATTTATAATGCTCATTACAAATCTCCATAAATATGTGATTTAGAACTTGTTGAGTTATTGCAGGATGCATAAAAATGACTGTGAAGTTTGCTTAGCATGGCTGTTGGATGGATTAATGACTCTCAGTACCTGATTAATGGCTCCTGTCTGACACCTTTCTCCAAACTCCCCAGTAGCCATAAATCCACACTATAACTGCTTAGCTCAATATTTTATATTTACCATATTGGACAGATTAGATCTTGTGATTTAAAAACAAGGATAGCAGTCAAGGGTTTTTTTCTTTCCTTCCTGAAACTAATGATATATCAATTTATAAGTTTCTCTGTAACTCAGAATCATGGAATTCTACAATGCAGAAGGAAGCCATTTGAGTCTGCACCAACTGTCATCCCACCCATGTCCCATCTCCATAACCCCATGCATTTACCCCAGCTAGCCCCGCTGACACCAAGGGGCAATTTGGCATGGCTAATCCGCACATCTCTGGACTGTGAGGGGAAACTGGAGCACCTGGAGAAAATCCACGCAGACACAGGGAGAATGTGCAAACTCCACACAGATAGTGACCCAAGCCAGGAATTGAACCGGGGTCTCTGGCGCCATGAGGCAGCAGTGCTAACCACTGTGCCACCCTCACTATCTAAAAAAAACAGTTCAAGCTCTTCATTATGCTTACTTACATCTAGCTTCGCTTAATTACATTCTCATTTCAAAGTTAACTCGCAAGAGGTGAGAATATTTGTAAGTCATGTGATGTACAATTCCAAAAAAAAACTGTTGTTTTCTTCTAAAAGAAGCATTATTTTGCTAACATGAAGTATTGATCAAGAATACCCATTTTCCAAAAAAATAATCTGAATGAGGGTGGCATGGTGGCACAGTGGTTAGCACTGCTGCCTCACAGCGCTAGGGACCCAGGTTCATTTCCCAGCTTGGGTCACTGTGTGGGGTCTGCACACTCCCCATATCTGCATAGGTTTGCTCCAGTTTCCTCCCACAATCTGAAACATGTGCTGGTTAGGTGCAGCGACCCGAACAGGTGGTGACTAGGGGAATTTCACAGTAACGTCATTGCTGTGTTAATGTAAGCCCTACTTATGACTCATAAATAAACTTTACTTTTTTTAACTTTAGTGATAAATCCTAACATTCATTAACTTCACCTATCTTCTAATCTGTGTTACCATATTAAAAACGGGTGGACTTCAAAATGAATCATCTATTACGTAACATCAGATTTAAAATCACTATCTAAAAACTCATTCCACTCTGTGCTTTATAAGCTAAATCTCTTGAATTCCTATTTCAAACTTTCACAATTAGCCTGGAATCAATCATTTCCTCTAAAGCACCAAGTTGGACTTTCTCCAGGATTTTTGAATATAGATGCTTGTCAAGTTTGGTGAAGGAATGTTCTATTCATAACTTTAAACAAGTACTGCGCATAACATAAAATTTCCTCCAACTTTTTTTTTAAATGGACAGTTACATGACTGTTAAGATGACTGATGAGGATCAAGTGACTTCTGCAATGCCTACACAATGTATCTGAAAAATACCCCCCTATGTTTCTGAGTGTGAATCTTAACAATGATAGCTGGGCAGAAAGAAATTCAACCTGGGTAAATGTGAAGAACTCGTGCTATTACCTCTTTGAATGGCATGGTGGCATAGTGGTTATCACTACTGCCTCACAATGTCAGGGACCCAAGTTCAATTCCCGGCTTGGGTGGCTGTGCGGGGTCTGCACGCTTGCCCAGTGTCTGCGTGAGTTTCCTCCGGGTGTTCTGGTTTCTTCCCACAGTCCAAAAGAATTGCTGGTTATTGGCCATGCTAAATTCTCCCTCCGTGTACCTGAACAGGTGCCGGATTGTGACTAGACGATTTTCACAGTAACTTCATTGCAGTGTTAATGTAAGCCTACTTATGATGCTAATAAATAAACTTAAAACTTAAACTTGTACAGCCTTGGTTTTGGATTTGCAGATCATTCTGGACAATGGAGGTTGCTCATGTGATTCAAATTGTCTTCAGATAATGAACTATACTTATCTTAAGACCCAGAGAGAAATTCACTTAGATTGTATTGACTACCAGCAGCAGAACATCAGCAACTGAAAAGGCAGTAGGCTCACACATTGTTAAACTCTACAGATTGTGACAAATAAAGTTTCCTGGCTTGGGTCATTGTCTGTGTGGAGTTTGCACATTCTCCTCATGTCTGCATGGGTTTCCTCCGGGTGCTCTGATTTCCTCCCACAGTCCAAAGATGTGGAGGTTAGGTTGATTGGCCATGCTAAAATTGCCCCTTTGTGTCCTGAGGTGCATAGGTTAGAGGGATTAGCGGGTACATATGTAGAGATATGGGATAGGGCCTGGGTGGGATTGTGGTCAGTGCAGACTTGATGGGTCAAATGGCCTTCATCTGCACTGTAGGGTTCTATGATTTCTATAAAGTCTCCTGGCCTAATTCCAATTCTACGCTTGAAGAAACCTGATCTTCTGGACAGGTCACTTTCAAGTGGCTAACTTGGTGAGCTGCTGAGCTGTCATTTCTGAAGAAAATCCTGCGATAATCCCTAAGATATGGCTACCACAATTAAAACCAACTAAACTACCATTCCAGAGTGAAAATACCACCATCAATGGGCTCATAATAGCCGTGTTCCTGCGCTATGCCAAACACATGAAAATTTGGTGGACCACTTAAAGGTCCGTTGACCTCGGATGTGAATTTCTGGTCATAGGACATGCGTGGCTGGAAAATTCCGCCCAACCACTGGAATTCTGAAGCCCCACCCACCATGGAATCGGAGAGAGTGAGGGGCGGACAATGGAGATGTTTGTTGTCCTTGGCTGGGATTTTCAGATCTCGCTCAAGCGAGGCCGTAAAACCCCGCCCATTATCTTTCCCATAAATGAAATTGTATAATTGTAACTCTCCTGGTAAATGATAGCAATAGGAGGGCAAAAATGGATGATTCATTCCCAGCTTTTGACTAAAGAACCAAATATTTAGCATTAGCCTCGAAGATAAGTGAGCATCAACTGTGAAAGATAGTAATCGGAATAGACTGAGAAAAGGAAAGATCAGGAGGAGACTTGGCAAAGAGTTAGATTCCAGCAAGGGAGCAAAGATTAAAAATCGAAAGCTGTGATGGCATTAGCAATACCTACCCTAGGCAATCGCAGATAGACGTCAGTCAATTTGAACATCAGGCAGGAGAAAAGAAACAAAAGCAGCAAGCTGCTATATTTATGCATTTTCTGGTTTTCCTATTGTTCTTTTTGCAAGTCCCATATTTCAAAAGCAAAGGAAAGTTTCTTTATTAGTCACAAGTAAGGCTTATATCAATAGTGCAATGAAATTCCCATAGTCACCACACTCTGGTGCCTGTTCACGTCAAAACATCTAACCAGCACAGCTTTCAGACTGCAAGGAAAACAGAGCAAACCTATGCAGATACAGGGAGAATGTGCAATCTCTGCACAGTGACCCAAACTGGGAATCGAACCTGGGTCCCTGGCGCTGTGAGGCAGCAGTGTTACCCACTGTGCCACCATGTCATTTTCCAAGACAATCTTCCAAGGGGAGTGCAAAACAAGTTGAATCTTTTGAAGTAGCAGGAAACATGATGCACATTTTAGTTGAGGTACGGGATCACAGAAGTGCAGAAGGAGGCCATTTGGCCCACTCTGTCTGTACCAGCTCTCTGAATGGGTAACCCACCCACTGCCACACACCCATCTTCTGCCCTTAACCCTGCACATTCTTCCTTCTCAGCTAACAGCCTCAATTGTTTTTGAATGCTTCGAATGAATCTGCCACCGTACTCTCTGACAATCCAATCCAGACACTTTTTTTCTCCTACTGCTTTTGCATTCATTGCTAGTTCCTTCATGTCTGTGCTCTCTCGTTACAGAATCACAGAAACAAATTCTCATTTTAATTTTATATTATGAATAACTAAATATCAATTTGTGCCATTTTAAGAAAGGAAGAGTTTAGTGCTTTGGAGTGTAAAGAGTTCCTTTGTAGAACAGACCGAGAAACTGGGAGATTAAAATTGCAGCATGATAATGGGAGGGTGTGATTACAGAATTAGTGTTTGATGTTTAGATGGGCAACTTCCATTTTTAATATTGATAGTGTAATTTCAAATGAAAAGAAATTACACCAAAGCTTGACAAGAAAATGACAACTGCAAGTAGGCTTTGTAGGGAATAAATTCTCCCAAAGGAAAATTTCAAAATGTAGTACATCTGGTTTTTTTTACATGTGTTGGGGCAGCATAGTGGCACAGTAGGGAGCACTGCTGCCTCACAGCGCCAGGGACCCAGGTTTGATTCCTGGCTTGGGTCACTGTCTGTAAAGAGTCTGCACTTTCTCCCCACGTCTGCGTGGGTTTCCTTCAAGTGCTGTCATTTGAGCCCGCACAGTGATTTGCCCATTCATCCAACCTGCCCAGGTCATGCTGAAGGATCTCTATAGCCTCGTCACAGTTCACCCTCCCACCCAACTTGGTATCATCTGCGAACTTTGAGATGTGTTTGTCTGTGCAGAGTCTGCACATTCTCCCTGAATCTGATGGGTTTCCTCCGGGAGCTCCGGTTTCCTCCCATAGTCCGGAAGATATGCTGGTTAGATGCATTGGCCATGTTAAATTCTCCCTCAGTGTACCCAAACAAGTGCCAGAGTGTGCAACTGGGGGATTTTCACACTAACTTCATTGCAGTGTTAATGTAAGTCTGCTTGTGACACTGACACTAATAAATAAACTTTAAACGTAGAAACTCCAGTCAAGTTAGAGCAACTGTACTAAAACATTGACATAGAATTTATCAGAGACCTCTACCATAGTTAAGAGTTCATTTCCAGAATAAGTGCTCATTTCACAGCATTGAAAAAATTGTCTCAACTTACTTCTGGGATTCTGGCATTATTCCACTGTTCCTCTTGTTGAAATGAAGAACAGTTAATTTATCATTGCTTTGTCCCTGTTCAAATCAATGGGGATGATAAATTTGCTGAATGAAAACCATTCTGATTGCCACAGAGACTGTTACAGAAAAGGCACTGGTGAACTTAGTTCATTCAGCATGATTACAGAAACTTTATTTCACAGCTTAAATATATTTGTGATTTGTCGTGCAAACAGATCTAAAATTATATCAAATTTCAACTTTCTTTTCCCCCAAGTAGGCTGGAGTACTTCCCAAAAATTCTATGTGTCAAATTCGTGTGAAAACTGGAGTAATTCACAGTGGTTTTTTCTTAGTGGAGTTCAGAGAAGAATCTCCCACGCTCTGTGCACTACAAAAGCCGTCAGTGTGAATTTCATTAAAAACCAGAGGCAGAAATCGGTGCATTGAGCAGGATACTGCACATGTGCCGATCTGTCAAATCAGCGCATGCGCGTTAGCCCCGCACAGTTGGCCTCCCAATTGCTGGCCAGCTGGAATGCTGGCCAACCCCGCTTGATTGCTGACCAGCCCCGTGACCCTTGCACTGGCAGTCCCGCAACCCTGGTATCGGCAGCCTATACCCCCACCCATGGCCCGATCGTGCCCCCTAACCATTCTCGGGCCCAACTCCGAACCCCTTCTCTCGGCCCACCCTGATCTCCAGCCCTCCCAACTCCCCCCTGCAGATCCGACCGCCCCCTGCAGTGCCGACCCCCTCCCAGCAATCCTGACCACACCACCCAGGCTGAGCCCTCCCCGACTCTAATCGCTAGCCTCCCATTCTTCACCTTCCAATCCCTATGCAATACAGCAGCAGGACTCTCCACCAACACCGATTGCCCCCTAGGCGCCGCCCCATCAGCCCTGTCCCCATATTCCCCACCCCACTGGCACTGCCAGGGTGCCAATGCCCAGGGGGCAACCAAATGGGGGGCCCTGATTGCACCGCCCTTCATACTAGCTGGGTCCGGCTGCTAGCTCCCTGAATTGAGGAGCTATTCCAAACTCCGCTGGAGTGAAACATTGGGGTGAGATGCTAGTGGGCCTGGAGACTTCAGTTCCGGGCTTGCTAATCACATTCAAATTACATTAACATTTCTCCCCCCCACCCACTCTGTGCCTATTTCCAGTGTGCAGCTGATGGCATCAGAAATCCGGTGCTGGGAGATGCGCGCGGGACCAGACGCCCAGCATGGGTCGTGCTAATCCGGCCCCGTTGAAATCTCCCGGCCTGCTGTGCTAATTTATGAACACAGCCTGATGGGAGAATCGCCCCCATATGCTCACCTACCTAGGGGTAATCTTACAGCTGTTAACGTTGGCTGAAATACAGTGTGCTCAACTGAATTTTTTTTTGTAGTTTATCAGTCAAATGCTGCGATACGTCCAAATAATATGATTTCTTTAATAAGTGGAAATTATCTATTTAGTCATTGTGTAACAACATGTCACAACACAACAGAATAAAAAAAGGATCAAACAATGAAGTGCTTGACTGCAGCAAATCTGTTGGGAATTTGGGTTAGAACTTGGAGCCAAATAGCACAGTATTACTTGCGTGATAAAATTAACTTCAAACGTTTCTCCCTCTGGATCTTTTCTTTGCCTAAGAACATCATGTGTCACATCATTATCCTATTGTGTCCTCTCTACTCCCTCATTTCGTATTCCTTTTCATTTCCAGTTGAGAAGCCAAGTTCTCCTCTGAATTTTGCATCCTGTAATTATTGGCTTGATCAATGTTATGCGTCCACAGTTAAACTATAATTATTCTTACTGACGAACTCTGATGCATTTATATGAGGCAGCATTGTTTCTGAGCATCGTGCTCCTGCCGTTTCAGAATTTCTACCAACTCTTTTGCTACCCAGGGTAGACAAGATTACCTTGATCAGATCAGTCCCACGCACAGGATTTTATGGCCCTCACTCGTCCAAAAACCATAAAGTCCCTGCCTCCCATTGTCCACCCCTCGCCTGCTCCGATTTCCATGGCAGGCAGGACAGTAAAATTCTGAAGTCATATTATTGACAGCCAATGTATAACTGTCACTAATGCACAATGATTTCCCACACTAGATACAACAATAAAGAAACATGGGACCAATCTTTGAACCATTATGACACGGCCCCAGGGCTTAGTTGTATCCTAGATTGCTTCTGAAGTTCCTTTTGAATGGAAATTATGGACAAAGTAAGGCACTCTTCTTAAAAAATAGACAGCTTCCTACCACCGTCTCATGTGAGAATTATTTTTGTCTAACAATCTTTCTTCTTATTTCCCTAATTGTCCATTGACAATATTTTATTCCCGTTCAAATTGTTTCGCAATTTTCTGTCGCATAAATAAGTAAACAAATGCACTTGCTTGAAATCCCCGGAGGAACTGATAATCAATATGAATTATTTATCTGTTGGCTGCTTTGCTTCTGGCTCCTGTGTTTGCCATGGTGCATTCTGACTCAAAAATTAGGGAAGTATAAATGCAAAGTGGTGAAACTTAAGGGTGTTTGTCACCAATCTGGCCTGTTACAGCAAGTTCGGAGTAATGCTGTGCATTTTCAATAAGGATTTACAAAAAAATCCTTATTCGTATTATTTTTGAGATCAAATCAAATCATTCAAAAAATAATTAACACTGGCATAATTTAGTTCCTTTTGAATTTATTTTTTCAATGTTTTGCTTTACCAGTTAAGTGCTGATTGCACTATGGTAGGGAGATAGTGGGATTGCACCATTAGTGTCCGGGACTCAGTTGAAGTAGAAAGATGCTATACCTTTTAATCCAATTTCCTCATATTCAGTAAGTTCTCCCAGTTGGCCCCCTCAGCAATTCCACTGTTTAAACTTAGCTATTGAACAAGCAGGAAGAAAATGTTTGAAAATAGATTTTCTGTTTTTAATTTTTGATGAGATATTAATGGCCAACACTGCTAGCAAGATAAACGCAAATCTAATTAATTTGTCCTATAATATTTGAAAATAAAAATAGAAGTCTCTATTTGCCACAGTCCCATTGTACATTTTATCTATTCTAAACAGTTGAATTGTCAACAGTTTTGATCCCTGTATATAATAAGATTATGTTTCCAAACAAGGAATGGAGATTAATGCAAATCAGTGGGCCAAACTACTTGATTTCGAAAATACACGGTCATAAAGTGTACGCAATTTCCAGTTCTGCATTGTTATTTTAGTTTCTTGTTTATTTCAGGGAAATGTGCATTTTAATTGGCTGTATGCAATTATTTGTGTTGATAAATCCCTGTATACTTCATCAAAGCCTTTCTGATTCTAGCCTCGAGCAGTTAGCAATCATCACATTAAAGTCTCCAGTTATGTTGAAGTCCAGGTCATAGCGATCGATGTGCAAACAAATATTTTATTTAGCATGGAAAAAGTTAATATAAAGTTAACACAAATGCAGGTAAGGCAGCTGGTTTGATATTGCGGCCAGATTATATGGCAAATAAAATTTGCACAGCCCTACTGAACATGAGCGTATAGGACTTGATTGTCATAGACAGTAGTTGGTCGTGCTGCCTCATAGCGCCAGGGATCTGGGTTCAATTCCCAGCTTGGGTGATTGTTTGTGTGGAGTTTGTACATTCTCTCCGTGTCTGTGTGGGTTTCCTCCGGGTGCTCCGGTTTCCTCCCACAGTCCAAAGGACATCCTGGTTAGGTGCACTGGCCATGCTAAATTGTCCCTCAATGTACCTGAACAGGTGCCAGAGTGTGGCGACTAGGGGATTTTCATTTTCACAGCAACTTCATTGCAGTGTTCATGTGGCACTAATAAATAAATAATTTTAAAAATTAACAATAAATCAAAATGGGGTGAATTTGACAGCCCCTGAAAACAAGCAGTTAACAGAACTAGAGGGCACAGCTTCAAGATAATGGGGGGACGGGGTGCAGTTTAGAACAGAGTTGAGGAGGAACTTCTTCTCTCAGAGGGTGGTGAATCTCTGGAATTCTCTGCCCATTGAAGTGGTGGAGGCTACCTCGTTGAATATGTTTAAGTCACGGGTAGATAGATTTCTGATCAATAAGAGAATTAAAGGTTATGGGGAGCAGGCGGGTAAGTGGAACTGATCCACTTCAGATCAGCCATGATCTTATTGAATGGCGGGGCAGGCTTGAGGGGCTAGATGGCCTACTCCTGCTCCTATTTCTTATGTTCTTATTTCTTATGTTCTTAAGCACTGCAATGTGATATCGGCAGCACACCAACTTTTTGTTCTTGTGATTACAGTATGTAGTCGGACTCATCACTCTGCTGAATAGTTGCATTATTTGAGTTGGAAAGGACAGCGAATCCATCTGTAACCCATCATCTGCACTGCTAACCTCATGCACTGCTCAATGCACTACATCCCTATCACTCATCTATCAATGGTCTCTATCAATCAGAACTCAACCCTCGCATTCACAATTGACCTAACACAATTAGCATTACTGCACATCTCACTGGCATACCTCACGGCTTGCAGACATTGCCAACCATTCAGTGCTGAAAGCTACATCACACAAGCAGACCTCACCACAGCCACTGACTTACTTTTCTTCCTCTTCCAGGGCAAGTAATATGTAACAGGAGGCAGCAGGGACTAACCAGGTGCTCCTTGCACTCTGAAGGCTCCTTGAGACCCAAACTCGCTTAAGGTTGTCCTCCAATGCCATCTGCCTGATTTTAAATAGCCTTCCACCAACCATGTTGTAGCCCCTGGGTTGGCAATGCATAACAGCAGCAAGACAGGTAAAGAAACTTAGATCAGCACAAAAGGAATGGACAACATTGGTTAATTTATGCCTGTGTCCATTATGGCATGCTTCAATTTATCAACTTGGTTTGGGATGTTCGTTTTACATTTACTTTTATTTTTGCATTTGGTTCATTTATTTATTCATTGTTACAAGTAGGCTTATATTAACACTGCAATGAAGTTACTGTGAAAATCTCCCAATCACCACACTCTGGCACCTGTTCAGAGGCACACTGAGAGAGAATTTAGCAAGGCTGATGCACCTAACCATCATGTCTTTCGGACTGCGGGAGGAAACCAGAAGACCCGGAGGAAACCCACACAGACACAGGGAGAACGTGCAGATTCTGCACAGACAATGACCCAAATCGAGAATCAAACCTGGGTCCCTGGCACTGCGAGGGAGCAGTGCTAACCACTGTGCCACCGTGCTGCCCAGGCAGGAGGTGATGCATTTGGCATACAGCATCCAGTCTCCGACCTCCTCTTATAATCCTATATTTATGCGATGAGTCTAGTTATGTTTCTGGTCAATGACAATCTCCTGGATACTGACAGTAGAGGATTTGTGGATTGATTATTGTAAAGAGATAAAAGCTGATCTAACTGCAGAAAGAGATTATGGTTAAACAAGGCCTCTGCAATCATGTGGGAGTAATTGGTAGACACTTAAACAAATAACCATACTACAAGGCTACAAGGCTTTACACTCAACCTTACTGGAACATAAGTGAATTAATGTGTTGAAGTAGAACAGATGTTACTTTAGTGAGCAACACTATTGTTTAGCAGGCTTCTTAGCTGTTATATACAATTCATTCACTGGCTTTATGAACAGCGTTAGCTAAAAATAAATGGTGACATGGCAGGCACAAGTGAATGAAATGTTTGGAACTTAGCTTAGAAGAGGAGGAATTTTTCTTAGAAGGGTGAAATTGGTCAAGGATGAGATAAGAAAAGAGTGATTGACTGAAGAATAAGGCTCAAAAAGCTAATGGAAGGTGAATGATGTTAAAGTGAGCTTTTAAACCCAAGCTCTACTCATTGAACTTGACATTGTGTGGTGTATTTTGTAACAAAATAAATCTTTATAAGGCTAAATGGCCTTGTCAACAAGCCATCACTGTCTACCCCTGGAAAAAGAGAAACAAATAAGAAAGTTTGGCCAATCTCAGTGCAGAGAAACTCTGAAACGTTTTCCATGCTAACACTCCTGTGGAGTTAGAGAAGTCAGAAAGAAGAGATGCTAATGACGAAAAGGAAGAAGAAAGAGCTGTTGGCTCAAAGCAGCCATCTTGGCTACCCTAGATTCACAACTTGTCACAATTGTATATCTTTGCATTGCAATAGTATTATATTCCATCTTCATCTGATTAAATTCATCATATTGCTTGCAGCTAATCCTGATGGATTAATGTGATTAATGCCAACAATAACTATGGCCGGAATTTTCCGACCATTCACGCCAGTGGCATTTTCCCATCTCGCTGCAGTGATTGAAGATTTGGCTTGATGCTCAATCCTCCCTCTTCACTGCAGTAGGAGCAGGGTGTGAATGGATGCTAAAATGGCACCCTTTCTTTCAAGGATAAGAATTACTACACTGGACACTGTGCAATCATCAGTAGGCATCCCAATCTCTGATCTTACGATGGTGTATAGGTTATTGATGAAGCAAACGATGATGATTACACATAGTACACTGCCTTAGGGGACTTACTACTTTACCACAATAATAAGACATTGATTCCTGTGACAGGATATGCAAGGTTTTAATTACCTTATCCTGATGTGGTTTTTTAAAATTCACAACTGCTTTACAAAGTATGGTCAGAATCTATTTGATGGAGTCATTCGATACAACAACAATCACTTCTCTTGCTAGAAAACATGCACAGGCAGCTGAGATCAAGTGGATCCCTTGAAGAGTATAGAGGGTGTAGGAATAGAGTTAAGAGAGAAATCAGGAGGGCAAAAAGGGGACACAAAGTTGTTTTCACAGATAAGGCAAGGGAGAATCCAAATAGCTTCTACAAATACATAAAGGGCAAAAGAGTAACTAGAGAAAGAATAGGACCTCTTAAGGATCAACAAGGTCATTTACGTGCGGATCCACAAGAGTTAGGTGAGATCCTAAATCAATATTTCTCATCAGTATTCACTGTTGAGAAAAGCATGGATAGTAGGGAACTTGGGGAAAGAAATAGTGATGTCTTGGGGAGCGTACATATAACAGAGAAAGAGGTGCTGAAAGTCTTAAAGCGCATCAAGGTGGATAAATTCTTGTGACCTGATGATGTGTATCCCAGGAAAACTGTGGGAGACTAGGAAGGAAATTGCGGATCCCCTAGCCGAGATATTTGAATCATTGGTAGTTACAGGTAAGGTACCTGAAGATTGGAGGGTGGCAAATGTTGTGTCTTTGTTTAAGAAGGGAAAAACCTGGAAACCACAGGCCGACGAGCCTCCCATTTGTACTGGGTAAGTTGTTAGAAGGTATTTTGAGAGAGAGGATCGACAGGCATTTAGAGATGCAAGGACTAATTGGAGACAGTCAGTATGGCTTTCCAAGTAAAAAATCCTGTCTCACAAATTTGAGTTTTCTGAAGGGGTAATCAAGAAGGTAGATGAGGACAGTGCAATTGATGCTGTTGACATGCACTTTAACAAGACCTTTGACAAGATACCACATGGTAGGTTATTGCATGAGGTTAAATCTCATCGGACACAGGGCAGCCAAGTGGATACAAAATTGACTTGATGACAGAAGCCAGAAGGTGGCTGTAGATGATTGTTTTTTTCAAACTGGAGGTCTGTGTCCACTGGGGTGCCTCAGGGATTGGTGCTGGGTCCACTGTTAGTTGTCATTTATATTAATGATTTGGATGAGAATATAGGGGGCATTGTTAGTAAGTTTGCAGATGACATCAAGATTGGTGGCATTGTGGACGGTGAAGAAGGTTATCTAGGATTGCAATGGGATTTTGATCAACTGGGTCAATGGGCTGACGAATGGCAGATGGAATTTAATTTAGATAAATGCGAGGTGCAGCATTTTGGTAGATCGAACCAGGGCAGGATTTACTAAGTTAATGGTAAGGTGTTGGGGAGAGTTACAGAACAAAGAGATCTAGAGGTACATGTTCATAGCTCCTTGAAAGTGGTGTCACAAGTGGACAGAGTGGTGAAGAAGGCATTCAGCATGCTTCATTTCATTGGTCAGAACATTGAACACAGGAGTTGGACATCTTGTTGAAGTTGTACAAGACGCTGGTAAGGCCACACTTGGAATAGTATGTACAGTTCTGATCACCCTGTTACAGAAAGGATATTATTAAACTAGAAAGAGTGCAGAAAAGATCATGAGGATGCTACCAGGACTTGATGGTTTGAGTTATAAGGAGAGGCTGGATACACTGGGACTTCTTTCTCCAGCATGTAAGAGTCTTGGGAGGGTGATCTTATAGAGGTCTATAAAATAATGAGGGACATAGAACATAAGAACATAAGAAATAGGAGCAGGAGTAGGCCATCTAGCCCTTCGAGCCTGCCCCGCCATTCAATAAGATCATAGCTGATCTGTCGTGGCTCAGTTCCACATTCCCGCCCTCTCCCCATAACCCTTAATCCCCTCTCTTATCAAAAACCCATCAACCCGCGTCTTAAAAATATTTAGCGAGGTAGCCTCCACCACTTCAACAGGCAGAGAATTCCAGAGATTCACCACCCTTTGAGTGAAGAAGTTCCTCCTCAACTCTGTTCTAAACCGCCCCCCCTTTATCTTGAGGCTGTGCCCCCTAGTCCTACTATCTTTTCTGAGCAGGAAGAGTCTCTCCACCTCTATCCTATCCATCCCATTCATCATCTTATACGTCTCAATGAGATCTCCCCTCATTCTTCTAAACTCTAACGAGTACAAGCCTAATTTATTCAGCCTCTCCTCATAGCTCAACCCCCTCAACTCCGGTATCAGCCTAGTAAACCTCCTCTGCACTCCCTCCAAGGCCAAAATATCCTTGTGTAAGTACGGCGCCCAAAACTGCACACAGTACTCCAGCTGCGGCCTCACCAATGCCCTATACAGCCGCAGCAAGACCTCCCTACTTTTATATTCAATCCCCCTTGCTATGAAGGCCAGCATCCCATTCGCCTTCCTGACCACCTGCTGCACCTGCAAGCTGGGTCTTTGCGACTCATGCACAAGACCCCGAGGTCCCTCTGCACCGTCGCCTGCTGCAGTTTTTTGCCACGTAAGTAATAATCCTTCCTGCCATTATTCCTACCAAAGTGGACCACCTCGCACTTGCCAACATTAAATTCCATTTGCCATTTCCTGGCCCATTCGCCCAGCCTATCTAGATCCTTCTGTAGACTCTCCACACCCTCCGCACAATTTGCCGTTCCACCAATCTTGGTGTCATCAGCAAATTTCGACACCATACACTCGGTTCCCTCCTCCAGATCATCTATATAAATGGTAAATAGCTGAGGCCCCAGCACCGACCCCTGGGGCACTCCATTAGTCACCATCCGCCAATCCGAATAGCACCCATTGACCCCCGCTCTCTGCCTCCTATTTGACAGCCAATCCTCTATCCACGCTAACACCCTACCCCCAACTCCATGTCCCCTGACCTTCTGCAATAACCTCTTGTGAGGTACCTTGTCAAACGCCTTCTGAAAATCAAGAAAGACCACATCCACCGGCTCTCCTCTATCCACCGCCCTAGACACATCCTCATAGAACTCCAGTAAATTTGTCAGATACGACTTCCCTTTAACGAAACCGTGCTGCGTCTGCTCTATCAAGCAATTCCTGTCAAGATGCCTCGCTATTTCCTCCTTGATGACGGATTCTAACATTTTACCTACAACGGACGTTAAACTAACTGGTCTATAATTCCCTGCCTTTTGCCTGGCACCTTTCTTAAACAACGGCGTAACATTAGCCGTTTTCCAATCTTCCGGCACTTCCCCGGAATCCAGCGACGTCCGGAAAATAACCACCAATGCATCCACTATCACCTCTGCCATTTCTTTCAGAACCCTCGGATGCATTCCATCCGGTCCTGGCGACTTGTCCACAATCAGCCCCTCCAGTCTGTCGAGCACTGCCTCTCTAGTAACAGTAATGTCATTAAGACCCTCCAGTCCTACCACCTTTCCATCACTAACACCCGGCAAATTATTCACGTCCTCCTCCGTAAAGACAGAAATAAAAAAGTTATTCAAGACCTCAGCCATTTCCCCATCCCCTACCACTAGGTCCCCCTTCTCATCCTCTAAGGGACCAACGTTCACTCTAGCCAGCCTCTTCCTTTTCATATATTTATAAAAACTCTTGCTATCCTTTTTTATATTAAGCTCTAGCCCAGCTTCATAGTTTCTCCTACCCTTCTTTATCAACTTCTTTGTCAATCTTTGTTGACATTTAAACCTCTCCCAATCCTCTTCTCGCCCACTACTCTTAGCTACTCTAAACGCCTCCGCTTTTAATTTAACACTTTCCTTCACCTCCTTCGTTATCCACGGCTTATTACCTCTCCTCCTATGGTCCTTTTTGACCATCGGAATAAATTTCTGCTGAGCACCAAGAAAGATCTCCTTAAAGATCCTCCACTGATCCTCAGCAGACCTACCTTCCAACGCACTCCCCCAGTCCACATTCACCAATTCTTCTCTCATCCTACCGTACTCCCCTCTGTTCAAACAAAGGACGCGCGTCCAGGAACCCACTTTCTCCTCCTCCATCTGCACCAGAAACTCCACCATACAATGATCACTCTCCCCAAGAGGATCCTTCACCGCAAGGTCCCTAATTCTACCTGCCTCATTACATAACACCAGATCCAAGATAGCTCACTCCCTCGTTGGCTCCAACACGCACTGTTCCAGGAAACTATCCCGGCAGCATTCCAAGAACTCCTCCTCGAGCCCACCGCGTCCAACATGGGTCGACCAATCTATATGTAGATTGAAATCCCCCATAACTACGGCCGTCCCATTCCTGCACGCCGCACTTATTTGCGCGTTAACAGCCCGCCCCACCTCCAGATCATTATTCGGGGGCCTATAGACGACACCCACCAGCGTCTTCCTCCCTTTGCTGTTCCTAATCTCTACCCACAACGATTCCACTTTCTGTTCCTTGGCTCCAATATCATCCCTTGCTACCACCCTGATGCTATCCTTAATCAGTAGAGCTACGCCCCCCCCCCACTTTTTCCTCCCGCCTATCCTTCCTAAACACTTGATACCCCTGGACATTCAGCTCCCAGTCCCTGTCACCTTGCAGCCACGTCTCTGTCATGGCCACCAGATCATATCCATTTGTGCTGATCTGCGCCACCAGCTCATCCACTTTATTCCGAATGCTTCGTGCATTCAGATAAAGTGCCTTCATCCCAGCCTTCACCTGGACCCTATTTGCCGTAACGCCACCAACCATACTCACGCCCCCTACTCCCTCTATTATTGGGACATCCTCGGCCTCTTCCCTTACCTGTACCATCTCCTTAACTTTAGACCCCGTAATGTCACCTACCCTCGCACCCTCCCCCCCCTCTAATTAGTTTAAAGCCCTGTCTACAGTGCTCTTTACTCGATTCGCCAGCACTCTGGTCCCAGCACGGTTCAGACCAACCCCATCCCGCCCGAGCAGGTCCCACCTACCCCAATACTGATGCCAGTGCCCCATAAATGCAAACCCATTCCTCCCACACCAATCCCTGAGCCACCCATTCACTTCCTTAATCCTATCAACCCTACGCCCGTCTGCACTCGGTTCAGGCAGTAGCCCAGAGATAACCACCTTGTCGGTTCTACTTTTTAATTCCATTCCCAGCTTTTCATACTCCCTCCCCAGATCCTCAGTTTGCATTTTGCCTACGTCGTTGGCACCCACATGTACCACAACGACCGGATTCTCACCCTCCCACTCCAGGTTCCTCTGCAGCCCAGATGCGACATCCCGGACCCGAGCACCAGGCAGACAACACACCCTTCTGTGCACTTTGTCATTGTGACAAAGGACAGTGTCAATACCCTTAACCCCACTGTCCCCAATCACTACTACGTTCCTTTTCATCTTCTCCTTGCCTATGTCCTGCTGCATCACTGTACCGTGTGCAGTTTGCTCACCGACCTCATCTCCCTCGTCCTCGTCCAGACTGGAAGCAAGAACCTCAAACCTGTTATGCAGATTGAGAGGCTGAGGCCTCCGCTCCCCACCCCCCTTCCTCCTCTCAGCAGCCCCCTCTTATTGCTGACCCTTAGAGTTAGCCAGTCCAGGGGGGATGGATGTCACTTGCACCCCATTGACAATGGCACCCTCTCTCCCCCTGATGAGCCTCAGCGTCCGTCGCTCAGAGGCCAGCTCATTTACCCTGAGCTGGAGCTCCTCCAGCAACCTGCACTTACTGCAGACATGGTCACTGGGAAGGGCCCTGGGGTCCACCAGCACCCACATCATACAGAAACAACACATCACATGCCCCTCCATTATTCACTGTAGTAGTATTGAAAATTTCCACACGAATTCACCTGGCCCTTTTTCTCCCCAGCCCTTTTGATATTAAGCCCTAGTAGCTCACTCTGCTTCCTTCTCACTCCGCTGCCCGCTCCGACGCTGCCCGCTGTCTACACCAGGTCTCTTTTTAAACCTGGCGCTGATTTAAAGCTTACTGGCCCACAACTCCCTTCTAACCACTCCCTCAGAATTGTTAAAGCGGTAAATACAAAAAGCCCGCAAAAATGCTTTTACATGATTTAAACAGTTCTACAAGGAACAAAGTGCTTTAAACTTATTTAAACAGGTTTTTAACAGGTAAATTCTTATCTCTCTCTCTGCTCCAGCAAACAATGGAAGGCTTCATCAGCTAGATAATTAATATTTTTTTCCCAAAGGGAGGGGAGTCTAAAGCTAGAGGTTGAAGGTGAGAGAGGGGAGATAGAAAAGGGTCCAGAGGGGCAATTTTTTCAGACAGAGGATGGTGAATGTCTGGAGCATGCTGCCAGAGGTAGTAGTAAAAGCGGGTACAATTTTGTCTTTTAAAAAGCACGTAGACAGTTACATGGGTAAGATGGGTATAGAACGATATGGGCCCAATGCGAGCAATTGGGACTAGCTTTGGGGTTAACAAAAGGGGTGGCAGGGACAAGTTGGGCCGAAGGTCTGTTTCCATGCTGTAAACCTCTATGATTCTAAACCAGCCCATGGGGCTGAGATGTTTAGTCTTCAACAACCACAGCCACCTGTCATCCTTTGCACAAGATAAGCCTCATTCCACCGGGTAGTTCACCACCTAATTCCCATTGACTTCAATTTTGTTGGGATTCCATAATGCCACACTTGATCAAATGCTATCTTGATATCAAAGTCAGTCACTTTCACCTCTGCTCTAAAATTCAGGCCTTAATGAATGCATTTATCTGAACATAAGTCCCCAGCTGGTTTGACTCAATTTTGCGTCACACGTACATGTTGATGTGTACTCTGTTTGACTCACAGGTTAAGGAAGGGCAACTTCTTTAGCAATACGTGATGTGGTTAAATCTATTAGAATCTTAATTGCTTCTGGCTTTACCTCATCAATAAAACACTGATTCCTGTGACAGGATATGCAAGGTTTTAATTAGTTTACCCTGCTTCTGTTTTTTTTAAATTCACATCTGCTGTAAAAAATATGGTCAGAATCCATTTGGTGGAGGCAATCGATAAGACAACAACCACTTTTCTTGCTAAGAAGCCATCACATGTATTGAATACTCTGTGAGAACAAATGAAATTGCCCACTCTCCTGTCTCACTTGAGGCTTGTCAATTTTAAACCTCTGTTTTCTATTTTCCGCACACTCAGTCCAAACCCAACAACTTATATCATTTTAACGATTTGGATTATGCCCATTTCAGTAGTCTTCAATTAAAACAAACTCCTGTTGGCACCTCAGTTACATCATTGGAACACACACCACATCCCAGAGGCAAGATTTTCTCTGGGAGATTAAATAAAGTGTTCCATTGAGTGCAGAAAATTAAAAGTTTCAATAACTTTGAATACACAATAAATTTCAGGAAAAATATTATGATTATGAGATAATGTGCATATTTTTAAAAAAATTATCTTTGGGATATGTAGGACTTAGTTGGGTGGCACAACAGTTAGCACTGCTGCCTTTTAGTGCCAGAGATCTGAATTCGATTCCCGGCTTGGGTCACTGACTGTGTGGAGTTTGCAAATTCTCCCTGTGTCTGTTTCCTCTAAGTGCTCCAGTTTCCTCCCACAGTCCAAAGATGTGCTGGTTAGATGGATTGGCCATGGTAAATTGCCTTTAGTGTCAGGGGGACTTGCTAGGGTAAATGCATGGGATTATGGGGGTTGGGCCTGGTGGGATTGTGGTCAGTGCATACTTGATGGGCTGAATGGCCTCCTTCTGCACTGTAGGACTGAGTCAAAGAGTCGGAGAGGTTTACAGCATGGAAAACAGGCCTTTTTTAACATCTAATCGAGTCCCAATTGCCCTCATTTGGTCCATATCCCACTATACCCATCTTACCCATGCAACTGTCTAAATGCTTTTTAAAAGACAAAATTGTACCCTGCTCTACTACCACCTCTGGCAGCTTGTTCCAGGCACCCACCACTCTCTGTGTGAAAAAATTGTCTCTCTGGATCCTTTTGTGTCTCTCCCCTTAAACCTATGCCCTCTGGTTTTAGACTACCCTACCTTTGGGAAAAGGTATTGACTATCTAACTGATCTGTGCCCCTCATTATTTTATAGACCTCTATAAGATCACCCTCAGCATCCTACACTCCAGACAAAAAAGTCCCAGTCTATCCAGCCTCCCCTTTTAACTCAAACTATCAAGTCCCGGTTGCATCCTAGTAAATCTTTTCTGCACTGTTTCTTGTTTAAGAATATCCTTTTTTTTAATAGGGTGACCAGAACTGTACACAGTATTCCAAGTGTGGCCTCACCAGTGTCTTGTACAACTTCAACAAGATGTCCCAACGACTATATTCAATGTTCTGATCAATGAAACCAAGCATGCTGAATGCCTTCTTCACCAGTCTGTCCATTTGTGACTTCACTTTCAAGGAGCTATTACCTGTACTCCTAGATCTCTTTTGCTCTACAACTCTCCCCAACGCCCTACCATTAACTGACTAAGTCCTGCCCTGGTTCGACCAAATTGCATCACCTTGCATTTATCTAAATTAAACTCCATCTGTCATTCATCAGCCCATTGGCCCAATTGATCAAGATCCTGTTGTAATCTGAGATAACCTTCTATATGCTCTCTGCTGGCGGGATCAACATTTATTATCCATTCCTAAGAGCCCTTGAGAAGGTGATTGTGAACTGCATTCTTGAACCATATATAAAACTCTAACTTAAACTGCAGACCTGGGTAGAGCAAAACACTGTGGCACACCAGTCCCAAACATAATGGCTCACACCATTGATATTAAAGAATTGACATCAGAATGGCATCCTGAACAAGTTATCTTAAACCTCTAATGCTGTGCACTTTGATCAGGCACCTTGCCACACCATCTTTACAGTTTCAACAATAGAAGAATACTGGCAGCCAGAAACAAGTGAGTAACAAACTGCACTTCTGTTAAGTGAAGACAAGCTTTAGTTACTCATGTTAAAAAGAACTAACACAGCAGTGGCAGAGTCACAGACAGCCACTCACATCTCCATCAAACAAGACACATTGCTTGGTGCAGCATTCCTGGCAATTAGAAATGTTTTGGAAGATAGCATTCTCCTCCATCCTTGTAAAACAAATTAAGTCGTCAAAGAGAATTAAAATAACTGTGCTGAAGTTTTATTAATTTGGGGGGGGGGAGGAGTCTACAGTGCAGAAGGAAGCCATTCAGCTCATAAAATCTGCACTGATGCTTGAAAAGACCATCTTAGCCTGCACCCGCCTCATCGGCCCAATTCCCATGACCCTGCGCATTTACCATGGCTAATCCACCTAATCCACACATCTTTGGATGCTAAGGGGCAATTTAGCATGGCCAATCCACCTCAGCTGCACACCTTTGAAAATTGTGCAATTATCAGCAAATATCGGCACTTCTGACCTTCTAATAGAAGGTACTATTTGATGGTTCCATAAATTTAAATTTTCAGGGCCAGAATAGTCATTCAGCAGTAATTAGAAACTGAGTACACCATTAACAACTCAGCCACTCACTGAATAAGGTGATTTACAGCAAGGGTAATGCAGAAGTTGTTGCCAATTCAATTAGTTTGACTTGATTGCACTCTGGTGAGATTTGAACAGTGCAACGTGTGGAGAAGCATAAAATCCCTCAAAGCAGCTTCTGGATTTCCGAGTTTAACTGCACATGTGTGGGCTCCAGAAATTGCTGCTAGTTTCAGTGGAATAATGACAGCAAAGTCCAGGGGATCCCTATTCTTTGTAGTCGAACCATGGTGGAGGATGCTGACTGACCAGACAAGATATAAAACCAAGATACAAAACCTCCCTTCCATCAGAATTCCTCATGGGACAAATTTCACTTCAGTGCAAAATGCCTAGCAGGCAATTGTATACTGTAAAAATATTTCCCCACTGAATTAAAGATAAGTGTCAGATCTATTTAATGAATTATCCTTAAGAGACATTAAAAGGAAATTAGAAACCTCCTGTAATCCATGTATTGAGCGAGACACTACAACTGTGATGAGTTCACACTTCATTTCAATGCATTCTGTAATTCCTATTCTTGATTTAATTTCCATTAGCTAAAAACAATCATGTCCTAACTGAGGATAACATTGTTCCATAAATTGATTTTTATTTGGGATATTCAAAACCTATTTTAATATATCACATTCCTAACAACCCGTTGCATCTGCAGAAGGGTCATTTAGACCCAAAACGTTTGCCAGGATTTTATGATCTCGCTCAGGCAAGGCTCGTAAAATCCCACCTGAGGCCATTGGGGAATTGTGTTCTGCAAGCCTCTTTCGCCCCGATTCCGGGATGGGCGTGGCAGTAAAATATCTGCCATTAACTCTGTTTTTCTCCACAGATACTGCCGGACCTCAGTTTATCCAGCATTTTATGTTTTTATATCTCAGCTTTCCAGTGTCCGCAGCACTTTGCTTTTACTTACATACGCACATAATGGAGCGAATTTTATCATCCTGCCCACCACTGGGATCGTAGCGGGCAAGGGGCAGACCCATGGAAAGGTCCATTGACCTCGGGTGGAATGTTCTGGCTTTGGGTATTGAGCAAGGCTGGAAAATCCTGCCCAATCTCTCTGGGTTGTTTGAGCTTTTCACTTACAATCAGGTTTCTCTTTTGCGTTCTGCTGAGAGCAGCGGGCCAGATAAGCAATCTATAAATTTCACATCTGGTCCAATAACTGTATCTCAGACTGGGTATTTGGTGCACGGTTCCAAGCAGAGGTGCAAACAGAATGCTAAAGGTGGCAATTCACTATGCAACCCATCTCTCATCTTCCTCAAACCTACAAATGGATGGACCAGATTAAATTCCTGTGTGACTCTTGATTTTGTACATTCTGAGTGCATGACTGCAGAACCATTTAACTCACATCTTAACCTCCAAATGTCAACCCCTGTTTCCCCCTTGTCTTTAGATCTGTGTAAACTCTATTTCCAACCTTATGCAGAACACTTACTTAATTGTCTGCTTCTGAAGAATATCCTGGTCAGTTGCATTCAACGTCACGACGACACTGCCAACTGGGATGTTCTCTGGCTTCACCACGATTGTTGGATCTGGATTGAAGACTGGCGGCTCGTTGGCATCAAGAACCGTGACTTGCACGGTGGTGGTAGAGCTCGACCCGTAACTGATCTCAGGCATGATCGGGTCTTCATTTTCCACCTTAATCAGCAGTGTGTGAAATGCAGATCTTTCATAATCCAAAGGCTGAAATGAAATCAATTAAAGAAGGTTGTAGTCACTCAAGTTGTTAAATGAATTCAAAATCAGAGCAGCGATTACAGACGTGAAGCAATTTCTTCAAACAGATTCATCGACTTGAAATTAATCTCAGTGAATAGCAGATCAATATTTAAAACATAAATACTCATTTGGCTCAATCAATCTATTATTAAATGTGTTGGTTCCTGAAAAGTGAAAATTGTTCCAGCGATACTTCATGGACATTTCGGAATTGAGTAAAAGTCCACTCAATATTTCTTCATCTTTTCTCATCTCCCTTGAGGGATTGACTCCATGTTAGAGTTCTGCAGTTTTGCTCTGGGGTTTTGCTATTATTTATGGTGGAATTTTTGACGGTTGATATCAACAGCTGATTGGAGTATGGAGCCCAACTCATTATTGTCTCCATCCAATTTTTAAAGTTTATTAAAGTTTATCTATTAGTCACAAGTAGGTTTACATTAACACTGCAATCAAGTTACTGTGATAATCCCCTAGTCACCACAATCCGGCGTCTGTTCGGGTACTCTGAGGGAGAATTTAGTCCGGCCAATGCATCTAACCAGCATGTCTGTTGGGCTACATGAGGAAACCAGAGCACCCAGGGGAAACTCACACAAACAGAATATGCAAATTCTGCATAGACAGCAACCCAAGCTGCGAATCGAACCTGGGTTCCTGGTGTTATGAGGCAGCAGCGCTAATCACACCAGTTACATTCTCTCACTTCCTGAAGGGGTCACTGGGGGATGGCTGATTTTTCCTTCTCTTCCTTCACTGAAATTCAGACCAATTATACTCACTACTACCTGAGTACCGTAACTAAGGTTAGTTAATTCAACACAGGTAAGCAATCCACGCAGGCGTCTTTATGATCACTGCTGCACTGAGATAAGACTTCTGACCAGGATTTTCCTCAGATAATTGAAACAATTATGGACCTCGTTTAAAAGGTGCCTGGATCTGCATCTTAAATGCTGTAAGTTGAAAGGCTATGCCCATATGCAGGAAGATGGGATTAGAAAGGGCACCTGGGTGTGTGAGTGGGCATGAACAAGGTCGACATGGTGGTACATTGGTTAGCGCTGCCAGGACCTGGATTCAATTCTGGTCTTGGGAGTTTGGCTGCAGTTTGCACATTCTCCCCATGTCTGCGTGGGTTTCCTCTGGGTTCTCCGGTTTCCTCCCACTGTCCAAAAATGTGCAGGTTAGGTGGATTGGCTGTGGTGAATTGCCTCTTAGCGTCCCAAGACACTAAGGCCAGGGGGATTGTGCTGTAGTGTGCTATGCTGTAGTGTAAATATGGGCATTACAGGGTAGGGCACGAGTAAGATAAAAAAGGATGGTAGGTGCAGACTTAATGGGCTGAATGGCCGCTTCTATCTTTTCTATGGTTCACATGATCCCATCTGCTTTGGCTTGGATGTCTAATTTAACAGGCAAAACAGCGTGACTGAGAATCCTGCACTTCGCTGTGTTTCCAAAGCTGGGAGTGGGTAAATTATAAGTCTGAGGCACAGCAAGGAAGCTCAGAAGTGACAGAGAAAAATACTGTGCTGGAGGTGCCTTAAACATAGAAAAGTGAAAGGCAGAAACCAGAACACCATAAAGAAAGAAAATCAAAAAACTTGCATTTATACCACACCTCCCACAACTATGGATATCTAACATTACTTTACAACAATGAAGTGTATCGATTGTTACTGTTACATTGTGGGGAACACAGCAGCCAATTTTCACAAGTGAGCTACCACAGTCAGCAATGTGGCATTGATCTGATTATTTGCTTTGGTATTGTTGATGGAGATAAATCCCTACAATGCAGAATGAGGCGTCTCGGCCCATTGAATCTGCATCAAGTCTCCAACAGAGCATCTTACTCAGGCCCTGTAACCTCACATATTTGATACTAATCCTCCAACCTCTACATCTTGGGACACTAAGGGGCAATTCAGCACGGCCAATCCACCTAACCCGCACATCTTTGGACTGTGGGAGGAAACTGGAGCACCTGGAGGAAAGCCACGCAGACACAGGCAGAATGTGCAAACTCCACACAGACAGCCGCCCAAGGCCAGAATTGGACCTCGATCCCTGGAGTTGTGTGGCAGCAGTGCTAACCACTGTGCCACCCTTAAATACTGACCAAGACACAATGGATAACTTCCTTGCTCTTCTGTGGAATCTTTTAGATCCATGTGAGAGGACAGACGGGTGCCGGAATTTCACCGCCACACTCACCTGAGATTCATCGAATCCACCACCCCCCTCACCCCCACACCCTGAGGCCAATGGAGAATGCCATTCTGCGAGCCTCGCCCGCCCCGATTCTGTGGCAGGCGTGCTGGCAATAATTCCAGCAGGGGTCTTGGTTTAATGTCTCATCCACAGTCAGCATCCTCAATAATCCACTGCGCTGTCACTGTCAATTACTGCACTCAAAACACAACCTTCTGCTTCAAGAGAGTCTGCTACACCTGAGTCAAGGGTATCTGGTCCACCTTCTCACCTACCATACATATTTCCTAATATTTGCCTGAGGGCTGAAAAGGCTGCTGGATTGCTTGCCCCAAGAACATATTCACAAAAATGTACTCGGAAATGACTCAAAAGACAATGTTAATTGGCTTGTACTATGACTAAATGTTTATTACCTGTTCAAAGCAGAAACATGCAGACTACCAGAGACGAAGGACTGTCACAACTGGAAAATGGTTAGCTTTCGGCCCTTTGTGGGCACCAGGAGGTATCTCTGCAACTCACCGGCAGACATACTGGGCAGCTTGAGGAGTGAAAAGTTTGGCGGAGGGCTGACAGGTTCAGGTTACTAATAAACAGAGCACTGAGAGAGCGGTTGGTTCTTTTTTGTTATCTTCTTGCTTCTGCACTTCCTAAAATGAACCTGCCTTAACGCTCTCACAGATACGGAGTGCTTACAGAAGTAAACATCTGAGGACCAGTCCACCCCACCCCCCCCCCCCAACCACCACCCTCCCCCCTCCCCCCCACCCCACCCCCCCACCCCCTTGAGGAACTGCATCCTCTACCTGATTCACCCAACCCATAATGGCACCTTTATTATTCTAATAGCAGCCCAGATTTGCATGTTTGGTCAATGACGTGGCTTAATTAGCAAAGGTTTCCACCCAGTGAATGAGCTGGGATGAAATGATGAAACAAGTGTCTCATTCTTGCTGAAGAACTTAAGTGCCAAGATCGCCAAGTGCAATTCCTTAAATAGTCAATGACTCATTATCTGTCCAGTACTGAAAACTCAATTCACTTCCGAACCTCTTCCTCTTATGTGGTGCTTTCGGAATGTCAGGAAACTGTGAAGTTACTGCCTGGGATTATACCCATGAAATCCTTGAGGACTGATTGAAAATCTCATCTAGAGGTAGTGGAGGCAATCTCCTCTGAGGTGATGCTGACAGTCAAAATGCTGGCAGCGTACATAACTCACATCTCCAACAACCAAAAGAGAAAACGCTGGAAAATCTCAGCGGGTCTGGCAGCAGCCGCAAGGAGAGAAAAGAACTGACGTTTCGAGTCCAGCTGACCCTTTGTCAAAGCTAAAAGGCACAGAAAGTGGGAGATATTTATACTGTAGGATCAGGGAATGAAAGATGAGTCACAGCTACAAAACTGAGGGGGAAAGGCTGCCAGTGGCAGTCCACAGAGCGAATAGAAGGTGTGGATGGCCAAACGGCAGAGAAGCTGAAATCAGAGGGTAAACTGTAACAGATGGAAATGTGGGGTGAGGGGGAAGATGGGTGGGAGAGAGGGAAACTTGAGAAAAAGGGAGAAAGCAGAAGCAAAGGGTGAGAAAAGGTAAAGAAAGGGGAGATAAAATAGGGGGAGAGAGTGGGGGTGACACCCTACAGAACGCCTTTTAGCTTTGACAAAGGGTCACCTGGACTTGAAACATCAGCTCTTTTCTCTCCTTCCAGATGCTGCCAGACCTGCTGAGATTTTCCAGCATTTTCCCTTTTGGTTTCAGATTCCAGCATCCGTAGTAATTTCCTTTTAGCACATCTCCAACATAATGGCATGAAGTGAGGAACACTCTGGAGAGAGTGGTAATCAATGTAGATCAGTGTGCAGTGCCATGACTTCAGGAGGATGCTTTAAGAGCAGTTATCACATCTGAATTAGCATCATTGATTATTTTCAGAAATGGTTTGAAGAGAGCCCTAGCTCAGTGCTTTCAAGGCTTAATTGGGGCTGTTCATCCTGTTCTTATACATACTATCAATCCAACTGAGCTTGTGAGGATCATAGAATCTTACAGTGAAAAAGGAGGCCATTCAGCCCATCGAGTCTGTACCAACTATAATCCCATCCAGACCCTATCCCCAAAACCTCATGCATTTACTCTAGCTAGTTCCCCTGACAATCAGGAACAGTTGAGAATGGCCAATCCACCTAACCCACACATTTTTGGATGGTGGGAGGAAACTGGAGCGCCCGGAGGAAACCCATGCAGACATGGGAGAATGTGCAAACTCCACACAGACAGTCACCCAAGCAGGGAATTGAACCAGGGTACCTGGCGCTGTGAGGCAGCGGTGCTAACCACTGTGCAGCCCCTGCTGAATATTGCTGATTTTATGGCAGTGACAATGAAACTACATCTATACAGCTCCTTCCAAAACCAGTGGCGTACTGCTTTGAACGTGTTAGCAAGATGCTCTGAAAGCTGCTGCTTCAGCACTGCCTGATTCACTGGGATAAAGCTACAGATACAGGTCCAGTCGTAAGCTTTATAATCTCCAGGCGTTCATTCCGATAGACCCAGATAAGAGGAGTTCAAGATTGCAAATGAAAAATGTTTTGGATAGAGGCTGTGATGATGGATGCAAGAGATAGGAACAAGTCGTAAAATATTGTTTTTATACAGAGACATCCTTAACACATGGCAACAACTGATTTTGTCTACTTGAAATAACTTTGCACTCCGGCATCTCACAATCCTCTTTTATTTCCCAAAGAACGTTTAAGATTGAGCGAGGAAAGCACACTTACTTTGTCAACAAATAACATTCCCTCATTGTTCTTTGGATTGGTCTCGATTTTAAAATTCATGTCAGGGTTTCCATTGATAATGGTGTAGACAGCTCTCCAAGCTCCAGTAGCCGGGTCATCATTGTCCTCCACAGTAAGATTCACTATAATTCCGGTAAATCCTTCGTTCACTGTCGCTTGGAACTGATATGAAAAAAGCCAACATTGTTATCATTAAGTGGCTGCAAGTCTTCAATTAGCACAGTCATCAGACAAAATAAATTATTCAAGTGCTCTACCTCATTTTCTATGCTCTTTGTAGTCTTGTTTTGATTCCTAACAGTCTGTGATGTTTCCTATCACCAGATTATTCAAGTGTTATTCCGACCTTCTGCAGAAATTGCATCTATATCAAAGTGTGAACCGCGCACGATATTTGAATAACTTTTTATTTTTTGTGATTGCATTTGCATAGACTGTGAATGCAAGCCTGTTCATCTACATGTACGATAGATTTAAGTGAGTGATGGCCTAGTGGTATTATCACTAGACCATTAATCCAGAAACTCTGCCAATATTCTGGGGGCCCAGGTTCGAATCCCGTCACGGCAGATGGCAGAATTTGAATTCAATAAAAAACATCTGGAATTAAGAATCTACTGATGACCATGGAACCATTGTCAATCGTCGGAAAAACCCATCTATTTCACTAGTATCCTTTAGGGCAGAAATCTGCCATCCTTGCCTGATCTGGCCTACACGTGACTCCAGAACCACAGCAATGCAGTTGGTTCTCCAAGGGCAACTGGGATGGGTAATTAATACTGGCCAGCCAGAGACACCCATGTCCCACGAATGAATAAAAATAAAGTCAACTTGGGAAACAGGTAGCCCTTGTTGATGGGTGGAGATTCCAGGTATGCAACTTAGAAGTTCTAATGGCTAAAGTCTCAAAGTGGGGAATCATAACTGCTTCCTACATTTGAAGCACATTTAATCATTTTACATCAAAAGCAATGATATAGTCCATAGAATCCGTAAAGTACACAAGGAGGCCACTTGATCCATCAAGTGTGCACCAATCACGATCCCACCCCATAACCCCATGCATTTACCCTGCTAGTGCCGCTGACACTAAGGTTCAATTTAGCACGGACAATCCACATAACCTGCACATCTTTGGAGTGTGGGAAGAAGCTGCAGCACCCGGAGGAAACCCATGCAGACATGGAGAGAATGTGCAAACTCCACGCAGACAATGACCCAAGCCAGGAACCGATCCTGGTTCCCTGGCACTGTGAGGCTGCAGCGTCAACCACTGTGCCACCGTTCCACCCACAGATGGCTCTGAAAGTTACCTAAGATTGCTCTGAAGGTTAAAACCAGGAGGCTGGAGAGTGGAATCTGTTCCCAAAATATATTACTCATACTTGAAGTGTTTCTTGCCATCTAGCACACCACCTCAAGGTAAAATTGGTCAAAAGCAGCTCTGGAGATTTTATCACACCTGATTATTTCAGAACAGCAAATGTGTTGAAGCCTTTTAGCCAACTCTGGCCTATACCAGGCATTCTTCATGAGCTGTCAAGTGATTCCATCAGCATTGGAGATTTTTATAGCCACCACACTACTGAAGACTACACAGAGTCAGATCAAAACGGTGTTGACCTTTTGGTCTGAACCTTACTCTAAGATCTTGAACTCATCCTTGGCACAAAACAATGAGATACTTTTCATCCTGCCATACAGAAGTTGCAGGACTCTCCTCACGTCCCTGGGATAACCAACACGGGTGAGTGTCGACTTGAAACTACAAGTAGTGCATTGAAAAACTTTCAACAATGAACATTATGTGATCCTTTCTGAAGCTGATGTAGGCATACTTACCAGGCAGACCAAGAAAAACCTTCGGTGGAACATTGGGAAGCATATTGTCCCAGTTCTACACAATTCATTAATTTCAATTTCATCCTGAACAATGGTCTAGATATTTACAGGAAGGCTTTTGAAGATTGGCAAAGGGAACGTGAGTAGTGCTGGTAGGATAAAAGCATGGGTAGAACCCAGCAAAGCCAGGGACATGGAGCTTGTAACAACCTCACGGGTGGCATGATGGCACAGTGATTAGCACTGCTGCCTCACAACGCTAGGAGCCCAGGTTCCATTCCCAGCTTGGGTCACTGTCTGTGCAGATTCTGCACGTTCTCCCTATATATGCATGAGTTTCCTCCAAATGCTCCAGTCCCCCCCTCCAGTCTAAAAGACATGTGGGTTAGATGCATTGGCCATACTAAATTCTTCCTTAGTACTCGAAGGGGCACCGGAGTGTGGTGACTAGGAGATTTTCGCAGTAACTTCATTGCAGTATTAATGTAAGCCTACTTGTGACACTAACTAATAAACAGATAAATATTAAACTTTAACCTTATCTGTAGGGATCTCATTTGGGCTGGCATTTTCTGCTGCCAGTGAGAATGGAGAGATTGACACTCAGCCAAAATTCCATTCACAGCAGCAAGATCGGGGAATCCCAGCCGCGGGAAATGTCAGAGAATTCCAGACTTGCACTTTTTGGATCTATTTCATAGTGAAAGCTGGTCAAATCGGCAGCTTGGCTGGAGGCCAGGGTGAGGAAAACACAGCAGCAGAATCAACACTGCAGCCGAGTAACCTGGGGGATGGCACTTGGCAGCTTGAGCTTGGATGGGATTGGAAAACATGGCAGGACGTGAGAGACTGCAGTTAGCAGAGGGGCAGTGCAGCATGCCCATTCTTCATGGTCTACAGAGCGCTGAAAAAAATAATTGCTTCATGGAGTCAACAGGTTCTGTCTCTCTTTCACCGCTGGGTTTCTCTAACCCTTAGAAACCGCAGAGGGTTTACCAGATTCCTGGAACCACGATATCCACCATCGTAAAGAAGCAGCTGGCACGTGTGTGCCGTGTATTAGGGGTACACTGCCCTACAGTCTTCAACTGAATCCCCCTCATTGCTCCATCCTGTCCACTCTCCCATTCCTCATGGTATTTTTGGGGGAGGGGGGGAGGGTGGGGAGGCTGTAACATTGAGGCTCATTTCTCTAATTGAACCAGAGACTTTCAAAAACAATAACGCAAAGATAATAAATGGAATTTCCATCCTGACAATTCTTGATGCACTAGTTAATATGACATCGGTTACTCTTTGTGGATTGTTTTAATACAAGAATTTAATACATGAATGAGACGCATGGTGGCGCAGTGATTAGCACTGCTGCCTCACAGCGCCAGGGTCCTGGGTTCTATTCCGGCCTTGGGTGACTGTGTGGAGCTTGCACATTCTCCCTGTGTCTGTGTGAGGTTCCTCCTGGTGCTCCAGTTTCCTTTCACAGTCCAAAGATGTGTGAGTTAGGTTGATTGGCCATGCTAAATTGCCCCTTAGTGTCAGGGGGACCTGTGGGGTAAATAAGTGGGGTTAAGGGGATAGAGCCTGGGTGGGATTGTGGTTTGTACAGACTTGATGGGCCAAATGATCTCCTTCTGCACTGTAGGGATCCTGTGCTTCTATGAAATGAAGTAATTAGTAGAAAAAGTTGATAGACAAAGCAAAAATAGGCTTGATCAATAATCATTATTTTTAAAATCTCCTTCTCAAAATGGAGACTAAACAGGAAACATTTTCCCTGGCAAATATGAATATTACATAATTTCTCTTTGACATAAATGCATTTCACTGTTGAAAAACTAATTGCTATAAAAGTCAACTGCTAGTTCCAGATAACACCTCCGTATGGTTGCAGATATGAACGCGACTTGTTATCTGCACAACTGCGTACCAATCAACTCCCTTAGCTAATCATTTCTGATGGGTCAAGAAAATTATGAATTCAGCTTATCAAGGTGAAATCAGTCACTTTTCAAATCCAGTGTCAGTATCAAATAATTGCAGGGCAGAAGCAGAGCAAATCTGTCCCTACATTATTGTGATATTGTGTCTTTATCTCAGTCTCAAATAAGCACTCATTATTATACCAATGTGACATTTCCATCCCCTACACCAGCCATCCTTGTACATACTCAAGAGATAATACCAATGCACTGTTCAGCATCATCAAATTACAGTAAATTTCCTGTTATTGACTTGGAGACAAAATTGCTTTGAGACTAACCTAAACTAATTTAATTTAATTCCTATAGAGGAGATATCTTATCACGCTGGGAAGGATTCAAATTTGAGGCACAGAGATAAGAGTGCAATGATTTGACATAGTGTCCAACCTAACCGTTTCATTCTCGCACCTCATCTCCCATGTCAAATGCTTGCTACAGTCCCACTCAAGTGTTGGGGCCATTCAAGTAACCTATTATCCAGTTCCCAGATAAGTGTACATGTTGCAAGCTGGGCTTGTGTGGTAACATGGCCCCTTGAAAGGGGTGATCCTTGAGGGCTACTTGATTGGACTGGACCCTAAAGTGGCACAGTGGTTAGCACTGCAGCCTCACATTGTCAGGGACACATACTCGATTCCGGGATTAGGTCACTATCTGTGTGGAGTTTGCACATCCTCCCTGTGTCTGCATGGGTTTCCTTCAGGTGCTTTGGTTTCCTTCCACATTTCAAAGATGTGCGGTTTAGGTGGATCGGCCATGCTAAAATTACCCCTTAGTGTCAGAGGAACTAGCTAGCATAAAATGTATGGGATTATGGGGTGAGATTGTAGTCGGTGCAGACTCGATGGGCTAAATGCCCTCCTTCTGCATTGTAGGGATTCTATGTTCTATGATATACGAAGAAGCCGCACGGAAAATTGAGCCAATCGTGAACAATGACGCACATCCTGGGATTGGGAGGAACCTCAGTTGGAGTTGGAAAGACCTGTGAATTAGCTTTGCCAGATCATTATCTTGTACATATGTTCTTACGAACAAGTTGTTCATTGTTGAAGCCACAACACGTCTCCTTTCACTTTACAACACTGGTGTGAGAAAAAAAACCACACATTCATTCATGTGGATGAAGTCCTGATGAAGGGTCATCTACACTTGAGACACTGGTTCTATTCTCTCCCCACAGACGCTGTCAAAACTGCTGAGATTCTCCAGCATTTTCTGTTTTGTTCCAACTCAATAAGGTTCCATCTATAGAAATAGCCCTGACAGTCAATGGCCAGGCATTGATAAATAAATTGAAAGAATGGTCATCCAACCAGTTGTGAAACCTAGCAGTTATTGCCATCACTGACAAATATGCAGCCATTGGGGTGGCCAAGTTGGCCTTGGTCAAGACCTCTCACCGACTTCGCAGGACACATGTTCCTCACCCTGGCTGATACGGACTCAAAATGGCCGGATGCCCATCTTATGGAGTCTACAATGGCAGCAGCCAGCATTGGCAAGTTACGGCAGGTTTTTTTGCCTTCCAATGGCATCCCCGAGGTCTTAGTATCAGACAATGGCACATCATTTACACTGGAGCAGTTTTAAACATTGTTAAGTCAAACGGTATTCACCACATTCAGTCAGCCCCTTACCACCCAGTTCAAAATGGTTCAACAATAGCAGAATGAGCCGTACAAACATTCAGATCATTGATGAAATAGCGAGTTCTCAGGACACTGCTTTTATGTTTGGCTAGTTTCTTAATGTTGTATAATACGCTGAAAGCAACCACAGGGGTTATACCAATGAATGAGTAATTGGACGCCACCTACAAATTTGTTTGGATTTGGCATTTGCAGATTTGCTGGGGAAAGTGAAGGTTAGACAAGCCTCTCAGAAAGACAATCATGAGTTTTCCAGGCTGATGATTTCATTATGGTCAGAGATTTTGGTGGAGGACTGATATGAGTGGCAGGCAAAACTGTGGGAAGAACGGGTGGGGTCTCATAAGTTGTGTAAGATTGTGAAGTAAAAAAACACGTGGGTCATTTGAGGAAGAGAGTGGCCCTGATTCAGAGGACCAGATGTGTTCTGTGGTGGACTTGGGCATGCTAAATGCTTATTCAGAGGTTCCTGTGGTTAATGTGGAGCAGAGGCAACCCACGATTTCTGAAGCTGAGGTGTTAGAAATTACTGAGGAGGATATCGACCCCGGATTGATGAGTTTGCCTTTTGCATCTGTCTGCCCAGGTTCTTTACTCACTGAAGGATACAGCACCATGTTGAGCTGTTCTCCAGAATCCAGAAGTCTCCAGGGTGATTGATTGACTTTGTGAATAAACCTTTTCTCTTGGGTGCACCTGATGTGTTATTGTGTGACGCAAGCCAATGTTTAATGATGTTCCTTTTATTTTGTTTCATGGATGGACTCAGGAACTGGGGGTGGTGGGGGGTGGGGAGGCACGGTGTGCGGGGGCAGGGAGTAGGAGGAGGAGTGTGAGCCAATTGGGAACTAGGGCATGCATCCTGAGTTTGGGGAGGAGTAGAGAGTAGACTCCTGTTTTAGTTCTACATTATTACTGCAAAATCATTCATTGTTGAAGTCATCATGAATTGTCTTTGATTTTATACACCGTGTATCTTTTTTTATTCATTCGTGAGACAAGAGCATCACTGGCTGGCCAAAATTTATTGCCAATCACGAGTTGGCCTTGAGAAGGTGGTGGTGAGCTGCCTTCTTGAAACACTGCAGTACATGTGTTGTGGGTTAACCTGCAATGCCATTAGGGAAGGAATTGAAGGAAGGGTGATATATTTCCAAGTCAGGAATGTGAGTGGCTTGGAAGGTGGTGGCATCCCCATGTATCTGCTGCCATTGTCCTTCTAGATGAAAGTGGTTGTGGGGTGGGAGGTTGCTGTCTAAGGACCTTTGGTGAGTTGCTGCCACACATCTTGTAGATAGTACACACTGCTAGTACTGAGCATCGGTGGTGGAGGGAATGGATGTTTGTGGGTATGGTGCCAATCAGGCAGGCTGCTTTCCCCTGGATGGTGTCAAGCTTCATGACTGCTTCCCCCAAGTTATACCCTGGGATTTTAATGCTCCCTATCCAGCAGTTATGATTTGACCGTCCACGCTCTTGGCCTCAATGGGGTTGAGCTGGAGGATCAGAAGCAAAGCCAGGACAGCAAAGTATAGGCTCATATCAGCAAATGGAAGGATAGCTCGAGACCTAGTGGCTACAAGAATGAACAGGACAAAGTAGGTTCAAGAAAGAATCAATAAAGATTTGATGCTGGATACTGAACTTCCTAACTCACAGACAACAATCAGTAAGGATAGGCAACAACACCTCCTCCATGATTATCATCTACACCGGTGCCTCATAAGGCTGTGTTCTCAGTCCCCTGCTATACTCCTTATGATTGTGTAGCTATATTCCCGTCCAATTCAATTTTCAAGTTTGCTGATGACATTACTGTAGTGGATCTCAAATAATGACAAAATAGAGTTCAGAAATGAGATAAAGAATCTGGTGAACTGGTTCAGCAACAATAATCTCTCCCTCAATGTCAACAAAATGAAGGAGATTGGCATTGACTTCAGGAAGCCTAAAGGAGAACATGCTCCTGTCTACATCAACGGGGGCAAAATAGAAAGGGTCAAGGGCTTCACTTTTTTAGGTGTCCAGATCACCAACAACCTATCCTGGTGCCCCCATGCTGACACTATAGTTAAAAAAGTCCACCAATGCCTCTACTTTCTCAGAAAACTAAGGAAATTTGGCATGTTAGCTGTGACTCTCACCAACCTTTACAGGTGCACCATAGAAAGCATTCTTTCTGGTTGTACCATAGCTTGGGGTGGCTCCCGCTCTGCCCAAGACCATAAAGAACTACAAAAGGTCGTGAATGTAGCCCAGTCCATCACTCAAACCAGCCTCCCATCCACTGACTCTGTCTACACTTCCTGTTGCCCTGGCAAAGTGGCCAGAATAATTAAGGACCCCATGCATCCCGGACATTCTCTCTTCCATCTTTGGGAAAGTCTAAGGTCAGATACGAACTGACTCAAGAACAGTTTCTCCCCTGCTGCTGTCAGACTTTTGAATGGACTTACCATGGATTAAGTTGATCTATCTCTGCATCCTGGTTATAACTGTAACACTACATTCTGCACTCTTGTTTCCTTCCCAATGAACGGTATGTTTTGTCTGTATAGCGCGCAAAAAGCAAGACTTTTCACTGTATATTAGTACATGTGACAATAATAAATCAAATCAAATCAAATGTGTGTATAATTTATTTACGGTGTCTGGTGATGAAACAGTTACTGAAATAAACTGTGCTCAGTCCAGCTATCACAGTCCTAAATAATATCTTTAAAATAACTAGGTGAGAATGCATTGTTGAGATAAACTGTTTATGGTTGACCAGCTTTATCTCAGTCAGTGTAGTTCTGGACCACGTCGTGTCTTATAAAGAATTTAATTTGTTGAGATATGCTGCACATAGCTTATTAGCCTCGTTTAACACCCACCCCCAACCCCCGGTCGAAACCCATCAAGCTGACAATAACCAATCAACCTTATCTTCTCCAGCCTCCTGCTGTTGGATAACAGCTACACATCTTGAGACTCTGGTTGCAAAGGTCAGGTTGCAATTGATTGCAAGAATGGTATAAATACCAATGATTGTGGGAGGTTGGTAGCAGAGGTTAACCTACATAGGTGAACTGAATATATTATTTATCTGTTCATCTTTCTGATAGATTTAATATAGCAATTGATATAAACATAGAAACTAGGAGCAGGAGTAAGCACTCAGCCCTTCGATAAGTAACATACTTTCAAAGGTTTAAATCAGACTTAACTGGACCCACTTTCTGAAGAGACAATAGAGATACAGAAGTCTATTTAGAGGGTTAACCCCTTGTCCTTGAATGGCATCCAGAAGATGTTCAATTTAATTTTACTTTGGAAGCCTTAGAGGGATGTACTGCTGCGGCTGTGTAAGGCTCTGGTCAGACCTCATTTGGAATACTGGAATAATTTTGGGCCTTATACCTGAGGAAGGATGTGCTGGCCTTGAGTCCAGAGAAGGTTCACAAGAATGATCCCAGGAATGAAAGGTTTGTCAGATGAGGATTAGTTAAGGAGTCTGGGTCTATGTGCGATGAAGTTTAGAAGGATGAGGGGGGAATCTAATTGAAACTTATCAAATATTGAAAAGCCTAAGCTTGGAGAGGATGTTTCCACTGTTGGGTAAGTTGTTAGAAGGTATTTTGAAAGACAGGATCTAGAGACGCAAGGACTGATTAGGGACAGTCAGCATGGCTTTGTGAGTGGAAAATCATGTCTCACAAATTTGATTGAGTTTTTTGAAGGGGTAACCAAGAAGGTAGATGAGGGCAGTGCAGTTGATGTTGTCTACATGGACTTCAGCAAGGTCTTTGACAAGGTATCTTATGGTAGGTTGTTGCATAAGGTTAAATCATACGGGATCCAGGATGAGAAACCAAAACGGATACAAACTTGGCTTCTTGACAGAATAAGAAGTCTCACAACACCAGGTTAAAGTCGAACAGGTTTATTTGGTAGCAAACACCACTAGCACGTTTGCTACCAAATAAACCTGTTGGACTTTAACATAATGTTGTGAGACTTTTTACTGTGTTTACCCCAGTCCAACACTGGCATCTACTCTTTCTGATAGAAGCCAGAGGGTGGTTGTAGAGGGTTGTTTTTCTAACTGGAGGCCTGTGACCAGCAGTGTGCCTCAGGGATCGCAGCTGAGTCCACTGTTATTTGTCATTTATATTAATAATGAGAATATAGGAAGTACGGTTAGTAAGTTTGCAGATGACAACAAGATTGGTGGCAGAGTGGACAGTGAAGAGAGTTATCTCCGATTGCAATGGGATCTTGATCAATTGGGCCAGTGGGCTGACGAGTTTAATTTAGATAATTTAGATAAATGCGAGGTGATTGAACCAGAGCAGAACTTACTCAGTTAATGGTAGGGCATTAGGGAGAGTTACAGAACGAAGTGATCTAGGGGTACATGTTCATAGCTCCTTGAAGGTGGAGTCACAAATGGACAGAGTGGTGAAGAAGGCATTCAGCATGCTTGGGTTCATTGGTCAGAACATTGAATACAGTAGTTGGGACATCTTGTTGAAGTTGTATAAGACATTGATAAGGCCACACTTGGAATACTGTGTACAGTTCTGGTCACCCTATTATAGAAAAGATATTATTAAACTAGAAAGAGTGCAGAAAAGATTTACTAGGATGCTATCAGGACTTGATGGTTTGAGTTATAAGGAGAAGTTGGATAGACTGGGACTTTTTTATCTGGAGTATAAAAGACTGAGGGGTGATCTTGTAGAGGTTTATAAAATAATGAGGGCCACAGATCAGTTAAATAATCAATATCTTTTCCCAAAGTTAGGGGAGTCTAAAACTAGAGGGCATAAGGTGAGAGGGAAGAGATACAAAAAGGTCCAGAGGGGCAATTTTTTCACACAGAGGGTGGTGAATGTCTGGAACAAGCTGCCAGAGGTAGTAGTAGAGGCAGGGACAATTTTGCCTTTTAAAAAGCATCTAAATGGTTACATGGGTAAGATGGGTATAGAGGGATATGGGCCAAATGCGGGCAACTGGGATTAGCTTAGGGGTTTAAAAAAAAGGATGGCATGGATAAGTTGGGCTGAAGGGCCTGTTTCTTTGCTGTAAATCTCTACGACTGTATATGACTAATGGGAGAGACTAGAACTCGAGGGCACAACCCCAGAGTGAAGGGATGCTCCTTTAAAACTGAAATGAGGAAGAATTTCTTCAGCCAGATGGTGGTGAATTTGTGGAACTCATTACTGTAGAGGGCTGTTGAAGCTGGGTCACTAAGTACCTTTAAGCTGGAGATAGATAAGTTCTTGATTAATAAGAGGATCAAAGGTTACAGAGAGGAGGCATGAGAACGGGAATGTGAATCACATCAGCCATGACTGAATGGTGGAGCAGACTCAATGGGCTGAATGGCTTAATTCTGCTCCTATATCACCTGGTCTTATGGCATCCCTGCTGTCAGCCTAAAACATGCATTAGGCCCTGGCATATGTTAATAAGAGGCCTAAAATGTATTTAAGAACTCCTCCCTAAAACAGAACTGTCAATAATTGTATGGTTCATTAGTGTCATGAGTAGGCTTATATTAACACTGCAGTGAAGTTACTGTGAAAATCCCCTATTCGCCACACTCTGGCATTTGCTCGGGTACATTGAGGGAGAATTTAGCACAGCCCATGCATTTAACCAGTACGTCTTTGCTGGGAGGCAACCGGAGCATGCGAAGGAAACCCACACGGACATGGGGAGAACATACGGACTCCGCACAGGCAGTAACCCAAGTCGGGAATCGAACCCGGGTCCCTGGCGCTGTGAGGCAGCAATGCTAAACATTGTGCCACCATGCCGCCCTAAGGCGATGTGGCCAAATGAGTGGCTGCCACCAAAAATGGAGGCTGTTTTGTGTAGTCAGGAGAACATAGAACATAGAACATAGAACATTACAGCGCAGAACAGGCCCTTCGGCCCACGATGTTGCGCCGACCAGTTACAAAAACAATGACCCACTAGCCTATACCAATCCCTTTTCGTCCATAAACCTATCCAGAGATCTCTTAAACGCCCCCAAACTAGACGCATTTACAACTGCAGCAGGCAGGGCATTCCAATCCCTCACCACCCGCTGGGTAAAGAACCTACCCCTGACATCCGTCCTGTAGCTACCCCCCCTTAATTTAAAGCCATGCCCCCTCGTGCTAGCTTTCTCCATCCGAGGAAAAAGGCTATCACTATCCACCCTATCTAAACCTCTAATCATCTTATATGTTTCAATAAGATCCCCTCTTAGCCGCCTTCTTTCCAACGAAAACAACCCTAAATCCCTCAGTCTCTCCTCATAGGACCTCCCCACCATACCAGGCAACATCCTAGTAAACCTCCTCTGCACCCTCTCCAACGCCTCCACATCCTTCTTGTAATGCGGGGACCAGAACTGCACACAGTACTCCAAGTGCGGCCGCACTAGAGTAGTGTACAGTTGCAACATTACACTGCGACTCCTAAATTCAATCCCCCTACCAATAAACGCCAAGACACCGTACGCCTTCTTAACAACCTTATCTACTTGATTCCCAACTTTCAGGGATCTATGTACACATACACCTAGATCCCTCTGTTCATCCACACTATTCAAAGTCCTCCCGTTAGCCCTATACTCGACACATCTGTTGCTCCTACCAAAGTGAATTACCTCACACTTCTCCACATTAAATTCCATCCGCCACTTCTCGGCCCAGCTCTGCAACCTATCTAAGTCTCCCTGCAGACTATGACACCCTTCCTCACAATCTACCACACCTCCAATTTTGGTGTCATCAGCAAATTTACTAATCCACCCAACTATACCCTCATCCAGATCATTAATAAAAATTACAAACAACAGTGGCCCCAAAACAGATCCCTGAGGCACACCACTCGTAACTGTACTCCATGATGAATATTTACCATCCACCACCACCCTCTGTCTTCTATCTGATAGCCAATTCCTGATCCAACTTCCTAGATTACCCACAATCCCATACATCTGCATTTTCTGCAGAAGCCTACCATGGTGAACCTTATCGAACGCCTTACTAAAATCCATGTATACCACGTCAACTGCCTTGCCCCCATCCACCTCTTTGGTCACCTTCTCAAAAAACTCAATAAGGTTAGTAAGGCACGACCTACCCGCTACAAAACCATGCTGACTATTTCTAATCAATTCATTACACTCCAAATAACTATAAATCCTTTCCCTAATAATTTTTTCTAAAACCTTGCCCACAACAGAAGTAAGACTCACCGGTCTATAATTCCCGGCAAAGTCTCTGTTCCCCTTCTTAAACAATGGGACAACATTCGCTATCCTCCAATCCTCCGGGACTACACCAGAGACCAATGACGACCTGAAGATCTGAGCCAGAGGCTCTGCAATCACCTCTCTAGCCTCCCAGAGAATCCTAGGGTAGATCCCATCCGGACCAGGGGACTTATCTATTTTCAGCCCCTCAAGAATTTCCAGCACATCCCCTTTATCAACCGTAATACTGTCTATTTTACACCCCTGCAACCCAATGTCCTCCTCAGCTATATTCATGTCCCCCTGCGTGAACACCGAAGAGAAATATTGGTTCAATACTTCTCCAATCTCCTCCGGTTCCACACACAACTTCCCCCTGCTGTCTGTAACTGGCCCTAATCTTGCCCTGACCAACCTTCTGTTCTTGACATACCTATAGAACGCCTTAGGATTCTCCTTAATCCTATCAGCCAAAGTCTTCTCATGTCCTCTTTTAGCCCTTCTCAACTCACTCTTCAACTCCCTCCTAGCCAATCTAAAGCTTTCTAGTGCACTATCTGAGCCCTCCAATCTCATCCGAACATAAGCCTCCTTTTTCTTTTTAACCATCGACTCAACTCTTTTAGTGCACCACGGTTCCCTAGATCTACCAAATCCACCATGCCTGACAGGGACATACCTATCAAGGACTCGCAGTAGCTGCTCCTTGAAAAAACTCCACATTTCAGACGTTCCCAGTCCCTGTAATCCCCTAATCCAATCCATGCTTCCTAATTCACTCCTGATAGCCTCATAATCGCCCTTACCCCAGCTAAAATTGCTGACCCGAGGTTCATGCCTATCTCTTCCCATCACTAAGGTGAACGTAACCGAATTGTGGTCACTATCACCAAAATGCACACCAACTTCCAAGTCTAGCACCTGGTCTGGCTCATTTCCCAGCACCAAATCCAATATAGCCTCACCTCTAGTTGGCCTGTCTACATACTGAGACAAAAAACCTTCCTGCACGCTTTGTACAAACACTGACCCCTCTAGCGAGCTAGAACTATAGCAACTCCAATCAATATTCGTAAAGTTAAAGTCCCCCATAACAATTACCCTATTACTTTCACTCCTAACCAGGATTGTCTCCGCAATCCTTTCCTCAACCTCTCTAGAACTTTTAGGAGGTCTATAAAAGACTCCCAACAGGGTGACCTCTCCTCTCCTATTTCTAATCTCCGCCCATACTACCTCAACTGACAAGTCCTCATCAAACTTTCTCTCCGACACTGTGATACAGTCCTTGACTAGCAATGCTACCCCACCCCCCCTTCTACCTTCTTCTCTACTCCGACTAAAGCATTTGTACCCCGGAACCTGCAACATCCATTCCTGACCCTGCTCTATCCATGTCTCAGAAATGGCCACAACATCAAAGTCCCAGGTACTGATCCACGCTGCAAGTTCATCCACTTTATTGCGAATACTCCTCGCATTAAAGTACACGCATTTCAAACCCTGCTCCGCCCCACCCCCACTATGCCGTGCCTTGCATTCCCCAACTATGCCCCCCTCACTTTCACCCCCTTTCCTCACTATCCCTCCCCCCCTCCGAATCAGTTTAAACCTTCCTGCATCGCTTTTGCAAATTTACCCCCCAGGATATTGATTCCCCTCTGGTTCAGGTGTAGACCATCCCTCTTATAGAGGTCCCACCTTCCCCAGAATGAGCCCCAATTGCTCAAGTACCTGAACCCCTCCCTCCTGCACCATCTCCTCAGCCACGAGTTCAAACTTTCCCTCTCCCTATTCCTCTCTAAACTATCCCGTGGCACAGGCAAGAGTCCAGATATAACTACTCTTTCTGACTTCGCCTTTAGTTTCCACCCCAACTCCATAAATCTTTGCTTAATATCCCCTTCCCTTAATCTCCCTATGTCATGTGTCCCCACATGAACTATAACTTGGGGTTGATCTCCCTCTCCCCTAAGAGTCCTGAATACTCTGTCCGATACATCCTGGACCCCAGCCCCTGGTAGGCAACACACCAGCCCAGAGTCCCTACCCTTACCTCCAACTCTCCTATCCGTCCCCATAACTGTGGAGTCCCCAATCACGAGGCCCAATCTCTTACCCCTAACCACCTGAGGCTTGCCAATAGGCTCACCCCCAGAGACCTGCTCCCTTTGGCTATCCCCAGTTGATTTCTCCTCAACTGTAGCCTCCAGGACCGAAAACCTATTTTGGAGGGGAACAGCCAGTTTTGGAGCAGTGCCAGACCCAGGCCAATCTGACCCTTGGCTTCAGCAGCAAGCTCCCTGAGAACCAACACCAACTGGACCTTAGACCCATCTCTCCAGGTTTACATCAGCCTTGGGAAACTAACAATTTCCACCCACCCATCTTTGCTCCAGTAATGGGAGCAACTAGCTCACAAAATGTATAAATAATTAATCCCAAAATATGTTTGACAGCAAAATATTTTCAACTTGTGTTAGCTGTTTCACATTCCGCATAATTTCTCTGGGTGACAACTTAATTACTACATTACGATAATAATCCTTATTAATTCTATCAATTGAAATAAACCTACAGTTAAGTTTTATTAAACTCCTCCCCGAGCTGTGTTAAATCATATTTCTGTTTGCACAGTTGTCTTCTCAACTATAATCAATATAACTATTACATATTGCGGCAAAGACATCAACAAACTAAATGCAATGTAATCGTGACTTCAGTGAAATTATAATTTAACCATAGACAACAGCAAAGTTAAAAAGATACTGGGTGAAATTGTGTTATTTCATATGAACACACTGCCAACACTCTATAGAATGTAATGGTATTATTTCAAGTGACCAAAGTCACTGGAGTTATTTGGAGATGGATGATGGGTTAGGGATGAGTGGGTTTGGGTTAGGGTTGGAGTTAAGGCTGACAGACCCATGACTTCCAAAGTGTTAAGCCTTACATGCAGTTCTGGTCACCACACAACCAGAAGCTTTGGACAAAGTGCAAAGAAGGTTCACCAGGATGTTGCTATGAGGACAGGTCTCTAGTTGGAGCTTCCTAGTCTCATTTCTTAACGTCAGAAGGCACAAAGAATAGAGAAAGAGTTGGAGAGAAGGTTAACCAGGATGTTGCCTGATCTCGAGAGTGTTGACTATGAGGAGAGGTTGAATAAACTAGGATTATTTTCACTGGAAAGACAGGGGAGACCTGATAGAGATCTACAAAATTATGAGAAGCATAGACAGGGTGGGTAGCCAGCAGCTTTTTCCCAGGGTGGAAGTGTCAATTACAAGGGGACACAGGTTCAAGGTGAGAGGAGGCAAGTTTAAGGGAGATATATGGGGAAGTTTTTCACAGTAAGAAGTCTCACAACACCAGGTTAAAGTCCAACAGGTTTATTTGGTAGCACAAGCCACTAGCTTTTGGAGCACTGCACCTTCATTGCTGCTCCTTCATCACTCCTTCAGCACTCCGAAAGCTAGTGGCTTGTGCTACCAAATAAACCTGTCGGACTTTAACCTAGTGTTGAGAGACTTCTGATTGTGTTTACCCCAATCCAACGCCGGCATCTCACATGAAAGCTTTTCATGCAGAGAGTGGTGGGTGCTGGAACGTGCTGCCAGAGGCGATGGTGGAAACAGACACATTGGCAACACTTAAGAGGCATTTGGATGGGAACATGAATAGGGAGGGAATAGAGGGATATGGTCCGTGTAAGGACAGAAGTTTTTTTTGTTTAGTTCGGGCATCATGATCAACATGGGCTTGGAGTGCCAAAGGGGCTGTTCCTGTGCTATACTTTTCTTTGCTCTTTAAAGTGGATTATATTGGCCTTCTAGCCTTGTTTTAAATCATAGAACTAGCATCCAACCTTCACCACTTGGTTGTGCTTTACTTTATTGTAGACTCCCAGTATAACCACATAATTCTCATTTTATTATAATTTTAATGAAACCAGTATCAGTTTACCAAATCCCTGTAACTTTATTTAGAGTAACTTACAAGTAAACATTAATGGAGAGCATTGGGGAAGGTCAGGTCTTCTTAGTCTTGTTACATAAAATTGAGATTTACTCTCTGGATCACAGAAGTTAAAATTGACTAATTAAAATACCCAGTGCATGATTTTCAAATGATATTGTCCCAACATGCAAAGGTCCATGTAAGGGAAAGATGCAGGATGTTCACTGGAACTCACTATTTGGACATTAGACATAGAATTCTACAGTGCAGGAGGCCATCGAGTCTGGACTGACCACAATCCCCCCCCAGGCCCTGTCCCCATAACTTCATGCATTTACCCTTGCTAGTCTCTCTGACACTAAGGGACAATTTAGCATGGCCAATGCACCTAACCCGCATATCTTGGGAGGAAACCAGAGCACCTGGAGGAAACACATGCTGACACAGGGAGAATGTGCAAACTCCACACAGACAATGACCCAAGCCAGAAATTGAACCCTGGTCCCAGGTGCTGCGAGGCAACAATGCTAACCACTGTGCCCCCGTGGCACCCAGACTGTTCTTTGTCTAAATTCTGAACAGAGTGATAACAAAAGCATTGGATAGAGTGACTGCAAATGAGCGGGACACAATAATAGACTATAGATAAACGGGCTGTACTTTTAGGCAGTACTTGGAAAAAATTTGAATTTTGCAAATGCAATGGATTCACAACACTAGGTAGGCCATCTCAGTTGTGAATGGTGGGTCAATTTAAGAACTAGTGGCAAAAAATTCAATTTATTTTCTAATTTCATATCCAAAGCAAACTTTGAAGGACCTCTTTAGGCTTTCAATTCAATTTGGATCTCACATTTGGACGTAAGCATTTAAGTGTTTTCTCCTAAGCACCTTGAAGGAAATACGTAGAAGATGAAGAAGAATAAAGTAGAAAAACGATCCTGCACACTACATATGAATAATTTATCATTATATATTCAGCCGTGTCAAAGAGGTTTAACCTTGAGTTTTTCAGCTGATACCAAATGAAGCTTATTGAGTTTAAAAGATATATTACCCTCCTTCACATTTGAGAGGAAAGTGGAGCAATAAGGGAAGGGCTAAACACATTTGAAATAACCAGCTTTGTTTTTTGTTTCTTTTGAATGGTAATTGTTATTTTAAGACACACTTATCTAACAGCTGTGGCACCGGGTCCTGTCTGGAGGTAGAGTCTGAACTGAAACCAGAAAGAAACAGTAAGAAGTCTGACAACACCTGTTTAAAGTCCAACAGCTTTATTTGGAATCATGAGCTTTCAGAGAGCTGCTCCTTCATCAGGTGAGTCTCGATGATAAGCAGCGCTTCAAATGCTCTTAATTCCAAATAAACCTGTTGGGCTTTAATTTGGTCTTGTGAGACTTCTTACTGTACCCACCCTAGTCCAATGCCAGCATCTCCACATCACAGAAAGAAACAGTCAGAGAGAGTCCTTGGCCGTGGGGTCTCTCTCACCTTCATTCCCCAGTCATTTTGGCCTTAATACCCAATTTACTTTGAAGGCCCAGCATTGGTTTTGGTCTTGAAGCTAAACTTATTGGGTGTGAATGCACTTCACATCTGCTGTGAATTGTAACAGCACAAACAATCACACAAAATTATCGACATCTCAAAAGATTTGGGATATTTTATGCTCAGGACTTTGTGCTGGCAGGGTGCAGATTCAGACTTCAATAAATACATTGAAGTATTTACTCAGCTTCAATACCCCTGTTACTGATATCAAATTATTCTGTAGCTTTTTTTATGTTTTTTTTCATTCATTCCTGGGACATGGGATGTTGCTGGTTAGCCAACATTTATTGCCCTTCCGTAGGTGCCCTTGGAGGGCAGTTGAGAGTTAACCACATTGCTGTGGCCCAGGACTCACATGTAGGCCAGGCCAGGTAAGGACAGCAGATTTCCTTCCCATTAGTGAACCAGATGGGTTTTTCTTGACAACTAACAATGATTTCATGGTCATCAGTAGATTCTTAATTTCAATTTTTTTTTATTGATTTCAAATTCTACCATCTGCCATGGTGGTATTTGAACCCAGGTCCCCAGAACATTAGCAGAGTTTCTGGATTAATAGTCCAGTAATAATACCACTAGGCCATCGCCTCCATTTTATTAAGGATTATATCCAATGTTCTGACGTTATGGGGAGAGGGCAGGAAAGTGGAACTGAGCCACGACAGATCAGCCATGATCTTTTTGAATGGCGGGGCAGGCTCGAAGGGCTGGATGGCCTACTCCTGCTCCTATTTCTTACGTGCCGGGAATTGGACTAAAACCAATATTAGGAGCTTGGCGAAACCTTTTACATTTCCCCAAATTAACTGCACCTTGGTACTGATTAACATGCCAGATGATTATGTTTAAGTTTAAAAGGAAATATTAAGCTTCCTCACATGCATAAAGAAAATCCCAGTACTTGGTTCAACCTTGTTAAATAGAGTGCCGGCATTCACAGTAATCTTATTTCATGAAGAAAGGCTTGCTTTAATATTGTATAGCAGAAGAGTTTATGAATGAGAAAATCCCTCATTCCTTCTCAATGTGTAATCACCTCAGGATATAAAAAAATTTAATGAATGACTGGAAAAATAATTTTTTTTTAAGGATTCCCAGTATAAGATTATCAACTGAAAAGAATTTAATTGGCCTACAGTACAGCCCTACTCTTTGAAGCTAAGTTAAGTTTATTTATTGGACACAAGTAGGCTTACATTCACACTGCAATGAAGTTACTGTGAAAATCCCCCAGTTGCCACACTCCAGGCATCTGTTCAGGTACACTCAGGGGGAATTTAGCATGGCCAATGCACCTAACCAGCACGTCTTTGGACTGTGGGAGAAAACTGGAGCCCCTGGAGGAAACCCACGGAGATATGGGGAGAACGTGCAGAGTCTGCACAGACAGTGACCTAAGCCGGGAATTGAACCTGGATCTCTGGCGTTGTGAGGCAATAGTGTAAACCACTGTGTCACTGTGCTGTCCCCATTAGCAATGATTTACAATTGTTAACAATTATTGCACAGAAATTCTCTTAAAGAGGAGAATATGAATAAATAAAGAAAATAATTTTGATATTCTGCTTCATGTTATGCCCAAAATCTTTCTTAAGAGACAGTGCTAGGAAAGATTTCACTTATTTGTTACTAGCTCATTCATTCTCCTTACCTGTTCCTATGGTTTTCACTAAATGGCTCCCTGCTTCACTGGAAGCCAATCCTGTCAATCAAAGTTCAACTTAAGGCCAAAATTTCAGAACCAGCGGGATCCAGAGTAATTTCTCGAAGTTTGGATTATAGCCTGGAAGTGCATTCAATGCGGGAGAGTTGTTTTATGGTTGGGTCACCACCACGGAACTAACGCAAGGTTCCCGATGGTTCTCCAACTGGTGAGCAAGTCCACTGTTACCCACATTAATTTCTGACCAATGACCATTAACATGAAGACACGCAGCTTCATTGTAATATTCCAATGACCACTGTGCCTTTTTGAGCAGATTGGTTGCCCACTACTCATCCTGCCTTCATTCAAACAGGAAGTGAACAGATTCAAAGTTCGTGGGCTTCCTTGTTCAAACTTTTGGGGTGGAATTTTACAGCTTTGCTCGTCTGGAAACCGTCAAATCCCACCCAAAGTCAATGGACCTTTTCATAATCTGCCCCTCATCTGTGGGCAGGAAAGTAACATTCCGGCCATAATCTCTGATCTAACCACAACCATTTTGAGAAATTAAGATTCACCCCTTGATGTTCTATTCAAATTGAACATATATTTTTATGTAACTTATCCTCACTGAGGCCAGCACCTATATCCTCTGTTTCCTTGGTGACAATTTTATGGCATAATTATGTCATCTTTAAAATTGAGAAGCTTCCTTAATTGCAAGAGATTAAACACGCTATGCCTAATGTGTGTGTGTGATGGTTACGAGTTAAAATTTTACCTTTCTTGATTCAGAACATATTGTGAGTTCTACACTTCCCTCAGGTTCGGAATGTTTACACTGATTTCTGCCCACTTCACCTTTGGGCGTGTTCTAAATGAACTTGCAGGAAATGTGAGCATGTCTTGATGTTGGCACGGAGGATATTTCAGGCTAATACTATGCACTCACCAGGCTTATTCAATCTCCAGCAGAACTATTCCACAAAATACCTAAACTGAAACCATTGTTGAACTAACCAATACCTCATCTATCTATGCTTGTACCTTGCTCATTACAGTGAACTAAATCAGTGCTTTTATCTTTGAAGGGTCACACTGCCAACCTCATAAGCCTTGGAGGCTAATCTATCTTTCCACAATGCGGACTCCATGACAGGCAGTCTGCATTAAGAATATTGTAAAACTCTCTTGTGCTGCATTGGTTGCATGCCATATAAGAAATACTGCTGTTATAGTGCCCTACCTCCCTAGACCTGGGTGGCACAGTGACGCAGTGGTTAGCACTACTGCCTCACGGCGCCAAGGACCTGGGATCGATTCCTGGCTTGGGTTACTGCCTGTGCGGAGTCTGGACGTTCTCTTTGTGTCTGCGTGGGTTTCCTCGGGGTGGTCCGGTTTCCTCCCACGTGCTGAAAGACGTGCTGGTTAGACACATTTGCCACGCTAAATTCTCCCTCAGTGTACCCAAACAGACGCCAGAGTGTGGCAACCAGGGGATTTTCGCAGTAACTTCATTGCAGTGTTAATGTAAGCCTATTAGTGGCACTAATAAATAAACTTTAAACCTGCAAAAAACAATAAATTTGCGGTATGCAGGAATTTTCTCCTCATTCTTCTAGCAGGTTTACAATAAAAAGCTGGCTAGCAGATTTCGCTGACATCCAGTCATCTGAAGTGTGGAGGTGGTAAGAAAGGATTACTATAACCCTGGTTCCATTAGTTGCTATCCTACTGTGTGAAGGAACTGATGCTTCCGTGTTCTGGAATACGAAGAAAAATATGACTTTTTATCCACTGGGGGCATTCTGAATCAGGCTACAAATAGCTTATGTGCTGTGCTTGGAGATTGAAACATATGGCATGCATCGTTTCAAAGAATGACCCACTGCAAATGGTCAGATATTAAAGAATATGAACCTGCCAACCATTGAGAGAGCCATCAGCTGCGCCATTGGACATCTGTCCTGGCAGGCAAAGGCAAAGCTAACAAAAGCCTGCAATTCTCTTGACTTCTGCTGGAAACTGCTGGTAACCACGGGAACAATATTAGATTCCTTCACTGTTGCAACATCTAAATGGTCTCCCACAGGAACATAATATGTTGATATGTGCAATCAGTATCCTTCTGAGAGTTCAACATCACATTTCAGGCAGCAGAGATAACACATTCACAGATTTCCGAGATCAGCCTTGCTGAGGCTTCACTGTAATTTTAAAAAATTTATTCATGGGATAAGGTGCCGCTGTTTATTTATTGTCAATCCTTAATCGCCCTCGTGAAGATGGGGGTGAGCCGCCTTCTTGAACTGCTGCACTCCATGTAGTGTAGGTACACCCACAGTGCTGTTGGGAAGGGAGTTCCAGGATTTTGATCCAGCGCCAGCAAGGGAATGTTGCTATAATCCAAGTCAGGATGGTCGGTGTTATTTGGAAAGAAATTTGAAGGTAATGGTGTTCCCATGCATCTGCTGCCCTTATCCTTCTAGTTAGTAGAGTCTCAGGTTCAGAGACGATTGAAAATTTATCTTGGCGAGCTTTTGCAGTGCATATTATAGATGGTATGCCAATGGGTGTCAGTGGTGGAGGGAGAAGGTGGTGGAATGGGTACCAATCAAGCAGGCTTCTTCATCCTGAATGGCATCAAGCTTCTTGAGTGTTGCTGGAACTGCACTCATCCAGCCATATGGAGATTGTTCCATCACACTCCTGACTTGTAGATGATGGACAGGCTTTTGGGGAGTCAGGAGGGGAGTTACTCCTCACAGAATTATCAGCTTCTTACGTGCCCTTGTCGCGACAGTATTTATACGGCTCGTCCAGTTAAATTTCTGGTCAATGGTAAGCCCCAGGACATTGGGGGATTCAGCAATGTTAGTGCTATTGAATGTCAAGGAGACATTGTTAGATTCTCTCTTGTTGGAGATGGTCATTGCCTGACATTTGTGTGGCACAACTTTCCACTTGTCAGCCAAAGCCCAATATGGTTCAGGTTTTGCTGCACATGGATACAGACAGCTTCAGTGTCAGAAGAGTTACAAATGGTGATGAACATTATATAATCATCCGCAAACATCGCCAATTCTGACTGTTTGATGGAGGAGAGGTTATTGATGAAGTGGCTGAGGATGGTTGGGTCTAAGACACTACCCTGAGGGACTTAACAAGGTAACAATTAAGCTGGATGAAATTATAAGGAGCCTGGGTAGAGTAGATAGGAAAGAACTATTTTCATCAACAGAGGGGTCAATAACTGGGCACATAGATTTAAAGTAATTGTCAGAAAGAGTTAGAGGGGAGTTGAGGAGTAACATTTTTACCTTAGGATGGAGAGTCAGAAACTCAGCCTGAAACTGGGTAGAGACAGAATCCTTACCACATTTAAAAAAGCACTTAGATCTGCATTTGAAGTGCTGTAACCAAGAGAGTCATGGTTCAAGATTTGGAAGGTGGAATTAACTCTTTTTCAGCCAACGTGGTATCACGGGTTAAACGGCATCCTTCTGGGCTGTAAATCTTTTGATGTTTCTATTTTGCAGAGTCTAGAACTAATAGTGGTCAGCAAAAGGCTCAGAACTTAATGTGGAACTGGATGGAGCACACAAGCTCTTCAATAAAAATTTATGCAATAATTGAAATGTATTCTTCCAGAGGAAGCCATCAGCAGATCACTGGTTTAGTTGCAAAGTGCCTGAGAATACTGACTGAGATACAATGCAGTCAAAAAATAATTTAGCAAAAGGCACGATAACAAAGCCCTCGACGTGTAGACATTTGGGCTTAGATTCCCCGATCTCAATCATCCCACCACTGCTGCCAATGAGAATGGAAAATTTCCTGCACAGCCAAAACTCCATTCACTGCAGCAGGAATGGAGAATCCCAGCCATGTGCAAGGCCAGAGAATTCCAGCCATTTCAAGTGCAGGAGGATTGACTGATATGGTGCAGGGTACAATTCTTGTGCAGATCATAGAATCCCTACAGTACAGAAAAGGCCATTCAGCCCATTGCATCTGCACCAACTCTCTGATAGAGTATCTTATCCAGGCTCTCAGCCCCTCCTTATCTCCATAACCCCACACATTTCCCATTGCTAATCCATCTAACCCATACATCTTGGGACACAAAGGGACTATTTAGCATCAACAGTCAACCTAACCTTTACATCTTTGGACTGTGGGAGAAAAAAATTGGAGCACCTGGAAGAAAACCGCACAGAGACAGGGAGAACATGCAAACTCCACACAAATAATCACCCAGAGCCAGAATTGAACCAGAGTCCCTGGAGTTGGGAGTCAGCAGTGCTAACCATTGTGCCACTGTGCCTGCCATTTTTTACAGAGATACTGGAAAAGGCTCAGAGGGAGTCACGAGAATAGTGACCTGCTCACAATGTATTATTATCATAGAATCCCTATTGCAGAAAAGGCCATTCAGCCCACAAACCTGTGCATACTGTTGGATGTTTAGGAATTCATTTAATCATAATGGATGTGATGGCATGAAATTTCTATGCCTCAATATCATTTTTTGAGAGCAATGACAAGCTCTGAATTTGATTTAAAAAGGAAGACTAAATCAGTCTGTGTGTGGTTGAAATTCAATTGATCTTTAACAAATTTATTTTCATTTGCTGTTGCAATGCGTGCAGAATTTATTATTTCACGTACATCTGGTGTTGGATTTCATTTTCTCTGAAATACTTATGTAGTAATTTACATGGAAACAGATTACTACATCTTTTAAACACTTACACTCCTCATTATGTCTTCAATCATTAAGATCAGGTCAATATGCAGGCAAATTAAGAAATTTCTGGCAATAATTCAAATCCACGTAGAAGCTGATTGCTTCGATTAGGGCTTTATGCATTGTTATGATCGTCAATTAGACCCTAGAATGTGGTGGGAGATTGGTTAGGGACCAATGAACTTTTGTGGAAAATAGATAAAGGCTAACATTCAAGACACTTGATTTTGGAATGAAGCCACAGGATTCCATAGGATTTGAACAAAAATGTAAATTCTACAATAAGTTCAGAAAGATGAAACAAATTAAAATATATACCTAATATTCAGGGTAAGTAATTATGGGTAGCTCGGTGGCCCAGTGTTCAGCACTGCTGCCTCATCAGGAACCCAGCTTCAATTCCAGCCTCGGGTTACTGTATAGACGGATTTTGCACATTCTCCCCATGTCTGTGTGGGTTTCCTCTGGGTGCTTCAGTTTCCTCCCACAGTCCAAGCTGTGTGGATTAGATTGATTGCCCATGCTAAATTGACCCTCGTGTCAGGAGGATTAGCAGGGTAAATATGTGGGATTATGGGAATAGGGCCTGGGTGGGATTGCAGTATGTGCAGACTTGATGGGCTGAATGGCCTCCTTCAGCATGGTATGGATTTTATTATTCTATGAAATATAATGTATGTTAGGAAGTCGAGATAGTTTAAGTAATTTATAATTATATTGTGCGTTAGAAAAAAGTTACAAGCGTAAGTAAATTTAATTTTTGTTTTTGTATTTGCATGGTAAGAAAGGGTTAATAACTTCAGCTTAGTTTCATATTAAAAAAGGCGTCTGCAAATCTGTACATTTAGTTTTACTTTAAACATTGCCTACATTGTAATGCAGGTTTTACAACTTTAAAGCAAACACAGGGTATAAAAAGACTGACCTGTTAGTGACCTGAAGTCCATACTGAAAAGCAGAAACATTTGAACTTCAGCTTTGGAATCTGGTAACTCAGAGGCAAGAAACATTTCACAGAAACTGTCAGAACAGGCAGGATAATGCACAGGGACAGGAAGCCAGTCCCAAGCTAAAGAACAGAAAGTTCTAGAAATGAGTGAATGGGAGGGAGGAAAGTTTCAGGAAGACTGTGAAGTCAAAGGAAGTTAAGGTAAGGAGCAGAGAGAGACCCCAGTTAAAGACAGGGTTGCAAGGTGCAGACCTGAAGGTGTTGGCTAGTAGGAAGCCATACAATGAGGTGATCCCAAGTTTGGTGACACTTTAATACAGCCTGTGAAACACTGATGTTCTGTTGGTGTGGCTGGGTACCTGAGGAATTGTGTGGAAGCTTGAATGCATATGGCAATCCAGGACAAAGAAATATCAAAAAGAGAGGTTAACATCCTGGATGTGGATCCTTGGTCAAGGCATCCGAGCATTGCTTGGGAGAAGATTCCAAGGTGTATTCTGGAAACGTAGGGTATAGAAGCAGAAGTAGGCCCTTTGAGTCTGCTCTGCCACTCATTTTGATCATGACTGATCATCAAATCCAATATCCTGATCCTGCCATTCCCCTTCACCTGATCCCTTTATCTTCAAGAGCTATATCTAATTTCTTCTTGAAATCACAACATTTTCTGTTATAGTGAATTCCATAGATTCACCACTCTCCGGGTGAGGAAATTTCTCCTCACCTCAATCCTAAAAGGTTTACCCTTTACTCTTTATCCTCAACGCCTCTACTTTCTCGGAAGACTAAAGAAATTTGGCACACCAGCTATGACTCCCTCCAATTTTTACAGATGCACCATAGAAAGCATTCTTTCTGGTTGTATCACAGCTTGGTGTGGCTCTTGCTCTGCCCAAGGCCGCAAGGAACTACAAAAGGTCATGATGGTAGCCCAATCCATCACGCAAACCAGTCTTCCATCCATTGACTCTGTCTACAATTCCTGCTGCCTCAGAAAAGCAGCCAGCATAATTAAGGACCCCACGCACCCCGGACATTCTCTCTTCCACCTTCTTCCATGGAGAAAAAGATACAGAAGTCTGAGGTCAGGTACCAACTAACTCAGGAACAGCTTCTTCTCCACTGCTGTCAAACTTTTGAATGGACTTACCTTGACTAAGTTGATCTATTTCTACACCCTAGCTATGACTATAACATTACATTCTGCACTCTCTCATTTCCTTCTCTATGAACAGTATGCTTTGTATAATGCGCAAGAAACAAGTCTTTTCACTGTATGTTAATATATGTGACAATAGTAAACCAAATCAAATCAAATCAAACTCTGAACCCTAGTTCTGAACTCCCCCAATATTAGGAACTTTCTTCCTGAATCCACCATGTCTAACCCTGTTAGAATTTTTAAGTTTCTATGTGATCCCCTCTCAGTCTTCTAAACTTCAATGAATATAATCCTAACCAACTTAGTCTCTCCTCATATGACAGACAAGTTATCCCAGGAACTACCTAGCAAACTTTCATTCTACTCCCTCTATAGCAAGGACATCCTTCTTCAGATAAGGACACCAAAACCGCACACAATACAGATATGGCCTCAGCAACACCCTACACCATTGCAATAAAACATCCCTATTCCTATATTCAAATCATCCCCCGATAAAGATCAACGTTCCATTTGCCTTCTTTATTGCCTGCTGTGCCTGCACATTTAATTTCAGTACTGATGCACAAAGATACCAAGATCTTGTTGAGTATCTACCTCTCTCAATTTACCTCCATTCAGGTAATAATCTGCCTGCCTATTTTTGCTGATAAAGTGGATAACCCCACATTTATCCACATTTTATTGCATCCGCGATGCAGATGCCCACTCACTCAGCCTGTCCAAATCACACTGAAGCATCTCTGCATCCTCCCCACAGCTCACCCTTCTACTCAACTCTGTATCATCTGCAAATTTGGAGATAATGGGCCCGATTTTACCAACAATTTGTCCCCGTTTTCGGGCGCAAAATCGTGGTAAGTTTGGGTGTGAGGCCTTTATCGCGATCTGCACCTGAGTCCGCACAGATCGCCACTTTACGGAGGCCTGCGAATGGCCCAAATTGGGCGCAACGACGATTTAAGTGCATTTGTGTACATTTAAATTGAATTAATGAACGGCCCACCCAACTCTATCAGCATTTCCCCCTTTACCCCCCACCCCGTTCGCCAATATGGAACTGCGCTTTTAGGGACCTGCTGAATAAAAGTCTGAGTCAGGTGCTCCAGCCTCCGAAGAGGGCGTTCAGTGTTTGCAACTGTTCTCTGACTCAGATCAATGGTGAGGGTGGGAGTGAAGACGGATCAGATCATTCTCTGGTTTCGTGGGGGGAGGAGGGAAGGAGGGGAGTGAGGTCAGATCGTTGTCTGGTTGTGGGGGGGGGGGGAGGAGGAGGCAGGTCAGATGTATCTCTGACAGGGCAGGGGGAGGGGCTGATCATTGTCTGGTGGTGGGGGGGAGGGGCTGATCAGTGTCTGGTGCTGGGTGGGGGGGAGCTGATCATTGTCTGGTGGGTGGGGGGGAGAGCTGATCATTGTCTGGTGGTCGGGGGGGGAGCTGATCATTGTCTAGGGTGGGGGGGAGGGCTGATCATTGTCCGGTGGGTGGGGGGGAAGAGCTGATCATTGTCTGGTGGTGGGGGGGAGGGGCTGATCATTGTCTAGGGTGGGGGGGAGGGCTGATCATTGTCCGGTGGGTGGGGGGGAAGAGCTGATCATTGTCTGGTGGTGGGGGGGAGGGGCTGATCATTGTCTGGTGGTGGGGGGGGGGAGCTGATCATTGTCTAGGGTGGGGGGAGGGCTGATCATTGTCCGGTGGGTGGGGGGAAGAGCTGATCATTGTCTGGTGGTGGGGGGGAGGGGCTGATCATTGTCTGGTGGTGGGGGGGGAAGAGCTGATCATTGTCTGGTGGTGGGGGGGAGGGGCTGATCATTGTCTGGTGGTGGGGGGGGGGAAGAGCTGATCATTGTCTGGTGGTGGGGGGGGCGCTGATCATTGGCTGGTGGTGGGGGGGGAGGGGCTGATCATTGTCTGGTGGTGGGGGGAGGGGCTGATCATTGTCTGGTGGTGGGGGGAGGGGCTGATCATTGGCTGGTGGTGGGGGGAGGGGCTGATCATTGTCTGGTGGTGGGGGGGGAGGGGCTGATCATTGTCTAGGGCAGGGGGGAGGGGCTGATCATTGTCTGGTGGCGGGGGGAGAGCTGATCATTGTCTGGTGGTGGGGGGGGAGGGGCTGATCATTGTCTGGTGGTGGGGGGGAGGGGCTGATCATTGTCTGGTGGTGGGGGGGAGGGGCTGATCATTGTCTGGTGGTGGGGGGGAGGAGCTGATCATTGTCTGGTGGTGGGGGGGAGGAGCTGATCATTGTCTGGTGGTGGGGGGAGGGGCTGATCATTGTCTGGTGGTGGGGGGAGGGGCTGATCATTGTCTGGTGGTGGGGGGAGGGGCTGATCATTGTCTGGTGGTGGGGGGGGAGGGGCTGATCATTGTCTGGTGGCGGGGGGGAGGGGCTGATCATTGTCTGGTGGTGGGGGGGAGGGGCTGGTCATTGTCTGGTGGTGGGGGGGAGGGGCTGATCATTGTCTAGTGGTGGGGGGGAGGGGCTGATCATTGTCTGGTGGTGGGGGGGAGGGGCTGATCATTGTCTAGTGGTGGGGGGGAGGGGCTGATCATTGTCTAGTGGTGGGGGGGAGGGGCTGATCAGTGTCTGGTGGTGGGGGTGGGGGGGTTGGTGGAAGGCTGATCAGTATCTATTTTTCAGGTTGAAAACTGGTTTTATTGGTTCAACTTACACCTGAATTCACATTTGAACATATTCAGAGTCAAACTAGAGCAGGTGTCTACAATTAAATTATATTTTGTTATCTACACTTTGCAGCACAGTACAAACACCTGACCTAGTCAGTGCAAATCCAAATACAGCGTATTCGAAAGGCTGAATATTTAAAATGTACTCAAAAATTCTACACATTGTTATTCTTCAATATAAAACAATGTTACTCTCTCATTTTCCCATCTTCTTCCTCTTTCTCAACTCCTCTTCAATATAAAATAATGTTACTCTCTCATTTTCCCATCTTCTTCCTCTTTCTCAACTCCTCTGATGTACAAGACATTATTACACCTTATTAGAACTTCACCAAGGTGACCTGCTAAAGCGCCATCAATATATCCTTCTGTGTTCACCAGCTGCATGTTCACATATCCATCGACTTATACCAAGTAGCCCTTGTATTCCATTCCCCATTGTAACTCCACCGTCAGCGGTTTGCCAGTTAAGCCACGTAGGAAAGGATTTGGATTCAATGGTAAACTCCTGTGGGGGAAGCTACACAGAGCTCTCAGGGCCAGGCTCCTCTATCTCTCTCCCTCCCTCACCATGCTGAGGGGGAGAGCTGATCGTTGTCTGGTGGTGAGGGGAGAGGCGGTGGGTCAGATGTTATTCTGGAGGGGAGGGGGAGTGAGGCCAAACCATTCCCTGGCGGTTGCGGGGGGGGGTAGGGAGCGTGGCAAGTTTGTTGTCATGGGGGTGTGGGGGAGTGAGGCCAGATCATTGTCTTGGCGGGGAGGGGTGAGGAGAGAGGCGGGTCAAATGGATCACTGTTCGGTGGGGGGGCGGGGGGAGCGCAGATGGATCTCTTGTGAAGCGGGGGGGGGGGGAACAGATAGATCCCTGGCTGGGGGGGCGGGGGTGCCTTTCTGCAGTCTATCGGTAGGAGGGGAGGAGGGCATGAGTGGCGATTGGTCTGGGTAGTGGGGGAGTGGATAAGGGGGCCAGTGATGTCCGTGTATCCCCCTTATCCACCCCCCCCACTACCCAGACCGATCATCACCCCTGCCCTCCTCCCCCCCACCAGAGATCCATCTGCCATACCTCCCAAAATACTTACTTGCCCCAACTCCCCACCCCGAGATACACCCTTGCTCCCAGTTTTCGCTCCTGGGCAGCTTTCTCTGCTTTCTGTGGCTTGGGAGCAATCTGAAACGGGCGCGCTTTTCCCAATTTTTTCTAACCGCGCGTGCGTAGTTCAGAGCTCAGATCGTTCCGGCAGCACTAAACCCCACCCACTGTGTGAATCTGACTGGAGATGACTGAGTGCGTATGGGGGTGCCTGAAAGCGGATTTCTAAGTCGGATCCGTACTGCGCCCAAAATTGACACTTAGAATGAAAATGGTAAAATTGGGCCCAATATATTAAGTTCCCCCTTCGAAAACATTAACATATGATGTGAACAATTGGAGTGCTAGCAGAGATCCCTGCAGGAGCCCAAGAGTCACTGCCCGCCAAACGGACAAAGATCCATTTATGCCAACATTTTGCTTCCTATCGCTAATGAGCTTTAGATCCATCTCATCCATCTCAAGACACTGCCCGCATTCCCACATGCTTTAACTTTAGGTTGTAATCTGCTCTGTGAAATCTTGTTGAAATCCTTCTGAAAATCTAAATAAACCACCTCCACTGATTCTCTTTGGATAACTTAACAAGTTACATCCTCAAAGAACTCCAGCATATTCACCAAACATGATTTCCCCTTTGTAAATCCACACTGACTTTGTTGATTATACCACTGATTTCCAAATGCCGTGTTATGAAATCCCTGATAATGAATTCTAGCAACTTCCCAGTACTGACATTAGACTCACTGGTCTATAGTTCCTTATCTCCTTGTTTAAATGTTTTGATCAACCCGACCTGCATCATATAACTAAATTTTATCATGCCACACTTCAGTCACCACAGAATACAACCATACAAATGCATAACTATTTTAATAAAGTGAAATATATTAACAGAAACAATGAAGTTTAGAATTACCAAAAGAAACACACACACTAAAATAGATTTTTCTTGAAAAGCTGTCATGCACAATCCAAAATAACTTCTGTCACTGGGACACATTATAAGGGGAGGAGGCTATAAAATGTAGAATTTTACAACAGCAATTTGCATATAAATACCTCCTTTAATGTAGCAAAACTTTTCAAAGATGCTCCACAGGCGTGTAATCTAGTCCAGTACTTGTTACTTAATCTGAGATGTAACACTGGCAATCCATTCCAACTGCATTTTTGCTCTGAGTACTTCTCACACATGCTGAGGAGTACAGTTTCCTTTCATCATTAATCTTTACAGGTGGAGTGTAAATGTAAAATGCTTTCTACATAACTCAATTTATTGCCTCTTTGAATCCTGGGCTGCAAGTCGACAATGTTGTATGTAATGCAGTGCGACAGTCCCAGCCAGTGAAATATGTGAGCATACATCAATGTTAATGTTCTGGGATGAAACTTGACATTGGACCTTGATGTTGTTTAAGTCTCTTTGTCTGATGTGACATTCTAGTTCCACAATACATTAAAATGAGAAGGTTGAATGGATGTTATGGAAATGGTCGGCCAACAGCAACTGTCATGATGGAAGTTAAATTTACAAAAGAAGTATTTGGTGTGGGTGGATAAAATGCCACTGTATAACGTTAAGCAAACGCTCCCCTGATCTAATTAAAGGCAAAAGACTTTGTGTACAAACTTAAGATTCCAAGAACTCAATTCGTCTTTTTTGAGTTTCAACATGGCGGGATCTCAATCCATCCAGACCTCCACTTACTTTCTTGACTCAATACTTATTTGATGTGCATAGCAATCTCCTGATGGGATGTCCCCTCCACCCAAAGGGAGTCATAGGCTTACATTAACACTGCAATGCAGTTATTGTGAAAATCCTCGAGTCACCACTATCCAGTGCCTATTCAGGTAGACTGAGGGAGAATTTAGCATGGCCAATGTGCCTAACCAGCACCTTTCCTTGAACTGTGGCAGAAAACCAGAGCATCCAGAAGAAACCCATGCATGCATTGGGAGAACATGCAGACTCCACAGAGTGACACAAGCGAGGAATCGAAGCTGGATCTCTGGCGCTGTGAGGCAGCAATGCTAACCATTGTGCCACCCACAAGAATGCAGCCCCTACATGTTCACTGATTGATCTCAGGTTTCTCCCTCTTTCTTCATTTCTCTGGACTTTCCTTTGCTGTCTCTGCGACAATTGATTGTTTAATAACTGCCCAATCTCATTTTCTTCCAGGTCGACATGTAGAAGACCAAAGTCATCAAACACAGACCCTGCCACACATTTAACTCCTTAACCATGGATTGCAATCACTTTCCATTCTCTTGGGCTGAATTGTATCAGACAAACTTTTATGTCCAAGGCAATCTAGTTATTATTTTTAAGGCCGATATGTTTTCCATCAGAGACATAGACATGAATGCGAGTTTTAACATGAATTCAGGGTGTGCAGCCCAGCCAATCTGTGTTAGTATTTAGCACCCATGACCCCAGCCCATGACTATGAGCACACAGTCAACAAAAATAAGCTGCACCTGTACAGAGAGCCTTTAACATTGTAAAACGACCCAAGGCACTTACAAGATGCATTATCACACTAAATTTGACACAAAGGCATATAACGAGATATTACGGCAGGAAACCAAATGTTTTGTCAAAGAGATAGGTTTTAAAGAGGTTCCTAAAGAACGATAAAAAAAGGACAAATGGGGAGGTTTAAGAGGAAAATTCTGGACCTTAGGGCCAAGGCAGCTGATGGCTGCACAATCATTGATAGGCCTGAATTAGAGGAATGCAGCTATCTCGAGAGGGTTGTAGAGAGTGGAGGAGGTTACCAAGATAGGGAGAAGGCAAGGCTATGGAGGCTGAGAATGTTACAATCAAGCTGTTCATTAACTGGAAGCAAATATAACCGCAAGCATTGGGGCGGTAGATGAATGAGTTAGCGTATGGCTAGCAAAGTTTTCAATTCGCTTAAGTTTGTGGAGAAAAAATTGATGCAACTTGCATTTAACCTCCCTGCTCTGTATCCCTTTATCCTCCCACATCCTTTTCCAATCCTTCCATCATCCATCTAGCCAATTAACTGCTTACTCTCAAATCCACAGCACTGAATGGCTCCACCCAACCTCAATCCCTTCATGAGCTGTTATGCAAACATTTATCGCCTCCAGTTAAATTTTTCCCTTATCTTTGCTATCCATTATTCATTAACTTTGCTGCATTAATCCTGTCCTACACCAAGTCCCACTCACCTATCACTCTCATCCCCCTAATCTGCATCAGCTCCATACCCTTCATTAAATGTGTCATCTTTAAATCCGTCCTCAGCTCTATTCCATCTCCGCAAACACCTCCTGCCCTGTATCTCCACCAAACATTCCATTTCTCTGACTGCAGTCTTTATGCGATCCCGCTTACCATGATCCCATCACCTTTGGAGAGCACTCAGTTGCTTAATTTCCCATGAGAATAATACAGGCCCGGAGGAGAACATATTCAGAAAATCCAAGAAGACTGTAGCCTAAAGCAATATTATTCTCCTGCCTGGCCCCTGGGTTTGAAGAAAGCATTTCTCTCTTCTTTTGTAAGTATTGATCTAAAGCAGTGTTATTTTATAGAGTAGGGTGATAGGATTTGATGGTTGATAGCAGCAGCGTCGCAGAATTCTTTAAAGAATTCTGTAAAATCTTCTCTTACAATTTTGTGGTACAGCCAACCGGCGATTTGTGTTTTTTCACCAACTCAACACTCCTAACTAAAACTGCATGGTGTGAGAGGCAACAAATAGAATTGTAGGCATTAGGAAAGAAAAGACTAGAGACAGTGCTGGCATCCTGGAAGGTGGGATTTCTGGCTTAGTCCTGCTGATCTGTGCCAGGTACGCAGTAAAAATGGCTACAGAGAAGCTGAATAAACTAGGCTTGCACTCATTAGAGTTTAGAAGAATGAGGGGAGATCTCATTGAGACGTATAAGATGTTGAATGGGATGGATAGGATAGAGGTGGAGAGGCGCTTCCCGCTCAGAAAGGACAGTAGGACTAGAGGGCACAGCCTCAAGATAAAGGGGGGGGGGGCGGTTTAGAACGGAGTTGAGGAGGAACTTCTTCACTCAAAGGGTGGTGAATCTCTGGAATTCTCTGCCCGTTGATGTGGTGGAGGCTGCCTCGCTAAATATAAAAATAAATATATTTAAGATGCGGGTTGATAGGTTTTTGATAGGCAAGGGGATTAAGGGTTATGGGGAGAGGGCGGGAAAGTGGAACTGAGCCAAGACAGATCAGCCATGATCTTATTGAATGGCGGGGCAGGCTGAAAGGGCTGGATGGCCTACTCCTGCTCCTATTTCTTATGTTCTTACGTTCTTACTGACCCAGCCACTGCTTTCTTAACTGGGCCCTTTTAAGTGACCTGTGTGTTCACCTGCCTCAGGCAGCAGCCTCATTAATTAATACTTAACTGGGGAGGCATGGCGGCACAGTGGTTAGCATTGCTGCTTCACAGCGCCAGGGTCCCGAGTTCAATTCCTGGTTTGAGTCACTGTCTTTGTGGAGTCAGCACATTTTCCTTGCGCTTGCGTGGGTTTCCTCCGGTTTTCTTCCACAGTCGGAAAGGCGTACTGGTTAGGTGCATTGGGCATGTTACATTCTCCCTCAGCGTATCCGAACAAGCGCTGGAGTGTGGCGACTAGGGGATTTTCACTGTAACTTCATTGCAGTGTTAATGTAAGCTCTAATAAAATAAACTTAATATGCTAATCTGGTCCTAATGTTGTCCTTAGACTTTTCAAAGCTTTTCAGTTTAAGGTTAAAGTTTATTTATTAGTGTCACATTTATTAGGCTTACATTAACACTGCAATGAAGTCACTGTGAAAGTCCCTGAGTCACCACACTCCGGTGCCTGTCTGGGTACACTGAGTGTGAATTTAGCATGGCCAATGTTTCAGCAGCACAGACTGTGGGCCCTCTCAGCAAAACTTGGTGGGGAAATCAAAAAGTTTAGTTTTTTTTTGGTATTTTGCTATTGCGCGCACATGCATGTGCGCATGTTGAGGGAGACCATTCCCCAAAGGCAAAGGATTATGCGTAGCCTCAATTTGATTGGAAGCTTCTGAGCAAATCCTACCAGTATCCTGGGAGATAAGCTATCAATCTTTCTTATATTCATCCTGAGGTCAAGATCTAATGGGCAGTTTCTAAGATCTATTGAAATGTTTGTTACAACATAGTCTGGATATTCAGTCAGAATGCAAAGAAGACTTTGTTCCAAGCAATCTAGGCAGCAAACCACTTTTGTCCTGACTAAATACAGTTTTTTTCCAAGTTACAAAAATGCCATGAATCTTTATAATGAGGATTTATCGTTAAGCAATTAATACAAAGGAATGTAAATTTGGACAACATCTGAAGGTCAAAAATACAGACTTATTTAAATAACTCAACTGTAAATGATGAATGTCTATTTAACTTTCCTATCATTGCTTTTCATTTTGGAATCAGTGGCAAGTGACATTGATATATATTCCACCAATACAGCTCGAATAGCTATTGTTTAATATAAATATAACAAAGCCATAAGTGGTTATCAGTTGGTTGCACTATACATGCTTAAGTCTAAAACACACAGTAGGCACTATCTACGTTAGTAATTCATGAAAGCTCCAGCACTAGTTATTGAAGTGACATCTTTTTAATGACTTTTTCCCTGTGCTTGTGAATCTACCTTGACAAAACTGAACAGCTCTGCTGAGGTGATGTGTACAAATGGATTATCATAGCATCGCGCTACTGTGCATGGGTGAATAATCAATATCTGCATTTTCAATTCAATGCTACGTACGAAAGACTTGAAAGAGAAAATTTAAAGGTATTTTATTTCTCGCACGAAATTTAACGGTCATCAAGATGAAGGGCATTTGCTCTGAAGAGTGAGGCACTTCCTATTTCATGCATTCATATCAGCGTCGGCCACTTTCAAATCAGGAAAACTTTTCAAATGCAGAATAAAAGCTACAAAAAAAATGAATTTTGTGGCTGAAAACCATCTCTTATTTTGAGGTGTTCAAGATTATGAAGGGCAAGGACAGGGTAGAATGGGAGAGCAAATGTTTCCTTCAGTTGAAGGGCCAGTTACAGCTTATAGAAATAGAAACCCTACAATGCAGAAAGAGGCCATTTGGCCCATCGCGTCTCCACGACCGCAATCCCACCCAGGCCCTACCCCCAGATCCCTACATATTTACCCACTAATCCCTCTAACCTACGCATCTCAGGACGCTAAGGGGCAATTTTAGCATGGCCAATCAACCTTACCCACATATCTTTGGACTATACGAGGGGACACAAGTTAAAAATGAAGGTTTGGGAAGGTTTGAGGGAAATCTTTTTTACTCAGGGAGTGGTGATGGTCTGGAAAGCACTGTCTGGGAAGGTGGTGAGACGGTTTGCCTCCCATCCTTCAAAAAGTACCTAGATGAGCACTTGGCACATCATAACATTCAAGGCTATGGGCCAAGTGCTGGCAAGTGGGATTAGGTGGGCAGGTCAAGGCCTTTCATGTGTCAGTGCAGACTCAATGGGCCGAAGGGACTATTCTGCACTGTAGTACTCTGTGATTGTGCCAGGTGACACTACTTTAAGAAAGGTGTTTTTAATCATCTTCTCTGCAGTTTGTAAGCAAGCCTGTCATTTTTTTTTATTATTGGCATCATGAGGTCTAAAAGTTTAAAGTTTATTTATTACTCACAAGTAAGGCTTACATTAACACTGCAATGAAGTTACTGCGAGATTCTGTAGTGGCATCTTTTATTGCTGCTTAAATGATTTAAATGAGGTTTTTTTTGTTTAAGTTTAAACTGGGCCTGAAGCATTGTCTCGGAGTTTATGAGCCTTTTTGAATTGTTGTGGGAAGATTGATTGACAGATCAAGTGGGACCATTTTTTCTCTCCCAAGAGTTCTTTTATTTTCAGTTTTGGCTGCTGGATAGTGAGAAGGTCTTTGAACTCTAGGCTGGAGGTAGCATGTTTATCCCTCTCCCTGATATTATACATTCTGTCATCTTGCTGGAAGCAGATTTTCTTGCCTTCCTGGAGTGGAAATTTTGCTGTTGGTGGTTTGCTAGCTAGATGTCAGCAGTGATCTATACTTGGGGGTCCTGGGATTTCCAGAATGGAGAAGCCAGAGTTTTAATTCTCCAACCACAGGACTAATTCATAGCAGGTGTTGCAGAGCTGCAAGATTGTGTGAGCATTCTTATTTTCTGTGCTAAATCTGGGATGGATGTATGTTTGTAAGGAGGTTTGTTGTGTTGGAATAATGCATTTAGTTGTTATAGTTTATACAATATCGTGGTTGTTTTTTTTCTGGTTTGTAATTGGTAAAAGTCATTGCTAATTTTCTTTCCATTTGTTAACTACATTCTTAAATAAACTTTGATTGATAAACACTCCCTAGTGGGTCATTTAAATCATACCAGGAGTGAAACATCTTATGCTTACTCCAGCCAAATTCAAAGTGAAAAACTTATGGTCTAGGCTGACTTCATAAAATATCTCAGATTTTCTGATCTGGATCATAGCAGCCAATAGACATTGTGCTCTCTCAACAAGGTTGTTGCCTGCACACCAATTTGTCTTACAGGACTACACCTATTAAGAGGAGTATGCGTGTACAATTGTTTTCACTCATGCGCATTCGCCCAAGGTTTTTAGCACTGCCAGACAGGGCAAGCCATCTTCTGAAGAGTCAGAGATAGACATCAGCCCAGGTCATAGAATCATGCAATGCAGAAGGAGGCCACTTGGCCCATCGAGCCTGCACTGACCACAACCCCACCCAGGCCCTATCCCCATAAAACCATGCATTTACCCGAGCTAGTCCCCCTGATACTAAGGGGCAATTTAGCATGGCCAATCCACCTAACTTGCATATCTTTGGACTGTGGGAGGAAACTGGAGCACCCAGTGGAAACTCACACAGAATGGGGAGAATGTGAAAACTCCACACAGACAGTGACCCAAGCTGGAAATTGAACTCCAGTCCATGGTGAGGCAGTAGTGCTGACCACTGTACCACCAATAAAAATGACCAGCTCTCTCACACTACCCTGGAGGAAGGTTCTTGCGCATCATCTCATACCAGAATATAAAATGAGAAAGGACACTTTTTAATGCGGCATTCTTTAGTATTAGAAGAAAGATACAACGTAAATGGATACAGAGATGCTGAAGAGGATGCAGAAAAGATTTACAAAGATGATACCAGAAATGTGTGGGTATACATATCAGAAGAGGATTGAAAGGCAGGGGGAGCGGGGGAATGACCTAACAGAGAGTTTTAAAAATATGAAAGTGTTAGGTTTTTATTGAGTGCATACAGAGAGAATGCTTCCTCTTCTGCGGGGGAACATGCTTAGAGGCCATCTGTTGTGAATACCTGGTACCTAATATTTTACAGATAATATTGCTCTGGAAATGTTATTATTTTGTGAAGGTAAGGCAATTAAAATGCTGGGCTTCAGGGATTGCCAGAACATCTAAAGAGATGGCTGGACCTAATATGGTTTCAAGTCAACTGAGAGAAGTTAGTCAAATTAAATCGGAGATAGTTGAAACAGCTCTATCAGCAGCTTAAAACATTAACTTTGTCACTGACTGTGTGGAAAGCAGGTGAGGCTTAATCTCAGCTTGAATCTTGTAAAGAACAGAAGCTGGAAGTTTATTTATACTTGTCACAAGTAGGCTACACTGAAATGAAGCTACTTTGAAAATCCCCTAGTGGCCACACTCTGACGCCTGTTTGGGTACATTGAGGATGAATTTAGCATGGCCAAAGCACCTAACCAGCACATCTTTTGGACTATGGGAGAAAACCGGAGCATCTGGAGGAAACCCACACAGACACAGGGAGAACCCAGGTCCCAGGCGCTGTGAGGCAGCAGTGCTAACCACTGTGTCACTTGTGTAGGAAGATGACTTGGTATGAAACAAGTAGGAAAATCTACAGTGGGCCTTACAGTGTCCAATTGTAAATTAAAGTAACCAGCAATTTAGTTTGGAAGTATTGGAGACATAACCAGAACAAGGGATTGAGGCCCCCACTGTCAGGAGATGGCAAATCTGAAATGAAAGTTTTACGTTTTAGAATAGTTGGAGCTAAGGAGAATTCCCCTGAGGACAGTGGCATGCTTGTGACTGGTTCATACAGGAGTAAATTGCTTGAATATTGATACGTCTTTTGAGAAAATTCTTGGGGGAAGCAGGAAGGAAACCTGAGTGCGTAACATATATAGCTATAACCCATATTTAGTTAATAGTGCATAGAAACCCTACAGTGCACAAAGAGGCCATCTGGCTCATCGAGCCTACACCGACCACAATCCCACCCAAGCCCTACCCCCATATCCCGATATATTTACCCACTAATCCCTCTAACCTACACATCTCAAGACACTATGGGGTAACTTTCAGCGTGGCCAATCAACCTAACCTGCACATCTTTGGCCTGTGGGAGGAAACCGGAGCACCCAGAGGAAACCCATGCAGACACGAAGAGAATGTGCAAACTGCACAAAGGCAGTGACCCGAGCTGGGAATTGAACCCAGGTCCCTGGAGCTGTGAAGCAGCAGCGCTAACAACTGTGCTACCGTGTTGCCCTCTGTCTTACTGTACTGCATGTTTAAGTCTTTCATTCACAGAAAAGGTTGCTTTGTTAAAAAAGATGGAATCTTGTGGTGAGTTCTGTTGGTTAAAACAAGGCATTTAGATTTCTTTTCAAAAGTTAACAGCTCCTCACCAGATTGTAACATATCAATATAAGAAAGTCAGCAAAAAAATCTAATCAGAAATGCAGAAGGGCTTTCTTTACCCAAAGAGTGATGAGAATGTACAATTTGCTTACGATAGGGAGTGGTTGAAGTGACTATTGTGGATGCATTTAAGGGGAAACTAGACAAACACGAGGGAGAAAGGCCTAAAAGATGACAATGATAGATTTAGGTGAGGAAAGATCAGAAGAGGCTCAAGTAGAGCATAAATATCAGCACGGACTAATAGCGTGAAAGTGCCTGTTCCTGGGCAGTATGCTGCATATTAACATATATTTCTGGATTTCTTTCTCCAAAATTATAGCACTCTGTTGCTCAAAGATGTTTCATTCAAGAATGATGGAAATCAATATCGAAGGCAGGTGGATAAATATTGATCCAACTAAATCCATTTGTGGCGTAGGCCACAGGTGAATATGATGGATAAGATGGGAGATGTGGAGGTGATGGTCGAGTGGTATTATTGCGAGACTATTATTCTAGAAATCAGCTCATGTTCTGGGGACTTGGGTTCAAATCCTGTCACGGCAGCTGGTGGAACTCGAATTCAGTAAAAAAAATGTGGAATTATGAATCTACCAATGACAAAACCATTGTTGATTGTTGGAAAACCCCATCTGGTTTGCTCATGCCCTTTAGGGAAGGAAATCTACCATCCTTACCTAGTCTGGCCTACATGGAACTCCAGAGCCACAGCGATGTGGTTGACTCTCAACTGCCCTCCCAGAGCAACTAAGGATGGGTGATAAATGTTGGCCACGCCCATGTCCAGCGAATGAATACAAAAAAAAGCTCCTGCCTTTATTTGGGCCTGACGTGGGAAATTCTTGGGGTGGGGGCAATAAGGTATTCAATGCTTCTGTGAAAGGCTGATGGAAAGTTTTAAAGGGAATTGGACATTTCATTGAGGGGCTAGAAACAGAAGAAACAGTTGACCCTGAATAAAAGACTGGGATTATTTAAATATATATTTGAACCCTGCAGTAGCTAGCACAATAAATGTAGGCCAGAGGTAAATTTAGAGGATTACTAATAGAGCATTGCAACACTCAAATCTCTGTCTGATGTTAAAACTGAAGTTCTGCTACATAACTACAATGATAGTCACCCTGTTTGTCACTTACAAAGCACTGTCAATTTATGGATATATTTGCGAGTAGTCATGTCACTGGATGATTAACTCAAAGACTTGAACTAATAATTAGAGAAAGCCAGCATAAATACCAACGTGAAAAGTTGAGCATTTGAATTCAGAGCAAACATTTTGTGGAAATATTTTGAAAAAAAAAAGCTGATATCAAAAAAGTAATCATAAAGCTGTCAGTTTGCCATGCTCATAAACAGAGAGACTTGGACAACATTCAGGCTTGGACTGTTAACTGGCAAGTAACATTCACACATCCACACCACACAAGTGCCAGGTAAGTGCCCAAGAACACAGCAGGGTATAGATTGGTTGGAGACTTGAGCAGAGAGATGGCAGATGGAGTTTAATCCAGACAAATGTGAGGTAATGCGTTTTGGAAGGTCTGATAAAGAAAGTAAATATACAACAAGTGGCAGAACTGTTAAGAGTATTGATAGGCAAAGGGATCTGGGTGTACAGGTACACAGGTCACTAAAAGTGGCAACACAGGTGGAGAAGGCAGTCAAGAAGGCAGACAGCATGCTTGCCTTCATCAGCGGAGGTGTTGAGTTTAAAAATTGGCAAGTCATGTTGCAGCTTTATAGAACGTTAGTTAAACCGCACTTGGAATATAGTGTTTAATTCTGGGTGCCACACTACCAGAAGGATGTGGAGGCTTTGGAGGGGGTACAGGAAAGATTTACTGGGATGTTGCTTGGTATGGAGGGCATTAGCTATGAGGACAGGTTGGAGAAACTAGGTTTGTTCTCACTGGAATGACAGAGGTTGAGGGGCAACCTGATAGAAGTCTACAAGATTATGACAGAGTGGATAACCAGAAGCTTTTTGCCAGGGTGGAAGAGTCAATTACTAGGGAGCATAAATTTAAGGTGAAAAGGGCAAGGTTTACAGGAGATGTACAAGGCAAGTTTTTTTTACAGAGGCTGGTGGATGCTTGGAACTTATTGCTGGGGGAGGGAGTGGAAGCAGATAGGACAAATACATGAATGGGATGGGAATAAAGCAATATGATGCCCAGAAGGGTAGAGAGTTTTAGTTTAGATGGGCAACCTGAAGGGCCTGTTCCTGTGCTGTAATTTTCTTTGTTCTTTGTAATTACTGTCTCCAACAACAGAGAATCTAATCGTATCCACTTGAGATTCATTGACAATACCATCGCTGAATCCCCCACTATCAATATTCAGGGGTTATCATTGACCAGAAACGGAACTGGACCAGCCATCTAAATACAATGGCTGTAAGAGTAGGACTGCAGGTCAGAGGGTGGGAATTCTGTGGTGATTAACTCTCCTCCAGACTCCTCAAAGACTGTCCATCATTTACAAGGCACAAGTCAGTACTGTGACAGAACACTCTCCCTTTGCCTGGAGGAGAGCAGACCCAAGAGCACTTCAGGAGCTTGGCACCATCCATGAAACAGTAACTCACCTGACTGGCACCCTATCCAGCATCTTTGCACCCTCCACCACTGATGCACATTGGCAGCAGAATGCACCATCTCCAAGAGGCATTGCAACAACTCACCAAGGATCCTTTGAAGGCACCTTCCAAACAAACAAGGACAAGAGCAGCAGATGCATGTGAACATGACCACCTGCAAGTCTCACACCATCCTCACTCGGAAATGTATGTCTGTTCTTTTACAGTCACTGGGTCAAAAACATGGGACTCTCTTCCTAACCATCCTGCAGGTGTTTCTACACCACCTGAACTGTTCAGGAAAGTGGCTCACCCCTATCTTCTCAAGGGCAATTAGAAATTGGCAACAAATGTTGGCTTCGCCAGCGATGCCCACATCCTGTGGAAAAAACATTTAAAGTCTGCTTTCCTTGACTGGTGTGGTCTATACGTAGCTACAGTCACAAACCATCATGGTTTCGGCTCCATTATCCTTTCAAATGGCCCACTTTTGCATCAAATGCCAGAGAAGTTGGCCCCCTGAGGGCAAGTCGGGATGAACAATAAATGTCACAAGAAGTTCCCGCAGCTAGCCAATAGGGCGTCGCCTCCTATTGCAAGAAAGTCACCGAGGGGAGGCCAGAGAATCTTGCCCTTAGAGAAAGGCTTGTGAAACCAAACGCAATCACAAGGTCAGTCAGGCAGAAAAGTGTGTTCGAAAATTGGAAATAAACACTGGAAAACGGGAGTGAGGTCCTGCCTCGGGTATAGGGCAGAGTACAGAGGCATTATTCTGGTTTACTCAAGTAACGTGACCTAGTAATTTGAAGAAACTAACTTAGGAATTTTATTAATTTAGCTTTTTGTTTACAGAGTTAGATCAACTGGACTAAGCCTGACCCTGTGTCTCTTGCTTCACCGTGGAATAAAGCAGGTTAAGAATTCAAAACAAATGTCACCTCCTTTAATGTTAGCAGTCTTCCTTGGAGGAAGTAAATAAACCCTTACACAAAATTAAAGAATAACTCATAACGGTCCACTGGGTCCAGCCATCATACAAGAATATATAGGCTAGCGTGACACAACTTGTATAAAGGTAAAATGCACAGACCGCTTTTGGAAACAAAATATGCCATTCATGTATCTAGGGAGGATCTGACTTTGTAACAAACGCCTGCCCCAGACAAAAGAAGGAAGAACTTGCATTCTTACAATGGGTGTGATTTTCCATGCAATCTGCTACGTGTTTCATAGGGAAGGAGGAGCTCGCCATTGTCCAGTGGCAGGACCTTCTGGTCCAACTGTTGTCAATGGGATTTCCTGGTTGAATGCACCCCTCAACACCAGGAAAGATGGGGATGCACCATTGGCGGCACTGAAAGATTCCGCCGGCATGAATTACCGCCACCAAGTACACTGCTCCGGAGAACATGGTTTACCAAATTGACACTATTCTCCCCTGAATCTGGCTAAGTTAGGGGTTCTACTCGCAGACACGCAGGGTAGAGTAGGTGTAGGAGGATGCGGCGGCGCGGGCTCGTTGGGCCGAAGGGCCTGTTTCCCATGCTGGGTTGTTCTTTGTTCTTTGTATGAGTAGCCAGAAGATTCTGGCCAATATCTTCCAGCACTTCAGAACATTCAAAAGCACTACATAGCTAATGTTCGTATTCGGAAATGCAGTCACTGTCATGATGCAAGAAGATGTGGTTTCCACAACACACGTAACACAATAATATAAATGACCATGACCATTTCCAATGTCACTGTAAAAAGCAGGTTAGCATCTTCAGCATCACTCCCAAATCTGGGTTTAACATAATGTGGAGTTGCCAGTGTTGGACTGGGGTAGGCACAGTAAGTAGTCTCACAACACACCAGGTTAAAGTCCAATAGGTGTCTTTGGTAGCACACGCTTTCGGAGTGTCACTCCTTCATCAGGTGAGTGCCTCCTTTGCTGCCAAACATGTAGCAGATTGCATGGGAAATCACACCCATTGTATGAATGCAAGTTTTTCCTTCTTTTGTCTGAGGCAGGCGTTTGTTACAAAGTCAGACCTTCCCTCACCTGATGAAGGAGCGGCACTCCAAAAGCTCGTGCAACCAAATAAACCTGTTGGACTTTAACCTGATGTTGTGAGACTACCTACTATGTTTAACATAGAAAGAGATTCCTTATTTTAGGAAGAATGTGAATGGTTTGGAAGCAATTCAACAAAGCTTTACTATACTATTACCTGGAGTGAGCAGGGTGTCCTACAATGAGAGAGACTGGGCAGGCTAGGCTTGTAACTTCTGGAATTTAGAAGAATAAGAGATGACTTGATTGAAACATAAGATCCTGACGGGTGTTGGCAGAGTGCATGAGGAGAGGACATTTCCTCTTCCAGAGGAATCTCGTATTAGAGCCACTGCTTAAAAATAAAAATTCAACTTTTATTTTTAATTCAAGACAGAGGCAAGGAGAATGTTTTCTTGAGAGTCTTGGAACTCTCTTCCTGAAAAGGCAGTGGAAGGGGAGTCTTTGGATATTTTAAAGGCAGAGCTAGATAGATTCTTGAAAAACAAGGGGATGAAAGGTTACTGCAGATAGGTGGGCATGTGGAGTTGAGGTTACAATCAGATCAGCCATGATCTCATTGAATGGCAGAGCAGGCTCAAAGGAATGAATGGTCTACTTCTGTTGCTAATATATTCCTATGAGAGCAGCAAGTGTGAGAACAACTCTCCGTTCACCTCTCTGCTTCTCTTAAGAGCACTTGACAATGCTCCTTTCACTCTATCATATCAATAATGTCCTTCTCTTCATTACATCCTTCAGCATTTAACATTCATTGGAGCATACTGCAACAACTTTGTCTCATTCGAAGTACACTCATCCATTTTGTGTACAATAACACCATTGACATCTTAGCACTTTCACAACCACCAATTCCCCCCAGCACTTGATCTTCATGTTGCAATACACTCGCCTGCCTTGACATTCATCAACTCGCCATCCTCATTCCATCTTGAAGCTTCACTTCTCAATTCCTGTACTATCTGTACATCTCCACTGACCTTTTTCACAGATATTCACTGCCTCTCACTCTTTCATTCCGGAGGACATGATAGCCCACAAGAAAAAGGAGAGGATATAGAACATAGAACAGTACAGCACAGTACAGGTCCTTCTGCCCTCAGTATTGTGCCGAACTATGTCCGAACTCAAGACCAAGCTATCCCACTCCCTATCATTCTGGTGTGTTCCTTGTGCCTGTCCAATAACCGCTTGAAAGTTCCTAAAGTGTCCGACTCCACTATCACAGAAGGCAGTGCATTCCACACTCCAACCACTCTCTGAGTAAAGAACCTACCTCCTATATCTCCCACCGTGAACCTTACAGTTATGCCCCCTAGTAATAGCTACATCCACCCAAGGAAATAGTCTCATATAGAATGGGAAGAGTCAGCAACCTAATTGTCCCTTCCTGTGTCAAGCCAGAAGTCTTGGAGATCATGGGTCTACCCTGAGCCATGCCTATCAGGAAGGAGAATCTGTCAGCTTACCTAAGAACAGGGTGTGGGCATGGAACTCGTGTTCCTTCATTCATCTTATCATAAATGCAGAACACTTTATCAGAGGAGGAATATAACTTGGTTGAACTATCAAAAACTAAACTTACAAGGGTTTTCAGTGAAGTGTTTGGACTCAGACAAAAGCAGTGTATACCCCCAAAAGACAACAGTTCCACTTGAAAAGTTAAGCATTCATGATTAACTAATGAGGTAAGAGGTAGAACTAAAAGAAGTATCTTGAAGAAATACCAAGGAAAGTGGAAATCCGGTGGACTGGAGGAGCTATAAAAAGCAACAAAAGTGAATATGATGTTAAAAAAAAACTCGCAAGGGATATTAAAACCATTGACAATGATTTTTTTAGAAATATATTAAGGGTAAAATAATGGTCATGGTTCGTATGGATTCTTTAACGTTTGATGCAGGTAACAATATAAGAAAATTGTGGGTTTGCTATATGAATCCTTTTCATCCATTTTCACAGTGGAGGACGAGAATAAAATTACCAATAGTAGAAGGGAACCTAAAAAAAGAAGTCAAGAAAGGAGCTTAATAGATTTAATACAAGTTTTAAAAAATCTAAAGGAAAAATAATGGGGCATACCACATGCGAGTATTCAGTACCGAATGCATTAGTCACAATTTCTAAGGCACTTGATATTCAGGGAATATAGTTTTGAGTTGAAAATTGCATACATCAGTCCATTATTTAAAAGAGAGAGGAGAGAACATCGGCTTAATAGCAATTGTAGGGGACTTAATGGAATCTATTCTCAGAGTCAAAGTGACTGAGCACTCAGATAATTAGACAATTAGGCAATTGAGCTGATCAAAGAGCAAGGATTCGTGAAATGTAGGTCATATCTGACCGATATTTTGAGACTATCATCAGCATGTTAGACACGGAAATATACAGATATTGTCTACACGCTCTTTCAGAAACTACTTATAAGTTTCCTCACAAGAGACTTTAATCAAAATTCAAATGAAATTGGAACTGAAGACAACATTATGACATGGGTTGGTAGTTGGTTGAGATGTGGCAGATAGAACATAATGATTTTCCAACTTGTGGATGGTAAAACAAGGTGTCATGATCTACCCTCAAGAACTTCTCACTAAAACTGCCTCCATTATGAGTTGAGAATGTGGAGCTTTGGTTTCAGTTTAAGGTGAAATGGGCCTTACTTACTTCTAGTTTGGTTTAGTATGCCTTATGCATTTATAAATCATGCTTAATATTTTGACCCAGCTGGGAGGCTTTTAGAAGAAAGCAAGCCCTGAGTTTGCTATGGAGAAAATTGCCGTTGGTGGAGTTATTCTCTAAAAGGAAAGCTGGTGGGGTTCTTATCAGGAAAACGTGTAACAGGAGCTGACCTGGTGGCTGCAGACATCCAGTCTGATGTGTTTAACCAGACAGCTCAGTTGTGCATCTTTGGAGGGGAAAGAGGGAATTCTAGTGTAGTTCTGTAAAGAGAGAAGTCCAGGTATGGAATAGGTGCCAAGGGAGCATCTGTATGTGTTTGGTGGGTTACAGTGTGTGACTATCAACAATGCTTATACTTGGACCAGGAGATCACACTAGTAGGAATGTGTAGCCAGACCCAGAGAAAAACGGATGGCCTCCTAGAGTATAAATATGTTTAAAAGCCAATCAGAATGAAAGCCACAACAAAAAATTTGATGTTTAAAATAGGAGCTTGTATTATTTAGAATCATTATCTCATAAACTCAGTATACCCATTTTGCATTATTGTTTGTGTTTGTCTCGGTCAAGTTTGTACAGCATTTTTTTTGGTGTTTCAGAGTCCTCCTCCTTATTTTCTTATCTTTGGTTCCTCCATGCATTACATTCTTGAAATGAAAATGGTCTGTCAAGACAAAACCTAACAATACTTGTTTGGATCTGGCTTGTCCAGTGTTCTCACAGCAGCAATCATTACAATATATTTGTGTGTGTATCTATATTACACACATCACACAAGTATCTATGTACTTGTAAATAAATATATTGATATACATGTGTATAATATATATAAATATACATACAGTAATATATGACAAATATGTATCAAATGACTCCAAATTCAGTGGCACAGTAGGTGGAACTGAAGGTTATGAAGAGACGTAGACAAGGCTTTTGGGGAAAACAATGCCAGATTGTGGAGAGTCCAGAACTCGGGGTCATAGTTTGAGGATAAGAGTAAACCTTTTAGATCTGAGGTGAGGAGAAATTCCTTCATCCAGAGAGTTGTGAATGTGTGGAATTCACTGCCACAGAAAGTAATTGAGGCCGAAACATTATCCGATTCAAGAATAAATTTGATATAACTCTTGGGGCTAAAGGGATGAAGGGGTATGGGAGGTTGGGGAAATCAGGATATTGAATTTGATGATCAGCCATGATCATAATTAATGGTGGAGCAGGCTCAAAGGGCCAAATGGCCTACTGCTGCTTCTAGTTTTTATGTTTCTTGGTGGACTTCAGTGTATTCCTTCCAGTCATCATGTCAGATAATGGCACTCTGCATGGGTTAATGAGTTGCACACATGCTGAAGCACCCAGAGCCAGTCACACCAGCATCTCCTGCTAGCAAGGACAGCTGGCTGGGGCAGAGATTATTGGACAGAATTTTACCACTTGGGCAGTTGGCCCAACACTGGCTGGAAAAGCGAGTTGACGGTATACATGGACAGGCAATGGGGCTCAATTTCACAGGTGACAGCCAATAAAGTGACTGCCCCTGGGGATGATGTCTTGTTCAGGATAGCAACCAGCTCCCAAGAGCAAGTCGCCCAATCAGAGGGCTGGCAGCTCAGCAGCACCACCAGGAAAACAACTCAAAAATGATATGCAAGTGAAGGAGGAAGAAGTCCTCGGGGAATTACTGAAGGGGCTGCCTTCCCTGCCCACTGCCCCCTTCCTGCTTTAAAACATTCCTACTGGGCTAGCATCGGGACATCACCACCATTCAGCTCACATAAGAACATAAGAAATAGGAGCAGGAGTAGGCCATCTAGCCCTTCGAGCCTGCCCCGCCATTCAATAAGATCATGGCTGATCTGTCGCTGCGAGGAGGAGATTCACCTTTGGCAACTGCCAATGGCCTGGTGAAATGACCCTTACAGGGTCTTTGGATATTTAAATTGGTTACCCGCCTCCTTGTGACAGACAGCCTGCCTCTTCCCATTGCCGGTATTGGTAAATTTCTCAAATGGTGGGACACGGTTAGAGAGCCAATCCAACACAGTTCCCCCTGATTTTACCGGATCTCTCCATCTCGCTTCTTGCCTCCTGGGAGCTGATTTAATTCTGACCATGGAATTCAGGCATCAGCCATGAGATATTTACGTGAGCATTTGGAAGGTTTGTCCAGTACGGCAACTGGCCTGTTAACACACAGGCCAGTCCACCTCTGGCTTGTGTGGTAATATCTGCCCTCTGCAGTATATCAAAGAGAGTGTGACCAACTCCAGAGATGCAGCAAATAGATCTTCACAGCAAATGCCTATGTTCATAGACTTCATCAATTTCTGGGTGCACCCTTTAACTTTCAGTTTAAGAAGACCACACATAATGAGGATTAAATAAATTTGATTTAAATTGTATTGCAATATGCCTCAAAGTTTTGTCTGGTAATTGCACAGAATATGGTAGCTGTGCACAAACGTTCTCGGATGCATGGGTGTGTGGAGGATGATAAAAGACTGTGGACGTGGTAACAATCATTTATGTGTATGTTATTGTAGCTTTATGCTGAAAACATGCTGCATCTTCAAAGAGTTAAACCCCTTTTGGAATGGTGTGCATAACATTTCGAGTGCTGTGCACTTTGGAAAGCCCAGACAATGTTGATGATGCTTGAAACAAAATGACACCAAAGATCAGCAAGAGACAACTGTGTAATGTAAGTTTACAGACTTGGCAGTAATCTCAGCCATTTTTGCAAAGGCTGATTAGCATTCAATTTCTAGGTCAGTGATACTAACCAAGCTATCTGAGCCCTGGAATTGCTTCTAAGTGTAGTTATGAGGATGTATTTAATTTTGTTACAAACTGGGTTTTGACAAGTGCATAGGGGCTACTGCCATTCATTTGTAATTTAAAATGGGATAGATGCAGATCTGTTGTATGCCTTTGTTTTGAAGACTTATTTTTGAAAAATATATGTGCATATACATTTGGATATTTGAGCATTTAATAAGTACAATGTGTTGCATACAACATGTGCTCAGAGAGTGAACACCACAAGGACCCTGGTGGCCATCCAATCCGAGGCTTTTACCCTGTTTTAATCCATTACTTCCTCGTCAATACTTGGAGGTGATAGCACAGAAGCATGCCATTCAGCCCAACCATCCAATGTCCATGTTTATAATTCATAAAAGACTTCTGCCTTCCTTCCTCTAACCCTATCAGCACCTCAGGCTTTACTATTGTTCTTTACATTTCCTAACTTTTGAAAAATTAATGTTGACCTTCAGTTGCTGATTTAAGCATTTTTCTTTTTTTTAAGTGGCTCAAGAAAATATATCTAAGGCATTACACTCACAAAATGGCCTCATATATGTGTAAAGAAAGGAAACTCAGCTGTCAATGTTGCACTTTAGAGGATGAAGCATGAAATCTGTGTTTTGCCATTCATTCACCTGCTCCTGAAGCCATTGATTAGTTCCCAATGTGTATGTTTTGGCAGACAGACGCTAATTGCTAGAAAATTTATAATCATTTGCACTTAATTATGATCAGTTGAGAATGTTGAGTATTTATAATTGCGTGCACTAACATAAGATATCGCTAAGTAACTAAATTTATTGCTTCAACATTTAGCTCCTGTAACAATGACTGCAATATTTATACATGGAACAGAAGTATACACAGTATTAGAGACATGATACGGTCAAAGTTCAGCCATGATCTGTGGCAGAGTAGGTACCATGGGCTTATGGTCTACTCCCACTTTTGTGTCTCATATACTTAGGCTACAATATGCACTTGTGGTGCAACGGCAGCGCATTTGACCCCAGGTCAGAAGGTTGTGTGTTCAAATCATGTCAGGATGGTGGAATTTTGAGGGTGGCAGTGGTGGCACAGTGGCTGCCTCTCAACGCCAGGGACCCAGGTTTAATTCCGGCCTCGGGTCACTGTCTGTATGGAGTTTGCACATTCTACCTGTGTCTGCGTGGGTTTCCTCCAGGTGTATCGGTTTCATCCCACAGTCCAAAAATGTGCAGGTTAGGTTAATTGGCCATGCTAAATTGACACCAGTGTCAAGGAGATTACCGGGGTAAAAATGTGGGATTACAGGAACAGGGCCTGGGTGGGATTGTAGTCAGTGCAGACGTTATGGGCCAAATGGCCTCCTTCTACACTGTGGGGATTCTATGATACGTATGGAAAGTCAAATTCTATTTCTAACTGATTTACCCGATGATAAATGTTCACTGTCAAAATGATGGAATAGTTACTACATCTGCTTACCATAGATTTAGTGAATACTGGTGCGTGGTCATTCTTGTCATCAATGATGATGGTTGCTGTTGCTGTGCCTGTCAATCCCACGTCACTGCCTGCCATGTCTTTAGCTTGGACAATCAACTCATACTTGACTACTTCCAGCGTCTAACAGAAAGGGAAAAACATCAACGTTAGAATATTTTGTACTTGTGTCACAGCCGGATAGTACAAATGCATTACTATCTGTTAGAAGAAAAATACTATATCAGGGTACGCAAACAAGGATATATCAATTTGAAAGGTAAGTTGGAGGAAATTTTCTTGTCCAACCTGCCCAGTTTTCACTTAAACACGAGACAATGACAGAAGATAAACAGCCTATTTTATCAAAACGCCTTTCTAATTTCCAACCAAACCTCAATGTTGTGAGTCATAACACCTGTTAGAAATAGGCAAGTCTCATGATATATGGGTTAGTTGTCAAATGACGGCATTACAATCCCAAATGCCAATTTGTCAGTTATGTACTGCCAAATTCTCCATACAAAACATATATATGGGCCAGATTTTCCAGTCCCGTGACGTGTTTTCCAGCAATTGAGTCATCTGGCCACTTGCTGCTGTGGGATCTTGCGCTCCCGCCAATGTCTGTGTTGCTTCTTGTGGCCTGCCCATCCTGCCGCCAGGGAATCAATCATGAGAGAGGTCGCCCTCGATGGGGTCAGAAGATCCGGCTGGTGGGAAGGGCTTGAAAATTCCGCTCTTGAGTGCGAGAAGTTGAGAGCTGGGTAATTGGGTTTTACATTAAAGGGATGCTTAGCTGCAGTCAGGAGAAGCCTCAAGCAGAGATTTGGCACTCATTGGACAGAATCCTCTGATGATGCATTTTTCTCAGGATTTGGGACCATTTCCCATTGCCTCTGCGTCTGCCATCCAATTCCTGAGGTTCTAGACCCAACCAGTGGGCCTGCAGTTGTGGATACTCAGCCTCACTGACATTTTAGGTGCCCACTCCTCTTCCTCCTGCAGCCTAGGTTAGCAATGGCCTTGCTGAGGCTGCCAATCTACCAGCCCTGTGATTGGTCACCATCAGTAAAATACTGTCCCAGGACCCCCTGCCCGCCTGCACAGGGTTAATTCTCACCTTTCACCCCTGGTGGTAGGGCTTGGAAAAATTAATCACAATTAGCTGTCAAGTAATTTGAGACCTCATCTATTCATACCCTTTCTTTATAAAGCAATTTATTTGATGGGACAGGGAGCTGAAGGGAAGAGCTCCCATTACTGGATTACCATCTCCTAGGCCTTTGTCAAACTCTCACATGATGGTAAATTTGCCAGTCCTGCCCACCATGGAAAATGGCAGGGGCCAGATGGAAAACTTGGCAGACCATTTACAGATCCATGGACCTCAGATAGGAATTACGATCTTGGAGTGCGCATGACTGAAATTCCAGGCCAAGCACTAATGGACAGGTGCAAGCCCCATTTGGGGTGAAGGCTGAGATTGTGATCTGATTCCCTATAAATTTTTAAGTGTTTGCCATAGTAAGTGGTATCTAATATTGTTGAATCAGCAAGGTGAGCTTTCCCTGACCTAGGAATCTTGGGGTAGACTTTATGGCCCCTTTAGCAGAGGGATACTCGAGATATGCTCTTAGTTCACTGCTGGCAATCAGATCTTAGGGCCTTGCTTTGGTTTATGTATGGTTTAAGACAGGGGCCTGGACAGACAGAAAGTGGCATCAATGGTAATATTTTCCATGCCAAGATTTTCTGATCCAATACACCTAGAATAGCTCAGAAAAATGTTATGGGAAACAAGGAGAAATTAGATGTAGCTCTTGGGGCTAAAGGGATCAAGGGATATGGGGGGAAGGGGGATCAGGATATTGAATTTGATGATCAGCCACGGTCAAAATGAATAGCAGAGCAGATTTGAAGGGCCGAATGGTCTACTCATACTTCTAGTTTCTATGAAATTGGGACAACGCATTTGTTCAGAGTTCAAGAAAATAAAAATTAAACTGGTATCAATATCCTGACGCCAATGCATTCTCTACATCTTGGAACTAATCTCATAAAATTAATACCTGTCAATTTTTAAAGTTCTTTTTTAAATGGATTTTTGTGATGTTGCTCTATTGCTGGAGTTTAAAGCTAAATTAAAACAAATTAAGAATTTTGGAATGGGAGCAACTTCAGTGTGCTCAGTTGGTATTTTACAAATCGTAGGTGTGCTATGTTTCATTTTATTTGCTGGTCCTGCATGGTGGCACGCTGCTGCCTCACAGTGCCAGGGACCCTGGTTCAATTCCTGACTTGGGTCACTATCTGTGTGGAGTTTGCATATTTTTCCCATCTCCAGGTGCTCCGGTTTCCTCCCACAGTCTACAACACGTGTTGGTTGCCTGCATTGGCCATGCTAAATTCACCCTCAGTGTACCCAAACAGGTGCTGGAGTGTGACAACTAGGGGATTTTCACAGTAACTTCATTGTAGTATAAGCCTCATTAGTTATGACACTAATAAATAATAATAAATCCTGTCGGTAACACAATTTTAAAACCTGCCTCTTGCTTCTTAGCTGTGTGAATTGCGTATAAGTGATTTGACGGACTTACTTCTGTTTTCCCTAAAACTGACAAAGGCCCGTTTCAAGACAGCGCTGCAGCTTTAAGGAGCGGAGCTTCACGCCAGGATTATGCATTTCATACATGGCGCCTGCGACATACATGCGCTTGTCTTTCAATTCCAGCAGCACCATCTGCAACCCCATCATTCTTCCTAAAACGGTTACTGATGCAGTTAATTGTGCTATAACTGCCACCTTCCCCTCGTGTGTCAAAGATAAATCATGGGGCAGGATCATCAATTGTAATTTTCTGTCATTGTATGCAGTAGCTATGAAATTAGCCGGATTGTGACAGTCAATCCTGCAAAGAAATTGAAGAAGAGTCTTTTCATCTCAGCGGACTGGAATGATGGATTGATAAGAATATTTCCTTCACAATCCAGAGAGCACAGATCTGAATCTCAGAGCTATTTGGCACGCAAACCCCACCTTGCCACAGCTCTATCTCTTTTAAGACAAATCCTCTCATACTGTGTCCTGGGAGAGTGCAGATAGATGGCATTGCCTATCTCTAAGTCGGCCTCCTGTGGAATTGTAGCTGATGGGGTTTGGTGGCGTGGATGAGAAGTCTGCATCTGGATCGTCATGTAACTGAGACTGAAGAGCAATTTACTGAAACCATCTATTCGGTCGACTGTCACGGCAAGGAGCTAACTATTCGACTTCTGATTGAAGCAGACTCGAGCCGCGCGTTTCTTCCTTGCTATTTGTTAATAATTTATGAAAGCTTCGAATACACAAATAATCACCTTTTATTTACCTAACACATGCAATTAGCTCTGCACTGTTTCTTCTAGTAATTAACCTGCAGGGCTTTGATTTTGTTAAGATGCATATTACTTCAATCAGGAATCCCCTTTGTTCAGTTTCCCACATTAGAGAAATTGAAGCAATGCTGAGATCACTTGTTCCGTCATTAGTTATCATTACAAATGCTGCCAAGATGCTTTTAAATGAAGTTTTGAGTGGAAAGCTACAATCATGTTGTTTATATCAAGCCACTAATTCATTAAAAATGTGTAGGATTTATTGCTTTTCTCCATGTGTGGACCATTTCAAAGTCTTCATTATTTGACTGCCTTTTATAATGCCTTTCCAATGTTTAAGTTCTGAAAATCCGCCCCCCCCCTCCCCTTAAGCAACTACCTAAATCTTGGACCAAGTGTTTGGCTATCTGTCTTAATATCTTATGTGGTTCAGTATCTATTTTATAAAGGCCCTGCCTTGGGATATTTTACTGTGGCAAGGGTATAAATGCAAGCTGTTTGTGTGAGTAAGATGACCTTTCATATCATCTGGTTGCTGCATTTCTACTTTTTTTTTAGGTCATCCGCGGTTTCTTGCTCCATCTCTTCCTTTGAACGGAGACTGCTTATCATTCGGCTTTCAGTTGTGACGAAGAGCATTCGTTCAAATGCCAAGTTGTAATTTCCCTTGCTGGGTGCTGTGGTCCTAGCTGCATTTTTTTGGTTCAGGTGCCATAATATCAGCATTCCATTAAAACTGATATCCAGCTTAGTCCACAAAGGGGCTCATTCTAATGTTCAGTTCCAATTCCCGAACTACCTTACTTGCATAAAACCTTGCAATAATCTGCCATCATCCTGATCAATTAATGTTAAATGTCACAGTCAACACAACGTGACAACTGTCCTCAGCCTTAACTCTGCAGAACTCTGTCCTCATTAATACCTGTTCCGCTGCTGAGTTATATATCCATCTTTAATTAGTTGACTGTATAACTAAAGAAATCTAATAAACCGAATGCCCTTATAGCACCAGTTTAATTAAGAGTTGGTCACATGGTTCAAGGAGATTTATTGCCGTGCATTGTTTTGCTTTTGATCTGGATGTTACCTGTTGTTAACACAACATTGATTTACAGGCCATTCATTTATCCAGACCATATTGAGATTGTTTCAATAGGCATTGTGATTTCCATGTGGAAAAGCAATTTTATGACTACGGGATGAAGGTGGATTAGTAACCTCAGTAAAGTAATGCTGCACAAAATCACAGGTGGGCACTTAAAACGGATGATACTCAATGTGAAGATTGCCTTTCAAGATGCCTGCACAACCTCTCTTTCTCAACTCTTACATTTGCTGTGTCATAGAAATGTGAGCCAGCCTTTAACACATCTGGCCTTGGCTGGTCTTCACTGCCTCTTTGTCTCCCTAGAACTGACTCTGGAGCAGTGGTTAGCACTGCTGCCTCACAGCGCCAGGGACCTGGCTTGGGTCACTGCCTTTGTGAACTTTGCATGTTCTCTCTGCGTCTGCATGTGTTTGCTCCGGTCAACTCCCATAGTCCAAAGATGTGCATGTCAGGTGAATTGGTCATGCTAAATTCTCCCTCGGTGTACCCGAACAGGCGTCAAAGTGTGCGACTAGGGGATTTTCACAGTAAATTCATTGCAGTGTTAATGTCATCCTACTTGTAACTAATAAATAAACTTAAAACTTAGATACATCCATTACAGCATTGTGGTGCAGTGATTAGCATTGCTACCTCACAGCACCAAGTACCCTGGTTTGATTCCTGGCTTGAGTCACTGTCTATGCGGAGTTTGCATGTTCTTGCCATGTCTGCGTGGGTTTCCTCCAGGTGCTCCAGCTTCCTCCCACAGTCCGAAAAACATGCTGGTTAGGTGCACTGGCCATGCTAAATTCTCCCTCAGTGTACCCGAACAGGTGCCAGAGTGTGGCGACTAGGAGATTTTCACAGTAACTTCTTTGCAGTGTTAATGTAAGCCAACTTGCGACACAAATAAATAAACTTTAACTCAGAGTTTTAAAGGAGTGAGTGAAAGATGAGCAGATTGGGTGTTACCGTAGCACGACTTAGCAGGAGCAGGTAGCGGGAACACAGCTGGAGAAGGAACATACAGTCCAGGGGATCACCTTGTGTCCTGTCTTGGATGACTAGCGTGAGGCTGTCACAGGTAGATGATTTCAGAGAAATCGTCATTCATTCAGTCACTGGGAGCATGTCAAACTGTGTTTTGCATGACCTTATCTTTCTGGATTGTGGATAATGAGAGGATTAGCATAGTCCCTTCAGATATTTTCAGAATGTTCCCTGGTCCCTTTGCTCACTTTATTATGTTTTTTTCTTCAACGCAAACATGCCAATCATATAACAAAGAGTGGTAAAACAATAATATGATTTCCATATTCAAAGAAAGACAATGAGCAAAATTGTCCATTCTCCCAGCCGTATGTTTTCCACCAGCGGGAGATAGCACATTGTTTACTAGCAGCGGGAAACCTGCGGGGCAGGGCTGCGTCACTGGGGTGACCGGAGAATTCCAGTCTATATACATACATAGCTCACTGCTGGATTGAATATACACATTTTCCTTGTTGTGCTGCTGTATCCTGAGCACAGTGTCATACGGCTACTATACCCTATTTCCTGTCTTGATGGTAATGATTGTCAGCAGTTTCACATACAAGGTTTTCAGCCTTAAAGGTGCATGTACACCACATCTCAGCACCCCTCAAGGAAGCCAAGTACAGTGGAATGTCCAGAGAAAAGGGCACTCTTACTGCATTTAAGGACGGCAGGTGAATGGGACTTATTGAGAGTTAAGACACAGCAACACAGTTTTGGATTAACTTTACCAAGGGTAGCAGCCAGGAGTGTGTTGGAATAGTCAAGTCTAGAGGTAAAAGCAGAATGAGGATTTCATCAGCAGATGAGGAGAGACGGGTCAAAAGTTGGGCAATGTTAGGCTCTTCATAATGACACAAAGCTGCAGTGAAATAGCTAAGAACTACATTTAACTATCACTGCTCTTAGAACCACAGAACCAAAGAATCCCTACAGTTGAGAAAGAGGACATTCAGTCCATCGAATCTGCACAGACTCTCCAAAACAGCATCCGCCCAGGCCCTCCCCTCCACCTTATCCCTGTAACCCCGTGCATTTACCATAGCAAGCCCACCTAACCTACACATCTTGGGACACTAAGGAACAATTTAGCACGGCCAATCCACCTACCCTGTACATGTTTGGACTGTGGAAGGAAACAAGAGCAACCAGAGGAAACCCACGCAGACATGGAGAGAATGTGCAAACTCCACTAAGTGCTTGGAATTGAACCCAGGTCTCAGGTGCCATGAGGCAGCAGTGCTAATGATGCTTGCAGAGAGATACATCTCAGAACCATAGGTGCAGCAGCAGAGGTGGAAAAGAAAGGAACATAGATGAAGGATCAAGGTAGATCCTTTCAAAGGGCGAGGTCTGAAGAAAGCAGGCAAGAGTGTGATGAGGTGAAGGGGCATGGAGAGACGTTTCAGATGATGAAGACAATGGTTGAATGATGGAACAGAGATAAGAGGGTTATAAAAAATAACTGGCATCCATAAAGCTAATTGGGATGTTGAAAGACATTACAGAGGTAAGGTGGAGTGGGCCAAACGTAACCAGTCCATTTCACTCTAAAAGGAATGCATGTCGCATTGTGAAAAATTGCTTTACAAGTCCATTTTCATTTATCTACAATCAAACGATGCAGTGACACAAATCATATCGGGGTACATCACTGCATTAATTATTTCTGACATCACTATGCTAATGCACAATGCTTTAAAAACACAATAACATTTCCATGAGGAAAATATTCATTTCAACTCAAAGATCACAATTGGGTTCCAAAAATAACAATTCTGACTGTAAAAGCTTATAATTGTATTCTAGTCAATTTTCTTGTTCCCTTTACCCTTAAACAATTTTAAGGAGATTAATCATTGCTGTTTTGTAAAAGCTGGTATCAGAGCTGTGAAAGTGCTGGACTCATGAATTAGTTCATTGAGCATTTCATATCATGTGATTCCATATTCTAAAGGCATATTAGCTCTCTGGATAGCAAGTATCCCTAGGTACTCAAATGCAATAGCTGCAGAGCATTGAGTGTGGCTCATGCTACAGTCTTTGTAAGTAAATTTCTGATTTGTGAATCTCAGTTGGGTTAAAAGCAAAACTTTGGAATAAACTGCTCATGTCCCACTCCGTTTTACTGACTACAGCTCAGCCTTCAACACTATTATTCCAACAAAACTCATCTCCAAACTCCATGTCCTGGGGCTCGGCTCCTCCCTCTGCAACTTAATCCCAGGCATCCTAACCTACACTCCGCAAACGATAGGTAATGACACCTTCTCCACGATTATCAATACCAGTGCCCCACCAGGCTATGTCCTCAGCCTCTTACTCCTTATACACTTATGACTGTGTGGAAAAATTTCCTTCCAACTCGACTTTCCAGTTTGCTGATGACACCATCATTGTGGGTCGGATCTCAAACAATGATGAGACAGAGTACGGAAGGAGATAGAGGCCGCAATTCTCCTATCCAGCTGCACCAATTTTTTTTAGTGCAGTGGGCCGGGAGAATCGCTCGTCAGCCGATTCCCACAGGCATTCACATCGCACTTGCGTCTCCCAGGGCTGGATTTCTGGTGGTGTCTGTGGCACACCTGAAATTGGCTGGGAGGCAAGGATCAGCATTTCAATGGTATTTTAGCATACTATTCAAATACTATTAGCAGGCCTGGGATGAAACTCTCCGGTTGCATCTTCCACCCTGCCAAAGTGTATCGGGTTGGGTAGTTGGGGGTGGGGTGGCATCCTGACTGTGCCAGCCAGTGCCCCGGCACTGCCCAAGTGGCAAAGTGCCAATGCACAGGGGGCACCTTGGCACTGCCCATCAGGCATCCAAGGGGATGGGTCTATTGGGGCGGGGCCAATCAGTGGGGATGAGGAGTGCTGCTGCTGCTACTCTGCCAAGGGATCTGTTGGGAGGAGGGAAGCCAGAAATGGGGTGAGCGGGGAGTGGCGGGGGGGGGGGGGGGGGGGGGTGGTGTGGGGGGGTCGGTGTCGGCCTGCTGACAGGGTCGGGACGTGGTCGGTATCGGGGCGGGGGGGGCGGGGGCATGCACTGGAGTAAATCGGAGCGAGCCAAGACTGGGGTGGGGCGGGATACAGAGCTAGACCCGGGAATAGTCAAGGGACCAGTGATCAGGTCTTGGGGGAATGGAGGGCTGGTGTTGTGTGGTTCGTGGAGCTGGCCAGCAAAGACAGAGGCTGCCTGTGTGGGACAATTGCGCATGCACCTATCTCAGCTCTGACAGATCAGCGCATGTGCAGTAGTCCGCTCAGTGCGCTGATTTCAGCTTCTCCAGTAGGAATACAACTTGCCCCTGAAACTTGATGATATTCACACTGGTGACTTCTGCAATGCACAGGGTGTGGGAGATTCTTCTTTGAATTCCCACTGAAAAAAACAGTGAATTACTCCAGTTTTCACACCAATTTGCCACGTAGAATTTTTTTTGAGGAGGATTCTGCCCAGAGAACCTGATGAAAGGTGCAATGACAATAATCTCTCCCTCAATGTCAGTAAAACACTATCTCTAACTGCAATACTATTCTGCACCCCTATCGTTCCCTTCTCCCCGATGTGCTCTATGAACGGTATGTTTTGTCTGCAACAGCGTACAAGAAACAACACTTCTCACTGTATCCCAGCATAGGTGACAATAATAAATCAATTCAATTTATTTAAAGTTACCACAAAATAATAAATGTAAAGAAATGTAGGGTGGGAGTGGGATTTTTAAATTCCAGCTGAACTTTCGTCACCTGGAAATGGATAGCTTGTAGAGGGAAGTCTGATCGAGACCTCGTGCATCTATTTTTGTGGCTGAATCAATTTTCTTCTGGTGGCCACTTTAAACGAATGGCCAGGATGCCTGGCTGCAACAGGTGGGAAGCTGCTTATATGTGCATGTTAGTGTCCCATGTCTTTTGTGGCACGCGGATTGAACATTTCAAACTGGTGTGTGTTCTCCCCAAGCCTGAAGAAACTTTACTCGCAGTTAAAGGACAAAGAAAATTACAGCACAGGAACAGGCCCTTCGGCCCTCCAAACTTGCGCCGACCATGCTGCCCGACTGAACTAAAACCCCTAACCTTCTGGGGACCATATCCCTTTATTCCCATCCTATTCATGTATTTGTCTAGATACCCCTTAAAAGTCACTATCATTTCTACTTCCACTGCCTCCCCCAGCAGTGAGTTCCAGGCACCCTCTGTGCCAAAAAAAAATTGCCTCGTACATCTCCTTTAAACCTTGCCCCTCGCACCTTAAATCTATGGCCCCTGGTAATTGACTCTTCCACCCTGGGAAAAAATAGCTTCTGACTATCCATTCTGTCCATGCCCCTTATCATCTTGTAGGCTTCTATCAGGTGCCCCCTCAGCCTCTGTCATTCCAGTGAGAACAAGCCAAGTTTCTCCCTAAAAGGACTGCTGGACATCATTATGGAAAAGTTATTTTATTTATCGAAGGAAAACAGCTTGTATGGGGACAGGACCAGAGGGAGAGTTTCTCCAGGATTAACTGGAATTCTTTTTTTAGCCTAAAGCAGGCTCGTTTTCATCTGTCCCTGCAATCACCTCTCCCCGCTCCATCAATGGACTTTACCTGCTGATGGGCAGCTTGGCACAGCTGACTAATTTTCTGTCACAAGCAAATGACAAAGATGCTGTCGCCAAATTGGAAAATGTCAACAAAACTTAAAGCTAAGGACTCGTGTTTGGCCTCTCAGCTACCATATTTTAAATATGCATCATGATATGATTTAAAGGCAGAACAGGCTGGAAAATTAGTTTATGTTTTTTCTAATTTTATTTCATTTTGCCAGTCTTTCTCATTATCTTTAACTAACGTCATTCCTGTGGGCCAACACTGTAGTTAAATTATACTTGTTATTTTGGAATTTGCGAATCTATTCACCATGTGAAAAAAGATCGGACAAGGGAATATCGCTACAGTTTTAATATGCAGTGAGCTCATTCTATTGCATTAGATTAGTTTCACGTGATTCTTTTCACAATAAACAGTTTAAGGAATTATTTGCTTAACTGAAGGTTCAGAGTCAAATCTAAATCTGGAGCAATAAACAAAGATAGTACACAGGAACAATAAAAAAAACTATGCTACAATTAACTACCTGCATAGAATAAATACGCAGGAGTTAATTATTTTTGTCACATGGAACATTTGTCTTGGAAATGTCTTGTGCATTAACTTATTCTTAAGGAAAGAATAAATTGGAAGTTAGGAATAAGTGCAGTTTTTTTTTGATTTGGTGTGAAATAAATTGAGCAATTTTGGATTTACTCATGAATATGCAACTTGCTCCACTGGTGATCATAACCCCCTCGGTGTCCATGATTGTGAGGTCTGTCTACATAATAGCAGTTTTAAGGAACCACCTTCAACAAGTATTCAGTATCCCTGCAGACAAGTTTATTTTCCAATATCTTTTATTTAGTAGCAAAGAATGTGTTTGATTTGTTTTTCTCCACAAATTTCTAGCTAGGGGACAGGTACTAAATTCCTGCTGCTTTCAATACAGATCCCATGTAATCTAATAGTGAGATTGTTTCCGTAATGCAAGATTTCTACTTTTGTTTGGTGGAGGGGAATCACTGGCAACCTCCTGTTGTGTGTGCATTCATCTTTATCTGTGCATGCTTGTATTAATGGATAAGTTGATTCAGACAATACATTTGAGCCCTATTTAGGCACTGCCACAATTCACGCCAGCCATAGCCAAGTTGCTTTTAAGTCTTGCCTTTGACTCAGAAGCGTGTGGATTCAAGAGCCGCTCCAGGGGCACAAAATTCCAGACTGGCAATGCATTGCTGAGGGAGTACTGCATTTTTAGGGGTGCCCAATTTGGGATGAGGATCATAGAAATCCTACAGTGCAGAAACAGGCCATCTGGGCCCATCAAGTCCGCACCGACCACAATCCCATCCAGGCTCTACTCCCATATCCCTCCACATTTACCTGCTAACCCCTCTAACCCACGCATCTCAGGACCCTAAGGGGCTTTTTTTTTAAGCATGGCCAATCAACCTAACCTGCACATCTTTGAACTGTGAGGAGTTAAAGTCAAAGCCCTGGTCTGCTCCATCATGTGGTTGTAAAAGGTCCATCAGCACTCTATCAAAGAAGGGCAGGGGAGATAGAGCTACTATCTGACTGAATACTTATCCCTACAACAACATGGCAAAAACAGGGGTGGCACAGTGGTTAGCACTGCTGCCTCACAGTACTTGGGACCCGGGTTCGATTTCCAGCTTGGGTCACTGTCTGTGTGGAGTCTGTACGTTCTCGCCGTGTCTGCAGGGGTTTCCTCCGGGTGCTCCGGTTTCCTCCCACAGTCTGAAAGACATATTGGTTAAGTGCATTGACCGTACAGGCGCCAGAATGTGGCGACTGGAGGAATTTCACAGTAACTTCATTGCAGTGTTAATGTAAGCCTTACTTGTGACAAATAAATAAACTTTAACTTTAAAAACAGATTATCTGATCATTATTATATTGTGGCTAGTGGGAGCGTGCTGTGCACGAGCTAACAGTCATGTTTTCTACACTATAACAGCGACTACACTTCAAAATCTGTAAAGCACTTTGAGGCATCCTGTAGTCATGAAAGATGCTACAACAGATATGGGCAGGATTTTCCAGTAGTTCTTGTTAGCGTAATCTTCCAGACCCACCAATGGTGACTCCCCCACCATGGGTGCCCTGGCAGTGGAGGGTGTAAACAACTGGAAACCCTGTTGAGAGTGGTAGGACCTTCCAACGGTGGGCTGCCTCTGCCAGCAGAGCACGCCGCAGGCGCGTGTGGAAATTCTTGACCTATACATTTCCACCTCATTGCTCTCCCTTTTTCATACAGCTTGGTACAGCTCCTGCTCTGCCCAAGACTGCGAGAAACTATAAAAGGTCGAGTGTGTAGCCCAATCCATCACACAAACCAGTTTCCCATCTATTGACTCTGTCCACACTTCCCGCTGCCTCGGCAAAGCAGCCAGCATAATTAAGAACCCAACACACACCAGACATTCTTTTCCACCTTCTTCTGTCGGGAAAAAGATACAAAAGTCTGAGGTCACATACCAACTGACTCAAGAACAGCTTCTTCTCTGCTGCCATTAGACTTCTGAATGGACTTACCTTGCATTAAGTTGATTGTTCTCTATACCCTAGCTATGACTGTAACACTACATTCTGCACCTCTCATTTCCTTCTCTATGAAGGTATGTTTTATCTGTATAGAATGCAAGAAACAATACTTTTCACTGTATACTATTACATGTGACAATAATAAATCAGATCAAATCAAATCAAAATAAGATTCTCTGGCATTTTCTTGTTGCTTATATATTGCAGATTTAGCCGCAGTGCTGCTGGTTTAAGGAACCAAATGTTCTTTTTGTTGCTTGTGATTGAATTTCACTGTGCGATTGTGAATATTTTTCTAAAGTCTCATTGTAAATCGATCAGCTTGAGAAAGTCTTATGAAACTGGACAAGGAGTGGACAAATAGGAGTTGCTCAAACCAAATCTATGGCACTGATCCTTAAGGAGGTTCACACATTGGTCTGTATTATTGGCTTCCATGTGTAGCCTTGAGCTTTAGACTTCTCAAGCACTGAGTTTTAGGGCTAAGGAAATTGGCATTTCAAACATCCACTCCCCAACATGAAAAATCTCTTTAATTGCTGACAAAACAGACATGCTGCCAAAGCTTTTCATCTCAGACTCAGCAGGCCAGACATATGAAAGCCAAATTTCAAGGGGAGCAACAATTTATAAGCATGAAAAAAGGGTACAGACAAGTTGCCAAGTTAACTCGGAATGGTCAAGAAGTTGCCATGGATAATGCACCATTGGCCCCCAGTGTTTTGTTTAATTCAGAAGGGGTGCAATACCTGGATATGTTCCTTTGCCTGCTGAGGACATGTCCCTGCATATGAATATATGTAGCTTAAGCAAGCATAAGCGAGCTACATTGTAAGCCCGACTGATAATCTTAAACTGGCAATTTGTGTAATTCTTAGCATAATCAAGATTGTTCAGCAAGTGCTGTCCAATTGTAGAATCACATCCAATATTAGACATTATGTTCTGCATTTTACAGGCATGGGGTGCTTGATTACAGACAGTACTCCACCAATTGTGAAAGGTTGAAGGGGTGTGCTGCTTGATATAATCTTCTAGTCACTAAGACACATGGCCTACCCCCTTCCTGGCAACATATTGCCACTGAAATTCTTATATTACATTACTCATTTGTGTGGTAGGCAGAATTCTTTTTAGCTTGATGGCAGCTTCCTGTTAGGGGAAAATACCACTCATGTTGCTAGTGTAGAATTAGATGGTTAGCTTAATCTTTTGCTCAGATTGTTTGAGATACCACATTCCTCCAGAGTAATTTGAAGTAGACTTTGCAGTGTCAGGCCACTTTAGATATGGAGGAGATCTCATTGTGAGCCACAAACACTGTGTACTGAATTGAAAAGAGTGCAGGTATATCACCTGGAAGGAGTGTTTGGGACCTTGGACAGTGGGAAGGGAAGATGTATATCAGAACATATGAATTAGGAACAGAAGTAAGCCACTTAGCCTCTCAAGACTGCTCCTTTATTCAGGAAGATCATGACTTACCTGTGAAACTTCAACTCTATGATCCTCCCAAGCCCCAGTAATGTCTCACTCCTTTATCAAGAGTTCATTTAGCTCTGCCTTGAAAAATATTCAAAGATTCTGCTTCCACTGCCTTTTGATGAAGAGAATTTTAGAGACTCAGAGAAAAATTGATCTTAATCATTCTGGCTTAGATGAAATACCTCTTATTTTTAAAAGGTGATGCCTAGTTCTAGATTCTCAACAAGAGGAAGCATTCTCTCCACATCCACGCTGTCAATACCTCTTAGCACCTTAAAGGTTTTGATCAAGTCGCATGTAATGGATAATCGGTCAGGTATTGCCCCCCTGTGCTGGCAGTTAAGGTGCCACAAGAAGGAGAGGGGGAATTGAGAGTGCAGTGGGAATGGCCCCTTCAGAATTTTGAAAGGTGGGGCGGGGGATGACTTCTTTAATGGCGATGTCACACTGGAGTTGGTGAAAATGGCGGAGGATGATCAGTTGAATGCAGACTGTTGCATCTGTGTAAAGAACAGCATCTCATCTTACATCTGGCACTTTGCAGCTAGCTTTCAGGACTCAACACTGAGTTCAAGAATTTCAGATTATAACCTCTGACCCCATTTCTTTGGATGCCAGCCATTGATTACGATTCTGTTCTTGCCTTTTGCACATCCTCTACACCCATCATACATTTCTTTACTCATCTCATTACCATTGTCTTCTGCCTGTTGTCTGTCCTATCACAGACCTTCTTTCTTCATGTTTCTCTGCTGTCCTTGCCTCTGTATTTGCTTAAAACCTGCCCACATCTCTCACTTTATCCAATACCAACCTTATTCAGTCTCTCTCTCTTCAGATGCTGCCTGTTTGTTGAGTTTTCCCAGCATGTTTTTTTTCTATCAGATTCCACAGATTTAAGCTTCTATATCAGCACTGGAAAACTTCATTACATGAAATGTCTTCAGGGGAGGCGATGCCATAATGGTATTATCACCAGACTATTAATCCAGAAACTCAGCTAATGTTCTGGGGACCCGCCACAGCAGAATTTGAATTCAATAAAAAATATCTGGAATTAAAAATCCACTGATGACCATCAAACCATTGCCAATTGTCAGAAAAACCCATCTGGTTCACTAATGTTCCTCTAGGGAAGGAAACCTGCCGTCCTTACCTAGTCTGGCCTACATGTGACTCCAGAGCCACAGCAACGTGGTTGACTCTCAACTGTCCTCAGGAAATTAGGGATGGACATTAAATGCTAGCCAACAGTAACATCACGAATGAATAAAAAGAAGAAGCCAAGAGAAGGTGAATTCAGCATCATTCCCATGTGGTGAATTTGAAATGAAGCTTATTTTCTCAAGTTTGTGAATTACTGACGACAATAGTGAAGAACCAAACCCTGAAGCTCCTGCAAGTCCACAACAGACTTGTCACTGTCCTTAATGGCTTCTAAGACATTGTAAAGCATAGCGTGAATGTCATTTATCATTCAGACGTAGCACAATTAAATAGGGCATGCTCTCTGAGTCACTTATCATTTGGTTAAGAACTTGCACATTCTGCAACCTCTCATTTTGCTTAAGATGTCAGAACAAATCACTGAAGACTGTCAAGATTCTATTGTCATGGCTTCAGAAACTTCTGAGTGCGAGCTTTCCTCTTCACTTACACAGGAGTCTTGACAAGTGTTCATGCTGAGGTCAGGTTAGACCTACAACATCAGTGGTAGCACAGTCGTCCAACAGAAAATGTGCTGGAATACAATGAAAGAAATTGGTGTATTTTGCACTTGCTTTTGCAGCACAGAAAAGGCACACAGCACACCAATTTAGCTATGGCAAATCTGCACAGGCTGTGTTAAACAGGTTGTGGGGCAGGCGGTGGACTTCTGGTATTATCACTAGACTATTAATCTAGAAACTCAGCTAATTTTCTGGGGACCTGAGTTTGATTCATATCATGGCAACTGGTGGAATTTGAATTCAATAAAAAATACCTGGAATTAGGAATCTATTGATGACCATGAAACCATTGTCAATTGCCAGAAAAATCCATCTGTTTCACTAGTGTCCTTTAGGGAAGGAAATCTGCCATCATTACCTGGTCTGGCCTACATGTGACTCCAGAGTCACAGCAATGTGGTTGACTTTGAACTGCCCTTGGGCAATAAATGCTGGCCAGCCAGTGATGCTCACTGGGGGGTTACTATCCCAAGAAGGAAACTTAAATCAGGGACTTGACTTTTTAATTTGCTAAAAGCCCATTCAAAAGTCCTTCTTTAAAAATGGGTTTCCAGTAAGCCTTGTGGGCCTGCTGTCCTGAGGAATGAATCTTCAATGGCCCCAGTGGCAATGAACAACATACAAGTCAAGTTTCAAACCTCTTCAAAATATGTAGCAGTAACAAGAGTAGGGTTGCTCTTCCTCCCCCAATTTCTCATTGCCATCTTCACCCCCTGCCCAAACCCCCATTAACCAAATCTGAAAGAACTCCCAGAATGGACCCAAGTGCTGTTGTCACCTGCCTAAAATTAATTTCCTCATTGGGGCACATTGCCAAACAAATTCAACAGGCGCTGGCAGCTTGTGCCAAAGACATAGATGAGGCTCAATGCCCAATTTCAGGCTGGTCAAGAGACTCCTAATTTAGGCATGCTCACTGAGCACTCATCCTGGGCCTAAAGGTTTGGGCCAATCTGCTCTCTACCCTTCCCTTAATACACAAAGAAAAAGCAGACTCTAACTTGTTCTGCAAAACTTGTGTAAACTCATGTAATGTTGCATCCAACTGAGACTCTGAGATTGTTTTCCAAAGCACCAAAACCAAACAAACACTCCTCTTCAGAAATGCTTTTATCAAGTAATTGCAAGATGGAGTTCAACTATTTACCATAAAGGCTGAACATTTAAGGAATGAATTGTGTGTGTTTTCTTTATCCTTCTCTTGTGCCTCTGTTCCTCACCGTACCTCTACATCTCATCAAAGAAATCAAATCCTGCTATTTTCTCCTCTGCAATGTAGCTACCCAGCGTGTTGATTTGCATTCCTCACATATTTGAAAGAATGCTCCAGCGTGTGCTTTCAAATAAATGGAACACAAATTTATTCTTTCGAATACCCCAAATCCCCAAGTGTGTAGCTCGCTGGTGCTGAAAAGCAATAACTTTCACCAGAGCAGCCTCTGATGGTTGCCATCGTTATTCTTGTCTTGTTTGAATTATTTCATTTGAAATAGTTGCTCAATGATTTGCACGCTTTGTAATCCTTTGCCAGCCCTTTGACTGAGATTCACTGTAGAGCAAAGAGGGAATTCAATATATGTTTGTGCTTTTCTAAAGAGGAGGAGGGGAAGAAAAGAAAAAAAAATGGATGAGTGAGTTCAGCTGGGATTGTTCCTTTGTGATTTGGTTCACTTGGGGCTTAGCGCAGAGTTGATGGGTGAAATTGTACAGCACCGTTTCGGGCAATGGGGCAATAGTCCCACTGGAAGTATTTACGAGGCATAAAAATAATTTTCCTCGTGTCAAAGCAGAAAACATAAAGCAAGTTTGTAGACAATGCTTTCCCCTTTCAATATCAGGGGAAATGCAGATTATGGAACTTACTGCTACAGAAATAACAAAGGTAGCTTTATGAATAAAAAATGGATAAGATAAAAAGCCTTTGCAAAAAGTCCAGATCAAAGTTATTTGAATCAATTTGGGCTTCTTAAAAGTGGAAATATTCACTCATGTCCCTTTAGGGGAGGAAATCTGCCATCATTATCTGGTCTGGCCTAGATGTGACTCCAGACCCGCAATAATGTGGTTGACTCTGAACTGCCCTCGGGCAACGAGGAATGGGCAATAGAACATAGAACATAGAACATAGAACATAGAACATTACAGCGCGGAACAGGCCCTTCGGCCCACAATGTTGCGCCGACCAGTCTTATTTTAAAAAAAAACATTGACCCACTAATCTAAACCAATCCCTTTTCGTCCATAAACCTATCCACCAATCTCTTAAACGCCCCCAAACTAGGCGCATTTACAACTGCAGCAGGCAGGGCATTCCAGTCCCTCACCACCCTCTGGGTAAAGAACCTGCCCCTGACATCCGTCCTATAACTACCCCCCCTTAATTTAAAGCCATGTCCCCTCGTGCTAGATTTCTCCATCCGAGGAAACAGGCTATCACCATCCACCCTATCTAAACCTCTAATCATCTTATATGTTTCTATAAGATCCCCTCTTAGCCGCCTTCTTTCCAGTGAAAACAACCCCAAATCCCTCAGTCTCTCCTCATAGGACCTCCCCTGCATACCAGGCAACATCCTGGTAAACCTCCTCTGCACCCTCTCCAAAGCCTCCACATCCTTCCTGTAATGTGGGGACCAGAACTGCACACAGTACTCCAAGTGCGGCCGCACCAGAGTTGTGTACAGTTGCAACATGACGCTGCGACTCCTAAATTCAATCCCCCTACCAATAAACGCCAAGACACCGTACGCCTTCTTAACAACCTTATCAACTTGATTCCCAACTTTCAGGGATCTATGTACACATACACCTAGATCCCTCTGCTCCTCCACTCTATTCAAAGTCCTCCCGTTAGCCCTATACTCAACACATCTGTTATTCCTACCGAAATGGATTACCTCACACTTCTCCGCATTAAACTCCATCCGCCACCTCGCGGCCCAGCTCTGCAACCTGTCCAAGTCACCCTGCAAACTTCGACACCCTTCCTCACAATCTACCACACCTCCGACTTTGGTGTCATCAGCAAACTTACTAATCCACCCAACTATACCCTCATCCAGATCATTAATAAAGATTACAAACAGCAGTGGCCCCAAAACAGATCCCTGAGGCACACCACTCGTAACCGAACTCCATGATGAATAATTACCATCAACCACCACCCTCTGTCTCCTATCTGCTAACCAATTCCTGATCCAAGTACCTAAATTACCACCAATCCCATACATCTGCATTTTCTGCAGAAGCATACCATGGTGAACCTTATCAAACGCCTTACTAAAATCCATATATACCACATCTACTGCCTTACCCCTATCCACCTCTTTGGTCACCTTCTCAAAGAACTCAATAAGGTTAGTAAGGCACGACCTTCCCGCTACAAAACCATGCTGACTATCTCTAATCAATTCATTACTCTCCAAATAACTATAAATCCTATCCCTAATAATTCTTTCTAAAACCTTGCCCACTACAGAAGTAAGACTCACTGGTCTATAATTCCCAGGGAAGTCTCTGCTCCCCTTCTTAAATAATGGGACAACATTCGCTGTCCTCCAATCTTCCGGTACTATACCAGAGACCAACGACGACCTGAAGATCAGAGCCAGTGGCTCTGCAATTACCTCTCTTGCCTCCCATAGAATCCTAGGGTAAATCCCGTCTGGACCAGGGGACTTATCTATTTTCAACCCATCTAGAATATCCAACACATCCTCTGTATCAACTACAATACTTTCTATTTTACACCCCTTCACCCCAGTGACCTCCTCAGCTACATTCATATCGTCCTGCGTGAACACCGAAGAGAAATAATGGTTCAATGCCTCTCCAATCTCTTCTGGTTCCACACACAACTTCCCCCTACTGTCTGTAACTGGCCCTAATCTTGCCCTAACCAACCTTCTGTTCTTGACATACCTATAGAACGCCTTAGGATTCTCCTTAATCCTATCAGCCAAAGTCATCTCATGCCCTCTTCTAGCCCTTCTTAACTCCCTCTTCAACTCCCTCCTAGCCAATCTAAAGCTTTCTACTGCACTATCCGAGCCCTCAAGCCTCATCCGAACATAAGCCTCCTTCTTCTTCCTAACCAACAAATCAACTTTTTTTGTGCACCACAGTTCCCTAGCCCTACCAATTCCTCCTTGCCTGACAGGGACATACCTATCACAGACCCACAGTAGCTGCTCCTTGAAAAAACTCCACATTTCAGACGTTCCTAGTCCCTGTAATCTCCTAGTCCAACCAATGCTTCCTAATTCTCTCCTAATGGCCTAAATGCTGGCCAGCCAGCTACACTCATGTCCCACGAATGAATTGAAAAATAAATTGAGGAGATCAAAGTTGCAATCCCAAGAGAAAACTTAAGTCATGGACTTGACTTTTTCATTTGCTTAAAGGCCATTCCAAAGCCCTCCTTTAAAAATGGGTTTTCAGTAAGCCTAATGGGCCTGTCATGCTTGGGAATCTTCAAGGACCGTATTCCATTAATTTCAATTTAGAAGTGTAACTGATTAATGCAATAAAACTGGTTTCCTTTCATATTTTTCTACGTCATTTGGGACATTTATATTCTTTCCAGATGTTCTAAGGACAGATATATATTCAAGGTTCTAAATTCTCCTTGGTTGGAATAAGGAAGAGAGTTTACACAGTCAAGCAGAATTGTGCTTGTGATGTAGCCATAAGCTGATTTTAGTTCTATTTATTACCCAGTTTTAGTTGTCCTAATGGGTTAGTGGTGGACCTTCTTCTGCAGTGGTATGATATAGCTGATTGCATGGCTGATTACTTCAGAAGGCAGGTAAGAGTCAACTAGGCTGCCATTTGATTGCAGTTAAGGTCTCTTATGATCATTACTAAGTCAGCGATGAAGTTGGAATTCCGCCGACGATTAGAGGTGGAAGTATCACTTTTTGAATCCCGTCGAATGTAATCTCAGGAGAAGAGATTGAACAATTGGGAGATGAGCAATCATTGAGGCAGTCTGAATCAGAGTAGCTTTCGAGGGAAGTCAAAGGATAGGAGCAGAATTGTCCCATTCCGCCCGCCACAGGAATCATAGCGTGCGGGACACAGACCATGCAAAAGTCCATTGACCTCCTGTGGGATTTTATGGCTTGAGGGCAAGCAGGCCGGAAAATCCCGTAAGATATTTGGATAGTCAGGTGCTCTTTCCTAGGGTAGAAAAGTCAAGTACTAGGGATGTATGTTTAAGGTGCGTGGAAAAAAATTTAGAGATGTGAGAGGCAAATTTTTACACCCAGGGAGGTGGTGGGAGCAGCATTTAAGGGGCAACTAGACTAGACACGAAGAGACTGAGAATGGAAGGACACGGACTTCGTAAGTGCATACAGTTTTAGTTTAGGCAGACATCATGACTGGCACAGGCTTGGAGGGCCAAAGGGCCTGACGCTGTGCTATGCTGTTCTTTGTTTTCAAAAGTGAGGAGGTAAGGCTCCTCATCAGAGAGACAGAGTTTTAATGAGATTTTGTGAACCAGAGTGGTCGCTGACATCTAGATGGATTGCTGAGAAATGAGCAGTAATGTTTGCATCTGCCATTTAATGTGCAGCCTGATTTGAACATACAAACAGGGAACATGGGTAGGCCATTGAGACCCTTGAGCCTACTCCACCATTTAATTATTTAATAGCAATTTCAAATCTGCACTCCATGTCCTCCTGATGGCCGATCCCCCCCACCTCGTGTGCCAAGACTCTGTCTACCTCAGCATTCAAAATATTCGTAGGATGAAATCTTACCAAAAGATGGCAGAGTGTTGGTTCCAACACGAAAAATGATGTGTTTCCCACCGAAGAGGCCTCATTAGCAATAATTTTTATGCCCATGAGTTTCACACAGCTCCAGTGGTGTGTTCTCTCACCACGATGACTTAACTGCTGCAAGCAATGGGGCGCTCCATATAAATGGCTCCCCAGCACTTGTTCCACAATGACTTACAGGGGATGGCAGGCAAAAGGGCTGTACAGCAGTTTTTGGAAGGATCCGTCATCAGGATGCTGAATGGAGTGGAGCAGAGGCAGGACACATCATATTCCTGGGGTCAGCCTTCTAGCAGGGTCACCACCCCTGCCTGGGAAGCAGTGATGGAGCTGGACAGTGCAACACGCTCCATAAGAGGATGGGGCAGTAGTGTCAGAAGATGATGAATGATCTTCTTCACTCAGCCAGGATAAGTGAACCATCTCTACTGTCCCACTGGACCCTTTGCACACCCCTTGCACCCCAATCCCCAAGATAAGTTGATGTGTAGAAACATTTTCTCTTGGATGGGTCAAGTTTGTGGAATTTTCTTCTCCAGAGCATGGCAGAGGCAGGGTTATCGAACATTTTTAAGGCAGAGGTAGGTAGATTGTTGACTGACAAGCGAGTCAAAGGGTACCAGGGTAAGCAGGAAAGAGGCTGTGTGACCACAATCAGATCAACATCTTATTGAATAGCAGAGCAAGCTCAAGGGACCGAATGGCCTACCAATTGCTCATAATTCACAAGTTGGTATGTTCAATAACTAAGGAGGGTCGATATCGACAAATGTGAGGTCATCCATTTTGGCCTAAAAAGGTGGGACAAAGCACATTCTAAATGGTGAAAAGCTAGAAAGAGTGGGTCAATAAGAGCTTGGGTCCATGTACCCAGATCAGTAATTGTCATTAACAGGTAAAGGAAATATCCAAATAGGCAAATAAAATGCTGGCCTTTCTATCGAGAGAGCTGGAATACAAAGGGGTAGAAGTTACGCTGCAGCTGTACAGATCCATAGTTAGGCTACATCTGAAATACTATCTGCTTTTCTGGGCTTCACACACTTTAAAAAGAATGTATTGTTCTTGGAGGGAGTGAAGCATAGATTCATCAAGGTGATTTCTGGGCCAGAGTTTTGCCGTTCCACTTTGGGACAAGACTTAGCTGGGATAAGAAAGTGATCACTGAGTCCCCTTTCCAATTGAATCTCCAACGCATTTTCAGCCAAGTGGGAGAGGGGGCGGGTTGGGAACCATCCCTGTTTACTGTTGTTTAGAAGTTCTGGCACCATTTTGTAAGTGAACATTTCAGAACCTCGACAATTTTTAATCAATGAATCACGTTTTGGAAGGTTTTCTGTATCATATTTGGGTAGTGGAGGCATGAACCATGGATTGGAGGAGGAAAGAACAGAAAAGATGAGTAATAATAGTGTTTCCCTCTTAACAGTTCATCATAAAGTGCAGATAATTTATGTTTTAAACTGAATGATGCCAATGCTGTCATTGGAAAAGGTAAATGACAAGTAAACTATGTGGTTGCCAGGTTTTTACTTCTGAGAACTGGCAAGCTGTCAGGTGAAAGAACACTACTGTAGAAGTAAACTAAAGTTTATTAGTCACAAGTAGGCTTACATTCACAGTGCTGTGAAGTTACTGTGAAAATCCCCTAGTCAGCACACTCCAGCGCCTGATCGAATTTAGCATGGCCAATCCACCTAACCTGCATACCTTTCGACTGTGGGAGGAAACCAGAGCACCTGGAGGAAACCCACGCAGACATGGGGAGAATGTGCAAACTCTACGCAGATAGCGACCCAAGTCAGGAGTCGAACCCAGGTTCCTGATGCCATAAGGTAGCAGTGCAACCACTGTGCCACCATAAAAGTGGAAATATTTTCAGATGCATTAAAATAGATTGTCCATTAGATAAAGTGCTGATCTTCAATGTACAGTGTTGAAAGGCTGGTGAGCGTGGCATCTAGAGCTCATCATTTAATTCTCTGATTCCTTTCATTCACTCTTTGCAGATCAGTTTAGCTACCTTTTGGTTGTTCAAAACCTTGACTAATCTATGAGCCTTTGGCTGCCTTCAAAATCATCAGTGGGTGTTGTAGTGTAAGCCTGGTGGCTTAGCTGACTTCCAGACAAGGAGTGAGGGGGATTATTGGGAGCTGGGGGGGGCGGTGGTCAGAAAGTGAAGGGCTGCTCATGGTTGGAAAATGAGAGGACTTTACACTTATTTGAACGGGGAGTTATGTCACAGAGTAGTTATAATCTCATTGTATGGGCGAACAGACATGGCAGACCAAATAGCATCCTCTGGTTCTCATGTTCCTATTTTTCTATCTGGGTATACAACAAGTGATTATACTATCCATTTCAAAAGCCCATTGAAATTGAAAGCTCTGTCCATGAATCCCGACTTTAAATATTAGTTTGAAAAATCTCCAGTCTCCACAGAATCTGATCATTGATAGCCCTTTGAATAAGTAATGGGCAAAATTCTCAGGCTTCCCCTCAGCATTTTTCTTGGTGGTGCACTATTTACTGGCTGCAGGATCCAACTTGTATTTATACAGAGGGTGATTCTCACATCCACTGCACTGCTCTTTAGTGCAGTGGGCCACGAGACTCTTGCAAGGGCCATATTGCGGCTCCTCTCTGGGCACCCGGGCCTGAGCACGTCCCCCAGTGCCAGATTTCTGGTGCCATTAGCTCCGTGCCAGGAATCGGCACGGGGCTGCATAATGTGTGCAACCATAATGTGTGCAACCTAATTTGCATACTGTTCAAATGCCATTAATGGGCCCTCTGCCATTTCTGCCCCCCACACCCCACCGCCAGGACTGTTTCACTCCAATGGGGGTTTACAGTAGCTCCCCTTTTGCAGAGATCTGGAAGGAGTGAGGCCCCTCTAGAGGGTTGGGTGGCAGGGGGGTGCCCCCTGGGCATTGGGCAGTGTCAAGGGATCGGGCCTGATGGCGGGGGCGGGTGATATGTTGGCATGGAGGATCCCGCTGTCACTCTACATTCCGGATCGGTGAGGGAGGCCAGCAATCGGGGCTAGCCATCTGGGTGGGGGGGCAGAGTTGCCAGGTGGGGGGGGGGGGGGGTGTTGTCAGGACTGCAGGGGTGGGGGGTCAGCACTGCGGAGGGGGTTGGTACTGCAGTGGGGGGGGGGGGGTAGTGTGTGAGATCGGTCCTGTTGAGGCAGTGGGGGCGTCGAGGCTGGCCTTGTCCGGACGACCAACAATCGGGCCATTGGTGGGAGGGGGTCACACGTGCAGCTTTTGGGCACCAAGGGGCTGGTCTGCGATTGGGAGGCTGGCAGTGCTGGGCCACTATGCATGCGGCGATCTTGGCACTGACCCGCAGTGGCCTGCTCAGCACTATGCTGCTGACTTCTGTAGTGCACCGAGCGTGGGAGATTCTTTTTTTAATCCCCCGCTAAAAAAAAAAGTGGGATTTACTCCAGTTTTTATGCAAATTCAACACTTAGAATTTTTTTGGGAGAATCCCATCCATACTTTCTTTGATGTAATGAAGTATTCCACAGGAGTGTTGCAAAGTAAAATTTGACACCAAGTCACATAAGGCAGGTGTGAACGAGCTAGGCCAGAATCAATAGGCTCACTTCGCAGTGGGAAATTTGACAAAGGTCAGTAGACTTCAGACAGAACCTTCCGGGCCCATAGTGGCAGCAAGTTGCTGAGGGGGCAGAAATCTGGAAAATTCTGGCAGTAGATTTTAAGGACAGAACGATGGGAAGACAGGGAAGGAAGGGAGGGAATATGAGGGCGCAGGGCTGGATCCGCGAGCTCTGGTGGGGCAATTAACATCGGAAATGCTCAGTAGGCCAAAATTCGGGGAGGGCAGATATTTTGGATGATTGTAAAGACTGGAGACCACAGAGATCATAGAATCCTATAGTGTACCCTCCACCCCAACATATCACCCCCCCCAAATCAGGCCCCGACCCCTTGACACTGCCCCAGGCCCAGTGGGCAGTGCCAAGGTTCCCCTTGAAAAGTGCCACTTTACCTCTTGGGCAGTGCCAGGGGGCCCAGGCTGGCATTGCCAGGGTGCCCATGCCCAGGGAGTACCCCCCTGCCGCCCAACCCTCTAACACTAAGCAGCAATTTACCGTGGCCAATCCACCCAATCCACACATCTTTGGACTGCGGGAGGAAACCGGAGCACCCAAAGGAAACCCACGCAGGCACGGGGAGAACGTGCAAACTCCACACAGACAGTGACACAAGCCGGGAATCGAACCCGGCTTCCTGACGCTGCGAGGCAGCAGTACTAACCATTGTGCCACCATGGTTAATGTAAAAGCCCTGAAATGTTCGCAGTGAGTTTGCAATGTAATTTCAATGTGGCACTATGAAGATAGGGAGAGACGAGGTCATAGCGGAATCTGAAAACAAAGAAGCAAAGGTAATGAAAGGAGAGACTTCACCCTCCAAAGCATTTCTGCTCTGATACCTGTGACTGCCTACGCTTTGTGCGATTTGATTCATTACCTGCCTTTTTCTTGCTTTATATTGTTGAGAAGGTGTAAATAATTGCAACGAGAAACCCATTCATTTTTTTCCACCATAAATTAGTACTTTAGTCAGTCTACACTCCAGCAAGTGACACCGATGCTTTCCTGGCTGAGGAACAGGGCAAATCAAGTTTGACATGTTTTCATCTTGGGGACTGAAGACTCCAGTTTGTGAACATTAGCATTCATATCATACTCCTGTCACCTGCTGCCTGGTATTACAGATTTCATGTCTGCAGACATTTGGAGGCCAAAGAGCTCATTTTTTTCCCCCAAATTTACAGAGCGCTGACAGCAGCCAGCTGGATCTGCTGAACTGAATGGAAACAAAAGATAAATGCGGGCATCTGCAGTTCACACGGAACAAAGTGCCACATTGAAATTAGATTGCAAACTCGCTGGTAACATTTCAGGGCTGTTGCATTAAGCTGATCCAAAGGAATATTTACGGGAATGCTGGACCTTACAAACGAATGTACTGAAATTGGAATATACAATGGCCAGCAACCACTACTCCACCCGCCCCCCGCGCACCACCCCCTCACCCCCCCCCCCCCCCCCCGCCCAACTGTTGTGAGCACCACTGTGGGAGTTGGGTTAAAAAATGCAGCTAACGCCCATTCTGTCAATGGCACTTTCCAATTACATTTCCAGTGCAAGTCATTAGAATACACACACAAGTGTGAAAAGGGCAGAAAGCTGCACGGTGGCACAGTGGTTAGCACTGCTGCTTCACAGACTAGTGCCACGGACCTAGGTCCAATTCCGACCTTGGATGACCTGTCTGTGTGGAGTTTGCACGTTCTCCCCGTGTCTGCGTGAGTTCCCTCCACGTGAACCCGTTCGGTTGACTAGCCATGCTCAATTGCCTCTGTCAGGGGATGAACAGGATAAACGTGTGGGGTTATGGAGCTCGGGCCTGTGTGAGACTGGTGTCGGTGCAGGCTCAATGGGGCAAATGACCTCTTTCACTGCTCTTTGGCTTCTTTCGTTGCTCTTGGCACTTGGTGGGGTGGGGGGGGTCGCGGGGAGGAGTGCAGAAGCGATTCACTAGGTTGATTCCGGAGTTTGTGAGGGTTGGCGAATGAGGAGTGAATGAGTAGACTAGGACTATACTCATTGTAATTGAGAAGAATAAGGGGAGATCTTACAGAAACATGTAAGATCATGAAGGGAATAGATAAGCGAGAAGCAGAGAAGTTGTTTCCACTGGCAGGTGAAACTAGAACTAGGGGGCATGGCCTTAAAATAAGGGGGAGCAGATTTAGGACTGAGTTGAAGAGGAACTTCTTCACACAAAGGGTTGTGAATCTGTGGAATTCCGTGCCCAGTGAAGCAGTTGAGGTTACCTCATTGAATGTTTTTAAGGCAAGATAGACAATTTTTTGAACAGTAAAGGCATTAAGGGTTATGGTGAGCGGGCGGGTAAGTGGAGCTGAGTCCATGAAAAGATCAGTCATGATCTTATTGAATGGCGGAGCAGGCTCGAGGGGCCTTCTCCTGCTCTTAGTTCTTATGTTCTTTCTGCACTGTAGGGATTCTATGCTTCTATGAAACAACCAGGACCTAAGAAACTGCTGAATCCACACCAGAGGCAGAATTTATTCCAGATGATGGTGAGTTGATGAAAGCTCTGCATCGCCTCTTTGAGGAGACCATGCTGTATTAAGCGCCAGTCAAGCGCTGAAGTGGTGGCAGCCTTCCCCAACAGCAAGGACTCTGGAGGCACAAATCCCAATGGCTGCTCACTCATCAGAGGTCAGCAACTCTTCACTCTAGGCAGCACTCCCAGAGGAGTGGTGGTAGAAGCTGACAATGCCTTCACCAGCGGTCCAGGATAAGTGAGGGACCCAGGCCACAGGTGAAGAAGAGTGGGATGAGATAAGGGGGGGGGGTGAAGTGTATGGGCGAAGGGGTTTTTGAAGCAAGAGGAGGGGGTGGCTTTCAGTGGGACCCACCTTCTCCTGATGCCTGGTTCCTCGATCGTCACTAAGTATCTATCAATGATGGACGTCCAACCCCCACTGTTCCCAACATGCCAGGGCTTGATTTTCAAACCCCGTGTGTGGCAACCACCCCGTCTGCTACTGATTGAATACAATAGCAGGATGGGGTTATGAAGTGGCTTTCCTCCTCTGGACTTAATTAGGGCAGTTTTGGAAAAAGAAACGGAGTTCCCACCAGCACATCTGTTGCCTCCAAACTCACAGAATCCCCACAGTATAGAAGGAGCCCATTCGGCCCATCAAGCCTGTACCAACCACAATCCTACGCAAGCCCGATTCCCGCAACCGCGCACATGTATTCTACTAACCCCCCCCGGAACACTAGGGTCAATTTAGAATGGCCAATCAACCTAACCCACACATCTTTGGACTGTGGGAGGAAATTGGAGCACCCAGAGGAAACCCACACAAACATGGGGAGCACGTGCAAACTCCATACGGACAGTGACCCAAGGCCGGAACTGAACCTGGGACCCTGGCACTGTGAGGCAGCAATGCTAACCACTGTGCCACCGTGCTGCCCCTCCAAGTGTACATTAAATTCTGCCCTATATATTTCTTCTTGTGATATAAAATTACTCATTTAGTGACCATCCATGTACATTAGGCATAACACGTTTAAAAACCCACAACTGGGGAAACTTTTCAATTTCAGTATGACTTATACTTGTAGTATAAGGGTCTGGCACATAAAAAGTCAGTAAGAAGTCTCACAACACCAGGTTAAAGTCCAACAGGTTTATTTGATAGTAAACACCACAAGCTTTTGGAACACTGTCCACTCGCCTGACGAAGGAACAGCATTCTGAAAGCTTGTGGCATTTACTATCAAATAAACCAATTGTACTTTAACCTGGTGTTGTGAGACTTCTTACTGTGTTTACCCCAGTCCAACACCGGCATCTCCACAACATAAAAAGTTACCATGGGACTGTGGACTGTTTCGCCCAAACAGTGATGTAAGAGAACACATGACCCACAACTAGGGTCAGTGTTGTGTTGGGCAGAGCTATGTATAGAGGCAATCATGGTGACAGCTCCAAGCTTGGATCTTTACTGCGCCCATGTATCTAGTTTCTGATAGTTAGTAAATACTTAACTGTTTAATGACCAAAGACTATGAAACCTTCCTAAGACATATTGAACTTGGTCCAACACCTTACGACAATATTGATTTACAATGTATTCAAAGAAACAGAATATCCTGTGCATATCTCAATCTGGATTTTAAAAAACACTCACAAATTGTAAATTAAAACACCAGAAAAATTACTTTTGTTTCTTGCTTTACCTGAAAAACCGTTTGTGAATTTGAGTTCACAAAGTGTGGGAGATTCTTATCCGAACTCCCACTGAAAAAAATCAATGTGAATTACTTCAATTTTCATGCAAATTCGACAATTAGAATTTTTTTGGGAGAATTCCGTCCATGATCTCTCCTGGCATACACATACATATCCGCCACTAATCTTCAGAAGAATCTGGAATGATGGTCACATCGAATTTGAAAGTTTATAGCAGAGAAACAGGCTCTTTAGCCCAACTAGTTATTGTTCCCATCTTTGCTCCGCACAAATTTCCACCCATCCCCTTTTCTCTAACCCTTTCTTTCCCATGTGTTTACATAGATTTTCCTTCAATACATTGTCTATCCTACTTGCCTCAACTACTCCTCAACTACTCCTTGCGAGCACATGTCATATTCTTAGCGCTCCTTGCATTCTGAATACTCTGTTGAATTTGTTCCTATTTTAAATTTAAAGCCTCCAGTTTTGGTCTGAAGTCTTGTGGTGCAATAGCTAACAAACCTGCCTCTGAGCAGAAACTCCAGGTTCAAGTCCCATTCCAGGACTTGATGGCCAAGGAAGAGGTGATCATAATGTGGTCAAACTTGTCAATCCTTCCTAAATATGTGAATGGTAGGTGGTAAGAATGGGAGAGGTTCCTGTTTGGCCATATGATAGAAAGACAGTGGTGTCTCTTGCTGTCACTATACATAGCTCTAGGATACAAATGCATAGAAAACTGTATGTTGCCATAGCCAGTGGTACTTCTTCGGAGGTAGGGTTGCTGTTGGCTAGAGTGGATTAGATTGGTGTCAACAGCATGGGGGTTGATCGCAGTTCTGGTTGAGGTGTGTTTGAAGCCAGCCTCCTTATCCTACCTCTGGTGGAGGTTGCAGTGATGTGGTTTGGACCTGTCTTTGACCAGACAACCCGTGAAAATCCCTACAAGTGAAGTCATCTGTTTATGTCTTTTCACAAAACCTTAAATCAAATTCTTTCACAATACCTTAATGACCTCTATCAGGTCATTACTCACTCTCCTTTTCTCAAGAGAAAAAGCCCCAACCTGTTCACTCTCTACTGATAAATATAACCTCCCAGTTCTGTGAGTCTTCTTTGCACCTTACCCGATGGCTTGACATACTTTTTCTATAAAATGGAAATCAGAACAGTATGTAGAACTCCGAGTATGGTCTGACAAATTACGATATAGATATATGTGAGGTATCATGTTTTGTTAATAAAAAAACAAGGAAGTCACATATTTCTTGGGAAAGTAGAGTCAAAGTGGGGGAGAGGAGCAAAGGGATCTGGAAGTACAAATGCACAAATCACAATGCAGACTTGTCCAATTACAGCTCCCAGTTTGCAACCTCATAGTTTAAATCTTGTTGATTTTATTTGCTCTTAGCTCTGGCAAAGGGTCATCCAGACTCGAAACGTTGGCTCTATTCTCTCTCCACAGATCCTGTCAAACCAGCTGAGATTTTCCAACATTTTCTGCTTTTGGTGCAGATTAATAAGGTCTTAAAAGCAAACCAAACACTTGAGCGTGTTTTTGGAATGGTAGGAGTGAAAAATAGGGAGATTAGGCTAAACTGGTATCATATCTCGGTTAGCCCTCATTGAGTGACTATATACGGCAGCATGGTCTCTGGCCATCAATAACTCCTTCCATCACTTTGCTAATGATGAAGAGTAGACTGATGGGACAGTAAGTGGCTGGATAAAATTTGTTCTGCTTTTCATACACTGGACATCGCAGGTCAAATCTGCATACCATTGGGTAGATACCAGTGTTCAGGCTACAGTGGAAAAACTTGGCTTAGTGCAAAGCTAGTTCTGGAGCACAAGGCTTCACTACTACTACCAGAACATTGTCAGGGCACAGTATCCAGCAACGTCAGCTGCCACTTGCTTTCACATGGAGTGAATCAAATTAGCTGAATATTGGTTGTGATGCTGGAGACCTGGGGAGGAGACTGAGATGTATCATCCATTTGGCACTTATTGAAGATGATTGCAAATGCTTTCACCTTGTCTTTTGCACTGAGATGCAAGACTAGGGCATCTCGCTTTTGTTTCAGGGAATGGATTCCTACGTATGCTGCTTTGAGCAAGCATAAATGAGCCACATTACGAATTCATCTGATTATATTAAATTGGTTATTAGCGTGGCTATTAGCACATTCAGGATTGTTTAGCAAGTGCTGCCCGATCATGTCTTTTTAAATTACCCAGGACCTTGCATCTATAAATCCTTCTTCCTTTCTTGTTTACCAATGACAGCTCACTTGCCAACCAATCAGCACCCTTTTTCCTCTGTAATATATATAGTGTTGTAATTCTTTGAAATTTGGCAATCTTGCATTTGTCCTGATGAGTGCAGGATGAGAAACTTCTGCAATACGTCTATCTTTGCATCAGCCTTAACGCAATTGGATTCTTCTGTTTGTCCTGATGAGTGCATGATGAAAGTTTTTGGCAAGTTCTGTACTATCAAGAGGCTACATATAAACTATGGTGGCATTTGAACCCATGGGCCTGAAACATTAGCCTGGGCCTCTGGATTACCAGTCCAGTGACATTACCACAATGCCACTGCCTTTCCAGCTGTAAAGTTTCAGTTCCAGTTGGTCTGTGATGTATACACAAATATTACCTAACATTTGACCTCTCTGCAATTACCGATAAACATTAGGAAAAGTATAAACTTATTGGCTATGAATACACATAAAATTGCAGCAATCAAAAAGAAAACATCATACTCTCCAAAGCACTGGGGGGGCAGATGTGTAGTATGCCTTTCAATGGCCTTCGATTAATGCAGCATCCTAATTTTGCAAGCACATTTGAATCTTGGCCTGCAGTGCAAACACTGGAGCAGAACGCCTTCATTCCAATTATTTTTATAGAATTATATGAAATGAAGGATAAAGTAAGACCTAGTATTGATACCATTTACACTTCTTAATCAGGGTATGATTATAGCTCATACCTCGAATCTTCAAGCTCAGCAATTGATCAATGTGCTGAGTAGGCTGGCCAGTTTAGCACTGATGTGGGCTATTTATCTTGCAACTGAGTCTCTGTCTATATATGTCGAGTGTGTGAACCCAACTCACCACATGAAGCAGCAGCGCTCTGAAAGCTCGTGATACCAAATAAACCGGTTGGACTTTAACCTGGTGTTGCGAGACTTGTTACAGTTTTAGCCCCACGGTGAACCAAAACAAAGTACTTGCACCAAATGGATAAGTATTAATCGATCAATCAGGCAGCCTATGAAGTAGGGGTGATTCACACAAACATGGTTCTAAAAGCACAATAGCCACTCCATGATAACAGAAAAATAAACTGAAAAACAACATTGCATGCCAAGCTATATTCCTCGAGACTACGTGTCAATCACTGCAGAGGTCAGTACAGTCTAATCATTGCCAGGACTAAAGGTAAGCATTGATTTTGTAGTTCTTTTCAATGTGGGACTTTCTGCTAGATGTAATTGATGAGTAAACTTAATGCCTTATATTAGACACAGAAAAATCAATGTCAGCAAACATAGTGGAATATATATTCCAATTGGCAGTGTTTGTGCCTGAATGCTTCACGGACTTGCATTAAATCCTCTTGCATGCTTCCAATTGACACAAGAAAAAAAGAACTGCCCTTCAATAACAGGCTGGGATTTTTCAAACATTCACACTGGCAAATTTCTCCAGTCCCGCTGCAGTGAGCAGAGATTTGGCTGAGCACCAAATTCTCCGTCCTTGCAGGCAGCGGCGGCGGGGCTGGAATGGCTGGAAATTTGTGATGTGGATATGCTGGCGTTGGACTGGGGTAAACACAGTAAAAAGTCTGACAACACCCGGTTTTAGTCCAACCGATTTATTTAACAGACGCTGAAAGATACCCTCTTAAGAACAGGATATGGCGCTCGACTCATAGATCGACAGTTCCGATGCGCCACAGCAAAAAACCGCACCGATCTCCTCAGAAGACAAACACGGGACACAGTGGACAGAGTATCCTTCGTCGTCCAGTACTTCCCTGGAGCGGAGAAGCTACGACATCTTCTCCGGAGTCTTCAACATATCATTGATGAAGACGAACATCTCGCCAGGGCTATCCCCACACCCCCACTTCTTGCCTTCAGGCAACCACACAATCTCAAACAGACCATTGTTCGCAGCAAACTACCCAGTCTTCAGGAGAACAGTGACCACAACACCACACAACCTTGCCACAGCAACCTCTGCAAAACATGCCGGATCATCGACACAGATACCATCATCACACGTGAGAATACCATCCACCAGGTACACGGTAAATACTCCTGCAACTCGGCCAACATTGTCTACCTGATACGTTGCAAGAAAGGATGTCCTGAAGCATGGTACATTGGGGAGACCATGCAGATGCTACGACAACGGATGAACGAACAATCGCTCGACAATCACCAGGCAAGACTGTTCCCTTCCTGTTGGCGAACACTTCAGTGGTCACGGGCATTCAGCCTCTGACCTTCGGGTAAGCATTCTCCAAGGCGGCCTTCATGACACACAACAGCGCAGAGTCGCTGAGCAGAGACTGATAGCCAAGTTCCACACACATGAGGACGGTCTCAACAAGGATCTTGGGTTCATGTCGCACTATCTGTAACCCCCAACACTTGCCTGGGTTTGCAAAACCTCACTCACTGTACTGTCTGGAGACAATACACATCTCTTTAACCTGTGATCAGTGCTCCTTCCACTCACGTTGTCGGCCACTTCAAGACTTGAATAGCAGGTTAGGTGTAAAGATTCGCATTCTAATCAGTAATCTGTAAACTGTCTGTGCTTTATATGCTCTGTCTGAGGCCAGAACTCTCCATTCACCTGACGAAGGGACTAACCTGAAAGCTTGTGCGTTTACTATCAAATAAATCGGTTGGACTAAGACCTGGTGTTGTCAGACTTTTTACTGTGGAAATTTGTGGCCAGTTTTACTACTTATATTTGCTTGAAACATTTAGCGAAATCTTGACCAGAATCTGCCCGGGAATGGCAATCACCGCTGGATTGCCATTGTGCCCCGTAACTTCTATGCTCTGCTGTAGCATCGTATATCTAGCTGGGATGTCTTGAAGTTGGGAGTTCTATTTTGGCGGCCAAATAACTTTAGAAAGCTCTAAAAAGCAACGTTGATACGTAAACTCTTGCAAAGGTAAATGAAAGTCAGTCTTCAAAGCACAACAAAATTTATTTTTAAAACCAGTTTTATTCAGACCTAAAAAATACAAAATGAAAAACATATAATTGATAGACTAACAAAGACTTCAGCTGAAGGAGAGATTCAAGATAGGCTCAATGACACAACAGCACCACAGTTTTCTCCACATATCTCTGTTTTCGTACTGGAAGCTTGGTCAATTAAATAGTTTGCTTATCTCAATTATCTCAAAAACGCCCAAGTAATTAATTTACAGAGTTTAATTTAATAACCAGCACGTCAATCTTTTTATGATAATTTTGATGCTCGAATTATAATCTGACACTTAAAATATTGATCTGTCTTTCGACTGTCCATTTTATAGAAATCGACGCCCAAAAACGGCTTCTTACGATTCAGAATTTCTTTAACCAGTTTAAACCTGCTCTAATACCAAATAAAGGCACCTTTGTCATTTGCCATTATCCCCCAGCCTGGATAAATGTGGGTAACTTTCTTTGTTGCATAATTTGTGCCTGACTTATGCTGGAATCATTCATGAATACGTTTTTCATTTAACTGGCATGTTATAAATTCATTTCTTAGAGGCATTATTAATATGTTACTTAGATATTTTGTATCATTCTCAAACCACATATTAAAACACTGGTGGCTAATTGTCCTCATGTTGGCTATTTAGAATTAATTAGAATTCGCAACTACATGTCTTACCCCAGCTTGTCCAGAAATGTGGAGCATTCTTGAAATGGAACGGCTTCTTCCTAATGCTGGACCATTGAGGGAAGAAAGTCAATGTCCCCCACGACCCCCCATCCCCCCTCCCCCCCACCCTTCCACCCTCTTTATAGCACTGGCTACTGCATTCTGGTAAATGATGAGGTTAAACATCCCTAACCTTCTTGAAAATCTATGGAGAGAAGGTAAGTGGGTAAAGCAGATAAGGAATAGCATGAGTAAGGTAAATAGTAAGGGTAGGTAAGGGCATAGGGAGGGTAAAATAAGTGGATAAGAGGGTAGGGAAAATTGGGTGGCGAGGCCAAGTCAGGCTGGAAAGAGTTGGAGACAGTTGGGAGGTCATGGGGGAGGGAGTCAGAGTGTTAGGGGGAGGTGAGGGATATTTATGTGGTAGGGGTTAGTCAGGTTGGATCACAGGTGTCAGGGCATCAGAGGATCGGGGGAGTTAGAAGAGGGGTTGAAGAGGGAACCGAGTGATGAGGTCAGGATAGGTTGGGTAAGGGAGGGAGTCAAGGGCTTAGGGAAAGGAATCAAGATTGAGGGGTGAGTCAGAAGATGAGCTCCAGTCAGGTCAGCTGGCAGTAAGAGTCAAGGTTTAGGGAAGGGAATTTGGGAGGTCAGGGGGGTTAGTGAGTCAAGGCAGGGTGGGGGAGACTGTCAGGTGTATAATTACCCAGGAGTTAGACTCGGATTTTTCTGTCTAACATTTCCTGGGTAACTATTCAGGTAAGTATGCTGGAACTGTCCAAACTCTGATTCTAATCCAGAGTTGGAGACTTTATCGGAGTGGCCTGGGGAACAGGGGAATTACCCACCACAAGTTCTAACTCTGTGGGCAAACCCCAGAGTCATTGCATCCTTTAGTGTGTCTTGGGCTGCATCCAGTCTCTGACTATTTTGCAACAGAAAGATTTGGGCCAGAAATTTTTCAACTGAAAAGCCAATTCTAAAATTTTACTTCTTTATGAAAACACTGGGGAAGTTATTTGTATTATCAGTGCTGGAGGAAAGTCATGAAACAGGAACCTTCCCAGTTCAGTACATCTGCTACTCGCAATTCTCCAGCAGAATTTCTTGTGATCAGAAACTGTGAATCAAGCTTTCAATATTTATCAACTTAACAGGCACCATGGCTGTTGGCAAAATGCATCGCGAGTTGAGAGGAAGCATCTCAAAGGCAAACCATTGAAGATTAAATATCACCGTATTGGTCAAAGAAAGAGAAGCTATGTGAAATCATCTGATGTTAAAATGCTTTGTGGTCATTTCTCAATGAAATACAAGAACAGCAAGAGGAAGCTATTTTCCCATTTTCAAGATCACTTGAAAGCCAAAGTAAGTGCACGATCATTCTGGTGAGGAAGTGGATGATAATGGTGATGACACAACGTTTTTGGATAGTCACAATTACTTAAAGATCCATTAGAATGCACCAGCTATTTGTCTGAGGTTGCAACACCTACTTGAGGGCTCAAGGGAAGGTTCAATCAGTCCTTATTTTAAAGAGGACTGTAATTAGAGGTTTGGACACTCATTGCCGTGGGTATCATCCACTATTGTGTAAGATGCACTGCCTATCTGCCAAACTGTTAAACTTCCAATATTTGTAACAAGTACAGCAATGCAACAACACCAATAACTTGTATCTATACATAGGGCAGCATGGTGGCGCAATGGTTAGCACAGTTGCCTCACAGCGCCAGGGACCCGGGTTCAATTCCAGACTCAAGTCAGTTTGTGCGGAGTTTGCACAGTCTCTCCTTGTATGCATGGGTTTCCTTGGGGTGTTCCGGTTCCTCCCACAATCCAAAGATGGGCAGGTTAGGTTGATTGGCCATGTTAAATTAACCCCAGTGTTAAGGGATTAGCAGGGTAAATATATGGGGTTGCGGGAATAGGGCCTGGGTAGGATTGTGGTTGGTGCAGACTCGATGGGCTGAATGGCCTTTTTCTGTACTGTAAGGACTCTATTCTATGCAAGACATGCCAAGGTGTTCTCACATAGATTAAAACAAAAGCTCCAGTGGTTAAGAAAGGTTTAGAGAGATGGTTGATTGAAATTTGAGTTGCTTCAGGTATGGAAGGAATCAGGCGCTGTTTTTTCCTCTTTGTCCCATTATACCCTGGGGGTTTTTTCTGGTTAGATGAGTGGAAATGCTTGATGTGGGAACTGTGACCCATAAATTACTCAATAGGTACCTTTAAAGCCCATAAGGGAAATGTCTTAAAATGGGTCTAAAATAGAGTGCCAAATAACTCAGTGATACAGTCATTTTCTGTCAAGTTGCAGTGAGACACAAACTAATTGATATAACATTTACCACAGTTTACTAAATTAGGGCGGCACAGTGGTTAGCACTGCTATCTCACAGCACCAGGGACCTAAGTTCAATTACGGCCTTGGGTGACTGTGTAGAATTTGCACGTTCTCCCCATGTCACACCTCCAGGTGCTCTGGTTTCCTCCCATAATCCAAAGATGTACAAGTTGGGTTGATTGACCATACTAAATTGCCCCTTTGTGTCAGGGGAACAGCAGTTAAATACGTAGGGTTACTGATTAGGGCCTGCATATGATTGTTGTCGGTACTGGCACGAAGGGCCAAAAGGCTCCCCCTTCTGCATTGTAAGGTGTCCATTAATTAATACCAGATAACTCTCTTAACTTTGATGCAAATCTGCTACGCCTTCGCATATTAAACTTTAAGTTGCAATTAGTAACCAATAATGCTTAGTGCGTGTCGCGTGGCACCTTCACTGGCGATTTCATAACACAGTAAGAAGCCTGACAACACCAGGTTTACGTCCAACCGATTTATTTGATCTTTTGATAAATTGGTTAGACTTAAATCTGGTCTTGTTAGACTTCTTACTGTGTTTACCCCAGTCCAACGCCGGCATCTCCACGTCATGATTTCATCACAAACAGTTGATTCACTCATTTAGCAGCTCGAGAATAAAGTAATCACAGGTTTGTAAATTAAATTAGTTTTGATCCAATCTGGGTTAAATGTTCAGTGAGGCAAGTCAGGCACTTGTCCCTTGACCTTCTTCAGGAAGGATAAGATGCCAGGCTGATCCATAGTGAGAAGTTAAACCAGCATGTTGAGCATTTTATCTGGTTCAACACTTATTTGTCAGGGCATCAAAACCCGGATAACACATATATTTCCTTAACGCAAAGTTGCGATGAGATCTTTTTACCTTTTACCTGTACGGACTCCCTGCATAAGATTGTCCAATTAATGCTAATTCGGAACCAAATAATGCTAATGAATAATGTTTTCTCTATGAAGTCGATCTGCATAGGGAATTGAAGCAAGACTGCATGCAACTTATTCCACTAGGGATCTCCAATAATTATCAGTTATAGGAAAGTTCTGCCTGCTGAGACTGGGTTTGAAGCCAAATGCAGAGGCAGTGCGTGGTTGCATTGCCACTGGACTAGTAATCCGGAGACCCAGGGTAATGCTCTGGGGACCCAAGTTCAAATCCCACCACGGCAAATGGTGAAATTTGAACTCAATAAAAATCTGGAATTAAAAATCTAACAATGATCGTAATTTATTGTTGATGATCATAGAATCCCCACAATGCAGAAGGAGGCCATTCAGTCCACCGTGCCTGCACTGAAAACAATCCTACCCAAGCCCTACCCCTGTAACTCCACATATTTACCCTCCTAATTCCCCTCATACTAGGGGCAATGTAGCATGGCCAATCAACCGAACTTGCACATCTTTGGATTGTGGAAGGAAACCGGAGTACCTTGAGGAAACTCACACAGACACGGGAACAATGTTCAGACTCCGCACAGTGACCCGAGGTTGGAATTGAACCTGGATCCCTGGTGCTGTGAGGCAGCAGTACTAACAATGGTTAGCCACCCTTGTTGTAATTACTAATGCCCTTTAGGGAAGGAAATCTGCCGTCCTTACCTGGTCTGGCCTACGTGTGACTCCAGCAATGTGGCTGACCCTTAACTGCCTCAGGGATGGGCAATAAATGCTGGTCCAGCCAGACACGCTCACATCCCATAAATGAACATTTTTTAAAAATGACATTATGTTCACCATTTACAAAAAGTAGAGGGGAGATATGCCCCAAACAACCTTGGTTCCAGTTACTGCACTGAGGACCAAAAGCAAGCTGTTAGCCAGGAGCAAAACATTATGCCAACATGAAATTACTGTCTAACAATATGAAGTAGTTCTTATATAAAATTCTTTCAAGGAAATGTGTTATGAGAGGCTTATGATGGTGTTATAGGTTTTCTGTGGCACCTTATCAGCTTTCACAAAAAAGCTTAATTCTGAATAGAACTGAAGATTGCGGTGAATACAAGGATAATGGAATTTTCATTTTCTGCAGTCAATTTATTTTCTGACCACATTCCTTTTTAAATATACTTCAATTTTCCCCTTTCTGCCTTATTTAACTTAGGATTTCAACATCCTTTTTCAATTTACCTTTGCTTTCTCAACCATGCAACCAGTCTGTTTCAGGATCATTCACTATAATACTAAATGCATTACTTTCTTTTCTCATCTCCCCAGAAAAAGAGGCTTGAAAATATAATTTAACAGCTTCACAAAAACGTTCTTAACACACTTGAGCGGCTGACTGTAATTTTCAATGTTCCACTTTAATAATCTGATACCTGTCCCTTCTAAAGCAAAGAGGTTATGCTAAATCCTTATAAATCACTGGTTAAATGTCAGCTGAAGTAAAATGTCCAATTCTGGGCGCCACACTTTAGAAAAGATGTCAAAGGCCATGGTCAGCATTCAGAAAAACACAGCTGAAAATGACACCGAGGCAGAGAGACTAGAGAAACAGGATTGATCACCTTACAGCATTGAATGCGAGGTGGGGGGGGGTGGAGACATTAAATTGATATGTTTAAAACAATTAAATATTTTAATATTGTAATAATTTCCCTACATCAAAAAGGTAAAAATTGGGGATGTTTTGTCATTTGTTCAGGATCCAGACAGTGTTCTTTGGGGCTTGTCTATTCTCCCAAAGTAAACTGCTCAAGACTATACTTTGTTCAACTGTAACTCTTAATTTTCAGCTACTAGATATGTATTGGGACCTCTGCACAAGGCTGGAACATCTCTTCCTTGTGGATCTCAATCATGTGATGTTGCATCATCATTTCATCAACATTAAGGGTGGGATTTTCCAACCATGCTTGCCCCAGGACTGGGAAGTCCCATCCAAAGTCAATAGACCTTAGCATGGTTGCCCCCTAGCTCTCCCCCCATCCACCCCCTCCCCCCGCCCGCTTCAAACAACATAGTTGTTTGATGTTTTCTCCACAGGGATATTCAGCACCACTCACAGCTCCTCAGATACTGAAGCCGTCCCTGTCCATCTGCAGGAAAATCTGGATGACATTCAGGCTCCAGCTGCTAAGAGGCAATTGACATTCGTGCCACACAGGTGCCAGGCAATGACCAACAATAGAAAATCTAACTACCACCCCATAGCATTCAATTGGATTTCAATTGGTGAATCCCCACCATCAACATCCTGGGACTTACCATTGACCAGCAACTGAACTGGCCCAGCTATATAAATCCTGTGGCAACAAGAGCAGGCCAGAAGCTGGGAATTCTGCAGTGAGTAACTCACTTCCTGACTCCATCGTCTACCAGGCCCAAGTAAGGAGTGTGATGGAATACTCTCCACTTGCCTGGATGAGTGCAGCTCCAACACACAAGACGCCCAACACAATTCAGGACAAAGTAGCCAGCTTGATTGACACCCTATCCACCACTTTAAAGATTCACTCTCTCCACCACTGGTGCACACAGTGGCAGCCACGTGTGCCATATGTAGATGTGATGCACTTCAGCAGCTCATCCAATCTGCTTACAGCACCTTCCAAAACTCCCAAACCTTTACTATCCGGAAGGACAAGGGCAACAGATGCATGGGAAAACCACCGTATGGAAGTTCCCCTCCAAACCACACCATCCTGACTTGGAAATATACCGCTGTTGCTTTCACTGTGGCCGGGTCAAAATCCTGGAACTCGGTCCTGAGCTACACCACATAGGCTGCAGCAGTTCACAAAGCAGGTCGTGCACCACCTTCCCAGGGGCAATATAAATGCTGGCCTAGCTAGTGGTGCCCACATCCATGAATGAATTATTAAAACAAAACAGCAATTCTGGCAGGTTTTAGCTCAAAACATGTTTGGCTTTTGATGCCCACTGCATGAAATTCCAAAACATCACAAGTTCAAGTAGGGAAAGCTTTGTCTGCTTTCACATTAAGCAGAAGTTCAATGTTCTGTGAAATACTCTAAATGTCTGTCATTTTCTTGCACAATTACAGTTTTGGAATTTTTCCACAGATGGGTTGTGGATTTTTTTGCCACTGAGAGGACTAACATCAGCCTTGGGATCAAGATATTCCAAATAGCGGTTTTTAGTACTGGTTAAGTCCTTCAAATCACAGCCTTCATTTTCCAGGTAATATCGCAGATGAATCACTAACTCCATTGACCTGTGACCCAATGAGACAATCTCCACAAGATGCCAAACAATTGGCCAGTTGCAAATTGCTACTTTAATTATAATACAGAATACAAAACTGAAAATTATCCAAGTTGCAACTTAAGAGTCAAATAATGGCATTTTTTTCTGCCCACAATCGTATACTTTAAATGCAAGTTAATGAATCTGATTGCTGGGATTCTTTCATACTATCTCTTCCCTCGAGTCTCTCAAGTCTCATTAAATCATGAGTAACTCCTGGAAAATGAGCATTAAATTTCATAAGCCTCTGCCAGCGCTCAAAAATAACCAAATGTTAAGGAAGGCATGAACCTGCATGTTCATAACTCTTTACTGGCAGCACGGTGGCACAGTGGTTAGCACTGCTGCCTCACAGCGCTAGGGACCCAGGTTCGATTCCCAGCTTGGGTCTGTGTGGAGTCTGCAAGCTCACCCCGTGTCTGCATGGGTTTCCTCTGGGTGCTCTGGTTTCCTCCCACAGTCTGAAAGATTAGGTGCATTGGCCATGCTAAATTCTCCCTCAGAGTAGCAAACAGGCACCAGAGCGTGGCGACTGGGGGATTTTCACAGTAACTCCATTGCAGTGTTAATGTAAGTCTGCTTGTGTCACTAATAAATAAACTTAAACTCAAATAGCATAGCATTGAAAAATGTTTCTCCCCAATCTCCAGCTGATGCTACATTCCAATACTGATGAGTGATCGAAGAAGGCATCTGTGTTACTTCTGCATGCTGTCTGATCGAACTGACCTCCCTCACTGGCAACTGCAGGATTCAGTGCCACAGACATTTAGAGGATAGTTTTCCAGTTGGCATTTCAGTGCGAGCTGATAAGACCCAATATCAGAAACCTGAGCTGAAGCGCTTGTGACCTTAGAGGTTCATAGACAGTGCATCCCTGCACTTCTAAATCTCAGCTCTTAGAATTTAATGCTAAGGGGTTAGCTGGAACAGGAGTTTGCAGAAACACTGTCCACTAATCCAACTGTCTATTTGTTCTCATAGAATCCTATCGTATTCAGCTCATCAAGTCTGCACTGACAACAATCCCAACCAGGTCCTACCCCCATAACCCCACACCTTCACCCCTCTATCCTCCCTGACACCAAGAGTCAATTTAGCATGGCCAACCCACCAAATAAGCACATCTTTGAACTGCGTGAGGAAATCAGAACACCCGGTGGAAACACTCGCAGACATGGGGACAATAAGCAAACTCCACACAGGCAGTGACCTGAGGCCAGAATTGAACCCAGATTCCTGGCGCTGTGAGACAGCACTGCTAACCACTGTGCTGCCCTGTATCATTGTTTCTCAGACACTAGTCTGCTTCTGGTAGTTGTCACAAGTCAGGGCCTGTTCATGGAATCTCATGATATAATTCCAGTGTAAAATTAGCCACATCTTATATAGATTAGCATACAATGATGTGTACTGTAAAGGCTCATCATTCTTTATATTAATTTACTGTGCATGAATGGTATATGAAAACTAGAAATTATTTCATTGTATGAAAGAATGATATAACTTTATCAACTAATAGAACGTATTAAAATTGTAAAAAGGGTTTATATATCTACAATATTAAATTCAGAGATAGGAGATGGTTGTGAAGGTGGTGGTATTGTAATATTGTTATTGGATCAGTAATCCAGTGACCCAGGGGATTGGTCTGGGGATCCAGATTTGAATCCCACCATGACAGATGGTGAAACTTGAATTCAATAAACATCTGGAATGAAAGGTCTAACAATGACCACAAAACCATTGTCAACTGTTGTAAAAACTGATCTGGTTCACTAATATATTTTAGGGAAGGAAATCTGCCGTTTTTACCTGGTCTGACCTACATGTGATCCACAACAATGTGCTAGACTCTTAAATGCCCTTTGAAATGGCTTAGCAAACCATTCTGTTCAAGGGAAATTAGGGATAGGTAATAAACAATGCCCACATCACCTGGATGAATCAAAAGAAGTTTAGTTGAATCCATTTTCAATTACTGTAAGTGCCGCACTCTTAAAAGGATCTACCTGAAAAATCACAAACTGTTCCAGAGATATTAAGATCATGAGTTAATCTCAGGGGCTGTGATTTACAAATCTCAGCCCACAATTGGTCCCAATCTGTAACCGTTTGAAAACCTGGCTCAATAACCCTAATATTCTTCCTCAGAGATGGAAGAAAGTAGCATTTTAAATTAAACTGCTGTTTCTTAAATCTTAGTTTAGAAAGACTTGGAATGAATGTACTTCTAACTATTTATGCAGTTCCACTAAGAAATGAGCCAAAAGGGATCACTGACATTATTCAGGAGTTAGGCAAGGTAAAATGTACTTTTTCATATAGGCAAAGCAGCTTGCAATTTCTTTCAAAACCCCAAAAAGTTTATAATACAAAGCAACTTTATTCATTAATTAAAAGCATTGTATTTTGCAATTCATAGAATCACTCAGATTTAGAAGTTAAAGATCCTTAGGTTTATTTCACTTATTCTTCCAAGGCACTATTCAAAAATTTTAGAATGAGAATATGGCATACGCTAGTGACTATGTGGATATGCTGGAGTATCTAAATTCCAAAATCACAAATAACTTGCGACATACAATCGAGCTGGCATGAGGAATTCGTAAGGGTCTAACAAATTGATGAATTAAAATACAGATAGATTTGATGAAGATTAACCCGAATTCAATGCTAAATATTACACGACTCTTGTTGGTGATAATTGAGACAATGGCCGGAATTTTACCATCCCGTCTGTCATAGGAATCGAAGTGGACGAGAAGCGGACCATGGAAAAGTCCATTGATGTCAGGCAGGATTTTCCAGTTTTGGGGCAAGCGAGGCTGGAAAATCCCATCCATTGGGTGGGAGTTATTGCTCACGATAATGGACCTGTCCACCAGCTTGTGACAGTCCTGCTGCAGCCACTCCAAGACACCCCCACAATCCAGTTTAGCATCAATTAGGCACTTGTTGGGTTGACATTGGGTTCCCTACTGTATTTCAGGGGAATTTTCTACCTCCCCAATGAGAGGCTAGCAGCTGGCAGTACCAGTAATGCCATCAGAAGAGGTGGCCACTGCCAGTACCACTCCATTGCTGGAGTCAGAGCGGGAACACTATAACCACTTGGAGAGGCCCTGGTGAGGAGGCAAGGGTGACAGGGTTGGGGATGGGGTGGGAGTGGTGGGATGTTAGTTCCAATAGCTGACAGCGGTCTTATTGAGAGTATGGTTCTTGGAGTGAAGCTTTTCGGTGGTTTTTTGTGACCACCAGCTGAAAGGGTTAATCTCAATCCTGCCTATCCCAGATTTAATCAGGGAGAGTAGGAAAGTCAGTGGGGATCTCTGACCCACACCTTCCTACCTGATTTTATGAGTAGAACACAGAATCCCTACTGTGCGAAAGGAGGCCATGTAGCCCATGAAGTTTGCACTGACTCTCCGCATTTTACCCTGGCCCTATCCCCCTTATCCCACATATTTATCCTGATAATCTCCCTAGCCTACACATCTTGGGACACTTAGGGGCAACTTAGCTTGGCCAATCCATCTAACCTGCACAGCTTTGGGCTGTGGGAGGAAATTGGAGCACATGGAGGAAACTCACAGAGACATGTGAAGAATGTGCAAACCCTACAAAGAGAGTAATCCAACTGAATCTGGGTCCCTGGCGCTGTGAGGCAGCAATGCTAATGACTGTGCCACATCTGCCTCACTGGCTGCCTGCCTGGCTGTTCACCTCAGTAGTGAGGATGGCATCCGCAGGTGAGGAGAGATTCCAATGGAGCACATCACCATCCTCGCTGAATGAAGCCAATGTCGGACTGATATGTCAGCAGATATGTAGGAAGCATTTTCTTTGGCTTTATCTCATAGGAACACCCACCTCATCTCAGTCACAATAGTCAAAAAATACAATTTCCAATGCCATTACATCTAGCTAAGTCCCAAGGGGTAGCTCAGAGCCAAGTTATGTGGTAGGTACAGGCACAGTGTGTTTCAGCATGTCAGATAGAAAGACAGGAAACCAGCCACATAAAGCAAGGAAAGTGATTAGAAGAACGACCGTATTCACAAAAGTTCTGATGTTGAAAATTGTCTACCAAGTAGCAAATTAAGCAGAAATAAGTTTCGAACAAGATAACATGAGTCAAAAAATATCTCTGATAAAACATTTTTCTGTGTAGAAAATCCTGTATTAGATATTGTAATTTGTTGTGAAGCAAAGCTATGGAACTTGTTTTTGCAACGGAATTAAAAGATGCAAATCAAATTTCTTATGGGCTTCTGCTTTCTCAAAGCAACTTGAGTCAATAGCATTAACCAGAAACTCTAACTCAATTTAACGACGTGCACTGAAGCTTTTAACAACAACACAATCTCTGTCAACTCAAGAGACCAAGGCCCTGATACGTATGTGGAGATGGAGTAGTGAATGAACAGTGGCAATTTTGTCAATTCTAATGGCAGAACTTCATTTTAGATTATACAGATTGCTGTCTGCCAGCCAGTCAGATTGAGAGGCTGTCTGTCGGCCAGAGGCTGAAGGTTATAGCCAAGAAATGACCTCCAGCAATCAGAAACAGATTGGGTGTTGAATGGTGGGTTACGTTCAGAGCAACAACTGGGAGAAGGGGAGAGAAAGGTCAGGGGTTAAGTGGTGGTGGAAGGTGAGGGGGACTGCCGGTTGAATTGTCAGTTGTAAAGGAATGTAAGATCATGGGCTGAAGACAGGAGTTAAAATAACCCCAGGAAATGGGAAGAAAATAAACTTCTCCTTGACTTTAATTTCAGCTTGGAGTTTGTTAGATTGTATGTATTCCATTGCCTTAATTAACACAGTTCTCCCTACTTTCTGTTCATGATTCCTGTAATTCTTTTGTATTGAACATGGGTTCAAAAGATCATGGGACAGGAGCTGTAGGATCACAGGTTGGGATGGAGGGTGTTGGGTGAATCACAGCGATGGAGTGAAACTATGAGCACAAGATTTGGTTGAGGGGCCAGGGGATGCCTCCTTCTTGATTCAGCCCACAAACAGTGCTGTAAAAAGCAGCTACCCCTGGAAACTGACTTCTCTTCAATTGGCTGCCATGTTGCATGGGAAACCCTGCTGACAACTATTAGATTTAAATTAGGTCATAGAGGTTTTACAGCATGGAAACAGGCCCTTTGGCCCAACTAGTCCATGTCACCCTTTTTTTAAAATCCCTAAGATAATCCCAATTGCCCGCATTTCGCCCATATCTCTCTATGCCCATTTTACCCACATTACTGTCTAAATGCTTTTTGAAAGTCAAAATTGCACCCACCTTTACTACTACCTCTGGCAGCTTGTTCCAGATACTCACTGCCCTCTGAGTGAAATAATTCCCCCTCTGGACACTTTTGTATCTCTCCCCTCTCACCTTAAACCTATGCCCTCAAGTTTTAGGCTTGCCTACCTTTGGGAAAAGATATTGACTATCTGGCTGAACTGTGCTCCTCGTTATTGTATAGACCTCTGTAAGACGCACAGCAATGGATTGGAACATGTCTCATGATTTCCTTTTAACAATTTGCCCTGACCCTCTCTTGCTTGTCACAACTAATATCCAGCCTAATGCCATCTTATACAAAAGCCTTGACGTGGATGGACCTGATGATTTGTACATTGAGTTTCGATTTGTACGGTAAATAGAACATGGATAGGAATATGATTCCGAAAATAATTCCCAAGGGAAATGGAATGTCTCAGTTAACCACAGGAAACTTTAAATCCAGCCAAAACTGAAAGAATGAAATGTTCCGCTACACACAGTCTTTAAAGGTCATTCATGAAATGAACGTGAATAACTTCAGCACGGATCCAATTTGTTGCTGGTGCAGAGCAGAAGCTATTCAAAATGTAGCATTCCTTCAGCACCCCCACTCAGATAATATGGTTGTTGAGATGAAAATATGAGATTGGTGCAGCAAGGGACCTTCCAATAAGGCTGGGGTCTGAAGCTGGGACAATGCAAAGGGAAGTATATCCAGTTCCTGTTGTAGTACCCTAAAAGGAGTGACCACTACCAGCAGGAGTAACAAAAAAAAATTTTAACAACACATTACAGAGTTTGAGAATGCTGATGCCAATTGCTTTGACTCCAAGTGCTGGACTGTTAGAGACAGCCCTGCGTTTAGCCCCAGGATTCATGACGTGGAGATGCCCGCGTTGGACTGGGGTAAACACAGCAAGTCTGACAACACCAGGTTTAAGTCCAATAAATCGGTTGGATTTAAACTTGGCGTTGGCAGACTTCTTACTGTGTTAGCCCCAGGATTCACAGGCTTCAGCCTAATTGGGCAAACGGGTCACACGATCACCCAAAAAACCTCACCCCTTAAAGGGGTTCACTACTATCTCTATTGTGAGCCTCTCGAAGTTAAGCTTAGCAGTTTCGAGATAATTGGTCCACACAGCCAAAATTCAGTGGAGCAAATTACCTTTCAGATCAATTAAAAGCACTGGCTTTTGTTTCCAGATTTATATGTTTCTAACCTTCCTGCGGCTGGTTCCCCCGTGGCGGAACTGGCGAGCCATTTAAATCTCCATTCACATCAGCAGGATTGGAAGATCCCATCGGTGGGAAGGGCTGGAATATTCTGGTCATTATTTGTGTAATCTTTCTAATTCTCAAACATAGCGTTAGGGTGGGCAAAATTTGAGAAAGTTCAAGTCCGTTATTCTGGGCGGGCAAATGTCAGAGACACAGGACACCTTCTTTAATTTCTTGTTTCCACATGCTGTTACGAAAGGCAGAATTGCAAAAATCCATGAAGATAAATACTATAAAATTGAAAGAGTCCTTAGGTTTAGATATGGAACAGTTCAGTTTAACACAGAGGGTGGGGGGTGCCTGGAACTCGCTGCCAGGCGAGGTAGTGGAACTGGATACGGTAGCGACTGTTAAGGGGCTCCTGGACAAATACATGAATAGGATGGGAATGGAGGAATATGGTCCCCAGAAGGGTAGGGGGTTTCAGCTCAGTCGGGCAGCATGGTCGGTGCAGGCTTGGAGGGCGAAAGGGCCTGTTCTTGTGCTGTAATTTTCTTTGTTCGTTGTGCTTATAGAACAGCACCCCCTCTTGAAACCATTCTAAGGCATGGTAAGAATTTTTCTCGTCTTGCATTTTTTCTTCTATTTACACAATGGAAGGAAATGAATTTCCAACAGGAATTTACATTCCAATCCACAATGGACTAAGCAACCCCCCCATGGCCACTGCAACTGCCTATACTGTAGTGAATAAATCTGAATGCTCCGAAGTTAGTTCATCTAAATGCATTTCCAGTGTCCCTAGCGAACATCTGTGGAAACGTCTCTGGTTTAAGGATCGGGTTGACCGCAGGTAACACAGCTCTTAAATGGTTGCTTGTCATCCTCAAAGCTATATTGTAAAGAAGGGAAAAAAAGTGTGCAGCAACTGCACACTCCGCTGACTGACGATAAGGAACTGTGAAGCAAGATCCTGCAAACAAGCTTTCTGTTTATGGTAGGGAGTCGCCCTTTGGCAAAGAGTGGCACCTATAAAGCGGCCTGGAGGGAACACAAAGAGAAAATACTGGAAAGGTCAGGTAGTAGCTATACAGAGTAAAACGCAGTTAACGGTTCAGGTTGATGACCTCCAGGATGGAGGAGGCTGAAAGAATACACGTTGCCTAATAGGTGAGCTTGAAGCTTTGCAAATCTGGAATAGCTGTCGAGGTGGCATTCTGCTTACATGGTGTTTAATTTTGTTGTGTTGTCTTACAAGACGCCCCGACAAAGTTCAGTTTAAGCTCAGGGAAACATCAATGCAGGAGGATGTACAGTAACTAGTCATGCAATTTCCAAGTGCATTACCCTTGAGATATGTGTTTGATCCAGGGCTTATTACAAGTGGCAAGAGATGAAACAGAAAGCAAGTCACCACCATGGATGCACTGGCATGCTCATGTTCACTCGCAAGTGCACTTGAAAGGCATACACCTTGACTTAAACTTTCTGCTTGGGTTTATGCCAAATCCAACATGCAAATTGAGTGGTATTGAACTGAAAACACAGTGCTCTGCACCCTCTACACCTGCCCCCCTCCCTCCCTACACACTGTAACCGCTGCTTCCAGTCAGAAATTTTGTCAGGCAAATAATATTCTTGTTATTTTGCCAATGTGCTCAAGGTTTGAATACCAACAGAAGGTTGGGGTGAGATATTTCAACAGCAATGTAACATCCTGTGGAGAGCTCAAAGGAAGCTGACAGCACATACTCATGCCCATGTCTTCATCTGCCAAGACTGCCGTGTCAGAGTGGGGTTCCTCAGCCACACCAGGCAATTTTAAGCACATGGTTGACCACTGAGGAAAAAAACCATTGCCTCAAGGGGTGGCAGGCTGCCAGAAGGAAAGACTCTGATGAAAGAAATGAAAATGTAGTTCCGCTTGTCTTTCCCGTGCAAAGCACTGTCCAATAACCTAATTTTTGACTTGCCTCTGAGTGGTGAGGCCCTAGGCTCTCCAAACTTTGGGGCGCAGGCCTCATTATACTGCAACCAACAAGACCTAACAACTCTTAGATGAAGAGTTGCATCACAGTGGCCCTCTGGTATACAGGTCTGGTAGTGGGTCAGACTAAGGGCCCGGTTTTACCAAAGATTCACGCCCGTTTTCAGGCGTGAAATCGCAGTAAATTCGGGCGTCAGGCCTTTAACGTGATCTGCACCTGAATCCGAGCAGATTGCGGCTTTACCGACACCCGATTCGGGCACGGATCCGATCCCCACCACCAGACAACGATCAGCCCTCTCACCTCCCCCACCAGAGATATATCTGACCTGCCTCCTCCTCCTCCCTCACCAGAGGGAGCTCTGTCCCTCCTCCCTCCTCCCCTACCAGGGGATGCTCTGACCCGCCACCTCCTCCTCCTCCGCCCCCTCCAGAGGATGCTCTGTGCCGCCTCCTCCTCCTCCCCTACCAGAGGATGCTCTGTGCCGCCTCCTCCTCCTCCTCCTTCTCCCCCACCAGAGGATGCTCCGACCTCCCTCCCTCCTCCCCCCCCCACCCCTCCTCCCAGAGAATGACCTGGGTCAGAGAGCAGCTGCTTCGGAGGTTCCCCTGCAAAATAAAAACCGGGTTCGGATTTTTATTTTTATTTTGCAGGTTGCTTACAGCGCGGATCTGGAACAGACCAGAAGAAAGTAAAGTGGGAATTGGTGAGAGAGTTGGGCACGCGGTTCAGTAAATTGATTTAAATGCATTAGCATGCATTTAAATCATCGGGCTGCCTGACCCACCTCCCCCCATACCACACACACACACACACACACACACACACACACACACACACACACACACACACACACACACACACACACACACACACACACACACACACACACCCCAGAGGATGATTGGTGTCAGAGAGCCGCTCTCTCTCTGATTTTTTTTTCTTTCCTGACCCAGGTGAGCTTTTTCAAATTTTTTTCGAACTGCGCATGTGCAGTTCAGAGCTCCGATCGTTCCGGCAACGCTAAGCCCTGCCCACAGTGTGGATTGGACCAGAGTCGTCAAAAAGCATACGGGAGCGCTGCAAAGAGGATTCCGGGCTCAGATCTGTATTATGCCCAGATCCGGCCATTAGACGCCAAATGGTAAAATCGGGCCCTGACTCACAGATTTCAGGAGCAAGGAATTGGGGGATTAGAATTGTACAACTATCAAACCATAGAGTAATAACACACATAACTGGCAGTCCAGGCTCTCTGCAAAGAAACGCAGCCAGCCTCAGTGTTTTGCCCTAACCCCATAGCTTTGCAACAATTCTCTCTTCAGGGGCTCACCCATTTCACTATTGTCAGCCAGGATAGAATTTGCCCCCCCCAGCCACACCCCCTGACAGTGTATTCCAGATACTCGCTCCATAAAGAGGATGGGTGGAATCTTACCAAACAATGGCAAAGTGTCAAGGTCTGACTCCGGAGAAACAGCAGGCTGGTTCCCTTTCCAGATCTAATGGCACTTTGTCAGAAAAAAACAGGGTGCGGGGCGGTTGTTTTGAGGGGGTGGGGGGGCGTTTCATGCCACCATGTGGGGCCTAAACACACTGGCAAAGCTGGCTGCACTAGGACCAGGGCACAGTTTTTAAAGGGTGACCTCCCCCCCCCAAACAAAAACCTGCACCCCCCCACCATGGAGGTCTGAGAGCTCTCTCCATCCCAGCATCAAAGACGGCATCTCTACTGCACCCTCTGCCATCCCGATTAGTGCTGGCATCTCTCTCCACCCCTCCGCCCCACCAAAAGAGTCAATGTCAACAGCGCCGCCCCCCCCCCCCCAATTCCCATGAACATTGCTGATATTGGACTCCCTTCCCCCGCCACCAAACAGCCATCACAGGTATCCCCCACTGCTCCCACTCTGCCCCCTTGCACTGATTGGCACTGCCAGGTTAGCACCATGGCGTCAATCTGGCAGTGCAAACCTGTGCCGGGGGGGCAGTTCCAGGGCACTATCTGACCCTGTGTGTGGAGGGGGGGGCGGGGGCAGAACAGCGATACTCACCTTTCTATCCCACGGGGCATGCCCATGACAGGTTCACGTCCAGGTGAACCTGTTGTCAACCTTGTCAACGTGAGGTCACACCAATTTTGCAAATACTGCTGTGGGGTGGGGGGGGGGGGGTGCGGTCATTTGGCAAGGGCGGTGTTTAATATTATTCAAATATATTTAAATATATTGTAATCAGGTTCACGGTCATTATGAGAATGAACAAGGTTACATGGCCGGCGAGGGGTGGTAAAAATCGGAAGTCACTTTCTCACCAGTGAGAGTTGTGATTCCCAAATTTCACCAGATTTTGAGCCCTCAACCCACCACCACTGCCACGGACGGAGGGCGCAAGCTCACCATCTCACCTGATATTTTCTTACGCCACCGCTGGTTTCTCTTGCCAGTCACATGTCCTCTGGTTCTCAAACTTTCCACTAAAGGGAACAGTTTCTGTCTCTCTATTTCTCATCTGTTTGAATTATTTATCAGAGTGAAACCCAAGTGTTCTCCTTTCTTTCCACGTAACTGAAGTCTTATCCCTGGGGCTATTCTTGTAAATCTTTTCTGCACCCTCTTTAAAGTCTTCATATCCTTCCTGAAGTGTAGTGACTAGAATTGAACACAATATTCCGAATCAAAGTTTTATACAGTTTCATTGTAACTTTCTTGTTTTTGTATTTTGTGCCTCGACGTATAAAGCTCAGGATCCCATATTCCTTTTTAAGCAACTTTCTCAACCTGCCCAGCTATCTTCAATAATTTGTGCACCTACACTGCCAGGTCTCTCTGTTCCTGCACCCGGTTTAGAATTGTATCTGTTATTTTTACATGGTCTTTCCATGAAAATGCATCACTTCACACATCACTGCCTTAGAATTCATTTAATACATGCCTGTCCATTCCCCAAGGCTGTCTGTGTCCTCCAGAAGTCCATCATTATCTTTCTCACCATCCACAATACATCCAAGTTGTGTGAAAATTTTGAAAATATGTGGCATACACCCAATTCTAAGTCCCCAACAGATGTCAAGAAATGAAGTTGTCAAATTTCAGGCATGGGGAAGCCCCCTGTAAACATTCTCCAGTCCATAATAACCATTCACCATTATTCTCCATTTCCTGTTACTCAGCCAACTGTGTATCCACGATGCCATTGTCTCTTCTATTGCATGGGTTTTAACTTTAAATGTGACTTTGGGAATGTCTTTTGGATGCCCATATATGCCACAGCAATCATTTAACACTCATCAACCCCTCTCTGTTACTTCATCAAAAAGCTCAATCAAATTAATTCAACTCATTTTGTCTTTAACAAATCCATGCTGGTTTATTCAATTACCCACACTTATCCTCCAGATTGTTAATTTTTTCCTGGGATGTTCTTTCTCAAAGCATTCACTGACTCACATGTTGTTGCTGGTTTTATCCTCACACCTCTTTCTGAACAAAGGTGTAATATTTGAAATGTTGACATTTTTAACCTAATGTTTATTAATGTTTAACCCACTTTTTTCAGCTATTTCCTTTGTTTCCAATTTATATAGCAGTAATCTTCCTCTTTGGGAAAAAAATATACATTTAATACCACGGCCATGATCTATGCTTCCATCTGTTGATCTGCTTTTTGGTCCTTAATTAATGAACAAAGAACAAAGAGCAACACAGCACAGGAACAGGCCCTTCAGCCCTCCAAGCCTGCACCGATCATATGTTCCTAACTAGACCATCCATTTGTATCCCTTTATTCCCAGTCTGTTCATGTGGCTGTCCAGATAAGTCTTAAATGATCCCAGTACGTCTGCCTCAACCACTCTATGCGCTGTCCAATAAAGGCAAACATGCCGTATGCCTTCTTCATCACCTTTTCCACCTGTGCTGCCACCTTTAAGGATCTGTGAATCTATACTCATGATGTTTCTGTCATTTATTGTATAACTCCCCCCATATTAGATCTACCAACATGTATCACTTTACATTTATCTGGATTAAATTCCACCTTAAAAAGTCTCACAACACCAGGTTAAAGTCCAGCCAATTTATTTGATAGTAAACTCACAAGCTTTTGAGGTTTGCCCCTCAGGTGAATGGAGAGTTCTAGCCTCAGACAGAGCATATAACAGCATACACAGTTTATAGATTACTGATTAGAATGTGTGTGTTTACAACTAACTTCACTCGCATTTGCTAACCGAAGACTCGCATTCTAATCAGTAATCTATAAACCGAGTATGCTGTTATATGCTCTGTCTGAGGGCAGAACTCTCCATTCACCTGACAAAGGGGAAAACCCCAAAAGCTTGTGAGTTTACTATCAAATAAATTGGTTGGACTTTAACCTGGTGTTGTGAGACTTCTTACTGTGTTTACCCCAGTCCAACACTGACATCTCTATATCTTAAATTCCACCTGCCATTTCTCTGCCCAGTTTTCCACCTATCTGTATCCTGCTGTAATCTCTGACAATGTTCATCACTATCTGCAACTCCAGCAATCTTTGTGTCATCCACAAACTTACTAAGCTACATCTTCTTCCAAATCATTTATATATATCACAAACAGCAGAGATCACATACAAAGCACTGTGGAACATCACTAGTCACAGACCTCCAATCAGAAAAAGACCGATCCACTGCTACCCTCTGTCTTCTATGGCCAAACCAGTTTTGTACCCATCTAGGTAGTTCACCTTTGATCCTGTGAAATTTAATCTTTTGCACCATGAGGGACCTTGTCAAATGCTTGACTAAAATCCATGTAGATGATATCCATGGCCCTTCCCTCATCAATCATTTTTGTCAACTCCTCAAAAAACTCAACCAAACTTGTGAGGCATGACCTCCCTTGTACAAAACCATGTTGTCTGTCGCTAATGAGACTATTCAGTTCTAATTGGCCCATTCCTCTTTTTGCAAGCCTCTTTGGAAGACTATTGGCTTCACCATTTATATTAGTTGCTAGTCCCTTCTTACACTGTCACTTTGCTACATTGACTTCTTTGTTTATTTCTTACCTGAACATTCCACACTCAGCCTGATTCTCAACCTGACATTTGTTATATACCACATTTATTTCTCCTTCACCTTCCTTTCTATCTCTTTCAAGGATTCTCAGCTTTTATTCCTTGAATAATCTCTCTGATGGGGATATTGCTTGATTACACCCAAACCATGTTCTCTTTACAGTCATTTGGTAGGAATGAACTTTTATGGTACAGAAATAATAATTGGTATTCTTATCTAACCTGATGAGTGCAAGATGAAAAACTTCAAGAGCACCTCTTTTTTTTAGCAATACACCTCTTTATTGTTCTGCTATAGTTTGCCTGCCAATCTTCGATTAAGAGCTTCCTGGGGCATGCTCGATCTCCATCCCATGCCCCCATCCCTAATGAAACTGACCCGCGTCAAAGTACTGTTTTTACTTTGCATTGCTCCTTGTCCTTTTCCACACGATAATATGATCATTGTTCCCCAGATGTTACCCTATTGACATTTTTTCCACCTCATACAACAGAGCCAGGTCCAGGAATATGCCCTTCCTCACTGGCAGGAAACATACCCGTAAAGAAAATGCTTCTGAATATACTAAAAAAAACTCTTTCCACTCTCTGCACATGATACCACATGTCAGGTTATTGATGCTCATTACTACATAGCTGTCAGGGAGTCACCATATAGCAACTGCCTTGTCTGCTGCTGGTTAAATATCAGCAGAGTCAGGCCTGTAAGTGAACACTAGCTTTCTTAAGGGCCTCAATCAGCATCTGGATGGGAAGACTGTCCACAAGACTTCTCACTTAAGACTTAATCAAAGAAAGGTAAGAAGGCAGTGGGTTCTTCAACCCCACACCCCTCTGCTAATTAAATACCTCTACCTCCTAATTCACTGCTAGATGAGCATTAAATTCATCCTTTAACTTTCTGTGATGTGTTTAGTTTACAAACATCCCTCAGTTACAGCCATTTCATGATTGAATTAGCATTTAATTAGCAGGTGGGTGTGGGGTGGGCAAACCAATTGCCTTCCCTGCCTTTCCTTGAATAAATCCAGGGCTTGTGGACAGTCTTCCATTCCGGACAGTAATTGAGGCCCTTAGGAGGGAAGTTAGTGCCCACTTTCTGTCAACATCCTTGGGGTCACCATTGGCCAGACACTCAACTGGACTCACCACATAGTTACCAGGGCAGGTCAGAGGCTAGGAAATCTGCAGTGAATAACTCACCTCCTGATTTCCCAAAGCCTGTCCACCATCTACAAGACACAAATCAAGAATATGATGGAATGCTTGCCTAAATAGGCACAGCTCCAACAACACTCAAGAAGCTTGACACCATCCAGGACAAAGCAGCCCGCTTGATTCGCACCACATCCAAAAGAATCTACTCCCTCAACCACTGACACTCTGTAGCAACACTGTGTACGAAGTACAAGATGCACCCTAAAAATTCACCAAAGATCCTTAGACAGCACCTTCCAAACCCACGACCACTTCCATTTAAAAGGACAAGGGCAGCAGATAGATTGGAACACCACCACCTGCAAGTTCCCCTCCAAGCCACTCACCATCCTGACTTGGAAACATGTCACCATTCCTTCACCGGGTCATAATCCTAGAATTCCCTCCCTAACGGTGTTGTGGGTCAACGTGGATTGCAGTGTTTCAAGAAGGCAGCTCATCACCACCTTCTCAAGGGCAACTTGGGATGGGCAATAAATGCTGGCCAGCCAACAATGCCCATGTCCCATGAATAAACAGAAAATAAAATGACCAGTCAACGCCCATCAATCGTTAGGCAGACAGCAAAGTGCTGTTTTTTGAACAGATGAAACTCAGAAAGCAATTTGGATATTTTAATTCTGCATTTACTCCTCGCCTGAAGATGATGTAACGTTTACACCTACATGATCGTGAGCATCATTAACCTCACCATTATTTTGACAGCAACATCTGTCCCTTTTAATTTAATAAAACATTAACCGTGGAAAATTCAGCAGGCGGCTGTGTTAAATTTGGGTATCTCAGTGTTAGATAGATTTTCTTGCTCAGTGTGCAATTTTCAAAGTAAATCTGAGCAAAAGAACAAAACTTTCAAGTGTTCTTGGCACCAATTCTTAGCAACAGGACTGGAAGGAATACAGAATTATCCTTTCCCCTGTTATATACACAAGAACTGCTACACTTCCAAATTTCTGAACTGTAATAAACTTGTACAACCAAAGTAATCGTAAGATTAACTAGCAAAAGGGAGGGAATAGGGCCTCTTGAGGATCAACATGGTTGTCTATGTGCAGATTCACAAGAAATGGGTGAGATCCTAAATGAATATTTCTCATCAATTTTCACTGTTGAGGAAGTCATTGATGCTAAGGAATGTTGGGAGATAAACAGTGATGTCTTGAGGAATGGGCATATTATAGAGAAGGGGGTGCTGAAATTCTTTAAGTGCATCAAAGTATATAAATCCCCGAACCTAATGAAGTGTATCCCCGGATGTTGTGGGAGGCTAGGAAGGAAATTACGGGTTCCCTAGCATTGACAAAAATGGATCATCAGCAGCCATGGATGAGGTGCCTGAAATTTGGAAGGTGGCAAATGTTGTGCCTTTGTTTAAGAAGCCTAAGATCTCCAGTGGGTAAATTGTTAGAATGCATTCTGAGGGACAGACATTTAGAGAGGCAAGGACTGATCAGAGACAGTCAGCATGGCTTTGTGAGTGGAAAATCATGTCTCAGGAATTTGATTGAGTTTTTTGAAAGGGTAACCAGGTAGATGAGGGCGGTGCTTCATAAAAATGGAATCGGACAATTAAAAGAGGTCACATCAAAGAAGATACAGATATCACGAGGAGATCATCAAAAGCTTGGCCAATGTGGTGGGTTTTAAGGAGAGACTGACAGCAATAGAGGGAAGTAGGAAGTGTGTAAGTTTAGTAAGGAGTCTCTAAAGTCTTGGCCTAAACTGCTGAAGAAATATGGCCACTTACGATGGAGAAAAGAGAAGAAAGGATACATGAGAGATCACAGATGGAGGAGTAGAGAGGTTGAAGGAATCTGTAGGGCTGGAGGTGGTCATAGCAAAGTGAAGTTTTAAAGCAATTTAGCCAAGAAAGTTTTAGATTGAAAGGACAAGGGGAACAAAAGCTAATGTTGGTCAGGAAGCACTGAATTGGGTGAGTGAGACTTGTCATGGGGTTGGAGACAGGCAGCAGTGTTATAGATGAGCTGAGGTTTACAAAGTAAAGTTTATTTAAAATTTATGTATTAGTCACAAGTAAGGTTTACATTAACACTGCAATGAATTTACTGTGAATTCCCCTAGTTGCCACAGTCCGGTGCCTATTCAGGTCAATGCATCTAACTACCTGTCTTCCAGACTGTGGGAAGAAACCGGAGCACCCGGAGAAAACCCACTCAGACACGGGGAGAATGTGTACACATAAGAACATAAGAACATAAGAAATAGGAGCAGGAGTAGGCCATCTAGCCCTTCGAGCCTGCCCCGCCATTCAATAAGATCATGGCTGATCTGTCGTGGCTCAGTTCCACTTTCCCGCCCTCTCCCCATAACCCTTAATCCCCTCTCTTATCAAGAACCCATCAACCTGCTTCTTAAAAATATTTAGCGAGGCAGCCTCCACCACTTCAACAGGCAGAGAATTCCAGAGATTCACCACCCTTTGAGTGAAGAAGTTCCTCCTCAACTCCGTTCTAAACCGCCTCCCCTTTATCTTGAGGCTGTGCCCCCTAGTCCTACTGTCTTTTTTGAGCGGGAAGAGTCTCTCCACCTCTATCCTATCCATCCCATTCATCATCTTATACGTCTCAATGAGATCTCCCCTCATTCTTCTAAACTCTAACGAGTACAAGCCTAGTTTATTCAGCCTCTCCTCATAGCTCAATCCCCTCAACTCCGGTATCAGCCTAGTAAACCTCCTCTGCACTCCCTCCAAGGCCAAAATATCCTTGCGCAGGTGCGGCGCCCAAAACTGCACACAGTACTCCAGCTGCGGCCTCACCAATGCCCTATACAGCTGCAGCAAGACCTCCCTACTTTTATATTCAATCCCCCTCGCTATGAAGGCCAGCATCCCATTCGCCTTCCTGACCACCTGCTGCACCTGCAAGCTGGGTTTTTGCGACTCATGCACAAGGACCCCGAGGTCCCTCTGCACCGTCGCCTGCTGCAGTTTTTCGCCACGTAAGTAATAGTCCTTCCTACCATTCTTCCTACCAAAGTGGACCACCTCACACTTGCCAACATTAAATTCCATTTGCCATTTCCTGGCCCATTTGCCCAGCCTATCTAGATCCTTCTGCAGACTCTCCACACCCTCCGCACAATTTGCCTTTCCCCCAATCTTGGTGTCATCAGCAAATTTCGACACCCTGCACTCGGTTCCCTCCTCCAGATCATCTATATAAATGGTAAATAGCTCCACACTCCACACAGACTGTGACCCAAGCCAGGAATCGAACCTGGCGCTGTGAAGCAGCAATGCTAACGACTGTGCCACCATGCCACCCAAAGGCTGCAGCGTGGAAAGGTGACTAGGAGAGATCAAACTACTCAGAGCTGCAAGGTGAAAAAACCAGGAGTGAGGATTTCTGAAGCGCATGCCACGAGGCAAGATGGGCATGCACCATGTTACCAACCGTAGAAGGAGGCCAATTGGGCCCATGGAGTCTTCACTGACTTATCAAAAGAGCATTTTTCCCAGGTCCACTTCCCACCCTACTCCCTTAACCCCACACATGTTGCAGAGGTTGAATAGACAATTACTATAAGGGGCAGAATATCGGATTGGAAGGTTAACATAGGATTGAATAGTCTGAAAAAATTGAAACATTAATCTGAGAAAGTGGTCAGAGGAGTAAACAAAGGAACTAGGCACAGGAATACACTATTCAGCCCTTCGAGCCATCAATATGGTCATGGCTGATCATCTATCTCAATGCCATTTTCTTGTTTTATGCCAATAACCCTTGATGCCACTACCATGTAAAAAAAGTCTATCTCTTCCTTGAATACATTCAGTAACATGGTCTCTATAGTCTTTTGCGATAGTGAACTCCACAGATTCACTATTCTTTATGTGAAGAATATTTTCCTCACCTTATTCCTAGATGGTTTACCCCTTCTCCTGAGAGTGTATCCCTGGTTCTAGATTCCCCATCCTCCCTGTATCTTGTCTGTCCAGCCCTGTTAACATTTTATACGTTTCAATCAGATCTCCTCTCAACCTTCTAAACTCTATTGAGTACAGGACAGTCCCACCAACCCTGGTGTCAGCCTACAGAATTGCTGCACTTCCTCTATGGCAAGTATATCCTTTTAGGTAAGCTGACCAGAACTCAAGGTGTTGTCTCGCCAAAGTCCTGTATAACTGCAATAAGACATCTCTACTTCTCAAATCCTCTTGCAATGAAGGCCAACATACCACCTGCCTTCCTCCTTGCTTGCTACACCTGCCTCTCCGATTCCATTGGCTGGTGCATAAGGACACCCAGATCCCTTTGTACATCCAGACTTCCCAATTTATCACCATTTAAATAATAATTTTCCTTTCTGTTTTCCACACCAAAGTGTATAACTTCACAGTTAGCCACTTGCTACTGCACTGCCATGTATTTACTCACTCTCTCAACCTGTCTAAATCACCTTGAAGCCTCCTTGCATCCTCCTCAGCAAACTTGGAAATGTTACATTTGGTTTCCTCATCCAGGTCATTTATATATTGAGAACCGCTGGGGCCCAGACACTGATCCCTGTGGTATCTCAGTGGTTACTGCCTGGCAATTGGAAAAAGCCTCATTCATTTCCACTTTCTGTTTCCTGTATGTCAATCAATTCTCTACCCATGCCAATACATTACCCGCCATCTCATGTGCTTTAATTTTGCCCACTAGCCTCTTATGAGGGATCTTATCAATAGTCTTCAGAAAGTCCAAATATACTACATCCACTGGTTCTCCCTTATCTATTCAACAGTTACATCCTATAAAAACCCCAGTAGATTTGTTAAGTATGATGTACTTTTCATAAACCCATGCTGGCTTTGTCCAATCCCACAAATCCTTGCAAATGTTCTGTTATCACATCCTATCTGATAGACTCTAACATCTTCCTCATTGTTGCGTCAGGCTAGCTGGTCTGTAACACTCATTTTTTCTTTCCCTCCTTTTTTAAATAGTGGGGTTACGTTTGCCACCCTCCAACCTGTAAGAACTGCTCCAGAGACCACAGAATTTTGGAAGATGACCACCAATGCAGCCAATATCCACTTCCTTTAATGCTCTGGATATAGATTATCAAGCTCTAATGATTTGTCAGCATTTAACCCCATTAATTTCCCCAGCACTATTTTCTTCCTAATATTGATTTCGTTTAATTCCACCCTCTCACTAGATCCTTGGTTCCCTAACAGTTCCGGGCTGTTATTTTTGCCCCCTTTTATGAAGGCAGAACCAAAGTATGTGTTCAATTCTTCTGCCATTTCTTTGTTCCCCATTATAATTTCCCAGTTTCTGACTGTAAGTTGTCTTTACTAATCTTTTTCTCTTCACATATTTATAGAAGCTTTTATAGTCAATTTCTATGTTTCCTGTAATTTTACTCTTGATCAAATCTTTTAACATTCTTTAAATATGAACCATTACTGATCCACTTTCAATCCCTTTAGTAAGGTCCCCCAATCTATCCTTGTCACTTTGTACCTCATACCTTCAGATTATTTTAGCATTTCAGGCTAAAAACACATTGCTATTTTAGCCTTTTAATGGTGTGGTTTGTTTTCTCTTCCATGTAATTAACCAAGAATTCTTAGCTGATACTTATCATATGGCTTAGCTCTCCATGGCTGGTTACACCATAAAACCACTGAAACTTAAAATTTTCTGTACTTGTCAGAGGGATAACTACACATTGGTGAAAAATTCTCAGCTTTTCACAGGAAATCAATGGTTATACACTGGAACCATTTGTGGAAGTACAGATCTTAAGATGGCTCTGATCTTTCAACACTTTCACATAAAGAAACATTAATTAAGCTGTATTGGGTTGGTTAATAAAAGTTAATTTGTTTTAGACATTATCATAGACTTTTAATTGGAGTAGGTGCATCTATTTTATTGCACAGCTAATAATACCTAGGTTTTTGCCTCAGTGCTTCTTCCTTCACTACGAAAAATATCCCAGGTATTCATTATTTGTCTGGCCAAAGACCTTTTGTTGCCACTGCCATCAATAACACGTTGTAGAAATTTGGCATGTACACTACAACTCTCACCAAATTTTGCAGATGCACCATAGGAAGTACCCTTTTTGGATGTATCACAGCTTGCTATGTTTTCTGCTCTGACCAAGACTGCAATAGAAAGGCTTGTGAACATAGAATCATAGAATCCTACAGTGCAGAAAGAGGCCCTTCAACCCATTGAGTCTGCACCGAAAACAATCCCACCCAGGACCTACCCCCATATCCCTACATATTATGCCCACTAATCCCTCGAATCTACCAATCCCTGGACATTAAGGGGCAATTTCTTAGCATGGCCAATCAACCTAACCTGCACATCTTTGGACCGTGGGAGGAAACTGGAGTAAACCCATACAGACACGAGGAGAATGTGCAAACTCCACACAGACAGTGACCCGAGCTGGGAATCAAACCCAGGACCCTGGAGCTGTGAAGCAACAGTGCTAACCACTGTGCTACCGTGCCGCCCAAACAGAGCCCAGTCCATCATGCAAACCAGCCTGCAATCCAGTGACTTCACCTACATTTCCCGCTGCCTCATAAAAGCAGCCAGCACAATCAAGGATCTCACACACTCCAGACGTTCTCTCTTGCATCTCCTGCCTTCAGGAAAAAGATACAGAAGTCCGAGAACACATACCAACTGACTCAAGAACAGTTTCTTTTCTGTTGCCATCAGACTTTTGAATGGACCTACCATATATTAAGTTGATCTACCTCTACACCCTAGTTAGGGCACTACATTCTGCACTCTCTCCTCTTCTTCTCCCCTATGTAGTCTATGAATAGTATGTTTTGTCTGTATAGCGCACAAGAAACAATACTTTCCACTGTATACCAATACGTATGATAATAATAAATCAAATCGAAGAAATCACATTCCAGGAGAGGTTCTTCAGCCAAATGGGGCTGACACTCTCAGTCCCTGCTCAGGGGGCAAAAATATTCCAATATTATAATATATTTTCACCTGACTACACTTCTAAAGAACTAGCTCATCGAGAGCAGTCAAGTTAAACTGATACTTCACAGCTAAGGTGCTGCACATTCTTTTTCTCAAATGCACACTTTGTACTGTTTTAAAGAAAAGTTTTGGCATGAACTTTGAATTCTAATTGAAGCACACTGTGTGTTCTAATTAGGAGTTCTTACAAATGCCAAAGTTAGATGTGGAAAGACTGATGGTGATTTGGTGCGGAGTGATCTTTGTTGGATAGCTGATTCTTTTTCTATCCATCATGCTTGAGATTGTTTGCCTTAAATGAGAATTCGTAAAGGATGTGTGTGTGGGTTCATTTGTCATTTTGACACCTTATGAAAAGTAAATAAATCTTACATCAGATACACCACTCAGTGTGCTATTAGATGCTTTGAAACTATCATTAGAGTTGGCTGGCAATGTAAATATTACCAAACGATTCAATGTGATCTTTTAAACACTTTCAAAATATGTTTTCCTTTCGTACTTGCATATTACTTCAACAGTAGAAGCTAGAAGCCTTTCCTGTGCAATGCAGTCTTGTGCCTTCTTTCCTAGTGATCGTTATTGCTGTCTCTTGAAGAGATTAGGTCACTGATTCATCTCCCATTTAATTACTGCTTTCTAACATTACAAACTCAGTGTAGAATGCAAGGAGCAGATTTTAAGATAGTGCAGGGCCACAGTTTGAGGATAAGGGGCAAATCTTTCAGGACATCTAGGCAGCACAGTGGTTAGTACAGCTGCCTCACAGTGCCAGTGACCTGGGTTTGATTCCTGGCTTGGGTCACCGTCTGTGCAGAGTTTGCATGTTCTCCCCGTGACTGTGTGGGTTTCCCCCAGGTGCTCTGGTTTCCTCTGTGGTCAGAAGACAAACACGGGATACGGCGGACAGAATATCCTTTGTTGCCCAGTGCTTTCTCACAGCGGAGAAGCTACAACATCTTCTCCGGAACCTCAACCTGGTGTTCAGAGAATTTTTACACTGTTTATCCCAGTCCAACGCCAGCATCTCCACATAATTCCTCCCACAGTCCAAAGATATGTGGGTTAGGTTGATTGGCCATGCTAAAATTGCCCTTAGTATCCTGAGATACGTAGGTTAGAGGGGTTATTGGGTAAATATGTAGGGATATGGGGTAGGGCCTGGATGGGATTGTGGTCGGTGCAGACTCGATGGGCTGAATGGGCTCTTTCTGTACTGTAGGGTTTCTATGATTTCAACATGTCATTGATAAAGTCAAACATCTTGCCAAGGCCATCCTCACACCCCCACTTCTTGTCTTCAAACAACCGCACAACCTCATACAGACCACTGTCTGCAGCAAACTACCCAGCCTTCAGGAGAACAGTGACCACGACGCCACACAATCCTGCCACAGCAACCTCTGCAAGACATGCTGGATCATCAACACGGATGCCATCATCTCACGTGAGAACACCATCCACCAGGTACACGGTACATACACTTGCAACTCACCCAACGTTGTCTACCTGATATGCTGCAGAAGGGATGTTCTGAGGCATAGTACACTGGGAAGACCACGCAGACACTACAACAACAGATGAATGAACACCGCTTGACAATCATCAGGCAAGACCGTTCTCTTCCTGTTGGGAAACACTTCAGCAGTCACGGGCATTCGGCCTCTGATCTTCGGGTAAGCATTCTCCAAGGCAGTCTTCATGACACACGATCACGCAGAGTCGCTGAGCAGAAACTGATAGCCAAGTTCAGCACACATGAGGGCGTCCTCAACCGGGATGTTGGGTTCATGTCACACTATCTGTAACCCCCACAACTTAACTGGGCTTGCAAAATCTCATTAACTGCCCTGGAGACAATACCCATCTCTTTAACATGTGCTTAATCCTCTCTCCACTCACATTGTCAGCACCTTTGAGACTTGATTACCTGTAAAGACTCGCATTCCAACCATTATTTGGTAAATTGAGTTTGTGTCTTTATGTGCCCTGTTTGTGAACAGAACTCCCACTCACCTGATGAAGGGGCAGCGCTCCGAAAGCTAGTGGCTTGTGCTACCAAATAAACCTGTTGGACTTTAACCTAGTGTTGAGAGAATTCTTACTGTGTTTACCCCAGTCCAATGCCGGCATCTCCACATCATTCCTCCCACAGTCCAGAGATGCGCAGGTTAGGTGGATTGGCCATGTTAAATTGACCCTTACTGTCAGGGGGACCAGCTAGGGTAAATGCATGGGATTAATGGGGATAGAGCCTGGGTGCCATTGTGGTCGGTGAAAACTCAATGGGCTGAAAGGCCTCCTTCTGCACTGTAGGATTCTATGTTCTATGACTGAGGTGAGGAGAAATTTCTTCACCCAAAGAGTGGTGAATCTGCAGCATTCACCACCACAGAAAATAGTTCAGGGCGAACAGTGTGTGATTTCAAGAAGAAATTAGATACAGCTCTTGGAGTGAAAGGGATCAAGGGTTCCAGGGTGGGGTTGGGGGGGTGAGGGGGGGGCGAGATCAGGATATTGAATTTGATGATCAACCATGATCAAAATGAATGGTCAAGCAGGCTCGAAGGGCCAAATGGCCTACTCCTCCTTCTATTTCCTATGTTTCTGTAAGGATGGAGAGGATGGCAGAGGTTTGTAAATTATCAGAGATGTAGTGCTATTGCAAGACAGATTAACCTACATATTTTCAAAACAACACACATCATTTGTGTGGGGTCAGAGAGGGGGGAGGGGGAGTGTGAACATTAAGTGCATGACGGAGGGCTACAATAATCTCAAAATTGCACCATGTATTCATAAGAGCTGTTCTACACATCCATCACCTGGAGGCAAATACCACACCAACCCGGAACACTCACAACAGCTGGGCAACAACATCAAAAAAGCTAACACAGCTTCAGCAAAAGTTGAAGACTTGGAAACAGTAATGAATCTGAGCCAAAGGCAAGTGAAGGTTGAAATTTCAATCAGTGAAGTCACACACAAATGTTTAAATGCTCACGCTGCATTCCAGAGCGCGCTATTTTTACAGCGATCCAAAGGAGTTTAATGCCTGGATTAAAATAACGGACTGAGGAATGGAGTATGTGTGCATTAAATGCTTGTATGTGAACATCATTGATTGGAATTTCTACTTTTAGTTCCAGTAAAAGGGCAACGGGGCATGATCTTGTCATGACTTTAGCTCAAGATATACTCAACGATTCCCAGGAGAAGATTCTGGCACCTGTGATATATATTGCTGTTATTTTTACAGTTGTCACAGTGATATAACTGAACTTCTCCCTTTCCCCAGAAACATTCTTCTTTTCCTTCCTCACCCCTTGGTTTGCAATGACACACTTTGTTTGCTCCCCTCCTCCAAGTCAGACTGGATTTCTCCCTTAATTCAAAATAGCACTCCACCATTCCCTCCCAAAGCTCATACAGGCTTTGTACTTTCTCGATACTATTTAAGCTGATACTCTTATTTCCTTTCCTGCGTCTTCATGATGGCACCCTTCCCTCCCTACTTACCCACATCCCACATTTCAGGTTGTATACTACACCCTCAGTCTTCACATCAGTTCTTATCTTGATCCCTCACATTGTGCGTGCACTTTATGTCTCTCCCTTGCCTAGGCAGGGGTTTTCCCTCACAGTGTAGCAAAACATTTATAGTGTTCCAAAAAGAATTGTATCCCTTCACCGTAAGGCACATTTTAAGGTTTCTAGTTGCACCTTCACAAGTATCCAAGACAGTTTTTGCAGAAATTTACTCCCGTGAATATAAGTTCCATGCTCAACTGGTCAACCTTTACTGGATCTTTATTTTTGAATTCAGAATTCAATTAAAAACATAAAAGTAGGAGAATTTTCAATACAAACCAAATTTAAGTTTATTGCATTTCATTAAAGTGGGCTTACATTAACACTGCAATGAAGTTACTGTGAAAGTCCTCTAGTCGCCACGCTCTGACACCTGCCCGGCTACACTGAGGGAGAATTTAGCTTGGCCAAAGTACCTAACTAGTACGTCTTTCTGTCTGTAGGAGGAAACTAGAGCACCTGGAGGAAATCCATGCAGACATGATGAGAACGTGCAGACTCCAAATAGACAGTGACCCAAGTCGGGAATCAAACCCAGGTCACTGGCGCTGTGAGGCAGCAGTGCTAACTATTGTGCCACCGTGCTTCAGTCAGAAGCAACTTAACTAGGAAGCTGAACTTCCTATTAAAATAAATTGTTGCCGGCCGAAATTGTAGGCTGGCCAGAAATGTTAATGTTGTGTAATTCTTACATTAGCTGCTGATCAAGGTATCTCGTTTCTACTAGGGAAAAAAATGAAAGACTTGCATTTATGTCACACCTTTCACAGATGTACTGAAACACTTTTTAGCCAATGAAAGACATTTGAAGGGTAGTTGCTGTTATATGTGGGAAACACAACAGCCAATTTGTGTATGGCAAGCTTCCACGAACAGCAAATATGCAGATCATTTGCTTCACTGGTGTTGCTTCAATAATAGATATTGGCCAGTTTACCTGGGGAGGACAGAGAGCATACTGGGCTGTGGTTTAACATCTGAACAGTAAGACCATACAGCGCTCCTTCAGTACTGTGCTAGAGTGTCAGCCTAGATATTTATGCTCAAATCCCTTGAATGGAACTTGGACTCAGAATCTGCTGACTAACAGGTGAGAGTGCTGCTGATGTAGTCACGCAGACACCCAAAGAAACTTCCTCTAAAGATTTAGGCCAGAATTCTCCAATCTTGCCTGAAGTTGGGATTCTCCAGTCCCGCTGCAGTGAATGGAGTTTTGGCGAAGCGCTAAATTCTCCATTCTCGCTGGCAGCAGATGCCAGGCATACAAGATTGGAGAATTCATAGATCATAGATTCATAGATTTAAGTTCATTACTTCCAAGGCTGGAATGCCAGTTATAGTAAATTTCTTTGTTTGACTGCCATACCCTTTAAAAAGCACCTGGGTGAGCATTTGGCATGTCATAACATTCAAGCCTATGGGCCAAATGCTGGTAGATGGGATGAGATGGGAGTTGAGTTTCTTGCGTGTCAATGCAGATTCGATGGGCTGAAGGGCCTCTTCTACATTGTATGATTCTATGGGCCCAATTTTACCAACAATTTGCGCCTGTTTTCAGGCACAAAACCGTGGCAACATCAGGTGTGAAGCCTTTATCGCGACCTGCACCCAAGTCCGAGCAGATCGTGACTTTGCCGAGACCCGCGAATGGCGCAGATCCATTCCGCACCCAAATTGGGTGCAACAACAATTTAAATGGGGGTAGATAAGGGGGGCAATGATGTGTGTATGTCCCCCTTATCCTCCCCCCCAACTGCCCACACACATCACTGCCTGCCTTATCCACCCACCACCACCTCCCCCCCAACCTAGACCGATCTCCACCCCCCCCAACCCCCCCAACTGATCATCCGCAAAGTGGCAGCGGACCTCCCTGTCCCCACATCAGAGATCTATTTGCCCCCCCCCTCACCCCTAGAGATCCATATCCACCCCCCCGGCCCCCCGAGATACATCTTACCCACCTCCCTCCCTCACCCACCCCGAGATACACCCTCGCTCCCGCTTTTCGCTCCCAGGCCACTTTCTCCGGCTTGGGAGCAATTAGACACAGGCGTGCCTTTTCAAATTTGTTTTCTAACTGCGCTGGTGCAGTTCAGAGATCCGATCGTTCCAGCAGCCCCTCCCACAGCGTGAACAGGGCTGGAGATGGCTGACAGGGCATGGGGGTGCCTGAAAGCAGATTTCTGAGTTGAATCTGTGCTACGCCCAGACTCAGCATTTAGAATCAAAATCGGGCCCTACAAGTGTGAAAAGATGCCAACGGGTATTACTTTCACCAGTCAGACAACCATGGTCAGCTGGCATCCCTAGCAACCAGCATAAAGTAGCTCATAGGTGTAATAGTTCATGTTCAGTTATGTTTTCAGTTTGATTTTCAGCTGGGCCATCGAGTTAAAAAAAAACTGCTGTCAAAATGATCACTTTGGCACTTTAACGTTTTGCTTGAGTGGGGACAACTTGAAATAGCATCACAAATGTTCAGGTAAGCATACACTGGCGTGTTAAATTGAAGATGGATAGTCTTTCTTTGCTAATGATTAATTAATGCTTTAGAACCATTATTTTGTTTGGCTGCCTATCTTTCTGCATAATGAAACCACCAGAGAAGCCACATAACAATGAAAAAACGGTCGAGTTGAGAAAAGGTTTCAAAGCTTATTGTTTTTCTACCGCTTAATTAGTACTTTACAGAAGCAAGGCCGTACGTTAAAAGCATTCAATTCTGAATAGCGAGGAAATTATTTTTGGATGAGCCTGGGCAAGATGGATAATAGTAATTTTATTCCTTCACAGTTTTAATGCAGTTACACACTGCTGGCTTTTAGCTATCAGAATGAAACTTTCACTTTTGAATTATTTGGTAACTTTTTCTTCATAATCTAATAAATATATTAAGAAACAGAATCTATTTTGCACCATGGATTGAAAATGCAATTATATTAATTAGAATTTACAGCACCAAAAATCTAATTAAAATGCAATAGAAGGTGGTAATAAAAATAATGACAATGTAGAATATATGTTGCGCCTCCTTGAAACGTTAGGAAAGAACAAAATGCATTTATATAGTCTAACTCAGATCAACATCCCAAAGCACTTCACAGGAGTGTATCATATTTGCCAGATATTTCTTTCTGGAAAAAAGCTGCCAAAGTAACCATGCATTGCCATCCCATCACACAGATCATTGGTGCGTGTTTCAGAATTCCGCACATGTTCTGAGAGTTGTTCTGAACCCAATGGTTACAAGATTAAAAACTATTTTCTTACGCAGTATGATTCAAGTCAAAAATGGAAAGCTATGCCAAGGAACATGGAAATGGAGTGACTGCAAATTACCGTGCTATGGTGGTTAGCACTGCTGCCTGACAGCGCCAGGCACTGGGTTCAATTACCAGCTTGGGTCATTGCTTTGCAGAGTCTGCACATTCTCTGTGTCTGCATGGGTTTCCTCCCACAAGTCTGAAAGGCTTGCTGATTAGGTGCATTGGCCATGCTGAATTCTCCCTCAGTGTACCCGAACAGGCGCCGGAGTATGGCCACTAGGGAATTTTACAGTAACTTAATTGCAGTGTTAATGTAAGCTATAATGATTTCAATCAGGCCATTGAAGTTGGCCTATTGGAATATGAACTCCCTGATCAGGGAGTCAAGTGATGGAGCAATCAGGGAGTCTTTTCCTGCTATTTAACGAGGAGTGTCAGTTCCTCTGGCACTCCCGAAGGTTGACTGCTGACTGATGACACTCTGCGTACTGCTGTTGGAATTGTAAGCAAAGGGATATTAGTGAAGGGACTTCTGCCTCTGAAGACTTTTTATATGAGCCTACTAATAAATAAACTTTATATACTTGAAGTCATCTTGTTCTTATTCTGAATGACGCAGGCATGGCAGGAGCTAGCAAAAGAATTAGCGAAAATTGGAAAAAGTGAGCATGTTTTTTTATGAGCATACTGCAAAAATGGCCACGGTGGAAGAGGAGATGAAGAATTGGAGGGTAGACCACAAGTAAAATGGTATTGCTTTATCTATCAAAATAATTGTGTATGCGGCAAGAAGTTGTATTGGCAGGCAGCTTCACTGATTTTGGCAGGGCAAAACATTTTAGTGAAATAGATTTACAAAAATGCTTGAGCTGGGCATGCAGGCCAGAAGCAGGAGAGCACAGATGTTAATAGACAAATACAAAGCAAAGAAATTAGAACTTCACAGCTTTGTGATTAATACAAAGGAAAAAAAAACTTGTTTTGACTTTAGACAAACAGGCAATATGGACAAAATGCAACAATAAAAATCAACTTCTATTTATTTAGCACCTCTCACTGAATGAAATATGCCAAGGCATTTCACATTATAAAACAAAGTCTGACACTAAGCCACGTAAGATGATATGGGTGGAATTTTCAAGATCCCCTCCCCACATCCTGGTTCTGATAGCAGAGGTGGCTTGACTTTGGCCCTCAGTGACATCTTCCAGTTCTGCCGGTGGACGATCTCACCCTAAGTCTGATGACCAAATCCTTGGTCAAAGAAGTATGTATTATGGGATGTCTTAAAGAAAGAAAGCAAGGTGGAGATGTGAAGAGGTGTAGGGAGGAAATTCCAGAGCTTGGGTTCGAGGCAACTGAAGGTACAGCCACAATGGTGGAGGTATTATAATTCTCAGCATGAGAGGAGTGTGTGTTTCTTGTGGTGTTGTGGGGCTGAGCAAGATTGCAGACATGGGGAGAGGCCAGAGCATAAAGGGGGTTTGAAAACAAGGTTGAGAATTTTAAAATCAAGATATTGCTTGCCTGGGAGTCAATGGAGGCCAGTAAGCACATGGGTGAAAAAGGAATGAGGCTGAGTGTGAATTAAGACACTGACAGCAAAGTTTTAGATGATCTCAAGTTTGTGAAAAGCAGAATATGGCGGGGGGGGGGGGGTGCAGTTGGGAGCATGTTGAGTCAACGGGTGACAATGCATAGATGAAGGTTTCAGCAACAGGTGAGCCATGACTCAAATAAAATTAGGAAATGTCACAGCGTCTTAGCGATGTCAAAAATATGAGATCTGAAGCCCTTCTTGGGATCAAATGTGATGCCGAAATTGTAAACAGACTACTCTCAGACTATTCACAATTTTGGACACGGTGGCACAGTGGTTAGCACTGCTTGGCATCACAGTGCCAAGGACCTAGGTTTGATTCCTAGCTTCAGTTACTGTCTGTGTGGAGTTTGCACATTCTCCCCATGTCTGTGTGGGTTTCCTCCTGTTTCCTCTCCCAGTCCAAAGGTGTGCGGGTTAGGTGGATTGGCCAAACTAAAGTTGCCCCTTAATGTCAAGGGAACTAGCTAGGGTAAGTGTATGGGATTACAGGGATAGGGCCTGGGTGGGATTATGGTCAGTGCAGACTCGAGGGACCGAATAGCCTCCTTCTGTACTGTAGAATTCTATGATCCTATGTTGCCAAGGAAAAAAGTGGAATTGGTAGCTAGAGAAAGGAGTTTGGAGCGGGGACCAAAAACAATAGCTTCCATCTTACAATTGTTTAATGGAAGGAGATTTTTGCTCATCTAACATGGAATTTGATACTTTCGCAACAGTGGAGGATTCAAGAGGGCTATTAGAAAGGTGGAACTGATGTCTTTAATGTATATTTGAAAACTAATGCTGTACCTTGAGGAGGCAAAACGTGGATGAGAAATAGGAAGAAATCAAGGAAAGATCCTGGGGGGGGTAACACCACTGCTAACTTTTGATATTCTATTGAGCAAGACTCTCGACATTGAAGGCTCCCAAAACAAAAGTAGTAAAATCTCTGGACTCACTACATTGTCTTTTCGCAGTGTTGTTCCGAATGCAAAAAATTGCCATTATTATGGATCTTTAAGATTGGAACTCCACATGGAGCCCTTGCTTATGTTCACCCTAAGGGTGATGAGGGGATGCAATTGTGGCTGAAGAAAGTGTAGTCAAAACATCCAGATTGCCTTGTTTAAAAGAAAACAGCGCTATTTGTGTGTGACTTGTCCAGGATATGCAAAAAGAAGAAACTGCAGAATTGAAAACCAGAATAGTTGCAATTCCAGGCAGTCTTACTTGCCAATTATGGATGTGGGCATCACTCAGAAACCAGTATTTTACCTCTGATAAATGGTGAGCCACCTTCTCAAACAAATGCAATCAGTTTGGATTGCAATTTCATGTTGCAGTTTTTGGTACAACTTTGGGGGTAGGGCAGCGGTGGAGGAAGGAGGTCAGGCGAGAGATCCTGTGAGAGTAGGAGCTCCCACCCACCGATACATGCCAGCTAACCAAAGGACGGCAGCTCTTCTGCTCAGCAGGAAATAAGGGCTGCTCCCAGAGGCCCAGTATTGCAGACCAACCCAGACAAGAAGTAAATGATGGCAGGAAGAGTTTCCCAGGGTCTGGAGTCATGGATGAAAGAGTGTTAAGGGGTCACCCCGTGTGCTTTGGGATAAGGGATCCACCCCAACCACTCCCATTCCTCCCCCCCCAGAAGGCTACAAACAACCCGTACATGTTTGCTTGGCACGTTGCCCACATGGTGAGCTCCCGCCTACCATTGGTTTATATGAGCAATGATGTGGGTATGCCAGCATTATACCCACATCATGACTACTATCGACACCGCAAACTGCCGGACTAAAACCTGGTGTTGTCAGACGTTATATGAGCAATGACAGGATGCAGCCTTTAAGTGACCATGACAATTGGCTTGCCTTTCAGGTGGGGAACCAGTGGATAATGCCATGCACACGTTCTGGAGTTCAAACTGGGCAGGACAAGGCAATCTTGACCTCCAAGTTCCATGCAACTTTCAAACGACAGCCCCCCCCTTCATCGCGCCTCCCCTCCACCCACCCCACTCCCAGGGAAAAGAAATATTCAGTTCACAGTCTGGCTGTGACATGTAATCACATTGGAAAAAGTAAAGTTTAAAAGTTTATTAATTAGTGTCACAAGGAGGCTTCCATTAACACTGCAACGATGTTCCGGTGAAATTCCCCTAGTTGCCACATTCTGGCACCTGTTCAGGTACACTGAGGGATAATTTAGCGTGGCCAATGCACCTAACCAGCACATCTTTCAGGCTGTGGGAGAAACCAGAGCATCCAGAGGAAATCCACGCAGGTATGGGAAGAATGTGCAAACTCCACACAGTGACCCAAACCAGGAATCGAACCCACTTCCCTAGCACTGTGAGGCAGCAGTGCTAACCATGCCACTCCCTTAAAGGCTTAAAAAAAATGAAAGCACAACAGATTGTATGCCAGGAAAATCATTCAACAGTATACGTGTTTTCCATACTTTCATGTGTTATCCGAAGCTGTCAGAAATTATTTTGGGAAGTTTACTGTAGATGTTTATGAGGGCATGTAAATCTATATTGAAAAGTAACTTAAGATGCTGAACTTTAGAGTACAATTCCAAAGATGATTTTATTTGTTCTCATTGTATCGCTTCTGAGCAAAAGATCTTAAATGATAGCTCTCTTTGAGAAATAGGAGGTTAAGTTTCATAAAGATACTATGCCCTTAGATTGAGCAGTAATAAAAGTTAAAGATGTTAGTTTAAAGAGGCAATGGAGCTATAATGTGGGAAAAGCAATCAGCACTCGAAGAGTTTCCTGTTGACTTACCGATGCAGTAAAATGCATGAGCAGATGTCCAATTTATTACTATCACAATGTTATCCACATTTTCCTGCTTGAAATCTTTGGTTGGGTCCTCAATTTTTTAAAAAAACCCCAGTCAAATAATCTTCCCGTCACTTATTCAGCATTCTTAAGGAATGTAACAGAAAAGTTACCGTCATTTCAACAATGCAACACTAGCTTTCATATTCCAGATTTAATTTAAATCCCAATTTTCCTGCATTCTGTTCCAGTAACAGTTCACCTGAACGTCACCAATCCAATCAGAAAACCCCTTTGCCAGCTTCATAGCGAAACAGGCCAGATATGTCAAGCAAATCTTTTACTCAGCAAAACTGCAAAATGGTATTTGTGGCCTCATAGCTAAGCGACAGCTTATCAGAAATTCAGACCTTTTGACCCAAAGAAACGGCTGAAGATTGCACGAAAACAGCTTTATGAAAAATAACTCAGATATTCAAACCTTTCTCTTTAGCCCTACTGCCCAAGGTAAATGGGGTCAATGTTCCCCCCTTGTTTATTAGTCTGATTTGATTTGATTTATTACTGTCACATATATTAGTATGCAGTGAAAATACAGACAAAGCATACCGCTCGTAGAGAGGGTGCCGGATTTAGTCTTACAGTCACAGCTCGGGTGGAGAGAAAGATCAACTTAGTACGAGATAGGTCTATTTAAAAGCCTGATGGCAGCAGGAAAGAAGCTGTTCTTGAGTCGGTTGGTATGTGGTCCCAGACTTTTGTATCTTTTTCCAGATGGAAGAAGGTGGAAAAGAGCATGTCTGGGGCGTGCTGGGTGCTGCTTGCAAACAATACGTATCAAAAACCAATGGATATGTTTCAAATTTAATCATAGAATCCTTACAGTGCAGAAGGAGGCCACTGGACCCACTGAGTCTGCACCTATTCCCAAGCCCTCTCCCCTGCTCTATCCCCATAACCCCACACATTTTCAATGGCCAATCCACCTAACCTACATATCTTGGGACACAAATGGACAATTTATCATGGCCAAGCCACCTAACCTTCACATCAATGGACTGTGGGAAAAAAAACCAGAGCACCTGAAGGAAACCCACACAAGGAGAATGTGCCAACTCCATATTCACAATCACTCAAGGCTTAACTTGGTTTCCAGATGAGGTATGACCCAACAAAGAACTAGTTAGTTTTTGGCAGAGATATCTTTGTCGGAATGACAAGCTGTAACTAATGGGCTGCCACAGGGTTCGGCCCCCGGGCTCCAACGATTTACGATCTATATTAATATCTTGGATGCAGGGATAGTAAGCGCCATTGTCAAATTTGCAGATGACACTACAATAGGTGGGATAGTAAGTTGCAAAAATGAAACAAGTAATTTACCAATGGATACAGATGAGTTAAGTGAATAAGGAAAATGTGGCAGATGGAGTTTAATGTTGTCATCCATTTTGATCGGAAAAATGCATAGGCAAATTATTATCTAAATGGAGAGAAACTTCAGAGTGGTTTGGTGCAGAGGGATCTGGGTGTTTTTGCACATGAATTGTAGAAAACTAGTATGCAGGTGCAGCAGGTAATAAGGAAAGCAAATTGAATTTATTGTTAAAGGGATGGAATAGAAAAGTAGTCAAGTGTTGCTGCCATTGTACATTGTATTAGTGAGACCCCACTTAGAATATTGTGAACAATTTTGGTCCCCTTACTTGAGGAGGGATGTAATTGCTTTGTGGCAGTTGAGGGGAGGTTAATTTGATTGATTCCAGAGATGAGGGGTTTGACTTACGAAGAGAGGTTGGGCAGTTCAGACCTATACTCCCCATGAGAAGAAATTGTTTCCCTGAAAGTGTCATGAATCTGTAGAATTCACGATCCCAGAGCATGTTGAATGCCAGGACTTTGCATAAATTTAAGGATGAGGTAGACAGATTTTTAATTAGTAAGACTTTGAAGGACTATGGTGAATGGGCAGAAAAGTAGAATTGAGGCCAAGATGAGATCAGCCCCTGATTGTATTAAGTGGCGAAGCAGGCTCAACTGCTTACTCCTGCTCCAAACCTTATGTGAATCTGGACGGTGGAGTTTTTTTTTAAAGAGGGTCCATCAGAACATAGAAACATAAAACTACAGAAGCTAGGACTGGGAGGTGCAGTGAATTAACCTTTTCTAGACATTGGAGGGTTTTTTTCTCAAATGCTGTTGGTTATTCTACATAGCTGTGGCGCAATTTGTCATAACAGTCAAAATGTGAGCAGAGTTTTTGGAGCAGATTGTTAGGTATGATGAGCCTGAAGTCTCCTCAATGACATGGAAGCTTTTAATTAATATATTTCTTTTCTTAACTTTGTAGTCACAGAACAGCAACTACGCAAGGAAAAGCCTGAATCAGCGTAGCTTGACAGAGGTATGCGCTCTACTGAGTGCTGTTTTAGCAGATATGTGGTAAATCCAGCCTGGCTTGAACACCAAATGCTTTGCTTACACATTTTCACAATCATGTTTAAAAACAGCAATAGTAACTTGAGAAAGAACTATGTTTGAGATGTGACGGGTATAAATATATCACATTGTGTAATTCCAACTGTAGAACATGTAAATTGGGGTGCTGATGATTCTAGTGAGACACAAAAACAGCCAATTTGAGGAAGAGGCCCTTGAGATGACAGTAGAAGGCATCTTGAGAAGGTGAAATGCCACATGTGACTCTGAAGGGCTTAACGGTAATCAAAAAGGCATGAGAGACACAGTGTTTACCACGTATGGCAGGTGGAAGAAAGTCTAAGGGGGTGGTGGGGGGGAAGGTTGGGGGGTGAAATCACACCATCCCCCCCACTGGCTGATGGACGGGGCAAGTCGATAAGATCACGAGAGCTGAGAATTCAGTTTTGTGCCCAATTTCTCACCTCTTGCAATCTTACCGACTCTGGACATTGGGCGAGACTAGCCTTGGGCCCTATCAGTCTGGGTGTGGGGGGGGCTGGTGGTGTGACGATCAGCCATGGAGCCTCGTTAGCGGGAAGGGGATGGGGCATTTCGGCAATGAAGGCAGGCCGACTATAGCTAGGAAAACCAATGACAGATTCTTGTGCTCTCAGAGTGCAGAAATCTGCACATGCACAATTGCGTGCTCTGCTGTTCTCAGCCGGCTTTCGGGAAATTTAGACACCCCCACCTCCTGCTGGCAGATTCCAAGTTTGGCAGGATTTTTTTGACTAAGTCATGTAGGATTTGATTTTTAAGTTGCCCAAAAAAAGTGTAAGTTTCTCTCGTTTTCACACTCGTTAAGGACTTAGAATGTTTTTTGTAAGATCGCCCCCTAATTGTTCGGGTCAAAGAAGTTTTTGTTACATCTTCACCCAACAAGTGCACAGGCAACTGCAGATGTGAGCTACAAGTGCTTGCATCAATTGAAAGCAATAATTATAGCAGCATTGTTAAGAAGATAATGGCCTTGTACTTTATTTCTTTATGAAAATAACGACAGTGATTATTGGCCATTGAAAAGAGAACCGCACAGGCTAATAAATGAACAGAGCACACACAGTAAAATGTGCATACTCTGCCTCAAATAAGGTTCTGAATGACTGACGAAGGCCTTTAATTGCCTATTGGCTTCCATTCTGATAGCAAAGCTCCAAATCTGAGAATGCAAAGTGTTCTGCAGTTTAATTATGTTCTATGTTATGCACAGTTTTTAAGTCCTCCTACACATAAATAAAAGAAAAATCCACGATGCCTAAAATTCACATTCTTTGTGTGTGAGCTAAGATGGGGGAGATGTGATGTGCGGTTAAATGTACCTGGAGTGATGGTTGAAATTTATTTTTCCCTGTACTTCAATTACGCTCAGCTGTAAGCCATGGAAGATCTTAGTGGTAAACAAGGAATTACTGCATGTCTGCAGGATGCTTTATCTCTTCTGATTTTGGCTTTGATGGAGATAAAAATCGGGGGAGATATAAAATGGGCAACAGACTCACTATCAGCCGATCCACATGCTGACACAAAACAAAGCCCACTCCACTGGCTTTAAATATTAAGGTAGCAAATCTCGATGCTGATGCAGTCCACAACATGAAGACAGTGACAACTACCACAACGACATGTTGTATTTATATAGTGCTTGCAACCTATATAAAAAAAAATTTCCAGGAAATTCACAGTGGGGGCATCATTGATTGACAATATCTACAGTATTTTGTTTGGTCCACCTGTCTTGTTGCCAAGAGACCCACCACTGGAGGTGAGCTGGGGGGTGGGGGGTGGGGGGCGGGGGGGGGGGGGGGGGGGGGGGGCGGGTAATCTCCGGTGGCACCAGAAAATCCAGTAGGATGCAAGGCACAAATTTGGGTGTGGAAAATCCCACCCATTGGCAGGAATTTTACCGTCTCGCCCACCACAGGAATCGGAGCGAGCGAGGAACAAACCATGGAAAGGTCCACTGGCCTCGGGCAGGATTGTACAGTTTCGGGACAAGCAAGGGCATAAAATCCAGCACATAATCTCTGAATCCTCGTGTCACCATACCATAAACCCCACGCTGGCAAAGGAATATCAGAAATGCAAAATATTAGCCCTGAATAATGCAGTGACTTAGAATGACTTCTTTGACATTCAATAGGATAGAATAGTTGACAATTGTTACTTAACATACTGTTTCCTTTTTGTTTGCCCCTTGGTGAGGCTGCACCTGGACAATTAATCTTCAATTAGAGGTAAGAATGTCAAAATTAAATGGATTGGGAAAACCATTAATTTACTCCTGCTGTTAGGGGAGCAGAACTTTTAAAAAAGTACCATCCATTAGTTGGTAGAAAATTGCTACCCTCACACAGAAAGGTGACAAGGACAGCGAGTATATGAAATGGAAATGTCACGCTGATACAGTAAGGAGGAGTCTTCTGACACTAGAGTTCAAACTAGTGTATTACCTTAAGCCTTGATTTGATGTTACAGGTCATTCAATGACATTTGCAGTTTGTTAGCTTTCTCCTCACAGTTTGGGTTTTTACATTTTTGACATGGCAAGTTGGTGCAAGCGCTAACAAAACAGTGAGGGAAACAAGTAGGTGGCACAGTGGTTAGCAGGAACCCAGGTTCGATTCCTGGCCTGGGTCACTGTCTGTGTGGAGTCTGCACTTTCTCCCCATGTCTGCATGGGTTTCCTCCGGCTGCTCCGGTTTCCGCCACAGTCCAAAAGACATGCTAGCCATGCTAAATTCTCCCTCAGTGTACCCAAACAGGCGCTGGAGTGTGGCAACTCGGAGAATTTCACTGTAACTTCATTTCAGTGTTAATGTCAGCTTACTTGCGGCACTAATAAAAAAAAGTATCTGGGACAAGCTGCAACAGGGAAACAAGAGGACAGTTCCTAACGAAGACTGAAGGATTAAGAAATAAAAATCACTTGGACTGAGGGGAGATGTAAATTAGATATTGGTGAATTCCAATGTCCAGAAAGAAAAAAAAATGAAAGGCTGGATTTAGTCATTGCCATGGGGATCCTGCTGATGGGGTGGAATCTCCACTTTGGTGGTCTGCAGGACCTAGTGATACACACCGTCAACGATGGCCAAAAGACTGCACGCCTCAAGGAACTCAGCAACTAATGGCCAAACAGGGGACTGACAGTCCAGCAGCTTCAGCTATGCCACAAGGAGTGGAGGCCACTGCTGGAGCTACAACTGGAAGAAGAGAACAGAATGGATGGACAGTGCCCTCACAACCAGGTCTTTAGGAAGTTGGCCGCAGGTCCAGCAAGTGGAGCAGGGGATTGGCGAAGGCACCTTTACCATGGAGGCAGCATTGCCTCCATGGATAAAAGAGTATCTGATAAGGTGCCCCTGCCCCCCCACCCGCCACCTCCAGTTCTGCTTGCAGACTACCAAGGTTTACTTTGCTGCTTTCCTGCCTCTGCTTTGAAAAAGTATGTGGTGCGAAGCCTCATGGACTCACCCCAACACCAGTGGAGACCCTAAAGTGTGCAATTAAGTCCCATATAAGGGCCTCATTCCACCACTGTTGGTAATCATCCAATAGCAATCAGGAACTCACTATGTCGGAAATACAAAAAAATTAAGCTTTGTTGCTTGCAGGCTTCCAGAAAGATGCCTCGTCCAAAAGCACTGAGTGCCTGATTAAATGATGCATCCTTAGGAAGGTGGATGCCTGGTGAGAGGCAACTTCTTGCCCTTTCTGTAACCCTCCTTCCCACATGAGATACATCCTCCGCTACAGCCAGCCCACGATCTCATTCCTTCACTCACAAGTCGATGATCTTGTACCTCGGTTGGATGCATTACCAGCAGCAAACACCACCTCCTCAGTGGAACTGCCAAACAAATGAGAGTTGCCACCTTTGGTTGGCTGGAAGCTCTTGGTGGGCAGGATTTGTAGCCCCACAGTGTCCTTGATCCCAGGGAAAGGCCCTTTGTTGCCCCAGTGTGGCAGTCCTTCCCAAAAAGAGGTGATGCTGGGCTCTCACTGGCTCCCCAGTGAATCAACATTAAATTCCACCCATAGTCATCAATACTTGTCACAAACGGAATTCCATAGTTACTCACCCTGTCTCTCTAGCTGGCAACTGCATGAATCTCAACCAGACATTTTTTTGCAGACTTGCTGTCATATTTGATCAAAGGTGAATTTCCGATCACCTGCACACCATCACTGTGACTATTTCCACCTCCATTAAATAACCCAGTCCTGCCCCAGCCTCAGCTCATCTTCAGCTAAAATGTTCCAGGTCTTTGTTCCCTCTAAACCTAACTACTTCAACATGCTCAAGGCCAGCATCCTATACTTTATTCTCCTTAAATTTGAAAACATTAATGACTGTTGCCTGTGACCTAACTGGGATCAAATCTCATTTACCATCACCCCTGAGCTTGCTGACCAACTTTGGCTCCCTCGTTGACAATGCCTCAATTTTAAAATTCTCATTCTTGTTTGCAAGCCACACCACAGCTTTGTCCTCCCAGTTTCCAGAAACTGCACAGGCCTCAATGTAGCCAATAAGAACATAAGAAATAGGAGCAGGAGTAGGCTAACTAGCCCTTCGAGCCTGCCCCGCCATTCAATAAGATCATGGCTGATCTGTCGTGGCTCAGTTCCACATTCCCGCCCTCTCCCCATAACCCTTAATCCCCTCTCTTATCAAAATGCCCATCAACCCGCGTCTTAAAAATATTTAGCGAGGCAGCCTCCACCACTTCAACGGGCAGAGAATTCCAGAGATTCACCACCCTTTGAGTGAAGAAGTTCCTCCTCAACTCCGTTCTAAACCGCCCCCCCCTTTATCTTGAGGCTGTGCCCCCTAGTCCTGCTATCCTTTCTGAGCGGGAAGAGTCTCTCCACCTCTATCCTATCCATCCCATTCATCATCTTATACGTCTCAATGAGATCTCCCCTCATTCTTCAATCCATCATACAAACCAGCCTCCCATCCATTGCCTCTGTCTATGCTTCCCGCTGCCTCGGCAAAGCAGCCAGCATAATTAAAGATCCCATGCGCCCTGGACATTCACTCTTCCACCTTCTTTCTTTGGGAAAAAGATACAAAAGTCTGAAGTCACGTACCAACCGACTCAAGAACAGCTTCTTCCCTGCTGCCATCAGACTTTTGAATGGACTTATCTCACAATAAGTTGATCTTTCTCTACATCCTAGCAATGACTGTAACACTGGACTGCATCCTTCCCTTCTCTATGAATGGTATGCTTTGTCTGTATAGCACGTGAGAAAAAATACTTTTCACTGTATGCTAATGCATGCAACAATAATAAATGAAATCAAGTCAAAATCACAATCCTCCTAGAGATTTGTGTTACAATACTTCTGGTCTCTTCGGCATCCCCAACTTTAGTCACTCCACAATCAATCCAGCTTCAGCTGCCAAGGCCCTAAGTTTGGGAATTCCCATGTTAAGCCTCTCTGCCTCTCTACTGTTATCATCTTCTTTCAGGCCCTCCTTAAAAGATACGTCCAAAGGTTTTAATCACTTGCTGTGATATCCCTTGTGTCCGTTAGTGTCAAGGTTTTGTTTTATAACTTTGCTGTGAAATGGAGGCATCATTTAATGTCCAACACACTAAGTGAATTTTGTTGTAACTAGCAGTTATCTTGTAAAATGGGTAACTTCAACTGGAATAGACAAGACTTAACTATTTGTGGTGAGTTTAAGTCCACACCCACTGCACCAGTATTACAACATCATATACCATTCAATGGAGGGTGGCGGGAGTCATCAAAATTAACACAGAAAGTTTGGATTTTTTGAGCTTAACACACATCTGACCTTTGCCTCAAATCCCTGTACCACTGTGCATGAATCATAAGCCGTTAATCCCATTGCTATTTGAACAGAAAAATCTGGGACATCTTGTAGATTACTTGGAAGTATTGGCTCCCATCTGCCACTTTAACATGTAGACACAAAAATATTGGCACCAGCGTCAAGAAAGGTTACATTTTCAATGGCATTAACAATCTATTTTAAAACATTATTGAAATATTATCTCATCTTACTATCATTCCTGTCACAATTCAATGACTACCAATTTTTACAGTTCAGCTAATTTTAATTGAATAAATCATAAAATACATTTTAACATTTATTACGATTTCTCAAATAACCACATTTTCTATTAAAATCTGAACCCAAGTGCTCAGAAATTTCTCGCGTCAACAAAATCTCATATCAAATCGTGGTACTACATTAAAAAAAAAACCTCCGACTGTGAAATATTTATAAAGCTTGTAACATCTTGCTGAAGTAAAGTACAGAGTCGGGCAAGGCGCAAACCTCACTTTCTGCAGCTTATTTTAAAGAGGTGTGGCAGTGAAGCGCGAGTGAGAGACCAATCTTTTCATGCTGCATGGCTTTTTGAGAAACGGCTACAACCTTCACCCTCAGCAACAATATATTATCTAAAAGCACTGTGCACAAAAACAAAGCATGAACATTAAACTGACAGTGAGATAAACAGGCATAGGTATCCAGAAGTGGGGAAAGGGCACAATACATGTACACTGTAATGACTGGATTTTAACAAGGAAGTGAGTTATTGTCAGGGCAGTTGTTGTGAGGCTGGGAAGTGCGGAAGCCTGAATGCCTAAGCCACTGAGACTTCTCTAAAATCTAGGACATGTTGGAATCTTATAACCAACATATAGAATCCTACAGTGCAGAAGGGGGCTATTCGGCCCACTGTGTCTGCACCGATCACAATCCCACCCACACCCTATTCCCATAACCCCACGCATTTGCCCTGGCTAGTCCCCCTGGCCAATCCACTTAATCAGCACATCTTTGGACTGTGGGAGGAAACCTGAGCACCCTGAGGAAACTCACGCAGACCTGGGGAGAATGTGCAAACTTTACACAGGCAGTTGCCCAAGCAGGGAATCGAACCCAGGTCTCTGGCACTGTGAGACATCAGTGCTAACTGTTGTACCACCATGCCACCCACCATCCACTATCTCTGCAGCCATTTCCTTTAAGACATTAGGATGTAGCTCATTATGTTCAGGGGGCTTGCCAACTTTTACACCCATCTGTTTTCCTAGGACTTTTTCTCTACCATTCATAATTGTTTCAAGTTTCTCCCTCCCTTTTGCACCTTAAGTTTCTACTATTCTTGTTTATTTTTCTGTTTTCTACTGAGAAGGCAAGTAGAAAATACTTGTTCAACATCTCTACCATTTCCTGTCATCAATTCTTGAGCCTTATCCTCTAAGGGACTATTTATTTTATCTACTCTCTTCCTTTTTTATAAAGTAGAAACTCTCATTTTCTTATCAGTTTACTCCCATACTCTAATTTCCATCACTTATTAATTTTTAGTAATCCTTTGCTGTCTTTTTTTTAAATCATTAATTGTCACAAAGTTATATGCCTTTTCTTTCAATTTGACACCATTCTTAACCTCCTTAATTAGCCACAAATGGTTCATCCTTAGTCTATCTCTCTCAATGGAATGTATATTTGTAAAGATTTACAAAATATCTTTTAAATTCCTACCATCGCTCATTTACCATTGTAGAATTTCGCCCATTTGTCCAGTTTAGTCTAGCCAACTCTGTCTTGATACATCTGTAATTGCCTTGGTTTAAGACACTGGCTTCTGAACATGTTTCTCACCCTCAATCTGAATGTGAACATTTCATATGTTATGATCCCAAAAGGATCCTTTACCATGAGATCACTTGTTCTCTCCGTATCTGTGTGAGTTTCCTCCAGGTGTTGTGGTTTCTTCCCACAGTCTGAAAGACATGCTAGTCATGTGCATTAGCCGCGCCAAAAATTCTCTCTCAATATAACCGAATAGGCGAGTATGCCGACTAGGGGATTTTTACAGTGACTTCATTGCAGTGTTAATGTAAGCCTACTTGTGACACTAATAAATAAGATTTAAATTAAGCCTGTCTCTCACATAGTAACAGAGCTAAATTTGTCTCTGTCCTTTTGTTTCCCAAGAAACTGTCCCAAATACACTTCATGAACTCGTCCTCTAGGCTACTTTTGCCGACTTGATGTGTCCAATCTATATGAAAATTAAAATTACCCATTACTGTTGCAGTGGCCTTCTTATAAGCCTCCATTGTTTCTTGATAGTGGCCTGTCTCGAGCCTATAAATCACTCCCACCAAATAATTATTTTCCTCACTATTTCTTACCTCCATCCAAACTGATTCTAACTCTTGATTTGCCAAGTCATATTGTACTGATCTGATCTCATTCTTCAGTAAAAGGTCTACCGTATCTCATTTTCCTTTTTGTCTATCATTTTGACATGTTAAATACCTTGGATTATTCCATTGCAAGCCTTAGTCACCTTACAACCAAGTCCCTGTCATGTCTACATTAATCTATTTCATAGCGATGTTGCAACGAATGCTCTGTGCATTCAGATGGAGAGCTTTTAATTCTAACTTTTCACCATTTTCCCCACTTTGACCCTATTGTTGATGCACATTTCTGTTTGTACACTCTGGCTGAAATTTTACAGGCACACCCACCCCAGAATCAGGGCAGAATGGAATTCTCTGTTGGCGGGATTTTATGAGCCTCGTTCGAGCGCTCTCTTCCTGTCACACAATCACCAACCTGTACTACTGCCTTTGTCCTTCCCCTTTAACGTTTCACATTTCTCCTCGCGTGAACCTTCCACCTTACCACACTTACTTTAAATGCTTGCTTTGTTCCAAATTAATCAATATGCAAGGGCAGCATTCCCAGTGCGGTTCAAGTGAAGCTGATCTCAATGCACCAGCTCCCTAGTACTGGCATCAGTGTCCCATAAATTTGCCCTCCTATTGATCTTTGAGCCACACCTATTTGCTTGTGAGACTCTGCAAAGATATTCCGGGCCAATGAAGTAGTTCAATGATAATTGTGCATTGAGTACAGTGTTAAAAACGTACTCACAACTTAGTTAACAAGGATTGACTTTTACAAGGATTCTTACAATGAGATCAACAGCGTGAAAGGTTAGGTTCTTGCCAGTTCAATGCTTTTTACCCACTGTGGACTATGACAGCACAACCAGGAGGGAAGCTTCAAACCACTGACGACAACCTCTGGATGTTCATGTCTAATTGCACATGTGTGGACTCCAGAAAGTGCTGTAAGGTTCAGAGGAGCAGTAATGATAGGCACTGACACTTTCTATAATCATTATTATGGCAAAATTCTATCCTTCATTTAAGAAAAAAGATCTGGAACATAGGAAAGGAATATTTTAAAAATAAGGGAAACTCGCCTTGTCTCAATAATGATAACACAGCCAAAAAAAGAATTATTTCATGTCTATGGATGAGATAGGAGCCTCACAAAGATGCTCCTATGAAACAAAAGAACACAACTACATTCATAGTGCACAATCAACCATGCATTATCATGATTTTAAATCAATGACCTTGAAAGCCGACTGCTTGAATATTTAGCATCTAGATCTTAATGGATTCGCAACTAGTTTTTTCTGCTGCTCCATTGAAGATGTCAACTCATTTATTTGAAATTAGTTAACACCTTAAAATAGAGGAGAAATAGACTGCATTTGCATGTATTGTGTCTGTGCAGTAATATCCAACACTGAATAATTCCAAGGGCAACATGCTGATTCCATGAAAGCACAGAGTTTTACAGCACAGAACCAAGCTATTCATTGCAAACACCCATCTTCACTGACAAATATATCCAATTATTCCAATTTCCCTGCTCTTTCCAAAGTACTGGCAGATGCTTCAATGGGAAAAACAGTTCTGCTTCAGGGTATGACATTGTTTCTCATAGATCTTTCAACGTCCAAACAATAATTTCTCCCATGCATCCCTTTTCTCCCTTGACAATGAACCTGCATTATGAGCTAATGTCCTTTAGGGAAAGCCCTTACTTGGGCCAACCTACATGTGACTCCAGAGCCACAGCAATGTGGCTGATTCTCAACTGCCCTCGGGCAATAAATGCTGATCAGCCAGCAATGCCCATGTTCCATGAATGAATATTAAAAAAAAAATTATGGCACTTCAGTTACAAACCATATTACCAGCAGAACTAGTTTTCCCTATTTACTTTGTCAAAGCCCATCACATTTGCAAACTCTTTCATCTTATCTTAGCCATTTTTGTTCGAATCATAGCAACTGCGTCCTGCTCAGGAATTAATCCTTTTGTCCTTGATATTATGTTGTATCAAGTCTTTGCCTTGGAAATGCCCTGGTGGATAATTGAGAAAGACATTCATTGAACTCTGGTTGATTTTGTTGTACCATGCATTCTAAGCCAGGGTACGGTTTCTCTTCTTTTGCTCGCTTCTGAATTCCTCTCGTGAAGGGATATTTTGCTGAAGGTACCACTATTTCCAAGGTCAGCTCAAACCATAGCGTGGAATTCAATTACAATTTTGAATAAAAAAAAACACAGTTCGGTACTTAAAAACAGTGAAAATGTAAAGGGAACAGTTTTTTACATTTCTATCCCAGCTTCCAACAATTCCCTCTGCAGCTAACTACATGGTTCATAAAACTGGTAGATCAGACATGTTTTATGCATTGCCAATTTAAACTGTAATTAAATCTCTCAGCGCAACCAACCAAATCACATAATATGAGGAAAAATGAATTTTCTGATGTTTCATGGTAGAAGAGACATATGCAATGTGCTTTCTTTTTGTCTCTGTAATATAAATTATGATTTAAAAAATCAGAATTACACGAAACCTTTAACCCTTGGAGTATGAGCGGATCCTTTCAAAATTCAGAGTGCTCAACAACTAAAAAATATAATTTTCTCTAATCTTCTCCGCCTGGGATCACATTGCAGAATGTCTTGAGTGAAACTTTGCACACTATGCTGAGAATGATCTAAAAACATTAGTGTTCTGCAAGCTTTGTAGTTTACCATGAGCAATATCGTATATGAGTCACTTCTTTCCTAACGCTGTGATACTTGGAAATACTCCACATCAGCCTTCATTGCAAGGGCTTGGAGTATAAGAGCAAGAGGGAGCTAAATTTGATAGTCGCTGAAAAAAGTGCTGGCATCGCGACACATGGTTAACCCACACCTGTTGCTTCCAATGCAGGCAGCAGGCCAACCTTGCCTCATCACAGACTTCAAAAGTGGGAGCAGCTAGTACCACTTAAAGCAAACCTGCACCACATAAAATTATCCTGCAACTCTGAATGTCTGCTGGAGCAGATCATAGAATCATAGGATCCCTACAGTGCAGAAGGAGTACATTCAGCCCATCAAGTCTGCACCACCTACAATCCCACCCTAGCCCTATTCCCGTAACCCCACATATTTACCTTGCTAATCCCCCTGACACCAAGGTCAATTTAGCATGGCCAATCAACATAACCTGCAATCTTTGGACTGTGGGAGGAAACCCATGCAGACATGGGGAGAATGTGCAGGCTCCACACAGACAGTGACCCAAGGCCGGAATTGAACCTGAGTCGCCGATGCTGAGAGGCAGCTGTGCTAACCACTGTGTCACTGATGGTGGGAAGTGATTCTGGAACTCATTCTGAGGTGGAGAAAGATGTAATAATGGCACAGTGGGTGAGCATAGGCTCCGTGGCTCTCCGATGCTGCACTGCAGGCCTTGCTCAGGGAGGTGCAAGGAAGAGCAGTGCGATCATCTGGAGCTAGGAGGCCCTTCAGAAAATCTCTCAGAAGGCAGCTGGGCTGGAAAGCCATGGCAGTCAAGTCAAAAGCACTGGATGCTGTGTCACAAAAAGATGAGTGAAAAATAGTCAAGACCTGCTGAGTTTATACTCAGCCTTCTCTGCTTTCATTGCAGATTTCCAATATCTGCAGTATTTTGCCTCTTGAATGTAATGTGGTCAATTCTCTGGGAGTACAACGCCTCTTTTAGACAAACTGGGAGATGTTGCAAATATCCTTCCCTTGGCTGGAAACAGCACATAAACATTCATTGTCATGGTGACCTTCACAGGCACGGATGCTGCCCTCATCCTGCACCGAGGCTGCAGCTGTGGCTCCAGCAGGTGGCAAGTTTCAGTCAGGGCCCCACACTGAAACACAGATATCTCATCCTGGTTTACAAATCTTTCCATGGCCTCTCTCTTCCTCAGTAATCTCTTCCAGCCCTGGAACTTTCTGAACATCTGCATTGCTCTAACTTCAGTGTCCAGAGAATTCTTGATTTTAATCACTCCACCACAGACAGCCATTCCCTTTTCCTTGGCCCTGAGCTGTGCAATTCCTTCCCATAACCTTTCCAACTTCTGTCCTCCTTTCATTCTCACCTCTTTGACCAAGATTTCAGTGGTTAGCACTGCTGCCTCACAGTGCCAGGGACCCAGGTTCGATTCCCGACTTGGGTCACTGTCTGTGTGGAGTTTGCACGTTCTCTCCATGTCTACATGGATTTCCTCCAGGTGCTCCAGTTTCCTCCCACAACTAGTGGAGTGCCCCAGGGGTCGGTGCTGGGGCCTCAGCTATTTACCATTTATATAGATGATCTGGAGGAGGGAACCGAGTGCAGGGTGTCGAAATTTGCTGATGACACCAAGATTGGGGGAAAGGCAAATTGTGCGGAGGGTGTGGAGAGTCTGCAGAAGGATCTAGATAGGCTGGGCGAATGGGCCAGGAAATGGCAAATGGAATTTAATGTTGGCAAGTGCGAGGTGGTCCACTTTGATAGGAAGAATAGGAAGAATGGTAGGAAGGACTATTACTTACGTGGCGAAAAACTGCAGCAGGCGACGGTGCAGAGGGACCTCGGGGTCCTTGTGCATGAGTCGCAAAAACCCAGCCTGCAGGTGCAGCAGGTGGTCAGGAAGGCGAATGGGATGCTGGCCTTCATAGCGAGGGGGATTGAATGTAAAAGTAGGGAGGTCTTGCTGCAGCTGTATAGGGCATTGGTGAGGCCGCAGCTGGAGTACTGTGTGCAGTTTTGGGCGCCGCACCTGCGCAAGGATATTTTGGCCCTGGAGGGAGTGCAGAGGAGGTTTACTAGGCTGATACCAGAGTTGAGGGGATTGAGCTATGAGGAGAGGCTGAATAAACTAGGCTTGTACTCGTTAGAGTTTAGAAGAATGAGGGGAGATCTCATTGAGACGTATAAGATAATGAATGGGATGGATAGGATAGAGGTGGAGAGACTCTTCCCGCTCAAAAAAGACAGTGGGACTAGGGGGCACAGCCTCAAGATAAAGGGGAGGCGGTTTAGAACGGAGTTGAGGAGGAACTTCTTCACTCAAAGGGTGGTGAATCTCTGGAATTCTCTGCCCGTCGAAGTGGTGGAGGCTGCCTCGCTAAATATTTTTAAGAAGCGGGTTGATGGGTTCTTGATAAGAGAGGGGATTAAGGGTTATGGGGAGAGGGCGGGAAAGTGGAACTGAGCCACGACAGATCAGCCATGATCTTATTGAATGGCGGGGCAGGCTCGAAGGGCTAGATGGCCTACTCCTGCTCCTATTTCTTATGTTCTTATGTTCTTATTATGTCCTGGTTAGGTGCACTGGCCATGCAAAATCTCTCTCAGTGTATCCGAACAGGCGCCGGAGTGTGGCAACTAGAGGATTTTCACAGTAACTTCATTGCAGTGTTAATGGAAGCCCACTTGTGACTAATAAATGAAATTTAAAAATAAACGTTAAAATTTCATCTGCCCTAATACCTTCTTATGGGGCTCAGTGTCTAATTTTGTTTTCAATATTGTCTCTTTTAGAATGTTATATGCCACTATATAAGAATATTATTTTCCTGTTGTCTCTCACACTGCCCATTGCCATGGTTTAGGTTAAGAGAAATGCTCCCTGAATCTCCTGGCAGATTTGGTCTCTTGCTAACAGCCCCTCTCTTTCTCCTCCTTATTGCAGCACCTTGTCCTTCACTGTGTTATCTCTGTTCATTCTCTATGCTGCTGCAGCGCCAAGTGGAATGTTTTTAACCGCATCCTTTTCCGGCAGCAAGTGGTTTGTGCACAATCCTTGAAGTCTGGGTGAAAGTTCCTCAGCACCTGTCATTTAAAAACTTCAAGGAACTCAAGAAACCGCCAAACTCTTTTACAACTGTGGCAAGAGCCAGTAGTGATCAATCAGCAACCAAATTGCAAGTATTTGATGAACCATAGTAATGTTTTTGTGTCCTTCCTACTGCTAAATGCACGCTCAGCTGTGTGTATATTTAAGAGATGGAACATTGAGCTCCAGAATTGTAGTGTTGGTTTCAAAGCAAAATAACACATTGATTAATGTCATGATCTGCCTAGACTACATTCTTCTGATGGCAGCTTGGGTGCTGGCCAGTGCCTGCACAGGAATGATGTCTGGCATAGCACATTGCGAAAGAGTGTTCGTGCATTGCAGATGTCTCATTACAGCCAAAGTGGCACTCGTAGTACGACAAGTATACTCAGTAAGGAGACAATTTCTGTGGCCATTGTCTCAGGATAAGAGTTTGTCTGTTTAACTCTGAGATGAGGAGAAATATCTTTTTTCAGAATCTTCAGAATTTGCTATCATGGAGTGGTTGCTGAGTCCATGAGCGAGATTTTCTGGCCTAGCTTTTCCCAAAACTGTAAAATTCCGCTGCGGTCATTTTCCGCCCTTCACCTGCTCTGATTCTCGTGGCAGGCAGGGCTGTATATGAGTACATTCAAGACTGGTACCATTGCTTCTTTGGATACTAAAGAAATCAAGGGATAGAACATAGAACATAGAAAAACTGCAGCACAAACAGGCCCTTCGGCCCACAAGTTGCGCCGATGATATCCATATCTACTAGGCTTACCTATAACCCTCAATTCTATTAAGTTCCATGTACTCATCCAGAAGTCTCTTGAAAGACCCAGTCGAATTTGCTTCCACCACCATGGCGGCAGCCGATTCCACTCACCCACCACCCTCTAAGTGAAAAACATACCCTTGATATCTCCTCTGTACCCGCTTCCCAGCACCTTAAACCTGTGCCCTGTCATGGCAACCATTCCAGCCCTTGGAAAAAGCCTCTGAGAATCCACCCGATCTATACCTCTCAACATCTTATACACTTCTATCAGGTCACCTCTCATCCTTTGTCTCTCTCGGATAAAAGACCGAGCTCCCTCAACCTACCCTCATAAGGCATGCCACCCAATTCAGACAACATCCTTGTAAATCTCTTCTACACCCTTTCAATAGTTTCCACATCCTTCCGTAATGAGGCGACCAGAACTGAGCACAGTATTCCAAGAGAGGTCTGACTAGGGTCTTATAAAGATTTAAGAGTCCTATGGGTCCTTCTGATCCTCTATACTGCTAAGGGTCTTACCCTTGATATTATACTCCTTCATCCCATTTGACATGCCAAAATGGACCACTACACATTTATCCAGGTTGAAGTTCATCTGCCACTTCTCTGCCCAGCCTTGCATTCTATCTATGTCACACTGCAACTTCTGACATCCCTCCAAACTATCTATCTTTATAAGATGAGGGTAAAGTCAGCCAAGTGCAGCTGAGGTCACAGATCAGTCTTGGTCTCACAGAATAATCTAGCATGCTCAAGAACCTGTTTCCTTTTTCTAAGTTCTTATGTTCTCTCTTCATTAGCTCTCACTTTTCCTTTATGAATAGTGCATATGTACCTCAGTCCATCACACAACCCAGCCTCCCATCCATTGACTCTGTCTACACTTCACGCTGCCTTGGAAAAGCAGTCAGCATCATCAAGGACGCCATGCACTCTGAACATACATTCTTCCACCTTCTTCTGTCAGAAGTAAGGTACAAAAGTCTGTCAGGTACCAACCAACTCAAGAACAGCTTCTTCCCTGCTGCCATTAGATTTTTGAATGGACCTACCTTATGTTCAGTTGATCTTACTCTACACCCTAGCTATGACTGTAACACTACATTTTGCACCCTCTCCTTTCCTTTTTTATGTACAGTATACTATGTCTGTATAGTGCACAAGAAACAATACTTCTCACTGTATCCCAATACATGTGCCAAGAATAAAGCAATTAAAAAAGACTGTGTGGAGTCATTAGCAAAATGGATAAAAGTGCCTGCTGCAAATCTAATATGAACAATGGACTTTAAAACATGTTTATCTTTACAGTGCCAATATGTCACAGATCTGGAGCTTTAGTTAAGTCTGAAGACAAATGAATCATTGCTCCAAACGTAATAAGCTAAGCTTTGCTGGAGCAGGGCATCTTGCCATTTGCCTCTCTTACTTGAGGTTTTCAGCTGAAGGGATCAAGGCATATGGTGAGATCAGTATACTGAATTTGATGATCGGCCACGATCAGAATGAATGGCGGAGCAGGCTCGAAGGGTCAAATGGCCTACTCCTGCTTCTGGTTTTTATGTTTCTATGAATCTGAGGGCCTGAAGTGAGGTGAGCTCAACCAAGAAGGGGACATCCTCCCAAAACGAGCAGGCATGAATAGAAATGGCTGAGGTAGTCAGCAGCAGAATTGGATACCAGGAGGATTCAGCATCTCAGGAGGGCAGGACAGATGAGTGACGTGGCACTTTCTGGTGCCAGGTCTCGTGCTCTGACTTTCACAGCAGTCTCCTGCACAGCACTCTATCGGGCAGCATACCTTGCAGCTCATCTCAGCTCTCCTCCTGCAGACACTTCAGATCACTCGAAACAGCTACCGCTCATTCATCCTCAGTCTTTTGCCCTCTTGCGCCTACACCTCAAAGCCACCTTCATAAATGATGTCCTTCCCTATTTTCCACACCAGCCAATGCAAATACCACTTCCCCCATAGATCCAAGCCTGCCTCTCCTTGCCTGTGATAATTACTCCTATGTCCTGCTCACGTGTAATGCCCTAACATTCTGACACAGGCAACAGCATCACCACAGTGCCAAGGCAGATGCTTCCAAAGTGAGAAAAACAGAGAGTGGAGGGGTGCGGCTTTTGGATAAACACTCCAAGTGAGTGCAAATCGGCACGGGACACTGATGCAGAAAATGCCCCCCAGTTACTCGTCAATTCTGGCAAATAATGTAGAACCAATCTCAGAACAAATAATTGTTATAGGTTAGCACGTTATCACATCAGAAACTAACGCATTGGCCTCTATTGGAATTGCCGAGCAGAAAAGTTAGAAAATCAATGGGAAAAGCACATTTTTCAAGCAGCATCGAAGCTAATTGTGTAAAAGATGTTGAATAAGAAAAGGGCAACATTGGATTCTGGCACAGTGTTGTGGCTAGCCACGCACATCAGGAAATTGCTGGTATGTTGCTCATGATTTTCCCACCATTATGTCTGTGACCTTTCAGACTGCCATCCCAAATCTCTAATGGGTCTAATAACAAATGGCATTGTTTGTCCCTCTTACATTTAAAGTGGATTTTTATGGAAGCTACTGTTTCTCTCACGCCATAATTAGCATGACATCTTTGCGAAGGAATCTAGCTCCTGGTTTTCCCCAAAGCACTGTTGTGTTGGATCAGCCATGAAGAAGATGTGAAGTTGAAGTTGCAGAGACACCAAGAAGTGGCTCCAACGGTTACCGTGGAGAAGGGACAAAGGATCACCAAGATGGAAGTCTGAAATGGATTGCCTGCAGGAAGCAATGTTCTCTCCATTGAATGAGTGACAATTTGAAACAGAATTTCTCATGTTTAAAGACAATTTATTAGTGTAACAAGTAGGCTTACGTTAACCCTGCAATTACGTTATTGTGAAAATTCCCGAGTCGCCGCAATCTGCCACATGGAGACAGAATTTAACATGGCCAATGCATCTAACCAGTATTAGGAATGAGTTAACAGTCAGCTTTCACTAAGTCCTAAATTGGATATTAATCCTTTAATAGAAGTTACAGTGATATACAAAGACGTTACAGGTGGTACCAAGTGTTGGATTTGTATATGGAATTGAATCAGAAAATAAAGTGGGTTAATGAAGAAGCAGGATTTGTGTTTCCTTTACTAGACTGCAGCTGAGAGAATTTGATAACCTGCACCTCTTTTCAGACTGTGGGAGGAAACTGGAGTCCCCAGAGCAAACCTATGCAGACACAGGGAGAACATGCAGACTCCCCACAGACAGTGACTGAAGCCAGGAATTGAACCTGGGTCTCTGGCGCTGTGAGGCAGCAGTGCTAACCACTGTGTCACCACGCAGCCCATGAGGGATAATATTCAAATGAAATCTCTCAGTTGTATCTAAGCTGTGAACAACAGCTTTGCTAGATAAAACTGAAAAAAATTATCCACAGGATAGCTAATCTATAATCTTAAATATTTTTGATGGTAGGATTTTCTTTGCATTTTATCCCATGATTCTGAAGGTGGACACAATTTCTCAGATATTAGCGAGGGAAAGAGGATAGTATTTGATTAAAAAGCACAGAAATGTTGGAGTGATGATAAATACTTAGGTGAGAATTTTACAGAGTGCAGGAGCTTGACTTGGAAGCACGTGAAATTGTGTGAGAAGGCGTCGGGTGTACATCCTCACATCACTGTGCACTTGCACGATATTTTGGTCGGTGGGCACGCGCAAGAGTTGGAAGCACACCCACTGACAATCTAGAAGCTGACGGGAATTTTATACTGCCTTTACAGTTGGCAAGTGCACCAATTGGCAAGGTGGCCTTTATGTTTAAACTGCAACCTTGATCTAGGGTGGATTAAAAGGTAATTATATACTAATAGGAAAGAGAGAGTCAGGATAAACAATTCATTTTCATGTTGGCAAATTGTAATGCTACATGGATTAGTGCTAGCAAGGAAGGCAAATGGGATGTTGGGGTGGCACATTGGCACGGTGGTGAACACTGCTGCCTCACGATGCCAGGGATCCGGGTTTGATTACCTGCTTGGGTCTCTGTCTGTGCGTAGATTGTACATTCTCCCCATGTCTGTGTGGGTTTCCTCCGGATGCCCCGGTTTTCTCCCACAGTTTGAAAGTTCAATGCAATGACCATGCCTAAATTCTCCATCAGTGAACCCAAACAGACACCAGAGTGTGGCGACGAGGGGATTTTCACAGTAACTTCATTGCAGTGTTAATGTAAGAGTACTTGTGACAATAATAAATACACTTCATTGCAAACTCAATTGAATATCAAAGGTAAGGAAGTCCTCTGACAAATATACAGGACATTGGGGAGAACTCACCTTAAGTACTGTGCAGAGGTTTCATTTCCTTACTTAAGCAGGGACACGCTCACTTTGAAAGCAGTTCAGGATAGCTTCAGCGGAGTGACTTTTGTCAGCTTATGAGGAAACGTCAAACGGATTGGGCCGAGACTCTTACAGTTGACAAGGGGTCATTTTATTGAAGCATGTAAAATTCTGAGGGGTAGATGCTAAGAAGATATTTCTCCTTGTGTCGGAACAAAGTTTAAAATTAAGTGGTCCCTCATTTAAAAAACAGATGAGGAGGAACTTCTCGTGGAGAGCTGTTGGTGTTTGGACTTTCCTTCCCCAAAGGCCAGTGGAGGTTGGGACACTGAATACATTCAAAGATGACTTAGACAGAGTTTTGATCCACAAGGGAGTCAAGGATGATGTTTGGTGTGGAGGTGGGAGGGGGACCAGTGCAGGTGAGGCATAATCTCATTGAGTGGTAAAGCGAGCTCAATGGGTCAAATGGCCTATTCCTGCTCTGATTTCTCAGGATGTTATTCATTAAATACTGAACTAAATCTAAATCTAAATCTGCAGTGGGATTTCTAGGTCAGTGGCAGGACTAATCCAACATGATCAGAACTCTATCCCAGATTGTCAGGAAATAGGATTTTCCAGCAGTCATAGTCTTAATTGGCTTGGAGACTGGCAATTCTTTGGAAGCGAAGGTGGTGGGGTGGAGAGGGTAAGTGATAAAAGAAGCAGACTGATGCCAGAGTAGGTGGATTAAAAGGCCCACCTCTGTACCTAAAAAACATTAGAACTATTCTTCTTGGGGAATCAGCAACCAAGGTAATCACAATTGATCAAAATTTTAAATCTTCTGATCAATTTAAAATCAGCCTCAGCTTTCTCATGCTCACCCCCTTCACCCACAGTGTACTTTACGAATATAACTTACAAGTCCTGTTCTAACAGTTGGAATCATTGGCTCGCCCATAAAATTCACCAAACAAACAGACTCTTCAAACCAACTGTCTAAACAGAGTCCAGCATTTACAAAATGATTGGGCACTTGGATTGCAGCTAACCTCTCAACAGTGTTAAATGTTCTCTATTTCTTTATCAATTAGGCAAACTTTTTATAAGTCATCTGAAGGCTGTTTTAGACTTACAACGTTGAGGTGATACTTGACAGCATGCCAGTTGCCTGAAGTAATAATCTGGCGAATACAATGGGTAGGATTTACCCACAAATTGCAGCATATTTGGGGCAGCAGGAGGTGGCCCTCATTTGCTTGGGGTGGAATCTTCTGGTCCCACTGTTGTCACTGGGGTTTCTCATTCAATGCCCCCTTCACCACCGGGAAACCCATGGCAGGTGTGCACTGTCAGGGGACTGGAAGATCCCACCAGTGTGAACAGCCAGAAAGCCCTGGCCAATATTTAATGGACTAAACTGTTACAGAACTGTGATGACTCACCTTACAACTCATCGATACAATGATGATTTATCAAGGACGCAAAATCATTTTACTTGCCTTTTAAACTCTTCTCGCTTCCAGTCCTTGGTTCACCTCTTCATAAACATCTCGGAAAACCCTACACCTGCTCATGGCTGGCTGCTTCCCTGAAGATGAAGAAACTCACCGGGGTGCGCTGCCAATTAGCAGTGTTTAGCAGGTTATTAATGGGCGCATGTCTGTTTTCGGCCCATATCCATTTTCACACTTGAAAGAATTGGCACTGGGTGGAAACAGAGCAGGGATTTTTATCTTTTCTTCTCCATTGGACCTCGATTCAGGATTGCAAAATCCACTTCATGGACCTCGCTGATGAAATAAGGCTGAAATGAAATGTTCAATAGAGCCACAAACTAATAGGTTTCTGTCTAACACTGATGTTCCAGTGCACTTGACCTTCGAGTGGCTGTGCAGACTTTATTCCATGACTGCCCATATGATTGGTTCTATAACTTCAGACAAATGATTGGCTCTGGTAATAGAATAGAGACACAATACTTTCTGACAATGAAAGGGTCATGCAAGCCAACTGCACATATACTCTAGAGTTTGACAAAGTCATAGAGGTTTACAGCACAGAAACTGGCCCTTCGACTTAACTTGTCCATGCCACTCTTTTTTTTAAGCTAATCCCAATTGCTTGCATTTGGCCCATATCCCTTTATGCCCATCTTAACCATGTAACTCTCCAAACCCTTTTTAAAAGGCAAAATTCTACCCCCCTCTACTACTACTTTTGGCAGCTTGTTCCAGATACTCATCACCCTCTGGAAAAATTGCCCCTCTGGACACTTTTGTATCTCTCCCCTCTCACCTTAAATCTGTGCCCTCTAGTTTTAGATTTCCCTACCTTTGGGAAAAGATATTGTCTAGCTGATCTGTGCCCCTTACTATTTTATAGACCTCTATAAGATCACCCCGCAGCCTTCTAAGTTCCAGAGAAAAATGTCTCAGTCTATCCAACTTCTCCTTTGGGACTTAATAGGATTGAGGGTAATAGGTAAGCCTAGTAGGTAGGGATATGGTCAGCGCAACTTGTGGGCCAAAGGGCCTGTTTGTGCTGTAGTTTTTCTATGTTTCTATAACTCAAACTATCAAGTCCCGGTAGCATCCTAGTAAGTCTTTTCTGCACTCTTTCTAGTTTAATAATATCCTTTCTATAACAGGATGACTCCGACTGTACACGGTATTCCAAGTGTGGCTTTACCAATGTCTTGCACAACTTCAACAAGGTCCCAACGCCTTTATTCAACGTGCTGACCAATGAAACTAAGCATGCCAAATGCCTTCTTCACCACCCTGTCCATTTGTGACTCCATTTTCAAGGAGTTATGAACATGTACCCTTCGATCTCTTTGTTCTGTAACGCTCCCCAAATGATGATGGAACACTCCTAGCATTGACCAGGGAGCAATCACTTGGATGCTTCTTGGCAACTGGGGAGTATGGAGGCATGGGTGGTTCGGGGGGGATGAAATTTGACAAGTCGATAGGGTAAAAGAAAATAACACGCCTGATAAAAGATAATACAAATGTAAAGAGCTAACCACATGTTACTTCATTACGTTAAGGCTTAAATGTTATGGACACCTTTGAAATGAGTACATTAGGCAAAATATATACTCAAGGTGTTATGAAATTCAATTTAATTTTATTGTCATTGCATAATGCACAAATATAAATACAACAAAAAGTGAGCTTGTGGGCTCCCAAGGTACAAAGAAAAAACAAATGCAAGTAGTCATTATAAAATAGTGCCAATAGTCAGTAAATGTATGCATGCATATTGCACAATACCCATCGCCTGGGTATAAAAGGACAAGGGTGGCACAGTGGCTGGCATTGCTGCCTTGCAGTGCCAGGGACCTGGGTTCAATTCCTGGCTTGGGTCACTATCTATGTGGAATTTGCACATTGTCCTTGTGTCTGCATGGGTTTTCTTCGGGTGCTCTGGTTTCCTCCCACAGTCCAAAGATGTGCAGGTTAGGTGGATTAAATTGATCCTTAGTATTGGGGGGACAACCTAAGGTAACTGTATGGGGTATGAGGATGGGGCCTGGGTGGGATTGTGGTCAAAGCATATTGATGGGCCGAATGGCCTCCTTCTGCAGTGTAGGATTCTATGATGCACTGTGGAGTTCAGCTGAACAACAGTCGTGGGGAAGAAGCTGTTCCTGAACCTGGTTGTTCGGGCTTGAATGCATCTGTAGGACCTCCCAGATGGCAGGGAGGCAAAGAGTCTGTGGCTGGGATGGGTGAGATCTCCAGTAACACTGAGAAATCTCCACAGGCAGCGCTTGTGATAAATATCCCGGATGGCTGGTAGCTGGGTGCCAATGATATATTGGGCAGTTTTGATTACCCGCTGCAAAACTTTCCAGTCAGAAATGGAGCAATAGCTGTACCACACCTTAATGCAGTTTGACAAGATGCTCTCTGCTGTGTAGTTTGAGAGAAGCTGGGGGGACAGGTTGGCTCTGTTTATCCTCCTCAGGAAAAGAAATCATTTCAACATTTTTTTTAAAAAAAAGCTCCTCTGTGGAATCATTTGACCTGTCAAGTTTTGATAACTGTTGCAGAATCTGAGCTGAGCTTCTGTTATGAGGAGCCTTAAAAAAAAAATTTGGGACTTACTGTTGTTGAAGTCAAAGAAACAAAATGCCCTACGTGGATCGTAATAAAGCAAAAACACAGAGAAAGACAATCATTTTTTTCTTAAATGAACCAAATGAAAACTATGAGAGACAACTTCCCGATCATGCCTGTTGCTAGCGCATTGTGGGTGACTGCATTGATCTGTTGTACATGATTACACTCCCATCAGAAATTTCAGTTTGCTGCTCACTATATATTTAAGGAGAACTCCTGCCAGTGTGGCAAGCTGCCTGAGACTGCTTACGAGCACTGTCGACGAAATTTAAAGCACAGCTACAGCTGTTTAGAAGACAGCAACAGTCAATCTAAGAGTTCTTACTTCATATCAACTGGAAGGACACAGAACAAAGGTTCACACCATGACTCACCAATGCAGGGTTCGCAACGGTACAAGAGCACATTTACTAATGATAGCCTTAAGGGTTGATGCATATGGTGAAGCAAGTAAGAGCTGCTCTGTTTGGCACTCAACAGCGAGTTTCCAAAACAGTCACCAAAAAACTTTCACTAACTCCCAGACAGAAGTGCAGCGCAACTTGCTCTGGGCTATCTGAACAAAGTATCTGGAAAGAACTCTCACAACATCAGGTTAAGGTCCACAACAGGTTGATTTGGTAGCAAACGCCACTAGCTTTCGGAGTGCTGCTCCTTTGTCAGGTAAGTAAGTAAGTAAGTAAGACTCCACACAGACAGGTCCCCAAGGTGGGAATTGAACCTGGGTGCCTGGAACTGTAAGGCAGTCGTGTTTTATTTCCGATTTTTAACAAAGCGCAGCGCAGCTCTGCTTATATTCCTGGTCTAAATAAATGAACCCACAATGTGTTTACCCATGTGGTGGCTTTATATCATTATTAGAATACAACAGGAACCTTACGCTGGGCTAAATGAAGAAGACAGCACAAAGAAGTTCGGTTCTTATGGGAGCCATTACTTCTTTTTAAGTTTGGCCATTTGATGCCAGTCAGGGTTTAATAGCTTTAGAGACATTCTTAGGACTTTCTGAGGTCTCAGTATAATTCATGTCAACTTTCAGTGCATCTTGAGAGGAATTCCCAAGAAATCCCAAGATATGTTGCCCTGATTGATAGAAAAGGGGCTGTGACACTGGCCTTTTATCTCATTGAAGATGCACTCAGATGATAAAAAACACCAGTGAAACTGGGGTTCACTCCTGGTTTCTGGTATTCATAAGAACGAGCAGTGATTTCATTCAAACAAGTTAAGCTCTTAAGGAGCTTGACAGAATAGATGCTAAATGTTCTCCCCGGCTGGAGGAATCTGGAACATGGGGGCCTTAGTCTTAGAATAAAGGGCCTACTACTTACATTAGAAGAGGAAAAATGTCCTCAGTCAAAGAGTTGTGAATCTTCCAAATTCGATATCCCAGAGAGCTAAAGGTGCTCAGTTATTGAGCACATTGAACACAGAGATCGACTGATTTTCTTTTGGGAGGTGGGGGCGGGGGGATTGAGAGGCTCAGGTCATTAACAGATGTGGGGATACTGCAAGAAGTTTGAACTGAAGATAAGCCATGATCACACTGAATGACAGAGTAGTGTGATGTTAGCGTCCTTTAAAGGGATGTTTTTTTAAATCATGATCTCTGCAGCTCGCAGCCTCAGGTGATTTTGTTGATGGGAGGAGAAATAGAAAATAATCAGTGTGCCGGTCATGTGACAAGGGTTGTTTCTAGTTTGGTTTTGGCTGCAGTGTTTTTATTTTGAAAGTTTTACAGTTAGCTGAAAGCACATCTTGTTTGCCACCCTGCAGTAAAGAATCTGTGTTTTGGTGTTCTTAGGAGCTGATGACTACAAGCTGCTCTGAGTTTTCAAGATCATTTGAAATCAGCATCCAACCCAGGGAACTGAATTCCAGCATGTGAGCTTTAGCCTATGCAGTAATAAGTCTATTGAATGGTTTTGTTTATTGGATGTTGGGTTTGATTGGAACATATATATTGGCTAACGGTTATACAATAGTGTGGTTATTTTCTTTTTGTTAAAGGTTCTTGCTAATTTTCTTACTATTCATGTTAACTATATTCTTAAACAAACTTTGTTTGATACAAGCTCCTTAGTGAGTCTTTTATAATCACACCTGAAGTGGAACATATCATGCGTATCTTAGCCAAATTTAATGTAAAAAGAAGTTATGGGTCAGGTGAGCTTTATAAGACACTTTGAAGTTTCTGACCTGAACCATAACAACAGGCTCAAAGAGTCAAGTTCCTATTTTTTATGGTATTAAATGGAAATTTACTTTTCCCTTTTCCAACTTGAACACACTCCAGTCCCCTACATGCCTGAAATTCGGACACACAGCTATCCCAGCTTGGGATTCCCCACCCAGCCTCTTAACCTTGTGGGTTCTACCTTTACAAAACCAAACAGAAAAGCACAGAACTAAAATGGACCCAAGGTATCTTTGCCAACATGATACACATGAACTTGCTAGTGTGTTGCATTTGGAGTCCAGAAAATATTTAACCTTAAACTAAGGAGATTAAAAATAAATTGTTTGGTTATCATCTTTGTCAGTTGCAAGTGGAACCCTAAGTCTGATGGTTTGCCACCAGTTCCCAATCGACTACAATGTTTTCTCCATAGCTATTGTCTGACCTTTTAAGTATTGCCAGATGTTTTTCCCCTTGTTACTGATTTCAGCAAAATTCACAAGCTTTGTTGCTTTTGGGTGCCTTATCTGTACCATTCAATTATGTTCCATTTTTCTCCCATTCACTTTGGAAAAGACCAAATTACTGCAGTGGCTGGAAGTTTGAAAACTGTAACAGAAAAGCTGGAAATACTCAGCACCTGTGAAGAAGAATCAGTGAGCTGACCTTATAGGCTTTAATCCTCTCCCTCAGGGACATTTTGGAGCCTTTGTCCTTTGTCACACCTGATGATACCCAGAATGACTTGTGACACTAATAAATAAACTAAACCTTGCAACATTGTCTAACAGTTGTCACCACTTTCCCGGATAAAATAAAATCCATTTGCAGGTTATTCAATCCATTGGGTACCCCAGTGCACTAACATTTAACACATCAGACCAGTTAAATGTGTGCACTGCTCTCCTCTCCATCTCCATTTTTGTTTTGATAAATATCCTCTTCCAATTCTGATAGAACATTTGTACATGAAACACCAAGGTAGGGATGATAGGGAATTGGTCTGTTTTCTGTCTCCCAAATTTTATGTATTTGATGTCGATTAAGCTTCAAACTGGGCTGCCAATTCCCTTTGACCCATTTTGCATCATTGCCCAACGTCAAAATCCACCCCGTTATCTTAGTTAGTCCCCTCTCACCCCCACCACCACCTTCTTTTGGAAATACCAACAGATCTTTGAGTGCCTTTTCAACAATTTCTACTTTTATTTGAAATTCAACCTGTTCATCAAGTGAACAGAATCATAACATCCAAGCCAGTACTACAGCAAACCAAATTACCACAGGAGCAGGCCTTATATCAGCACTGAGTCAGATGGTACTGCAGTTTAAACTGCTTTGGAAGGGACGGCATTTTAACACCTTTTGGCACCATATTTTTCATCGCACCATCTGCCTTATCCTATGCATAATGACTCCTCACCACCATTCCAATATTTTGATAAAAATTTCTAAGTGTCTATGACACTTAAACTATTAAGCCATTCAGTCTGTGCCAGTCCATCAGTCATTTTCTGTAGTGCTGGCCACAGTTCAGATGTTGGTTTCTGTTGGCAGTTATTGCTGGAATGCATATTTTGGCCCAGTGGGTCAAAGTCTGATTTGTCCTTTTTTTTAAAGAAAAGGAGGGTATAGCATCCACAGTGTCACTCTGTCAAAAAGGGCCTTTGATTGCTGAGGAAAAGTCACCTAGACTTGAAACGTTGGCTCTAACCTCTCCCCATAGATGTTGTCAAACCAGCTGAGGTTTTCCAGCGCTTTCTGTTTTTGTGCCATTGATTCCTGGTTGGGCAAGATGTTCATTGCCAGCCATCACAAGTAATTCTCGCATAGATCAAAGAGTCGAGGTTTAATTGACAGCAGGTTCTCAGGCCTGTGAGGCAGTCAAGTGATTGACAGCCGTGAGAGTCGGAGAGGCTCCAGTGTGAATTATCACATCTGCACATGGCCAGATCACCGGTCAGTTAGGAGCCAAAATTCCATGTGTGTGTTTCCGTAGTGTGTTTCACCATGTAAAAAGGAGCCTTGCAATATTCAAAGTTCAACGTATGCTAAGACATTACTTGAGGAGAACCACCACTTTGACTGTTTCCAATGTACTGATCAAGGAAAATAATGAAAATTGTATTGACAGTAAAATATTCTGTTTGTGCATCAAATACTGCCCATTTACTTGATTTATTTAAATAAATTGTCTTCATGCTCCTGTGAAGTGCTTTGGAACTTTTTTTTACAATGTTAAAGGTGCTATATTAATAGGAGAGTGCAGGAAATATACAGCATGTCATGGGGCACCTGTGGAGCTGGTTTTCAGAATTTTACTGCCACGCTCACCCCAAGGCTTGTGAGATCCCTCCTGAGGCCAACGGAGAGTGTCATTCTGTGAGCCTCGCCCATCCTGATGCTGGGGCGAGCCAGGCAGTAAAATTCTGGCCAGTATTTCAGGTCAATGACCTCTCCTCAGAACATGCAAGTTGCTGTTGATTGCAGTGTACAGCCTAAGCCTCAGTCCGCAGATGTAGGGTGGATAATTACATTGAGTTACGAAACTCTGGCTGCCTTGTTCACTCCTGAAACAAAAATTCGCATTTCTCAATCCACAGCATAGGAACGTAGAAGCAGGAGCAGGCCATTCAGCCCTTTGAGCCAACTCTGCCATTTATTACGATCATGGCTGATCATCAAATTCAATATCCTGATCCTGCCTTCCCCCCATATCCCTCAATCCTCTTAGCCCCAAGAGCTATGTCTAATTCCTTCTTGAAATCACACAATGCTTTGGCCTCAACTACTTTCTGTGGTGGTGAATTCCACAGATTCACCACTGAAGAAATTTCTCCTCACCTCAGTCCTAAAAGGTTTACCCCTTATCCTCAAACTATGACTCCTAGCGCTGGACGCCCCTCGGGAACATTTTTTCTGTATCCACCCTGTCTAATACTATTAAAATTTTAGAAGATCCTCCCTCACCCTTGTAAACTCCAATGAATCCAATCCTGATTGACTTAGTCTCTCCTCATATGACAGACCTGCCATCCCAGGAATCAGCATGAGGCCTACAGAGTTTATAGTTGGCTTCGGCACGTAGCAACACCATTTAAATTAAACTCAGGGAAATATTACATTCTTCACAAATCAACATTTCAAACTGTTGTACAATCTACACAATGAATTAAACAATAAATATTCAAAATGTATGAAGTAGGTTGCATAAGATAAATGAAGTTATGAAGTAGGTTTGCAGAATATAAATTGAGAATGTCAAAGCTTATACTTTGTTTCTATTTCCTAATAGATCTCTGAAAAATATGTAATTTCAAATAAATAATATTGCAAACGAAAAACTTCAAATTCCAGATTTTTGTACAAACTAATACAAAGAGATAAGGAGGCAAAATACTCAAACTTTAACAGCTATAATTTGAAATTGTAAAATATAGAAATATCAGATTTCTACCACAGAGTTGAACTGTTTTTGGAGGGCTGTAAAGATACTCATCAAAAGATATTTTTTTCAGTGGTGAGCTTGGCAAGATCTCAGACCACTGGCCAGCTTTGAATGCAAATTTGAATACAAATTTCACCATCTGCCGTGGTGGGATTTGAACCTGAGAATTATGCTGGGTCTCTGGAATACTTGTCCAGTGACAATATCACTTCATAACCACCTCCCCATGTTGCGGGGGGCGCTATTGGCGTGTCTGGGGCATATCTCTGTAATATCAATAGTTAAGGAGTACCCTCACAATAAACAGAACGTAGACTGTTTATCATGTAACTTAATAGGGATGAGCAAACTCTCCGAGAAGGACATAGTTACTTCAGCCGCTATGCTCTTGGCTTTTCAGAATATTCTCTTTACCTTGACAGCATTCCTCCTTTGTATTTTTCTTTTTTGCTTTTCTGCTGCAGTTCTGAAAAGTAACTCCAGCTGCCTCCTTTATTTAACCTGTGCATTCCTTTAAGAATATTCATTGATGCAACTTTGTACATCAATCACTGCTTCATGTTGTTACAATGCAGTGGCTGTGAAAGTGATATTTTCTGTGAACAGGATGCTGCCAACAGTCGAAAAAGATGTTCTACTTCCCACACAATTGAGCAACATTATGTATGTGCGATACCAGGTATTTAGATTGTGCATCCCAATACCTATAATAAGGTACAGTTCCTCCAGATACAATAAGGTACGATCCTCCAGTTGTGCAAAAGGTATAGAGCACAGACCGTACCACACCAGCTGTCAACTCTTCGATATGATTCCACGATTGGGCAGTACTTTCTGAATAATCCTGCGCCAATCGCTATGCTGACAACCACTTTAATATAATCAGCCTGGCTTGTAACATGGTGCAATTATATTTGCTAGAAGCAACATAATTTTGTACACATGGGGACCGTTTACGGTGAACAAAAGGAATGTGTTCAAACCTTGAACCTTTCCTGAATTATCTGGGAGCTTGCAGAGCTTATTGATCCCCATCACTTTCTCCGTGGCAACACCTCAGTCAATCTTGGCAACTTGCCAACCAATCAGTACCCTTTCCCTCTGTAACATTAGTTGCTATGATTGTTTGAAATTTGGCATTTTTGCATGTGTCCTGATGAGTGAAAGACAAAAAGCTTTGGTAGTGTATCTTATTTTTCACCAACATTCATCTCTTTGGATTCTTAAATCCTCCCTTTGGTTTTTGCGATCCTTGCTACCTCTGAGATCAAATCAATGGCTGGAATTTTACAGGCCGCTCCCCCCAACCCACAGCGGGGGAAACTGCAGCAGAGCTGGTGAGCCATTGAAATCTCTATTCACGCTGGTGGAACAGGAAGATTCCACTGCTGTAAAGAGATGGAAAATTCCACCCAGTTTCTCATTTTTTCTGATTTTGTTTTCCTGTGATGCAAAGGTCTTGTTTTTCCCTCTTTTGTTTTTTAACAGAAATATCTTCTAGAATCCCTACAGTGCAGAAGGAGGCCATTTGGCCCATCAAGTCTGTACTGACCACAATTCCAGCCAGGCCCTATTCCCATAACCTCGCACATTTACCCTGCTAATCTCCCTGGCAAGAGGGTCAATTTATTATGGCCAATCAAGCTAACTCGCAAATCTTTAAAATGTGAGAAGAAACCGGAGCACCTAGAGGAGACCCATGCAGACACAGGAGGAAGTGCAGACTCCACACAGATAATGGTCCAAGGCCAGAATTGAACATGGGACCCTGGCACTGTGAGGTAACGATGCTAACCACTGTGCCACCCAAAATCTGCCTGACCTCCGATAGGTGCAGTCAATTGTGTTCTTTTACTTTTTGCAACGTTTTGCCCTCTGCTTTGCTTCAATACCTCCCTTTCTCTAAGGCATTCTTTATCTTTCTCTTTCAGGCAAGCTGTATTTGTTTTAGTTTGTGTTCATTCCCTTTTCAAACTATCTTCTCTTTCTCCCAGATCTGCCTGTTCCTGTCTACCTCTGTGGAAAGAGAACAGGGCCAATATTTCGAGCCAGGATGAAGGGTGATCTAGATTTGAAACGTTGGCTCTATTCTCTCTCCACAGATGCTGTCAGGCTACTAAGATTTTCCAGCATTTTTTTGTTTTTGTTTCAGATTCCAGCATTCATAGTATTCCACTTACATCTGTCTGTCTCTCCCTCCCCCTTGCTAACTTTCAGCCTTGATTTATATATATTTTTTAAATTCTCAGTTATCTTTAGTATCTCTGCTTTCTCCACATTGTCCCGCTGCCACAGCTCAATGGGGTTCTATTTTCATATGCTGATTATTTGAGGAAAGAACAGAGATGGTGAAACAAAAAGGCGAACAGAAGGGAGGCCTAAGAAATGAATTATAGAATCCCTACAGTGCAGAAGGAGGGCATTCAGCCCAGCGAGCCTGCATCGACAACAATCCCACCCAGGCTCTATCCCCGTAAAGCCATGTATTTATCCTGCTAGACACTGTTCACAAACAGGGCGTATAAAGATAGACGTTGTTTGTATCTTTAGGACTCAATTACCTGTAAAGACTCGCATTCCAACCATTATTTTGTAAATTGAGTTTGTGTCTTTATATGCCCTGTTTGTGAACAGAACTCCCACTTACCTGATGAAGGAGAAGCGCTGCGAAAGCTGGTGGTGTTTTGCTACCAAATAAACCTGTTGGACTTTAACCTGGTGTTGTGAGACTTCTTAATGAATTCACGACTACACAGAGCAATTGAAGTGAATAGCAATGTTGCGTTTAGAGGATTCTGGAGAAGTACATGAGGGAAAAAGAAATAGAAAGTTAGGCTCAAGGGGTTTTGGGGCATGGAGGGTCAAAGGAGGTCTCTGTGGAATGTAAATAATGGCATGGACCAGTTAGGCTGAGTGGGTCCATTTACTTCATGTATGGTTATCACCAAACCATCGAAAGTGAACCTCCACCACTCACTAAATCCAAAGAGAAATACAGGCTCAGAGAGGAGTAAAGGCAAGATAATAGTGAAAGTAGAGAAGATGAAGAGAGGAGAGGGGAATACTGGGCAGGAAGAGCTGGCTGGGACAATATTTGGTGTTTGCTCACAATTCCAAAACAGTGTTCATAGTCACCCAAGCAGTCTCTGATAAAAGAGCAAGTGTGAGAGTTAAAAATAGAAGTGGGCAACCTCTAAGAAGCAGTGAATTATAAATGTTATAACAATCTTAACAACCTTTACTGTTTCCATATCTTGGTCAATATATTTTTATTAATGAATGTTTGCAACAGCTGGGATTCTAGAACTGAGATCTCTGGGATTCGGCTGGTCACAGCTGTCCAATAAGAAATATTTCCAATATAATTACCTGCTGTTTTCTATTACCCAGCTAATTAATAACCCAATTTGCAACTCTATAATCATTCTGTGAGCATTCACTAAAGTTATACATCTCTTGTAAGGGATTTTATCAAATGCTTTTTGTGAGTCAAACTATGTGACATCAATCATCTTAACTCAATGTGCACCAACTCTTAAATCAGTTGGAAGAGGGAAGAAATTTTCAGATCAGGGGATGCGCATAAGGGAGATAATGGCCCAGATCTTCCGAGCAGCAGCGTGATTGTCGGTTGGATCATGGCTGTGTTCGTGAGATGTGTAGGCAGGTAGAGTGGGTGAAATAGGTATGTGGGCGACATGGAGAGGTGGAGAAGTGAATGGTGGTAGGTTGGTGAGGTGGATAACAGAGCAAGGTGTGGGTGAGGTAACTGGGTAAAGGGTGACAAGGTATTCAGGTCAGGGGGTAGTTGGGTAGGGGTGTTGGTCAGGTGGTTGCAAGGTAGTCAGCTGGTTGGGGGGGAGGGGTTGCCAGTTTGAGGGGGATAGCAGAGTTGGGAGGCGGGGATGTAGTTGGGAGTGTCAGGAGGTAATCAGGTGGTTAGGAGGTAGACAGATGGTTAGGAGGGGATAATCAGGTGGCTGTGTGAGATAGTTGAGTTGGATTGGGGGTGCCAATCAAATGGGGTGGCGGGGGGGTTTAACTCAGATGGGTCAGGAGGATAGGTTGTTGAGGGGGGTAGTCTCAGTGATGCAGTTACCCGTGTGTTCGACTAAGTTTAATCTGGCTAGCATGTGTGGATAACTAGCCAGGTAAGTATTACAGAATTGTCTGAAGCACCTGATCCTTAGCTCAGAGTTAGAAACATTCCCAGTCGGCCAAAGAATTGCCTCGATTCGGAGACCTGTTAATATAGCCCAACAGAGGCTCAGACAAAACAGCCCAATTTGGAAAGTGCTCCCAGAGCATCACAACATTCTAGCAATCTGTTCTCCCACAAGTCTGATTCCTTAAGTCCCTCAGTGCCTGGTTATGATCTTGCAAAGGTATGCTTAAGGAATTGCTTGAAGTTGCTGCAGAAGTACGATGGAAATAAGCTGACAATTCTCAGAATGTGCTGTAAAACCGTTCTTGCTAAAGGATTACTACTGCTGTGTTTTCTCAAACAGCCTCTGATACACAACAATAACTCACCAGCCACCAATGGCGTGCTGTGTCTGGTGCTAGAAAATATGCTACGGTAAGGGAAGATAGGGGGGTCAAAATTCCGCCAGATGCTTGGAACACTTTCCTTGGCCTCTGTGGACACCAAGCTGGCTGCTTAAAGGGCCTCATACCATCCAGAAGCAACACACAGCCCCGGCGATTTTGCCCCAATGTCTTTGGAAAACCCAGGAAGATGAAATTGAAGAGGAAACATAAAGGAAATGAGATTGGTCTTCAATGATAATATAAAGCCAGTGACAACATTATGTGCATCATGTCACCAGCACGATTGTTATTGATGTTAATAAAAAGGAAAATGAGATGCCCTATAAAATGGGACTTCTTTTAATTATTGCCTCATTGGAAACATCACCTGAGACTAATCTCATTCTCAAAACCTTTCTGGAGGAGAGCATACACAATTAATTCGCATTTAATTAGCGAAGCATTAAACCAAAAGAAAAAAAGTTGTGTACTTGAAATTCCCGGCACAAGAATCACGAAATGTTACTGACTGACAGCCAAAAGGTTAGTTCAGGAAGGAAATCAAACACTTAACATTTAGGAGTCAAAGAAAAGGAAACATTCAAGCCTATCAATCTGGAAACGTGGAATTCAGTAATATAAGGAAGCAGCAGTTATTGCAGGGCCATCGAGGAATAATTACAAAAAAAAGTTGGCATTTTGGGCGAAAACTAGACAACAGAGTGTCCCAAAACTGGCTTCTTTACAATGTGAATATGAGGGCAAACCTCATGAATTAATACCTTTTAGCAATTTAAGAGCCAGCCACTGGGATTTAATGTTCGCGAAAGGAATGTTTAAGGTTAGCTCTTAATGGGCTAATTTGTTGATACTCAGCAGTGGTTCATCTCAAACTCTTTAAATCAAAATAAGGTAGAAATATTATCAGTCTAAGAAATTGATTAAAAGCAAAAAATAGCTTTGCAACATGTCAAAAAGTCATCCATAATCATAAAATAATCTCCGTACAATTACATCATAACTGGGATTACTTTCACCTCACATTCACCCTTTCCTATCTCAAGTTACAAATGCCCCCAGTAAAACATTTCACTTCAAGACACAGCAGGAGATAAAAATTAAAAATGGATCAATTAGAAGTATTTTATGGCCCGCTCATGCTGCAGATAAAATCCACTCTCTTTTCACATTCGGAAAAATACTGCTCTGAAGCTTTGAGATTGATTTTCCACTTATAGCACCTTAATCCTGTAACACTGGAATTAGGACTGGCATCAGGACACACATACAACTGATGGTTTCAAAATCAATCTGCCAGGAAAGTCTATTCCTGAATCAAAGGAGTAACTGTCCTGCTTTCATTTAATCGGGTATATGCACTGTGTGATATGTTAATGAGACCTGGAGATCAGGGCAGTCCCTGGTCAAATGGCTAGGCTACATTGAGTTAATAAATTGTAACCAGGTCTGCAATAAGAATTCTGTAAATGCCCTCAGTGTTCGCTGGTTGGATTCAGAACAAAGAGATTAGTCAGTGCTCACTTTATTCGCAATCACCACTCAGAGTGCCTGGGTGAGAATAAAGTTCTGCTCTCTCAAGCTCCATTATTAAATATCCTGCCAACTGGTCTCATGAAGAAGGATGGCTTCAAGGTGAAAGAGCACACTTGTCACCTTTGGAACTGTGCTCTAGTAACATCATTTGGGAACGAGAGTAATGAGGAGCACTGAATATTTCAAGTACTTGCTGTAAACTGGGTCATCACATGAGTTTATAAAGTTTTAAAAGTTTAAAAGTTTATTTTATTAGTGTCACAAGGAGGCTTACATTAACACTGCAGGGAAGTTCCTGTGAAAATCCATGAATCGATACACTCCGGTACCGGTTCGAGTACACTGAGGGAGAATTTAGCGTGGCTAATGCATATTACCAGCACCTCCTTCGATAAAACCAGAGCATCCGGAGGAAACCCATGCAGACATGATGAGAATGTGCAGACTCTGCACAGGCAATGGCCCAGGCCAGCAATCAAACCCCGGGTCCCTGGCGCTGAGGCAGCAGTGCTCAGCACTGTGCCACCCACATGACTGTGTGATGGCACGATCACGTTTAGCATCACATGGCAGGAGTGTGCCAGATTTCCCCAGGACCTTGGGCGAGTCACAAGTGCTTCTTACAGCTGCAGAGTTAGTTAAACAAGCTGACTGTTATTCCAATCCCTATTGCAGTCAGTGTTTCAGCGCATCACAGAAAATTACATGGCGTCAGGGCTGGCAGCATGACACAAGGAGCTCAAATGACTGACCCATTAATCGTTAACAAAAATGTGCCAGACAACTAGGCGAAGTTTAACCTGGAATGACTCATATTCTGCGTGTAACATTTTATAACAAACCAAAAGGGTACAGGTGTACACTTAGCTGAATTTAGTTAGTTCCAAAGTGGCAGCAAAATTTTAATAATCTCCTTTCTAACCTGACAATTTGAAAGAAGGCCTTGAGATTATTTTAATCAAATTCGAAGCATTCCAGTTACGCACCTAATTTTCAATCGCCATCTTTTCCAGTTCAGCAACCAAAAAACACACAATCTTATGCTGCCGCTATGAAAATTTTAGTGAGGAAATGCATGTTTGGAAATGTTACCGATGAGTTTGTTAAGGATCGATTGGTTTGTGGAATAAACAGTGATGCGGTCCAAAAACAATTACTGCAACAAAAAGATATTATGGGCAGGACTTTCCACCTTTGCTTGCCCCGAAACTGAAAAATCCTTCCCGAGGTCAATGGACCTTTCAACAGTTTGCCCCTCACCTGCTCCGATTCTCGTGGCAGACGGGACAGTAAAATTCACCCCAATTTTACAGTCTACAGTAGAAATGTGCATGCTCAGCAAACAGTCTCAGGCATCAAGCAGAGAATTTCAGCAGGAAATGGTTTGGGCAGGAGAACCAAGTTCTTGCAGTGTGTGGGGGTGGGGGGGGGAGGGAGGTCCCTGCACCAACTGCAATAGACAGCAACCCCCTTCTACCCCCCCCCAAAAAAAAGAGCACTCTGTTTTTCATTTGCAAATATGCAATGCGACAAGTGGAACTATTTTAGCAAATGCTGCAGGTTTAAGCAACAGCAGTCCTTCTTTGTTAACAACAGCACGGCTGCAAATCGATCTCCAAGAGTTGGGTGTGTTAGTAAGAACAATGAAATACCATTCAACCCAACCCAAGCAGTACGGTCACAGAACCATCAGCAACATCAACTCCAGTATTGATATATATATTGTGAAAATGTGGAATCTGCCACAGAAAAGGGCGAGATCTTCACTACGCTGCAGGTACTCTCTCGTAACGCCAGACTTAGAGTTAAGATCAATAGCAGGACAAAATGTAATTTATTACCTGGCTAAACATAACAGGAAATAGACCCAAATGCAATAATGGACCTGACCAGGAGTCTGACCTCGTGGCTTATGGTGGACAATCACTATCGAGGGTGTAAATACCCTTCATTTTGAAACTTCAATTTCCACATTGTGAATCAGACTGTGAAGTTACTGTTGGGATTCCGAGGTTGCGTCACACTAGGGTTCATTCAATCTGGTCCAGATGTGCATGCTCCATAACTTCAATCCCCAGAGATGATAATGCGCAGTGACGTTTTTGACTGCCAGGTCATCGGCAAACTACTGGTTGTATGTCACATGCAAGTAAATGACTTGGTTCCAATGACAGTTCGTACTCTAAGAACAGGAGCAGCAGCCATGAGGCAAAAAGTCATCAATGAGCTGCATCACCTGACAGCATTGGGTGCAATTATCCCAGTAGAGGAGGCCAGAGAAAAGGATATGCAGTGACCCAATACATCTGAGCAAAGCCTCATGAAGACAATGCATCAGATTATATCAGACATGCCACAAGTGAAGGTTTTCCGTGTGCTTGATACAAAATGTAGATTTTGGCAGATCCCATAGATATCTTCAAAACTGATTACATTCATATCTCTGGGAGGCAGATACCTTTTTCTATGTATGCCATATGGTATCTCCACCGGCAGTGAGGTCATCCAAAGGTTCATGAAACATCCCTTTGCGGATCAGACACGTGAGATCATGGTTGATGATATCCTGGTTTGGGATTGTACTGTGAAAGATCACAATGTCTCCACTGCTTCCTGGGCAAAGTCAGTGATCTCCAGTTTTGATCTGAAGTTTAGCCATGTGAATTGCAACTTCAGGAGAAGTCAGGTTTCACGTGTATGTCACTTACACACGGCTGATAGCGTGAAACCTAATCTGGACAAGATTGCAGCCATATGACAAGTGGCTATTTGTGCAGACAAGCACACTCTACAGCAAACAGCAAAGAACAGTACAGCACAGGAAGAGGCCCACCAAGTCTGTGCCTACACAGATTTCTTGCTTCTATATGGTCCATATCCATCTATTCCCTGCCTATTCATGTATCTATCCAGATACCTCTTAAACGTTGTTATAGAATCTGCTTCCACCCACCTCGTCCAGCAGCTCATTCCAGGCATTCACCACCCTCTGTGTGAAAAACCTTCCCCTTATATCTCTTTTAAACTTGCCCCCTCTAACTCTGAGCCTATGTCCTTGAGGACTTGAACCATTTACCCTGGGAAAAAGACTCGGACTATCCATCCAAGCCTGTTATAATGTTGTAAACCTCTACCAGCTAACCCCTAACCCCTAACCCCTAACCCCCACCCCCCACCCCTCACCCCACCATCCTCCAACGCTCCACTGAAAACAAACCAAGTTTGTTCAACCTTTCAGCATAGCCCATATCCTCTAAACCAGGCAACATCCTGGTAAATCTCTTCTGCACCCTTTCCAATGCATCAACATCCTTCTGGTGGAGTAGCAACCAGAATTGTACACAATACTCCAAATATTCTGGGCATGATAAACACTCTCTCCAAATTCATTCCATGTTAGGGTGAGGTAATTGAACCACTTTGTCAACTCTTCCTCCAGGACATCGAATGGCGTTGGCAAGAACACCACACAGCATCTTTGAACTGGCCCAAACAGGCATTAACAATCCCACTGACACTACAATACTTTATTTATTTTATTTATTTACTTATTAGTGTCACAGGTAGGCTTACATTAACACTGCAGTGAAGTTACTGTGTAAATCCCCTCATCACCACACTCCAACGCCTGTTGGGGTACACTGAGGGAGAATTTAGCATGGCCAATGCACCTAACCAGCACGTCTTTGGGACTGTGGGAGGAAACTGGGAGCACCCGGAGGAAACCCATGCAGACACGGGGAGAATGTGCAGAATCCGCACAGACAGTGACCCAAGCCAGGAATTGAGGCAGCAAGTGCTAACAGTTGTGCCACTGTGCTGTCCCAGGAGCCTCCCAGTATGGACTCAGTTCAGTATGCATACAAAAATGACAGACCAATAGTCTTTGCTTCAAGGATATTCACTGGCACAGTTTCATGCAGAATTGGGAAGGAATCTGCATTAGATTTTGCATGAAGAATTTCACAATTTCATATACTGTTGTCCTGCAATCACTGAAAAAAAACCACCAACCATTTGTAACCACCCTGAAGGAGCAGTCTGCACGGCTGCAATGTGTGATGTTAAAGCTACAGTGTCATAATATCAGCACTTTACACAATTCTGAAAAGGAATTCTACACACTCTACAAGAGGGCATCACATGAACACAACAGCATATCATGGTAATGAAGGCTGGCCAAAATCCTCCACGGAGCTTCCTCACAAACTCCATGCATTTTTTGCCTTCAGAGTAGAACCAACTATACAAGATGGCCTAATCCTGTCTGCTCAATGATTTGTCATTCCGTCTATGCTCCAGGGGTACTACACCCAACATCTGTAGCAAGGGCACCCTGAGTTGGAAACACCTAAAGCCAGGGCGAAAGAATCACTGGCCCTCTGTGTATGCTGGTATCGACAGACAAGTTTCAAGAAGCTCACCTTGTAATGCACTGAACTCTTTGGACTGATGAACATTGTTTTGTTTTGTCTTCTCTGTTTCTTCCACCACGTCTGAAAGAAGGGTGAGAGGTGCACACAAGGGGCCATAAACTAAGTTGCAAAAACCCAATCTGTGTTTCACTGTTCATACAAACCATTGTACACTGTTGTATAGCTCTTGCTTTTTGGACACAAATCTGTGTTATTTTAACTCTCACAGTGTGCCTATCACTTAGCAAGCCCATCCCTGGTCTATCTGATAAAGTACTGATACAATGGAACAGTTTTCTAAGTCACTTCATCTGAAAGCTAGTTCTTGGTGTGGTCACATATCGGCCAAGTAAAGACAGCAAGGGGAATTTTGCCATCCTGCCCACTGTGGGAATCGTCGCAGGAGTGGGGGCGGACCCTGCAAAGATCCATGGACCTCGGGCAGGTTTTTCTGATTCTGGGGCGACTTAAAGGGCAGTTTCTCTGAATACACTGTTAAACCTCTTACCACTAAGGAGCCCAAACTAATCGAGGTGGATATAGTCTGGGTCGTCATTGACTATATGACGACACAGTCACGAGTAGCATCACATGGTGAGAGTGTGCCAGATTTCCCCAAGATCTCTGGCAGAGCGCAAGTGTTTCTTATAGCTGCAGAGTTAGTCAATAAACTTACTGTTTTATAGTCCGCATTGCAGTCAGTGTTACAACAAACCACACTTGCACTTGTATAGCACATTGTCATATCAGCAGAACATTTTAAGAGGTTTCACAGGAGAGAAAGTTAAAAGATTCATCAGAGTAATTTTTGCTAATGTTCCTCTGACGAATTTGTCTTTATTCATTCATGGGACATGGGCATTGCTGGCTGGCCAACATTTATTGCACACCCCCAACTGCCCAAGGACAGTTAAGTCAACCACATTGCTGTGGCTTTGTAGTCACATGTAGGCCAGACCAGATAAAGGCGACAGATTTCCTTCCCTAAAGGACATTTGTGAACCAGATGAGTTTTTCTTGACAATCGACAATGGTTTCATGGTCATCAGTCATACCGTTAGGACACTGCCTCCCCTGTTGCGCTAAATGTAAGGTATAATGCTTTTCATTACCTTTTAACCAATAATTAACAAGCTTCATTTAACCTTTACATGTTATTTAACCTTTTTTTAAACCTAAACATCCTTAAGTAATGTCGACAAGTATGTCAGAAGAAATCTTATTTTAACTCTCACAGTGTGCATATCACTGATCAAGCCCATCCCTAGTCTATCTGATAAAGTACTGATACAATGGAACAGTTTTCTAGGTTACTTCACCTGAAAACTAGTTCTTGGTGTGGGACTGAAGTCATATATTGACCAGGTAATGAAAGCAAGGGGAATTTTGCCATCCTGCCTGCCGTGGGAATTGTAGCGGGAGTGGGTGTGGACCATGACCTCAGGCGGGTTTTTCTGATTCTGGGGCAACTTAAAGCACATTACTGAATGGTCTTTTACGGTCATTTCTTTTTGCAGATAACAGGCTATTTTCTGATTTTAAACTGGGATTCAAATCTACAACTAGAACTATAATTCTCATTATGTGTTTATTAGTCCAGGCTTCTGAATTCAGTAATTTGACCACCACACCATCATCAGTGTAAAAATACCACGTGTTAGATTAGCGGATGATGAAAAACATAAAGCCCTCCTTAACAGCAACATCAAACATGGCATTGAAGTTATCAGTACCATAGTTGAATGCTGTGGAGGCAAGAAGTCTGGGCATGCTTATCTTCTTGTTCATTGGGGCCGTGCCATTTGTTTGAGCAATTGGAAGCTTTGCACTTTGCTCATCCTGGCAGGAGCTTCACTTAACCAACTGATGTCGTTTTCCACACTGACAGTTCTTGAAGTTGCAATGAAATGCTAAATTTAGAGCCAAAAGATGTGTTGCTGATCCATTTAAAGCTGCCTCTGACTTCACTACACGTGAATCTTCATTTCAGTGAGAGGAAACGTTTACTGACTCTGCCAGGGATGCATTTAAATCAGGTGTATCTGTTGAAGTCACTGATTGACATGTTTTTGCTTCAGCGGCGATTTACATAATCCACCTTGTTGAAAGTGAGATGCTGGGACCAATTTATATTCACTTTCAATACGACATGAAAGCTGTCCATTTTCCAAATGCACCATCACATCCCAAATACAAATCTCCAATGAGTGTCGCTGCTAATGGTATTAATGAACTTTCCACCGTATTTAAAACGAGATTAGAGAGCAGGCAGACACAACCTCATGCTTTATTCAGTATGAGGTCCCCCTACTCCATTAGGAAACACATTGTAAAGTTCACTCTAACCATTAGGAGCAAGGCATATTAAGACTCAGTTCTTCGACTGTAGTGATATACCAGCCACGAAGAGCATTTGAGCATTGCAGCCGTGCCCATATTCGGAATGCAAGCTTTTTTATTTGTGTTGCATTCATCCCTGACACCTTAACCAATGAGATCACTTGGTTTAATAATCTTTCTACTAGCATTGAATAGCGGAGCTGTCAATTAGTGGAATAAAACGCTTAAATGCATCATTATTTGTAATTGAGGTGACAGTTTGGTTTATTGTATCTGCATATTCCCCAACACCTTTCCTTCAATTTGCATAAATTTAGATGATAAATTCTATCTCCCTGACACTGAAAGCTTCAAACTCTGAGTAAGTATCATAACATTCTACCCCGTAAGCAACACAATAAAAAAAAACTTGATAATCTTTTTTTCTACACAGGCTTAGACTGAAGCAGCAACATGACCCGACTCGATATTGCTCACACTGGCTTGAACTCAGTTTTTCTCCGCAGCTTCCTTAATTGCATTAAATCTAGCCGCGCTGACAGATGCAACTACACTTCGCCCTGTATTAAAAACAGCTTTCAAAACTGGAAGATTCCCTGAATGCGAATAGCGTGCTTAAAATGCAGAAGCTTTCATTTAGCATGGTAGGAGGAGGGAAGTGGGTTGGTCGTGTGTGACCCAGTCTGAGTCAGGGTGATCAGGATAATGTTCCATGTCACATTAAATAATAGCATGTACTCATAATTACGTGCTTTACCTGCTCGTTGTAAAAAAAAAGTTCCTTGTGTTACTGTCTTCGTATAATAGCAAATGCTAGACCGCATTCCAACATTTATTACATTGATGCAGTATTGTCCACGTTGGAGACAGGAGCTCAATTGTAAAGGGAGTTAAAATGATTCATTATTTAGCAGAGTAACACGTAACTGGGAATATTTTCCATTGTCAAAGCAAACCATTCCTAAGCATTCTTATTTATGATATGCCACGTTTAACCCTGTTTGTAAATCTTCTCATTTACTGTCTTTGGCATTCACATCAACTTTAATGATTATGGATGGCACATTATAGTATTTGGATGTGAGGCTCACCATGGGGGTGATTCTCCTATCCCACTGCGCTGCTTTTTTAGCGCAGCCGGATGGATGGGAGATTCTTCTGGCAACCACTGTGCACAATTTGCACTGGGCATCCAGGCCTCCACACGTTTCCCAGCTCCGTGCCGATTTCAGCTGCCTAATATATGCAGCAGATAATTCAAATCTAATTTAAATCCTATTAGTGGGCCCGGGACTGAAATCTCCAGGCCAGCTAGCCTCTTCTCCTCCCTGTCTGGAGTGATTCACTCCAATTGGGTTTAGTATAGCTCCCCACTTGCGGGGAGCTGGTGGCCTGACCCCAATGGAGTGAAGGGGCGCAATTGAGGTCCTCCAGAGGGTGGGGCCCCAGGGAGGGTGTCCCTTGGGCATTGCCACTAAGCTAGTGCCAGCTTGGGCTCCCTGGCAATGCCCAAGGGGCAAAGTGTCAATGCCCAGGCAGCACCTGGGCACTGCCCACCGGGCATGGGGCAGTGTCAAAGGAGTGGGGCCTAACAGGGGTGCGGTCTGATGGGAGACAGGGCCTCAGGATGGGGTGGGGGTGGGGGATGGGGGGGGGGTTCCGGCTGCAAATCTGCCATTGGCATTGGTGGGGGAGTGATCAGGGTTGGCCACTGGGGTGGGGTGGAGGGGGATAGCCTGCTGGAGGGATCTGGGGGTAATTGAGGGGGGGGACAGGTAGGAGATTGAGGCAGGCCAGGAGGCATGGGGAAGAGGGGGTCAGATATGAGCCCAGGCATGCTTGGAGGGCCAGCGTTCAGGCCGTTGTTTTTGGGGGGGGGGGGGGGGGGGGGGGGGGGGTGCATGACTGGTGACGCGGGGATCATGGGGCTAGCCAGCGATTGAACTGGCCAGTCATTGGGAGCCCGGCAATGAGGGGCCCCTGTGTATGCGTCAGTCTCAGTGCTGACAGATTGCAGCATTCGCAGTGGCCCACTGAGCTCTACGCTCCCAGCCTCTCCAGCGGGAATAGCCTCACCCCATGCACTAAATTTCAGATGATTCACGTTGGGAAATTGTGCAGAGTACGGGAGATTCATTTTGAAACTCTCACTGAAAAAAACCAACGGGATTGATTCCAGTTTTTACACAAATCCGACACTTAGAATTTTCTTTTGGGAGAATCATTGCCCCCCCTGAACTCCCACCTAAACCCATCTGCCAGCACTTGAAGAGAACAAAGAACAAAGAAAATTACAGCACAGGAACAGGCCCTTCGGCCCTCCAAGCCTTCACCAACCATGCTGCCCGACTGAACTAAAACCCCGGACCCTTCTGGGGATCATATCCCTTTATTCCCATCCTATTCATGTATTTGTCAAGATACTCCTTAAAAATCACCATCATGTCTGCTTCCAGTACCACCCCCAGCAGCGAGTTCCACTACCCTCTGTGTAAAAAAAATCTGCCTCTACATCTTCTTTGAACCTTGCCTCTCGCACCTTAAACCTGTGCCCCCTAGTAATTGACTCTTCCACCATGGGAAAAAGCTTCTGACTATCCACTCTGTCCATGCCCCTCATAATCTTGTAGACTTTTATCAGGTCGCCCCTCAACCTGTCAGTCCAATGAGGACAAACCAAGTTTCTCCAACCTCTCCTCATAGCTAATGCCCTTCATACCAGGCAACAAAATCCTGGTAAAGCTTTTCTGTACCCACCCCAAAGCCTTCACATCAAGTCCGGCCTACCTAAGGTTCTATAAAGCTGCAACATGACTTGCCAATTTTTAAACTCAATGCGCTAGCCAATGAAGGCAAGCATACCGTACGCCTTTTTGACCACCTTCTCCACCTGTGTTGCCACTTTCAGTGACCTGTGTACCTGCATACCCAGATCCCTCTATCAATACTCTTAAGGATTCTGCCATTTACTATATATATCCTATCTGTATTCGACCTTCCAATATGCACAATAAGTCCAATATAAACTTGAATGTTATGATGTACCAAGTGCTTTTTCAGATACTTTTTAAAGAATGTTAGGCAACCTGCCTCTACCACCCTCCCTGGCAACTAGGGATGGGCAATAAATGCTGGCCAGCAAGGTTGCCCCATGTCCCATGAATGAATAAAAAAATTCCAGATTGTCACCACTCTCTGGTTAAAATAGCTTTTCCTCATATTCCCCCTAAACGTCCTGCCTCACCTTGAACCTATGTCCCCTCGTGACTGACTCTTCAGCTGAGGGGAACAGCTGCTCTTTATCCACTCTGTCCATGCCCCTCATAATCTTGTACACCGCAATTAGGTCACCCCTCAGTTTTCTCTGCTGCAATGAAAACAACCCAAACCTATCCAATCTCTCTTCATAACTTAAATGTTCCATTCCAGGCAATATCTTGGTGAATTTTTTCTGCACCCCTTCTGTGCAATCACGTCCTATAATGTGGTGACCAGAACTGCGCACAGTACTCTATCTGTGGCCTCACCAAAGTGGTCTATACAACTTCAACATGACTTCCCCACTTCTGTAATCTATGCCTCGATTGATAAAGGCCTAATGCCTTTTTCACTACTCTACTAACATGCCATTCCGCCTTCAGAGATCTGTGGACAAACACACCAACGTCCCTTTGTTCCACAGAACTTCCTAATGTCCTACCTTTCATTGGGTATTTCATTGGCAAATTACTCCTCCCAAAATGTATCAGCTCACACTTTTCAGGGTTAAATTCCATCTGCTACTTATCTGCCCATTTGAAGTTTCCATCTATACCTTCTTGTAGCCCAAGACACTCCACCTCATTTTAACCACTCTTTCAATCTTTGTCTCATCCACAAACTTATTAATACTACCACTACATAATCATCAATGTAATTTATATAAGTGACGAATAACAGGGGGCCCAACACAGATCCCTGTGATACGCCACTGGATATTGGCTTTCAGTCACTAAAGCAGCCTTCTGCCATCACCCTCTTTCTTGTATAACTGAGCCAATTTTGAAGTCACTTTTATCGAATTATCATGTATCCCTTGTGAAATTATCTTCTTTACAAGAGTCCCATGTAGAACCTTGTTAAAGGCTTTGTTGAAATCCACGTAAACTACATCGACTGCACAACCCTCGTCTACACACCTGGTCACCTCCTCAAAAACTTCAGTCAAATTTGTTTGGCATGGCCTCCCACTGACAAAGCCATGCTGATGTTCCCTGATCTTACTTGAGTTAGAAGGTATGAGTTAAAGCACACCTCCCGAGAGACCTGAACACTGAGTCCAGGCTGGCCCTTTAGTGCAGTATTAGAGAATTACAGAATTGTAGGTGGAGGTCATTCAGCTCATCGTGTCTGCGCTGGCTCGCCGAATAAGCATTTCAGCTTGTGCCATTCCCCTGCCTCCTCCCCCTAATTCCTGAAAGATTGTTTCTGTGACCCTGGATGAAAGGGGAGGCGTTGTGTTGTGGGTGGGTGAAGATGGGAAATGGTGGCAAGGATTATATTGACAAGGCCAGGCGGGGAAGAAGCACTCAGGGAGGAGCAGACCTTGGTAGGTGGGCTCGAGTCATTCCCTCCCCCAGCCCCTTCCCTGCAAGGCCTGAGCAGGTCGAAAGATTAGGCTTCCCTCTTGCCACCGTTGTCCCTGAACTCCTCCCGCTCTCCTCAAAATTAAGATAGAGTGGGAAATTGCATGTAAGTTGCCAGTTATGGAGTCTAAACTGGGACAAGGGGCAGGCTGCCATAGGCCTAATCTGTCCCCATTCATGTGAAAATGATTATTTCAGTGGCAGGAAGCTCCCTTGCCTACAAAACACTAAAATTTTGCATAGATATTAGAAACAGAAACTCTGGATATTATCTACTCTGTGTTGGATCCGACCAAAATATTTTAGTCACCTGGTTTAATACAAAGAACAAGAATATGAATCTAACCTTACATTCCACATTATCTAACATTTCACATTATCACATCACACAATGTGTGATTTCAAATGGTATAATATTTCTTTCCACAATTCCAACAGCTCAGGAATCATCATGTTCCATTCAGCATTTAATTATTTCTATCTGCAGCTATAATTCTTCATCCCAATCATCAGTCCTTTAGAATTGTATAGTAAGGGATTCAGTCTTTAGCAACCAATTCTTAACCTGGTTCAACCTCTTACAAAGAAATGACACAATGCAGAACAGAGGAGAGAAATGAAATATAATTTCTGGTAAATTTAAACATATTTCTAGGTCTAACAAACCCATATTTTTCGATATCTCAATCCTACCTACTTAGCTTATAGAATCATAGAATCCTACAGTGTAGAAGGGGGCCATTTGGCCCATTGAGTCTGTACTGACTACATTGCCACCCAGGCCCTATCCCTATAACCCTAGCTTGTTCCCCTGACAGTAACGGGCAATTTAGCATGGCTAATCCACCTAATCTGCACATCTTTGGACTGTGGGAGAAAACCAGCGCACCCAAAGGAAATCGGGGAGAACATGCACATTCCACACAGACAGTGACCCAAGCCAGGAATCGAACCTAATCACCGCGCCTTCTTTACTTCACACCCCTTAATCTCATCCTTGTGCAAATAGGTGCATGAATTTTCAATCTACTTATATGCCAGGATTTTACAGGATGCTGGTAGCTCCATTCACTTGCCAGGAAGTCAAGGACAAAGCTGCGTCCACTAGTTATAGAGGAACTGATTTTAATGTTGGTCAGGCAGTTCAATGCCAATCATGGCTTCTGCCTTCTAGGCTAGATGCTACACTGCCAAGAGGTATTCGTCAATTGGAACTGCAGCCAGTACTGGGTGAGCCACCATGAAGAAGATCCCAGAATGAAGGTTAATTGGGCCTGACTCAATGGGGTCTTCAGAGATGGGGGTTCTCCAGTTGGGCCAGCCCTTTCTATTTGGGTTCCCTCCAAGCCTGAATGTGCAGGGAGACCACCAGGTTTTATTTAGCAACGTCCCCACATGGCACAGAGCCCACCCCTGCCATATCAACAGCAGGAAGAAGTGGCCTCGACGTTCTAAGGGCAGGCATGCTATACACAACTTTCCTCATCACTGGTAAAGTGCCAGCAGTGATGGGAATGTGACAGCCATCATACCCTCCATGATGCAACCTGCCCCCTCCTTGCTCCCTGCCTCCCAGTACACTCCATAGGTCCCATAAAACCACAGCCATTGACCTTGAGAGATTCCCCAATTCTATTCTGCTCAGAATGTAATAAATATCTCCAAAACCAAGCTGCTTTTGCTTTTCATTTCTGCAGAGCTATGGATTTCAATTTTTACCTTGTGCAATCAGCTAATTTCTCCAAGTCAAAAATATGTGCACTGTTTGATGAATGTGCATCAAACCATAATCCCAACGCACAAAAAAAATTGCTTCTCGCTGCTGCAACAGTATAGTTAGCTGTAATTAATAGTTTACATTCTCTAAATATCAGCATAGTTTCAGTGCTGGAGGAAAATTTTAAATCCTCATGATTATTACATTCAGGAACAAAATACTGGTTGGGGAGAACAAAAAAAAAGAGAAAATAAATTCCCTGGATTAGTTGCAGTCACCATGTAGAAACCTTTAACCTCAATAATTTACAGTGGTGATCAACAGAATTCTCCTCTCATTTCTGTAGCATAAGGTTTCGATTTCACAACTAAGTTACTGTGTTGCTGGAAAAAGAGATGTGCTGTTGAAACTTTTCATCTTGCGCTCATCAGGACAGGCACAAGAATTCCAAATCTCAGAGGCAGCACTGATTTATAATGCAGGAGAAAAGGGTGCTGTTTTGTTGGCAAATTATCATTGAGTGGTTGAGGCACATCCATGGGGAATGCACCAAGAAACTATTCTTCCCCAAGCTGCTGTATAATTCAAAAAAGGCACAATACCTGGACATGTTTCTTTTGCTTGCAGCGGACAGTTCCTCACATAAGAACATAAGAACATAAGAAATAGGAGCAGGAGTAGGCCATCTAGCCCTTTGAGCCTGCCCCGCCATTCAATAAGATCATGGCTGATCTGTCGTGGCTCAGTTCCACCTTCCCGCCCTCTCCCCATAACCCTTAATCCCCTCTCTTATCAAAAATCCATCAACCCGCGTCTTAAAAATATTTAGCGAGGCAGCCTCCACCACTTCAACGGGCAGAGAATTCCAGAGATTCACCACCCTTTGAGTGAAGAAGTTCCTCCTCAGCTCCGTTCTAAACCGCCCCCCCTTTATCTTGAGGCTGTGCCCCCTAGTCCTACTGTCTTTTTTGAGCGGGAAGAGTCTCTCCACCTCTACCCTATCCATCCCATTCATCATCTTATACGTCTCAATGTGATCTCCCCTCATTCTTCTAAACTCCAACGAGTACAAGCCTAGTTTATTCAGCCTCTCCTCATAGCTCAACCCCCTCAACTCCGGTATCAGCCTAGTAAACCTCCTCTGCACTCCCTCCAAGGCCAAAATATCTTTGCGCAGGTGCGGCGCCCAAAACTGCACACAGTACTCCAGCTGCGGCCTCACCAATGCCCTATACAGCTGCAGCAAGACCTCCCTACTTTTATATTCAATCCCCTTCGCTATGAAGGCCAGCATCCCATTCGCCTTCCTGACCACCTGCTGCACCTGCAAGCTGGGTTTTTGCGACTCATGCACAAGGACCCCGAGGTCCCTCTGCACCGTCGCCTGCTGCAGTTTTTCGCCACGTAAGTAATAGTGAACATATGTAGCTTTTTGCAAGTGTAAGTGAGCCACATTGCAAGCCTGACTACTCTTAAATTGTTATTATTGTCATTCTTGACACACTTGGGATTGTTCTGCAAGTGCTACCCAATCAGGTAATTACATCCAATGTTAAGCACTATGTTCTGAGTTTTGTGAGCACAGGCTGGCTGAGTACAGTCAGTATCTGCATTTTGGAAACAGCTGAAGAACATGCTGTCTTATACGGTCATCCAGCTGTTGAGATGTAAGTTCTACCTACCTAGCATCAGATTTGCACTGAAATCCACAAACCACACCACTCATTTGTGTGGTTATTGTACATTAGGCGCTTAAGTAATTAATTCTGATGTGTGCTTTTCTTGTATAACTTGAGTTTTTAATAGATTGAATTCTATTCAGAAAGGAGATTGGTCAATCGTGGTTATTAACAGATGAGAAATCCTTCAGCAGAGCTAACATTAATATGAAAGTCACTGGGTAACTTAATTGTGAAGTGTTAACATGGCTGTGATTTCCCCATAGATTTAAAATATGAAAATTGCATTTGAATATTGGGCACATTTATTGCAGAGCTAAAACAGTATTTTCATATTACATTTAAATGAGATAAAAATGTAGCTTTTTGCATTTGTGCAGCGCCTTGGCATTAAAATTCCCTCGTGTTGTGGAGAAATTTCTTTGAGAGCATCTTTTAAAGCAATCATCCTGTTCCTTGTGTTTCAGAGATTAAGTTAAGAGCTGTACAATTTACTTTTATCTTTAATGGAAACTATTTCCCTGTTTTTCTTTTCTTGAATGAAGACTATGATGATTTCTACTTAGAACTCACACTATCTGCACTAGCTCTCCTGCATGAAAGCAAGCAAAACAAAAGTAGGAACTGGAAGATGTGAATTGGACCAATCCCTCACAAATACTGTCCATTTAATGCATCTTCAAAACTGCATCCTGATATAGTCTTATAAATGTTTGAAAAATGCTGACACAGGTCCTAGGTTCTGACTTTCTACACATTAGATTTCACTTTGAAGTGGGTACAAATAAGGCAAACATCTCCGCTTGCAATGGGAAACAACTTTGATGAAACAGTCTACAATTAGTTTGTCAACACTGTCCATTCTTCAATATGCATGGTCAAGCAGAACAACTCAACAACTAATCTTTCCTTTTCAAATCCTTATGTTCTCAGGTCTAGCTGATGAATTTATTTGTTGTAGGAAATAAAGCACATTGGTTGATAAATTGAGCTGAGCCAAAAAAGTCAAACATCTTCGCTAAACCTGTATTAATTTCTTCATGAGACAACATTAACATACACAGAACGATGGAACACATTTTAGGAGTAAATTCACCAATTGGTCAAAACATAAAGTATGGCCAAAACAGATATAGTCATAGTTTATCTTGGACCACCTATGATAATTATACTGCAGGAGGAACTTATGACTCATTTTAACAAACAAGTGTTAGATTACTGAGACTTATGCAGGTCTGGAAAACAAAATAATCTATGCACATCTAATTAATAATTAATCACAGCTATCTTTGATTTGATTTCTTATTGTCACATGTATTGGTATGCAATGAAAAGTATTGTTTCTCACACATTATACAGTCAAAACATACTGTTCATAGAATACATAGGGGAGAAGTAAAGGAGATGGTGCAGAATGTAGTGTAAAAGGCATAGCTAGGATGTAGAGAAAGATCAGCTTAATGTAAAGTAGGTCTATTCAAAGTCTGATCACAGTAGGTAAGAAATCGGTTAGTACATGATCTCAGACATTTGCATATTTTTCCTGACAGAATGGGAGGAGAGTATGGCTGGAATTTTAACCGGCACACTTGGCCACAGAATCGGAGTGGACAAGGGGCAGACAATAGAAATGTTTGTTGACCTCGGGTAGGATTTTACAGTTTTGGGATAAGCGATCCCATAAAATCCCACCCTATGTCCAGGGTGCGTGGGGTCCTTTTCTAAGGCAGCAGGAAGTGTAGACGCGGTCAATGGATGGGAGGCTGGTTTGTGTGATGGACTTCATTGTTTCAAGCTGAAACCACTAGAAATCAAACAAATTTTGCCGTGGAACAGCACAATAATTTAAGTTATATTTCCACGCTGATGCCTTCTGAAATAAGACGCCAATGATCAAGGACTTGGTTGAAGCAGTGCTACTTTTTAAAAATCCCATATGCTATTAAGTTGCTAGAAAGTCACTTTTGGCTCATGAGAATATTTGCAACCGCTTTTGGCATATTTAATTATATTGAGGGTCCTTTACCAATTTACTGATTTAGTTCCACCTTTGTGATTAAACTCATCTACTGACCCAGGCCCAGAAATTGAATTTTCTCCTAGTTTTATTGAGCAGGGCAAACGAAAAAAATGGCTTACCAACGACACAGTTGAGATCAAAAGTGCCTGCTGCACAATAATTAATTGACATTTACATGTAGTTCATCTTTACTGCAGTGCCGACAGACATAGGTGATTGAAAAAAGGACGGCTATACCACAATGCGCAAGCACAACACAAGACAAATTCATGCAAAAGACATTTGAGAACAGGCCCATTTATTTCATTTCAGAGGTTACCAGGCAAAGTCAGAAAATCCCCACACCCATGAAATGCAGCTGCACCTAACTACAACTCAATTACATGTTCTTGGTAATTAAGGAACTATAATGTCTGTATAAACCATTAAGGATTGAGCAGCTGACCTTTGTATGAATAACTGAAGGGAACTTCAATTAAAGTAGGTTTCCACCCCTGGGCTTAGATATGCATATACATAGTGTATGTTGTGTCTCCTGATTAGAATTACTCAGTCTATGTTTTTGCTTTTCCTCTTCTATTAATGTTTAATTTTCTAAGAGGTATTCTTGAAGAGATTACTTGACAGATCAGCAAATCAAAGAACTGCAGGGAGAAATGTCAATGGGAGATGAACCTTAAAGGGAAAATATTTACAGGATCTCAAAACACGTTCTTATTGTTGTTTGTTCTAACTGAGAAAGGGCAGTTTTGAAAGTTCCATCAATTTCCAGCCCCCCGCCTTCAATCTGACTCACTGTTCAAGTGAATAAATGATGATTTAAGGCCAGATGAGCTGTGTAAATTAATCCCCGTTGACTTAATTTATCTAAAAAATTTCTCTGCACTGGCAGATTCTGACTAACAGCTCTGACCTCTACTTCTCTATACGAGGGTAATCTGAAGCTTAAAGTCTATCAAAGCCAACTAATTACAGAGAATTTATAATACCTCTTATTTAAGTAGTCTGCATCGATATTAATATTTATCAGAATCTTTTATTTAATTTTGTGGATATAAATACTCAAAGGTTAAGTGAAATGCATTACTTTAAGTTATGTCTCCTTTGGTAACACCATGTGATTTTGAAGTTTTATTCCTTCAATGTTTGTGTCCTTACTTTTGTTCATGAGGTATGATTACATTTCCAAATCAATGGTCTTTGCACAAGTACACAGAACAGTCACAATAATGGTACTAACCTGGAATTCACAAAGTGGAGGTCTGTGCATGACACGTAATTAGTGAGTGACTAATCACGTAACATGTGCCGACCTTCCAACCCGATTTCCAATATGTCTCCCCATCCTGCATGGATGCATTACCAGGGGTGCTGATTTATAATATCTACTTTATATTTGTGACTGTAAAACCAAGTTGAAAGTGGTCACTATCAAGGTTTTAAAAAAAGGTGGAATTTGCTAGGACAGCAATGCTAAGCTGGAGTTTTTATTGATTAAATGTCAGGGAAACCAAAAGAAATGAATAATTTGACCATCTTTAACTACTGAGGGAAAATGCATTTGCACACTGTGTGATGGGTCCTGCTTTTAATTCTGATACATTTGGGAGAAAGAAGAACAGGCAAACAAGATTGCGCATTAGCACCTTAGAAGAAACAAAAAAGGCAAGTTTATAGAAGTATTGCCCATACTGATATGAATAAAATAGGAATGGACAGGAAACAATGATGGAGAGACAGAGGAATTCAAGTGCAGTACCATATATCAGACACAGCTTTCTCTTTTAGTTTATCCAGGAATGTAAAAGAGTGATGAAGTCTCCACAGACATAGGAACTGCCTTGGGTTTTATAAAGAGGTGTTATTGAAAGCTATTAAGGGGAACTGTTGTATGTTGGTTGAGGAATGACTGCTGAGAAATTGGTATGTCTAAACAACAACTGGTTAATTCGTTACAATTTACTTATACTTTTTGCTTAACAAATCACCCCATTGTGCTTTTCGGTAAGGTGTGGAGATGCCAGCGTTGGACTGGGGTGGGCACAGTAAGAGGTCTCACAACACCAGGTTAAAGTCCAATAGGTTTATTTGGAATCACAAGTTTTCGGAGCGCTGCTCCTTCAGCAGGTGAGCTTTACAATCAGAGCAGCAAAGACCAGGCAAGGGAATGAGATATAAGTTTGTGGTAGTAATAAAGACAAGTTTTTGTATTCTGAAGAAGGAAGTGTGGGCCCTGATCAACTTCATGTTCAGATCTTGAAAGAGATTGATGCATTGGTTTTAACTTTCCAAAAATCCCTAAGTTTGGAGAAGGTCCCATTAGATTGGAAGACAGCAAATGTTGACTCCATTATTCAAAAAGAGAGGGAGGTAGAAACGAGGGGGAAGTAGAAGCTAGTTAGTTTAACATTGTCGGAGGGAAAAATGATAGAAGGAATTATTAAATAAGTTGAGAGGCATAAATTGGGTAGATTGTAAGAATCTTTTCCCCATGGCAGAGATGTCTAAGACTAGAGGGCATAGATGTAAGCTGAGAAGTAAATGCTTTAGAGGGGCCTGAGGAAAAGTTTTCTCACCCAGAGGTAGTGGAAATATAGAACTCGTTGCCTGAGAGGGTGGTGGAGGCAGGTACTCCTGCAACATTTTTTCAAGCATCTTAACCAGCACTTAAATCGACAAGTTATAGTAATCTATGGACCAAGCGTCAGTAAATGGAATTGCTGTAGATTTGCTTTTGATGGTTGGCATTGATATGGTGGGCTGAAGGGCCTGCTTCTGTACTATGTGACTCTAAGACTTATTGCAGGGCATTTGCATAAGTTCAAGATAATCAGGCAGAGTCAACATGCTTTTGTGCAAAGGAAATCAAGATTAACCAGCTTATTAAAATTCTTTGAGGCAGTGACATGTGCGATGGATAAAGGGGAATCAGTGGATGTACTGTACTTAGATTTTCAGAAGGCATTTGATAAAGTGCCACATCAAAAGTTATCACAAAAAAAACCTCATGTTATAGGGGTAACATATTAGCATAGACAGATGATTGGATGGTTAACAGGAATGAGAGAGTAGCCACAAATGGGTGAATATTAGGTTGGCAAGATGTATTGAGTGGCATGTCATTGAGATCAGTGCAGGGGCCTCAGCTGTGGATGAAGGCTTGCCAAATTTGCTGATGAGACAAAGATAAGTAGAAAAGTAAGTTGTGAAGTGGACATCTTACTAAATGGAACAGCAGGCTCGATGGGCTGAATTGACTATTCCTGCGCCTTGTTCATATGTTTGTTCAACTCAAAATGATAACTCTTTCTCCAAAAATGCTGCCAAGCTGGGAATTGAACCCGGGTCCCTGGCATTTTAAGGTAACAGTGCTAACCATGGATTTCCATAGCGGGCAGTCCAGTAAAATTCCGATAAATTTTTTTTGACTTCAGCATCACCAATTACCTCAATAAACGAACCTCATGATCTCAGTGAATTGGGATATGCCTTACCTCCCTATAATCTTGATAATTTTTTTGAAGTCTAATCAAACAATATCACTTCTTACCTTCCAGAAGTCACCTCTCTAAATGTATCTCTTTGACTAATAAAAATGGAAAGTGCTGGAAAATCTCAGCAGGCTTGGCATTTTTGGAGGAAGAGTTATCATTTTGATCTATTCAATTCTTAAATCGAACAGGAGATAGTAACAACAGTCTACAAGAAAACATTATTCCTTCAAAATCCCTCATGTGGAAGCAAAAGTGGATTGGACTGAGCTGCATATTTCTTGTAAAAACATTTTGTCGCCTTTCATTGTGCAAAAGAGCAGCTTTTTTCAAACTTTCCAATTATTGAATGTCTCTTCAAGTATTGACAAACTGGGCCTCGTGCTAAAACTCACCAAGCTATTTATGAAGAGTCTCCCTCCAGTAATGCAATTCTATTATTTTTGCCTTTATATATCAACAGGAGTGGCAAATAAAGTCACAGCAGTGTTCCTATAATCTATAGTTGTTTAACATTCATAAAAGCAACAGCATGACTTCACGCTTCTTATGAATAGCTATAAATTTGATAGGATTGCACCCCACAGTAATAAAGAATGCTAATGTAGTGCTTGCAATATGCTACTGACATAGTCCGAGCTTCACATGGCACCACCTAACCATTTGCTCTAACCACTGGAGTCAAATTCCATTTATAACATGTTAAACACACTGGTGATTTGGGGCTGTAACTGTTTTTCACAGGGTGTGCTCACAGTTCATTCTCTGTGTCTGTGCCCCTTCAAAAACTAGTGATCAGAGAAGCAGTTGTTGCCTTAAAAACACTCCAATAGGTTCATTGGGGAGGTGATGGCCTAGTGGAATTATCGTTGGACTTAATCCAGAAAATTCAGCTAATGTTCTGGGGACCCATTTTCAATTCTCACCATGTCAGATGGTGGAATTTGAATTCAGTAAAAATATGTCTGAAAATCAAGGATTGACTAATAACCGTGAAACTATTTGCAATCGTCGGAAAAATCCATCTATTTCACTAATGTCCTTAAGAGGAGGAAATCTGCCATCCTTACCTGGTCTGGTCTACATGTGACTCCAGAACCACAGCAATGTGGTTGACTCTCAATTGCCCTCTGAACAAGAGCAACTAAGGATGGGCAATAAATGCTGGCCCAGTCAGCGGCGCCCGTGTCCCAAGATTTTAAAAAAATCATTTGCGAAGGTGTGACTATCGAGGGATGGAATTAAAATTAGGGGGTGGCACAGTGGCAAGCACTGCTGCCTCACCGCTCCAGGGACCCAGGTTCGATACCCGGCTTGGATGACTGTCTATGTGGATTCTGCACATTCTCTTTGTGTCCACATGGGATTTTTCCGGGTGCTCCGGTTTCCTCCCATGAAGGACATGCTGGTGAGGTGCATTGGCCATGCTAAATTCTCCCTCAGTGTACCCTAACATGCTTCGGAGTGTGGCGAATTTTCACAGCAACTTCACTCCAGCGTTAGTGTAAGCCACCTGTGACATTAATAAATAAATAATTAAATACAAATCAGTCAGTCATTTGTTTCCTTCTGCATTCCCATGCTGTTGTACTGCTTGAATCAGGAATCAAATTCAGATTGGCTCTGTGACATACAGACTAGAATCCATAACTCAATCACCTTGAAACAGGCAATGCTGTTAATTCTATCCTCAGGATTCAAGATTCATAAATGTTCTCCAACCAATTTGTCATGGTTTACACAGCCCTGTTCTTAGAGGGTGATAATTGCATCAATATCAGCACTGTTATTATCTAAGTCCCATGATGAGTGACAGAGGTGACTATGGTCTTCCAGACTCTCCTACCACAGCAACAGTGAACGTTCTCGTTGCTGGAGTACTGGTTAAGTCAGTCTCCAATGCTGTCTGGCTGCCTCCTTCGCTTTCAGCCTCTTGTTTTTCATCTATTAATCCTTCAGGTGTTGACTAGGCACGCCAACACTCCTGCACAGGTAACGGGGTAAATTATCTAGTTCCTGCCCATCTGCTGCAGGGGTCGTCACAGTGAGGGATGGAAAATTTGACAGACCGTCGGAAGGTCAGGTGGAAATTTCCAGACTTGGTGTGGTTGGGGCCGGAAAATCCCAATCAACAGGGCAAACTCTCCCGTTCCGCCCTTCACGGGAATAGTGGCAGGCAAGGGACAGACCATGGAAGGGTCCACTGACCTTGGGCAGGATTTTCCAGTTTGGGCACACATGGCTGGAAAATCCCACCTGTTTAACAACATGTCTGAAGAATTCCATTTGTCTTCTTTTGACTTTATTTAAGTTTGCTTGTTTCTCTGGCCTGACTCTTTATTTCTTTGTTGGTTCTTTCCTCCAGATGGCTGATCCTTAGGATCCTCTTCCAGCACCACATTTCAAAGCTGTCGATCTTCTTCCACTTTCCCAATGCTAAAGCTTTCACATCTATAATGCATTACTGACCAAACACAACATTTTGGTGTACGGATTCTTGTTTCAAAAATGTTGCTTCACTTGTACAAATACTTTTTGTCTTGTTCAACCTCTTTTTCAGATTTCACTACTACATTTAACATTAGATATTACTGTCCAGTCAATAAAATGAAAGCCAGGGAGGTTGGATTTTGAGCCACTGAAAGACTCTGCCTTTAAAGCTTATTTATTAGTGTCTCAAGTAGGCTTACATTAACAATGCAATGAAGTTACTGAGAAAATCCCTGAGTCGCGACACTCCAGCATCTGTTGGGTACACTGAGGGAGAACTTAGCGTGGCCAGTGAATCTAACCAGCACATCTTTTCGGACTGTGGGGGGGAAAAGGAGCACCCAGAGGAAACCCACACCAACATGGGGAGAATGTGCAGACTCCGCACAATCACCCAAGCTGAGAATTGAACAGGCTCCCTGACACTGTGAGGTGGCAGTGCTAGCCACTGTGCATTTTGTGTAGAGGTGAAGAACCACTTTGCAGTGCTACAGTTGGAAGGAACAATGAATGTAGAAGAGCAGTTTCATATATTTAAGAAGGTCTTAACAGAAAGTTAAGGTTCTGACAAAAGCAAAGAATTTCAAGGCTTGCCTACTTACCATGAACAGCTGGGACTGTAATGTTGATGATAAAATTGTAACATTTCTGTTCCAGTTGGTGAAATCTCAGGCAGCAAATTTCTAAACACATTAGTTTCATATAAAAGTCAGAATGCTGCAGAATCTGGAAATCTAAAAGAGGAAGTGTTAAATACATCCAGGAGATCATACAGTAGCTTTTGAGAGACAGAGGGACAGTGAAAGCAATGACTTTGAATATTTTTAGGCAGAGATGGATAAATTCTTGGTAAGAAAGAGGCTGGAAGGTTTATTGGGATGAGGTGGGCTGCAGATTTCAGGTGACTATCAGATTGGCTATGATCTTCTGAAGTGGCAGAGCAGGCTCAAGAGGCCAAATGGCCTATGCCTGCTCCTTGTTCATCTGTTTGTAACAATAATTAGTGTTTGCTGGGTCCATTCATTCGTTTGAACAGACGAAGGGACAGCACTGATACAAGTTATAAAATGGTTTTCTTTTATTGAACAGAACTTAAAATATTAAATGACAGAAGCAACAAGAAAAAGAAAAACAAACTCAGAGCCCCTGTACTGAGCTTGAAAGCTGATGTCAAAAACAAACTGAAAGCTCACACTAAAATCCAAACTATATTTCAACTCTTATCTTGTTATTGGAAATGTTTTCTGCAGCCTGTCTCCGTTTTAGAACAAAGGACAAAAAAAATTGTTCTTTGGTCCTCCAAGCCTACACTGACCATGCTGCCTGACTTAACTAAAACCCCTTACCCTTCTGGGGACCGTATCCCTCCATTCCCGTCCTATTCACGTACTTGTCAATATGCCCCTTAAAAGTCACTACAATATCCGTTTCCAATACCTCCCCCGGCAACAAGTTCCAGGCACCCACTACTCTCTGTGTAAAAAATCTGCCTTGTACATCATCTTTAAACATTGCTCTTCACACCTTAAACTTGTGCCCCCTAGTAATTGACACTTCCATCCTGGGAAAGAGCTTCTGACTATCCACTCTGCCCATGCCTCTCATAATCTTGTAGACTTCTATCAGGTGTCTCCTCAACTCCGTCGCTCCAGTGAGAACAAACCAATCTTCTCCAATTTCTCCTCATAGTTAATGCCCTCCATACCAGGCAACATCCTGGTAAATCTTTTCTGTACCCTCTCCAAAGCTTCCACATCCTTCTGGTAGTGTGCCGACCAGAATTGAACACTATACTCCAAGTGTGGCCTAACTAAGATTCTATAAAGCTGCAACATGACTTGTCAATTTTTAAACTCAATACCCCGGCCGATGAAGGCAAGCGTGCCATAGGCCTTCTTGACTACCTTCTCCACCTGCATTGAAACTTTCAGTGATCTGTGTAACTATACACTCAGGTCCCTTTGCCTACCAATACTCTTAAGGGTTCTGCCATTTATTGTATATTTCCTATCTGTATTAGACCTTCCAAAATGCATTACTTCACATTTGTCCGGATTAAACTCCATCTGCCATCTCTCCGCCCAAGTCTCCAACTGATCTATATCCTGCTGTATCCTCTGATGGTCCTCATTGCTATCCACAAATCCACCAACCTTTGTGTTGTCCGCAAACTTACTAATCAATCCAGTTACATTTTCTTCCAAATCATTTATATATATATTACAAACAGCAAAAGGCCCCAGCATTGATCCCTGAGGAACATCACTTATCTCAGCCCTCCATTCAGAAATGCATCCTTCCACTGCTACCCTCTGTCTTCCTTGACAAAGCCAGTTTTGTATCCATCTTGCCAGTTCATCTCTGATCCCATGCGACTTCACGTTCTGCACCAGTCTGCCATGAGGACCTTGTCAAAGGCCTTACTGGAGTCCATGCAGACAACATCCACTGCCCTACCCTCATCAATCATCTTCATCACTTTCTTGAAAAACTTGATCAAGTTTGTGAAACACGACTTCCCTTCACAGAACCATGTTGCCTCTCATTAATACTTCCATATAGGAAAAAATTCTTGCAACTGGTGTTACGAAGAACTTCTTTGCCTGAATTGTGTACTCTACAGGAATGTGGTCAATTTTTGGTTAACCTTTAGCCTATTGATTCTACATCTAGTCAGGTTAGCAGCGTTAGTTACAAAGGCAGAAATATCATAAAATGAAGTATGTGCATAGACTGAAACAAACAGGGCTAGAATCTCTCAACATTTCAGGAGCAAGATCCTCCCTCAATACAAAGAAGGGGTTCTGTATTCAATATGAAGGAGGAAACTGAATAAGGCTGGTAATTGGACACACGGATCATGATGCACAATCAGCCCACACCCATTTGCTGGATGCACACTTGGTGCTGCTGGCTAATTTATATGATAGTAGTATGCAGCCCTGTGACAAGTGTGCTACTGACTGGCTGCATCCCTCAACATGGAATCCAAAGATTCCGGAGACAACGAGCGTTTAATTCCAGTCTGCACCACTTAACGTTAAACTGCACTTCTTAAAGGTGAGGTGCATTCTGACTGCAGCAGGTGATGGAAGGGGATGAGGAAGAGCTTATGTGTAGGAAGAAGAGTGAGCATCATGCAAAAGGATAGACAGCCTGCTCCAAGGTGTAGCACTGACAGCCTTGGTACAGGAGGTTGACTGGAAGAAAGAGACTGTCTATTCCCATCCTATGTTATTTTCCAATTTCAGTCATTCAAAGCAATCCAGCAGAGTAACTTTTTCAATCTCTCACTGACAGCGACAACCTTTTTTAATGTTTAAAAAGTGGGGCCTTTAAAAAATCTTAAGATCATGAAAGTTATTACATGGTGGCACAATGGTTAGCACTGCTGCCTCAGAGTGCTAGGACCCGGGTTCGAATTCTGACATGGGTCATTGTCTGCGTAGAGTCATGATGTGGAGATGCTGGCGTTGGACTGGGATAAGCACAGTAAAAAGTCTCACAACACCAGGTTAAAGTCCAACAGGTTTATTTGGTAGCAGTGTTCCAGATGTAGTCTCACCAAGGCCCTATACAGTTGCAACAACACTTTCCTACTTTTATACTCTATTCCATTAGCTATAAATGCCAAAATTCTGTTTGCATTCCTTATGACCTGTTGCATCTGCAAATGAACTTTCTGCGATTGATGCACAAGGATCCCTCTGCAAAGCATTTTGAAGTTTATCTCCATTTGATAATAAGTTGCCTTTTTATTCCTCTCACCAAAATGGATAACCTTACACCTATCCACATTAAATCCCATCTGCCCAAATTTCGACCCACTCATTCATTTGTAAATTTCTTATTTCCTCATTGTAATTTGCTTTCTCACCTACTTTAGTGTCATCTGCAAATTTGGCTTTAGTACATTCTATCCCTGCTTCAAAGTCGTTAATATAGATGGTAAATAGTTGGGGTCTGGGGACCAAGCCCTGTGGCACCCCATTAGTAACAGCTCATAAAAGATAAAGACCCATTTATCCCCACTGTTTATTTTCTGTTGGTTAGCCAATCCTCTATACAAGGCAACACACACTACCCGCCAAGGTAATAGATTACATTGAGGCACAACATTACTTTCGAAATTCTGGTATATGGAAATATAATGGGAAAGTGGGTTGGGGAATTTGTCCTTAGTATCTCTGAAATAGGGACATTAAAAGTCAGCAAATGCTTCCCAATTATTCCTGCTAGGAAGTGCATGAGTATGAATGTGATGTGACAGAAACAAAAAGCTTGGCTTATGATCCCCTACTGCTAACAATCACTGTCTGGACTTTCAGATGAAAAATAGTGATTTGAAAAAGTACTGAAAGACTATTGCCAAGTGGAAGAGGGAACAAAGTCAGACAGAAACATCACATCAGAAAGTAAAAGTATTTACCAAGTCCAACTAGTGTATTGATCCAAATAAAGAACTTTAATATGCCAACTAGCTACAAATTCATTGTTGCACATTTCTGTATAATCCTCTCGCATAAATATCCTAGCAATCACCACTGACCAGAAACTTAAGTGTTCCATCTCAGAAATAATATGGTTACTAGAGCAAATTATAAGTCGGAATTCTGTAGTAAGCAATTTGCCTTTTGACTTTCCCAATTATAATTGCCCACCTTCTAAAAGACAACTCAGCAGTGATGGAATACTCTACGCTTGCCTGGATGAGTGCAGCTCCAATAGCTCTTGACATCATTTAGGACAAAGCAACATGCTGCCCTCTCTTCTATCTTAAACATTCACTCTGTCTGCCACTAGTGCACTCTTGGAGCAATAGGCACCATCTAGAAGACGCACTGCAGCAACTCAGCACAGCCTTATCAAAGGTCCCTCCAAAATTCTATCCTTAACCACCATGGGAAAACCACGACTTGAAAGCCTCCCTCCCTGCCTCCAAGTCGCACAACATCATGAAGTGAAAATGCACCACTGTTCCTTCGCTGTGACTGAGCCAAAATCCTGAAATTCTATCCCTCACAGCACTGCATTTACCAACCCCATGTGGACTGCACTTGTTTAGAAGGAAGTACACCATCAACTTCTCAAGGGCAAATGGGGATAGGGAATAAATACAGGACAGTAAATGCCAGTGATGTCTCATGAACAAGGAAAAATGATCACTTAGGATCATAGAATCACGGAATGGTATGGAAAGAGAGGTGGTCATTCAGACCATCAAGACTGCCCAATTCTTGATCCAAACATTCAAATACAAACAGAACAATCCTTATTTGAGGAAAACCAACACTAATAGAATGTGTGGGCTGACAAAGGACACCAGTGGCAGTATCCCCTTTAACTTCTTTTTGCTATATATGGCTGGCTTGCCATGTTGCGTGGTTCCTTTAGAATTGGTATGCAGTCATGTATGCATGCATCTTTAAGAGAACATTACATGCAGCAGACTGCTTATTCCTTGTGTTTCACGTGGCAGAAAGCTGCAGGCTACACACCTGCATACCTTACGGGGAAGATCGACTGATAGCTTGTCGCCATGGCAACCACAATGATCAGTCAGCCTCCATTTTGAATGCGGTCCACCACTTGGCGGTCAATGTACTGCAAAAGGAGCAGGTTTGACATGGGCCAGTCTTAACCTGACAAGCTGCATCAGGACAACTGTTTGGTGTCTCTGTAGCCTCCTGGTTCAATGCAAGGTCAGAACTTCAAAATCATGGCTTTGTCTGCGTCACCACAATGGCCAGGTGGGCACACTCTTTAGTCACGTAGACATGAAAACAAAACGCCAAAATCTTCACTTCAAATAAAAAAAGGTAGCCCAATCAGATAATTTATCACATAGCCCATTAACTCCAGGAACTGACTGCCAGATTTCACAGAAGACAGTAACTTATCCATTTATTTTGCATAAAATCCATATTCTCTCAGTGTTTCCCTTGTTGTTGCAATTCAGAATCAATGATTAAATAACAATTTTCTGGAGGTAGCAGCACTTTCAAAGCAAAGCACTTGCTTCGTTCTGTGTCACACGGGTTACATTTGTTAATTAACTCCACCTTGTGAAGATGAATCTCTCAGCAAAGGACTTGTCCCTACAGCACTCAGAAAACCGATGTGCCATGAGGGAAAAGGCACTCAACAACTTTTGGCAGCCATGGGCAACATCATTACTTCCATTTCCAGAGGCCAATCTATATCATGATTAATTTCCTAAAACAGCTCTGGTCGGCTTTTGCAGCATTGAAAGAGTGCCGACAGCAACCTTCAGCTAGTACTGCTTTAGAAGATGAATCATAGCTGTTTTCGTCTAAAACTAAAATGCATGTCAAATTACCAGACAGACGTGCCTCCTGACGATAGTCTGAATTAAGTTAGCTGAATGGGTACATTCTCAGAAAATATTGTTCCGGACGCAGCTGACTGACGTATCTGTTGGAACCGAACATAATCCTGAAATAAGCATGTTATTTACACACCGTTTGCTGCACAGAAACAGTCCATTCGGCCCAACTGGTCTATGGTCCACATGAGCTTCCTCCCACTCGGCACGAACTAACAATGGCGCCAGGGTGGCACAGCGGTTAGCATTGCTGCCTCATACCGCCAGGAACTAGGGTTCAATTCCCAGCTTGGGTCATTGTCTATGCGAAGTCTGCACGTTCTCCCCATGCCTGCATGGGTTTCCTTTGGGTGCTCCAGTTAAAGTTTTAAAGTTTATTTATTAGTCACAAGTAAGGCTTACATTAACACTGCAATGATGTTACCGTGAAATTCCCCTAGACACCACAGTCCAGCGCCTGTTATGATCAATGCACCAGCGTAACTTTCAGAACATGGGAGGAAACTTGAGCACCTGGAGGAAACTCACGCTGACAGGGGGAGAACGTACAAACTCCACACAGACAGTGATCCAAGCGAGGAATCGAACCTGGGTCCCGGGCACTGTGAAGCAGCAGTGCTAACCACTGTGCTACTGTGCCGGTTTCCTCCCACGGTCCAAATGAGGTGCACCGGCCGTGCTAAATTCTCCCTCAGTGTACCCATACAGGCGCCAGAGTGTGGCGATTAGGAGATTTTCACAGTAAATTCATTGCAATGTTAATATAAGCCTACCTGTGCACTAATATAAAAAACACATTTTCAACTTAAGAACTCTATAAGTATATCCCTCGATTCTTTCTAGAGGTGGTGGCGTAGTGGTATTGTCACTGGATAAGTAATGCAGAGACCCCAAGCAAGATCTGGTGATCTGGGTTCAAATCCCACCATGACAGATGGCATATTTGAATTCAATAAAATCTGAAATTAAAAGTCTAATGATGGCCGTGAACTGATTGCCAGAAAAACCATCTAGTTCACTAACGGAAGTAAGTCTGCCATCCTGGTCTGGCCTACATGTGACTGCAGAATCACAACAGTGTGATTGACTCTCAAATGCCCTCTGAAATGGATGGCGGTTAGGGATGGGCAGTAAATGCTGGTCCAGCCAGCAGTGCTCATATCCCGGAAATAAATAAAACAAATCTCAGGTACTCATTAGGTTTCTCCTTAAATGTAAGTGTGGATCACACCTCCACTATTCCTTCTGGTAGCAAGTTTAATGTTCCAACTATTTTTGGCGGAAGTTCTCCTAACTTCCCTATTAGATTTATTAGTGGCTGTCTAATATTAATGATCCATAGTTTTAGACTTGATGCAAGTAGAAGCATTTTCTCTACATGAATTCTACCATAATTTTGAAGATCTACGTGAAGTCAAATTCCCCCCCAATCATTTCTGATGATTCATGATCTTGTTGGGCAGGGTACATTAGCTGTGCACTTATTAGCATTCGCTTCCAATCCAAATGTATTAATGGAGAGTTTGATGGTCGCAATCACTTCTTGCAAGAAAACTATTTATCTCATTGCCGTGTGTAGCAATACTGTGAATGAGTTTATTTACTTAATTGTCACAAGCAGGCTGATATTCAGTCTGCAATGAAGTTACTGTGAAAGTTCCACACTCCGCTACCTGTTTGGGTACACTGAGGGAGAGTTTAGCATGGCCAATGCCCCCTAACCAGCATGTCTTTCGGACTGTGGGGTGAAACCGGAGCACCCGGAGGAAACCCACCCAGACACATGGAGAACATGTGAACTCCACACAGTGACCCTTGCTGGGAATCGAATCCAGGTCCCTGGCGCTGTGGGGCAACAGTGCTCACCACTGTACCACCCCAGAGTTTTGAACAGCCTCCGCATTTCTGTATTTATTGGTGTATTGCAAAGATATTACAACATATATTGATTGGATAAAACATTAAATCCCAGGTCAGGTCAGCTCAAAGTGGATCAAGACACTTGTTAGAATTTGTATGACCAATTCATCTGGAAAACTTTGAAAAAAATTGAATCTGTTTTTATCTTTGGAACTATTCAAAAATACAATCAATGAAGATGCACTGAACATAGTGATGGTGCACATAAGAATCTTCCACTCTTTCAGACTGTAAGCCTATTCTTTCTATATGAAAACAGAAAATCCTGGAAAGACTCATCAGGTCTGGCAGCATTAAAGTGGAATTGATGGGTGGGATTTGTTGCCTGTTTTGTGGCAGCAGGAGGTGTCCATCATTGACCAGCAGTGACCCTCTGGTCCCACTGTTGTTGACAGGGTTTCTGGTTGAATGCGCCCCTCATCGTCATGAAACCCGTTGCGGGGGTGTGCCATCGGCAGGACTGGAAGATTGTTCTGGACAATCTTTTGAGTCTGCGTGAGAGCCACAAAGAGTCAGAATGTGAACTCTGTTTCTCCCTCCGCAGATGCTGCCAGATCTACAGAGTTTGCCAGCATTTTCTACTTTTAATCTCAGATTCTCAGCATCCGCAGTATTTTGATCTATTCTTTTCACTTTGTTTTAGAACATCATTTTGCAAGATGCCCCTTTTATAAAGGATGAACACTTAGCTGCTTTTGGCTGCCATTAAATATAATGATAGCACACATTGATTTTATTATTTGCTCTTGAGGACTCAGAGGAATACAATTTCTGTAGAGCAAATAACCTGAATGAAGCCCAGCATTTCTTGTTCTTGTGAAGGGAATAGCAAGCATTCCTTTTAGATGCTGCCTGTGTGTCAGTGTTCCTATCAGCCACACTAGGATCTGTGTTGTGCCTTACATCCGTCTTCCAGTCTAATTGCTCATTTTGAAGAACACATCATCTCCAACCAGTCCAACTATCCGTCTTTGTTTTTAACTGGTGCAACAGTCCAAAAACACCCCACGTCAGATGGACTGTTCCAGCAATATTTCAAATCAAGCCACATATCACCCCTGTAAATATTGACAGATTTACACAAGATTATTTTCCTATTCCTTCCTCAATGATTCCAATAAAGAAAGACTTTGGTCAAGATTTCCACTACTATGGAGAGCCTCTCCATCAGAGCAAAAATCCCAGAACAGGATGAAACATCAACGTTACCCTCCCGACCCCACCAAATCCAGCATTTCCTATCTTCATGGGGGTGGGACAGGGGTCAGGCCAGGATTCCTGCATGCATGAATTGCTGAGGCTATGTAACTCACTAGCTGTGTCCATTCACTTCAGATGTTTGTACCATTGCTGTGTGCAGCCTGGAGTGAGAGCAGCATCCCAGCTCAGAGTGATGTGTATTTTCTGTGCATTTCCTTTGGACAACCAGGTTACTCCTTGGGAGGTGAGTTATCCCTGTGCAGTTACACTGGTGAAGGGCAGAAGTCCCTTCACCAAAACCCCTTTATTTACAAGTCTGACAACAGCATACAGAGTGCTTTCAGTTAATAGTCTACACTCGGAGTCCCAGAGGAACTGGCACGCCTGGTTAAGTACAAAGCAAGAGGATCCCTGATTGGCCCATCGATTTGGCCCTTAATCAGGAAGTTCATACTCAAACAGGCTCAGCTCAATTGCGATTAAAATCATTACACATTGAAGCTTTCATTCAGTGCCCAGAATTGACAGGACCTTAACCTCCACTGTCCTCTCATGACCTAAGGGAGCGAGGGGGGTTGGGTGGCTGCTCTCCCTGAACAATGTTTTGTTGCTCCCATTGTACCTTGGAACCAAGTGCAAGGAAGAAATTTGTGCTTAGGAGTGTGCGTTGCTCTCCATCCAGGGAAACACAGAGGGTGGGCATCGCTCCCTCTCACGTAGAGGCAGAAGGAGCCAGTCATAGAATCATAGAATCCCTACAGTGCAGAAGGAGGTCATTCGTAAGAACATAAGAAATAGGAGCAGGAGTAGGCCATCTAACCCCTCGAGCCTGCCCCGCCATTCAATAAGATCATGGCTGACCTGAAGTGGATCAGTTCCACTTTCCCGCTCTCTCCCCATAACCCTTAATTCACTTGTCTATCAAAAACCTATCTACCCGTGACTTAAATATATTTAGCGAGGTAGCCTCCACCACTTCAACGGGCAGAGAATTCCAGAGATTCACCACCCTTTGAGTGAAGAAGTTCCTCCTCAACTCCGATCTAAACTAACCCCCCCCCCCCCGCTTATCTTGAGGCTGTGCCCTCTAGTCCTGCTATCCTTAAACGGCAACAGCAGCCCATCAAATCTTCACCAGAAATAATCCCACATATTTACCCCGCTAATCCCATTAACCTACACACACTGGGATACCAAAGGGCAATTTATCATGGCCAATGCACCTAAACCTGCACATCTTCGGATTGCAGGAGAAAACCAGAGGAAACCCACATAAACACAGGGAGAAAAGTTTTATTTATTAGTCACAACTAGTCTCATATTCACACTGAATGAAGTTACTGTGAAAATTCCCTAGTTGCCACACTGTTGCGCCTGTTCGGGTACACGAGAGAGTACACATGGCCAATGCACCTCACCAACACGTCTTTTGGATTGTGGGAGGAAACCAGAGAATCTAGAGGAAACTCATGCAGACACAGAGAGAACATGCAAACTCCACACAGACAGTGACTCAAACCGGGAATCGAAGCCAGGTCTTTAGAACTGTGAAGCAGTAGCGCTAACCACTGTGCCATGGTGCAAAGTGGGCATCTGAGCAAGTCAAAGTGAGCATCTGATGCTCAGAATGACGGCCATGGGGAGGAAGGAGGAACACGAGCACCAAACAGGAAGAGAAGAAGAAGAATATCCAGGTTCCAATCTGTGGGGAGGGTGGACAGACCAAAGGCATCGTATCTCAATATGGTAGAAAACCAGTGGCGGAGAAAACCTGGATTGAGTCATGATGTAGGGATGGATATTTATCATATGGTGCAGCAGCAAAAATCCATCAACATTCCCCACCCCACGCCCAGCTCTTGGCTGTGAGATAACCATCACACTAAACCTCAATGCCTCAGGCTCTTATCAGGGCTCAACAGGCGACTTGGCTGGTACTTCCCAGTTAGCAGGGCACAGATGCATTAAGGAACTGACTAATACTCTGTTTGTTCATGTGTGGGAGTATATTAGATTCCCCGTGGATTTTGAGTCTCAGATTCAGAGAGCCAAAGACTTTGCCTGATTTGCAGGCTTCCCTCAGAAGACCGTTGACTGCATTCATGTTTCAAACCAGGCCCCAACTCAGCATGCAGACTCTTTTGTGTATTGCAAGCTAATGTGCAGGCGGTTTGTGACTACAATGAGGAGTTTCTTCAAGTATGTGCAAGATTCCTGGGCAGCTGCTACGATTCCGTCATATAATGAACTTACAACTTCCCAGTCTATTTCATCAACCCACGCAGATCTGGAAATGGATCCTTGTAGATGAGGGCTAACTTATAAGAACTTGGCTAATGATCCCCTTTAGAAAGCTGCAACAGCAGCCATGTCATCACCAGGAGCACCATCAAGCAGGCCATCGGCAATTAAAACTGAAATTCAGGTGTCTCAGTCATTCAAAGGCAGTCTAATCTTTCCTGATGTAACTCAAAGTCTAATTTTGTTAAATTTGCATTGTGGGCATGGTTTGATGACGATCCATTTGATGATGGGGGCTTATCATTCATTGTTGCAGCAAGGGTTTGAAGAACAGTTACTCTTTGCTGCACATGCTGTGTGACATTGTGCAATGGAAGGGCCTCCAACCTAGTGAAGATGAGACCATGGGCAGAGACACAACCTCTGAGGAGGAGAATGATGAGGAACAGAAGGAAGAGGAGGAAGCCCAGATACATTGAGGCCTTTCCAATATAGATGAGGATGATGAGCCTGACAGTGGGAGAGCAGCAAGAAGACATGGACAAGCATCCAGGGGAGATACCCACAGGGGAGGGTTCATTGCCAGATGGGTTCATGCCCAGAATGGATTTTTGTAAGCTTCTCCAAAGGAACTAATGTCATTAGACAATCCCGGGTGACCTCCTTATAAGGATACTTATACTTTGAAACCAGTGTCTCTCAACGGAGAGAAACAACATCAATGAGTTATACTCTGTCACATTCTAACTGCACCAACTCTCTCCATCATCGCCATGATCACAAGCATCTTTCAAACAAACATAAGTCCCTTTTATCCTAGTTCCCTCACATGAATGTTGTTGACTGTAATAAGCCCTCAGAGGTGGAAGTCCCTTCACCAAAATTCCTTTATCTACAAGATCCAACAACACTATACAGAGTGCACACAAACAGCAGTCTACATCTGAAGTGCCAGAGGAACTGGCACTCCTGTTTATGTACAGAGCATGGGGCTCCCTGATTAGACCATCAATTTGACCCTAAATCAGGGAGTTCATATTCATGCAGGCCAACCCTGATTAAAATCATTACATTGACCATGAATGATGCACCCTTGCCACCAAATGGACCATCATCAAGCCATGCCCACAATGCAGATTTTTCAGGTGGAACATAATATTATGCATTGAGTCACATAAGGAAAGATTAGGGTAGCTGCCCAATAGCTTGGTCAAAGTGGAGTGTTTTTAAGGGACTGAGGGCAGCACAGGGGTAGAGATGTTTAGGAAGCAAATTACTGAAGGATGCATCCCCAAAAAATAGAGCAATTAAAATTAGGGATGCTTAAGAGGCCAGAATTAGAGGGGTTCAGATATTTTGGAAGATTATGGAGGTGGAGAAATTAAGATATAGGAAGGGGTGAGGTCATGAAGGGACAAGGGTGAGAATTTTACCTTTAACAAGTATGAGGATTATTCAGTATGAAGAAATCACCAACGGTTTGAGCCTCCGCTATGCAATATAAGCAATGAGGCCACCAAACAATATGTATGAAATTCCCCTACTTTGTAAGAAGTCTTCCAACTCCAGGTTAATGTCCAAAAGGTTTCTCTGGAATCACGGGCTTTTGGGACACTCCTCCTTCATCAGGTGATCGACCATCAGGACCACCATCAGGTACTCTCACCTGATGAAGTAGCAGCGCTCTGAAAGCTCATGATTCCAGATATACCTGGTGGACTTTAATTTGGTGCTGAGAGACTGCTTACTGAGCCCACCCCAGTCCAACGCTGGCATCTCCACATCATACATGTATTTTAACAAATGTATTCATACGTTTAAAACAAATAGTCTTTATTGAAACAGTGCACAATGGAATCTGAAGGAAGCATGTTATAATCATACAGCACAATCTCAGAGCACTAGAGCACTTCACTCAATGTTAGCTCCAGCAGAGCAAATGAAAGTTTTGAGGTCCCAATTACTGCATTTCTAGACTAAAGTTCCAACAGGAAATTTATCTTTTCCATAAAGTCCTACATTCAACTTGTTTTCTCTTTGAACCAAATCTCAACATTCAAAGCACGAATGTTCGTCATGGTTTGCAGCAACATAATTTTTGCCCAAAACCCGGTGTGGCAGGGATGGCGGAGGAGGCAGAATCTACATTTGCAGATTCTTAACTAGGAGTGGTAACTTTCATCTGATTCAAGATCAGGTTGAACACTGGGAGACAGAATGGAACAAAGGCCCAGCATCAGATCAGCCTCAGCAATGACAGCAGGAGCAACTTTTGCTGAGGTGTATCATATTCATTAGCAATGCTATCACACGTCGAGAACAGACCCCATGCGACCGTGCTTTTTCCAGCATCTTCTGGCAATAACAGCAAGCTTCTTACAGGGCTGACAACAGTCTGTATTTGTTAAAAGATTTTTTAAGGATCACAAATTACCAAAGAAAAGCAAGAAGATGCCAGGGATGCACAGGAGGTCAGTCATGTAAGAAAAAGGAAGATCATGTAACATTTTAAATAAGATCTTTTATCAGAACCATCCCCTGGAGAATGCCTAACTAATAGGTTAAACCATGGTTCCTTTTTTAAAATGCTAGTTTTCTGAAGTGCATTCCAAGCATTTTCCATTTCATGATCATTGCCAGCATCTGCCATTCTCTATTTATTTTACTCAATCATAGTTAATCAGATTTGACAGAATATACAGCATGAGAAAGAAGTCTTGCACACAAACTCAAATACAATCACATACATGCACGCATACGCACGCACGCACACACAACAGGATTTTCTGGTGCACTTGCCCCAAGGTCAGAAAACCCCACCTGAGGTCAACAGAAATTTGCATGGTCCATGCCCCACCCACAGTTCCTGTGGCAAAAAGGACACACACACAGACACACACATACACAATCACGCACACACACACACACGTTTCCCATCCTGCTGCATTGAATGGAGATTTAGTTGGGCACCAAATTCTTCGACTTCACTGCAGCGGGAGTGTGGCGTGAATGGCCAGTAAGAGCACTCCCTCTGTGTCTCCCACACATTCACATTCATGCAGGCACATTTTCAGACTGAATTCAAAAAGGAGTTAAGCCGCATCCAAAAGACCTCACATAACCCTCACAATGACAAAGTGAAGCTGAAAAGGAATAGTTAATGAGGTTTAATCGGAGCTCCTAAAAGTTATATTACATCCATTAGGATTACATTATATAAAATACATGATTAAAAACGCAACATTCATTGTGAAAGCGTACAGTGAGAGGGATTATAAGGAATGTTACCATGAAAAGAGTGATGATGGTAAGGATTACTTTAGCACCTGTGGCTCCAAAGTCAAATCAATTACAGTTAACAGGGAATAAATCAACACCCAAAGATAACTATAGGAACCCCAGTTTCCAGGAGGTGCATTGGCCTCCTCGCCATTTGTTCACCAGCAGCCAGAAGGTGGAGGGAAATGTAACGTGTGATTGTGCTATCATCTGACACTAAAGCAAATTTGCCTTTTCAGCACAAATATGTTTTCAGGTAAAGGATACATTAAACATAGTTCATTACAATGTTGTGAATGCCAATTCATTGAAAGGTTCCTAGGTATGGCTTATTTTGATTATGTATTACTGAGATGATTTTACCAAAAGTCAACCTAGTTTCCATATGAGTTTTGCTTTAACAGCGAGAAAGTAGTCTTGACTTATTGCTGTCAGTGTCCTTTCACAAGGGACCTTTATTACAAAGGACAGGATGTATTCATGTAGTGTAATTGGAACTTAATAAAGGACAGTTTGAGACCCTTTTGCTTTCAAGGCGGTGCTGCACTTTGACGGTAATCACGCTTTAACAAGGTGCAAACTACCGTTTGAACTGTCAGAAATATTAAGTGTACTTTATGTACTTTAACTAATGCCTTTGTAACTCGTAACCTGTTACTGCCATTTGCCTGATTATAGGTGCCTATCTAGTACCAAGAAGCAGTACATGCAATAAGAAATAGTATGAAGAGCAAGAGACTGAAGTTAGAACAGCACCTGCACAGGTATAATGGACAGAGAAGTCTTTCTTATTGAATTATCTGTGCTTGTATGTAAGCAATTAAATGCCTGTCTGCAATTAATTCGCTGGATAAACTAATGTCTTTATAGGTCAGCATAGCAACTAATAGTGTGCTGAGGAGATTCACATTATTCCAGAGAATTTCTTCTCTGCTGTCATCAGAATTTTGAATGGACCTACCTTATATCAAATTCTCTTCACTCTAACTATGACTAACACTACATTCTACACTCTCTCCTTTCCTTCTCCCTTATGTATCCTATGAACAGTATGCTTTGCATAGTGTGCAAGAAACAATATTTCTCATTGTATTCCAATCCATGTGACAATAATAAATCTAATCGAATCAAAAGAAACTCTGAGGCACTGATACGCTGAGTTCCACTATTGGCACTTAAAAACTACTTCTGATATGCCCTACGATTAGATCCTTTGAAGTCAAGGCATGTTGTCAGAAGAACCTCCAATATCATACCACTAATAGCTGTGAGACCCAGTCTACTCAGTCTGAAAACAAACTCAGATCTAGAAATGAAAGGCAAACTTGTCACACATTGAACTATCCAGAAGATTATTCCTTTGAAAACTACTACAGCACTCTTGAACTAGAAATGGAGTGTGCCAAAGCCTAGTGTAACGATGGACATTTTCTATTTCTTAAATTGCAATTCCATTAACTTCCATCTTTGGTTTTTGTATTGTAAAATCAATTCCTGGAGCTAGTTTCCCTGACATCTGGTGACACAGTTTTATAACCATCATATCCTTATGGCCTTCATCTTAGTAAAGTGCTTGATTTTATATTGTGTCGCTTTCACTCAACTTATCCAGATGATATTTTGCTCCAGTGATCAGCCTTGAGTTTAAGTTTACTCTTTAAGAAACAGCCCACCTCATTTCACAAGTTTTCCAATAAAAAAATCACAATTATATAACCACAAATTTCATATTTTAGATTTCATAATAGCAGCGGTCAAATGATAATCCAGCACAGAAGAAAGGGAGGATCAAAGTTTAATTAAAAGAAATACATTCTTTAAAGCTTAAACCACACACAAAAAGAAAATAGGTAAAAATATAATGATCTATGCCTAAAAAAGGACTTGGGTGAAGAAACACAGTAAATAAGCATGTAGTAATTGGATGCGGAACAATAATTAAGTGATAAATTCTAGTAATGAGATGGTGTATGAGGCAGTATAGCTTTAATGTGTTGAATAAATACCAGGATCCCATGGCAACAAATTTATACATTACGTAGAGGGTACAATGCCGCATGTTGGAGTTCAATACTAAATACAATGCTGTATACTATTTGCTAAACTAGCAGGTACAGGAAGCAATAACTGCACATATAAATGCCAACACCAGCGACCATTCACACATTGAGCAATTCCCTGGGCTTTTATTCTGAACATCTTTACTTTGAAAGTGATTTCTATTTACAAGGCTGGGCAGCTCTGCGGGTTTCTGCATCCAGTTATTTGTGCCACTGTCAAGAGGAGCAGACATATTCAAGTGATATAAGCCTGAGGGCTCGGTATCCTTGTCAGCTACATTGCATTGCAAGCAGGGTCGGTGGCTCGAACCTACTTTGTTGTTGATTAGTGGTTGGCAGTTGTATTTTGTTTGGTGAATGACATGATAGGGTTTAGTTGTCTTTTGGTAAATCCTTTGGACAATTTGACCTTTCAGTACAGGAGAATGTGGAAACTAACAGCACTGCTTAATGAAAAAATGTTGATTTCGCACTCTTTTCTACATCAATCATTACCTTGCACTTTTTAAAATTTTACTGTAAATTGTGCAATATCAATGGAAAAACAATAAATCAGAAACAAATTATTTCCTTTTATTTTGCCTCTTAAATCTAGGCATAACAATATCAAGAATAACTTTCATCCGTATAAAGCCTTTAGCATAGTCAAGCATCCCAAGATGTTTAAAACCGAATAACAAAGCATTTTCAATCACACTCATTCCAATTTTATTTCCAATAGTTCAGGGTGGAAACTAGGCCCAATCAGCCATGAGGTTTTGAGGATATAGACCCATCAGAGAAGATGCAGATCAAAATACAATCAAAACTCCCTTTAAGACAAATCTGCTCCCTGCTAACCTTGCTTCATAGGTTGCATAATAAAACAAAATCTTTATTTTTCTCTTTCAAAGGCCTTATCAAAGCACTTCCCTTTAAGGTTGAGTAGATTTAAGCAAGTCTATGAACTGCTAAGTGCTGAGGAGTACATTCATGGGATGTGGATGTCACTGACCAGGCCAGCATTTACTGCCCATCCCAAATTGCCATTGAGAAGGTGATGGTGAGCCACCTTCTTGAACCGCTGCCGTCCATGTGGTGGAGGTACGCGCTCACAGTGCTGTCAAGAAGGGCCCATTGATGAAGGAACTGTGATATATCTCTAAGTCAGGATTGTGAAATTAGTGTACTTTTTCATTTTTTTTAAATCATGTTCTCTGCAGTTCATGAGCTGGCCTTTTGGTTTCATTTTGGCACTGGTTGTCTGTTAAATGTTCTTTTATTGCTGCTTCAATTGCTTTTGTTTATTTTCACACTGGGCTCAGCTACTTTCTGGGATTTGTTTTATGACCCTGCATTGTTGGAGGGAAGGCTAGGTGGCAGGGCATGTGTTTTGGACAGATTTTATTCTTCATAGTGAATGCAAGGTTTCATTTTCAGCTTTGGGGCTGCTAGTTGTTGGTTTAGTTAGAAGCTGATCTTGTTTTCAAGTAGAAAGCAGTGTTTCCCTCTCTCCCTGGTATTTGAAATTCTGCTGGAAAGCTGGAAGCAAGGTTTTTGGCCTTCTTAGAGTGAAAATTCTGCCGCTGGAGGTTCACCAGCTAGTAACAAGAGTCTAACCCCAATATTTTGGGAAGCTGTACTGACTTCAAGCTTTTTAGGTGTTTTGTCTCTAGAGAACTGCAGCATTCAACGAAAGGACTAAGTTCTCGCATCCCGTGAGTATTTGTATTTTCTGTGCTAAACCTGTGGCAAGGGTTTTGTACTGGGAAGTTTGTTTGTTTGGAATGTTTTGAATACTTATTAAGGGTTAAACAATATCATGAGTTTTTTTGTTTGTAATTGGTAAACGTTGTTGTTAATTTTCTTTCTATACATGTGAGTTGTATTCTTAAATAAACTTTGTTTGATAAAAGCTCCTAATGGGTTAGTTCAATCATACCTGAAGGGAAGCATCTCATGCTCACCGTAGCCAAATTCATAAAACACTTCAGAGTCTCTGGCATGAATTATAACAGGATGGTGAATGAATTGGAGGGGGATTTGCAAACAGTGGGGTTTTCATGCATCTGCCACCCTTTTCCTTCTAGATGGCAGTGGGTTTGGAAGTGCTGTCTAAACAGCCTTGGTGAGCTCCTGCAGTGCATTTTGTAGATTGTACACATGGCTGCTACTGGGTGTCAGTAAATTTTTGTGAAAAGTTGCGAGTCAAATGAGCTACTTTGTCCTGGATGGTGTCAAGCTTTTTGAGTGTTGTTGGAATTGCACTTACCAAGGCAAGGGAAAAAATATTCCATCACATTCCTCGTACCTTATAGGTGGTGGACAGGTTTTTGGGAATCAGGAGGTTAATTACTCATTGCAGGATTCCTAGCCTGGTCTGCTCTTACAGCTACAGCATTTATATAGATAGTCCAGTTGAGCTTCTGGTCAATGGTAATCCCCAGGATGTTGGCCCTGGGGAATTCAGTCATAGTAATGTTATTGAATATTAAGGGGTGCAGGTTAGATTCTCTCTTGTTGGAGATGGTTGTTGCCTGTGTACTTGTGTGGCACGAATGTTACTTGCCACTTGTCTCCCCAAGCATGTGTATTGTCCAGATCTTGTTGCATTTGGACATGAGCTGCTTCAGAATTTGAGGATTTGCGAATGGTGTTTAACGTTGTGTAATCAATAGCAAACATCCCCACTTTCGACTTTATGATGGCAGGAAGGTCATTGATGAAACAGCTGCAGATGGTTGGGCCTAGGACACTATCCTGAGGGACTCCTGCATAGATGAGATGATTGACCTCCAAAACTGCAACAGTCCTTTGTGCTAGGTATGACTCCAACTAGTTTTTCCGCTGATTCCCACTGACTTCAGTCTTGCTGGGTCTCAGCAATGTCAGCCTTGGTCAAATGCAGCCTTGATATTAAGCACAGTCTTTTTCACCTCGCACTTAGGCATGGAAAGTGTGTGTTATCCTAGCCAGCGACGCCTACATCTTGTAAATAAATACAAAAAAATCCTCAAGTGTTCAGCTCTTCCGTCCATGTTGGAACCAGGGATGAAATGAGTCAGCAGTTGAGTGGGTGAAACCCAAATTGAGCATCCATGACTAGGTTTTGGCAAACAAGTGCCACTTGACTGCACTGTTAATGGCCCCTTCCATCATTTTACTGCTGATCGAGAGTAGACTGATGGGACGGTAATTGGCTGGATTGGATTGGTTCTGTTTTGTGCATATGGGCCACACCTGGGCGGGATCGATGCCAGTGTTGTAGCTGCACTGGAACAGTTTGGTTAGGGGCATGTCAATTTCTGGAGCACAAGTCGTCAGGACTATTGTCGGAATGGTGCCAGGGCCCATAAACTTTGCAGTATCCAACACTTCTAGCCATTTCTTGATCTCATCTGGAGTGAATCAAATTGGCTGAAGCCTGACATCTGTGAACCTGCGGACCTCCAAAGGAGGCTGAGATGGATCATCCACTCGGCACTTCTAGCTGAAGATTTATTTGTGGCACTGATATGCCCCTCCAACGGGTGGTTTAATTTTCCACAACCATTCATGGCTTGACGTGGCAGGACTGCAGAGGTTAGATCTGATCTGTTAGCTTTGGGATAGCTTAACTGCATTATTTGTTACTTATACTGTTTGGGATGCAAGCAGGTTGAAGAAGATTATATCAACTATGCTTTTTCTGTTGTTGGTTCCCTCACCACCTATCACTGAGCCAGCCTAGCAGCAATGTCCTTTTAGGATTTGGCTAGCTAGGTCAATGCTGCTATTGAGCCACTCGAGGATGACCATTGATGTCTCCCACACACACAGTACATTCTGCCACCTTGCCGCCCTCATTCCTTCCGCAAATGGTGTTCAACGTGGAGGTGTACTAATTTATCATGAAGGAGTTGGTGACAATACTTGATAATCAGCAGAAGGTTTCCTTGCCCACATTTCATCTGATGCCATGAGACTCCATGGGGTCCAGGGTCAATATTGAAGACTCCAAGGGCAGCTCCCTCCTAACTATATACCACTGCACCTTCACCACCTCTGCTGCTCTGTCCTGCCAGTGGGACAGGACATAGCCAGGCATGGTGTGGTGCTGTCTGGGACATATTCTCTGTAAGGTATGATCCAGTGACTGTATGCAGGGTCAAGAGGGCCAAGTTTACCATTGTCGCTTCCAGTGCCTAGGTCGATTAGTCTAAACCTCTGGATTACTGGTCCAGTGACATTGCCACTAAGCCATTGCCTCCCCAGTTCCCTCGCCGATACTCAGTGGTGTTGATCCTGCTCCGATAGTAGATGGTCAATTTGATATGGTGACAATTCAATTGAATTAACTCAACCAGTGTTTATATAACAGCAGCTCCTTAAAAATCTACAGGCCTTCTGATTCTGGCAGTTTGTATTTTTGAGGGAATTATTTTGTTTCATTATATTTTTATTATAAATTTTAACACTGAGAATTGAGTGTGAAGCTTGAAGTACAATAGAGGCACATGAAGAACAGGCAATGTATGCCTAATGTTCTTTTAAAAACCATCTCTTTATATGCTGCTGAGCTGGATTTTAAAAAATAATAGTGCGAGGAGTTTAAAACCACAGGGTTCTGTTCACCTGCAGACTCCAGTCATTTCCAAGCCAGTGACAAACACAATATGGTCATTAGCAAGGGAAAACCTAGCCAACAAGGGCTGATTAATCTTGGAGCAAAAGGTCTCAGCTGGAGTCACAATAAATTGGAGAAGATGAAGCAGATTTTCCCACTCCTGCACCTGGGTGTATCGAATTGTTTGGCCACAACTTATACAAGCACATTACATGAGGAGGGCTGCATGTCCCTAACAGAGACCAATATTTGTTAGTTAATTTCAATGCATGCGAGAGCAGGCAGGTTCCACGAGTTTGTGCTTCCTGCACGCAATTATTCTATATTAGCCCCACACTTAGGAACACCAGCGCACAATGATGAAGAGAACATCATCATTTGCTAAGAGGCGGAACAAGATCCAAACTCTTTGCTGGCGATGTGGGGCTAACCCGCAGAAATCGACCCACAGTAACTGTGCCTACTTTGCCAAAAGAAAGGGAAAGTATAACTGGGGTGCTAAGGCCAAAAGGAGAAACACAACTGGTACAAGCTGTCTGTGTAGTGCGCAAGAAACAATGCTTCTCACTGTATGTTAATACATGTGACAATAATAAATCAAATCAAATCAAATACAGGCTGGACGATGCGCCTGTAGATAGTGTGTCACTGATTCCGAATGGATTCTATGACGGGACCATCTCAACGTCCAGACATTCCATCATGGCTTCCTCGGACATTGCATAAACTACCAATAAACAAAGCTATGGTTTAGAAAACAAACATTCCACTGCTTTTAGGTGTATTTATATATGTGGACGAGCTGATCTGTGAAAAGAACAGATCTGAAGTGATTAAAGAAACGAAGGCAGTGTGGGACAAAACCTTTCTACACAACAAGTGATTAAGGTTTAGAATGCACTGCCTCTCAGTGTTGTGGAAACATATTTAATAGCAGCTTTCAAAGGAGGATTGGACAAATAATGAAGGGAAATAATTGAGATGATATGGAAAAAGAACCAGGGAATGAGACTGGCTGGATTTCTTTTTGAAAGAGTCGATATGTCAATAAGCCGGAATGTTGTTCTATGCCCCGATATTCTATGATTCCAGATATGTATACAAGGTATATTTCCTTGTACATATAATGTAATCAAATAATATCATGCCCCTCTATACACAGGAATGCTTATCCTGAATTAAACCTAATTTGGAACAGTTCAAATTTGATAACTTTCAATCTTTCAAATAATACTAAAAATGAGCCGAAGTTAGAGTGGTCACCATTGTATACTGCATAATCTCAAGTCACAGCCCAGGACTTAATGTTCAAGGAAGGTGCATTTTGAATGGGACAAAGATTCTTCATCTTTGTTTATCAACCTGTGAAACCATCCAACTTGCAACAATGGCAGGCTGCAAGAGCTGGAGAGAATTCTGGTTCACCCTCCTGATGAAAAACGGGAGCCTCTACCACTGCTATCCATAGCTCCAGGCTACAACATGCATGTAAAAACGCTCGTTGCCACAGCAACTCGGACTACCCGAGTGATTTGTAACACACCACCACACTACATAAAGAAAGGCAGGGATTGTTGTAGAATAAAGCACCCGACTATGATGAATTTCATCAGCTCATTGTAAAAAAAAGTGATACAGGTTTGTATGGTCAACCATGGAGAACTCGGCCAACATCAATAAACTGAATGATTCCTGTTACCTGCCTGGTATATTGGCTTAATTGATTTCACAGTTCACTCATCCTGAGGAATACAATGTGAAAGAAGTATTCAATGCAAGAATTATTCTCACACACAAATACTGATATTAAGTAGTAACTATCACTAATTTAGCATGTTTATATTATGAGTGCAGTATGTATGCCTAATATCCCATTTGCAGTTTGTCATTATAATCCAACCTATTGAAATATAAACCAGAGATAACACATCTGCCAGAAATGTTTGAGATTTTTGAAATGCATATTATAATAAATGTTTCCAGTCAACAGAGGCTGGACTAATAAATCAATGCATCTTTCCTTGAAATTAACTAGCCATGCCGTAACTGTTTATAGATTATTTCAATGTTCAGATTAATTTAGTGAATTTATCCATATTTTGGAAAATGCCACATTATTTACCTTCAGCAAACTCATTAGCTACTATTTAAATATTGAGGCACACAATGTCTTTGCATAATGTTAGGAACTATCTTTAAGAGAAAGCATATTTAAAACAATCCTTAACAGTCCATACAGAAAGGATTTTAATATGATTGCTCTGCTGGTGAAGCAGTAAAAATTAAACTACCTATCAAGTGCTTTTGACATATTACAGCAAGCGATAGAACACTAAGTAAATGCTTTTGCATATATTGAAATGGGTTCTTTGTGTAATGTGTCAAAATTTGGACTGCTTCTTTTTTAATATCAGTATTTAATGCTAATACGACGTGTTCAGAAAATAATGAGCAATGTGAAATAGGCCAGTAGATCACAACATCTTCCATCTGTACAAAGCCTCAAAATGGGGAAAAAAATCCCAAAGCTGTTCGCAGAGGCATAATCAAAGAAATGAGCTCCAAGTTAAAGAGGAATACATTTGCAACCTCTCTAAAACCTGCATAAAGAGGTTAATGTTAAGGATGATCTTGAAAGGAAGAAAATAAATCCAGGGTTCGGAGCTTAGATGGTTCTAGGCCCATGTTGCCAAAACGATGAAGGATTCGCTGAAAAAAGGACTCGGAGGAAGAGAGAGTTCACAGGATTGATACAGCTGGAGGATGCCGCTGGCGGAGGGAATGGAAGGGTTTTGAATATGAGGATGAGAATTTCATATCTGAAGTTTGGGGAGGCTAACAGCCACCGAAGGTCAGTGAGGGCAAAGATGATGGGTGAGTGGGACATTGGATATGTGTATCAGGGGTCTTGATGAGGTGACATTTACTGAGGATGGGGATGAAAGGTCAGTCGGAAGAATATGAGAGCAATCGAGGTTGAAGGTGAAGGTCTCAGCAGCAGATAGGCTGAGGTAGGTTGAAGATAAGCAGCGTTACTGAGGCGAAGTATGGAGAGGATTTGGGATTTGGAACGTTGCTGAGGGTTGATTCAGATACCAAGGATGTGAATATCCATGTTCAGCCTGAGTCAGTGAATTCTGGAGGGAGTGGAATTTGAAACAAAGACATGAAGCTATAGAAACTGCAGCAACGTCTGACATTTGGACTTGGTAATCTTCCACTCAAGACGTAGGCCAATGGTTTAAAAGGTTACAAATGTGCGATGCTGCATCTGACTAGGAAAGGATTAGGCAGCGAGACTTAGTCCAAGCTAACAATGAACATTCTGTTGACTTGTGGGGAGCAACATCATGCAGACGTTAACTTCCTGCACCATAATTTCCTCTTGGCTGAAGGAGGTTAACATGAAGATAAATAAAACAAACTTGACAAAACAAATCACACTAAAGGTTACTCTAGAAATTAATTATGATGCTGAATTCATATTGCACTTTACTTTGTCTGACATTACAGATCTTTGTGTTTAAAACCAAAAGTCCAACATGGACAGAGTTACTAATGATTACGGTTTTCTGATTTTGCAATGTGCTCCGGAAATAGGCTTTGTGCTGAATCATTGGTCATATAAACATAGTAATCATGATAGAACCTTCACTCACCTCTCGGTCCAAGATTGAAGGTGGCACCACGGTGACAATGTCTCCTTTCTCTGGATCGATGTAGAACATGTTTGGAGAGGGTGTCTCTGGTGTCTGTTTGATGATGCTGTAGCGCAGAACTGCGTTGTCTGTGTTGGGGTCATCGGCATCATAAGCTGTCATTCGCATTACAGTAGTTCCTGGAATGAGAGTTAGAATGACAATTTGTATCACTTTTTTTTCACTTTTACCAGCAGTTAACATAATTGTCAGTGTGTGCTCTCCTGATATTTTCCTATTCAGCCCCTACCCTGCCTCAGTGTTGTGTCCAACAATCTCATTAAATATACTGTTAGCACTGAAGGTCGGGTGCAAATACCAGCAGTATTGCAGCTTCCCAAGCCACCAGCACCATACATCTAATTTATCTTTCCTCTATAGTTCCTCCAAAGAGTTACGTGAGGAGGCAGTGGCGTAATGGTATTATCACTGGATTAGTAACCCTGAGACCCAGGTAATGCTCTGGAGATCTCGTTTCGAATCCCACCATGGCAGATGGCGAAGTTTGAATTAAATAAAATCTGAAGTAAAAAGACTGATGATGATCATTTTCATCACTGGTTCACTAATGCCCTTTTAGGGAAGGAAATCCACTGTCCTTCCCTGCTGTGGCCTTGTAAACGTGTGACTCCAAATCCACAACAGTGTTGTTGACTCCTAACTGCCCTCTTAAATGGCCTAGCAAGCCATTCAGTTCAAAAGACAATTAGGGATGAGCATCAAATGCTGGCCCAGCTAGCGATACCAATATCCCATGTAAGAATTTAAAAATATGAAAAACTGACTGGCTTGGGAGTATTGGCACCTGATTAGGAAATAATTACCAATGAGGGACAGATTCATATGAAGGCCTGGATTTTAGCATGTTGGGATGACTCAAAAGTCCATTAAAAATGGCGGCCATGTCCTTATTTCAGGATTTCCAATCCTATTCCCGGGCTGCCTGATTTTTGGAATGCCTTTAAAGGATGCTGGTAGGTCCCTGTAAAAGGCCCAGTATCCAGTACTGGCCAGCTCCATTGCAGAAACAGGCATCTCCTACTCCTCTGTAATTATCATGGAGTCGGATCAGGTTTTCAAAGAGTGGTGATGTATAGTCCCTCAGAGGAGCGGTGAATACTAATCTAGGTGAGGGATCTTACAAAGGGTAAATTCAAAAGTTCTCCTCTTGCCTGTACTTCAGTGGCACTTGCATGTCCACTGACCCACCATACACTGTACAGGACCAATCAACCCCATTGCAACAGTAGGGTGTGTGAAAATAGTATAGATTTTTTAAAAAATGAATCCATTCTGTGTTGAAAAAATGTCACTTCACTTCAGAGTGTCAATCATCCAAACCTTTTAAAGGATCAATAACAGAACCCAGAAAACCTTGAAACTACTCAATCTTGTGTAAACAAACATTGCAAATTGACAGTAGAGATGAGAGAACTTGAACTATCAAGCAAATAATGTTTTCTCTGGTGTGCAAGTGTTTCAGTACTCTGATGGTTGTCTGTGCTCTAAAGCGAGCATACATAATTAGGCATGGCTGTGAGCCCAGGTATCCATTAAGCTTGTCACAGTTGTTGAAGCCAGAAGTCCAGCATCACTTGGAGGTCTACTGGCTTTTCTCCCGCTTCTGTCTAATGAGTCATAAGTTAACACAACTAGCACAAAAAAAACTTGTTTGTAAAAGATTATTCCGTTTTGTACTTCCTCAATGGTTGAAACAGAATCTCAAATATTTAGGAGCTCATCACTGGACTTTAAGTGAGTTTTCTGTTTCAATAAACAGTATCAATCATAGTTGGTTTACAGAAATTCTCCAAGGGCAAAAGTACACTCAAATCTATTCAAAAGTGTGTTGGCATCTATGCCAAGAGGAAGGGAGAAGATCTCAGTGATACGCTGGCAACAATGAGAATGGCAGCTGCAGAGGAAGATTCATCTTACAAAATCATTACCATTTAAATCACAGAATCACAGAATTGTTACAGCACAGGAGGAGGCCATTTGGCCCATCACATCTGCGCCAGCTCACCAAACAAGCATCATGGCTCATTGCCAATCTCTTGCATTTTTCCCATGCATCTACACATTGTTTCTATTCAAGTAATCAATGCCCTCTTGACAGAAATGATTTCATGGTCATCATTAGACTTTTAATTCCAGATTTTTATTGAATTAAAATTTCACCATCTGCCATGGGTCCCTGGAGGATTAAAGTTACATGAAAGTTAAACAAAAAACTGAGATTTTTGATATGGAAACAAGCAGATTTTCAAGACAAGTTCTTGTGGTCTTGTTGGAAAGATGCCTCAGACTGTTTTACAATGGGAATTTATTTCTGGGGATAAAAAGTAATTTTCAAACATTCACAGATGATCCCTTAGAATGCTGACTGAAACCTGCTTTGTATTTCCATAAAAGTGATAAGTTCCATAAAAGTGTAAGTTCCTTAAAACTGGTAAGTCAACAACGCTTTGGGAGGAATTCTCCAAGTCTCCACCGATACTATCAATGGCAGGCAGGGAGTAGAGATTTCAGAGGGAGGCCCAGAAATCGCTTTCATGTCGGTGTGAAATTATAGTGGAATTTTCCAATGCTTCCCACCCTAGCAGACCTGGAACCCATCTGGAAGCCAGCAGGAAACCAATTTGCATTCCGCTAATGGGATGCAGATGAAGGTTTGACTGGAATTCTCCCCCCTTGCTCGATTCTCCACAACACCAGCGAGAAACCACACCAGCTCAGAATATATCTGGACAAATAGGCATGGAAGAGTTGGGAATTGCCTGAAGGCTGTTTGTGGTTGCCTCCGGAGCTTGGGATGGAGGCAGCCAGCATCCTTGGAACACCAGAGCAGTGGGTTGGGGGGGTGGAAGGGGAAGGGAGAATGGGGGGCCTCTTTCAGGTACATCTTCCAGTTTGGTGTCTTCAAGGACATCCATCTTCCTGCCTTGGAGATCCATCTTCTTTCTTCGGGAAAGTTTTTTTTAAAGTTTATTTCCTTCTTCAACAGTGATGTCAGGCACATGTTCTGACAATGGGATGCACATCATCTAGCCCACTTGAACATGGAAGATGGAGCATTATTAATTACACTAGGACCCAACGCACCCTGGACATACTCTCGTTCACCTTCTTCTGTCAGGAAAAAGAAACAAGAGTCTGAGGCTACATATCAACCAACTCAAAAATATCTTCTTCCCTGCTGCCATCAGACATTTGAATGGAATTACCTTATATTAAGTTGATCTTTGTCTACACCCACCACGACTCTAACAAACGTTCTGCACCCTCTCCTTTCCTTCACTATGTATGGTATGCTTTCTGTAGCATGTGAGAAACAATGCTTTTCACTGTATACTAATACATGTGGCAGTAAGGAATCAAATCAAATAAAGAAATGTTGGACAATTTTTAGGAATGTCCTATCTCTTGATGGCTACCTGGTTAGCTCCTTGTTGTACAGTGTGATCTATGTGTTGAGTGAGGGCAGACTCGAGCTCAGCCCTAACCGCTATGTTTGAGCAGCTTACTAGTGCTCATTATCCAGTCTCAGGTTTTCTGAACTGGCTGAATTGTAAAAGGGCATGGGAGCACACTGAAGAATAAGTCTGCACCTTCAAGAGAGTAAAGGAGAAAATAAGAAGGTGCAGTTCAATTTATTTTTCACAAGGTGGTCAGAAAGTATGGATGGAAAATATTTGTAAAAGCAGAAAAAGGTCATACCAGCTTTCAGAAATAATATTAACTTCACATTTCCATAAATGTCAAATTTGCGAGGTCTGATCTTACTTTGACCCAGTGTTCTGATGTAGGTCAGGTAAATTCATTATAGTTCTTCATACAGGGCACATTGTGCAAAAGCACACAAAAGGACTTGTTCCTTGCTGCGTTTATATAAGGCCTGAACATCCTTGATATAAGAACATAAGAAATAGGAGCAGGAGTAGGCCATCTAGCCCTTCGAGCGTGCCCCGCCATTCAATAAGATCATGGCTGATCTGTCGTGGCTCAGTTCCACATTCCCGCCCTCTCCCCATAACCCTTCATCCCCTCTCTTATCAAAAACCCATCAACCCGCGTCTTAAAAACATTTAGCGAGGCAACCTCCACCACTTCAACGGGCAGAGAATTCCAGAGATTCACCACCCTTTGAGTGAAGAAGTTCCTCCTCAACTCCGTTCTAAACCTCCCCCCCTTTATCTTGAGGCTGTGCCCCCTAGTCCTACTGTCCTTTCTGAGTGGGAAGAGTCTCTCCACCTCCATCCTATCCATCCCATTCATCATCTTATATGTCTCAATGAGATCTCCCCTCATTCTTCTAAACTCTAACGAGTACAAGCCTAGTTTATTCAGCCCCTCCTCATAGCTCAACCCCCTCAACTCCGGCATCAGCCTAGTAAACCTCCTCTGCACTCCCTCCAAGGCCAAAATATCCTTGCGTAAGTACGGCGCCCAAAACTGCACACAGTACTCCAGCTAGGCTTGAACATCCTTGAAATCTTATGACAATGGCTGCAAAGAATCCCATGTGATCTGAGAATCCAGTTTAAAATTCTCTTAAGTTGAAAAAAAATTCTGCCACATCTACCAGACATTTCAAATCACTTTACAGATAATTGAAATGTAGTTACTGTTGTAAAGTAAGAGCCTGCACATTCTCGCCATGTCTGCGTGGGTTTCCTCCAGGTCTTCCACTTTCCTCACAATCTGAAAGATGTGCTGTTAGGTGCACTGGACATGATAAATTCTCCCTCAGTGTACCCGAACAGGTGCTGGAATGTGGCAACTAGGGGATTTTCACAATAGCTTCATTGCAATGTTAATGTAAGCCTACTTATGACACGAGTAAATAAATCTTAAAAATAAACTTTAAATAAACAGTAGCCAATTTGTATGCAGCAAACTCCCATAAATACCAACATGATAATGCCCAGCTATTCCTTTTTTGTTGATGTTAATTGATGGATGGATATTGGCCAGGACATTGGGCATTAATCCCCTGCTCTTTGTTGAAAGAGTACTTTTACATAAGGTCTCAGTTTAATATCTCATCTGAAAGAAGGCACCTTCCACAGTGCTGCACTCTCTCAGTACTGCACTGGGGAGCCAACTTTGATTTACGTAGTCAAGCTGTCTTACTGGGACGTAAACCAAGGACCTGGAGACTCAGAGCTGGGTATGCTACCAATCGTGGCTAAGGCTACGAAGTGAAGCCAAACACTTTTTCGTCCTGGTTTGTTAACAATTGAACTGACGATACATGATGCTTGGAACATAAAACTTCTTACTAAGTAGAGCTGCAGCTAGACTTTAACTGTCTGCATCATAATTTCAATAGAATAACACCCTCACCAATTTGATATTCTGAAGATAATTGCTGTGTTTTTTTAGTAGACCATTGGTTCATTCTGGTAAAGTTACGAGTACACAATGTTCTAAAATCTCCACACTCTGAATAATTCTGATTTAAACTTGGGTCTTGCTGCAACTGAAGAAAATGTTCAGTCCATGTTCTAGCAAGCCATTTAACTAGGGTGGGAGATATGGATTTGAGCTAAATGGTGAGGGGTAGCGATCATAGAATCATAAAATCTGAGAATCCCACAGTGCAGAAGGAGGCCATTCATCCCATTGAGTCTGCACCGACCACAACCCCACCCAGGCCTTATCCCCATAACCCTCATGCATTTACCCTAGCTAGTCTCCCCTGACACTAAGGGGCAATTTAGCATGGCCAATCCACTTTACCCGCACATTTTTGGACTGTGGTAGGAAACCAGATCACATAAGAGCAGATGTAAATTAAAGAGAAAGAACAAGGCAATAGAGCAGGGTAGTGATAGGTTTAAAGTTTATTTATCAGTACCACAAATAGGCTTACATTAACACTGCAATAAATTTACTGCAAAAATCTCCTAGCCGCCACACTCTGGCTCCTGTTCGGGTACACTGAGGGAGAATTTAGCATGGCCAATGCACCTAACCAGCACACCTTTTGGACTGTAGGAGGAACCAAAGCACTCGGAGGAAACTCGCGCAAACACAGGGAGAACATGGAGACTCCACACAGTCAGTGACCCAAGCTGGGAATTGAACCTGGGTCCCTGACGCTATGTGTGCTAATTACTGTGCCACCCTGGGCAGTGATAACCACAGTTTGGCAGGAAAGGACAAGAATGTATAAACTTAAGAGTGTGCAAGCAGGGAATCAGATTTATTTGTTCATGGGATGTAGGCATCGCTGACTGGGCATTTAAGAGTCAACCAGCTGTGGGCCTAGAGTTGCAGAATGTGGAATGCAGTTGTCAGGTAAAGATGGCAGATTTCCTTTCCTAAAAGACATTTGTGAAACAGATGGGTTTTTACGACAATCGACAATGGTTTCATGGTCAGCATTAGAATTTTATTGAAATCAAATTTCACCATCAGTCATGATGGGATTCGAATCCGGGTTCCCAGAGCATTACCCTGGGTCTATGGATTACTAGTCCAGTGACAATACCACCATGCCATTGTCTCCCTACTGTAGGACTGAGTATACAGGAAGAAATAATGGAGGCTTGTAAGAACAGTACTGCAATAATCATAGGTGATTTTAATCTTCATATAGATTGAACAAATCAGATGGGC